>NC_064920.1:1025376427-1027776427 GCF_023897955.1 Schistocerca gregaria
CCTGTGGCATATAATCTATCTTTCTGATGTATATTCCATGCTTCGCTATGTATTTCAGAGCCTTCGATTTCGGGTTTCAGCCAGCTCCAGGTTTCCCCACTCAGGTATCCCAGGACACTGTCATTATTTTACAGACAGTCGACAATACGTGCAGTGTCCGGCTCACGGAAGGGGCGCCCGCGCGGACCGCAGAAGAAGTCGGCACTGTGGCGGCGGCTTCGCTGCGCCCGCCGACTGCCCTGTCCTGCCGCACTGCAATTAGCGTGGGCCCTGACCTGCTTTCACCGGCGCCTGCCGCCTGGCGAGCAGGCAGCCCGGTAAACCTCTGGGCCCACGCCCTCCCAGCGCGCTGACGCGACACCGGAGCGGCGCGGCGCAGATGGCGAGTGAGACACGCGCCCTACTGGGTTCCCTACTAAAGCCGTCTTCACGCGGGACGTGTTTCACATCGCGAAGCACGCTAAACGTCGTATCCGTCGAGGCTGTTGCATGCTCTGAAGCGACCTGCTGCATCACAAGGCACGTGCTCCACGTCGTAATTTACGATGGCAGTACCCTAAAATGGCAGTTAGCTGCGTCATTCCACCACTAAAACGATCTGTCTGCGAAAATGGACGTGCGTAAAATAGCTGCGTTATTTCTGTATCGATTATCGGAGAACTGCGAAGAAGATTCTGGACTCTCCATTTGCAGGTACAGAAACACTACATATATTACCCAACGAGTTAACTCAATTGAATCTCCGTCATATTTCCGGTTTTACATTGAATGTAGTTAAAGTGTAGCTACAGATGTCAGTGTCTGCATACATAATATACTTATTCTCGTTGTTGTGTTGAAGTACTTCAGTACAATGTTTCAGTGTCGAAATTTGTTTCGTAATTTAAATCGAATGGAAGAGGAGATTTATTCGAAATTAATCTTGAAAAAAAAATTTATCAGCAAGACACAAATGTAAGGCAGTCCATAAACCCACGTTTTATACACTACTGGCCGTTAAAATTGCTACACCAAGAAGAAATGCAGATGATAAACGGGTATTCATTGGACAAATACATTATACTAGAACTGACATGTGATTACATTTTCACGCGATTTAGGTTCATAGATCCTGAGAATTCAGTAGCCAGAGCAACCACCTCTGGCCGTAATAACGGCCTTCATACGCCTCGGAATTGAGTCAAACAGAGCTTGGATAGCGTGTACAGGTACAGCTGCCCATGCAGCTTCAACACGATACCACACTTCAGCAAGAGTAGTGACTGGCGTATTGTGACGAGCCAGTTGCTCGGCCACCATTGACAAACGTTTTTAATTGGTGAGAGATCTGGAGAATGTGCTGGACAGGGCAGCAGTGGAACATTTTCTGTATCCAGAAAGGCCCGTACAGGACCTGCTGTATGCAGTCGTGCATTATCCTGCTGAAATGTAGGGTTTGGCAGGGATCGAATGAAGGGTTGAGCCACGGGTCGTAACACATCTGAAATGTAATGTCCACTGCTCAAAGTGCCGTCAGTGTGAACAAGAGGTAACCGAGACGTGTAACCAATGTTACCCCATACCATCACGCCGGGTGATAAGCCAGTATGGCGATGACGAATACACGCTTCCAATGTGCGTTCACCGCGATGTCATCATCATGATGCTGTAAAAAGAACCTGGATTCATCCGAATAAATGACGTTTTGTCATTCGTGCACCCAGGTTCGTCTTTGAGTACACCATCGCAGGCGCTCCTGTCTGTGATGCTGCGTCAAGGGTTACCGCAGCCATGGTCTCCGAGCTGATACTCCATGCTGCTGCAAACGTCGTCGAACTGTTTGTGCAGATGGTTGTTGTCTTGCAAACGTCCCCATCTGTTGACTCAAGGATCGGGACGTGGCTGCACGATCCGTTACAGCCGGGCGGATAAGATGCCTGCCATCTCGACTGCTAGTGACATGAGGCCGTTGGGATCCGTTCCGTATTACCCTCCTGAACCCACGGATTCCATATTCTGCTAACAGTCATTTGATCTCGACCAATGCGAGCAGCAATGTCGCGATACGATAAACCGCATTCGCGATAGGCTACAATACGACCTTTATCAAAGCCGGAAACGTGATGGTACGCAGTTCTCCTCCTTTGTGTATGAGAAATCGGTTGGAAACTTTCCTCATGTGAGCACGTCGTAGGTGTCGCCACCGGCTCTGGCCTTGTGTGAATGCTCTGAAAAGCGAATCATTTGCATGTCACAGCGTCTTCTTCCTGTAGCTAAAATTCCGCGGCTTGTGCACGTCATCTTCGTTGTGTAGCAATTTTAATGGCCAGTAGTGTAATAGAAAAAACTTCCGGTGTGTGACTTATCATTAGTTTATGACACAGATTGACCGTCAAGTCATGATATTTAGCCATTTTGGAGACATTCCAATCGTTGGCCTATGCTATAAGAAGTGCAGTAAATACATTTTTATAGTAAATAACATAGAGTATCACATCGTGCTTCTGTTAAATTAATAAGGGAGTTTAGAAAACATAGGGTGACAAAACAATTTATAGTAGCTAGGCGTGAACCTGATATCTATCCCTTCACGGTTCACTGCATGCATTCTCAGCGGTTCAAGTGGATATCGAGTGCCGTAATACGAACTCGAGGATCTGCACAGCATCATAGTATGACCACGCTAACGCACTGCAGTTTTCTTCCTTTTTGGGTCATCAGTCGTTTGACTTCTCCTGTCGTGTCACCCCCTTCATCTGAGACTAACATACCCAGCCCCGTAAATTATTTGTTGCATATATCCAGCTCTGTCTTGCGCTACAGTTTTTTGCTGTACGACACCCTCTAGCTCCATTTATATTATTCACTGTGTCTTTAAACAAGGTCTTTCATGCTATACATTGTATAGTCAGTGTTTTTCATATATTCCTTCCCTTGCTGATTCTGCAGAGAACCTTATGAGTCCACTTAATTTTGACCATCCTTCTATAACATCACATCTTGAGTGCATCAATTTTCAGATTTCCTCCTGTCCCCACAGTCCTTGATTCACTCCTTTACAATACCGTACTTGTGATCAAAAATATGCGGACACCCGTGTGCAGTGCGTAATTGACCACCAGATGTCACGAGAGGCTGTGGGGAGTATAGAGAAAGCCATAACAGCAGAATTGGTCCGTCATTAGAGCTCAGTGACTTTGAACGTGGACTGGTCATTGGACGTCATCTGAGTAACAAAACCGACAGAGAGATCTCCACACTTCTAAAGCTGCCCAAGTCGATTGTTGCTAATATAATTGTGAAATGGAAAGGCGAATGAACAGCCCCAGCTAAACCAAGACCATGTGGTCAACGATATATACGGGCCCTGCAACAAACTTGTGACGTCACACTAGTCGGCTTGTCCGCCACACTTCGCGAGCACTCCGAACCGTGCAGGACCCACGGAAAATAAATTTTTAACTGAAAACGTACCCACTAAAGGTCTTAATTTTGTCGTGCGCAATCGAGAACTTGCATGGATTTAAACACAAGGTCAAGAATTATTAAACACGTTTGAAATAGTTACTTGCTCCCCGCCGGATACGGCTGCTGGCACTCTTAAGACCTGCAGTATCACATACTGTGACTTACGCGCCACAACCTGTCCTTCTCGTGGGCCTGGCCTTGACGGAAAAGTCCACCGGAGCATTGAGGAGAGTGATTGTAAAACTTCGCGTGAAATCAGCGGAAGGAATCACGCCTGACTTACAAAGTGCTAATAACACCCCAGCTAGCGTAATAACTGTGCGTTTGGATTTTAAGAGAAGGGGTGCAGTGCTCGAGCAGCAGTTCATAGGCCACATATTTCTGTAGTTAACGTAAAGCGACGTTTGAGATTGTGCAAAGAGGAACGGTACTGGACATTGGATGACTGGGAACAAGTGACTGTATTGATTTATCACGCTGTACCCTGTGGCAGTCTGATGGAAGGCTTTGGGTTTGGTGAATGCCAGGAGAATATTTGCGTCATGTTTAGCGCCAGCAGTGGACTACAAGGGAGATGGTGGTAAGGAATAGGGGCGTGTTTTGTGGTTAGGATATAGTCCTCTGGCCGCGCTTAAGAAAACGATAAATTTGGAAGAAAGCGACCACATTTTACAGGATTATATACTGCGTACAGTAGAGGGATGATTTGGGGACGATGATTGCTTGTATCAGCAAGAAAATTCACCCTCTCATAAAGCAGCAAGCGTCTGTGGACAATAAATTATCTGAAATGAATTAGCCTGGTCAGTGTCCCGCTGTCAACGCAGTGGAACACAGCTGGGATGAATTAGAACGCCGACTTTACTCCAGGAACCAGTTCCAGGCACCATTACCTTCCCTGGTTTACTCTGGAGGACTAACGGGCTGTCCTTCCTACGCAGACCTTCACACAGCGCGTCTAAAGTGTCATTAGCAAAGTTCAAGCAGCCATAAAGCGAAGGATGGACGAACTCCATATTAATGTCCACCGACAGGTGTCGGGATACTTTTCATCGTATAGATGAAATATTCTCATAAATATCTTTCGCAGATTAAAGCCTCTGTTTGATATCAGTACAATTCTTTCGTCGAGAATGCCCTTTTTGTCTGTGCTGGTCTGCTTTTTACATTCTCCTTGCTCAGTCCGTCATGTGTAATTTCAGAAGTGCTTTTGTTGCGAGTTAACTTTCCTAAAGGTAAATAGATCGTCACATAACGGGTCCTCAATTTCTTTCTTATTCTTCTGTATAAGTGTTAGGATACCAAGGTGATAACGTTCGTGTCTGAGGAAGAACTAAACCGACAGAAAAATGAAATGTTTGGTCTCACCTTCTGTCGGTGTTTCCAACTTGATTTTCTTGACATTTGACGGACCGTAATACACTAAAGGAATTACAACAGCCAGAAAGAATGGTCACAATGAATCCAGCGTTGTCAAAATGTGTAGAACAGTGTACTAGTAATGAGTGATAAATATTTTCGATAAGCTGTTCTCCTCAGCTGTTAACTAGTTAAAACAGTGACTAGTTGAAAGCAGTGGCACGTGCTAAGATTAGTCACTTTACCTTGGTGCCAGTTTCGGTGTTTCTCGGGCACAGAGCTTTAGCATCCCCATGTTTGAACAACCATTGCGTCGGATATGTTCATTCTCTCCCTGATTAGTTACAATAAGATCGAATCTGATGGAAACAATTTTCTCCATATAGCGCATAAAGTATGAAAATATCCACGGAGAAAGCTAAAAAGGTGGCCTTCTACGACGGAAATTTAATTAGAGACAAAATTGTTACTGACAACAAAATCTTCAATCAAATGTCGGAGTTAACATGTTTGGGCCTTCAAATAAAGTAAAACACATCAAATTATCACATTTAGACGTCGTATGGCAAAAAACAATGGAAACTCAGACGTTATAAAATAAACTCTTCATAAACTGCGTAAGGTAATTCCAGCACCATTACGTCCGCCCTCATAGCTCAGTGGTCAGCGTGACGGATTGCCGTCCTACCGTCCCGGGTTCGATTCCCGGCTGGGTCGGGGATTTTCTCCGCTCAGGGACTGGGTGTTGCGTTGTTGTCTTCATCATCATTTCATCTCCATCCGGCACTCAGGTCGCCCAGTGTGGCGTCGAATGTAATAAGACCTACACCGAGAGCCTCTCAGCCAATGACGCCAAACGCTCATTTCATATCCAGTACCATTACAACTGTATTCGAAGACTCGGCTTTACATTTACATTCTCCATATACATAAATGATATGGCGGACTGCGTGAGCAACAATTTACAGCTGTTTGCTGATGATACTGTTGTGTATGGGAAGGTCTCGTCGTTGAGTGACTGTAGGAGCATACAGGATGACTTAGTCAAAATTTCTAGCCAGCTCTGAACGTAGAAAATGTAAGCTAATGCAGATAATTGGAAGAAACAATACCGTAGTAGCGTCTAGGGCGTCTTGACACGGTTCGCAGCTAGCCCCGTCGGAGGTTCGAGTCCTACCTCGGGCATGGGTGTGTGTCTTGTCCTTAGCGTAAGTAAGTTTAAGTTAGATTAAGTAGTGTGTAAGCCTAGGGACCGATGACTTTAGTTGTTTGGTCCTATAGGAACTTTCCACAAATTCCCGAATTTCCAGCATTAGTAGTATGCTACCTTGATACAATCATGTCGATTAAATATCTAGGCGTAACTTTGGAAAGCGATGTGAAATGGAATGAGGATGTAAGGATTGTAGTAGGGAAGACGAATGCTCCACTTCGGTTTACTGGGACAGTTTTAGGAAAGCATGGTTCATGTGTAAAGTACACAGCACGTAGAACAATAATGCAACCAGTTCTTGAGTAATGCTCGAGTGTTTGGGATCCCCACCAGATCAAATTAAAGAAAGACATCGAAGCGATTCAGACGCGAGTTGCTAGAATTGTTAGCGGTAATCTCGATCAAAACCCAAGTATTACGAGGATGCTTTGAGAACTCAAATGGGAATCTCTGGAGGGAAGGCAACGTTCTTTTCGAGGAACGCTATTGAAAAAAATTTACGGAACCAGCATTTGAAGCTGACTGCCAGAACGATCGCACTGCCGCCAATGTACATATCACGTACGTACCGCGAACATAAGATAACAGAAATTAGAGCACGTACGGAGGCATACAGACAGTTGTCGTTTTTCCAGCGCTCTTTTTGAGAGTGTAACAGGAAGGGAAATGACTAGCAGTGGGGTAACGTATGCTCCGCCACGCACCTGCTGTAGCTTGCGGTGTATGTATGAGAGACGGGTGTAGAACAGGGCAAAAGCCTATGCTCTGATGCTGATAGTGACATTTACTATCAAACTGACGCTGCGACACGGAAGTCATTAATTCTTGCTTCATAAAAAGCCTGTACAAAACATTCTTACCATCAGCAAGTAAGAGCTGTCGTTCAAAGCCAAAGCGAAAAATGGCCAATCGCATTACTGTTTGGAAACTATTTCGTTCACATACCTTGCCAAATGCCTGACGTTCTGACAAATTGTTATTAGAAAACTGCAGTGTTCTCACTCCATGAGTTCTAAGTACATAAAATATCTTGTTTGTAATAGCTATTAAAAATAGCCGCCATCTAATCATTCAGTTGCACTCATTCGGAGAGCAGAACTGTTTCATTTCTTCTAATTACTGTGTAATTATTTCTCATACTTCGTTAGTCAGTGGACAGTTCAACCACAAGCAATAATGGCTACATGAGGACGAATTGTGGAGCCTCATTGCTTTTGCTGGACTGTAAATTAGTTGTGGCACGTTGTAAGATATGGGTACATAGACTGGAGAACTGTAAACAGTCTCTGAAGAGTTACACAGCGCTGTCGTGTTCAATTTTTCCTGGCTGAGAATGCACGGTGATTCTTTGCACATATAAAAAATATGTAACATATAATAAAGCAATACCGATAACAGTTATGCAAGTAACCCGCCAGGGTAGCCGAGAGCGCTAACGCTCTACTTCCTGAACTCGGGTAGGCGCTGCCCGGCGGATAACGACGGCCAGCCTGGATGTCTTTTTAGGCGGTTTCCCACATCCCGCTAGGTGAATACTAGGCTGTTCCCCACGTTGCGCCTCAGTTACACGCGTCGCAGACATTTGAAACACGTTCGCACTATTTCACGATTCACACTAGATGCAGACAGCTGGGGTACACTGATTCCATCCCTGACGGCAGGAAAGGCATCCGGCGACCCCTAAAACTAACCTTGCCAAATTCGTTCTAACCGCGCCGACCCTGCGATCGCTGCGGGACTATGGCGTGACCGAAAGAAAGAAAAAGAAAGGAAGATAACAATTATTCAAGAAATGAAAGAAAGACGTCAGAAATAGATGAAGAGAAACTTTTTAATAGATTATGTCCCAGATCAGGATTCGAACCCCAACCTTTCTTTTGCAGCCTACGCTCCCACCAACTCGTGAATCTAATTACGAAGACTAGTATTTCTTCTAGCAACGATGTAGCCTAGAATGATATCCGACTCCGATCTACTAGAGACCTACATTATGACTTGTAATTAACTGCAGTATGGAAGAAAATCGTTTATAGAACAATTTCTAAGCTGTTTGCTTTTACGCCGTACGAGTGTTAGTCAATCGCTGTATGCAGGGAGCCTCGGGTTAGTCTGTAAGTAGTAGTAGTGAAACTCTGAGTTGGACAGTGACACGTCTTAGATAGATCTGTCGTATGATCGTTGCATCCAAATGCAAGTCTTAATGTCAAGATGTTTTCATTGCAGTTTGCGATCCGCATCAAAATAAAAAAGCCATCAAGGAATGCGATTGAAATAGCAATATTTACGATACCAAATTACTGCCTAAAAATCAACACTAAGGTACACTTCCTCAGTATTATTTCGGCTCCAAGAGAATCCACAGCTACCTCAAAATGTCTGAGCGACAACATGTTACCACGCTCACAGTATGAGCCATTGGTTGAAGTATACCTTTGTGTATTTTCTTACCACGACAGCTCAGTTTCGGTCACGAAGCATATATTTGAAAATGGCTTCACAACTGAAACTTTATAATAGTGGAAACGAAGTGAAACGAAGTCTCACTTCATCCAGTGACAAATCAGTGTGGTAAATAAAATTCGTGAGAATTCTTATCACACAAGCATAAGATCCAACTATATGAAATTTCAGAAATGTATGAGGATAAATTAGTGAATTAATCATCGAAAGAAAAATGGCTTGATAAGAAGAGGAAATAATATCGACGGAGCAGGAAAAACGACAGATAAGTATAGAAGCTGGAATTAGGTATTATTTGTTCAGTACAGAAAAACGAAATTATTGACTTTTTATGATGCCAAGGGGCTTAAAATCTATTGGAATGGATATTCGTAATATGTTTGTCTGTGTCGTTAAACCTTTTACGAATGTGGATTACTGCGATGCTGATGCGCAAAATCCATGCAATGCCTCGTTTGTTTTATCGCTGCCATGGGACAACGCTTCCGATTTTAGGAGTGATGGAACGTCGTTAGCCAACATTCATTCCGCTCGGCGGCATCAAAAGTCGAATTTACCGCCGGTGATTGAGGGATGATATGCTAGTTAGTGAATTATGGCCGCTAATGGCATTACGAGGAAGTGTTTCTGTACGGAGTCACAATATTAAGGAAATATCAACAGAACAGCAGGAAACGTTAGGTACGTCCAAGTTTCAGCGCCGTGCGGACTTCCACGTGACTGCGAGATATTTTCTTTTCACTATGAAATTTTCTGCGCCTTACAACTGTTGGCAGAGTGTTTTCCAGTCCCCTTTTTTTCTTAGACTTGAGCCTCTTAATTTTTTTTATTTGTTTGAAGGCAAAGTTCTTGCTGTCTTGCCTGAGTCCTGACTCGAAATTTCTGAGACGGATATAACTAGAGCGCGAGAGCGGAAAAATATATCTGTCAGCTCAGTAAGCAGTAACATCTGTAGAATCGTGGGCAAGAGGAAGTCGTCACTTTTAGAGCAGTATTCTTGGCTCCATATCAGAGTGTCAAATATACGATGATGAGGCAGCACCCGCATTAAATAAATAAGGCGTTCTTTCGCTCCATGAAAAGGAACACAAAAATACATAGACAAACGTGTACCCCCCCCCTCACACCTACACACACACACACACACACACAAATTTTATTTGTTGCCTTTTGCGGGCTAATTGCTGCACGTATATCAAATTGCAGAGCCTTAGTGGGTACATAATGGACATACAGAAATTGGTATTATTATTATCATTATCGTATTCACCAGTTACAACAAATTAAATACACAGTTAAAAATACATATGAGCAACTACTTAGACTACATAAATATCAGACGGCCCAGACTATACACGGGTGTCGGAAAGTGGAGTGCCTCGGTGGATGCTCCGTGTAGACTTTTGATGCTATCAGGGAAACGTCCATACTCATTTACAGTGTGACTCATTCAGTGTCACCGTAGTCACACGTATTGTCATTGCAAAATCCCCACGTTCACATGCCGTATTTGCACATACCTTCTTCAATCCGGAAGCGGTTAAGCTCTCTCCGATGATGAAACCCTGGAAATTTGATAGCTGGCGTCCTTCTTTACACGCTGGTCTTCTGATTTTGAGGCTCTTCCTACGCAGCAACAGTAAATTTTCCTGAAGAGGCATTGACTCATTTTTAGAAACGTGTTGGTAAAGGTTGTAGAGAGTCACTTTTCGACGAAGATGAGGTGGACAGGTGTTGGATGGTACTCGGCTGCCAGCATGTAGGTATAGAGCTGACTGCCCCATTTATGGTTCTCACAGCTGCCTTCAAATGAACATCAACTTTCTTCGCATGAGCGCTGCTGAGCCAAACTAGTCCGCAGTATTCTGCTGCAGAGTGAACCAGCGGAAGCGACTCTCCATGGAGAAATGATGTATTTTCTCCCCAAGTTCCACCTGCCAGCTTACTCGCCAGGTTCACACGTATGTGTATCTTTTTATCTGTGGCGGAAAGGTGTTTATACGTCACAGTTTCGTCTAATGTGACACCAAGGTATCTTGGCTCAGACTGTAAGAGAGTGTGCTAAGAGAACCAAACTGAGGGATGATCTTTCCACACACTTGACGATTACAGAGGTAGGATGGCTCTGAGCATCTATGGTCATCCGTCCCCTAGAACTTAGAACTACTTAAACCTAACTAACCTAAGGACATCACACAACACCCCGCCGGGAATCGAACCCGGGAACCCGGGCAGAGGTAGGAAATACATACTTGTTTTGAAAACATTAGGTCTAAGTCGCCCCGTCTGACTTGCAGGAAATTCCAATATGCAGACTACCTTTCAATTTCAAATGAGGGTGAAAATCTTTCTAACAGACAGACTCACTAAACTTTGTAAATATTTGTGCTTAGCCCATAACGGGTAATCGAATGAAAACGAAGCAGATGGAAGGAATATTATTTCAAAAGTAATAGCCGTAACTGTTAATACATTTTTCCCACTGTCACACTAGCCAGTTATTGCCTCCATGGAAAAATGTCTGCGGTTGTCTATGGATTGGACTCAGGCGTGCACCTCTTCGAAGCAAATCGACTGCCACGAATGCCTTTATTTAGGGCTCCAAAAATATGGATGTAGCATGGATATAATGGATATAATGGGGACCAGTAAAAAATCAGCAGAGTCCTCGAAACAATATTGCCAATATATGCCCGGGTCAGCATGTTGCCAAGGTTGTTTCGAGTACGTTGCAGAAGGCATGTTAAAATAATTTCGTGGAACGGTTTGATTCTCGTGAAATCTGGAGTCTTCCGGCAGACCTGGCAACGGTAGGACGGACGTTTTGAGCCCTGTGGGGCAGAGATAATATTTTAAAAGTGTTGCGTATAGGATCTTATCCTCAGTGATCACCGAAGTTGTTTCCTTGCTGAGAAAAACTGAAAAAGTAGGCAAGTGACCTTTCTGTGAGAAGTGTCAAGGACTCAGTTGTTATCCGCTTTTTGTAAAAAAGGATGCGATTAAAGGGGATATTCTGGTCGAGACCGATGAAGAAAATGATTTTTTTTTTTTTTTGCATAAATTGCGTCCATGAAGTATGTAGATTATGCCTGCAGGGCAGAGTTAAGATTAAAAAAGTGTTGCATGTATTACATCGGGAGGCTGTGATCCTCAGTGATCACTGAAGTAGTTGTTCTGCTACGAAAAACTGAAAGAATTGCCAGGTGCGTTTTCCGTAAAAAATTGTAAATTTGTGGAAAGGTTCTATGGGACCAGACTGCTGAGGTCCCTAAGCGTGCACACTAATTAATCTGTCCCTAGGCTTACACACTAATTAATCTAACTTAAAAACTAACTTACGCTAACAACACACACATCCATGCGCGAGGGAGGAGTCGAACCTCCGTCGGTGATGGGAGGAGGGGGGAGGTGGGCCAGCCGCGTGAACCGTGACAAGGCGCCCTTGACCGCGCGGCTACCTCGCGCGGATTTCTGCGACAGGTGCCAAGGACTCAGCTGTTATCCGCTTTTTGTGAGAAAGAGTGCGACTCATGAGGAGGTTCTGATCGAGAACGATGAAAAAATGATTTTTTTATACAAATTGCGCCCCTGACGCGTGTAGATTATGCCTGCAAAAGGATTTTAGAAGTTACAGCGTTCTGACTGGTACCGTGCGTCGACCAAAATATAGGTAGCTCGATGAATTAGTTGAAGAAAAGATTCGATAAGTATACAAATTTCTGTACTTGACTGGTACCGTGCGTCGACCAAAATATAGGTAGCTCGATGAATTAGTTCAAGAAAAGATTCGATAAGTACACAAATTTCTGTACAATGAATGTAGCATTTGTGAAGAAGAGAAATTTGTTCACATCAGTTATATATTTAAGTGTCAGATAGTCTTCCATGTGTGGAAGTGAAACATGGCAGAAAAAATGTTTAGACAAGAAGAGAATAGAACGTTATCAGATGTGGTGCCACATAAGAAACCTGAATATTTGATGGGCAGATCACTAACTAATGAGGAGGTACTGAATAGGTTTTGGAGGAATAGAACTCTGTGGCACAGCTTGACTTGATCGATTGATAGGACACATTCTGAAACATCAAGGACTCACTTACGTAGTACTGGAGAGGAGTATGTAGGGGGGGGGGGGGGGAGGGGGGAGGGTGAAATTCGTATTTGGAGAGCGAGAGACTAATACAGTAAGCAGGGTCAGGAGGATGTAGGTTGCTGTATTTATTCGTAGACGAATTTGGAAAAGAAGAGACTTCCACAGGATGGAATAGCACGGAGAGGTGCATCAGACCATTCTTCAAAATGAAGACCACAACAACAACAAGCTTTAAGGGAACAGTTCTGCATTTGTTACCTGCTGTACTGTACGTGGCAGAAGAGATTGAACCCTGTGGTTAAAGTGTACGTGTTGTGCGTTGTTATTTTTGGTTATTGCGTATTAACGTCTTCTTCGTTGTTGTGAAGGTATTTTCACAGAAACAAGGGAGACTGCGTTAACAAACTGTATAACGTACATTGTTACTCTGTAACGAACCGCAAGCGACTGTACCGAAATATTCAGAAGGTATCCACGAACGACCTCTGAAAGTTCGTCGGTAGCGTTCTGGTTTGACCTGTATTCCAGTTACCCATTTACGCTGCTTATTCTGATGTAATATCGAATTCTCAAATTATCTGCAACACGCAGTGTGTAGCGTGTCCCGTAGACAGATCTTTATTTTGCTGTTCGGTGGAATTAGAGCGAACTTTCTCGCGCATAGTACCGTTACAAGAGCAGAGTAATTCGCAGCGATACCCACGCGTTTCATGTCAGCCAGTGAATGCAGCCGGCAATTTGCACCCGCATAATTTTGCAATTGCCTCGCATCGCAGATATCACGTTCCGCTAATTCGTCCGCAGCCCGCATTTATAGTTCCCAAACAAACTTCGCGTGTCATGGAAATTACTAAAATAATACTTCGACCTTAATGTATTTGGATTAGCGCTTCTCGCTTTTATTGTCTGTTGTGTCGTTTCTAGTTCTGTAAAACGTGCGACACGATGACCAATCTAGATAGCGCAGTGGATAGTAGACTGTTCTCGTATTCTAAAGGACGACGGATCAAAACCGCGTCCTGACACCCAACTTTAGACACAAAGGAATTAAAGATATTGGATGCCAGTTGGCGTTCATTTGTATCAAAGGGGCAACTTGAAAATTTGTGTCGAACTGGGACTTGCACTCAAGTCTCCAACTTACCAGGCAGAAACGCTGACCACAACGCCATCCTCACACAGTTGTGACTACAATCGCACTGACTACCATAACACGCCAATTCTCAACTTGTATCACGCACCAATTATGTAGACCGGTCGGTGTGACCGAGCGGTTCTAGGCGCTTCAGTCTGGGACCGAGCGACCGCTACGGTCGCAGGTTCGAATCCTGCCTCGGGCATGGATGTGTGATGTCCTTAGGTTTGTTACGTTTAAGTAGTTCTAAGTTCTAGAAGACTCATGACCTCAGATGTTAAGTCCCATAGTGCTCAGAGCCATTTGAACCAACCAATGATGTAGTGTCCCTGCTCAGCGCATCTGCCCAGTAAGGTGGAAACTCTGGCTCGAGCACCAGTCCGACACGTATTTGCAACTTTCTCATTAATATAAATCAATGCCCGTTGCAGATAATGTCTATAATTCCTTCGTTTGTTGATTCATAGTGGCTGCAGGATCAAAATAGTGTCTGTTCTTCGGACATGTCCGAAAAAATAGACACCGCATCTATAATTCCACTTCAGGTTTTCCGTGATTTCCTTCCTCACCCTTGAAACGATCTGAGCTTTTGTTCCGTCTCTAGTGGCGTCGTTGTCCACTGGACTCTAAACCCTAATGTTCCTTTCTTTCTTTGTGACAATTCATACTTCCCATTAAACTTTGAAAGAAAATCTTAAAATCATTGCGTTTTTATTTTAAAAAACTTCACAGGATGGTATATTATTGAGTAAGAAATTTTTGTTATTTCATGTTCACAAAAAGTTTGGACACTCACGATTGTATGGGTGAGGACTATATCACGAATTTAAATCATATCTCACAGTGGCAGACATGTAAGCAATTGCGGTTTTTCTGACAAACAAGATAAAAAAAAGCACTCACACGTCTTTTTCTTGTCCTCCTCTAGCCATTTTTTGGTTCGCAGCAATAAGTGGTGGGCGAATCATCGACAATAGTCCGACGCTGATACCCGTTCCGCTCTTTATCATCATATGGTTTATTGGTTGGTTTACATATTTTGTTTGGTGGCTCTTTATCAGATCCAATTAGATGACCTAAGGTGAAGAGATTAGCGCTCTTTCAATCGCCTGTCGGAAACCTACCGAAATTTTCCATTTGGAATTCATCTGATAAGGCTAGAATTTCCTCATCACTAAGTCATAAAAAACTACGGCACTGTGACAGCAATGTAAAGGCAATAATAGTTGCGCGGAGAGGCCGCGCGATTTGAGACGCCATGTCACGGTCTGCGCGGCCCCTCCCGTCGGAGGTTAGAGTCCTCGCTCGGGCATGAGTGTGTGTGTGTGTGTGTGTGTGTGTGTGTGTGTGTGTGTGTGTGTGTGTGTGTTTGTGGTGTTCTTAGCATAAGTTAGTTTAAGTAGTTTGTAAGTCTAGGAACCGATGACCTCAGCAGTTTGGTCCCATAGGAATTCACACATTTTCTAAAGGTAATATTAATATGACATATCTATTCCATAAGCTGCTTCCGAATTCTAACTCCAGAAATCGACTGAAATGAGCCCACACCAATAATGTAGTGCCAACACACACAGTTGTGCGTGTAGCAGTTACAGAGACTGTAGTTATAAAACTAAAATTTTGTGACACACTAACTTTTAATTACTTTTGTAGGCCTTTCAGGTTCTAAACAGATTCTGTCAAATGTCAAAACGCGATACGTAATGCACAATTAAGACTGCGACGGTACCCAACTGTTACTACTAGTGTAATTAATTTGCCAAACATCACCCCATACGACCAACGAGTTGTATCATTAACTGTGGTTACTCATACTTTAGGTAACTGGGTTATACACGTCTCTGTTTAAAAAGCATAGCTCCATGTAGTGATAGGGTCGAGGCAGAAGAGATAGGGTCGAAGCGCGTACTGCTTATTTCATGCCCTGCAGTTAATGCGCTGCAAATAATAACCTGTAATTGTGATCCTGCTGTCAAATAGTATATGCACTGGCTAGAATTGCGAGTTAATAAAATGCACAGAAATATAAAATGAAAGTTGAATGAATAGTATAATAAGAAAGGTTCTATTCTAACGTCTTCATTTGATGTAAACGACAAAGTATTATGCTGAATAACGTTTATTCCAGAAAGGACATCTCAAACGAAAAGTGGTCCTACGATATTAATTAAAATACAGTCAGAAAATAACGTTGTCAAATGCAGTAAAGTTATATTGAGAGTCCTACTGTGGAACACATTTAGACCTCTCGAAATATGAAGTCCCTTCAGAAGGTGAGGTATTGTAGCAGCCATTCAGCACTCAGAACCAAACACCTCCACGATCGAAAAACATTCGTTGTTACAGGCAGGTCTCCCTCCTTCCAGAATCACGTAAAATTGTCCAGAATCACTCCCTTGAGTTCTTCATTCGAATAGTCGCCGTTTTCTCTTTGCTTTCATAGTGTTCCACTATTGTCTACTTTTCCATTGGCTGAAGGCTGTCCCCACCAAAATTACATCGTTCTTAAGTTCTACAGATATGACGTAACTTAACTTGTCGACTTCTCAGAATAAACCAATATAATACAACAAAATTTAAATAAAGAAATATTATAAACATTTGGTAACACTCAGACCATTCACAGTAAATATAAGTAGAGGTTTTTCCATAAATAAATAAGCCAGTATCCTTGCATAAGTGCACTCATGATGAATGATAGCAGATTGTCGTTAAGTGTTGTTTAAACAGTTACATCAAAAGCGTCTTTTGGCACAATTTTAACAATGATGATGTCAGCTAACACATGCTATTTACCACTTCTTAAATTACCAGGATTTTGTGTTATGAATTGTAATTAATAGTAAATAAATTTACTGGCAAAACAATAAACTGTCCATTAAATACAGAAGCTAGACAAAATATGCGATATTCATTTGCTGTGTAACTGTAGAAGATTCGACATTCTGACAGACATTTTTGTAATGAAAATATATAAAAAAACGTAAAAACTTAATAAATAAAATATAGATGAGTGGCTTTCTGGAATGATAGCTATTGTACAATGCTATCATCTGAGGTATCGTTCGTTGAAATCGCATGAAGTATTGAAAATTTGTTAATTCAGAGGTTTCCTGTGTTTAGTCGCTGTGAAACATTAGCTTCTGTAGTTCTAAAGATACTGAAAATATCGTCGTGATATTGGATTACCCTCACTTTTCTGAGATCGCAAATGAATTCAGATTTACTTTAATATTTGTCTATAATTACTATAGATTCTTAAGGAGTTGCAAGAAGCCATGTTTCAGCTTGTCTGGCACTGTGTAATTTTTCGTGCATTTCCTGCACAAAGGGCGCCATGTGAACAGTTGCCGCCCAGATTCCCAGCTTTGGGATTTACCCATTTCCGGCGACGTTGCTCGTCTTTCTACCTGGACACACCTGTACACATCACCTAGTCGGACCTGCTGCGCCTGTCCCGGCGGAGGTTCGAGTCCTCCCTCGGGCGTGGGTGTGTGTGTTTGTCCTTAGGATAATTTAGGTTAAGTAGTGTGTAAGCTTAGGGACTGCTGACCTTAGCAGTTAGGTCCCATAAGATTTCACACACATTTGAACATTTGAATTTTGGACCTGCTGCGGTGGCCCTGTACCTGCCAGCTTTCCACCCTTATACCAACTCCAGTGGCCAAATCGATACCCTACATATGCTAACGTTACAAGACTTCCACCTATGCAGATGCTCCCGACCAGCCAAGTTGAATATTTCTAAAGTTTGAGACACGTTCTGTCGCGTCTGCAACAGGACATCGATATGCTTCAAGTTGCATACGAAGCAGCGCTTCCTGCACAGTCGATTCACTCACGACTTATCGACATAGGGCAACAATACGACGCTACAACGTAAATAAACCACACTCACAAAACTGTGAATTGTAGGTCCGAAAGGGGTATATCAGTGGCGAACCACTGGAATTACCATGTTTCATTGGTATGAATATTTACCTCCTCGTATCTCAACGTACATTTAAAAATACATAATGAAAAGGAAAGATTTATTCGTTGCTATTTCCAAAGAGAACATACTCTTTATGATCAAAAGTATCCGGACACATGGCTGATAGAGGACTTACATGTTGGCCCACCCTTAGCCTTAATGACAGCTTCCACTCTCGCAGGCATACGTTCAATCAGGTGCTGTAAGGTTTATGGCGAATGGCAGCCCATTCTTCACGGAGCGCTGCAGGAGGAGAGGTATCGACGTCGGTCGGTGAGGCCTGGCACGAAGTCGTCGTTCCAAAACATCCCAAAGATGTTCTGTAGGATTCACGTCAGGACTCTGTGAAGGTCAGTCCATTACAGGGATGTTATTGTCGTGTAACCACTCCGACACAGGCCGTGAATTATGAACAGGTGTTTGATCTTGTTGAAAGATGCAATCACCATCCCCGAGTTGCTCTTCAACAGTGGGAAGCAAGAAGATACTTAAAACATCAATGTAGGCCTGTGCTGTGATAGTGCGAAGCAAAACAACAAGTGATGCAAGCCCCGCCATGAAAAACACGACCACACCATAACACCACCGCCTCCGAATTTTAATGTTGCACTACACATGCTGGCAGATGACGTTCACCGAGCGTTCGCCATACCCACACCCTGCCATCGCATAGCCATATTGTGTCCCATGATTCATCACTCCACACAACGTTTCTCCACTGTTCAATAGTCCAAAGTTTACGCTCCTTACACCGAGCGAGGCGTCGTTTGGCATTTACCGGCGTGATGTGTGGATTATGAGCAGCCGCTCGACCATGAAAACTAAGTTTTCTCACGTCCCGCCTAACTGTCATAGTACTTGCAGTGGATCCTGATGCAGTTTGGAATTCCTGTGTGATGGTCTGGATAGATGTCTGCCTATTGCACATTACGACCCTCTTCAACTATATGCGGTCTCTGTCAGTCAACAGACGAGGTCGGCCTGTAGGCTTTTGTGCTGTACGTGTCCCTTCACGTTTCCACTTCACAATCACATCGGAAACAGTGGGACCTAGGGATGTTTAGGAGTGTGGAAATCTCGCGTACAGACGTATGACACAAGTGACACCCAATCACCTGACCACGTTCGAAGTCCATGAGTGCCTCGGAGCGCCCCATTCTGCTCTCTCACGATGTCTAATGACTACTTAGGTCGCTGATATGGAGTACCTGGCAGTAGGTGGCAGCACAATGCACCTAATATGAAAAACATATGTTTTTGGTGGTGTCCGAATACTCTTTATCTCATAGTATACTAATACGAATTTCATAGTTACGCTGGAAAATCCTTTTGTAACTCAAGAAGAGGAGTTAAGAAGTAATTAGCTTGTTAGTTTCAAGGCCCAATGCTTGTCGAGGCATGATCCTGCAGCAGGTTTTATAAGCTAAACTCGCTGTAGATCTTCTCTAAAAATTAGAGATTTAATTTAAATATTTGAAACTGAACGAATGAATAGAAAAGTCTGCAGACTGGACAAATACAGCTGCGACTCTTCATTTGGGGAATAAGAAGCTACTTCAACTGTCTTTAATGTTATTATCAGATCACAACCGTTTTCGTGACACTTAAATCCAGCTAAGTAGTCCGCAACATGGAACTCAGCTTTCTTTGTCTGGTCAAACTAATAAACTGCTAAATGGCGGTAAAACAATGAATTGAAATCAGCCAAACGTAGGGACCCAAGTAAAAACAGGTCGGTGGAACAACAGTTCCAGTCTATGTGCATTCCGGAAACACTGGATGCGACCGCGTACTGTGAATGTTTTCTGTAAGGCGTAGAGTACTGTGATGAGTCTTTAGAAATTACTGTTGTCTTTGGTTGTGCCAATATGGAATGAAAGGAAGGGGACGGGTGAAATCTGGTACAAGCAAAATGGCGTACTCTCCTCGCAGAGCATCAAGGCTATCCGATCCTCGTAAATGTTCCCATATGGCGAAAGTAGCGCTATCAACAAATCCTCCCACGACATGGAACACTTCACAGAAGTTTGTGGGGTATAATTCAGAAAACTGCAGCGCTAATTAATTATTAGAAATGGATAAGCTGATCGCTGCCACCTTTCCTCCCATAGTAGTTCAAAGTTCGGCGTTCGGCCGCCTATAAAGGTCATGCTTGAACGATATATTACGCTTCGGTGCACGATTAGCAGCGTTTCATCGCTGCTCGAGGGACCTCTGATCAGCTCTGAGGCTTTCGTGGAATGCCCTTCCAGCGCTCAGCAATGCACCTTAGTAGCAGCGAAGCACCCAGATACCTTGAGTATCACACTCACGAGGGGGAAAATAAGAGAAAAACAGATATTTTTTATACGTTAATCATAGTTTCAGGGGGGGGGGGGGGGAAGGGACAGTAAATCTCCACAGCTGCCCGTGCCACCAAAAGGTGCGTGGAGGAGGGTAGATAGCCTAAAGTCTCATTTACCAATTCACGTGTAATACGTGGGGAAGGACAACTGTTGGTACATTCCCTTGCGGGCATGAATTTATCTAAATTTAGTGTTGTGTTCTTTACGCGAATTGTTTGTGGTAGAATGCAGTAAGTTTCTCGATTGAAAAGGGAATATTCCCAAGTGTCAATAAGCAATCTTGACGAAACATGACGGGTGTGTAGAGAGCGCAGATTAACGCAATACCCATTTTTTTTGTTTGCGCCCAATTTCACTTTTTTTTCACGATAATGCCCGATCTCACACGGCGAATGTGACCAAACGACTCTTAGTCTACGGAAATTACACTGGGACGCGTTTTATCATCTTCCGTACAGCCCAGACCTCGCTCACAGCGACTTTCATCTCTTCTTACACCTAAAATCTGTCCTTGGTGGTCAACACTTCAACGATGATGACGATCTGAAAGGACATGTTACCACAGGCGGCAACCTTCTATGAAGAAGGCGCACAAAAACTTGTGCCACGCTATGACTATTGCCTACAAAATTTCGGAAACTATGTAGAAAAGTGGTTTAACAGTTGTAGATTTTTGTACAATAAATATTTTCTCTGTATCTGTACACGTTTGCTTTATATAATCAAACGGAACTTACTTTGTGGACTTAGCTCGTATTTGAGTTCTGAACTTAACGTACCATAAATATAAACAATTACAAAAATGGCTGTGTGGTCCCCTTGTAAGAGGCACGGCATCCACGACGGGACTCTCTAACAAATAAAAGCGGGACAGTTTTAAAATTGTGATGGTCAATCGCCTTGTTTTTCATTCTAGTCCGACGGGTGTACAGTTGCGCCAAGCTATGGATACTGCAATTACCTTGAATATTTTAAAGACTGTTAGAAAGTTAATTACTGCGAGGGGCATCGGCTGTAATATTATTTCAAGAATACGAGTTATGGCTTTAATTCAGTGAACATTGGTTTTATTTCACGTAGCGAGCAGAATGAAAGTTTTCTCATTCTGCTTTCAGCAGTAATGCGCTGGGCAGTATGCAGGTTTTTTTTTAATCGTTGCGTCAACCCAAGACAAACTTTTGCACTTTGACTTATCATTTGATATTATTTGGATTTGTTAGCAGCACTCGTAGCGGCTCAACATATTTAAATGCAGTCAGATGGGAATTCTAAGGCCCCAGTACAGCGAAATTAATTTTGCCGGGAAATTTTTTATTTAGGTACCTTCCAGCGGTCGTTCAAATTATATGAAATTTAATGCTTGGCATAGAACACAAAACTGATGAAACTTTTAAATAAATTCAAGATTCATTTTTAAGGAAAGGAGCCGTCACTCAGTGTTTGATCGCAGACAGGTTTCAGGTTTAACTCGGGAAACTGGCGCGTGAATTAATTATTAGATTCTGCTCCCGCAGTCTCTGCTCCCATAGAAGCCCAAACTTCTGCGCTGAAAATTTCCACCATGATCTGGATTCTAATCGACTACCCCTGCGTCTAGCGCTACAACAGTATCTTGCGAAAGCACCAAAGAAACAGGTGTAGGCAGGTATATTCAAATACAGAGATACATCTACATCTACAACGGTGTGTGGCGGAGGGCACTTTACGTGCCACTGTCATTACCACCCTTTCCTGTTCCAGTCGCGTATGGTTCGCGGGAAGAACGACTGTCTGAAAGCCTCCGTGCGAGCTCGAATCTCTCTAATTTTACAATCGTGATCTCCTCGGGAGGTATAAGTAGGGGGAAGCAATATATTCGATACCTCATCCAGAAGCGCACTCTCGCGAAACCTGACGAGCAAGCTACACCGCGATGCAGAGCGCCTCTCTTGCAGAGTCTGCCACTTGAGTTTGCTAAACATCTTCGTAACGCTATCACGGTTACCAAATAACCCTGTGACGAAACGCACCGCTCTTCTTTGGATCGTGTCTTATCTCCTCCGTCAACCCGATCTGGTACGGATCACATACTGATGAACAATACTCAAGTATAGGTCGAACGAGTGTTTTGTAAGCCACCTCCTTTGTTGATGGACTACATTTTCTAAGGACTCTCCCAATGAATCTCAACCTGGTAACGACCTTACCAACAATTAATTTTATATGATCATTCCACTTCAAATCGTTCCGCACGCATACTTCCAGATATTTTACGGAAGTAACTGCTACCAGTATTTGTTCCGCTATCATATAATCATACAATAAAGGATCCTTCTTTCTATGTATTCGCAATACATTGCATTTATCTATGTTATGGGTCAGTTGCCATTCCCTGCACCAAGTGCAGATCTTC
This sequence comes from Schistocerca gregaria, assembly GCF_023897955.1. Taxonomy (NCBI): domain Eukaryota; kingdom Metazoa; phylum Arthropoda; class Insecta; order Orthoptera; family Acrididae; genus Schistocerca; species Schistocerca gregaria. The sequence goes on from NC_064920.1 coordinate 1,025,398,846, forward strand.
TTGCATTTCGCTACAATTTTCTAATGCTGCAACTTCTCTGTATACTACAGCATCATCCGCGAAAAGCCGCATGGAACTTCCGACACTATCTACTAGGTCATTTATATATATTGTGTAAAGCAATGGTCCCATAAAACTCCCCTGCGGCAAGCCAGAGGTTACTTTAACGTCTGTAGACGTCTCTCCATTGATAACAACATGCTGTGTTCTGTGTGCTAAAAACTCTTCAATCCAGCCACACAGCTGGTCTGATATTCATAGGCTCTTACTTTGTTTATCAGGCGACAGTGCGGAACTGTATCGAACGACTTCCGGAAGTCAAGGAAAATAGCATCTACCTGGGAGCCTGTATCTAATATTTTCTGGGTCTCATGAACAAGTAAAGCAAGTTGGGTCTCACACGATCGCTGTTTCCGGAATCCATGTTGATTCCTACAGAGTAGATTCTGTGTTTCCAAAAACGACATGATACTCGAGCAAAAAACATGTTCTAAAATTCTACAACAGATCGACGTCAGAGATATAGGTCTATAGTTTTGCGCTTGTGCTCGACGACCCTTCTTGAAGACTGGTACTACCTGTGCTCTTCAGGCAGAATACAGCGCTGCGGTCGGCAACACCTCTATAAGACAACAAGTGTCTAGCGCATTTGTTAGATCGGCCACTGCTGCTACAGTGGCAGGTTATCAAGATTTAAGTGAGTCTGAACATGGTGTTATAGTTGGCGCACGAGTGAAAGGACACAGCATCTCCGAGGTAGCGGTGAAGTGGGGATTTTCCCGTGCGACCATTTCACGAGTGTACCGTGAATTCGGTAAAACATCAAATCTCCGAATTACTGCGGCTGGAAAAATATCCTGCAAGAACGAGGACCAACGACGACTGAAGAGAATCGTTCAACGTGACAGAAGTGTAACCCCTCCGCAAATTGCTGCAGATTTCAGTGCTAAGTCATCAACAAGTGTCAGCGTGCCAATCATTCAACGAAACATCTTCGATATGGGCTTTCGGAGCCGAAGGCCCCCTCGTGTACCCTTCATGACTGCAGGACACCAAGCTTTACGCCTCGCCTGGGCCAGTCAACACCGATATTGGATTGTTAATGACTGGAAACATGTTGCTTGGTCGGGCGAGTCTCTAAAATTGTATTGAGCGGATGGATGCGTACGGTTATGGAGACAACCTCACGAATCCACGTTAAGAGGGGACTGTTCAAGCTGGTGGAGGCTCCGTAATAGTGTGCAGCGTGTGTAGTTGGAGTGATATGGGACCCTTGACACGTCTAGATACTCCGCTGACAGGTGACACGTAAGTAAGCATCCTGTCTCATAACCTGCATCCATTCATGTCCATGAAATGGTAATTAAATGCATACCCTAAGCTGGCGACAGGCGTTGATATACATCAACGGGGACAATTGAAAATGTGTGCCCCGACCAGGACTCGAATCCGGGATCTCCTGCTTACATGGCAGACGCTCCATCCGAGTCACCGAGGGCACAGAGGATAGTGCGACTGCAGGTATTTATCCCTTTCGCGCTCCCCGTGAGACCCACATTCCCAGCTTAATGTCCACACACTACATTCGTAGTGCCCCTGCCCATTACACTCATTACTCGCGGCAGACAATCTTACCGAGTCTCATTAGAGTTCGTGCAATGCGTGTGCATCCAGCACAAAAGAAGGAGGTCAATGGCCGGTTAGCCTTAACAATATGCATTCCGACGGACTAGGGCAATTCCAGCAGGACAATGCTACACTCCACACGTCCAGAATTGCTACAGAGTGGCTCCAGGAACACTCTTCTGAGTTAAACACTTCCGCTAGTCACCAAACTCCCCAGACATGAACATTATTGAGCATATGTGGGATGCCTTGCAATGCGCCCCTCGCACTCTTACGGTTTTATGGTCAGCTCTGCAAGATTCACGGTGTCAGTTCCCTCCAGCACTACTTCAGACATTAGTCGAGTCCATGCCACGTCGTGTTGCGGCACTCCTGCATACTCGCGAGAGCCCTACACGATATTAGTCAGGTGTACCAATTTCTTAGGTTCTTCAGTGTAATTTCGTTAGTCGTCTATAAATGGCGAATATAAAGCTTGCTGTGTCCAATCAATCCCAAGTGAATTAGTTCACGAGTTTACATTTGAACCAGAGGGTTGATGTATTGCCATCCCTACTCGCTGAAACAAGGTGAGGCATACTCCAGGTTTAAATCTTATTAGTCGAATTTGGTAACGAGAAATGTATGCAACTATTTGCGAAAGACGTATAAGTTCCATAGCATTATTCATGTGTAACAGAGGTGGGTGCTTGAGTTTTACGGATCCTGTGTTAAGGAACGAACAATACAACAGGGATTTTTGCATGTACAGCTCGCCTAAGGTGCCATCTCGTGGCCGACAGACAAATATTCTGCATACTACAGGCTGTATCCGTATTGTTCTTGAACTGACCTCGTAAAATGAAATTTGTCCATAAATTATACTAGTTTGCAACGTACCTACATTTCTTATTTCCTGAATATGCTTCCCGCACATCTCACATCGTTTACCCAAATTCACTACTTTGCTCTCATCTCTTCGCGACTCCGTGGTCTACTAGCCTACATGTCAGTGTGTCTGATGCTTTCCGTGTAAGACTCGCGCCCTGCACGTTTGAAGGAGTGCTGACAGAACGCTTTCGTCGGCGGAATTCATCAGTGCAGGCAGACTCTGTGCTCTGCGTGCATACAGCGGCTTGTCTCATCTCCCACGAAAGGCCAAACAAACGGTTCCGCTTCTGGCAGACGTGGTTCTGCCTTCATTCCGGCATCCGCAGTTTCCTGGCTGTGCGAAACTTTAAAACTTCTTAGAACACGGCACTGATCCTGTAAACGGCACGCAAGACGCTTACTGCTTACCTCTGGCGCAGGTGTTTATTTTCGTGCCCTCAAAACCGAGGTGTGGATCTGCTCTTCGGGCGAAAGTAAAATTGCTGAGAAATGAGTTTATGGCGGCTTTCTAGAACAGCAGTTCCTCTCCCAACAATTAGCATCTTTCCTTTTTTAATGATGTTTCGGAATCACAGGAGTCAAAGTGGAGGCTCTGTTAAATCTAGCGACTCACATTCATCAGGCAATTATGAACGTGAGCAGTAAATTCAGAGTGGCAGCTGATAGTGATATTCAAATTTCGCAGTTTAAAATCATTTACGGACATACGTGAGTGATGCAGTTAATACTGCGGTGACAGAAGTCATGTGATGCGATGTGCTCAAATACAGATGGCACTTGGTCGCGTGCACAAAGTACAAAAGGGCAGTGCGTTGGCGGAGCTTTGATTTGCACTCAGGCGACTAATGTGGAAAGCTTTCCGATGTTATTATGGGCGTAAGACGGGAGTCAACAGACTCTGAATGCTGATTCGTGGTTGCCGCTAGAGGCATGGGACGTTACATTTCGGAAATCGTTAGAAAATACAGTATTCCGAGATCCAGATTGTCAAGCGTTTGCCGAGAATACCACATTTCACACATTATCTCTTACCACCGACATTGCAGTGGCTGACAGCCTTCACTTAACGACCGAGGGCAGTGGCGTTTGCGTAGAGTTGTCAGTGCTAACAAGCAACACTGCATTAAATAACCACACAAATCAATGTGGAAAGTACGACGAGCGCATCCGTTTATTTATTTTATTTAATCGTATGGCTAGGGTCCCCTCTGGGCAGGCAGTACACCGGGTGCCAGTCTTTCAACGTGAAGCCAATTCGGTGACCTGCAGTCGATGAGGATGATGATGAAGACAGCACTAACACCCAGTCCCTGGGCGGGGAAAATTCCCCGACCCAGCCGGTAATCGAACCCGGGCCCAGAGGACTGACAATTCGTCACGCTGACCATTCAGCTACCGGGGGCGGAATAACGTATTCGTTACGAAATTGCGACGATATGTGGTGTTAATGGGCTATGGTAACAGACTACCGACGCGAGAGCCTTTGCTAACAGCACAACAATGCCGGCAGCGCTTCTCCTCGGCTCGTCACCATGTTGGTGGGACCCTAGACGACCGGAAAACTGTGGCCTGATCAGATGAGTCGCGATTTCAGTTGGTAAGAGCTGCTGGTAGGGATGGAGTGTGACGCAGATTCCACGAAGTCTTGGACCCAACTTGTCAACAAAGCACTGTGCATGCTAGCGGTGGCTCCATAATGGTGTCGGCTTTGTTCACCTGGAATGGACGGGTCCTTTCGTCCAGCTGAACCGATCATTGACTGGAAATGATTATGTTCGGCTACTTCGAGACCACCTGCAGCCAGTCAGGGACTTCACGTTTCCCAACAACGATCGAATTTTGATGGACGACAATGCACCACAATTGGTTTGCGAACATTCTGGACAGTTCGAGCGAAAGATTTGGCCACCCAGATCGTCTAAGATGAATCCCATTGACAATTTATGGGACATAATCGAGAGGTCAGTTCGTGCACAAAATCTTGCATTGGCAACAATTCCACAGTTATGGAAGGCTATAGAGGCGACATGGCTCAATATATCTGGGTAGAGGACTTCCAATGAATTGTTGAGTCCATACCACGCCGAGTTGCTGTACTACGCCGGGCAAAAAGACGTCCGGCACGATATTAAGAGGTATTCTATGACTTTTGTCACCTCATTATAATATGAAATTATAGTGTTTCAAAAAGATTCATCCCATTTCATAAGAAAATACCTTCTACACGAACGAAGATAGAAAATTGTACTAAATTTTAACTTGACACTATTTCTAAGTTCGTGTGGTCGCCGGTAGGGTTCATTTATCAGTTAGAAAAAATACGTAGCTAGATTTGTTGGAGATCCAACTTCATCCCAAATTATGAGACCAGAACCCCATTTTTGAACGTGGCGGAGCGGCACCACAATGGCACCTACATGTGAGAGCATTTATTAACATTGAGCTGTCTCTGCGGTTGATCAGCGATAAGGGCCGTATGGATCTCGCATGCCACCATTAGCCTCTAAGTTCCTAATCTCACGGTATGTGCTTCCTTTTGGTGGAGTTTGCGAAAACGAGTATCTACAGTCCTTTGGTTTCGCCCTTAGAATCTTAATTGCCATTGTGTTGTTGCTGAGATCTTATTTGCAATTGGCTTTTCGTGGCGGACCGCATCAAACCAGTCAGAGGACTGATGAAAAAAAAGAATGGAGGATAGGTTAGGACAGGCCAATCACAGCTTTCCTACTCCTGTTTGACGTGTTCTATTTCGGTGGTGTTGATCTCCAACTGGGGGATATATAAAGCATGTCGAGGCCACGCGAAAACAGTGCACTCGTTCTCGTTATGTGGAAACAGAGCGATTTATCTGCTGTCGAGAAGGGAATGATTATTGGCTTTCGGGCCAACCGTGGAAGCATTCCTGAAACGGCTAAGTTTGTAAACAGATCGTGTGGTTCAAATGGCTCTGAGCACTGTGGGACTTAATTCTAAGGTCATCAGTCCCCTAGAACTTACAACTAGTTAATCCTAACTAACCTAAGGACATCACACACATCCATGCCTGAGGCAGGATTCGAACCTGCGACAGTAGCGGTCGCGCGGTTCCAGACTGTAGCGCCTAGAACCGCTCGGCCACCTCGGCTGGCCAATTCGCGTGCCGCTGTTGTTAAAGTAATGTATACCCTGCATGGGAAAGTGGAGGTATCCAGAACAGTGGTGTACCACGCTCCGGAGGGGACAGGGATAAGTGACGGCTGCGGAGATGATTGGATGTACAAATGTGGAGCAACTGCCGGCCGTTGTGGCCGAGCGGTTCTAGGCCCTTCAGTCTGGAACCACGCGACCGCTACGGTCGCAGGTTCTAATCCTGCCTCGGGAATGGATGTGTGTGGTGTCCTTAGGTTATTTAGGATTAAGTAGTTCTAAGTTCTAGGGGAATGATGACCTCAGATGTCAAGTCCCATAGTGCTCAGAGCCACTCTCTCCGCCCAGATGAACCAAGGGGCTACCAGCAGTGTCTCCTCAACGATCGCTCAGTGAACATTGTTGCGCATATGCCTCGGCAGCAGGCGCCTTGTTCAGCACCCATGCATACAACTGTTCATCAAAGACGAAGGCTGGAAATTGTCCGCCGAAACCGCAGATGGATGTAGACTGATTGATGACAGGTGGCCTTTTCAGATACCAAATGAGCGTCGGCGTGCACGGCGTGAAACGCCTGAAAGCAAACACCCGGCAACACTCGTCGTAAGGATCTAGGCTGGAGGATGGAGCATAGTGATCTCGTCGTTCTGGAAGGGATCTACAAATCATGTATCTATCCTTGAGGAACATGTCCACCACCACATGCAGTTTACTTGGCACGATGACATCTATCAGCAGGGCAATGAAACCTGTCACACAGCTGGTAGTGTATTGCGTGGTTGGAAGAGCGCCAGGGTGATACTATCGTACCCCCTGTTCACCAAAGTCACCGAATTTAAACCCAATCGAGAAATCGTGGTACCACCTCTATCGGGCGGTTCCTACCATGGGTCCTCAGTCGAGAAACCAAGCGCAGCTGGGCACGGAACTTCCACAACCTCACTGACCCTCTTCGTGCGCGTTTCGTAGCGGTCCGTGCTGCAAAAGGTGATTATTCAGGCTTTTGAAAGGTGGACTAGACTGCGTATAAGAACAAGAAGGAGTTGAGTCACAACTGTTAGATGTTCCATATTACTCAACACGCCATCTTGGTAAACATGCCGTTTCAGTCACAAAAGCAAAAATCATTAACTAATAAACCGGCAATGCATAATAAACTACTATTCTTTGACCATACATTACGGTGAAATTCAATGTTTAAGAAACGTATCTGATCGTTTATACAACTTTTTAGTAATTTGACTGTGAAACTGAAACAGAAACTTTTTGGAAAAACGAACAAAAAAATGCTATCAAGAGTTCAACGTTCTCTTCCAGAGCTCCATTGAAGCGCTCAGGAGCAGTTTACGATGCTCCCAAGAAGAAACAGCTCCTAACAGAGGAGAAACGATGTAATTTCATATTAGCCAACTATTACATAATACCCGAATTTCCTCCGTCTAGGATCTTCTGCCCGTGCGATGTTTGGTGGAACGATCAGATACATGTTGCTACAGGAAGTGGAGATGCCAGATTCAAATTTACCTAAATAATCCTGAGGTGGTGCGTTTCACGTACGAAAGAGGGTGCTTACAAGACGCTCGGCCAATTCTGGTCTTCGGTCTGAGACCCTAATCAAGTGTGATTAATGGGAGATATTGGAAAGATTCAAGAACGAGCTGCACTTCCGTCGAAATATAATGAAATACACCGTTGGAAGCAAATCCTGTACAGGGTATTTGCGAATTCCCGTTACAGACTTTTGTGACTTGTGGAGGGGAGTAAGTACATAATATTTTGAAGGGGAACCTATGTCCAGGTTCAGATGTTTGACTCATCAGCTTCCGCTTCGGGAACATAATTAGGCCAGTTGCAGTACAATTATTAAGTAACAATTCGAAAGTAGACATTACGATACATTTATTACTTAAGTACATTTGTTTGTATTAACATTTAAACAAATGTGTCTTTGCTTTATTCCAAAACAAAAAACCCAACACATTGTACGTACAGAACAATACTGATGCATTACAATAGCACCTTGACGTGGCAAACACCAACATTGTTCCTACGATGCTTGTTTTGGTATGCACTTTCCACCCCACACGATGTCTCTTCAATTTCTAGCGCAGCGGACATAACTCGCGCCAGAAGCTCTTCCTCTGTCTGTATAGGAGTCTCGCAGCAAGGCAGACGTTAAGTGACGTCATGTGACCGTCTAACGTACGAATAGTATACGTCATCCTGTCTACACTGTCGCATATCAGGACAAGCAACTCTGCGCATATCAGGACAAGCACTCTTTCCCAGATGTGGAAGAGCACACCTTAATTGAAACCGTCGTAGAACGTAAACGATGCGTTTCCGGAGATGGGTACCTGTTCAGAATATTTTGTACCAATCCCCTCTAAAAGTACTAGAAGTTTCTGAAAGTAATTTCCGAACATCCTGTATACTGTAGATGCCACCGCTACATTCGTCCCTTTCCTTGTGTAGAAAGCGAAGAAAGGAAACGACAAGGGTAATTGTATGTTTCACGCCGCCTGCGTTACAGGAAAGCAAGGTGAAGAATGCTGAGTGCACGGTGTAACTGAGCACTCGGAACAAAGCTAAGTACTTGATGGATGGAAACGCCTCCTCAGTTACCCCTACTGTGATCGATGCCCAGAGCGTTTAAAGAGTCGTCGCGGCCCGAAATAAATCTTGGCAAGCACCGAGACAATGAAAGTAAATTAACACTGGGCAATAGCGGCCGAAGAAGCTCTTTGTAACTGTGTTATCCACGCTTTGCCTTCGTTATTCCGACAGTTTTGCGATGTCGTAAAAGGAAATTACAATAACCTGCTGTTATCCACAAGCGGTCCGGTATGAATGTCTTTTAGTGTCATTAACGACGTCAGTCGAGGAGTCATGTTAAGCGTAACATGGCATTGTCTCACTTGCAGCACTGATAAGTTGTGGGTGGCGAATGATATCAGGTCAGACAGTACCTCAGCACTAAGAGGTGGATAACTTATCGCTGGCGTTTTAGGAACTTTGAGCGGACTCTAAATGAAATGTCTTAAAGCCGTTGATGCCGTTGGTGTTTGGCGGATTTTGAGACAGTTATTTACTGGAATTCGTTAAACTGCCAGACATGGAGTTATCCAGCAGAAAAAATCGACAGTTGACTTGGTAAACACTCTAAGTACCGTCTATCTTTCACATAATGGATATTCAGTGCTTACCTCTAGACTTCCATGTGCCATGCTTCAACGTCTCCATTTAGACGGGGATGGTATGAAGAGATAATACGCAAGTTTTCGGAAAAGCATCATCCACACAATTCCGAAGACGGCAAGAGCTGACAAGTGCGAGAACTATCGCACAATCAGCTTAACAGCTCATGCATCGAAGCTGCTTACAAGAATAATATACAGAAGAATGGAAAAGAAAATTGAGAATATAGGTGACGATCAGTTTGGCTTTAGGAAAAGTAAAGGCACGAGAGAGGCAATTCTGACGTTACGTGTAATAATGGAAGCAAGGCTAAAGAAAAATCAAGACACGTTCATAGGATTTGACAACCTGGAAAAAGCGTTCGACAATATAAAATGGTGCAAGCTGTTCGAGATTCTGAAAAAAGTAGGGGTCGCTATAGGGAGAGACGGGTCATATACAGTATGTACAACAACCAAGAGGGAATAATAAGAGTGGACCATCAAGAACGAAGTGCTCGTATTAAGAAGGGTGTAAGACAAGGCTGTGGCCTTTCGCCCCTACTCTTCAATCTGTACATCGAGGAAGCAATGATGGAAATAAAAGTCAGGTTCAGAAGTGGAATTAAAATACAAGGTGAAAGGATATCAATGACACGATTCGCTGATGACATTACTATCCTGAGTGAAAGTGAAGAAGAATTAAATGATCTGCTGAACGGAATGAACAGTCTAATGAGTACACAGTGTGGTTTGAGAGTAAATCGGAGAAAGACGAAGGTAATGAGAAGTAGTAGAAATGAGAACAGCGAGAAACTTAACATCATGATTGATGGTCACGAAGTCAATGAAGCTAAGGAATTCTGCTACCTAGGCAGTAAAATAACCAATGACGGACGGAGCAAGGAGGACATCAAAAGCAAACTCGCTATGGCAAAAAAGGCATTTCTGGCCAAGAGAAGTCTACTAATATCAAATACCGACCTTAATTTGAGGAAGAAATTTCTGAGGATGTACGTCTGGAGTACAGCATTGTATGGTAGTGAAACATGGACTGTGGGAAAACCGGAACAGAAGAGAATCGAAGCATTTGAGATGTGGTGCTATAGACGAATGTTGAAAATTAGTTGGAGTGATAAGGTAAGGAATGAGGAGGTTCTAGGCAGAATCGGAGAGGAAAGGAATATGTGGAAAACACTGATAAGGAGAAGGGACAGGATGATAGGACATCTGCTAAGACATGAGGGAATGACTTCCATGGTACTAGAGGGAGTTGTAGAGGGCAAAAACTGTTGCGGAAGACAGAGATTGGAATACGTCAAGCAAATAATTGAGGACGTAAGTTGCAAGTGCTACTCTGAGATGAAGAGGTTAGCACAGGAAAGGAATTCGTGGCGGGCCGCATCAAACCAGTCAGTAGACTGATGACCAAAAAAAAAGTAAACTGGGACAGAGATTTTGTATTTACAGAGAAACGAAGAAAGACAAGCAAGGCATTTTCCGCAAGGTTTACGCAAGACAGTCGAGTCAGGTCAGGCTATGAACCCCACACAAGTGATTTCATTGATTTTAAACAGTTAATGTAGGTATGAAAGACCTGCAAATGCAGTATGATCAAAGTGAATCATATTCATCCATTTCAAATAGCTATATACAAATTCTTACTCTCAAACAAAAGAATGCAAAAATGGCAGTGCATTGAAAAGAGAAGACACCGGGGCAGGTGTATGCCAAGTCGTCCTTCATCTGAAAAGAAAACAAACAATGTTTATCAGTTGCAAAACAAAGACCTGTCGACGATGCTGACATTTCTTCCTCAAAAGCACAGGAGTATTAGCAACATCCGATTGCAAGAATCGAGTCGTGTAAGAAACAGAAGTCACTACTGAAAGAACTTGATGTCGTTATTCTCTCGCAAAAAATGTAGAAGAAATTAGAAACGGTTTTATTGCAAGTACAAGTTAATGCCTCCGTATTAATGGCACGGGGTGAAAGAAGAACTTTCTTATCAGCACTTAGAACTAGCTAATTTCCAGGTAAGCGACATAGTTCTTAATAAATTACTCGTTTTTTAATTCATGTCATTACTTTATAGCCAACTTATGCAATAAAAATGGTTCAAATGGCTCTGAGCACTATGGGACTTAACTGCTGAGGTCATCACTCCCCTAGAACTTAGAACTACTTAAACCTACCTAACCTAAGGACATCACACACATCCATGCCCGATGCAGGATTCGAACCTGCGACCGTAACGGTCGTACGGTTCCAGACTGAAGCTCCTAGAACCGCACGGCCACTCCGGCCGGCCCGGCCCGGGAAGAGGCTGACGACCTGTTGCACCTTTACTTTCGCCTTTGTGTCCCTCATCGGTAATACAACCAATGTTCTTAGCTTCTCACTAATGCCCAATTCCTTCAGTCTTTATACAAAGCCGGGCTGATAACACTGTCGAAAGCCTTTTTTGCAGAAACAACAAACAGGAAATGGAGATCACCGATATATTCAAAAAAATTCCCATTATTTCTCTAACAACAAACAACTGGTCGGGAGTGCTACTTGGCCGAAAAACACAATGGTATTCTTAGAGGATATTTTCAGCGCAATGTTTTATCCTTTCGTTCAGTGCCCTTGAAAATATCTTGTCGGACTATCTCCTTTCTTATACTTGGGGCGCCAACGGCCTTGTCACAGTGGTAACTCCGGTTCCTGCAAGACCGCCGAAGTTAGGCACTGTCGGGCTTGGCGAGCACTTGGACGAGTGACCATCCGTGTCTGATGACCACTTCGCCCTTGTGAGGCTAATTGAGCAGCTACGTGACTGAGAAGTAGTGGCTCCAGTCACGAGAAGTGACAACACCGGAGAAAGTGGTGTGTTGACCACATGTCTCTCGAATCGGCATCCAGCCACGCCTATCATCCGAGGATGACAGGGCGGTCGGTCGGTACCGTTCCACCTCCAGAGGCCTGTTCGGGCGTTGTTTAATTTTCACATGTGGGGCATACCATTCCAGTTTTCCAGCCCACTGACATGCTTAAATTTTCCCATACGTTATTTATTACCATGTATTCAGCATTTCATACACTGTATCTGTATGCTTGTATTGCTTCCATTGTCGACTATAAATTATCGCTGTATTCTGTGGTCATACCATTAATCTTTCTTCATTGTCCGGCGTCTGGACACATCATATCCATTTGGAGTGCTACAGAAAAACTCTGTTACAAGTACAGCGGAGCGTACCGTAAAGCCTCACTGGTCACTTTCGCGCTACACCTGTCGAGGACTTACTGTTGATTCTCGGGGTCTGTCTGTTGGATATCGCGGCAGCGTCGTAACAGCTGGGTCGTGAACAACGTTATCGAGTATACATCACAGAGCTCGTATTTATAATAAAAGACGCCTACGAGACTGGCGATTAGACGAATGGAAGCTTGACGAGGTACTACAGTCACTGTATGGCAGGAATGCCGAATATTCCCAGGTATTAAGAACAGATTCAGCATGCGTGACATTTACTTTACTCGAGGTATGCATCTACACTGGTGTGCAAAACTTAGGGGCGAAAGTGACTTTTGCATTATGTGTCACTTTCTAATACAGCTAGATGAAGCAAGGTCAATACTTAGCAGAAACTGCTACAGTATAGTTCAGTACGCAGTGAGATGAACAAAACTAACATATTCATACAACTACAATAACTATACTGAAGTTACACTTTTGCATACGGTACGTGGGCCCCGATGTGGTATACGCGATCGCAACGCACTCCAGCGGCAGTTGAGGGATATTTCTAGTTCGTAAATCACACTGTTTACTCAAAGGCCGCGCGTAAAATTGCCACGTTAGCTCTATTAAAACGCACATTTCCTCCATCGTCCACGAAAAGGAAAGTACCATGTCCAATCAATAAGGACACAGGCTTATAAAAGTTCCATTACAAACAGTGCGGTACAAATTTGGAGTATTTCTTTGCATAAGATGGACATTTTTTCATCATTCTTACATTTTAGTATACCCCAAAGTCAGTCTTACTTGATCACTGTTCCTACCCAGTAGCAGAATCTTTGCAGCATGTGGATTACGAAGCGTAAAAGAAAAAGGAGCAAAATATCTTTATGAAGTAGCGCGCCGGCCGTAGTGTCCGTGGGGTTCTAGGCGCTACAGTCTGGATCCGAGCGACCGCTACGGTCGCAGGTTCGAATCCTGCCTCGGGCATGGATGTGTGTCATGTCCTTAGGTTAGTTAGGTTCAATTAGTTCTAAGTTCTAGGTGACTGATGACCTCAGAAGTTAAGTCCGATAGTGCTCAGAGTCATTTGAATCAAGTAGTGCAAGGTGTCCTGTATATTAAGCCAATCGAACAAAGCCACCCCTACAAATAAGGTGAACTTATATTTACATAACATCAAATATTACTTAAACTAATAATAAAGTATGAGAACGTAATAAAAACGCTAATGTTACGAAAAAAATTAAAAGTCTTGAGACGTGATTAGGGATTAGTGACGCTACTCATCACGCTTTTGTTTTTTTGGAAATAGTTCGTTACGTTTGGTCTCAGCGGACGACACAAGACATCGATGCAAGTTGATCGTTGATTACTTGGCTCGGTTTATTTTATTACAGAGAGCACGTAGCCCTCTGACCGAACACTTATTTTTTATCGTTGTGTTTCGTCGTTGCGGACGTCATATGACATCCGTTAAAGTTCGTTTTGTTGATCCTTCCACATATTTTTTTTTTATTATTACAGAGGCCAACCGGCTCTCTGACCGAACACGCTGAGCTACTGTGCTGGCTGCTGGGCTACGGTGGCAGCGTACAACACACTGCTCTTAAATCATAGCATGTTACAACTTGCTCAATCCCTTAATCGTAGATATGTTACTAATTGAAGTTTAATTATAACAAATTGTACCGAGAACAATGCGTTTTGGGTGTATCTTCAATGTGTCGCTGCCTTCAAATAGCCTACTCTCATAATACGCAAGTTACAATAATTCTTTTGCCACCAATATGATGTTTCTCATTATTTTATTGGAACGAATCACACAGTTAACAACGGGTTTTCCAGTGATTCTCAATTTGCTGGTGCTTAGAAACGGGAAAAAACATATAGGCTTGAAATGAATGCCAATATGGCGCCTCACAACTCTGTACTGAAGGGAGACGGAGTGCGTGTGACGTAGGTGGCGTTGTGTCATCTCATTGGTCAACGCTCAGACGCACGCTCGGAATATCTGACATACCAGATATTGCTCTGCACGTTCGGAAAGACTCCCGGACGTGGTATTCCACGCTATGACGCCAGAAACTCGGCACGCTCATCGTTCGGATGCACGGTCCGTGTGCCGACGGCTTTACACTAGGGCGTTCCATTCCTCTACCAGCTCTGGTGGCAAGTGCTGCATGGCCTTTGGTGTATGTGGACGCGCCGCAGTACGTCCCCATAAGACGCACTGACATCCAAAAATGAAGTCAGGACAGAATGCACCAATGAAAAGTCGCACCTGGGGAAGGAGTGCGGTGTCACAATAACTTTCACCAGTGTTGGACGGCTCCCATATGGCGAAAGGCGAGAACACTGTCGAATGTAATCGGTTTGGTGGTCTAGGTATTATTGTATGAAGATGATGCATGCGCGCGACATCGAAATCTTTGAATACGGTACACTCACCGATCAACGATATTGTGACACTGTAGCCTTCCCAATACGGGCCTCTTCAGCGGTGCATTCAGCCCTGACTTCATTTTTATAGATGACAATGGGCGACCACATCATATAGCGCAGGTAGAGGAACTCTCGGATGAGAGGATATTCGGTGTGGCACATGGACTGACTTGACCGTTATTCACAATTAAATCCCACTGAGGTCGAGTACGATGCATTGCACAGACATACTGCAGCACTTGTCGACCGCGCCGGAGGAGGAACGGAAATCCTTACGACAAGAAATCCTCAACAACCTCGTGGTCAGCGTGGGAGCACGTTGCAGGGCTTGCTTTGCCGTCCGTGGTGATAACACACTCTACTGACAATTACACTACTGGCCCTTAAAATTGCTACACCACGAAGATGTGCTACGGACGCGGAATTTAACCGAAGAAGCTGCGATACGCAAATGATCAGCTTTTCAGAGCATTCAAACAAGGTTGGCGTCGGTGGCGACACCTACAACGTGCTGACATGAGGAAAGTTTCCAACTGATTGCTCATACACAAACAGCAGTTGACCGGCGTTGCCTCGTGAAACGTTGTTGTGATGCATAGTGTAAGGAGGAGAAATGCGTACCATCACGTTTCCGACTTTGATAAAGATCGGATTGTAGCCTATCGCGATTGCGGTTTATCGTATCGCGACATTGCTACTCGCATTGGTCGAGATCCAATAACTGTTAGCAGAATGTGGAATCGGTGGGTTCAGGAGAGTAATACGGAACCCGTGCTGGATCCCAAGGGACTCGTATCACTAGCAGTCGGGATGGCAGGCATCTTATCCGCATGGCTGTAACGGATCGTGCAGCCACGTCTCGATCCCTGAGTCAACAGATGGGGATGTTTGCAAGACGACAACCATCTGCACGAACAGTTCGATGACGTTTGCAACAGCATGGGCTATCAGCTTGGAGACTACGGCTGCGGTTACCCTTGACGCTGGATCACAGGCAGGAGCGCCTGCGACGGTGTACTCAACCACGAACCTGGCTGCACGAATGGCAAAACGTCATTTATTCTGAAGAATTCAGGTTCTGTTTACAGCATCATGATGGTCGCATCCGTTTTTGGCGACATCGCGCTGAACGCACATTGGAAGGGTGTATTCGTCATCGCCATATTGGCGTATCACCCGGCGTGAGGGTGTGAGGTGCCATTGGTTACACGCCTCGGTTACCTCTTTTTCGCATTGACGCCACTTTGAACAGTGGACGTTACATATCAGATGTGTTACATCCCGTGGCTATACCCTTCGTTCGATCCCTGCGACACCCTATATTTCAGCAGGATAATGCACGACCGCATGTTGCACGTCCTGTACGGGCCTTTCTGGAGACAGAAAATTTTCGCCGGCCGGAGTGGCCGTGCGGTTCTGGGCGCCACAGTCTGGTCGCTACGGTCGCAGTTTCGAATTCTGCCTCGGGCATGGATGTGTGTAATGTCCTTAGGTTAGTTAGGTTTAATTAGTTCTAAGTTCTGGGCGACTGATGACCTCAGAAGTTAAGTCGCTTAGTGCTCAGAGCCATTTGAAGCATTTGAACACAAATGTTCGACTGCTGCCCTGGCCAGCACACTCTCCAGATGTCTGACCAATTGAAAACGTCTGGTCAATGGTGGTCGAGCAACTGGCTCGTCACAATACGCCAGTCACTACTCTTGATGAACTGTGGTATCGTGTTGAAGCTGCATGGGCCGCGTACTTGAACACGCCATCCAAGCTCTGTTTTACTCAATGCCCAGGCGTAGCAAGGCCGTTATTGCGGCCAGAGTTGGTTGTTCTGGGTATTGATTTCTCAGGATCTATGCACCCGAATTGTGTGAAAATGCAGTCACATGTCAGTTCCAGTATAATATATTTGTCCAATGAATATCCGTTTATCGTCTGCATTTCTTCTTGGTGTAGCAATTTTAATGGCCAGTAGTGTATGAAAATGAAGTCAGGGCAGAATGCACCCCTGAAAAGGCGCCTACTGGTAATGCTACTGTGTCACAATAACATTGATCGGTGAATGTAGCGTATTCAAAGATTTCGATATCAGTATGCGCATGCACCATCTTCATGCAATAATACCTAGACCACCAAACCGATTATGTTCGACAATGTTCCTGGCTGCATGATGTGTTCTCGTCTCTGGTCAACGTTATTGTGACACTGTACTCCCTCCCCAGGTGCGACTTTTCATTAGTGCATTCTGTGCTGACTCCAGTATTACGGATGACTGCGCGTTGTTGGGAGGTAGTGTGGCGCGTAGACATACACCAACGCCCATGCAGCAGTTGCCACCCGCGCTGGTAGAGGAATGGAACGCCCTAGCGTCGTGGCCAGGGTTTCGTGCTGCACACCCTCTCGCGGACGGCCTGCGCAGCGGGTGAGGTGCGCGCGTGAACGAGTGCAGTCCCCGCGCGGCCGTCCTCCGCGGCGGGGCGCTGGGCCCGGAGTGCTGCGCTGCGCGTCTGCCGGCGCTGCCGCGGGCTAAATATAGCGGCGCGGCCAGATAAGCGGCGGCGGCTCGGCCAGAGCCGGCGGCTCGCCCGCAGTCTCGGGCCAGGCTCCGCGGGCCGCCCCAGCGCCACTGCGCGGCCGCCGCTCGCTACCCGCCGTACGCCTCGCCTGCTGACCACGGTGCGTTCGCGCCGCTGCCGCGCTGCCGCTGCCGCTGGCTACCGGGAAAGCCCGCGACGACCGCTCCGCGCTCTCCGGTACGTACTGGCGCTCGCGACGCGCCGTCCTGTTGGGGTTTCCCAGCTCCCCTCTTCACCACCAGCCCGTCTCCTCCCTCCTGTCTTCCCCTTCATCACACCACCCTCTCATTCTAGCCCCTATCGCTTTGGCATTATGTGATTAAAAGTCTCCGCGTACCTACTAGTGTACGTTAGTTTGGCGTGTGTCCAACCTTCCCCCTGTGACGCCTTAAACCCTATTGAGGACATTTTTACTGTCATGTCTGTGGAAGAATAGCAGGCCCTCATCTTCAAGAGCCAAAAGCCAAGAAGATACACAGAAGTGTCAAAAGTCATAGGATACCTCAGCAATTTGGCATTATGTGATTAAAAGTCTCCGCGTACCTACTAGTGTACGTTAGTATGGCATGTGTCCAACCTTCCCTCTGTGACGCCTTAAACCCTATTGAGGACATTTTTACTGTCATGTCTGTGGAAGAATAGCAGGCCCTCATCTTCAAGAGCCAAAAGCCAAGAAGATACACGGCAGTGTCAAAAGTCATAGGAAACCTACAGTGTAATATCGTGCCGTACCTCCTTTTGCCGGGCGTAGAGAAGCAGTTCGACGTTCAAAGGACTCAACAAATGGTGGGAAGCCCGTGCACCAACACTGAGCCAGCTGCCTCTGTAACCGTCTATAATTCCTAAACTGTTGCGGGTGCGCCACGCGGAGTGGCAGCGTGGTTTGAGGCGCCGTGTCACGCCTGCGCGGCCCCTTCACGCAGGAGGTGCGAGTCCTCCCTCGGGCATGGCTGTGTATGTTGCTCTTAGCATGTTGTTGCGGTCTTCAGTCCAGAGACTGGTTTGATGCAGCTCTCCGTCCTACTCTACCCTGTGCAAGCTTCTTCATCTCCCAGTACCTACTGCCACCTACATCCTTCTGAGTCTGTTTAGTGTATTCCTCTCTTGGTCTCCCTCTAATATTTTTACCCCTCAAGCTTTCCTCCGATAGTGAATTGGTGATCCGTTGATGCCTCAGATTATGCCCTACCAAGCGATCCCTTCTTCTAGTCAAGTTGTGCCACAAATTTCTCTTCTCTCCAATTCTTTTCAGTACCTCCTCATTAGTTATGTGATTTACCCACCTAATCTTCAGCATTCTTCTGTAGCACCACATTTCGGAAGCTTCTATTTTCTTCTTGTCTAAATTATTTACCGTCCATGTTTCACTTCCATACATGGCTACACTCCATACAAATACTTTCAGAAATGACTTCCTAAACTCTATGTTAACAAATTTCTCTTCTTCAGAAACGCTTTCCTTGCCATTGCAAGTCTATATTTTATATCCTCTCTACTTCGACCATCATCAGTTATTTTGCTCCCCAAATAGCAAAACTCCTTTACTACTTTAAGTGTCTCATTTCCTAATCTAATTCCCTCAGCATCACTCGACTTAATTCGACTACATTCCAGTGTCCTCGTTTTGCTTTTGTTGACTTTCTTTTTACATCCTCCTTTCAAGACACTTTCCATTCCGTTCAGCTGCTCTTCCAGGTCCTTTGCTGTCTCTAACAGAATTACAATATCATTGGCGAACCTCAAAGTTTTTATTTCTTCTCCATGGATTTTAATTCATACTCTGAATTTTTCTTTTGTTTCCTTTACTGCTTGCTCAACATACATATTGAGTAACATCGGGGATAGGCTACAACCCTATCTCACTTCCTTCCCAACGTTGCTTCCCTTTCGTGCCCCTCGGCTCTTATAACTGCCATCTGGTTTCTGTACAAACTGTAAATACTCTTTCGCTGCCTGTATTTTACCCCTGCCGCCTTCAGAATTTGAAAGTGTCTTCCAGTCAACGTTGTCAAAAGCTTTCTCTAAGTCTACAAATGCTAGAAACGTATGTTTGCCTTTCCTTAAGTTCTTAGCATAAGTTAGTTTAGGTAGTGCGTAATTCTAGGGACCGGATACCTGAGCAGTTTGTTCCCTTAGGAATTGACACACATTGGAACATTTGAACGTTGCGGGTGCAGGATTTTGTGCACGAACAGAGCTCTTGATTATGCCCCATATATCTTCGTACGAATTATTTGGCCACCCAGATCGCCCATAGTGAATCCGATCGCGCTCTCCAGAATGTTCCTCAAACCAGTCACAAATAGTTGTGTCCCGGTATCGTCCCACATTGTCGTTTGGGAATATGAATCTCTTGAATGATTGCAAATTATCTCTAAACAGCCGAACATAACCATGCCCACTCAGTGATCCGTTTTCTGTTAACATTGACAAGTCAACACAAACATCCCTGCTCTCGGTCGTCAAGCGAAGGCCGTCGACAGTGCATTGTCCGAGGTGAGAGTTAATGCCTAAAAATTTGTTTTTGTCAGCACACTCTTGACACTGTGAATCTCGCAATATTGAATTCCCTAACGATTTCCGAAGTAGAATGTCCAATGTGTCTAGCTCCGACTATCATTACGCGTTCAAAGGGTGTTAATTCCTGTCGTGTGGCCACAATGACGTCGAAAAGCTTTCACATGAATCACATGAGTACAAATGACAGCACCGCCAATGCGTTGCCGTTTTATACCTTGTGTATGCCATGGTACCACTACCTGTATATGTGCATCCTATGACTTATCACCTCTGTATACACTATGTGAGTGGACATTAAAATGCGTGTCCAACTTTTGCTCTATTACGACTTGAACACCTTTAAGGACACTTTCACTGAGGCGTCTCAGACGTCATGTGGAATGCTGGGATCTGCAGCGCGTCGACGTTCTGACGCATGCCAAAGGCGTACAACTATGTTCAGGTCGGGCAGGGCAGTGTACAGGGTGTTTATAAATGAATATCGGTATTTTAACGCTTTATAATATTTATTACATTAAATTTACAGGTATAAACGATATGTCAAATGGAAGAACAACTCAGTTGTCTTTGGCATCAGTGCACATGCGCAGCGCGCAATGTTTCCGCTACATTCCGCTAGACAGCGGTAGTAGCGATGATGGTGAGTAGCGAACAGAAAGCGTATTGTGTTTCGCAGTTTGCAAAGACCAAATCTGTAGTTACTGTGCAACATGCGTTCCGCCTGAAGTTCGGTTGTGATCCTCCAAGTGATAATAACATTCGTAGTGTAAGTAGGCTGTTTACATTTTCTTATTGGTAACGCCACGTAGCGCTCTGTTTGAAAAATCACTGGCTGTGCTGTGCGCAGTCTGTGGCTAGTTTGCATTGTTGTCTGCCATTGTAGTGTCGGGCAGCGGCAGCTGGATGCTAACAGCGCGTAGCGTTGCGCAGTTGGAGGTGAGCCGCCAGCAGTGGTGGACGTGGGGAGAGAGATGGCGGAGTTTTGTAATTTGTAAGACTGGATGTCATGAACTATCATATATATTATGACTATTAAGGTAAATACATTGTCTGTTCTGCATTAAAATCTTTCATTTGCTAACTATACCTATCAGTAGTTAGTGCCTTCAGTAGTTTGAATCTTTTATTTAGCTGGCAGTAGTGGCGCTCGCTGTATTGCAGTAGCTTGAGTAACGAAGATTTTTGTGAGGTAAGTGATTTGTGAAACGTATAGGTTAATGTTAATCAGGGCCATTCTTTCGTAGGGAATTTTGGAAGTCAGATTGCGTTGCGCTAAAAAATATTGTGTGTCAGCTTAAGCACATTCGTGTAGAATTTTTCTAAGGGGACGTTTCAGTAGGTGCTAATATCATCAATTTGAGGATACCGGCCGCCCTTGTAAAGGGAAGAGCACAGGACGATCAAGAGTTAGTGAAGAGACTGTCAGCGAGTGAGAGAGACGTTCACTCGTAGCCCAAAAAAATCAGTCTGTCTGTCTGGAAAGTTTTAAGAAAACGCGTGCAACTACTTCCTTACCATTTACAGTTATTACAGGCTCTAAAGCCGGCAGACCATGGATTACGTACCAACCTCGCAAACGAAATGTTGTTTCACGACGATGAAAATTTTCTGGATCATCTTGTCTTCAGTGATGAATCGACCTTTCACCTTAGTGGACATGTTAACATACAATGTGCGCGTCTGGGGCTCATAAAATCCTCACCATGGGGTGCAAATGCAACGAGATGTTCCTAAAGTGACTGTTTTTTGTGCCGTATCCCGGCGGAAAGTTTATGGGCCTTTCGTTTTTGGTGAACCTACTGTAACTAGCACTTCTTACCTTGATACACTAGAGCAATAGCTCATTCCTCATTGGGAAGAAGATGAGTCAGAGGACTTAACTTTCTGGCAAGATGGTGCGGCACCTCACTGGCATAGCGAAGTACGCGCTTGGTTGAACTCCACTGTACCCAAGCGCTGGATAGGCCGCAAGGGGCCCAATGACAGGGATTGCTTTGTATGGCCTCCACGTTCACCCGACCTAACGCCATGCGATTTTTTTTCCTTTGGGGCTTCATCAAGGATCGCGTGTATGTGCCTCCGCTACCAGCAGACCTCCCTGAATTAAGAAACCGGATTGAAGCAGGTGTTCCTACAATCACTGAAGATACACTTATCAGTGTTTGGGAAGAAGTCGGCTATAGACTTGATGCGTGCCGTGCGACAAATTGTGCTCACATTGAACATTTATGAAGTTCTTGGTAAAACTGTTTGAGTTGCTCTTTCATTTGACATATCATTTATAACTGTAAGTTTGTGTTTTCACAATTTTGGCCAACTTTTGTAGATCAGCTACACTGTCCCCGAAGTCTCTCAGGGTACCAAAGTTGATCATTCGCCTTCCTATAATCGATTTTACATTCTCGTTTCCTTTCATGTCGCTTTGCGATATTACGCCTAGAAACTTAATCGATGTAACTGTGTCAAGTAGGACATCACTAATACTGTATTCGAACATTACAGGATTGGTTTCCGCATTAACTTACTTTTCTTCTGCATTTGGAGCAAGCTGCCATTCACCACACCAATTAGAAATTCTGTCATCCTGTACCCTCCTACACTCATTCAAAGACGACGCATTCCAGTACACTAAAAAGTCATCAAGAAACAGTCGCAGACTGCTCGCCGTGTCCGTCAGACCGTTCACGAGCGTGTGTCCCTTGCATTTTGGCCAACTCACAGTGCAACCAGGTGTGCCCTCATGACCTCGTGCCTCTTTGAGAAGGAGAGCTGGAGGGAGTGTAGGAATGAGCGGTAATCAAGCATAGTTTTTACTGCCATTTGCTTGTAAGACTGCATTCCTACTTTCGAACAGTACTACCTCCTATACGACCGTGGAACATGATTTTAAAAATCCATTATAAAGACGAAGCCATCAATATCTTGGCAGTCAATTGCTGCTTGGTAACAGTAGCTCGGCTGAAAGCTTGTTGAAATTAACTCGTCGCATCTGGAAGGTCGCAAAGATTTTACTTCATATCGCACAGGGGTCATGTATAAGATGATAGCATTTCCAGTTTAATAGCTTTCTAAGATGACAATAAGGAGACAGTATGCAGAGATTCCTCCGTTTAGTTATCACTCACCAGTCTCTGTTTACATATATACACTACTCGCCATTAACATTGCTACACCACGAAGATGACATGCTACAGACGCTAAATTTAACCGACAGGAAGAAAATGCTGTGATATGCAAATGATTAGCTTTTCAGAGCATTCACACAAGGTTGGCGCCGGTGGCGACACCTACAACGTGCTGACATGATGAAAGTTTCCAGCCGATTTCTCATACACAGACAGGAGTTGCCCGGCGTTGCCTGTTGTTGTGATGCCTCGTGTAAGGAAGAGAAATGCGTACCATCACGTTTCCGACTTTGATAAGTGTCGGACTGTAGCTTATCGCGATTGAGGTTTATCGTATCGAGACACTGCTGCTCGCGTTGGTCGAGATCCAATGACTGTTAGCAGAATATGGAATCGGTGGGTTCAGGAGGGTAATACGAAACGGTGCTGGATCCCAATGACCTCGTATCACTAGCAGTCGGGATGACAGGCATCTTATCCGCATGGCTGTAAGGGATCGTGCAGCCACGTCTCGATCCCTGAGTCAACAGATGGGGACGTTTGCAAGACAACAACTATCTGCACGAACAGTTCGACGATGTTTGCTGCAGCATGGAACGTTTGCAAGACAACAACCATCTGCACGAACAGTTCGACGACGTTTGCAGCAGCATGGACTATCAGCTCGGAGACCATGGCTGCGGTTACCCTTGACGCTGCATCACAGACGGGAGCCCCTGCGAAGGTGTACTCAACGACGGACCTGGGTGTACGAATAGCAAAAGTCATTTTTTTCTGATGAATCCAGGTTCTGCTTACAGCATCATGATGGTCGCATCGGTGTTTGGCGACATCGCGGTGAACGCACATTGGAAGCGTGTATTCGTCATCGCCATACTGGTGTATCACCCGGCGTGATGCTATGGTGTGCCATTGGTTACACGTCTCGGTCACTTCTTGTTCTCATTGACGGCAGTTTGAATAGTGGAAGTTACATTTCAGATGTGTTACGACCCGTGACTCTACCCTTCATTCGATTCTTGCGAAACCCTATATTTCTATATTATAATGCACGACTGCATGTTGCAGGTCGTGTACGGGACTTTCTGGATATAGAAAATGTTCGACTGCTGCCCTGGCCAGCACATTCTTCAGATCTCTCACCAACTGAAAACGTCTGGTCAATGGTGGCCGAGCAACTGGCTCGTCACAATAAGCCAGTCACTACTCCTGATGAACTGTGGTATCTTGTTGAAGCTGCTTGGGCAGCTGTACCTGTACACGCCATCCAAGCTCTGTTTGACTCAATGTCCAGGCGTATCGAGGCCGTTATTACGGCCAGCGATGGTTGTTTTGGGTACTGATTTCTCAGGATCTATGCACCCAAATTGCGTGACAATGTAATCACATGTCAGTTCTTGAAATGGTTCAAATGACTCTGAGCCTTATGGGACTTAACATCTATGGTCATCAGTCGCCTAGAACTTAGAACTACTTAAACCTAACTAACCTAAGGACAGCACGCAACACTCAGTCATCACGAGGCAGAGAAAATCCCTGACCCCGACATGCCAGTTCTAGTACAATGTATTTGCCCAAAAAATACTCATTTATCATCTGCATTTCTTCTTGGTGTAGCAATTTTAATGGCCAAGAGTGTAGTTACCAAAGTCTCCCCGGACGCCGCCAAAAGGTGGATTACTCTGAAGAAAGGACAAATCTGTCCGCTCGTAGTGTTTCCCAATCGTGGCCATCATTTTAATAACTGTCAAGATTCACTGGGAAGAGTACAGGACATATTAAGTATGTGTAACTGAAATAGGCTTCTGGGAAAAATTCGCATACAGTCAACCTACCACGATGAAGTATTTGATAGCAATACGCGCACCTGCATGATACGAGTGGTTCTGGCTGGAATGAGTGTTGTGCGGACGTAGAAGACGCTGTGGTTCACTGTTTACTTTCACTTATCTGTCCGGCTGCTGGAATGACGTCAAGGTCTGTACCGACGGATAAACAAGAGCTTCTCCTTCCACACACGCGTTCTGTTACCGCTGTCACACCAAGTCAACGAAGGAATTCCTTTAGTTTTTTGGTACTGAGAGCTATCACTACCAATAACCACATGTTCAACTAGCGCATGCACTTTTTAAACTCTCTACCATGATGGATTACTATGTTTCCCGGTCAGGTAAGGATTATTTAGTTCTCTTATGAGACAACTGAGCAAGTGCCCAAACAGAGTTAAGAACATGTGCCTTAGCCTTCCAGCCAGTATATTTGACGATTCAGCACATGTACAGCTTGCTTTATTGTACTAAAACTGAATACATCATGTCGTATCCTCATTTGCTCTGTAGGTTTCTTCAAACCAATTAAAATTTGTGATAAAAAGTTACTTGATTTTTTAGGAGATTTTACATGATCATTCACGTTGAAGCAAGTTATCTCATTGGTTTCCATGTTTTCTGAACAGAGATTCATTGGTGGCAGTTCGCTTTACAAAATACAGTTACTTGTATTGTGAATTATGTCACAAACATGCTTCCGTGTATTCTGTTTACTGTCGTTAGAACATAAAAACAGACGTAAGCAAAGAATAACAAAACACCAGACATTTCTCCGTTTGCACAGACACGCGTGACACGACCCTCGTAACTGTTTGGAAATATTTAGCTTCGTGCCGCTGCAGCCAGATAAAAGCACAAGCTCAAGGGAGCAGTCGAACAATTACTTAACAACAGGCAGCTTTGCCATAAAAGCACCTAACAAAAGCGACCGTGCGTTCAAGATTATTTTTTCCTAAGCTTGCAAATCGTGAAATATTTATTATATATTCAAAATGAAAGTTAAAATACAGTTTTTGTCATTCCAGTGTCAGGTCATTGTTTTACTTGTGGTTTGTAATTCGAATGACAATTCAGACAAATCACAAAAGAACGCTTCAGAAACAATGCTTTCCGATGAATAGCATTTCGTCTTTGGTAAAGTGTCTATTATTTCGTGATGGAAGCAATTTTTGGAATAATAGATGAAGAGCGCCGGCTGT
The DNA here is from genome assembly GCF_023897955.1 of Schistocerca gregaria. Taxonomy (NCBI): domain Eukaryota; kingdom Metazoa; phylum Arthropoda; class Insecta; order Orthoptera; family Acrididae; genus Schistocerca; species Schistocerca gregaria. The sequence continues at coordinate 1,025,424,558 of NC_064920.1, forward strand.
AGTTGACGCGAGTGAGTCTTAATGTTGGAAACATGTTTGAAGGATAATAAAAGGTTCAGATTATTTCATTCTGAAATCAGAAATCTTCACTGAGTATGAGCATGTTTTCTAAACTGCATCACGTAAACATACCGTATTTTACGGACTGTAAGACTGACTTTTTTGTTCGAAAAATTACCTCCAAAACTCAGGTGCATCTTTTACTCGAAATTAATATACAAATTAATATACAAATGTCCAGTGTTGAGATTTAAAATTTCCGCCAGTCTTAAAATGGCCATGATGCTGCGGGAAACCTATAGGTAGACCTGTCACAGTGTACGATCGTGGTATCACGAGACAAGCGAGGAGCCACCAGCCATAGGGGGCCAAAAATTATGAAGGTGACTTTAAAGTAAGCTGAAACCGATAAATAAACAAATAATATTGCGATCTCGACTGTTGGTTTTAACCTAAATATAGCAACAGGTCGCTGTACTCCATAGGCAACGTTGTCTAAATTTATGGAAATAGGTCCCTGTCTGGCAACATTGAATTCAGCTGGCAGCAGCAGTGTACCGACGCGACGAACGTTGAGTTGCGGGAACTCAAAAGTTTGCTAACACTGTCTCCCTGCCACCCCGACACTAAAAACCCAGAACACTGTCTAGCCTATGACTGCAGTCTACGGTGCCATTGAACTTGAATTGAAAGTGATTTGTGTTATCGGTAACTGTACAATATGTTTGTTAGTAGCTAGTTTCGTAATGGGAGAAAATATAGGGTATTCATACGATGCAGGCTGTAAAAAAAGTGATAGCGAATGCAGAAGACCTTGGAATCAGAGCAGCTAAGAGGCAGTTCGGCCGTCCGCCACAGAAAAACCATTCGCAACAGGCGGGCTAGTATAGAAGAACTGAGACAAACGAGGAGGACTAAATTTGCAAGTAGTGGACTGAATGCAAAAGGGCCAAAAGTACGAGATGACGTCAAAATGGCATTGGAATTAATATAACAATGATTGAAATACACGCTCGTAAGCTATGGCTACAGTGGAACTTTAAGTTTGGAGATGACTGGTGTTATAGGTTTATGAAGCGTCATGGACTTACCATTAGAACCAAAACCAAAATACCTCAGAAAATGCCACAAGCGTATGAAGAGAAAATATTATCTTTCTCTTTCTTTATTATTCAGCATCGAAATAAAACCAGCATGGAATTAAGCCAACTAGCTTATTTGGGCGAAAATGCTCGTACATGTTATGTGCCGAGTAACAGAACTGTTGCCATGAAAGGTGCTAAAAATTACTGTGAAAAAAAAGTGGACGTGAAAAATTGCACTATGCTTTTGTACTTTCATGTTGTGCTGGCGGTACTAAACTTAGGCGAATGATCACTTTCAAGCGCAAAACAATGTCAAAACTTTCTGAAATACCGTCAGGTGTTGTTGTTCATGTGCATGGCAAGGGTTGAATGGACGAGGCTGTTATGAAATTATGGACTAACGGAGTTTGAAAGAGAAGCAAAGTTGTTTTACTGAAGAAGAGTTCTTGTACTAGATCAGGTTAGTAGTTATCTGAAAAATTCTGCGAAAGAGTAATGGAGACAGGGAAATACAGAGCTTGCTGTTCCGGAGGACTTACTTCTAAACTGCAACCTCATGATGTCTCGACAAATAACACACTTAAAGTATATGTGGGACAAATGGATGATGGATGAAACCCAACATGAATTCACGCCGAAGGGAGCTTTAAACGACCTGCAATCAAAGAAGTGTGTCAGTGGATTTTACTGTCGTGGTCTACAGTGCGAACACAATATTGTTAAATTTTCAAGGGGTGCGGCGTAAGTAACGCTCTCAATGACAGTGAAGATCATCTGATATATGAAGAGGACAACGATGACGATGACGAAGAAAAATAAGAAAGTTCAGATGACGATTTTCAAGGTCAGTTCGGTTTTATAAATTAAAATTTTTATTTTTAGTCTGGCAAAATACAAAAAATACGTTCTTAGAAAATGGTAATTTTTTAATTACGGAAGCGCACAGAAACAATCTCAGTAGAATTATGCGTAAATACATTTCTATTTAGTTATCGGCCTGTATTACCAAATTTCACATGTGATAAAATCATTCATAAACTGAACATTGCTCACTTACAAGCGGGAGAAGTTTGCTAGGGTTCTCTAGGACAGTGGATTAAATGGTTCAAATGGCTCTGAGCACTATGGGACTTAACATCTATGGTCATCAGTCCCCTAGAACTTAGAACTACTTAAACCTAACTAACCTAAGGACATCACACATCACCCAGCCATCATGAGGCAGAGAAAATCCCTAACCACGCCGGTAATCGAACCCGGGAACCCGGGCGTGGGAAGCGAGAACGCTACCGCCCGACCACGAGATGCGGGCGACAGTGGACTACCGCTTTTTGACGACTGGCAGTAATATGCTAATATGAAAAATGCTAAGTTCCGCCTTGATTGAAAATCCACCTAAAAGGATTCCGATTAAGTCTACTTAACAAAAGGGTGATACAAAAAGATTTATCTGGTTTGGCACGACTATATCTTTTACATGAATGAAGACAGAATCATCTACATCTACATACGAACAGTGCATGGAGGAGGGTACCTCGTACCAATACTACTCGTTTCCTTGCCTGTGCCACTCGCAAGTAGGGCGAGGAAAAAACGACTGTCTGTAAGACTCCATACGAATGGCTCTGAGCACTATCTGAGGTCATCAGTCCCCTAGAACTTAGAACTACTTAAACCTGACTAACCTGACATCGCACACATCCATGCCCGAGGCAGGATTCGATCCTACGACCGTAGCAGTCGCGCGGTTCCGGACTGAAGCGCCTAGAACCGCTCGGCCACCGCGGCCGGCTGGACTTCGCACTAGCCCTAATTTGTTTCACCTTATCTTTGTGGTCTTTACGCGAAAGGTACGATGGCGCCAATAGGATCTATCTGCATCGGTCTCAAACGCCGGATCTCTAAATTTTCTCAATAGTGCCGAACGAAAAGAGCGTGGGTTCCCATTTGAGTTCACGAAGCATCTCCGTAAATTCCTGCTTGCTGATCGAACCTACCGGTAACAGATCTAGCAGCCCTTCTGAATTGCTTCGATGCCTTTGTTTAACCTGACCTATTGGCTGCCCCAAACAGTCGAGCAGTACTCAAGAATGGTTCGAAATCGCGTTCTATACGCTGTCTCCTTTATAGAAGAGCTACACTGTGCCAGAATCTCCCAACAAAACGAAGTCGAGCACTCGACCACCCTGCTACCAACCTGATGTGCTCCTGCCATTTCATATCACTTCCAAATGTTACGCCTTGATATTTAATCGATGTGACTGTATAAAGTTGCACACTGTTGATGCTGTATTCGAGCGTTACATGATTGTGTTCATTACCCATCCACACTAATTTACATTTTTCTACATACTGAGCAAGCTGTCATTAATCAGACCAACTAGAAATTCTGCCTGTGTCACCTTGTATCTTTCTGCAGTTACTCAACGACGACATCTTTCCGTACGTCAAAGCAGCAGCGAACATCTGTTAATTGCTGCTCACCCAGTTCGTTAGATTATTATGTATAGAGAGAATAATAGCGGTATAGCGGTCCTATCACACTTCCCTGGGGCTATTCTAATGAAACCCTTGTCCTGAACGCTCGCTTTCGAAGTCTACTTAGGCAGTTTTATTACTTCAAAAATCTGGGACCACTCACTTACCTGGGAACCTAATCCGTATGCTCCTAACTTCAACAGATTGCAATGGGATATCGTTTCAAACGCTAGGAATATGGAATCTGCTAGTTACCCTCCGTCCATGGTTTATAGGGTATCATGCTAGAGAAGGGCGAGCTGAGTTTCATACGAGCAGTGCTTTCTAACTCCATGTTGATTTACAGACAGAAACTTTTCTGCCTCAAGGAAATTTATTATACTCGAACTCAGACTATGTTTAAGAATTCTGCAGAAAATCAGTGGTGAGGATACTGGTCTGTAATTATATGGATCTCTTCTTTTACGATTATTATATACAGGAGTCAGCTACTCTTTTTTCTACGCGCTTGGGACTTCGCGCTCACCGAGAGATTCGCGATCAGCTAAGTAAGGGGCGTATGGCGCAAAATACTTCTCTAGCCGGCCGGGGGGCCCGAGCGGTTCTAGGCGCTACAGTCTGGCACCGCGCGACCGCTTCGGACGCAGGTTCGAATCCTGCCTCGGGCATGGATGTGTGTGATGTTCTTAAGTTAGTTAGGTTTAAGTAGTTCTAAGTCTAGGGGACTGATGACCACAGCAGTTAAGTCCCATAGTGCTCAGAGCCATTTGAACCAATTTTTGATTGAAGCCATCAACACTCTTAGCGCTTTCACGTATGAGCAGAATCTTCGTGTTCTCGGCAAAGTTAACCGCTAAGATGCGACGGCAGAAATTATTCCTTATGAGTTCTCAGTGTGCGTACACAGTTGTCTAATTTCTGTAGTTCCATATTATGTAAATGGAATGAGACGGCGGCTGGTCGAAGACTTGAAAGAAGTAGATGCCAACAGCTGGAACTTTATTTAATAATTTTATTTAGCTAACAGTTTCGGTGCCTCATTGGCACTAATTTCAGGTCCCTATACAAAACTAGGTAAGTCGTCTAGTCGTTTATCTTACTATAGGAACCACCATATCCAACTGGTTTCCGTAGACCTCTAAAAACGTCTCACTCGGCGTGAACCCTTCATACCTCGTCTAACAATACCACCACTTCCAAAGTAGGTTAGAAATCAGATTAATAATGTTGCTCACGCAGCATATGTTCGCTTTGTCGGGCAACAACAAAGTTATTGACTGCGGATGGTATCGTCAGAATGGAAATAATGAAGTCATTGTAAAAAAGTCATCAATTTTGGCACTTATCTTGAATGGATTCCCACGTAGATTTCCTCGAAGTTGTTATGGCTGATCTTGTTGATTCTAGGGTGATTCCACTTTGACTGCTAGAAGGTCCAGATCTGTATTTTAGCCATCTTTGAAGACCTAACAAATCCGTTTTTCAGGAAATTCTTAATGATCAAACATTCCCAGATCAGAAGAGTGGTATGATAAAAATAATTTTTTACGTGGTATTCAGGATCCTAATTTTTTATTAAACTTCTTGTAAATTCACATATACTTCTTCTTAATTGCCACATCATCAAGAAAACAGTTTTGTATCAATCGTCGAATATTTAATTTCCACTTTAACCAAACACAAGACTTGACTGTTCTTTTACAAAGCGAAATAACAACTTCTGCAAGACTGCTCTGTGCGCATTCGCGCCAAAACGGTTACATCTAAGTAAAATATTATGACAGTCTCACAGAAATGAATACACACAAGAACCATATGACTGTAATATATCGATACATCGGAGTATCTATATATTAATAAAACCAAATGTGAATATTGTCACAAATATATGTCTGTTACTTCACAGAAAAGTAGTACGATATTACTGGTATCGAGAACTGGGGCTGGAGTGCCGTAATGGTCAAGTAAATAAAGAACCAATACACTCGTTATACCGAGAAGTTTTCTGAAGTCTACCGAAACCATTTGGATATAGTGCTCCCTACAATTACACAAACGACTGGATGACGTACTTGATTTCGTGTATACGGGCCTGAAGAAGATGCCAATGAGACACCTTAATTGGTAGCTTAATAATACCATTAAATAAAATTACATCTCCTGGTATCTATTTTTCTCCAACACGGTCTGCCGACTGCTACCCACAGCTGAAGAATACGCAGTGCGCCACCACTGCTGACAGAACGCAGTTCCCGGAGACAAGTGCGGGCGCGCTCCGCTGCGCGCTTTGGCGCTGCATGCGACGGCCGGTGTTTACCACAGAACGAGTGACGGGCGACAATTTCGCCGTATTTGTGGAGGTCAGGGAGTTAGAGGCACGCGGCCCTGGCCTTAATGCGCTCAACGACAGCCTTCAGCGGCGGGCTCCCGTTTCGGAAGCGAAGGTCACAAGATTGAGTTCCGCGGTTTACTGTATTTTTGTTTTTCCCTTCTGTGAAACTTCCTTACTGCCTCGCCAGCTATCGGAAGACACTGTCAGTTTTAGTGCAGTGCCATAGCCTGATCAAAATTACTTGATAGTTGAGACTTCACGTGCTAGAGGTGTGTTCCTCCAACCAGAGCGCTGAACGCCACGCCTTAATTGTTCGCGGTTGCCAAAGTGCCACAACAGATGGTGAGTTAACTTCCAATTCCTTGTCTGGATTTGTTTCTAGTTGTGTTTGATCCAGACTCATGAGTTCGGTCTTTTTATTTCGCATTTCATCACACATGATAAACACAACTCAAACAACACACACACATATATACAGGGTGAGTCACCTAACGTTACCGCTGGATATATTTCGTAAACCACATCAAATACTGACGAACCGATTCCACAGACCGAAGGTGAGGAGAGGGGCTAGTGTAATTGTTTAATACAAACCATACAAAAATGCACGGAAGTATGTTTTTTAACATAAACCTACGTTTTTTTAAAAAAAAAAGGAACCACGTTAGTTTTGTTAGCACATCTGAACATTAAACAAATACGTAATCAGTGCCGTTAGTTGCATTGTAAAATGTTAATTACATCCGGAGATATTGTAACCAAAATTCGACGCTTGAAACCTCCGACGTTCAGTTGCGTGTTGTAACAAACACGGGCCACGGTCGGCGAGCAGCATCTGCAGGGACATGTTTACGATGAAGACCGTGTTTACGAGTGTGGCTGTAGTGCACTGTTGTGGTTTGGTCTAGCTGTTGCAGTGTCCGCATGTAGCGCTTGCTGCTATTGTTATTCCGAATTCGTCTCCGCACGCAGACCAACTGTAGTTCACCGTGTTACCAGACGTCTGTGATAGTGTAGTGTTGTAGGAACTGTGACCATGGTGTATTCGAACTCTGAAAAGGCGGAGACGATACTCATCTATGGCGAGTGTCGACGAAATGCAGCTGAAGCCTGCAGGGTGTATGCAGAACGGTACCCGGACAGAGAGCATCCAACGTGCGGCACATTGCAAAACATCTACCGCCAACTGTATGCAACAGGTATGGTCGTAGCACGCAAACGGGTCCATAACAGGCTCGTCACAGGAGAAGCAGGTGCAGTTGGTGTGTTAGCTGCTGTTGCCATGAACCCACACATGAGTACACGAGACATTGCGAGAGCCGGTGGACTGAGTCAAAGTAGTGTCATGCTCATACTGCATCGTCACTACTTTCACCCGTTTTATGTGGCGCTACATCAGCAATTACTTGGTGATGACTTTAATCATCGAGTTCAATTCTGTCAATGGGCATTAACAGAGAATGCGTTGCAGTTCTATCTGATTACCGATGAAGTGGGTTTCACAAACCACGGGGCAGTGAATCTACGGAACATGCATTACTGGTCCGTGGACAATCCTCGCTGGCTCAGACAGGTAGAGCGACAGCGACGGTGGACTGTAAATGTATGGTGCGGAATCATTGGCGACCACCTCATTGGTCCTCACTTCATTGCAGGGGCCCAAACAGCTTTAACATACATCGCGTTTCTACAGAATGATCTGTCAACGTTATTCGAAAATGTCCCACTGGAAACGCGTCGATGTATGTGGTATCAGCATGATGGTGCACCTGCACATTCCGCAATTAACACTCGGCTGACCCTTGACAGGATGTTCGACGGGCGTTTCATAGGACGTGGAGGACGCATAAATTGGCCAGCCCGTTCTCCTGATTTTACACCTCTGGACTTCTTTCTGTGGGGTACGTTAAAGGAGAATGAGTACTGTGATGTGCCTAGAACCCCAGAGGACATGAAACAACGTATTATGGCAGCCTACGGCGACATTACACCAGATGTACTGCGGCGTGTACGACATTCATTACGCCAGAGATTGTAATTGTGTGCAGCAAATGAAGGCCACCACACTGAACATCTATTGGCCTGACATGTCGGGACACACTCTATTGCACTCCGTAATTGAAAACGGAAACCACATGTGTACGTGTACCTCATCCCTCATGGTAATGTACATGTGCGTCAGTGAAAAAGAACAATAAACATGTGTTAGCATGTGGACGTAATGTGCTGTTCCAGTCTCTTCTGTACCTAAGGTCCATCACCGTTCCCCTTGGATCCCTACGTAATTCGGTGCTCTCCGATACACACGATCGAACAACGGAGGAGTGGTACTCAAGCGTCAACTTTAGGTTACAATATCTCCGGATGTAATTAACATTTTACAATGCAACAAACGACACTGATTACGTATTTGTTTATATGTTCAGATGTGCTAACAAAACTAACGGGGTTCCATTTAAAAAAACGTAGGTTTGTGTTAAAAAACATACTTCCGTGCATTTTTTTATGGTTTGTATTAACCAATTACAGTAGACCCTCTCCTCACGTTCGGTCTGTGGAATAGATTCGTCAGTATTTGATGTGGTTTTCGAAAAATATCCAGCGGTAATGTTAGGTGACTCACGTTGTATATTACCCTTTCGCATAAGACAAAATTCGGCTTCACACATTCAGTTAGCATCATAGAGATCGACCTACAGTAGATAAACTTCATATGACATGGTGTAAAACGAAACTCAAATTCCAGAATGAGATTTTCACTCTGCAGCGGAGTGTGCGCTGATATGAAACTTCCTGGCAGATTAAAACTGTGTGCCAGACCGAGACTCGAACTCGGGACCTTTGCCTTTCGCGGGCAAGTGCTCTACCATCTGAGCTACCGAAGCACGACTCACGCCCGGTACCCACAGCTGTACTTCTGCCAGTATCTCGTCTCCTACCTTCCAAACTTTACAGACGGTCTTCTGCGAACCTGGCAGAACTAGCACTCCTGAAAGAAAGGATATAGTGGAGACATGGCTATATCCTTTCTTTCAGGAGTGCTAGTTCTGCAAGGTTCGCAGAAGGGCTTCTGTAAAGTTTGGAAGGTAGGAGACGAGATACTGGCAGAAGTAAAGCTGTGGGTATCGGGCGTGAGTCGTGCTACGGTAGCTCAGATGGTAGAGCACTTGCCCGCGAAAGGCAAATGTCCCGAGTTCGAGTCTCGGTCGGGCACACAGTTTTAATCTGCCAGGAAATTTGAAACTCAAATTGTTCAAATGGCCCTGAGCACTATGGGACTTAACTTCGGAGGTCATCAGTCCCCTAGAACCTAGAACTACTTAAACCTAACTAAACTAAGGACATCACACACATCCATGCCCGAGGCAGTATTCGAACCTGTAGCGGTCGCGCGGTTCCAGACTGTAGCGTCTAAAACGAAACTTTTCGAAGACAGAAAATGATAGTTGTAACTTGTTCTATAGATAAATAAATATAACAATAGAATCTGAAGGTTCTCCGTAGCGCAGTGGTAACGTAGCAGTCTAGGGTTCGAAATCACAGAGGCATTTTTTCTTTTTTTTAAACCTTTATCAAAATGCCTGATTATTATTATTATCATCAATTAGCTGATTGCAGACCGCGGTGGTCGTGCGGCTCTAGCGCTGCTGTCCGGAACCGCAGGACTGCTACGGTCGCAGGTTCGAATCCTGCCTCGGGCATGGATGTGTGTGATGTCCTTAGGTTAGTTAAGTTTAAGTAGTTCTAAGTTCTAGGGGACTGATGACCTAAGATGTTAAGTCCCATAGTGCTCAGAGCCATTTGAACCATTTTTTGTATTAGCTGATTTCACCCTAATCTTTTGTTGCATCGTTTTCATCATCGTACTGACTTTTTTGTTTGCTATTATTTTTCTTCCTACCACTATTTCTTTCTCTTCAAATTTGCCTCTGTTGCCTATAATCTGCAAATCATATTCAACCAGGACAGCTCACCCGTCGGCATCGCGTTAGCTGGCGTAGCAAAAGCGAGAAGTTAGTTCGCTTTTTGTGCAGAAACTGACTTTTTTTCTGTCTTGAGTTTGCTGGTACAGGTCAGCTTTAATTGCAGTGGCCGCAGAGAGCGTGGTTAATAGTTCTGCCGCATGTCGCCGGCCGAATACATTGCACATCAAGAGGTTACGGTTAGGTTACCACACAGGTGTAAACGAGGGCTTCAAAACGCATTGTAAGCCACAGTTCAGTCATTGGTCATTTAAAATCAGCTGTGGTCAGTGCACCTCGCGTCCCCGCCGTACCGGATGGCAGCAACGTTAGGTGAACTGCGTTTCAGCGGTTGTGAAGTGACCCGCCGTGTTTGTGTGTCTCCTTTAACCGAGCGGCAGCCGATGTGGCGACACTGAAGCACCAAGTGACAGACGTCAACTATCAAGTAATTTTAAACGGGTTGTAGTGGTGATAGCTTTCGTCAGAGGGAAAGTGCACTGTTGGCCTTTGAAATTACAGCACCATGAAGGCGACATGCGACAAGCACTGAGCAGACACAGCCGGCTCTCGATAATTAGAAGTTTAAGGTACCTCAGTTAAAATTGGATTAACTGAGAGTTTGATTTAAGGATAGCTGTACGGATAAAGGAGGCATCAAGAAAAAGTCGAAGTACTCCTTCCAAAAAGATAGTTTAAAAGATACTTATTATTCCTGAACCGCTGAATCCATCTTTTTCGTGTTGCTTCTGATAGAGCATGATCACCATGTGCCTCGACAAGCATTCGATGCGACTCTGCAGCAATTTTCAAATGAAAACAAAAAATTAATGATTTCCGCAAATCATCACTTTCTGGTACAAAATTCGACATTGTTAACACGATGAAAACATATGATGATGTTTGTTCCATGACTTGATGTATACTAAATATCTTTGATAGATGTCATACCAACCAAACAAAAAAAAATTAAGGCTCGTTCACAACAAATGTTCCCTATCGACACATTTGTATCTTAACGCTCATTTCATACCGAGAACATGCCTGAAATTGTGCTTGGTCTATTAGGTCACACGGGAGTGAACTAACGCTCGTTCTCAGCTCAGTCGATGGTCAAACATTAAAACAATGTAACAAAGAACAGAAGGATACAGTGTTGTATACTTTGGAATTAAAGGGGCCACGCTATTCCCAGATTGCCCCGATCCGTTAACGGTACACGCCGAAAGCTGGCCACTGCGGCGCGGTTTGGCGATGTTTCAAGTCGTCAATAATCTGGCCGACAGCGTTGTTGTGCTGCGGAAATTCGTTTGTTTACTCTCTAAAGCCAGTGTGTTTACACTGTGCGCCCCTTACAGTTGATTTAAAAACAGTATTTCGTTCTTAGCTTTCTTTCGTGGACTCCAATACTAACATTACTAAGTCAAATAAAACTATGTTCCCTTCGGAGTGTCTTCATCACCCCTCACTGTGCAGCCTCATTTTGTTAACAGTAAAATGTAATAAACTGGATTTTTGTCTCGCAGCTCACTGAATCCAGATCTAAGTAAAGCAGCCGTCGACCGCTTCAGCATGAAATAGCCGTCTTGTACGTTCAATAAAGATGTCTCCTTTTTGATAGGTTTAACGAAATACATTCAGTAAACAGGAGCGTCCGAGAGAAAGAAGAATGCGTACGTTTGAACGTACTATGAGTAATTACTGATTAAACTGAGTTTCTGATTTCTATGAGGGAGCCGTAAAGACAAAAACTTCCACGGAAGACAGAGATTGGAATATACGGGGTGGCTCTTCCATGGGTCTTCAGGCACATTTTCTCTAGTGAGGCGGCACGTATTTGCAATTTAGTTCTTCTAATTTGTAGCTGTAATCAGCCGAAACAAATACTGCTCAAGTCTTTCATGTGACGCCCATTATCGCCGGGCGCGGTGGTCTCGAGGTTCTAGGCGCGCAGTCCGGAACCGCGCGATTGCTACGGTCGCAGGTTCGAATCCTGCCTCAGGAATGGATGTGTGTGATGTCCTTAGGTTAGTTAGGTCTAAGTAGTTCTAAGTTCTAGGGGACTAATGACCACAGCAGTTGAGTCCCATAGTGCTCAGAGCCAGCCCATTATCGAAGAAAAGCATCTGTATGTTTCCTGTTACGAGCTAAATTATTTTTAAAGATGAATTTTGCTTGTTCGTGCAATTGAGCGGTCCCAAATTAGTCTAGTGTGACATTTATTCTATTGATCTTTACTAACATGGACAATAAAGCGCGGGTATCCAGTAATCAAACAGCGACATCACGGCCCAGGCTTGCACTGAATGATACCTCCATATGACATCACTGTTCAGTTGCTGGTGGAGTAATGGTTATCCTTCGTATGGTAGTTACCCTGTAAAATCATATAATTGGAAAATATACCGCAATACACTAAACTGTGACTGAACATGTAAACGTCCCTACGTAATGTAATATTGTAATATTCCGGCTGCGAGTACGAGCGATGATGCGCTACCGTAATTAAGACAACTCTCTTTGCTGTAAGAAAATGGAGCATCAATCCTTTTTGAAAATGTTGGTGATAAGGAATGCCGATTGGACATTGGTTTTTTTTAATTTTTTTTGAGGGGGGGGGGTCAGATATGTTCGCATGTGGACGTAATTTGAAGTGCAGAAGAGATACAACTTGTAATCGCAATTATCGAGAATGAAAAATTCTCTTGTGAAAGAGAAGGTAAACACCGTATAGGAACTTTTATTCGATTTTGGATACCCGGACCTTCATAAAACGATTAGTGTGTTTAGCAAAACAGTGCGTAGTGATTTCTTCGAAAATTAACAAACTGGGCGAATCTGCTACTATCACTGTCCGAACGACGCATGTGTTACAGACGTTCCCTAAGCGACCAGTCTCTTAGTCAGAAGATATCATACTGCCACTGTTGTTCAACATTCTCATTCTGAAAGTGTTTCCAGAAAATCTTACGGCGACTGTATTTTAGCTACCACGAAAGACGGAGTCTTCATCACGAGTTGTAGCAGTTCTCTCCGACTTGGCCTGGCCTTCTTTGAGAACCGGAGAAACGGAAACCTCCGACCGCCAACTCATCCTGTACCTACGCCGTTCTCTCCCTACAGTAGCCACGAAGGAAATATATTCATCTATAGTCGGTTTTTTTTCACAGGTTTTTATATCAGACAGGTCAAAAATTTTAAAATGTATGCATCTAGGCAAAAAAGTAAAGGACAGTTTAAATGCAGTACCTGTCTTATCTGTGTCAAAGTCCAAGGTCAAGTTAATTAATCTTTCTTTATGAGTAGCAGTTCATTATAATCTACAGTCGAGGACACAGCATGTAAGTGCTGCATTCAGATGAAGAGGTTGCCAAAGTAAACTAAACAGTCGAGAGAAGGGAACATTTTCATCTACGTACATACTCTGGAACTCACCGTATGATGCATGGCGTTCTGCCATTAGGAGTCATTTCCTTTCCTGCTCCACTCGCAGATAGAGCGAGAGAAAAACGACTGTTACATGCATCCGTACGAAGCCTCATTTCTCTTATCTCCCTGGCCCTTGCGTTAAATGTACGTTGGTAGCAGCAGAATCGTTCTGCAGTCAACTGCAATTGAATTTTCTCAGTTTCGCGATAAGACCGTATCCTTCCCTCCAGGAATTCCCATTTGAGCTCACAGAGAATCTCCGCAATACTCGCGCGCTCATCGTACCTACAGGTAACAAATCTAGCACGCCTTTGAATTGCTTCGATGACTTCCTTTAATCTAACCCATGGACTCCAAAACACCCGAGCAGTACTCAAGAATGGGTCACACTAGTGTTGTATACACGGTCTCCTTTACAGATCAACAGTACTTTCCTAAAATTCTCCCAATAAACCAAAAGCGACCATTAGCCTTCCCCACAACCATCTTTATGTGCTCGTTCAGTTTCATATCCCCTTGCAATGTCACGCCAAGATATTTAATCGACGTGTCCACGTTAAGAGCACATTACTAATTCTGTATTCGAACTTTACGCATTTGTTTTTCCTATTCATCTGCATTAACTTACATTTTTCTACATTTAGAGCGAGCTGCTATTCATCACACCAACTAGACACACACCACGGCATCATCAGCAAACAACCGCAGATTGGTCCCCACCCTGTCTGTCATATATATATATATATATATATATATATATATATATATATATATATATATATATATATACAGGGTGATTCAGAAATGCATGTAAATATTTTAAGGGTGTATTTGTGAGGTAAATATAAGACAAAAATGTTCTATAAATGTTTTTCCATAAACGTTTAATTCCAGAGTTATCGTTAAAATACGAAAGTCATGTCCGTATCAAAACGACGTCAGTACAAGCAGCAGGATGCCATATTCTGGTACGTAATGCACATACGCATCTCCCAACAGTTGATTCGAAACTGCATGAATAGTGTTTGTTTGTGTTTGCAATTGCTGTTTACTCCTACTGTACAGAAGATGGCGCTGATGTTGTTGGTAACGGAAACGTACTTCCTGTCGTTCATTCATCGTCGGAAGGCTACAGGTTTCGTGCACATGATGTACTCAAACAGTGAGTATGCTGATATGCACCTTGTGTATGGTGCAGCAGATGGAAACGCACTTGCAGCAAGACGGAGGTACAGTGAGCTGTTTCCAAGACGACGGTTACCAAGTCATCAGACGTTTGTATCTGTGGACAGACGTATGCGGGAGTATGGCATTCGTCCTGGGCCACATTCAGGTCGACCACTTGAGCATGCAGTGAACGTCGAGGAACATGTTTTGGACCTGGTAGACCAAGATCCAGCCATCAGTACGAGACAAATTAGTGCAGCTGTACGACTTCCACAATCTACTGTATGGCGGCTGCTTCGGAGACAACAGTTGCATCCATTTCACCTGCACAAAGTGCACGAATTGACACCTGCAGACTATCCTCGCCGTCAGCAATTCTGCCAGTGGTTACAAGAGCGTCATTTGAATGATCCAATGTTCATTCGGCGGATATTATTCACAGATGAGGCCATGTTTACTCGTGCGGGTGTAATCAATTCGCATAATATGCACCAGTGGGCTGTCGAGAATCCTGGCGCGAGAATTGTGCGTGGATATCAACATCAATTCTCCATAAACATTTGGTGTGGTATTGTGGGGAATGACTTACTCGGACCTCATGTTCTACCTCCAAGGCTGACTGGGCACGCTTACCGCGAATTTTTGGAGGGGGAATTGCCTGGATTGTTACAGGATGTCCCTCTTGCAACACGAGCCACCTTGTGGTTTATGCACGATGGTGCTCCTGCCCATTACAGCCGCAACGTAAGGGCGTACCTCAATGATGCGTATCCACATCGATGGATAGGTCGCGGAGGACCAATTGCTTGGCCAGCCAGATCACCTGACCTGAACCCTTTAGACTTTTATTTATGGGGCCGACTAAATACATTGGTGTATTCTTCTGCAGTACCGAACAGAGAAGTGCTACAACAAAGAATTGAAGGTGGTTTTGAAATTATTCGTGGAGAGTTGAACGGACTGTGTAATGTGCAGAGATCATTGCGGCGACGAGCACGGGTCTGTCTGCAAGTTCAGGGACAGCATTTTGAACATGCATTGCATTAAGATTTGTGCAAATACAGTACAGTACAGTCTGTAAATTCTTCACGTATTTTCCTTAGTTATTTTGCATTGATTTAGTTCAATCAACAGGAACTAAAGTAATACAGTATTCGCGAGGAATTGTTTCAGTTTGTTACGTCACGTTTATTTACCAGTTTGCGTTTTTAGTCCAAATGCATTGTAATTAAACTGTGAACTCTGGGAAGTAAATACTTTACGTTGTATTGAATGTATTATCATGTTTTGTTCATAACTCTGTAATAAGCCAAGTATAGGAAAAATTGTATAGAACATTTTTGTCTTATATTTACCTCACAAATACACCCTTAAAATATTTACATGCATTTTTGAATCAGCATATACAGCGGTCGTATCACAGTTCCCTGGAGCGCTCCTTACGGTGCCCTTGTCTCTGAAGAACACCGCCGTCGAGAACAACGTATTGGATTCTGTTACTTAACTCTTCTAGCCACTAGGATATATGAGAACCTATTCCTTGTGCTCGTACCTTCTTTAATAGCGTGCAGTGGGGCATAGCGTCAAACGCTTTCCGGAAATTTAGGAATATGGAATATGCCAGTTGTCATCCATCCACAGTTGGCGGAAGATTGTGCGAGAAAAGGGCAAGCTGAGTTTCGTATGAGCGATGCTTTCTAAATACATACTGATTTGTCAACAGAGGCTTTTGCTTCTGAAGGATATTTTTTTTTAATTTATAATGTGTTCAAGAATTCTGCAACGAACACTTGCTAGGATATTGGTCTATAATTTTGCCGGTCCGTTGTTATAATACATGAGTCAGCTGCGACATCTTCCCGTCACGTGGCAAACATTCACGGTCTCACTGGAAGAACCGTTCAGGTTTTGTGGCGTACTAATTTGCAACCCTAAATGATACATGTTTCTCATATGGTTCAAATGGCTCTAAGCACTATGGAACTTAAAATCTGAGGTCGTCAGACCCCTAGACTTAGAACTACTTAAACCTAACTGACCTAAGGACATCACACACATCTATGCCCGAGGCAGGATTCGAACCTGCGACTGTAGCAGCAGCGCGGTTCTGGACTGAAGTGCCTAGAACCGCTTATATGTTTCTCATGTTTTATTTGTGTACAATCTACGGGTTAATGCTCAACTGGCAAACGTAAACACAACTAGCCTGAATGTGTGTATAAGAACCACTGAAAAGCTAAATCCCTGGTAGACGAACATGTCAGCATAGTAAGAATTTCACTGCGTAATTCCGATCGGATCTGTTTCAGCTAATTGTCCAGAAGGTCAAACAGATGCGCAACGACGTGAATTATTGCATCATTAATACGTGTTGTTTCTTCGCTATGATATCAAACCAAAGAAAGGATTCGCAATATGTCAGTTGGGAAATTTACTTGTGAGATTAAGGCGGTGACACAAGACATCTGTTTAAATGGGAAAAACGCATACGTGTTTCCATTTTTATCCAACAGTTGTGGTTTTGATATGCACTTTCCAGCAAAATGTTTTCGGACATAACGTACAGAAACTCCATGACAGCTAGTTCAGATATTGCCAGAATGTCTCACATCCATGTTAAGAGTTATCAGTCATAGATCTTAAGTATTCTTCAGATCGAAGAAAGAGACCGATTCTCCTGTACCTACCCGCGTAAGCATTTTTCACATTACATGCAGAAGAGAAGATCTGACAGCATATCGGTAATGTCCAAAGACCATAAGCTTTGTTTTTCGTTGCCATTGCCCTGCTCCTTATCAATACTACTAGCACAGTACCACTGTTGTGAGCTACTCGTCGACAAAGTAATTCATCTACGCTCCGTAGCCTCATACTGTGCTCACCATTGAATACCTCCAGTTCCACACCCTGTTGCCCATAGGAACCAATGTTGTGGTTACTTGTTGACAATATGTGGAGCGTCGAATGCTGTAATCATTGGCCTTTTGCGACCTAGCATTCAAGGGGTTCCTTGCAAGAGTAAACCAAAACCAGATGCAAGTAATTAGGACTAGCGGAAATGAGATTAGCACTGTACTTAACATTACACTTGAGGAATACATAGTGGTCGAGGTGAAGAAATTCTGCCACCTTGGGAGCAAAATACAAGCTGGGCAAAGCAAGGAAGACATGAGAAGCAGGCTAGCACAGGAAAAGTAGGCACTCCTGGGCACAAGTGGTCTGCTAGTATCCAACATCGGCGTTCAATTCGAGGAAGAAATTTCTGACGATGTACACCTGGGGTACCATGCATTGCAAGGAAGTGAATCTTAGATTACGGGAAAACCGAAAAAATAAGAAACCGCGGCGGGCGGCATCAAACCATTCAGCAGACAGATGACCCAAAATAAATATCAGGCACTGGTCCGCCAAGTTACTGGTATTCAAGTCGAAGTATTCACTCACCACACTCTCGTTTAACGCTCTGACTACACTCTGAAGATGATCATGGTGAGTAAAGTAATGTAGGCGAACGCGCCTGGTCTGTGTGGGTCTCCGCTTGTCCGCCAGTAGTACCATCAAACACAGGCAACGCGGAGCGTCGCATTGTCGTTACTATGGGGTCTTGAGACTACCCCGCACAACAGGGAAAGTAGAAGATGCCAAAACATTCTGCTTAATGATCACATGTCTTTTCATTTACCTCCCCATTGCTGCCATTTTCTCCCACCATCATAGCGACGTCATCAGTTTCACACTCATTGTATAAGTATGCGTTCATGTAGCTGGAATTTTAGTGATGCTGTTTATCTTGGCTTAACTGAAGGCAAAGAGCAAATAACCGGAAACGCCAGGC
The DNA here is from genome assembly GCF_023897955.1 of Schistocerca gregaria. Lineage (NCBI taxonomy): Eukaryota > Metazoa > Arthropoda > Insecta > Orthoptera > Acrididae > Schistocerca > Schistocerca gregaria. Next base: position 1,025,442,846 of record NC_064920.1, read on the forward strand.
GCGGAATTCCGCATAGCGGGGGTGTTTCGTGCAACTACACAGATTTCGTAAATACACTGCGTGCCAGTCGCGTTTGCGTTCCTGGATATTTGCTTACTCCAAATAAACTGATGCTCCTTATTCGTTCATTCCGTGTCTGTATCGCAGAAATGCGCAGCGGAACGGCTTCCTATTAAAGCGATATTTAGATGAATGGCCTCCCAATAAAAAAAAAGGTCTCTACAGAACTTGTAACGCGGCCAGCGGCTTACATTATGTAAAAACTGTCGCTATTAAGGAAAATTGACCGTAGACTAATTTGACGCCCACGTTCAGATGTTTCAAGTACGCCTAGTACGAGTATTATAGCTTAACGTGCGTATTTTTTAGATGAAACACGTTCCTTAACAAAAGAAATGAACCACCCAGAACACCCGTCAAAGTGGCTTCAAACAACAAATGTGTGTGAAATCTTATGGGCCTTAACTGCTAAAGTCATCCTAAGGACAAACACACACACCCATGCCCGAGGGAGGACTCGAATCTCCGCCCAGACCAGCCGCACAGTCCATGACTGCGGCGCCATCAGACCGCTCAGCTAATCCCGCCCGGCAATGTGACTTCGTACCATCGGCGAGCATGTAAAAGATTAAAGTTTCTGACATCTAGAACGAGTACCGGAGAGCATGATTGTTGTTCGTACTTAGTGATCTTATCAGGCCGTGAACAACGTTGGATACTGAGCTGTCACTGTGAAGGCAACGGAGGTGCCGCTTACTCGTGTCAAACAGTATTAGCAGCGAAACTTCCTGGCAGATTAAACGGAGACATGACTCGAGACTCGAACACCCGCGAAAGGCAAAGGTCCCGAGTTCGAGTCTCGGTCCAGCACACAGTTTTAATCTGCCTAGAAGTTTCATATCAGCGCACATTCCGCTGCAGCGTGAAAATCTCATTCTAGTGTTAGCAGCCTGACGAATTAGGTTGGTGCATAAGTTCGTAACGTTTTTTGTTTTGCATGTTGCTATTTTTTTTTTACCACTAAGGGACTTAACATCTGAGGTCATCAGTCCCCTAGAACCTAGAACTACTTAAACCTAACTAACCTAATGGCATCACACACATCCATGCCGGAGGCAGGATTCGAACCTGCGACCGTAGCAGTCGCGCGCTTCCGGACTGAAGCGCCTAGAACAGCTCGGCCACCACGGCCGGCATGTTGCTATTCCGGTTGCTGTGGGTTTATTTATCGATAGTCATTTTTTATTTGCAGTCAACTGCTACCGCTTGAGTTTATATATTGCCATTTTCTCATTTGGAAATAGTGAGTGGAGCTGTGAACGATAGAAAATTGTGCGCACAAGTGGAGTCGCCGGAATATTTGCGACATGTTGTTCTGTTTGAGTTCAACAGAAGGGTGGCAGCAGTTGAGGCAGCCAGAAACATTTTCGCCGTGTATGCGGATAGTCCCATTAGACAGAACACGGCAAGAAAATAATTTTCTCGTTTAAAGGAGGTTCGTTCTGACTTTAGTGACTCTCCACGTTCAGGAAGACCTTCGCGGTTTGATGAAGATTGTTTAAACGCATCGGTCCACAATGATTCACGGCAAAGTAACAGAGAGCTGGCAAATGTGGTGAACTGCCATCATTCCACCATCGTGCGACATTTGTATGTTGTTCGTCGTCAATTGGCTTGTGAAAAACACTTACCAGTCCTATCCTGTATCGTTACTGGTGACGGTAAACACGGTGAAATGAAAGGAATGGTTGAGCCACAACAAAGCAGCAGCTCCCCGTACAAAGACCTGCACGCATCCGTAGAAGATAAGGTTATGCATCTGGTGGAATAGCGACGGTGTGGCGTACTACGCATTGTTTCTCCGAAGTGTAGCCATCACTGCTGACATTTATTGTCAACGACTGAGAAGTCTTCTAGACGCAGTTCAAGCACAACGACCAGGAAGACTCCATGAAGTCATGCTTCTCCACGATAAAGCCCGCATGCTGCTAGACCGAAAATAGTCGCTACACATGATTTGGGTTGGGAATTCATTCCGCACACACCTTGTTCACCGAACTTGTGTAGAGTTCCACTTTTTCCGCTCTTTATAGAACAACCTTCAAAGCAAGTTCCTTTCCGGATGATAATGCAATGCGAACGTGGTTCGAAGGGCTGTTCGCCTAAAAACCACGTGATTTATACAGTCGCGGAATCGTATAGTTACCTCAGCGTTGGCAGAGTGCTCTAAACAGTGAAGGACAATATACACTGAAGAGCCAAAGAAACTGGTACACCAGCCTAATATCGTGTAGGCCCCTCACGACAACGCGGAAGTGCCGCAACACGAGTTGGCATGGACTCAACTAACGTCTGCAGTAGTGCTGGAGAGAATTGACACAATGAATCCTGCAGGGCGGTCCATAAATCCGTAAGAGTACGAGGGCCTGGAGATCTCTTCTGAACAGCAACCTGCAAGGCATACCAGATATGCTCAATAATGATCATGTCTAGGGAGTTCTGTGGGCAGCGGAAGTGTTTAAACTCATAAGAATGTCCCTGGAGTCACTCTAGCAATTCGGGCATGTGGGCGGTCGCATTGTCCTGCTGGAATTGGCCAAGTCCGTTGAAATGCACAATAGACATCAGTGGATTCAGGTGAGGAGACAGGATGCTTACGTACGTGTCACCTGTCAGAGTCATATCTAGTCGTATCAGAGATTCCCGTTCTTGCAGGATATTTTTCCGGGCTCAGCGATGTCGGAGATTCGATGTTTTACTGGATTCCTGATATTCGCGGTACGCTTGTCAAATGGTTGTACGGGAAAATCACCACTTCGGCGCTATTCAGAGATCGCTCATGCGCCGATTATATCACCACGTTCGGCCTCATTTAAATCTTGATAACATGTAATTGCAGCAGCAGTAATCGACCTAACAAGTACGCGAAACACTTGGGTAATATAGGCGTTCCCGGCTTCAGCGCCGTATTCTACCTGTTCACATTTCTCTGAATACGCATTCCTATACGTGCTTTTTATCGCTTCAGGGTACAACTGATGACTAAAATCTCTGTTATGTGTATTTGTTATGGAAAAACTCTACGAACTTCTACACGAATGCAGAACTTATAAAGGAGTCTCCATGTGGCGGACTGGTCGAACCGTGCAGTATGTAGATTTGTAGGGAATTCGCATGCGACAGTAACCCGATGTTGTACTGCAAGGGAACGTCGTCTTCAAGGTTCCTTCCCTAAGGAAGGATCGTCACGTTATACATCAAGCATATTGTAACTGCTTTACACCTTCGCCTGCTCTCCGAGAACAAATAATGGACTTGTTGCAACATACTACAGCACCCCGCTCCATTGCTCGGAGACTGTCAACAGCTGGATTGGGTTATTATCCTTCCACGCGTAGAATGCCGTTAACGCAACAACACAAACGGGTGCGTTTCGAGGGGTGTCCGACGGAGAAACACGGACTCCTGATGAAAAGCGTCACATTGGATTCAATACCTAACTGCGACTCAGCGCTACCCTTGCTCATTACGGCGACGTCCTGAGGAAATGTCCCATTCTTTCACATTTTGGGGGGAGGGGGGTATAGCGTTTTTAAACCTGCCTTCTTGGTATGGCGAGCCACAGGGTATGAGCACATATCACGGATGGTAGTGATTGAAGGAACTGTGAAGGTACAATTATACGTCACGGACATCCTGCGCCCTGATGTGTTATCTCCTATGCGACAATATCTCCCTCGTTAGAGGTTCGCGTCCTCCCTCGGGCATGGGTGTGTGTGTCGTCCTTAGCGCAAGTTAGATTAAGTTACATTCAGTAGTGTGTAAGCTTAGGGACCGATGACCTCAGCAGTTTGGTCCCATACGACATCACCACAAAGTTCAAATTTTGCGACAGCATCGTGTTATGAACTACCTACGTGACGGCCAACAAGATCCTCAGATCTGACGAAACAGACATGTGTGGAACCAACTCCGGCGTCAACTCCGTCCCATTGTCAGTATCCAGGTTATCAAGGACCTGTTACAACAGCTCTCGGCCATCTTGCCCCACGACGGCTTTATGACACCTTTTCCAACTGAATGAGTGCATGGATACAGGCCAGCGGGTGGGTGTCGTTGTGCTGGTAAGTGGGCTACTGCTGCCAAGATCTTTGTAAATTTGACTCGAATTTATGATCACTGAAAGAATTTTTTCAAGAGATAAACAGTCTTGGCTGTAAAAATAATAAAGCCTGTTTTGCAGTCAAGACTGATTACATTTGTCATTGGTCGCACAGCCATGAAATGGTAAAAGTTCACTGAAAGAACATCACATACCCTCTCAACCCGTTTCGTTTCTTTTGATTTCCTTCTCCCTTTCTGGAGGCTTCATTTTTTTTCTTTGTTAAGAAGAGTAGTTCATTCAAATCACACAATGCAATGAAAGGTGACGAAGGTGGTGTTAATAATTCGTAATAAAAACTGTCAGCACCGCATTTACGTACGAAATAGCGTAGTCACAGAAAAGTGTTCACACCCACGTTCGTGCACTCTACGTTATTATCAACCATGCGATATTAATAATATTGCAAATGCTGAAAGCAGCTTAACTATAGAAATTACTAAGGTGTTAGTAGAATACTGGGAAAAGACTGGTGACATTTTAGAATGTAATGTTATCAAACTATTTCACCTAGCGAGCATTTGGCACATTAAAATGAAATTTAGTGCCAAATAGCATTAGTGATTTTAATGATACTACTCAGCGCTACCATTTTATACGTTTATCAAAGTAACAATTAATTCTTCCAGTCAGTGTTTCAAAATTTCACCACAGAAATAATTTTAACATGATGAGTGAAATAGTCATTAAAGTTCTGAAATCTCTCAAAACAGTTTATTTTGAAAATTAAATTTGTTTAAGGAACACCGAGAACTGCTCTTTAAAAAGTTCGTACCACTTATGTTCATTGCTTGATGGACTCATAGTCGGAATAGGTGGTCTAATTTTGTGTCAGACTGACATCTCTCTCTTGGCCGACCCCCATCCCCCATCCACCTCTCTCTCTCTCTCTCTCTCTCTCTCTCTCTCTCTCTCTATCTCCCTCTCCCTCTCTCCCTCTCCCCCTCTCCCCTCTCCCCCCCTCTCTCTCTCTCTAGCAGTTCCTCCACTGTACTTTTGTGGCTAGTGGCATTAAACTGCAACAGCCCGCCTAGCTTTTCATAAGGGAGAAATGAAAAAAATGACGGCTTCCGCCATCCTTGCCAAATTTTGCTATCCCCGTTTCTCCTTCTTCTCCTTCTTCCTCTTCTCCCACTGCACACATGCCGGTCTCAGACGCTACTGACCACTCAAATGGCTCTGAGCACTGTGGGACTTAACATCTGAGGTCATCAGTCCCCTAGATTTACAACTATTTAAACCTAACTAGCATAAGGACATCACACACATCCATGCCCGAGGCAGGATTCGAACCTGCGACCGTATCAGTGCGCGGTTCCAGACTGACGTGCCTAGAACCGCTCGGCCACACCGGCAGGCTACTGACCACTGACTGTTCGTCTCGTCTCGTCTCTCAACAACGAATAACATATTGGCCCTACTCTGACTAGCTCTCTCTCTCTCTCTCTCTCTCTCTTTGTGTCAATAAAAATGTCGCAAATAAATATTACCTTTCATTTTATGCAGACTAATATTTACAGATTATTTAAATATTTAACAAAATATATAATTTTGCGCAGAAAATAAAGGTGTTTTTCGAGAAGTTTCAAAAGTTTCACGTATTTCTACAGGAGGTAGTATTGGTCAGTACTAAAAAAAAATTTGCTATAATGATCGGAAACCAATACCTGTTGCGAAGCGGGCCGTTGAAGATCCGCAGTTTACAGCCTGCGTTTTATATACACATAACGGCAGATTTATAAGAGAAGGCATAGTAAATTACTACATACGCACTAGTGGACAGGTGCAAGTCCTCGAGCAATCATGGAGGTGAGACATCAGGATCGCTCCAGTCTTAATGCACGGGCAGGAATTGTCGGTGACAGAAACAGAGGCCCACACACTTTAGGAGAGAGATTAATAGGTGCAAAATTGTTAAAGCTTTCGTGGCCTCTTGTTGACAAACTGACTGTTGACGTCTTACTCGGGTTCTTCGGCCGACGTTTATTTCATGATTTTTCTGAAGTTTCACCAGAATCAGTGGCTGCCATTGTCAGAGCTTCACCCATCCTTGCTGGTGGTGGCCTAGAACTGAGCTCACGGCCGCAGATTACATTTATCTGGCGCGCCGACTTTCAAGGGCTTTTCCGTGATCAGGATTCCTTCCTCCGTCATTGGTCAAGGCGTCGGTACAATCTGCAAGTCTCCTCCTCGTAGAGGGGTAGTACAAAATTGTTAAGACGTTCGTGGTCACTTTTTGACAAACTGCCTGATGGTTACTGTCTCGGGTTCTTCGGCCGACGTTTCATGATTTTTCTGACGTCAAAAGATGGCCACGAAACGATTTTGTGCATTTTCAGCTCCTCGCGGCATGCAGCCGGGAAAACTTTTTCTTTTTTTTTTTCGCGGCTGCATGCTCGAAATTTAGTGGACCTTAACGATTTTGTACTACGCCAGTACGAGTAGAAGATATGCAAATTGTACCGGTGGTTTAACCAACGACGAAATAAAAAGCGCGATCACGGAAAAGCCTGTGTACGGCGGCGTGCCAGGAACATATTATAATAAACGGCCAAAAGCTGAACTCCAGTCCACCGCCAGCAATGGAGGGTGAAGCTTTGACAAAGACACTCGTGGTAGGAAACGTTAGAAAAATCATCCAGCAAACGTCGACCAAAGAACCCGAAACAGAAACTAACAGGCAGTTTGTCAGATTAATAGATGCTGTGCATCGTGGATTTCTGCGCAATGAATTACCAAAGGTTTTGGAGAAAGACATCGGCTGTAGTCTATGCACGATCGTGTGACAGTGTCTCATCGCAAAGTGTCATTGGCGATGATGGATTGGTCAAGAAGGTCTGGTAGCTTGGCCCCATCGTTCACCGGTCCCGAATTATATGTCAGTATCTAAAACTTTCTGTGTCCTTACAATTCAAAAAGCTATTGTTAATAGGGAGGATTGAAACCTCTAAATCTCGAGTGGCTGTTCGTTTCGTGTAGGAAAGTCGCAACACCACGAGATTGTAGCGAAATATGAGAAGATATGCAGAGGACAGGTCTTGGAGCTGGGTTAGGCAGTTGATCCTACCCATAAACAAATGTAATGTGTGACACGTAAATAGACAAAAATATATGATTTCTCTATTGGTTACACGACTGGCGATCTGGGAACATGCTTCCGGAGTAACTTAAATCAGAGTAACACATAAAGGTAGATGTAGAAACAGAAAATGCCAGCAAATTCGCTGGAAGAATCTTTAAAAATTTCACCCGTGAGACCAATACCTTACAATCACAACTTCTCGACCTATTGAGTATTGTACGTCAGTCAAAGAGACTAGCCAAGTAAAAACAATAAGGGGGCAGGTTTAATAAAGCACGGTAGCGCCGCGGATATGCTCGTCCAACTCTTATAGTAGTCGCTGCAATAACAACAAAATTAATACCTGTATAATTTTCTTCTAGAGGGAAGAAAAAAAATTAAAATTCATATCGCTTGAGCAGTACCAGAAACACTCAGGACACGGCAGGACGTGTCAGAAGCGTTTGTACCTTGATGTAGAATCTGCACCACCTGGCGCTGACGCTCAACAACTGTTAACCTTTTACGTATTAGCGTCTGAGTGCTATGATACGGAACTCTCATTAAAGTGTTAATATTAATCTAAAGGAAATGTCAGCGAACAACTTAATGAAATAATTTTCTCAAGAACTATTAACCGTAAGTTTTATTTCACATAGCTAACATACAGAATTTACTACATATAGTTATTTGTGTTAGCGCTCTGGCGAAACATCGCCCACTCGTTCACGACCAGCATCTGAGGTAACAGATACTCACGGATACATGACAGGCTACAATTAAATAGTTCTCACATCTCAAACAAGAAAGAGACGCGAAGAGTTGCCACACGTCGTTGCGTCATAATGCTTAATGCAGGAATGGAAGTCGGCGATGTTGCGAAACGATAGCACATAATGCAGCAATGCTTTGTAATCTCCCTCCCTCTGCTCCTTCCCTCCCCCCTCCCCTCTCTCTCTCTCTCTCTCTCTCTCTCTCTCTCTCTCTCTCTCTCTCCAAACACACACACACACACACACACACACACAAGTTACAAGTTATACTGAAGCCTTCTGACTCTTTGAGTGTCACTAAGCTCTCAAAATTCGTCGCACACGTTACTCTGGGTGATTCAGCTGCCCCTACTGCTGGGTTTTATGGAACCAGCAACGCCTTCAAAAACCACTTACGAGAGTTTCATATTCCCTCCCTCGCTACGCGCGAGCTGATAGTCCTACAGAAAACATAAACGTGACCTTCCCGTAGTAAATTTAATGTAGTTAAATTTTGTACTGAGAACCGTTTTCGTTGGAGTCCATGCCTTTCGATTTATTCAAGAAAAATGCGTTTGAAGGTCACTTTTGTGCGCCCTCTAGCGAAAACATATCTCAGTACAAAATTTAACTACATTAAACTTACTGCAAAAATGTCCTGTAAATATTTTCTGTAGGGCTAATAGTTTGTGCATACCGAGCAAGAGAATATGAAAATCTTGCGCATGGTATATGAAGGCGTTGCGGGTTGCATAAAACCTAGTGGTAGGGGAGTGGAATGACCCTGTATAGACAGATGGAAGATGAACCGAAACATTGCGATCACTGCTAAATGCGGGATTGGATACTTCTTGATGGTGTTGAAAAGAAGTGATATGGTAAGTCCAATCCAGGATTCTGATCGGGGGGGGGGGGGGGGGGCTCTGTGGCCGAGCGGTTCTAGGCGCTTCAGTCCGTAATGCGCTACTGCTGCGGTCGCAGGCTCGAATCCTGCCTCGGGCATGGATGTGTGTGATGGTTAGTTACGTTTGAGTAATTCTACGTTTAGGGGACTGATGATCTCAGATGTTAAGTTCCATAGTGCTTAGAGCCATTTGAACCATTTTTTTGGGGGGAGGGGGTCGAGCGAAGGAGGGAGGGATCCTGAGTTGATAGGCATTTTCTATAATAGTACCGTCTCCAAGTCTTTTTTTAGGTTAAGAAGAAACAAGTGTAGTTCTCGGAGGAGGTTGCAGCCGCATAGTCCCCGCCTGGATTCGCCTCTGATGGACAGGGAAATCCATTAACAGAAGCAACATTGACGAAGTGTAGATTGTTACGGCTCGACCATTTCGGAAACGGCGAAGCTGGCGTTCGGAGTTCCGTGTGTCACTGCCGTGAGCTTCAATGGAAATAACGCGTAGGCGATAATGTTTCGGACCAAGCCGTTCAGTACACAAGGTTGAACAGAGTCTTCCGCAGCAAACTGCCACTACGTGTCCTCATGTTAGGCAGAAATTGTCACTTACGATATCAGTGGGCGCGGGACCGTCGAGACTGGACCGTGGATCATTAGAAACGTATCGTCTGGTCGGATGAATCACGTTTCTTGTAACACTGGGTTGATGGTCGTGTCCGGATTCGCCATTATCGAGACTAACGGCTGCACGAAACATGCACTGTGTCACAGTCGCAGGTCAGTGGAAGCAGTATTATGCTACGAGGAATAGCCATCTGAGCTAACTTGGTACATGTGGTGGTAATAGAAGGCAGCGTGACGGCTTAGGACAACGTGAACCCTATTGTGGTTCAAATGGCTCTGAGTACCATGGGACTTAACTGCTGAGGTCATCAGTCCCCTAGAACTTAGAACTACTTAAACCTAACTAACCTAAGGACATCACACACACCCATGCCCGAGGCAGGATTCGAACCTGCGACCGTAGCGGTCGCGCGGTTCCAGACTGTAGCGCCTAGAACCGCTCGGCCACCGCGGCCGGCGAATCCTATTGTGGACCATCTGCATCCCTCCCTGACTGAAGCCTTTCCCCATAGCGATGGCATCTTCCTTCAGAATAATTATCCTTGTCACAATCCAGAAGCAGTGGCTTGAGGAGCACGATAGTCAACTCATATTGACGTCTTGGTTGCCTAATTCGCCTGCCCTGAACGTTATGGAGCACATCTGGGACGCTGTGGGGCGCCTAAGAATACTCGAAACTATATTATGCAGAATCCTTGCTACACTGCGTTCAGAAGGTAGATAAAGGCACTATCAAGAGGATGGTCAGAAGATTTTGACCCATCGGTGTACACACGGCCTTCCAGGAGGAATGGTCCATATTCTTGGATGTGACATGGAGTCTCATTTGTTTTTGGGCTGGTGGCGTGAACGTCTGCGCCTTACCCACCCAGCCTCTTCGACACTGCTTTGAACGCCTTTGCTCAAGACGTCTTCCTGTCGTAAGGATAAAGGCTGACGCAAAATTGACTACTGTGGGACACACTTTGTGATTTCTCCCCAGTCACTAAGATTTTCTGCCTTTCCAACATCGTTTCAATTATTCAGTCGACTTTTTGCATTTGTTTATGTAGTTGAAATCACTTGCGTGTTATGCCAACAGTTACGCAAATGAAGTGTACTGTACGTTAAATGTGTCTAGCTGAGATGTACGGAATAGGACACATGCCCGTATGAAGCTTTTAAAGTCTTTTGCTTCAAATGAGCAATACTGTACCTTTAACTCAAACTCTAATATATGTAATATGATCCACATCTATTTTTTAATGAGGCATTCGCGTCTGTCGTGTGCTGCAATAGCCCAATAACCCCAAATTTCGGGGCATTGTCCTAACGGATATGTTCGTCGCATGTCCCATATTGATTTCTGCGATTATTTCACGCAGTGTTTCTGGTAGCAGTGACAACTCTACGCAAACGCCGCTGCTCTCGGTCGTTAAGCGAAGGCATTCGGCCACTGCATTTTCTGTGGTGTGAGCCAATGCCTGAAACGTGGTATTCTCGGAAAATCGGGGAATACTGAATTCCATTACGATTTGCTAAATACACTCCTGGAAATTGAAATAAGAACACCGTGAATTCATTGTCCCAGGAAGGGGAAACTTTATTGACACATTCCTGGGGTCAGATACATCACATGATCACACTGACAGAACCACAGGCACATAGACACAGGCAACAGAGCATGCACAATGTCGGCACTAGTACAGTGTATATCCACCTTTCGCAGCAATGCAGGCTGCTATTCTCCCATGGAGACGATCGTAGAGATGCTGGATGTAGTCCTGTGGAACGGCTTGCCATGCCATTTCCACCTGGCGCCTCAGTTGGACCAGCGTTCGTGCTGGACGTGCAGACCGCGTGAGACGACGCTTCATCCAGTCCCAAACATGCTCAATGGGGGACAGATCCGGAGATCTTGCTGGCCAGGGTAGTTGACTTACACCTTCTAGAGCACGTTGGGTGGCACTGGATACATGCGGACGTGCGTTGTCCTGTTGGAACAGCAAGTTCCCTTGCCGGTCTAGGAATGGTAGAACGATGGGTTCGATGACGGTTTGGATGTACCGTGCACTATTCAGTGTCCCCTCGACGATCACCAGAGGTGTACGGCCAGTGTAGGAGATCGCTCCCCACACCATGATGCCGGGTGTTGGCCCTGTGTGCCTCGGTCGTATGCAGTCCTGATTGTGGCGCTCACCTGCACGGCGCCAAACACGCATACGACCATCATTGGCACCAAGGCAGAAGCGACTCTCATCGCTGAAGACGACACGTCTCCATTCGTCCCTCTATTCACGCCTGTCGCGACACCACTGGAGGCGGGCTGCACGATGTTGGGGCGTGAGCGGAAGACGGCCTAACGGTGTGCGGGACCGTAGCACAGCTTCATGGAGACGGTTGCGAATGGTCCTCGCCGATACCCCAGGAGCAACAGTGTCCCTAATTTGTTGGGAAGTGGCGGTGCGGTCCCCTACGGCACTGCGTAGGATCCTACGGTCTTGGCGTGCATCCGTGCGTCGCTGCGGTGCGGTCCCAGGTCGACGGGCACGTGCACCTTCCGCCGACCACTGGCGACAACGTCGATGTACTGTGGAGACCTCACGCCCCACGTGTTGAGCAATTCGGCGGTACGTCCACCCGGCCTCCCGCATGCCCACTATACGCCCTCGCTCAAAGTCCGTCAACTGCACATACGGTTCACGTCCATGCTGTCGCGGCATCCTACCAGTATTAAAGACTGCGATGGAGCCCCGTATGCCACGGCAAACTGGCTGACACTGACGGCGGCGGTGCACAAATGCTGCGCAGTTAGCGCCATTCGACGGCCAACACCGCGGTTCCTGGTGTATCCGCTGTGCCGTGCGTGTGATCATTGCTTCTAGAGCCCTCTCGCAGTGTCCGGAGCAAGTATGGTGGGTCTGACACACCGGTGTCAATGTGTCCTTTTTTCCATTTCCAAGAGTGTAGAATGCCCTATATGTTTAGCTCCGACTGCCATTCCGCGTTCCAAGTCTGTTCCCGTCGCGAACATTTTCACATGAGTCACCTGAGTAGACAGCTGCTCCAATGCGTCATTCTTTTATGCCTAGCGTACGCGATACTACCGTCATCTGCATATGTGCGCATCGCTATTGCATGGCTTCTGTCACCTCAGTGTGTGTGTTTTGTATCTACTGTGTGACGGGCGGAGTACGCTTCACTTCGTGGCCGTCAAACCCCGTACCAACGCTGGATTTTCCAGACTCTTGAACAGGCACTGTACGAGTTCGTGGAAGCTGCAAGACAACTTTATGCATAATCAGGATGAGAATAAAGAGATTCGCGGAAGGGATTCCATCCCGGCCGGAACCTGCGACGACACTCGTAGCCACACGAGCGAGTAAAGGGAACTCGGAAAACCCCGGCGTTGTCGCGATGCCGGCTGGTTGGCATAAAACAGAATAGGCGGCCCAGAAGGCGCTGGCGACCCTTTTACGACCAGGCCAGACAGCAGTGCCTCTCGCTGAAGTGCATATCGATCGTTGCCGGCTGCGATAACAGCGCTGATCGGCGATCTGTCAGTTGTTATCGTCGACTGCCTGAGAGCTGCGTCAGGAGAGGCGCCCGCACTCGCCCAGGGTGGTAAACACCGGCCAGCCCCGCGAGGATTCCCCTCGCAGTGTTGCCACCCTTTCTGCATTCGTAAACCAGATTTGCATTTACAAGAGTGAGAGAAAAGAAATTGTGAACATTGTGGCATGAGTATTTCATAACCGGAACCTACTTGGTTTTAAACAAGCAAACGGAGATGCATTGTTCATATGTCGTTAACAGCGCAATGGACAAGACGTCAATCACCGCCATCATAATCGTGATCATGAACAGTTTGCAGCCTTGGGGCTGTTCAACCTGTAAGCACCAGCCTCTTTCATCTTCAGATTTTTTTTCTCGTCCCTTCATTCCAGGTTTTTTTTCCCTTCTGTACAGGTTTCTGTACTCCATGTGAATTGATTCTTCTGTCGCTGCTTCAGAGAACAACTTCAGATTTATAAATGAAAAGTGCGCTATTGTCGATGTGTTCTTCAGTACTAATTTATTCACTGAGTCGATTTACGGCTCACAAGGTGACCTTTAGACTATAAAAGACTGTCATCGTCAAAGAGATTACAGCACTAGCGAATAATACTGAAAAATGCATTACTCATGGTGGGTCAGATGCAAAAATAGAGTAAATGTATTCCTTTTCAGCTCGCTGTCTCTCGGACTCTTTCCGCCAAGCCTGATACCGAACTTGCGCTACTTTTTGATAGCCTTTCTTCTCCCATTCTTCTCGTGTGTTCGTTCCACTCTAATATTAATCTTTCCTGTCTTCTCTTGTAGAGCCCTCTCGTTTAGTAGGTCTCTCACGATTAACTAGAATAAAGCAAAAATTGAAGGTTAGCAAATCATCTAGGATCCACAAATACTGAGAAGCCTTTTGACTCCTACTGAGCAATTTCTGTTCTAACAGCCCTTTGATACTCCTTTATTAGTAAACTGATGGGTATGCAGGGTGTGTCACTACCAATAGACAAAACTGGTACGGATGAAAGTATGCGATAATACAGGGTGTGCCCGCATCTCGTGGTCGTGCGGTAGCGTTCTCGCTTCCTGCGGGGTCAGGGATTTTCTCTGCCTCGTGATGGCTGGGTGTTGTGTGTTGTCCTTAGGTTAGTTAGCTTTAAGTAGTTCTAAGTTCTAGGGGACTGATGACCATAGATGTTAAGTCCCATAGTGCTCAGAGCCATGTAATACAGGGTGTATCATAATTAAAGGCATAAATGCATAGAGTCGACAGTACACGATAGCAGAAACAAGATATTCTGTGTAAAAATAGATCCGCAAACAAACCGTTTTCCAGATAATTGCTACTTTGTGGTTACCAGCCACTGCCGACGTGGTTCTGCATGAACACCGCATGACGGTCCGTGGTGTGGTCTTTTTGTACATTTTCGAGACGCAGAGTTATAAACAGAATTGATACGATAGTCCGGTACATAGTCAGAATGCCCAGCGAGCGAGGTGGCGCAGTGGTCAGCACACTGGACTGGGGAGGACGACGGTTCAAACCCGCGTCCGCCCATCCTGATAGGTTTTCCGTGATTTCCAGGCAAATGCCGGGATGGTTCCTCTGAAAGGGCACGGCCGACTTCGTTCCCCGTCTTCCGTAATCTGATGGGACCGATGACAGTGCTGTTTGGTCTCTTACCGCAAATTAACCAACCAACCACTCTTATCAGTTGTCTGCGGAGCGTCAGTTGTGTTGCATGAGTCTTGGCGGTAACATGGAACATTACAGTAATGAAGATTACGCGGATATGCCTCGCATGTATGGTAGGGCTAACGGAAATACACCGGAGGCTGCACGGTTCAACCAAGAAGCATACGTGCCCGAAGGTATCCCGAGAGTTGAACGTTTGCAAGGGTACATCAAGGCCTCCGGGAACTGGGAACTTTACATGTGCTGCGGGAGCGGATAAAACTACTCCGCCCGAACATGCCATGAAGGCCCATCGGTACCGACCGGCCGCCGTGTCATCCCCAGGCATCACTGGATGCGTATATGGAGGGGCATGTGGACAGCACACCGCTCTCCCGGACGTATGTCAGTTTACGAGACCGGAACCGCAACTTCTCAAGCAAGTAGCTCCCCAGTTTGCCTCACGAGGGCTGAGTGCAACCCGCTTGCCAACAGTGCTGGCTGGGTACATCGGATGGTCACCCATCCAAGTGCTAGCGCAGCCCAACAGCGCTTAATTTCGGTGATCTGACGGGAACCGGTGTTACCACTACGGCAAGGCCGTTGGCGGGAGCTGGTAGGTATGCACGAATTGCACTTATGCCTGATGTGGTACTGGAAGCAGGAATCTCGAGTAGGAGACTTGCCACACAGATACCTGGAATGTGCTACAGTACTATTTGGAGATTAATGCATCGCAACGCAATGTATCCGTGTCACGTCCAGTGAATTCAGTATTCTACCGAAGCGGACTTGGTCCAAGGCCTACGTTCTGTCCGTTAATATAACAGCAAGCTGTAGAGATGAAGCATTGTTCACTCGTGATGATACGTTTAGTTATCACTAGTCTGATGTTTGGAGTCATATAGGTTGCAACCCACATGCTGTGGAGGAGTCTCCACATCAGGACGTTTCTCATTGAATGCGTTGTTAGAGGTACTAGGTGATAGATTTATTGCGCCGTACATGTTACCAAACAAACTCATTGGACGGAATTTCCTTTCTCTTTCTGCGGCTTTATCTTGCAGGACTGCTTGAGATGCTCCCCTAGAGCAAAGCCAGAGGATGTGGTACATGTATGATAGGACAGCTGCACACTTTGCTGCTATGCTGAGACTACATCTGACGCGCCGATGTGGTCAAAGATGGATTGGGCTTGCAGGACTTGTACCATGGTCTCCAAGGTTACCTGACCTGAACCCCACGGCAGTGTGTGTTTGGGGCCACCTTAATGGTGTAGTGTACGCCACTCTGGTTGGCTCGGCTGAAGAATTGGATCTGAGGTTTGTCAGCGTTTGTCAAGAATTTCGAAGTGACACATACGTGTTCGGAACTCATTGCGGCGACCTGCATCTGGGAGACACTTTGAACACCTCCCTTAACTACGGTTACTGTCATGTAACTGTTGTCGCACTCATATAAAATACGTGTACTTCCAACAAAGTGACTCTAATAACCTGAACAGTATGTTTACCTTTTCCTAACAGGGATGACGTTCACATAGAATCAATTCGGTGGTGGCTGGAAGCCACACATCGTAATTATCTCGCTATCGGTACGTTTACTGAGAGGTTGGCATTTCAGCGACAGAACGGTTAGAGAAGGCGGTGCATGCACCATGGGCCACAGGCACATGTTTCTGCTGACGTAAGACGACATCCGACGCGGAAATATTATCGAAGATCTATAGCCCGAACTCAACCTGTACTTTGGTCTCCAGCTGACTTCATTCCCGTCGATGCGGTGGAAGAGCTAGAGCAGCAAACTGTAGCTGCAAAGCTGAGTGCCATATGGCATCCACATGCGAGGACAAGTGAATCACTTTTCTTAATAGGCTAGAATGAGCAGTAAACTGTAACATGTACCATTGTTGTTATTGTTGTTGCTGTTGTTGTTGACTGGTCTGGTGTAGCTCTCCATGCTATTATGTCCTGATCCCTTCTTCTAGTCAGGTTGTATCTCTAAATTTCTCTTCTCCCCAGTTAGAAACTTGATATACCCATCTAATCTTCAGCATTTTTCTGTAGCACCCCATTTCTAAAGGCTTCTATTCTCTTCTGTTTATCGTCCATATTTCACTTCCATACCTGGCTATACTCCATACAAATACTTTCAGAAAAGACTTCCTGACAAATCTATACTCGATGTTAACAAATTTCTCTTCCTCAGAAACGCATTTCTTCCCATTGCCCGTCTACATTTTATATCCTCCCCACTTTGCCCAAAATAGCAAAACTCATCTGCTACTTTAAGTGTCTCTTTTCCTAATATAATTTAGCAACCCCTGATTTAAATCGACTACATTCCATTATCCTCATCTTGCTGTCCTTTCCGTTCAACGACTCTTCCAATTCTTTTGTTGTCCCTAACAGAATTACAATGTCATCAGCTAACCTCAAAGCTTCTATTTCTTCTCCGTGGACTTTAATTCCTACTCCAAATTTTTCTCTTGTTTTCTTTATGTACCGTACTGGAGCAGTATTGTATTGTCTGTTAAGGTAGGTCATTTGAGTGAATTTAGATGGGGAATTAATGGAAAAGTTTATATTTCAAAAATAGGAGGAGCGATCAGTAAGTAATGCAACAAACTATTTTCTGGACGCGGGTATGTTTTATTCACTTTTACAGTACACCATATTACTCCCTATTCTTTTGGCTGCAAAACTCTATTTTCCAACGTAATCTCAATGTAATGAGACTGCCTTACCCCACGTTACTGGGGTCCGCATGGTACCGCTCTACCAGCCGACGTCAGAGCCAACGTCTTGTTGTATAAATATTCTTCTCATAATCCAGGTACTGCTTCCCGCGGAGTGCATCCTTCAAGGGGGTGAAACAGATGGAAGGTGCGGGATTCGTCCTGTAGGATGGACGAGGAAGAATGAAGGTTTTGTGAGCAGGCTTGCATGCGGCCTTGCGTTATCATGGTGAAGGAGAAATCCGTTTGCATTTTGTGGCAACAAACACGCTGAATTCGTTTCTTCTATTTCCTGAGGCTGTGTGGGGCCAACCGGGACACGGGAGAAGGGAAAAGTCTACGCGACCTTGTTGCCCAACGACCAACGACTCGCCGTGCTTTTGTTGACTGTAAGGTCTCCGCAAGCGCCTAACAGTATGTGCTATGCTCTGGTTTTCCGCCAAAAGAATTTCAATGACAGCTCTCTGCTTGGAACGCACATCCGTTACAGTCGCCATTTTGGAAGCTACGTTTAGGGCCGCCACCTATCGGAACTTCATGAAGCTATAGGGGCTGAAGCGGGAATATTTCACGATGTCACCGAACATTTTTTCAACCTAAGTTGGCCGAGAAAAGGACTTTTAAATTACTTGCTATTAACGCAACATTTCATTATGAAGCCAGTTTTGGCTGAAAAACAGACTTTCGGAATTATCTCGGGAACTGTTCGTTTGTGGATCCAAAGGTGTATTTACTGGAACGTTATCGCCTCTACTATCGTAAACTTTCAACTGTGACAGTTGTTAAGTTGTTATAGGTAACAATGACATACTCAAGAGTATTGTGTTACAGTTTCCATTCGATTTCGTCGGGGCTGTGAGAAGCTGAAAGAGGAGTCAAGTTTGCAGATCCATAAACTAGGAAAGAAGAAATAAAGATGCATGTTAATGGAAAATGCCAGAACATCCTTGGTTTGGCTGATATCAATTCTATATCTCAATAGTGGATTAACTTCAAAAGCTAACGGTGAAATTCCATTTGCCAGTTATATTGTGAGTTGTTTACACAACATATTTCGACTCAGTTACGAATTAGTCCAGTGCGTAAAGCGGTTTTGCCAAAGACATCAAAGTCAAACAAGAAAGTGTATGAAGTCCGATAGCAAGTGATACTGTGAGCAAGACGAAAACTTTTGGTATTACTGCTACCTTAAAGCAAAGCAACGAGGTTAGAGACATCTGTACTAAGAGTAGTGACTAAACGCCAACGCAGTTAACTTACGAGAGCTTTTCGGCTACTCAGCTTTCTAAGTTAATACAAAACACATTACCAATTTCCACTGCGGGCGTGTGAGATTTACGAACACATTAAGCACATTCACTGGTCCGAAGAAGGGCATCTTAGCAGTACCCATTGCATAACGACGTGCATTTACACAGCGTATATTTCAAAACACTAATGCCGGTGTCCATAAATAGGAACAACTTGGGAGCGGATACAAGAGCGAGCAAACATGTTAATGGCTTCTCACCACTTCGAGCTGCTATTATCAGTGCGCTCCAAATGCTTTCGTGCCTTTTGTCACGTACTGCAGGAATGCTTCCGTCCACAGGCGATTATAAGCCTTTCTTTTGTGAAGGCCGACTTTCAGGATTGTGAACTCGTAGTGTGGAGAATGAAATACACTGACCAAGATGACAGCCGCCAACAGGCATACAGATAACCATGAATGTACGTAAAGAGAAAAGGACGGAAATTACATTAAACACAGAAGTTGGTCACCAACTTTGACAGCTGCTCTCATAGATATTGCTTGTCTTTCAGTGTGGCTGTATGAAATATGTGAAACTAGGAAATGAAATCTCAAATCATTCCAGAAACAACACCTTACTTCACAGTGTGGAGAAGACCTCCAGATTGTTAGATCGCAGTGTTGTTGTTGTTGTAGTCTTCAGTCCAGAGACTGGTTTGATGCAGCTCTCCATGCTACTCTATCCTGTGCAAGCTTCTTCATATCCCGGTACCTACTGTAACCTACATCCTTCTGAATCTGTTTAGTGTACTCATCCCTTGGTCTCCCTCTACGATTTGTACCCTCCACGCTGCCCTCAAATACTAAATTGGTGATTCCTTGATGCCTCAGAATATGCCCCACCAACCGATCCCTTCTTCTTGTCAAGTTGTGCCACAAACTCCTCTTCTCCCCAGTTCTAATCAATACCTACTCATTAGTTATATAACCTACCCATCTAATCTTCAGCATTATTCTGTAGCACCACATTTCGGAAGCTTCTATTCTCTTCTTGTCTAAACTATTTATCGTCCATATTTCACTTCCATACAAGGCTACACCCCATACAAATACTTTCAGAAACGCCTTCCTGACACTTAAATCAATACTCGATGTAAACAAATTTCTCTTCTTCAGAAACGATTTCCTTGTCATTGCTAGTCTACATTTTATATCCTCTCTACTTCGACCATCATCAGTTATTTTGCTCCCCAAATAGCAAAACTCCTTTTCTACTTCAAGTGTCTCATTTCCTAATCTAATTCCCTCAGCATCACTCGACTTAATTCGACTACATTCCAGTGTCCTCGTTTGGCTTTTGTTGATGTTCATCTAATATCCTCCTTTCAAGACATTGTCCATTCCGTTCAACTGCTCTTCCAGGTCCTTTGCTGTCTCTGACAAAATTAAAATGCCATCGGCGAACCACAAAGCTTTTATTTCTTCTCCTGGATTTTAATACCTACTCCATATTTTTCTTTTGTTTCCTGTACTGCTTGCTCAATATACAGATTGAATAACATCGGGGATAGGCTACAACCCTGTCTCACTCCCTTCCCAACCACTGCTTCCCTTTCGTGCCCCTCGACTCTTATAACTGCCATCTGGTTTCTGTACAAATTTGTAAATAGCCTTCGCTCCCGGTATTTTACCCCTGCCACCTTCAGAATTTGAAAGATAGTATTCCAGTCAACTTTGTCAAAAGCTTTTTTTAAGTCTACAAATGCTAGACACGTAGGCTTGCCTTTCCTTAATCTATTTTCTAAAATAAGTCGAAGGGTCATTATTGCCTCACGTGTTCCAACATTTCTACGCAATCCAAACCGATCGTCCCCGAGGTTGGCTTCTACCAGTTTTTCCATTCTTCTGTAAAGAATTCGTGTTAGTATTTTGCAGCCGTGGCTTATTAAACTGATAGTTCGGTAATTTTCACATCTGCCAACACATGCTTTCTTTGGAATTGGAATTTTTATATTCTTTTTGAAGTCTGAGGGTATTTTGCCTGTCTCGTACGTCTTGCTCACTGAATGGTAGAGTTTTGTTACGCCTGGCTCTCCCAAGGCTGTCATTAGTTGTAATGGGATGTTGTCTACTCCCGAGGCCTTGTTTAGACGTAGGTCTTTCAGTGCTCTGTCAAACTCTTCGCGCAGTATCGTATCTCCCATTTCATATTCATCTACATTCTCTTCCATTTCCATAATATTGTCCTCAAGAACATCGCCCTTGTATAGATCCTCCATATACTCCCTCCACCTTTCTACTTTCCCTTCTTTGCTTAGTACTGGGTTTTCATCTGAGCTCTTGATATTCATCCAATAGAGAAACACATTCTGCGATTAAAAATAGTACAGAGGTGGGGCTAGTAGAACCAAATAGCGCTTCCACTGGTCAGTATGCAGTTTTAATACCCTCGTGCTTCTGAACAATGTTGCTTGCGTTCTCCTCATTTACGAGAGCTTTGACGACCATAGCTGGGTAATGAACTATTTTTCCACGCAGTTCCTGTTGCACTGTGCTTGCCTATTGAAGTCTCCACTGAGGTGCCAAAAGTCAAGCGACACCTCCCACTGTCGCGTCGTACCGCTTTTTCCCGGCATAGTGCAGTAACTCGACTTGGCATGAACTCAAAAAGTCGTTAGAATCGCCTGCGGATTTATTGAGCCATACTGCCACTATAGCCCGTCCATAACTGCGGAAGTGCTGCCGACGCAGGATTTTGTACACCTACTTACCTCTCGCTTATGGTCCATAAATGTTCGGCGAGATTCATGTCGGGCGATCTGGATGGCCAAATCATTCGCTCGAACTATCCAGAATGTTCATCAAACCAACCGTGAACGGTTGTGGCCAGGTGTCATGGCGAATTGTCATCCATAAAAATTTCATCGTCGTCTGAGATCATTACGTCCATGAAGTGCAGCAAATGGTCTCCAGCTAGTCGAACATAACTATTTCCACTCATTGATCGGTTCAGTGGGACCTGAGGACTCACTTAATTCCATGTAAACACAGCCCACACCATTATTAACCACCACCAGCTTGCATAGCATGTTGACAAATTGGGTCCACGGTTTCGTGGGTTCTGCGCCACACTCTAACCCTACCATCAGTTCTTACCGAGTAAAGTCGTGACTTTTCTGACCGCGGTTTTCCAGGAAAGGCGCTGCAGGCGGTGTCGTGCTGTTAACAAAGGCACTCGCGACGGCTGTCAGCTGACATAGACAATTAACTCCGAATTTCTCCGCACTGTCGTAACGGATATGTTTGTCGTACATCCCATACTGACCTCTGCGGTCATTTCACGCAGTTTTATTTTATTTATTTACTCGTCAAGTTCCGGAGGACCAAATTGAGGAGCAAATCTCAAAGGTCATGTAACGTGTCAGTAGTTGAAATTACAACAACTGTAATAACAGATAAAAATAAATGTTCATGAACCTTAAAAAGTCAGTCCATAAGTTTAAGTAAACGCTATCAGCAATACAATAAGAATCCGCTTTATTTTTCAAGGAACTCCTCGACAGAATAAAAGGAGTGACCCATGACGAAACTCTTCAGTTTCGATTTGAAAGCGCGTGGGTTACTGCTAAGATTCTTGAATTCGAGTGCCAGCTTATTGAAAATGGATGCAGCAGTATACTACACACCTTTTTGCACAAGAGTTAAGGAAGTCCGATCCAAATGCGGGTTTGATTTCTGCCGAGTATTAACAGAGTGAAAACTGCTTATTCTTCGGAATAAACTAATATTGGTAACAAGAAACGACAATAAGAAATATACGTATTGAGAGGCCAATGTCAAAATACCCAGACTCGTGAAACAGAGGTCGACAAGAGGTTCTTGAACTCACATCACTTACTCACAGCCAAAAATATCCTATGAGAATGGGAAGAGTTACCCAAAATATAATACCATACGACAATAGCGAATGAAAATAAGCAAAGTAGACTGAATTTCGTGTCGAACGATCACTCACTTCTGCCCGCGTTCGCGGGTTCGATTCCCGGCGGGGTCATGGATTTTCTCTGCCTCGTGATGACTGGGTGTTGTGTGATGTCCTTAGGTTAGTTAGGTTTAAGTAGTTCTAAGTTCTAGGGACTGATGACCATAGATGTTAAGTCCCATAGTGCTCAGAGCCATTTTTCATCACTCACTTCTGATACCGTTCGAATAGTAAAAATAGCAGTATTAAGTCTTTGGACAAGATCCTGAACGTGGGCTTTCCACGACAGCTTGCTATCTATCTGAACACCTAGAAATTTGAACTGTTCAGTTTCACTTATCAGATGCCCGTCCTGTGAAATTATAACGTAAGGTTTTGTTGAATTGTGTGTTAGAAACTGTAAAAACTGAGTATTACTGTGATTTAGCGTTAGTTTATTTTCTACAAGCCGTGAACAGAGATCATGTACTGCACTATTTGCAACCAAGGCAATGTTGCACACAACATTCTTTACTACCAAGCTAGTGTCATCATCAAACACAAATATTTTAGAGTTACCCGTAATACTAGAGAGTATATCATTTATATAAATAAGGAACAGGAGTGGCACCAACACTGATCCCTGGGGCACCCCCCACTTCACAGTACCCCACTCAGACCCCACATCGCAGCCGTTATCAACACTGTGAATAGTGACCTTTTGTTGCCTGTTGCTAAAGTAAGAGGTGAACCAATTGTCAGCTACTCCCCGTATTCCGTAATGGGTCAACTTCTGTAGCAGTGTTGCCTGTATGTTGGCACTGGCAACTATACGCAATCGCCGCTGCTCTCTATCGTTAAGTGAAGACCTTCGACCACTGTGTTGTGCATGGTAAGAGATAATGCCTGAAGTTTGGTATTCTCAGCACGCTCTTGACACTGTGGTTCTGGAAACATGGAGTCCCCTAATGATTCCCAAAATAAAATGTTCCCTGCGTATAGCTCCGGCTACAATTCCGCATTGAAAGTCTGTTAATTCCCGTCGTGCGGCCATAATCACGTCGGAAACCTTATCACGCGAGTCAGCTGATTGCAAATGACAGCTCCGCCAATGCCCTGCCCTTTCATGCCTTATGCACGCGATGATACCGCAGTCTGTATACGTGCACATCGCTATTCCATGACGTACGTCACCCCTGTGTAAATGCTATTGTTCCCACATTTCCTCTTCATAAAGTCAGTATATTCATTCTTTCAGATACTGTGACAGAAAATATTCTATACTAAGCTACTGTAAGCTTGACACCACGTTTAGCAACACCTGCCTCCGGAAGAACGAATGAATTCATTTTACTTAAATTTGAATATTCTTTCACAATAGATGTATTTTAAACCATTCAGCATCATTTCATTATGATTTCGTAACTTAACTTTTAGTAAAATACTGTTAACGTATTTTTACTTCTTCATTGAAACGTAAACCTTTTTACACATAAGCTTAACTGAAATGAGCAAGCAAAAATTACAAAAATTATAATTAACACTTGCAAAGAAAAGTGGACATTTATTTTGAAATTCTGAGAAATATCTAATACCAGATTGTAAGCCTCCAGTCTATTATTCGAAACACGGATTACAGGCACGTGTGTAACCTGAAGTTATGTCGTGCTGGAATTCCCTCCTCTATGTAAAGTTTAGACCCGAAATTGTATTTTTAACTCTATTTGACCATAAATATTTTAAGGATAAGAACAAAAGAACGATAGGAGTAGCTTATTTTGCACAAAGTAAGAGTAATGGGCATAAAGTAACATTTCACTGAGCACTTTGATCTTACTAATTTGTAATAAACTCATGGCCTGGTTTCGATGATGTGTAAATAGCCCAGCTTATAAGTACGTTGTGTGCAATGAGACATGCTTGGATCGATTTGTTAACTACGTTTCTCCTACTTAGTACCCTCAAATTTAAAGACGGAAAGCATCAAGTCATCTATAAAATTATTATTCTCCAGGTATCTCTCTGCAACTCCAATGCTGACTCATCTCATGGCTTGAAAAATCATGTAAAGATATATTCTGAGTGTGCTGCTAACTGTATCTATGAGAAATGTTGGTACGAGTGGTTCTTTTGCTGAGTGCAACAAACCTACAATATCACATAGGATATCGTAATGCTGATAGAAAATGTGTACTCATTTATGGAGATATGAAAATTTTATAGCATCTATATCCACGTCTACATGACTGCCTGGCTGTGGGAAGGGATCACGAATAGACTCTAGAAACTTTGATCAAGGAGTATAATTGCATTTAAAGTATAATTATTGCCACTATGACACACATAACATCTGTACACGGAACACGTGGTACAATGAATCACCCCAAGTGAAAGTTTTAAACAAAAACAATCCAGTATTCGAGATAAAATATTAAAAATGGCTCACTAGAAGAGGTGTGATGAATTCAAATGCCTGGAGATGTGAATGGACTAATGTATACCCGACTCTGTACCGTGCTTCGAGAACTCCTTATCGCACCGAACAACGAGCATATGTTTTAACGCAGAGAAGTGCTCGTTAAAGGTTTGAAAATGCTGTAAATACCACTGCACAGAGTCTTGCAACATAAACCAATGAGCCGAACTCTGTGGCCGAGCAGTTCTAGGCGCTTCAGTCCGGAATCGCCCAACTGCTACGGTCGAAGGTTCGCCCCTACCTCGGGCCTGGATATGTGTGATGTTCTTAGGTTAGTTAGGTTTAAGTAGTTCTAAGTTCTTGGGGACTGACGACCTTAGATGTTAAGTCCCATAGTGCTCAGAGCCATTTGAACGAACCAGTAAATAGGAACGCATTTATAAGAGAATGAGTAACGGAAGGTAACTTCAGTTATGTTTAATATCTCACTCAACTATAGTAATCTCTCAGCACACCAAACCATGTGGAGCGCTAGCGACGAACTGGGGTCCCTTTATACATTCGAAATAAAACGTTCCCGGTGCACCATACGGTGTGTTAATGCGTGATTAGCCCGCTGTAGCCTTCTAGCCAAAGTGTGTTCATAAGCTTCTGGAGAGTGTGTCAAAGACAGGTATGGTTCCAGAGAGCGATTACTCGATACATAAAACTTCTTTTCAGAGTGTCTCGGATTTGAAATATGCGAAAGTAGAGTCAGTAGCGAAGGTTGCGAATGCGATAGACAGCATTCAAGTTCGATATGATCATCACTATTATCGCCATCGTCATCATCAGACATTTGATAACCACTGCGCGTCATCTTCAATAAAACGTTTCCGGGTATGTGATCGAAAGGAGGAAGGAAGTAAGTTCAGAATGGTTCAAATGGCTCTAAGCACGATGGGACTTGACATCTGAGGTCATCAGTCCCCTAGACATAGAACTACTTAAACCTAACCAACCTAATAACATCACACACATCCATGCCCGAGACAGGATTCGAACCTGCGACCGTAGCAGCAGCGTCGGTTCCGGACTGATGCGCCTCGAACCGCTCAGCCACAGCAGCTGACGTAAGGAGGAAAGGTTACAAGTTTTAACGTCCCGGCGATAGCGCGGTAATTAGATACTGAGCACAAACACGGATTACGAAAGGGTAGGGAAGGAAACTGACCGTGTCCTTTTCAAAGGAACCATCCCATTTTCCTGGAGCGATTTAGGGAAATCACGGGAAATCTAAATGTGGATGGCTGGACGGGGACTTGAACCTTCGTCCTCCAGAATGCGAGTCCAGTGTGCTGAGCACTGCGTCACCCGCTCGTCCTGTTTGTCGTCCACAGTCAGAGCCGCCTTGATACGTCACCTGATGAGGGACACTTGCAACAGTCGCCTATACGTCTACATCTACATCTACATCGATACTCTGTAAATCACATTTAAGTGCCTGGCAGAGGGTTAATTGAACCACCTTCACAATTATCTGTTATTGCAAGCTCGTATAGCGCGCGGAAAGAATGAACACCTATATCTTTCCGTACGAGCTCTGATTTCCCTTATTTTATCGTGGTGATCGTTCCGCCCGATGTAGGTCAGTGTCAACAAAATATTTTCGCATTCGGAAGAGAAAGTTGTGACTGGAATTTCACGAGAAGATTCAGTCGAAACGAAAAATGCCTTTCTTTTAATAATTTCCAGCCCAAATCCTGTATCATTTCTGTCTCACTCTCTCCCATATTTCGCGATAATACAAAACGTGGTGCCTTTCTTTGAACTTTTTCGATGTACCCCGTCATTCCTGTCTGGTAAAGATCCCACATCGCGCAACAGTATTCTAAAAGAGGACGAACAAGCGTAGTGTAGGCAGTCTCCTTAGTAGGTCTGTTACATTTTCTAAGTGTCCTGCCAATAAAACGCAGTCTTTGGTTAGCCTTCCCCACAACATTTTCTGTGTGTTCTTTCCAATTTAAGTTGTTCGTAACTGTAATATCTAGGTATTTAGTTGAATTTACGGCGTTTAGATTAGACTGATTTATCGTGTAACCGAAATTTAACGAATTCCTTTTAGCACTCATGTGGATTACTTCACACTTTTCGTAATTGAGGGTCAACTGCCACTTTTCGCACCATTCAGAAATTTCTTCTAAATCGTTCTGCAGTTTGTTTTGATCTTCAGCTGACTTTATTAGTCGATAAACGACAGCGTCATCTGCAAACAGCCGAAGGCGGCTGCTCAGATTGTCTGCCAAATCGTTTATATAGACAAGGGACAGCAACGGGCCTATAACACTACCTTGGGGAACGCCTGAAACCCCTTCTGTTTTACTCGATGACTTTCAGTCAATTACTACGAACTGTGACCTCTCTGACAGGAAACGGCAAATCTAGTCACATAACTGAGACGATATTCCTTAATTTTACTACGGTCCGCTTGTGCGGTACAATGTCAAAAGCCTTCCGGGAATCCAGGAATAGGTAATCGTTCTGAAATCCCTTGTCAATAGCACTCAGCACTTCATGTGAATAAAGTGACAGTTTTGTTTCACAGGAACGATGTTTTGTAAACCCATGTTGACTGTGTGTCAATAGAAAGTTTCCTTGGAGGTAATTCATAATGTTCGAACACAATATATGTTCTAAGAGCCTGCTGCATATCGACGTTAACGACATGGGCCTGTAATTTAGTGGATTACTCCTACTACCTTTCTTGAATATTGGTGTGACCTGTGCATCTTCCCTGTCTTCGGGTACGGATCTTTCGGCGAGCGAACGGTTGTATATGATTGCTAGGTATGGAGGTAATGCATTAGCGCACTCCGAAAGGAACGTAATTGGCACACAGTCTCGACCAGAAGACTTGCTTTTATTAAGTGATTTGAGTTGCTTTACGGTTGATCTATAAACAATACGACGAGGTGACAACATATCTGGAAATGATTTGTTGAAAGTTAACACCCTTTGTGGCAGCTCCTCCTTGACCAGCGCAGGCTGTGGATCTGCCGGGACGCCGTGCCCTGTCCGTTAAGGCGGCAGAGGTGAGTTGACGGGACGCTCCGCGCCGGCGCTTGGCACGCTCTCTGTCTATTCTCGGGCCGCAGTCCGCGCCGTTGGCACTTACGGGCCATCACCGACCCCGGCGAACTGCACTCCGATTAGCGTCCACATGCCGATTACTTGCCAGATCCTGCAGCCACGCGCTCTACATTCGTCGGCTGCGGCACGTCACGTGCGTTGGCGATGCAGAGGAATTAACTTTCTTAAGAGCAGATCTTGACCTTCCAAAACCTATTGACTCTGTAACCTACTCTTCATAAAGACGATATTCCCGTATTGAATAGGCAACTTTTTTCGGGTGTAACGTATTGTATCGTACAGGGTGTCCGAAAAGTCTTTCCCTGATTACATAAATTAATAACTGGTGTCTAATTGTTTACAAACTATCAAAGTTTTTTTCACACATCAGTAAACGTCCACATGAGCACCCTTGGTAGCACGTAGCACATATTCAATTTCCGTCCACACATTAGCCAACATCACTGGAGGGATCGATTCAGCGACTGTGGTTATCCGTTGCCGCAGGGTTTCAAGATCTGTTACACGTGTTCGGTAGACCTCGTCCTTGACAAAACCCCATAAAAAGAAGTCTAATAGGGTTATGTCAGGAGAGCGTGGAGGCCAAACCGTTGGCCCATCACGACCAATCCATCGCCCAGGAAATGTCATATCGAGATAGGCACGGACGTCCAAATCTCAATGAGGCGGTGCACCGTCTTGCTGAAACAAGACATCGGGGTGACACTGAAGCAGTTGACGAACAGCATACAGTTGTAACATGTCCAGATATACTGCAGATGTGATGGTAGCGTCAGCGAAGAAGAATGGCCCAATAATTCGATCGTGCAGTAGCGTGCACCAAAACATTCACCTTTGGACTGCCTCTGGTGCACTCCATGACCTCGCCAGAGGGTTGTGAACCCCAAATGCGCATATTATGGCGATTCAATGCTCCACTGATAAAACAGGTCGCTTCGTCGGAAAAGGCAATTCGTCTGAGATGACCATCATCGTCCTCAAAACGTGATAGCATTTCGACCGCAAAGTCATATCGACGTGTGCTGTCATTGGGCAGCAATGGAAGTGGGAGTTTACTGATGTGTGAAAAAGCTTTGATAGTTTGTAAATAATTAGACACCAGTTTCATATTTGTATCTTACTTCTAGCCTGAGTTATCAATTCATGACTTTTCGGACACCTTGTATTTTAACCGGGGACCTAGAAACGACGGAGAGGCTCCGTCCCCGCCGCAGCCGCAGTGGTCCACAACCACACGACGACTATCGCTGTCCACTTACCCCTCCGCCACCACACACCGAACCCAGGGCTATTGTGCGGTTCGGCCCCCGGTGCACCCCCCAGGGAACGTCTTACACCAGACGAGTGTAACCCCTATGTTTGCGTGGTAGAGTAATGGTGGTGTACGCGTACGTGAAGAACTTGTTTGCGCAGCAATCGCCGACATAGTGTAGCTGAGGCGGAATAAGAGGAACCAGCCTGCATTCGCCGAGGCAGATAGAAAACCACCTAAAAACCATCCACAGACTGGCCGGTTCACCGGACCTCGACACAAAACCGCCGGGCGGGCGTGTAACGTATACATGATGTACTGTAATTAATGCGGAAACCTGACACGGTTTGAAGCACACAATAATAGAAGCAGAACTGTCCCAGCAAACATGTATTCGCAAACGAACCATTTGCGAGGTAGTTGCGAATGCATGGTTACTAGCTGCCACCGACTACCCTGTGAAATACACTGAGGTGATAAAAGTCATGGGACAGCGATATGCACATGTAGAGATGGCTTTAGTATCAAATACGCAAGGTATAAAAAGGCACTGCATTAGCGTAGCTACCACTATTACTCAGGTGATTCATGTGAAAAAGTTTCCGATGTGATTACGGCAATTAACAGACTTTGAACGCAGAATGATAGTTGGAGTGGCGCATGGGACATTCTGTTTCGGAAATCGTTAGGGGACTCCATATTACGAGCTCCACAATGTCAAGAGTACGCCGAGAATACCACATTTCAGGCATTACGTCTCAACGAAATCGCCGAAGGTTTCACTTAACGACCGAGAACAGCGGCGTTTGCGTAGTTACTATTAACAGACAAGCAACACTGCTTCATATAACCACAGAAATCAATGTGGCCGTACGAGGAACATATTCGTTAGAACAGCCCGGCGGAATTTTGCCATAATGGGCTATGGCAGCAGACGAGCGACGCGAGTGCCTTTGCTAACAGCACGACATCGCCTGTAGCGCCTCTCCTGTGCTCGTGACCATACCGGTTGGATCCTAGACGACCCGAAAACCGTTTCACAATTTCAGTCGGCAAGGAGCTCATGGTAGTGTCGAAGTGTAGCGCAGAACATACGAACCCAAGGCCTAAGTTGTCAACAAGGCACTGGGCAACCTGGTGGTGACTGCATAATGGTGCGGGCTGTGTTTGTATGGAATGGGCTGGCTCCTCTGGTCCAACTGAATCGATCATTGACTGGAAATGGTTATGTTTGGCCACTTGGAGACAGTTTGCACCTATTCATGGACTCCATGTTCTCAAACAACGATGAAATTTTTATGGATGACGGTGCGCCATGTCACCTAGCCACAATTTTTCGCGACTGATATGAAGAACATTCTCGACAATTCGAGCGAATGATTTAACCACCCAGACCGCCTGGCATGAATCCCATCTAACACTTATGGGAAGTAATCGAGAGCTCAGTTCCTGCACCCGTAAGAATTTCGCACTTATGGACGGCTATAGAGGCAGCATGACTCAGAATTTCTACAGGGGGGTTTCCAACGACTTGTTGAGTCCATGCCATGTCGAGTTGCTACACTATGCCTGGCAAATGAGGTCTGACACTATATTAGAAGGTACAGCACGATTTTTGTCACATCAGTGTATAACCGTTGTTGGCACCAACGTACTTGAAATTTAAGCTTTTCAAATGACTCCTCATTTAATTGGGCTCTAATACCACCAATGTCGTAACTTAATAAGAAATGCAATACTGTTTCAGTACGTTACATTTTGATGACGTACCTGTTCAATGTGTCGTCCTCTCGTTTGGATGAAATACTGCACAGATTTCGGTAGTTAGTTACGGAATATTTAAAATACCCCTGTATTATATCGTGTAGGCGGCCGCGGTGGTCTCGCGGTTCTAGGCGCGCAGTCCGGAACCGTGCGACTGCTGCGGTCGCAGGTTCGAATCCTGCCTCGGGCATGGATGTGTGTGCTGTCCTTAAGTTATTTAGGTTTAAGTAGTTCTAAGTTCTAGGGGACTGATGACCACAGCAGTTGAGTCCCATAGTGCTCAGAGCCATTTATATCGTGTAACTTGACAATACAATAATTGGTTACTACAGTTCTTCAGCCGTATTAACGGGATTGCTTTACGCTTCACCTCCCGCCATACCAGGGGTACGTACAGCGTTGTCGAACATGGCCGTTTCGGTGGTCCAAGTGATATGGTTCTGGGACACACAATGTTGCCTGAGGGTACCGGCGTGCAAACCTATGAGCACTTACCGGTCAACGTTACTGTGACGCATTAATCCTTCCCCATGTACGTCTTTTCAGGGTGGCATTCGGTTCTGACTTAATTCTTATGCGTAACAATGCGCAACCGAATCAAGATACAAGGTGGAGGACCTCTTGGAACGAGAGAATATTCGGTGAATGGTCTAGTGTGCCCGTTCCTCCGTCTTAAATGCCATCGAGCACGTGTTGCATGCGTTGGAGAGACGTATTGGAGTACGTCCACGTGCACCAACGACCATCCTGTACAACAAGAACTCCGTACCAACCTCGTGACCGGCATGGGAGAACGTTGCAGAGCATGCAGTGCCGTCCACGGTGATGACACACAATGTTAAGAGTCATGGTTGGTTGACTGATTTGGAGGAGGGGACTAAACAGCGAAGTCATCGGTCCCATCGAATGAGGAAAGGATGGGAAAGGAAGTCGGCCTGCTCCTTCAAAGGAACCATCCAGGCATTTGGTTCAAATGGCTCTAAGCACTATGGTACTTAACATCTGAGGTCATCAGTCCCCTAGACTTGGAGTTACTTAAACCTGACTAACTTAAGGACATCACACACACCCGTGCCCGAGGCAGGATTCGAACCTGCGACCGTAGCAGTAGCGCGGCTACGGACTGAAGTGCCTAGAACCGCTCGGCCATAGCGGCGGGCCCTCGGCATTTGCCAGAAGCGGTTTACGGAAATCACTGTCGTCCTCCCGAATGCCAGTCCAGTGTGCTAGCTAATGCGCCATCTCGCTCGGCGTAAGAACCATCTCCCGCCTGTTGTAATGGCCAGGAGACCAACATAAATCGCGGTGACCACTGTAGTTATTATCTTTGAATAAAACTGACATTTCTGTTCGTCTCTTCACGTATTTTTTTGATTTATCTCGTTTATTATATTCTAACAGTTTTTTCTACTTCTGGTCCAATTCTCATCGAGCTAACTTACTTGTCAGTGACACATCATGCGAAAGTTACGTTCGTCTTTAACTTTTGCAAACCAGTGTATTTTTTCAATCCGAGGAGAAAGTAAATAAAATGAAATTTTGTGGATAGACGTCGCCGGAACGAAAAACACTTTTAATGACCGCCAACCCAGTTCCTGCATCAAATCCGTGGCACTCACTCCACTCTTTCGCGTAACACAGGACGAGCTGCCCTCCGTTGACCTTTGTCGAGGTCCTCTGTCAGTTCTTTCTGGTATGGATCCGACATCGTGTAGAAATACTCCAGAAGAGGACAAACAGACCATTTCATTAGTAGATTTGTTAAATCCCGTAAGTACTCTCTCAATGAAACGCAGTCTTTGGTACGCCCTTTCTTTTTACAGTTCCAGTTTCAGGTATTCGTACTTGAAATTGCTAGATATTTAGTTCAGTCCACAGCCTTTAAATTGGTGTGATTTATCGTGTGACCTAAATTTATGGGACTTTTTTTTAGTACTCATGTGGAGGTCCTCACGTTTTTCATTGTTTACCGCAGCGGTTAGCACACTGGACTCGCCTTAGGGAGGACGATGGTTCAGCCCCGTGTCCGGATATCCTGATTTAGGTTTCCCGTGATTTCCCTAAATCGCTTCAGGCGAATGCCGGGATGGTTCCTTTCAAACTGCATGGTCGGTTTCCTTCCCTAATCCGATAGGGGCGAGGACCTCGCTGTTTTGTCCCGTCTCCCAAATCAACCAAGCGACCTACCAACTTTTCGTTGTCTTAAGTCAGTTGTCACTTTTAACGCCATACAAATTCATTATGTTTTCCAGAATACATGTTTCATTTATACATTTTACCACAGTTACACGACTCCCACGCTGCTGCAGACAATTAATAAATGTACCATCTGACTATGACGAAACCGGTAATGGAATAATTAAAAAAATTGAAGAACAAAACAAAAGGCGACTGGTTGCAGAAATTTTAAGAAACATTTATACAAATATCTTATCAAAATCAGATTCACAGCTGTGCACATTCGAACATTATCTTCATTTTCATGTTCATTTTTGTCTTTATTTCACGACAAAATTATATTTTCAGTTTCATAAATCTTAGTCTTATTTCCTGCTCCCCTTGCAGATTTGCAAGTAGTGCACCTTTTCCGAGCAGACAGTAACGGCCCTTCGTCCATAACGATGTGCTGATTTCGGTCTGCTAGAAGGTTCAGAAACCCACCACATACTCCATAACTTCATGTTTTTGTGTCTAGGGAATAGGGGGGAATTACATCGAATGCTTTCAGGAAATTAAGAATATGGCTTCAGAGAAAGAAGAAAAGAAAGAGTTGGAGGGTGGGAGAGAGAGAAAGAGATAGAGGGTGGGAGAGAGAGAGAGAGAGAGAGAGAGAGAGAGAGAGAGAGAGAGAGAGAGAGAGAGAGAGATGAGAGAACTATGTTACTTTAAATTATGTTTGGCCTTCTGTCTCGGTTAATAAGTTATTTAAAAAGTGACGTGTATATAATTTATCTAAGAGCAAGTTACGTTTCCTCCAATAAGTGATTCTAATGTGATCTATGATGGAATGTTTCAGAGATTTTACCAATAATAAGAAGAAAGCAACATATTACTTCCTCTCACATTTATCACGCGATATGATCATGGTGATAAAATCAGAAAAAGTTGAGAACACACGTAAGGTTACTTCTGGTCGCAGTGACAAAAAGGGAAAGATACGATTAATGTCCAACCTCATGTTAAAGACTCCATTAGAGACTGAGAAGAACATTGGATTAGGAAAGGATTGAAGGCCAGAATTGTCTGTCTCCTTTCCAGAGCCATTATTCCGACAATTAATCGATTAAAGACAGTAGAAGAATTGAGCTCCCGTCCTCCTGAATGTTGTATCTCGCTTAATGACGATCTTCCTTCCAAATGCAACGGGAAGGGGGAAAATTACAATGGTATACGAAGTGACCTGTGTAACATACCGTAAAACAACTTCCGGAATATAGTCGTAGATATAAATGCTCGCAGCTCGTGGTCTAGTGGATGCCGGCACGGTAGCTCAGAGTGTTTGGTCAGAGGGCTGCGTGCTCTCTGTAATAATAATAAAAAAAAATTTTAAAAACGTGGCTAGCGTTGCTGCTTCTGGATTACGGGGTTCCGGGTTCGATTCCCGGTCGGGCCAGGGATTTTCTCTGCCCGGGGATTGGATGTTTGTGTTGTCCTTGTCATTTCATCATAATCATTCGTGACAGTGGCTAGATTGGACTGAGTAAAGGTTGGGAATTTGTACGGGCGCTGATAACCGCGCAGTTGAGCGCCCCAAAAAACCAAACATCATCATCATCGTAGATATAAATAAGAGTAACTCTTTGCATTCATTGGGTGACTGTCGTAAAAAGACACTTAATTTTTCCAGTTGTCACGAATGTTCATAATTTTTACCGTTCATCACTTGTTTTTCATTCTTGCCATATTTGATACATTGCTTTTTGTTGCAGGTGAGTTGTCTCCAGAGATCTTCCTTGGCGTAAGTACGGTGCCACTTGTTCATTTTTGTTATTCGATGTACTTAGATATAACAATAACCGGGGACTTCTCAGATATACGAATCCAGAGTTTATGGTTACTTGTATTTGGTGATGATATCAGAGTACCGCACAAAAACAATGACCGATGATACCTCTTCAGTATTATTGTAACGAATTTCTCAATAGCTAATTTGAAACATAAATACCTTGTGTAAACAAATGCTGTCGTAAGAGAGACTATATTTGGAAGAGCTGATGTATTATTTCTCTTTCCTGCCGTGACCAATTAATGGCAGAAAACGGTATCGGGGTAGACGTACATTTCTGGCGTCTCTCCCTGTCCACGTCTAAAATTAAGTTTTGTTATTCCGAGACATTCAGCTCTATGCGCCTGCCTTTCCCCCAGTTAAAATTACAGTATTTTTATAAACAAACGTAGTGACGCAACATCCCAAATCATCGGCTGCGTTCTCTGAAAAAAGGCCGTGGGACCTTCCAGCTTGCCTCACCTGATAGTTACATGCGAATGTGAAAGAAGTGCCTACTAATCTCCGTCCAGCTCAGTTTTCTTGCAAGGTATTTTATTTACAGCTGATATTTCGTTTTACAGGGGATGATTCACTACAATATTTCAATATTCGAAGGCCTTACTATGTGGAGAATGAAGTGGAACAATACTTCTCCGTGAGAAGGTTTGTCCTTTCATGTACCTGGTACAAAGCAGTTAAACAAAGAGAGGAGAAAAAAGGGTCGTGCTTAATTCTTCGGAAGGCATGAGAGGATAGAGGGACTGATAGCCACGTAGTTGAGTTCCATTTCATTTACAATAATCGTCAGCAGCAGCAGCAGCTTTGAGTCAGGTCCCCATACGACAATCCTGGTTTCCATAAATGAACTTACCCGAATGCCAGAAGTCTTCGCTGTCCAGTCTGAGCATTTAGTTCGTCTTAATACCTAAATTTCTACGAGAGATTAAAATCCATCGTCCGCTCCACCCTTTGCACTCTACCTCAAATTTTCGCTGCAAGCAAATGACAGCCGGAAAGTCACACTGGCACACTGTGCCCGTACTGTAATTCGGTTTCAATGTTTGTTGCTGTCGAGTAGCCACTGCCAAGTATGAGGGTTGCCAAAACAACACGGATCCGAAAAGTATTTTCGGCATTACGAAACAGATCAGTATAAACAGCAAAGAATTCATTAGAGAGTATTATCTCCGTGTCTGGACATTGGAAAACATTGTTCATGTGAAAGATGACCGGTCCTTTTTGCTGTTACAGATTAAACCTGTTCTTTCCTAATGCAGGCTTTATAATACACCATGTAATACTGATAAATACTGAGAAGTTGTATCAGAAAACATTTTATTGTTTTAACTATCCAAATGGTAACTATAAGATCGTTATTTTTTGTCCTGTTTTTTATCCGAAGCTCATTTTTTATCGAAACAGTACAATTCTGAACATAGGCTCCTTATGGAAACTTTATTACCAAGTCCCCCTCTATCATACATAGACTGAGGCCTCGCCACAGTGGTAACACTGGTTCCTGTCAGACCACTGAAGTTAAGCGCTGTCGGGCTGGGCTAGCACTTGGATGGGTGACCATCTGAATTGCCGAGCATTGTTGGCAAGCGGGGTGCACTCAGCTCCGGTGAGGCAAACGGAGGAGCTAGTTGACTGAGAAATAGCGGCTCCGGTCTCGTAAACTGACATACGTATGGGAGAGCGGTGTGCGTACGACATGCCCCTCCTGGGACGACTGTGGACTGAGAATGACACGGCGGCCGGTCGGTACCGATGGGCCTTCACGGCCTGTTCGGGTGGAATTAGTTAAGTTAAACTACTGGCCATTAAAACTGCTACACCACCAAGATGACGTGCTACAGACGCGAAATTTAATCGACAGGAAGAAGATGCTGTGACATACAAATGATTAGCTTTTCAGAACATTCACACAAGCCTGGCGCCGGCGGCGTCACCTACGACGTGCTGACATGAGGAAAGTTTCCAACCATTTCTCCTACACAAACAGCAGTTGACCGGCGTTGCCTGGTGAAACGATGTTTTGATGACTCGTGTAAGGAGGAGAAATGCTTACCATCACGTTTCCGACTTTGATAAAGGTCGGATTGTAGCCTATCGCGATTGCGGTTTATCGTATCGCGACATTGCTGCTCGCGTTGGCCGACATCCAATGACTGTTACCAGAATATGGAATCGGTGGGTCAGGAGAGTAATACGGAACGTCGTACTGGATCCCAACGACCTCGTATCACTAGCAGTCGAG
This sequence comes from Schistocerca gregaria, assembly GCF_023897955.1. Classification (NCBI taxonomy): domain Eukaryota; kingdom Metazoa; phylum Arthropoda; class Insecta; order Orthoptera; family Acrididae; genus Schistocerca; species Schistocerca gregaria. Next base: position 1,025,480,281 of record NC_064920.1, read on the forward strand.
ATGACAGGCATCTTATCAGCATGGTTGTAACCACGTCTCGATCTCTGAGTCAACAGATGGGGACGTTCGCAAGACAACAAGCACCTACACGAAAAGTTCGACGACGTTTGCAGCATCATGGACTATCAGCTCGGAGACCACGGCTGTGGTTACCCTTGACGTTGCACCACAGACAGGAGCGCCTGCGATGGTGTACTCAACGACGAACCTGGGTGCACGAATGGCAAAACGTCATTTATTCCTTTGGCGACATAGTGGTATACGCACATGGGAAGCGTGTATTCGTCATCGCCATACTGGCGTATCACCCAGCGTGATGGTATGGGGGTGCCATTGGTTACACGTCTCGGTCACCTCTTGTTCGCACTGACGGCACATTGAACAGTGAACGTTACATTTCAGATGTGTTACGACCCGTGGCTCCAGCCTTCATTCGATCCCTGCGAAACCCTACATTTCAGTAGGATAGTGCACGACCGCATGTTGCTAGTACTGTACTGGCCTTTCTGGATACAGAAAATGATCGACAGCTCCACATCTCTGACCAACTGAAAACGTCTGGTCAATGGTGGCCGAGCAACTTCCTAGTCACAATGCGCCAGTCACTACCCTTGATGAACTGTGGTATCGTGTTGAAGTTGCATGGGCAGCTGTATCTATACACGCCATCCAATCTGTGATTGACTCAATGCAGCGGCCGGTGTGGCCGTGCGGTTCTAGGCGCCTCAGTCTGGAACTGCGTGACCGCTACGGTCGCAGGTTCGAATCCTGCGCCGGACATGGAAGTGTGTGATGTCCTTAGGTTAGTTAGGTTTAAGTAGTTCTAAGTTATAGGGGACTGATGACCACAGATGTTAAGTCCCATAGTGCTCAGAGCCATTTGAGCCATTGACTCAATGCCCAGACGTATGAAGGCCATTATTACGGCTAGAGGTGGTTGTTCTTGGTACAGATTGCGTGAAAATGCAATCACATGTCAGTTCTAGTATAATATATGTGTCGAATGAATACCCGTTTATCATCTGCATTTCTATTGGTGTAGCAATTTTAATGGCCAGTGGTGTATATACGGTAGATGGCGTCATATACTTGGATAAAAAGTAATGAACTGATGTGTTATGCGAAAGATAGAAGTCCAGAAACGAACGAGCAATTTTAGAGTCCACAGATGTTATCGAGTGCTGCCTGAGTGGTCCACTCACCTGGTAATAGCAGAGGACTCTTTATTTCTAAAAGTCAGTACTTCATTCATTGATACCTTCAGAAGAGTGTTTTATTCTGCTGACCAATGTCCAAACAGCAGTCGTAATTGAGAGAGGTGTCTGTTATCAAACGACAAGTGTAGCTGCACCAGTGCCCCTTTGCTCATTGGTCCATCCACACTTGCGGCTCTGATCTGAAGAGCCGCAACAGTACTGGAGAGAGTGTGAACACCGCGCCGGCTGGGAAGCGGCTGCGCTAGTGGCAGACAGGTGGGGCGCTCTCGACTCTCCAGGCAGTGTCCTTGCAATCTGGCGGACTGGCCCTCCAGCTCGAGTGGCTCCGTCAAGTGCTTTATCGCGCGCCGACTTCTTGCGCACTCGAAACACTCGTCGCTCCGTGACTACCTGGGGGCCACCACTCTGCCACCAGAGTTGCCAGTCACCACGCAACATGCTACTTCCCAACAGGTGTTCACCTCGTTTACATACGACACAACTTGCACAAGTATTAAATAACAAAATAACACCTGTTGCTATTTACTGTGACCTATCCTACTCTCTTTCAAATTCTGAAGGTGGCAGGGGTAAAATAAAGGGAGCGAAATGCTATTTACAATTTGTACAGAAACCAGATCGCAGTTATAAAAGTCGAGGGGCATGAAAGGGAGGCAGTGGTTGGAAAGGGAGTGAGACAGGGTTGTAGCCTATCCCCGATGTTGTTCAATCTGTATATTGAGCAAGCAGTAAAGGAAACAAAAGAAAAATTCGGAGTAGGTATTAGAATCCATGGAGAAGAAATAAAAACTTTAAGGTTCGCCGATGACATCGTAATTCTGTCAGAGACAGCAAAGGAGCAGTTGAACGGAATGGACAGTGTCTTGAAAGGAGGATATGAGATGAACATCAATAAAAGCAAAACGAGGATAATGGAATGGAAGTCGAATTAAGTCGGGTGATGCTGTGGGATTTAGATAAGGAACTGAGACACTTAAAGTAGTAAAGGAATTTTGCTATTTGGGGAGAAAAGTAACTGATGATGGTCGAAGTAGAGAGGATATTTGTATGGAGTGTAGCCATGTATGGAAGTGAAACATGGACGATAACTAGTTTGGACAAGAAGAGAATAGAAGCTTTTGAAATGTGGTGCTACAGAAGAAATGCTGAAGATTAGATGGGTAGATCACATAACTAATGAGGAGGTACTGGAAGGAATTGGGGAGAAGAGGAGTTTGTGGCGCAGCTTGACTATAAGAAGGGATCGGTGGGTAGGAGCTGTTCTGAGGCATCAAGGGATCACCAATTTAGTATTGGAGGGCAGTGTGGAGGATAAAAATCGTAGAGGGAGACCAAGAGATGAATACACTAAGCAGATTCAGAAGGATGTAGGCTGCAGTAAGTACTGGGAGATGAAGAAGCTTGCACACGAAGAGTAGCATGGAGAGCTGCATCAAACCAATCTCAGGACTGAAGACCTCAACAACAACAACAACAACAACATCCTATTCGACTACATCATCCTAGATCATGGGTGGGCAAATAGGGGCCCGCGGGCCCCATGTGGCCCGCGGTTTGGTTTTGTGTGGCCCACCAAGACATTTACAAAAATCATAGGAAAAACTAAATTTCCCTTCCTCGCCCAACTAAAAAAATCCGTGAGCGTCTGCGCTACTTGGTAGTGCGTACTACCGACAGATGTCTCTACGGTCACGCAACCAACTTAGCTGCATGTGGCCGCAGTGGATTATGGGAGCACTACCATCAGCCACCACGGGCACGAAAAAAAAAAAACACTGTGAATCCTGCTGTTCGCGCAAATTTATGCTCCACGCGGTGGCTGAGGGGAGCGCTGTATTTCTCCCGCGCCGAGTGAATAGTACGACGTTCAGAGAAATTTTCTTCTTTTTCTGGTGGTTTACTTGTGTTTAGACTGTGCAGCAGTACAACGTAATATATATGGTGTTACAAAAAGTTACGTTCAGACTTTCAGGAAACATTCCTCACACACAAATAAAGAAAAGATGTTACGTTGTCATGTTTCCGGAAACACTTAATTTCCATAGCTCATTTTAGTTTCGTCCACCTACGCTCAATGGAGCACGTTATCATGATTTCATACGGGATACTCTACCTGTGCTGCTAGAATATGTGCCTTTACAAGTACGACACAACATATAGTTCATGCACAATGGAGCTGCTGTACATTTCAGTTTAAGTGTTCGTGCGCTTCTCAACAACAGATTTAGTGACCGATGGATTGGTTGAGGCAGACCAATTCCATGGCCTCCACGCTCTCCTGACCTCAACCCTCTTGGCTTTCATTTATGGGGGCATTTGAAAGCTCTTGCCTACGCAACCCCGGTACCAAATGTAGAGACTCTTCGTGCTCGTATTGTGGACGGCTGTGACACAATATGCCATTCTCCAGGGCTGCATCAGCGCATCAGGGATTCCGTGCGACGGAGGGTGGATGCATGTATCCTCGCTAACGGAGGACATTTTGAACATTTCCTGTAACAAAGTGTTTGAAGTCACGCTGGTACGTTCTGTTTCTGAGTGTTTCCATTTCATGATTAATGTGATTAGAAGAGAAGTGATAAAATGAGCTCTAACATGGAAAGTAAGCGTTTCCGGACACATATTTTCTTTCTTTGTGTGTGAGGAATGTTTCCTGCAAGTTTGGCAGTACCTTTTTGCAACACCCTTCAGTGTAATCATGACACGTAAGAAGAAGCGTAAAGTCGGTGGTAAGTGCCGTGTGTTTAATCAAGACTGGACGACCAAATATTTCTTTACTGATGCAGGAAATAAAGCCGCATGCTTACTATGCCATGATACAGTTGCCGTATTCAAGGAGTACAATCTGAAACGACATCACGAAACAAAACACAGTGAATTTGGTTGCAAACTTTCAGATGAAGAACGAAAAATAAAAGCAGCGGAGTTCGTGAAACTCTTGAAGAAGCAACAAGTGTTATTTACGAAGCAAACACCGCTTCAAAATAGTGCTACAGAAGCAAGTTTCATGGTAGCCTATAACCTTGCTACCCGAAACAAACCTTTTTCGGATGGCGAGTTTATTAAACAGTGCATGGTAGAGTGTGCAAGTGTATTGTGTCCTGAGGTTAAAACCAAATTTGAGAGCATTTCGTTGTCAAGGAGGACTATAGCGCGATGCATTGATTTAATTAGTGACGCACTTGCAGACCAGCTAAAGACTGTGAGCGAAGATTTAGTTTGGTTTTCACTGGCTGTGGACGAAAGCACAGATATTGAAGATTTTTATGAAACCTTTTATGAAATGTAAAGCTAACTAACCAATGCATTTTAACGCTTTCACTGCTGCACTCAAAATTGCAACTCTGTGTGTGATATGTGATTATAAATAAAGAAAACTTGTATTTTTATAAAAAAAAAATTGGAATACGGCCAGTATATACAGGGTGTTACAAAAAGGTACGGCCAAACTTTCAGGAAACATTCCTCATACACAAAGAAAGAAAATATGTTATGTGGACATGTGTCCGGAAAAGCTTACTTTCCATGTTAGAGCTCATTTTATTATTTCTCTTCAAATCACATCAATCATGGAAACACACAGCAACAGAACGTACCAGCGTGACTTCAAACACTTTGTTACAGGAAATGTTCAAAATGTCCTCCGTTAGCGAGGATACATGCATCCACCCTCCGTCGCACGGAGTCCCTAATGCGCTGATGCAGCCCTGGAGAATGGCGTATTGTATCACAGCCGTCCACAATACGAGCACAAAGAGCCTGCACATTTGGTACCGGGGTTGCGTAGACAAGAGCTTTCAAATGCCCCCATAGATCAAAGTCAAGAGGGTTGAGGTCAGGAGCGCGTGGAGGCCATGGAATTGGTCCGCCTCTACCAATCCATCGGTCACCGAATCTGTTGTTGAGAAGCGTACGAACACTTCGACTGAAATGTGTAGGAGCTCCGTCATGCATGAACCACATGTTGTGTCGTACTTGTAAAGGCACATGTTCTAGCAGCACAGGTAGAATATCCCGTATGAAATCATGATAACGTGCTCCATTGAGCGTAGGTGGAAGAACATGGGTCCCAATCAAGACATCACCAACAATGCCTGCCCAAACATTCACAGAAAATCTGTGTTGATGAAATGATTGCACAATTGTGTGCGGATTCTCGTCAGCCCACACAGGTTGATTGTAAAAATTGAGAGTTTGATCACGTTGGACTGAAGCCATGAGAACATTTGCACTGAAATGAGGATTGACACATTGTTGGATGAACCATTCGCAGAAGTGTACCCGTGGAGGCGAATCAGCTGCTGATAGTGCCTGCACACGCTGTACATGGTACGGAAACAACTGGTTCTCCCCTAGCACTCTCCATACAGTGACGTGGTCAACGTTACCTTGTACAGCAGCAACTTCTCTGACGCTAACATTAGGGTTATCGTCAACTGCACGAAGGATTGCCTCGTGCATTGCAGGTGTCCTCGTCGTTCTAGGTCTTCCCCAGTCGCGAGTATGAGGCTGGAATGTTCCGTGCTCCCTAAGACGCCGTTCGTGATGAACACTAACCTGTTGATGCTACGCACTGATGTGCTTGATGCTAGTACTGTGGAGCAATGAGTAGTATGTCAACACAAGCACCGAAGTCAACATTACCTTCCTTCAATTTGGCCATTGGCGGTGAATCGCCGGCCGCGGTTGTCTCGCGGTTCTAGGCCCGCAGTACGGAACCGTGCGACTGCTACGGTCGCAGGTTCGAATCCTGCCTCGGGCATGGATGTGTGTGATGTCCTTAGGTTAGTTAGGTTTAAGTAGTTCTAAGTTCTAGGGGACTGATGACCAGAGCTGTTAAGTCCCATAGTGCTCAGAGCCATTTGAACCTTTTTTTTTTTTTTTTTTTTTTTTTGGGCGGTGAACTATAGTACAGCACATACTGACGAAACTAAAATGAGCTCTAACATGGAAACTAAGCGTTTCCGGACACATGCCCACGTAACATCTTTTCTTTATTTGTGTGTGAGGAATGTTCCCTGAAAGTTTGGCCGTACCTTTTTGTAACACCCTGTATATTATATCATCCTGTCATTACTAGCACTGTCAGACTAAAGGAGTCCTTTTGAGTGTTTAGGTATACTGAAGAAAAGTACCAGGTTAATTCAGAAAGTTAAAGTGGTCAACACATATAGGGAGATGCTGCTATAGATTACGAGTCTCGATCAGGGAAGTGATTATATTGGTATAGATGTACAAAGTCAATCTACACCTGAAACACAGGAAACACTCACCGTATCGACAAAGTATTAGTCAATATTGCCACAATAAATAACAGCGCTCCTATCTGCATTACAAATGTTGTGTCGAACAAGAACTCAGTGCAGCTGATATTGCTTCCCGAACTGATATAGATAATGACTCTCTTGTTGAGATATTACTATCAGCCAATAATACACGAGAGGGTAAGAGAAACAATGCTCGAAAACTATTGGCCTCAAGGAGATAACACGAGATAGTGAAAACTGCGAGTACAATCGGGCAGCAAATGCGCGCAGGATGTTAATTCCGTGTTGTCCTCCGCGAGACACGTGCCGTTGATCACGTGATCTGCTGTTGTTGGCGGTGGGAGACAGAGCCGTCTTTCTGCACAGTGTGTTTACCACTTGTTGCCAGCAGGGAAGCGCAGCGCTTGCTGCCGTTCTCCTTAGTTCCGTCAGACGGTATATTTATGCAGGCGCCACGCTTTGCGAGGCCGTCTGACGAACATAGCGTCCCCTGTTCTGCTGCAGCGACCAGTTGCTATGCAGAGGGTCCCCAGCCGTCTGTGTTATTCTGCTTTTACTCCGCCTTTCGACACGTGTATTCGTCTGAATGGTCTTTGTCTCGTGCTATCTACACAGACTCTCAGAATTCTGCGGAGATGTACTCCATTTCAAAGATATCACGGCAGAAAACACAGAAGAGTCAAACGGGACTCTTATTTGTCACTGACACAACTGACTAAATAAAGAAAGTAGCAAATACACGACACTTGATCTAGAGCCCGGAGGACTTCTATGCAAATGTGGCATGGCCTTCCACTCCTCCCTCCTTTTATAACTCACTGCAGATACTCGATCGCCATGCACTCCACCTAGCCTTTCGGTTCAAAAATGGTTCAAATGGCTCTGAGCACTATGGGACTTAACTGTTGAGGGTCCATGCCCGAGGCAGGATTCGAACCTGCGATCGTAGTGGTGGCGCGGTTCCAGACTAGCGCCTAGAACCACTCGGCCACAGCGGCCGGCTAGCCTTTCGAATCCGCTTACTCTCCATCACCTGTATCCTCTGCCAACTTATAAAGTTAGCCAGTCTACTCTTCCATCTTGAACACCTCCGAACATCCTACGTTACCTGTAAACTCGACACTACGCACCCTCTAGTTTCACCCTGTTTTTCTGATCCTTGTGCTCTGCCGCGCTTCTACCATCACATTCACCAACACAACACCTCCATATCCTCCACGTCCTCTTCCAATGAAGATTTAATCACTTTCCCTTATCCGACCACGAAATCCGCCCTACCACATCTAGGATCCCTACAGCCCTTCCCTTGTTAGGGCTTCCTTCCCTGCAATCCCCTCCACCCACTTCATAAGTCTTGGTTCGGAATCGCATCCCTCTCCACTCTTCCCCAATTCCTCATCCCATAATCTACTCATATAAACCCCCACCCCTCCCGCCGGAGGTTAGAGTTCTCCCTCGGGCATGGGCCTGTGTGTCGTTCTTAGCATAACTTTAAGTTCGCTTAAATAGTGTGTAAGTCTAGGGACCTATGACCACAGCAATTTGGTCCATTAGGGATTCACACACATTTTATAAACCCCCGCTTATGACCTACTTTCCCATGATACTCATATCCCCAGCAGGCTACATCAAAAATGTTCAAATGTGTGTGAAATCTTATGGTACTTAACTGCTAAGGTCATCAGTCCCTAAGCTTACACACTAATTAACCTAAATTATGCTAAAGACAAATACACACACCCATGCCCGAGGGAGGACTCGAACCTCCGCCGGGATCAGCCGCACAGTCCAATATTGCAGCGCCTTAGACCGCTCGGCTGATCCCGTGCGGCAGTCTACATCCACTCCTCTCCTCAGTCATCTATGCATCTATTTTAATTTACCAACACATCGGTTTTTTCGTTTTACCTTATGCAACTGTCTACCTGTTTTTGTATATTCGTGTGCGACACTCATTTTCTATTTATCAGTGTCTATATTGCAATTAGTCACCATATTAACCTTTTGTATTTTATCTTTTGCAACTGACTATCTGCCTTTTTATTGTACAAAACGTATATTTTTATCAATCTCAACATCCAGCCTTTCTGTTACGTTTTTAAAAATTTTAATCTCATGTGCCCGAAGAGTGACAATTTGTAACCTCTGACATCTCTCGCCTACCCCTTCCTCCTGCCCCCCCCCCCCCCCCCACCATATGGGGCGCGGGGATGAAATAACAATAAAGGAAAAGAAACACGGAAGACGTAAACCTCTCATGATGTTTAAGAAATCAAAAGAAATTGCTTGTTCCACACTATTATTTTCGAGGTCGTATGATAACAGAAACTACGCACAGCTGTAACGAAACCTAATAATCGTCTACAAGTCCTTGTGTTTTGGAACGTGTTGTAGCCTAATATATCATATTCCTTTAACTGCTCTTCAGAATAAATGCGCACTTTTCAAAAATTCCTCACATAGAAGGAAAATCCAGTATTGCCTCAGTTTAATCCTTGTACCATTACAGAGGCGAGATTATAGAGTGAACCAGAACTCCACTGACAAACTTTCAGAGGTGCTAGTATGGACCTAAACAAGAAGAAAAGGCCAGTAAACATGCACTCTAAAATGCATGCATCTAAAGCTATGAGAAGCTGTTCATCTACGCTATTATTAAACACGTGTCTTCCACTGGACAAGTGCTCATTTTGGAGCCCGCGTTTACTGGAAACTGTTTTCTTCTTTCGATCCGTCCTACCACCTCCCGAAGTTTGTCGGTGAAGTTCCGGTGCACCCTTTAGCTATTAGTCCGGTGTTGACAGCTGAAATCGCTAAAAGTGAACGTAGCTTCAGGACCCGATGGAACCCCTGTCAGATTCAAACGACCACAGCGCAATTGTATACACATTCGTTGCGCATTTGATGTATACTGAAAAGACACTTTAGCAATTATACAAACCTAACACTTTCATAAAAACAATAGATGTTAAAGGAACACTTTACCAAATCTGCCGGAGAAGTTAATTGTTTCCATGCTCCAAAATGTATCTATATGGAAAGAAGTTTAATGACTTGTCAGCATGGTGGTTATCACAGACGTAGAATTTGCCAGAGCTTAGAGGTGTGGAATCGTTGCTCTGTTGGAGGACTAACCGGCATTCCTCTGAAGCATGGATTCCGTGGAGGACTTAAATAAAGGTGCCGGAAAAGGTTATTTAAACTTAACCATTGTGCTGTGTTCTCGGTCTAGGATATGGAGCCTATAGAATGTAAGAAATTATTTTTAAAAAACTACAATTACAGTACATTTTCATTTCAGCGACTATGTATTTTCATTAACACCTATAAAAAATCTTATATTGAGCATACGACAGATGGGATTAATCGGTGACGAACCGGTTCGCGTATGTTAAAAAATTTATGCTGACCGTCGCTGTGTTTTGTCTGCGTGGTGTGTACGTCAAGAATGAGTGAATGACAGGTTCATCCTGCTGCATCTCCATTATATTATGTCAGAAGTGTGTGTGTGTGTGTGTGTGTGTGTGTCTAAAAGGCGAGGGGCGGAAGGATCGTTAATATTATACTGAATTATTTTTCGCCTTGTGTCAAATGGTTCAAATGGCTCTGAGCACTATGGGACTTAATTTCTGAGGTTATCAGTCCCCTAGACTTACAACTACTTAAACCTAACTAACCTAAAGACATCACACACATCCATGCTGGAGGCAGGATTCGAACCTGCGACCGTAGCAGTCTCGCGGTTCCGGACTGAAGCGCCTAGAACCGCACGCCCACCGCGGCCGGCGCCAGTATCTTTAGAGAAGTCCAGGTCCAGATAGTTATCGAGCGAGGTGCTGTAGTGGTAAGATACTGAACGCCCCATCGGCCATGCAGATTTACGACTTCACTGCTTCCTCAAACACACTTAAACCAAATGGCAGGAAAAGGATGCGACTGATCATGTTCCCCGTCTTCTCGCGATCGGACTTCGTCTATGAAGTATCGTCCTCAGCGGGAGGGGAAACCCTAACCTTCCTGTTCCTCTTTTTTTTTCCTAGCGCTGGGTTGTTGTTGTTGTTGTTGTTGTTGTCTTCAGTCCTGAGACTGGTTTGATGCAACTCTCCATGCTACTCTACCCTGTGCAAGCTTCTTCATCTGCCAGTACCCACTGCAGCCTACATCCTTCTCAATCTGCTTAGTGTATTCACCTCTTGGTCTCCCTCTACGATTTTTACCCTCCACGCTGCCCTCCAATACTAAATTGGTGATCCCTTGATGAATCAGAACATGTCCTACCAACTGATACCTTCTTCTGGTCAAGTTGTGCCACAAGCTCCTCTTCTCCCCAACTCTATTCAAAAACTCCTCATTAGTTATGTGATCTACCCATCTAATCTTCAGCATTCTTCTGTAGCACCACATTTCGAAAGCTTCTATTCTCTTCTTGTCTAAACTATTTATTGTCCACGTTTCACTTCCATACAAGGCTACACTCGATACAAATACTTTCAGAAACGACTTCCTGACACATCTATACTAGATGTCAACAAATTTCTCTTCTTCAGAAACACTTTCCTTGTCATTCCCAGTCTATATTTTGTATCCTCTCTACTTCGACCATCATCAGTTATTTTGCTCCCCAAATAGCAAATCTCCTTTACTACTTTAAGTGTCTCAGTTCCTTATCTAATTCCCTAAGCATCACCCGACTTAATTCGACTACATTCCATTATCCCCATTTTGGTTTTGTTGATGTTCATCTTATATCCTCCTTTCAAGACACTGTCCATTCCATTCAGTTGCTCTTCCAAGTCCTTTGCTGTCTCTGACGGAATTACAATGTCATCGGCGAACCTCAAAGTTTTTATTTCTTCTCCATGGAAATTAATACCTACTGCGAACTTTTCTTTTGTTTCCCTTATTGCTCGCTAAATATACAGATTGAATAACATCGGGGATAGGGTACAGCCCTGTCTCACTCCCTTCCCAATGTTGCTTCCCTTTCATACTCCTCGACTCTTATAACTGCCATCTGCTTTCTGTACAAATTGTAAATAGCCTTTCGCTCCCTGTATGTTACCCCTGAAAGGGAGTATTCTAGTTAACACAGGCAAAAGCTTTCTCTATGTCTACAAATACTAGAAACATAGGTTTGCCTTTCCGTAATCTAAGATAAGTCGCAGGGTCAGTATTGCCACACGTGATCCTACATTTCGACGGAATCCAAACTGATCTTTCCCGAGATTGGCTTCTATCAGTTTTTCCATTCGTATGTAAAGAATTCGCGTTAGTATGTTGCAGCTGTGACTTATTAAACTACTAGTTCGGTAATTTTCGCATCTGTCAACACCTGCTTTCTTTGGGATTGGAATTATTATATTCTTCTTGAAGTCTGAGGGTATTTCGTCGGTCTCATGTAGTTTGCTCACCAGATGGTAGAGTTTTGTCAGGACTGGCTCTCCCAAGGATGTCGGTAGTTCTAATGGAATGTTGTCTACTCCTGGGGCCTTGTTTGGACTCAGGTCTTTCAGTGCTCTGTCAAACTCTTCACGCAGTATCGTATCTCCCATTTCATCTTCATCTGCATCCTCTTCCATTTCCATATTATTGTCCTCAAGTACATCGCCTTTGTATAGTCGCTCTGTATACTCCCTCCACCTTTCTGCTGTCCCTTCTTCGCGCTGTGTAGGGTGACAGATAACCGGGCCCTGTCCCGCTGCGTAACCTGTTGATGCAGCGCCGGGCGGCCGGGCGCAGAGATGGAGTGTGTCGCGCGACCTCGGCTGAGGGCGGCCACCTGTTGACTCTGGCTGTTTGCCTTCCGTAAATAACGCGCCTCCCTGCTGCGCCTGCGCGTGCGGGGACACGACTCGCGCCGCTGCTTCCGACGGCCGCGACCTCCGTCGACGCTGCAGCCGCTCTTGCACTTGTCGCCGCATCTCACCCGTAGCGACGGGCGTTAAGTTCTGGCGACGGTGTTGCAACTGCCGAACACTCCTATTGTCGAGCGTGAGGCACACGACTGAGGGTGTGTAATGACAAAATGAGGGTGAAACATTCCTTTAGACTGACATTCGGAGCTTCCGTTGCAGGGGTGTGAAATAACTGTCGCGAGCTTCGCTTTGCTCCGCAGCATAGGTTAAACTTCCCACTACTTGCCACTATTTCAAGTTCAACAATTGAAAACCCTGGAACATTCCAGAAGTGAGATCACCGAAGTTAAGTGCTGTCGGGCGTGGTCGGCACTTGGATGGGTGACCATCCAGGCGGCCTTGCGCTGTTGCCATTTTCCGGAGTGCACTCAGCCTCGTGATGCCAATTGAGGAGCTACTCGACCGAATAGTAGCGGCTTCGGTCAAGAATACCATCATAACGACGGGGAGAGCGGTGTGCTGATCCCACGCCCCTCCTATCCGCATCCTCCTCTGAGGATGACACGGCGGTCGGATGGTCCCGGTAGGCCACTCGTGGCTTGAAGACGGAGTGGAACATTCCAGAAACATTCAGAATGAATTCGTGATGTACCCACAGTACTGGAATACATTCACGGCCAACAGTTCAAGACATTTCATCCGAACTGGCTCCTAACAAATTTCCACGATACTCTCGGCGTAGACACGAGGACCCCTATTGCTCAAAGCCAATAGGAAAAAAATCGCACAAAAACATTATAGTTAAAATTGAAATTTATAGGCGTCAGTTAACCCTAGCCGAGCCCATCACTTCTGTCCAACCCCATCTTCAGCTAGCTAATGGTTCCACGCTGCGCTATGTGTCCTGTTCCTACCAAACTAGTCGATACTCTGCAATCCGCTACACTCGCCGAGAAAGTGCCTCAGCAGACCATCACATGCGCATGAGAACGCAATATCAAAAGCTTTGTATCTGTACTGCACAGGAAAAGTAATCTTATTGACTTCGGAACGATCTCTAACTCCACTCCTCCAATATGGTTACGACTTCAAAACACAAACTCCGCCCACCGTGACTCCAAGAGTGCTGCTGGCCGATTCCTCGTTTTCGCGATCTCCAGGCCGCTCTGCGAAATTATTTAACGTCTAGGCCTTCCAGCCAATTAGACGAAGGAGTGTAATGAAGTCATTTTCTTTTACCATTTCCTTGTCCCACTCATAGCTCTTCTGTAAGGTGCTGCTTCCTGCCTCGACTTTCAGAAGTTTGTCCATACTATTGGAGGGCAGTGGCCGCTGTGGGAAATTACTTGCCCTTCAAATCGCCCTATACGACTCCGACCACTATCCGTATAGGATGATTAGAGGAATGATGGCCGATCATCTTCAAACCGAGCAAAAACATCACTTCTCCAACTTAAAACTTTCCCTAGCGGCCACGATAGGAAACAGGATTAGCGCACAAGGACGACCAGGAATAGACTATGTTACAGAGCGGGTAGAACACTACTGCCAAGCAAAAAGAGTTGCACAGTGTACAAGTCCATTAGGAAGGCTGAAGAGTGTATAAGGAAATTCCCGTTGTTGGTCTGATAGAGGGGAATGTTCGGGAAACGTACCGTTTCCGTTTTACGCCAGTTTCAATTCAGGTGTGTTACGCGTCCACGTCTGCTGAGGGAAACAGGAAAGTCTCAGAGCTGCTTGTCCCGGTATGCAATAAGATAGACAGGATGACGTGTACTATTTCAGAGGTTCACCTGTTGTCACTTAACGTCTTGCTTGTTGGAAGACCACCTCACTCAGAAACGTGCGGTTCGAAGACATCTCAACAGATTTGCTGAAAGAGGGACAGGCCGAGGTGGTCCAACCGCGTGGCTGCCGCGATCGCCAAATATAAGTCCTGTTGACTACTACTTGTGGGGTCTAATGCAAAGTTCGAATTTGCGAGACTCGTGTAGAGACAGAGGAAGATCTGGTGGCAGGAGTTGGACTACGAATTGAAGAGACGCCAGGTGGGTTGGAGAGTGTGTACCGGAACATACTTGGTAGGTGCAGTGTTTGTAACAATGTCGAGCCTCTGTTGTAACTCATTAGTACGTTTCTGTACGTACAGTGTGCCGGTTGTTTTTCTTTGGAATAATGTGAACGCGTAATGTTGAAGGGTTAATAGAAGTAAATGGCCTTAAGGGATAAATGGGTGTTTCATGATGTTGCTTTTCGAAATGCTATCTAACAACTGTACTGTGTCACGCCTAATTCAATTCCTCAAACCGAAGTAGAAGAGTTAAATAACCGAAATAAAACCGTCGTGGAACGGAAACGTTAAGTTTCTGGACATGCGTTCTTGTTCAAAATATCATGTACCCATTCCCCTGTACAAGTCCTAGAAGTTTGTAACGGAAATTTCCAAACACCCTGTATATTCTGATTTAAATTAGTTCGCATTTGACGTTGTGGTGGGAAGTACAGTTTGCACACAGCCGTCACATGTTCACGCTGTCGGCTACGATCCAGTATGGATTTAAAGGCTGCCTCCCACAAGAATAGCGTAAAACAGGGCCTCCCAACATTTTCACCTGGCGGACCCCTTCTTCAGTCGAAAACACAATATTGCCTGATTAAAATAACTTGGTAATTGAAACTTCACCCGATGGAGCTTTCTTCCTCCAAGAGCAATCAACGTCACGTCCAAATAGTTCGCTGTTGACAAGTTGCCGCTCATGGTCTGTTCACTTCCACTGTTTGGCTGCTGTTGTCTAAGGAGCAAACATATTTGGTAACAGACGTGTGTGTGAGTGTGTGTGAGTGTGTGTGAGTGTGTGTGTGTGTGTGTGTGTGTGTGTTTTCGTGAAATCCGAAGAAAAATGTTCAAACGTATGTAGTCTTCCTTTGGTCGTTCTCCCTCCTCATTCATTTCAACTGGAAATTTCTCTTGTTGTGAAGGCCATGGAGAAACTGCAGCCTTCTTCAGTGATTCTGACTTCAGCCACTGACCCATATTAGAAGTTATAAACTGGTGAAAAATCGACTTATGAAACAGGTAGTGCACTGACAAGGCAAGTTCAACATTTAATGATTCCTGGGGCCGCATACGTGCCAGCGAGCGCTGTGATTGGTCGAGAAATCTCACTCCGCGCATGCGTAAAAGGTTTCCGCGTATCTAGCGCCGTGAGCCGACGCACAAACGACCCCCGTATTGTTGCTGAACAGTCGATCAGAGAAGCCGCATTCTCCGGCACTAAACTGTGTATGCGTTCTCACTTAGGAACCGCAAAGGCTGCTTGGGAATACGACCTGAGGTAAAAGTACACAAGATTTCCACACGAAAAAATAGTAATGAATTAGATTTTCAAGTTTTTATTCAATAATTTTAATCATTATTTTACACGATTTGGTGAAAGGTGGCCGCGGAGCCCCTAGAAAGAGCCGGCGGACCCCTAAGGGGTCTGAAATTCGTATATGTTATTTGTGTCTTTAGCATCTCCACGCCTATCAAAAATCTGTTCTTAATTTTCGTTAGGGCTATAGATTTTTCGTATCTCGTAGGTTACTGAACTCGCACAGCAACCTATCCCTCCCATGTTCAACATATTTTCTGAAAACCGATTTCTTCTGCAATTTTGTCCGCAGCTCGTGGTCGTGCGGTAGCGTTCTCGCTTCCCACGCCCGGGTTCCCGGGTTCGATTCCCGGCGGGGCCAGGGATTTTCTCTGCCTCGTGATGACTGGGTGTTGTGTGCTATCCTTAGGTTAGTTAGGTTTAACTAGTTTTAAGTTCTAGGGGACTGATGACCATAGATGTTAAGTCCCATAGTGCTCAGAGCCATTTGAACCATTTTTTTCTGCAATTTTGTCAATATCTAACCAGGATACTACGCAGTGTGGTGGGAACCAGTACTTAACCACGCCACAAACGGAACACGAAATTAACCTGACAATCTTCTTCAACCCTTTTCACATCGAAGGTGTGAAATACGAACGCCGGTCCTGCGCGAGAATGTAACAATCTTGCCCGGCACCGCAGGCAGTATGTGTCTCGTATTGGTAAGAGGAAAGGCCTTTGACGGCTGCGTCGCCACGGCCGCCGCCGCGGCGCAGCGCAGCCTTGTACCTGTTGACTCTGGTGAGTTTGCCCGCTGATAACGTATCTCGTCTGCTGCCAGCAAGGCCAGTGCGTCGCTCCAACTCTGCAAACTTGAGCGCTCCGCCTGGCGCGCAGTCGCCGACCCAAGTCTCGGCCTGGAGGCGCTGACGATGGGCTCCAAGCGGCACTTGCTGGATCGCACGACAAACTGGAGAACTGAGCCTGGCCCCGTGACCGTGACGTAGACGCTCAACAACTGACCGAGAAGTCCACAGCATGACCTGTATAGCGCGGCGGTCCTGCTTGTTCAGGTTAGTGCGAACTACACTACTGGCCATTAAAATTGCTGCACCACGAAGATGACGTGCTACATACGCGAAATTTAACCGACAGGAAGAAGATGCTGTGACATGCAAATAATTAGCTTTTCTGACCATTCACTTAAGCTTGGCGGCGGTGGCGACACCTACAACGTGCTGACATGAAGAAAGTTTCCAACCGATTTCTCATACACAAACAGCAGTTGACCGGCGTTGCCTGGTGAAACGTTGTTGTGATACCTCGTGTAAGGAGGAGAAATGCGTACCATCACGTTTCCGACTTTGATAAAGGTCCGATTGTAGCCTGCCGCTAATGCGGTATATCGTGTCGCGACACTGCTGCTCGCGTTGGTCTAGATCCAATGACCGTTAGCAGAATATGGAATCGGTGGGTTCAAGAGGGTAATACGGAACGCCGTGCTGGATCCCAACGGCCTTGTATCACTAGCAGTCGAGATGACAGGCATCTTATACGCATTTCGGTAACGGATCGTGCAGCCACGTCTCGATACCTGAGACAACAGACGGAGACGTTTGCAAGACAACAACCATCTGCACGAACAGTTCGACGACGTTTGCAGCAGCATGGAGTATCAACTGGGAGACCATGACTGCGGTTACCCTCGATGCTACATCACAGACAGGAGCGCGTGCGATGGTGTGCTCAACGACGAACCTAGGTGCACGAATGGCAAAACGTCATTTTTCGGATGAATCCATGTTCTGTTTACAACATCATGACGGTCGCATCGGTGTTTGGCGACATCGCGGTGAACACACATTGGAAGCGTGTATTCGTCATCGGCATACTGGTGTATCATCCGGCGTGATGGTATGGGGTGCCATTGTTTACACGTCTCGCTCACTTCTTGTTCTCATTGACGGCACTTTGAACAGTGGACGTTACATTTCAGATGTGTTACGACCCGTGGCTCTACCCTTCATCTGATTCTTACGAAACCCTACATTTCATCAGGAGAATCCACAACCGCATATTGCTGCTCCTGTACGGGCCTTTCTGGATACAGAAAATGTTCGACTGCTGCCCTGGCCAGCACATTCTCCAGTTCTCTCACCAACTGAAAACGTCTCGTCAATGGTGGCCGAGCAACTGGCTCGTCACAATACGCCAGTCACTACTCTTGATGAACTGTGGTATTGCGTTGAAGCTGCATGGACATTTGTACCTGTACACGCCATCCAAGATCTGTTTGACTCAATGCCCAGGCGTATCAAGGCCGTTATTACGGCCAGAGGTGGTTGTTCTGCGTACTGATTTCTCAGGATCTATGCACCCAAATTGCGTGAAAATGTAGTCACATCTCAGTTCTAGTATATCATATTTGTCCAATGAATACCCGTCTGTTATCTGTATTTTCTTCTTGGTGTAGAAATTTTAATGGCCAGTACTGTACCAATAAGCAATATCTAGCCTCACACCGCTTTCCTTCGGGTCGGTTGTTAACATTAGTTGGTGTAACCCATCACTTGTAAGGAGGTAATTTGTGCGTATGGGATCTACAGTTCGCCTGAGAACATTGTTCACACTCTTTTAACAGCAGTAACGGAGAAGATAATGAGAGGTGTAAACATTTACAACTCTAAAGCTAGCGGTAAGAAGAATAGCAGGAGAAATAACTTTACTGAAGTAAATCTGCCTTTGGCGGAAAACCTCTGGTACCAATCGTATTTCAAAAGACTCTTTTAGGTAAATAGGAAAAAAATAATTGAACGTTAAGCAGAGTTAGTATGGTTGTTTTGGAGCTTTTTCTTTCGCTTCTTTTTTGCATCTGGCTGTTTGATATTGCTCTAAAGTTGAAGAGAACCGTAGCAAAAGTCTGCTGCATACCATTCATTACTACACTACAATTAACCCTAGATTACTGAAGGCTCGTAAAATTTACGACTGCAGTTGGTACTAATTTGCAGTTCCCACCAATCTGGTCTTGTCGGTATAGGGTATAAAACTGAACATTTCTACTCACTTTGTATGTGACTTAGCCTTGGAGATCTTACAATTCTTAATTACCTAATGCATATACTATAAATTATGCTTTCCTTTGAACAAAATAAGAATGCTCTCACTTCGCTTACTTCGTCGTCCTCAATTTTGATGCTATTCACTTCCACTTTGTTTTCTCTTTTTAAACAGAGCATATGATGATGACTTTGCAGGAACTCAAAACCGAATATGATACCAGTTGTGTAACCCGATGCCTAAAAATAACAAAAAGATGGAAGACAGGGTAAACAGTAGTCACTTGACATACCTAGGTGTCTTGTGTGTGCTCGAGGGGGCCACTCTGTCGGGTCATACACTGAAGCGCCAAAGAAACTGGTATAGGCTCGCGTAAACAAATGCAGAGATATTGTAACAGGCAGAATACGGCGCTGCGGTCGGCAAAGCCTATGTAAGACAACAGGAGTCTGGCGCGGTTGTTAGACCGGTTACTGCTGCTACAATGGCAGGTTACCAAGATTTGAGTTTGAAACTGTTGTTGTAGTCGTCGCACGAGCGATGGCACACAGCATTTCCGATGTAGTGATGAAGCGAGGATTTTCCCGTACGATCATTTCACGAGTGTGCCATGAATATCGGGAATACGGTAAAACATCAAATCTCCGACATCGCTGTGGGCGGAAAAAGAACCTGCAAGAACGGGACCAGCGACAACTGAAGAGAATCGTTCAGCGTGACAGAAGTGCAGCCCTTCGAAAAATTTCTCCAGGCTTCAGTGTGGGGCATCAACAAGTGTCAACTTGCGAACCATTCAGCGAAACATCATCGATATGGGCTTTCGGAGCCGAAGGCCCACTCGTGTACCCTTGATGATTGCAGGACACATAGCTTTACGCCTCGCCTGGGCCCGTCAACACCGCCATTGGACTGTTGATGAGTGGAAACGTGTTGCCTGTACGGGTATGAATGTCAGCGGGGACTGGTCAAGCTACTGGAGGCCCTGTAATGGGCTGGGGCGAGTGCAGTGGGAGTAATATGGGGCCACTATGGGACTGCTATTACGTCTGTATACGACTGTGGGAGATGACACGGACGTAAGTATGCTGTCTGATCACCTGTATCTAATCGTGTCCATTGTGTATTCCGACTGACTTGGGAATTCCAGCAGGACAATACGACACACGTCCATAATTGCTACAGAGTGGCTCCAGCTACAGTCTTCTGAGTTAAAACACTTCCACTGGCCACCAAACTCCCCAGACATGAAAATTATTGAGCATATCTGGGATGCCTTGCAACGTGATGTTCAGAGCAGATCTCCACCCCCTCTTACAGATTTATGGACAGCCCTGCAGAAGTCATGGTGTCAATTCCCTCCAGCAGTACATCAGACATTAGTCGAGTCCATGACACGTCGTGTTGCCGGTACTTCTGCATGTTCGCGGGGTCCTACAGGATATTAGGCAGCTGTACCAGTTTCTATGGCTCTGCAGTGTATTAATGAATGCCAACAAACAGCAAGTTTTTTAATGTATTTTCTGTTATCTTCCAGTAAGTGATTGCAATTTGAAGTTCACACTCGAGACGAAGCAATTCGGCTGTTAAAATATGCACCTAAATTATTAATTACTTATTATTAAATGAATCGGTGTTTACTAACAGATGGGCAACATTCCTAGAAACTTCTACAGATGAAGTCAGATTAATATACAGTATCCGGCTTAGCCGATTTCACGAACAGACAGATTAAAGCCACGTCAGACAGGTGTGAATTCGCTTCCGCGGCTGGAGTGTCGTTAATCGGTGCAAGTGTTATCCTGGGAGTGAACTAATGCTGTCACGTGGCATATATCAACCTAAGTGACAGCGCGCACACGCCTTAAGTTGTCTCCAGTAGGCAGTAAAAGCTAATCTCTCTTTCCGATAACGAAATTAATAATCATAAGATGTAAACTTTCACGGTCGGTGTTTACTCCAGTCAAAACTTCCGGGCCGAGAGGCCGCGGTCGATATACAGGGTGGACAGCCGGCCCGGGTGGCCGAGCGGTTCTAGGCGCTACAGTCTGGAACCGCGCGACCGCTACGGTCGCAGGTTCGAATCCTGCCTCTGGCATGGATGTGTGTGCTGTTCTAAGGTTAGTTAGGTTTAAGTAGTTCTAAGTTCTAGGGGACTGATGAGCTCCGATGTTAAGTCCCATACAGCTCAGAGCCATTTGAACCATTTGAACAGGGTGGGCAGAAAGGGTCTGAAAAGCTTGTAAGGATGTTTCCGGGGAGATTCTGCTATGAAACACACAAATTCAAATAACCTATCAGAGCGTGTGTCGTTAAACCTGTTCTTCGCGTGGTTTCCTCAAACCGAACAACCTACCTTTTGCTTAAGCTTATCATTTCCAAAAAAGGGAAATTTAGCTGGTAATGAGCTTTTCAGCAAGTGGTAAATCACGAATCGACAGATGTGTTTCCATTACCGTATTTTAGGGCATGCAAGTGCTTTAATTTGCGCACGCAGTGACCTCTTCGGCTCAATTCAGTGCTAAATAAGTCTGAAACGGCACAAAGTACCGTATTTTTTCCTGGACAGTTATTTCTGAGAACAACGTCCCTGGAACACCTTTGAAAGCTTTTCAGACTGTTTCTGACAGTCCTGTACTAACTGTTCACTGATGTTTCGTCTGCGACTTCGGTTTCCAAATGATGAAAGTTCAAGATGTTGAAAATAGCCCAGAAATTCTCACGCAGTTAAAAACACAATATTGTAAAATAGCTTAATAGCTCAGGGAAAGAATGCCGCAGCTTTAAATGGTAAGTGATTGAGGAAATCCGGGAAGAATTAGAAGAGGAAACTTCGCTGTCGTCCTGACAATTTTGTGGTATTATGTGCTTGGACCACACTACTCAAGAAGTAGTGGAATGAAACCTGCCCGATACGTGAAGTAGACGACCCAGCTTACCAGGTATCGTGTCGCCGTAACATACCATACGTGTAGACATTTCCATGTTCGAAGGAGGCGATAAATAAAGCAATTATTATTCAACAATTAACCCAAGAATGTTGTCAGGAGGCAGAAACGTCAGGATGGGACAGGAACGTGAATGTTTACCAAAAAAGAGAGTAGCCCACGTCCTAAAAAGGCCAGATCAGAAGCGGAATATATAAACAAGCAGCGAACTGAGTCCCAAGCCGGTTGGAATAAATGCAGAAGTATGGCGAGTGAGCTGTAGTGTACTTTCAGACAGAAAACTACAATCGTGAGAAACTGATTAAATTAACCATCTCATGCGACACAATGGGACGACAGCAAACTGTTGTTTGGAGTATATTACGTGTCTGAAATTTTGGTTTAGAGGGAACGATTAAGGAGAAACGGAAGCGATGACTATAAAAACTTCTCTCCCGGTAAAAAGCAGTCAATCGTGCTGGGAGACCAGTACCCAGAAGTGAGTCTGCCTCTGCACTGCCAAATGTCAACAGGAAACGATTAATGTATTTATTTTCTCAGCTCCTGGAGTCTTTCAATGAATTCTCCGTATTCGCAGCACCTGCTACGAAGCTTTTACACCGCGTTTCTTGCCATCTGCAGGGTTTTTATGTGGTCTCACGGTACACAGGCGGGGTGTAATGTTCTGGCTCGACAGCGGACTTTACAGTCCAAACAAAAGCTGCTGCTCATTTCCTCCGCTTTGAGGCGCCACTCTTACGAAACATTCACTTAGCACAATCATCGGTATGCATGCGAGACCATGCGTAGCTAATGTGTTGCAAAACATCGCGCGTAAAAATGGGATTTTTCGGTGCTCATAACTCAGGTTCTGTTTGCGATAAAAAGGTAGTGTCAAGTTATCTGAGCAGTCCTCGATCTAGGGACCATTGGTATACTCAACAGAAGGATCGTCTTAGTGTTACCAAACTGCAGAACAGGGTCAAAGTATGAATAGCACACACTTCCTCCTGCTTAGGCAAATTGGGAAAATCGGTTTGAGCCGGCCGGTGTGACCGTGCGGTTCTAGGCGCTTCAGTCTGGAACTGCTTGACCGTTACGGTCGCAGGTTCGAATCCTGCCTCGGGCATGGATGTGTGTGATGTCCTTAGGTTAGTTAGGTTTAAGTAGTTCTAAGTTCTAGGGGACTGATGACCACAGATGTTAAGTCTCATAGTGCTCAGAGCCATTTGAACCAATTTTTTTAAAAAATCGGTTTGTTCTTTTCGCATTTGATGTGGTCTAATGGGCCTGATGAAACTTATGGAGGCATCATTAGTTTATGGGCAGCTCCACTGAAAACGCCACAAAAGTTTTTTTGTACTATATTTTCGCCGTCACCAGCGAACCAAAACCCAGCAGAGGATTCCAAGACGGATATGGACAACATTGGCTGAAATTTACGATATATTTCTAGAATTCCGATGTCCAACAACCTTAAAAATTTTCATGATATCTTTATCAGTTTCCAGGAGACAGAGCTACAAAGTTACCCTGCTTGGACGCATAACATATGTACGTAAAACCCGACGTGAGACGAAAACGTAGTTTATAAAGTGACGTAGCACGGAGAAATGTGCTGTAAACTGTCTCCGTTATCATCTGGGAACCCCATGTCGTAGTGCTGAAGTACGTAAAGTCCGGTCTGAGCTACTGAATTAGTTCTGCGTTATTTCAGTTTCACGTTAGTAAACTACCTGAATTTTACTGACCAATAAATTTCTTTTCATAAGAGTTACATGCCCTTTTACAGGAGGGAAAAGAAGAGAACCAGAGAGAAAAAGGATCCTGTCAGAGCAAAAAAAAATGCGAATATGTTCCTGTTTATTTGCAACACCGACTGAAAAGTGGCGTACTAGCTGTCTCATTCTATCTTCGTCAGTACCTTTTGAAATTTTCCCCCGAAAATTTTGGTATGTGAAGATATTCGCGCTTTTTTATTCTGAGAGAGAAAAAGACAGTGGCAGTAATAAATACTGGAAGATACTAGACAGTGGTTGTGTTATAGAAAGAGCGAAGGAGACAATGGGAGTTTGAGATAAAGAGGGCCACAGTGGCTATGGAACGTAGTTGATGGTGACTGAACAGTGCTAAGAAAAGGGTGAAGGAGACAGTGTCGGGGGGGGGGGGGGGTAGGAATAAAAAAGAGAGAGTTTAACTGGGTAAGAGCCACTGATAATGAGAGACAGAGTATGCGACAATGATGACGAGAGAGAGATAGTGAGTCAGAAGAGACAGCAACAATAGGAAGGAAGGGATGAGACATCAGCAGTGAGAGAGAGAAAGAGGGAAACAAATTACAGTGAGAGGAAACTATAGTATTAGAACGAAGGGGCCTGGGGCTGTGATACAGGAGACACTGACGGTGAGACATAAAGAGGTAATGACAATGAGTTGAGCTGTGGAAGTGAGTGGAAGTAGGCAAGTGGCATGTATGGGTAAGAGAGACTTATTGCGATGGACTAATAGGTGTTGTCGAGTTACAGTTACGACAGCTAGGGGAAGCTTGAGGTGAGCTGCATGTTGGAAAAAAATCGCGAATATGTCGGCATGCTAAAATTTTTGGAAAATTTTTTTAAACGTGCTGTGGAAGGTAAAATGAGGAAGGTGGTACCCCACTTCGCAGTCAGAAAATAAACATTAGCATATTCGCAGTCTGTGTGCTCCGAAAGGAACATTTTCCGCTGGTTTCACTTATCCTTGACTTAAATAGAATCAATAACGATAAAACAATTTTTCCTAAGCATCATTTGTGCACCACAACTTTCGGATAAGGCATGCAGTTACTGACGTACACCGAGAACCAACACATTAAGACCACCCTTTTAATAGCATGTTGACCTACTATTAGAACACAGCACAGCGACAATTGTGCGTGTATGGATTCGACAGTTCTTTTTTGGTTTCCGGAAGCATGTTGCACCAGGTGTTTACGCACAGGTCGTAATTCCGATAAATTACGCATTCATGTTTTGTAAATAATTATCACTTTAGATTCCTGTAACTACAACTCAGACTTCTCGAGATCTACACGACTGTTATGTAATCCGTGGAACCACGCGGAGGAAAGACCTGCACTCTGACACAAAAGATAGAAAGGAAACTCGTGACATTTGAGAAAACTGTTCTGGGACAGAATTGCATACTAGTGAAGTATAGAAACGACTGGAGAAGAAGTAGAAATTGTGGACCGTAGGAGTACAAATCGCTGAACATTGCGGCATTGATTAAATAGAGCTGACTGAAGTGGTATGGGCAAGTAATGTGTCGAGAAGGCCAGGTCACCAGGTAGGTGGTGCAACAAGACGTCAGATGTAACAGACTAAGGGATTGAGATGGACTGACGGGATCAGAGGGATATGTGTATGGTGGTGCTCGACTGAAAAAGAATACATGGCCCGAAGAAGATGGAGGACGCTGACTGGAGAGGTTAATTTAGTTTAGGTTATATTAAATAAAGACCAAATGCATTTTGTCAGGCCAATCTAGTAAGTAACTACATAGTTCTACCCCTCTGGACAGAGGGCCAGAGGGTGGTCAGATTGTGATCGAAATCGATTGTGAGAATAAAAATAAGTACAGGTGGGTACTTTATGGTGCAGTTCCTAATCTTTATTACAGTCGTTGAACAGCGCCTTCCCAAAATATAATCCTCCTTAAGTTGCAGCTCGTTAGGCTTTTGATTATTGCAGTCTGGTTGGGTTCCTAGCTACCTGCGCGCAGCTATGACACATTAGTACCCCTACGAGTCCAGTGACGGATTAGCCGAGCGGTCTGAGGCGCTGCAGTCATGGACTGTGCGGCTGGTCCCGGCGCAGGCTGGAGTCCTCCCTCGGGCATGGGTATGCGTGTTTGTCCTTAGGATAATTTAGGTTAAGTAGTGTGGAAGCTTAGGGACTGATGACCTTAGCTGTTAACTCCCATAAGATTTCACACACATTTCAGCATTTTTGAGCCGTCTTTTTTGCACCATTGATACTACCTTGAAGGTCACATATTACTTCGACTGTTGTCAAGAACAGTATAAATCATAAGTAACATCTAAAAGTAGTAGCATTCTAAGTTGTGTGTCGAATGTTCGCCGAAGTTCGTACTTCGTTCAAGGAATCTTTTGTCTCACGCTATGGACGTACATCTTCACGATTCTGTCTTCTAGAAGTGCATGGCAGCTAGTAATTAGAGTGGAAACTGCGTGTGGAGAATGGAGAGGATAATTAAACATTTTTACTTCTGATTACTAGTAACGTTATTCATAGATCACAACTTCTGATATTTCCGTTAATAAAAGCAGCTTAATGAGGGAGGTCTTCACACCTGCAATTAACAATCTCACTTAAGATCACGCACAGACTAACCTTTTTTCAGAAGAAGACCGTTTAAGGGAGCAGTCTGCTGTCCATGATACTTTGAATTATCTCTATATGGAGTGAGTGAAAATATAGTTGAGATAGCCCTTTCCGGACGGAGATGGCTTTAGCGACATTGCCCATGTAAGCGAAATGGCAACATGTAAATGATTTGGTTCCAGCAGACGTCGCAAACGTGAAATCCGCCCCGATAGACGAGCGCGTTAACCCGCTGCTTTCAGAATCCGGGGAGGCGCGCCGGCCTTGATTCGAATCCGTCCGGTGGATTAATGACGACAGGCGGTATGCCAGCCAGCCTCAAGTTTTTAGACGGTTACCCACATCCCACTAGGTGAATACCGGGCTGGTACCGAAGGTAAGGATTTAAAACCAAAGGAAGAACAATTGAAAACCACAGTTACTCCAGATTGTTTTCTTGGGATGAAATTTTCTCTGCGCACAGACGTGCTCACTTTTCAAGTATCTTTTGCTTATCATGTAACAAATGAAGAAGAATAGTGGCAAGTATTAACAGTAGCATTCCATCTCAAATTTTGTCAGTTGGTTCAAATGGCTCTGAGCACTATGGGGCTTAACATCTGAGGTCCAGACTTACAAGGGAACCTCCCCATCGCACCCCCCTCAGATTTAGTTATAAGTTGGCACAGTGGATAGGACTTGAAAAACTGAACACAGATCAATCGAGAAAACAGGAAGAAATTGTGTGGAACTATGAAAAAAATAAGCAAAATATACAAACTGAGTAGTCCATGCGCAAGATAGGGAACATCAAGGAGAGTGTGAGCTGCGGAGTGACGTGGTCCCGCGGTTAGCGTGAGCAGCTGCGGAACGAGAGGTCCTCAGTTCAAATCTTGCATCGACTGAAAAGTTTAATTTTTTTTTATTTTCAGACAATTATCAAAGTTCAGGCACTCACACATAATCAACTTCGCTGTCGAAAATTTTAGGACATGTTCAGATTTGCTAGGACATATGCAGGATTTGATGGTCTACACAAGGAAAAATTTGAAAACGTTAAAAACATATGTTTTGACAGAGCACAGCGAAAACTGTGCGACTGCGAAACTGTTGCATTCATTTGTTTCAGTTTATGTGACAAACTCTTATGTTTTCATCACTTTTTTGGGAGTGATTATCACATCCACAAGAAAACCTAAATCGGGCAAGGCAGAAGAATCTCTTTACCCATTCGCCAAGTGTACAGGTTAGGTGGGTCGACAACATATTCCTGTAATGTGACGCACATGCCGCCACCAGTGTCGTATAAAATATATCAGACATGCTTTCCTGTTGAGGAACCGATTGACCTATGACCTTGCGATCAAATGTTTTCGGTTCCCATTGGAGAGGCACGTCATTTCGTCTGCTAATCGCACGGTTTTGCGGTGCGGTCGCAAAACACAGACACTAAACTTATTACAGGGAACAGAGACGTCAATGAACGAACGGACAGATCATAACTTTGCGAAAATTAAGAAAGTAAACTTTTCACTCTAGGGCAGACTTGAACTAAGGACCTCTCGTACCACAGCTGCTCACGGTAACCACGGGACCACGGCGCTACTAAGCTCATATTATCCTTGATGTTGCCTATCTTGGGCATGGACTACTCAGTTTGCATATTTTGCTTATTTTTTTCATAATTCCACACAACTTCTTCCTGTTTTCTCGATTGATCTGTGTTCAGTTTTTCAAGACCTATCTACTGTGCCAACTTATAACTAAACCTTGTTAGAACTACTTAAACCTAACTAACCTAAGGACATCACACACATCTAGACAGGATTCGAACCTGCGATCGTGGCAGCAGCCGGCTCGTGATGTGCCGGAGCAGCACATCATAAAAGTGTTTCAATTGAATTGATTCTGCATTATTTCTCTTCCGCAGGTCCTTGACATTAATGCTACCAAGTCTGCTACTCGTGCGGTAATTTGTTTGCATGTTATAAGTTTAGTTATAACCACCCGGTGTAAACGGACACATTTCAACATCTGGGTCCGAAGGGATACAGGTTGAGAATTCATGAAATGTGATTCGAGACTGTAAATGTCGTGTGACGAGGGCCTTCCGTCGGGTAGACCGCTCGCCTGGTGCATATCTTTCGAGTCGACGCCACTTCGACGACTTGCACGTCGATGGGGATGAAATGATGATGATAAAGACAATACAACACCCAGTCCCTGAGCGGAGAAAATCTCCGACCCAGCCGGGAATCGAACCCGGGCCCTTAGGATTGACAATCTGTCGCGCTGACCACTCAGCTTCCGGGATGGACATACGAAACTGTGACACGAAACCATTAAAAATACCAGTTACCGAAAAGCGCCATTTACGGAAATCATTGCTATCGAAAAGTGACAGTTCGCAGGTCGCCATTGACGGAAGTGGAGGCCGCACGAGCGAGCGCCAGGTGCGGCCCGCCTCCCATTACCGGAGTGTGGAGCGCCCATCTCGAGCTCCTCTCGCGTCCGGCCGTAAAAAGAGCGCCCGCTTGCTTTTATTGTGGCCACTAATTTAATTTACAGCCGCGCGGCGCGGCTACGCGCGGGCCCCCGCTATTATTAGCTCTGGCCTCCTCAGCTGCCGCTATCTCCTTTCCCCGGCACGGCCTTCCCCCCCTCCCCTCTCCCACTTTTTTCCCATCCCCCCACACAACTCGTTTGACCCCAAGAGGCGTCCTTGGTGGGAGTTGGGGCCGCGGTCTACCACCGCCGGTAACCAGATCTGCCGTAAACAGGAAAAGCGAAGCGCGCCGGCTGCAGCCGCCCACTCGCTGCTCGGGGAACGGACACTTCCCTCGCCGGGCATCCGGGTCCGGCGCTGTAAAAATAGCACCAACCAGAGCCAGGAGGCAAACGAGGGGTTTTCTTGCGATCTCTGCACTTCATGGAGTACGTAAGTTAACCACACGTCGGTGTGTACAATGTATGAGTCTGGCGATGAACCATACGACTTTCGGAAAGAAACATCATCCGCACAGTTCCAAAGATCGCCCACTCAGCTCAGCAGCTAATGCATCCGAGTTGCTGACACTAATAACATACAGAAAAATGGAAAAGATGTGTTGGATGACAATCAGTGGACGGCCGGTGTGGCCGAACGGTTCTAGGCGCTTCAGTAATATTTTCTGTAACCATGATGAATGGGACTTTCACGTGGCTGAGATCTTGTCAGACCTGGTTTTGGTTGTCGGCATCACAGCCGA
The DNA here is from genome assembly GCF_023897955.1 of Schistocerca gregaria. Taxonomy (NCBI): domain Eukaryota; kingdom Metazoa; phylum Arthropoda; class Insecta; order Orthoptera; family Acrididae; genus Schistocerca; species Schistocerca gregaria. Next base: position 1,025,509,572 of record NC_064920.1, read on the forward strand.
ACAGAAGAAGGGAACGGCCCACGATACTCCACGCATGCACGGGTCACTTCACCAGCAGCGTCTACGGAAACAAAGCTGCAAAGACTACATTGGCCAAGAATGTTTTGATGACAGGGATCGCCGTTGACGAGCAATACAGCATTTTACTCGCCTGTACAATCTCTCTGTCTCTGTTCCCTAGTGGTTATCCTAGTATAAGGGAGGGGGTGCTGTATTCGCGTGCGATATCTCTCTGTGAATCGTGCAAAGTCTATTCTGTGTGTTATCTTATTTTATCAGTTTGTGTTTCGTTGCTAGGATGATTGCAGGTACACTAGTAGATGGGAACAATGGCAGTAGGGTGTCCACAATGGGAAAATCTAAGAAAAACTGGGAATGAACTCTATAGATGTAGCAGTCAGGATGGTGGGGTCATGTTATACGCATGGGAGAAGCAAGGTTACCCAAGAGACTCATGGGTTCAGTAGTAGAGGGTAGGAGGAGTCGGGGCAGACCAAGGAGAAGATACCTGGATTCGGTTAAGAATGATTTTGAAGTAATAGGTTTAACATCAGAAGAGGCACCAATGTTAGCACTGAATAGGGGATCGTGGAGGAATTTTATAAGGGGGCTATGCTCCAGACTGAACGCTGAAAGGCATAATCAGTCTTAAATGATGATGATGATGATGATGTGTTTCGTATTTTCTGGAGCGGAGATCAGGGATCAACCCACAATGTACTCAAACGCGGGTGGAAAAGAACCTGGAAACCACCTTCAAGCAAGTGGTTGTACGGAAAGAACGATCTTTAATTCGCTGAGCGGATTCGATCTGGGCCTCGCTCACCTCCATGTCTTGCAAGATGGTGAACTGTAGTTTGAGAAATAAGAACAGGTTAATTTATTTGTCTGTTAGTGGACTAAGCCGCCCGTAATGGCCGAGCGGTTCTAGGCGCTACAGTCTGGAACCGCGCGGCCGCTACGGTCGTAGGTTCCAATCCTGCCTCGGGCATGGATGTGTGTGATGTCCTTAGGTTAGTTAGGTTTAAGTAGTTCTAAGTTCTAGTGGACTGATGACCTCAGATGTTGAGTCCCATAGTGCTTAGAGCCATTTGAACCATTTTTGACAATCAGTGTGACTTTAGAACAGGTAAAGGCAACAGAGAGGCAATTCTGTCGTTGCGGATGGTAATGGAAGCAAGAATAAAGAAAAATCAAGGGACATTCATAAGATTTGTTAACCTGGAAAAAGCGTCTAGAGTAAAGCACGTGTCAAAAGTGTGGGATCGTTCCCTAAATGTTTACGTATCTTGTTACTGAGGGGGGACGTACGAACCAGCTCGGTATTTGCCTAGCTGAATGTGGGAAACCGTCTACGAACCACATTCTTACATCCACCACCACGACCCTCGTCGTTGATCCACCGGATGGGTTCGAACAGGAGCCGGCGCGCTTACGTGGACAACGTCGCTAAAACATTCTCGACCCGCGTGAAACTACAAGTACAATCCCAAAAGTAAGGTCTACTATTTTTTATAAGTACAGAACTCTGTTCGTGTGGCAGTTGGTCACACTGTTACGAAGAGCGTTTCACGCGCTGTGTGTAAACATGCGCACGCCGCGCTGAGGCGCTCAGTGTTGGCTTGGCAGCCGTTGAGAATGGAGCTCCCGTTGGATGTTACCGCCAAGTGCGAAGTGCGCTCAATAATTCGGTTTTTGAACGCAAAGGGCACTACGCCGATTGAACTTCATCGCAAATTCACGGAAGTGTGCGGTGAGTCGTGCATAGATGTCAAAAATGTTCGCAAGTGGTGTACAGAGTTTGCTGTTGGTCGGACCGACAATTTTTGAGGAGACAGTGTTGAAGGTTGAGCAAAGCATGCGTGAAGATCGGTGGATCACCCTCGATGATCTCTGCACGTTGGTTCCTGAGGTTTCCCGAAGCACCGCCCACAGAATGTTAACGGAAACATTGAACTACCGGAAGTTGTGCGCAAGATGGGTGTCACGCATACTGAATGAGAACCACGTGCGACAACGAGTTGATGCTTCCAGCGCATTTCTTCACCGTCTTGCAGCCGAACAGAACAACTTTCTGGACTCAGTTGTCACGGGTGACGAAACCGGGGCACACCAGTTTACACCTGAGACCAAGCAACAATCACGCCAGTGGCGGCAACCTTCTTCGCCAAAGCCGCGGAAATTCAAACAAACACAGTCTGCGGTAAAGTAATGACAACCGTTTTTTTGGGATCGAAAAGGGGTGTTGTTGGTCGACTTTATGCCCACTGGGACCAAAATTAACGCTGACAGTTACTGTGAGACTATGAAAAAACTCAAACGTGCAATTCAGAACCGGAGAAGAGGAATGTTGAGCAGGGGCGTATACATTCTCCATGACAACGCTCGTACACACATCCCTCGGCAAACCGTTGCTCTCCTGCAGCAGTTTCAGTGGAGCATAATCACCCACCCACCCTGTAGTCCTGACCTGGCACCCAGTCACTATCACCTGTTCCCTAGGTTAAAAGAACATTTGGCTGGAAAGCGATTCAGCTCTGACGACGAGGTGAAAGGAGAGGTCCATAACTTTCTGAACAGCATGGCGGCGAGCTGGTATAACATGGGCACACAAAATCTGCCTCAGCGTCTACAAAAATGCAACGACGGAAATGGTGATTATGTCGAAAAATAGCTAAATGTTCAAGCTGTAAACTGATGTAAACCCGGAGTGGCCAAGCGGTTCTAGGCGCTGTAGTCTGGAACCGCGCGACTGCTAAGGTCGCAGGTTCGAATCCTGCCTCGGGCATGGATGTGTGTGTTGCCTTAGGTTAGTTAGGTTTAAGTAGTTCTAAGTTCTAGGGGACTGATGAGCTCAGAAGTTAAGTCCCATAGTGATCAGAGCCATTTTGATGTAAACCATTGTAGAAATAAACAGGGTTATATACTTATAAAAAAAAATAGGAGACCTAATTTCAGGGATTACCCTCGTAGTTCCAGAACTGATGCTGGAAGAAGTTTACGGTACTGTAATTGGACGGGAAAGTGACGGTGAACGGTTCTCGGCACCAAACACTGTCCAGGTGTTCAACGGTAAAGCAGAAACATTTCCTCCGCGTCCTGAAGTACTAGCGCCGTGTTTCACTATCTTTTTTGCCTCGTCATCGAGAACACAAGCACTACAGGTACCACCATAATAGTCACTCACAGGATACAGTTGCACGTCAAACCCCCATACGCATGCGGTACCCAAGCATACTTTGTTCACAACGTCCTGAACGAGGTCTCTAGTTCTAAATAGGTTGAAGCCGATAGAAGCCAGTCGACTGTGAGCCATGGGCTTTTTCAGAATTGTTCAAATGGCTCTAAGCACTATGGGACTTAACATCTGAGGTCATCAGTCCCCTAGAAATTAGAACTACTTAAACCTAATAACCTAAGGACATCACTCACATCCATGCCCGCGCCAGAATTCGAACATGCGACCGTAGCGGTCGCGCGATTCCAGACTGAATCGCCTAGAACCGCTCGGCCACACCGGCCGGCTGGTGTAAACAAAAAAAAAAACGCGATGATTGGTCAGAAGCCGTAGCACAATGGCGTTATTAGGCTCTTGCAAGTAGGTCCTACTTATGTATTCGATAAATTATAACTAAGTTACGTTAAATAAAATTTTTAAGATATTCTGATGTATTAACAACCATCAGGGTTGTTCTTACTCAGGCTTTACCTATGTAGTTTTTATTTCAAACATCATGTATATACACAGTCTCTGTACTGTTGTTGCTCTGATTGTCGCGTTGTTAACACAAAGAATGAAAATGGCCGAGAAATAGGTTGTTCTTAATGTTTTTCATAAATTTAAAGAAAAAACCGACTTTGAAGTTTTCCAAGGGGCAGTATTTAATACATTTGACCTGCAAGTACATATTGGATGTATAGCGAAATCGATAGCGTAGTAGGTTGATAATCTAACGCAGTTTATTAAATGCTGGTTCAAGTCTCACCTTACTTTTTTTTCGTTCAATCTGAAATACCTACAGCTCATAATTATAGAATTCATCATCTTTTTACGAATGGTGCACATCTGCTTGTTTCTAATTACATTTTGCGTGAGAAATCTCTCTTTTCATTTCAAATATAAATCCTTAATTATCGATATTTTGTGAAACATTATTGATAAAGGCTGCTTAAATTAAGATAAAACAGTTTAATTTTTAGGGCAAAAATGAAAAACGAAATATCCTTTATTTGGAATATGTCCATTGTTTTATGCTTCAGATGTAGTTTCACGCGAACCAGAGTGATAAGCAGCGTAGAAACATGAAAAACAATCATTTTCACAATATCGAGCACACCATACAAATGCTGCATTTTTACGTTTTCCACTGTACCATTACAACACAAACCCAACACAACTGATCTGGAGCCAAGCTAAGGGATTTGGCCCGAGAAGTAACAAAACTATTAAGGTGCCAGGCGTACTGGAACTAACGCACGTGGCTTCTTCGCACGTCACTGCCGAACGCTGGAGGGATACAGAACGGCGCGGCATAAAAGAAGATGCGAAAGTGGGACGCCTGGATGGCTTCATGGATTGTGTTGTTGATAGACTCGTTATCAACGTAGCCCATGACAGTTCCACAATTGAAGTGTATTTCTCGGATTCGGATAAGGAAGGTGCTGAGAGATTACCAGACGACTGACTGTAATTAATACCTACAGTGGCTTCAGAATTCAACGTTACGGCGACATCCCTGCAGTATGCTTTTGCATCATACACAGGTCGCTCAGAAAAATTGCCCGGTGTTTAAGTTAGGAATTTTCATCACTCTTTTTTTTAATTAAAACACCGTGTTAGGTGAGAACGAGAACACTTTATGTTTTCCGTCACTCATGACATTTTGAGACGTCATATGCCAGACTCAGAATAACATCTTTTGCAAATACACCCAACGGCAGTTGCACATGAGATTGTACGTTTTTCTTGTATTGCTCACTTGTATGAGCTTTTTGCTAAGCATATTTTTTCTGATGATGATTGCTCGAAACGCGTCATAAATAAAGCTTTTAGCGTTCAAGACGTTTCCATAGAAGTACTACCTGCCAAGCCTGGATGGTCGCATATCTTACAAATGGAAGACTCAGCATTCAAATGAAACGTAACACTAGCACATAACATGGGTTCTGCTTGCATACGCAAGAGAGCACACGTAGCCCATACTCAGGAGAAATTTAGAATGTTAATACTATTGGTTCAAATGGCTTTGAGCACTATGGGACTTAACATCTATGGTCATCAGTCCCCTAGAACTTAGAATTACTTAAACCTAATTAACCTAAGGACATCACACACATCCATGTCCGAGGCAGGATTCGAACCTGCGACCGTAGCGGTCGCGCGGTTTCAGACTGTATGTCCTGGAACCGCTCGGCCACCCGGCCGGCTCTTGCGACATTCCTGTATAATGTGGTCAATGCTCTGCTCCTTCACAGTGAGACGATTGGGGCGTCTGAAAGTCCTCTTTCGTACGTGATGAACGTAGTTAGTTCTTCTGTGTCCACGTCTGATTCTGTTCAGTTGACGCCAGGTTCTTTTAGGCAGTTGGAAGTCTGATACACGTGTGGGGTATTCGAGGCCATGACGAGGCGTTCTCCTTCCACATCATTCTTGGGTGGATGGATATCACAACCTGTCCTGAATGGTTTCCTTGACATACTTCTATGCTCGACCTGCTTAACGAATGCACTACACGAGTATACAGTTGGAAGCCTGTCACCGGGGATCCGCATGACGCATTCTACTGTTATTCCGATGCTACAGGACGCAGAGTCTGGCAAGCCGTTTGATAACAAAGGACATGGGCTCTATTGATGGGACGGCGGTGAGGGGAAGATGGGTCGCTTAAGAGGCACATAAATATTTCCGGTTATGCGTACCTGAAGGCGACAACATAGCAAAGAAACTAAACCGAGAAGCTAATGAAAAGTTAAATTGGGTTCCTTTCATCTCTCCGCCGTCAGCAAGTGGATTCCACAGCCGGGCGTCGCCGATAACGAAGCAGTAATTCGAGGAACAAAAGACTGAGATGGGAACGCGGGGTGGCAGAGGCTGCCGGCCGCAGAGCCAATTTACGCTTTGTTAAGGCGACAAAGCCGACAAAGACAACACGCCGCGCCGCCATCGCTATTTCTATCCTGGCCACCGCCTTATAGCCAATAGCGCTCTGCGCGAGCATGCCGTGCGGATTCTGCGCGCTGCCGTCGTGTAATTTTTGGTGACTCCTAAAATACACGCTAAAGGCGGAAAAGCTGAAATGGCTGCGGAAGACTTCTGATATGCGGTGCTTCGCAGGTGTGATACAAGGCAGTGCCGGCCGCTGCGACCGCGCGGTTCTAGCGGTTCTAGGCCCTTCAGTGCTGAACCACGCGGCTGCTCCGGTCGCAGGTTCGAATCGTGCCTCGGGCATGTATGTGTGTGCTGTCCTTAGGTTAGTTAGGTTTACGTAGTTCTACGTCTAGGGCACTGATCGCCTCAGATGTTAATCCCATAGTGCTCAGGGCCATTTGAACCATACAAGGCAGGAATAGGATTCTGATTAACACCTTTAGCTGCCGAATTAAACAATTTTATTCACTACCGGTTTTATTCGGCACACTACCATCTCCAAGAACAAAAGATAAAATTCGTATCTGTGTCTCTTACGTACACTACTGGCCATTAAAATTGCTACACCACGAAGACGACGTGCTACACACGCGAAATTTAACCCACAGGAAGAAGATCTGTGATATGCAAATGATTAGCTTTTCAGAGGTTTCACACAAGGTTGGCGCCGGTGGCAACACCTACAATGTGCTGACATGAGGAAAGTTTCCAACCGATTTCTCATACACAAACAGCAGTTGACCGGCGTTGCCTCGTGAAACGTTGTTGTGACACCTCGTGTAGGGAGGGGAAATGCGTACCATCACGTTTCCGACTTTGATACAGGTCGGATTGTAGCATCTTATCCGCATGGCTATAACGGATCGTGCAGCCACGTCTCGACCCCTGAGTCAATAGATGGGGACGTTTGCAAGACAACAACCATCTGCACGAACAGCACAACGACGTCTGCAGTAGCATGGACTTCCAGCTCGGAGACCATGGCTGCGGTTACCCTTCACGCTGCATCACAGACAGGAGCGCCTGCGATGGTGTACTCAACGACGAACCTGGGTGAACGAATGGCAAAACTTCATTTTTTCGGATCAATCCAGGTACCGTTTACAGCATCATGATGTTCGCATCCGTGTTTGTCGACATCACGGTGAACGCACATTGGAAACGAGTATTCGTCATCGCCATACTGGCGTCCACCCGGCATGATTGTATGGGGGTGCCATTGGTTACACGTCTCGGTCATCTCTTGTTCGCATTGACCGCACTTTGAACAGTGGACGTTACATTTCAGATGTGTCACGACCCGTGCCTCTACCCTTCATTCGATCCCTGCGAAACCCTACATTTCAGCAGGATAATGCACGACCGCAAGTTGCAGGTCCTGTACGGGCCTTTCTGGATACAGAAAATATTCGACTGCTGCCCCGGCCAGCACATTCTCCAAATCTCTCACCAATTGAAAACGTCTGGTCAATGGTGGCCGAGCAACTGGCTCGTCACAATACGCCAGTCACTACTCTTGATTAACTGTGGTATCGTGTTGAAGCTGCATGGGCAGCTGTGCCTGTACACGCCATCCAAGCTCTGTTTGACTCAATGCCTAGGCGTATCAAGGCCGTTATTACGGCCAGAGGTGGTTGTTTTGCGCACTTATTTCTCAGGATCTATGCACCCAATTTGCGTGAAAATGTAATCACATGCTAGTTCTAGTATAATATATTTGTCCCATTAATACCCGTTTATCATCAATTTTAATGGCCAGTAGTGTATATTGTAGCCAAGCTACTCGAAACTTGTCGGTAAGCTTGCATAAATTCGACACTAATATATTGGAGTGTACAGGGTGTAGCAGGTACAGGTGCAGATATTTTTATATGTTGTACACTATATGATTAAAAGCATCAGTACATCCCCAAAAACAAACGTTACATTAGGTTCATTCTGCTGCCAGCTACTGCCAGGTGCTTCATATTAGCGACTTCAGTGGTCATTAGACGTAAGGAGAGAGCAGAATGGGGCGGTCGTCGGAAGTCACGGACTTCGAACGTGGTCAGGCGATTGGGTGTCATTTGTTTCATACGTCTGTACGCGAGATTTGCACACTCCTGAACATCCCTAGGTCCACTGTTTACGATGTAACAGTGAAGTTGAAACCTGAAGGACACGTACAGCACAAAAGCATACAGATCTCGTGTTTTGACTGACAGAGACTGCCGGCAGTTCAAGCGGGTCGTACTGTGTAAAAGGCAGACATCTATCTAGACCATCACACAGGAATTCCAAACTGCATGAGGATCGTAATTTCTAAGACTTTCCCGGCGATTTGCTGACATCTCGTAAAATCGGGTGTACTGCCGGTGGTCCGCGTCTTCCCAACACGATATTTCGACGTCGTAACTCGGCATCTTCATCAGGTGTTCCCTGAGACCACCGACAGAAATGGCCACAGCGGGCGCGGACGGCATAGGGAGCACCACACACCGCCCAGGCATAAATATGGGACGAGGTCAGCTCGCCAACCAGTCTCAGGGAACACCTGATGAAGACGCCGAGTTATGACGTCGAAATATCGTGTTGGGAAGACGCGGACCACCGGCAGTACACCCGATTTTACGAGATGCATGAGGATCCACTGCAAGTACTATGACGGTTAGGCGGACGGTGAGAAAACTTGAATTTTATGGTGGAGCGGCTGCTCTTAAGCCATACATCACGCTAGTAAATGCCAAACGTCGACTCGCTTGGTGTAAGAAGCGTAAACATTGGACAATCGAACAGTGGAAAAACGTTTTGTCGAGTGACGAATCACGGTAGCGATCCGATGGTAGGCTGTGGGTATGACGAATGCCCGGTGAACGTCATCGTGTGTAGTGCCAACAGTAAAATTTGGAGGCGGTGGTGTCATGGTGTGGTCGTGTTTTTCGTGGAGGGGCGTTCACTACTTGTTGTTTTGCGTGGCACTATCACAGCACAGGCCTACATTGATGTTTGAAGGACCCTCTTGCTTCCAATCGTTGAAGAGGAATTCGGGGATGGCGGTTGCATCTTTCAACACGATAGAGCGCCTGTTCATAATGCACGGCCTGTATGGAGTATTTACACGACAATGACATCCCTATAATGACGAACCGTCATCGATATCTCTCCTTAGTGCAGCACTCCATGAAGAATGGGCTGCCATACCCCAAGATACCTTCCAGCACCTGAGTGAACATATGCGTGCGAGAGTGGAAGCTGTCATCAAGGCTAAGGATGGGCCAACACCATATTGAAGAATTCCAGCACAACCGATAGAGGACGCCACGAAGTTGTAAGTCATTTTCAGCTAGGTGTCCGGATACCTTTGATCACATAGTGTACTTTAATATGTACACAAATTAGTGTGTCGGTTGTTTTTTCTCTGGGTTGAACAGTCTTACTGCAAACACGTCACATACTTTACTACCTGATGTTTTCTGCACGGCCGTAACCTCACCCCTGTCAGCACAGCCTCACCGCTTGCGTCCACACTTCAGCACCTGACCTGTTGACCAGGGGAAGCAACATTAATGGCTTACTCTTGTCACATGTACTTGGACGTACTACCCAACCTAAAAACATACGGCTTGTAATATATATAACTACTAGCCTGCAGATGACCTAAATACTGATGTAGCTTTGTTCACTACATGCCCTCAGTTATCAACAGAAATATCTGCACTTAATGGGCGTCATAACCTGTATACATCCACATATTATGACTTCATCCGACATCTGCTGTGCAGTTCTAATTGGAACTAGTTGAATACGTTTGTTTATACCGTCAAAATAAGAATTTTCGATAGCCGTTATTGGAAGCAATACACACACGTCTGTAAAATTCGTTGACACATTACCGACTTCTTGCGACGTGCCGTTCCACACGTGTACATTGCTTAAAACAGATGGATATGGCTATCGAATTTTCTGAAAGGAAAGGGTAAGCGAAGGTAACCAGTTACACTCAGAATAGTACAAGCACATGACGGATGGAGTGGTAGCATGAAGATATATACAGTGCAGTATATTACTGTTAAAAATGTGGACACTTACTAATGATAGTAACCAGCCTATCACAATGATACATTACTGACATACAGATGTGAAGTTCAGTTTTTGTACATAAAGATAGTCATGCAGATTGAAACCGCCAGTGCATGCGGCAGTAGCAGGTGTTAGCGGCAATGGTGCTCGTGAAGCAATTACTTTTCTGGGCCGTCACTGTCGTGCTGAAAGTGACTGAGTCTTGACGTAGACTGCTAATATTTTACTCAACAAATCTTAACATTGCTAGTGAGTATAATTTGCTTTGGGGCGCGTACACGGCCTTCACGTTTTAATTTCCGCTTATGTTTGTCAGAAATTAATTCACTGTTATTGTAATTTCGAGCAATCCTCTTTTTGGAGCAACTGAAAGTATACAATTCATCTGTTACGCACAGAAGTTCATAAAAAATTATGCGCGCTCTATAAAAATATGCGAAAGAGTAAATGAGCAGTACTTACAAATTATAGATAGAAATATGCACATAGGTATAAATACGAGTATAACTGTCATTTCAAACTTCAAGGGGCTACGAACGATATCACAAATGAATTAAGTGTTCCTACTCTCTTGAAATTTTGAGTAGCTATTCTATTTATAACGCGTAGTTTCATTAATGATTTGTAACTACTGCTCACTTACTGTTTCACATATTTTTATAAAACGTGTATTTAATTTTTTTGAACCTCTGTACGTAACAGGTGCATTGTAAACGTTCAGTTGCTTGAAAATGAGGTATGTTCGAAACTGCAATTGCAGTAAGTAATTTTTTTAACTGTTGTAAGGTGAAATCATGTGTGATAATGACTACGTTGTCAGGGAAAGTACCTAACCTCCAAAATCTAAATGTTTCATTGTGCAGCGCATTGGGTATGTTCCTGGAAGAGTCAGTCTGTGCACCGAACTGCAACTCAAACTTGCCTTTAGACGACAATGCTCTTACCAACTGAGCTGTTCAGCCACTACTCATTGTTCTAGGTAGTCAATTTAAACAAAAATTTTAAAGAACTTGTACCGGTTTAATTCCGTAACCAATTAGAACAGAAGTCAAGTTGACAAGCCATATGACCGTTGCCTTGTTGACTGTATGCAGAAATTATACACTGAAGCGCCAAAGAACCTGGTATTGGCATGCGTATTCAAATTCAGAGATATGTAAAGAGGCAGAATACGGCGCTGCGGTCGGCAACCGCTATATAAGACAAGTGGGTTTGAATGTGGTGTTACAGTCGGCGCACGAGCGATGGGACACAGCATCTCCGAGGTAGCGATGAAGTGGGGATTTTCCCGTACAAACATTTCACCAGTGTACCGTGAATATCAGGAATTCGGTAAAACATTAAATCTTCAATATCGCTGCGGCCGGTAAAAGATTCTGCAAGAATGGGACCAACGACGATTGAAGAGAATCGTTCAACGTGACAGAAGTGGAACACTTCCGCAAATTGCTGCAGGTTGCAGAGCTGGGCCATCAACAAGTGTCAGCGCGCGAACCATTCAACGAAACATCATCGACGTGGGCTTTCGGAACCGAAGGCCCTGTCGCGTACCCTTGATGACTGCACGACACAAAGCTTTACGCCTCGCCGGGGCCCGTCATCCACGACATTGGACTGTTAATGACTGGAAACATGTTGCCTGGTCGAACTAGCCTCGTTTCAAATTGTATCGAGAGGATGGACGTGTGCGACTATGGAGACAACCTCTTGAATCCATGGACACTTCATGTCAGCAGTGGACTGTTCAAACTGGTGGAGGTTCCGTAATGGTGTAGCGTGTGTGTAGCTGGAGTGTTATGGAACCCTTGATACTTCTAGATACGGCTTTTGATAGATGACACGTACGTAAACATCCTGTCTGATCACCTGTCTATTGTGCATTGGGAAATTCTAGCAGGACAATGTGACACCCCACACGTCCAAAACTGTTGCGGAGTGGCTCCAGGAACACTCATCTGAGTTTAAACACTTCCGTTGGCCACCAAATTCTCCAGGCATGAAGATTGAAGGAAAGGAAACAAAAGAAAAATTCGGAGTAGGTATTAAAATCCATGGAGAAGAAAGTTCGAGGTTCGCCGATGACATTGTAATTCTGTCTGAGACGGCAAAGGACTTGGAAGAGCAGTTGAACGGAATGGAAAGTGTCTTGAAAGGAGGATATAAGATGAACATCAACAAAAGCAAAACGAGGATAATGGAATGTAGTCGAATTAAGACAAGTGATGCTGAGGGAATTAGATTAGGAAATGAGACACTTAAAGTAGTAAAGGAGATTTGCTATATGGGGAGCAAAATAACTGATGATGGTCGAAGTAGAGAGAATATAAAATGTAGACTGGCAATGGCAAGGAAAGCGTTTCTGAAGAAGAGAAATTTGTTAACATCGAGTTTAGATTTAAGTGTCAGGAAGTCATTTCTGAAAGTATTTGTATGGAGTGAAACATGGACGATAACTAGTTTGGACAAGAAGAGAATAGAAGCTTTCGAAATGTGTTGCAACAGAAGAATGCTGAATATTAGATGGGTAGATCACATAACTAATGAGGAAGTATTGAATATGATTGGGGAGAAGAGAAGTTTGTGGCACAACTTGACTAGAGGAAGGGATCGGTTGGTAGGACATGTTCTGAGGCATCAAGGGATCACCAGTTTAGTATTGGAGGGCAGTGTGGAGGGTAAAAATCGTAGAGGGAGACCAAGAGATGAATGCACTAAGCAGATTCAGATGGTTGGAGGTTGCGGTAGTTACTGGGAGATGAAGAGGCTTGCACAGGATAGAGTAGCATTGGGAGCTGCATCAAACCAGTCTCAGGACTGAAGACCACAACAACAACGAAGATTATTGAGCATATCTGGGATGCCTTGCAACGTGCTGTTCAGAACAGATCTCCACCCTTTCATAATCTTATGGATTTATGGACAGCCCTGCATTATTCATGGTGTCAATTCCCTCCAACACTACTTCAGATGTGAGTCCATGCCATGTCATGCCGCGGCATTTCTGCGTGCTAGCGGGGGCCCTACACGATATTAGGCAGATGTACCAGTTTCTTTAGCTCTTCAGTGTATAAATTGAAGGCTGAGGATGGAGAAAGGAAAGCGCACTTGCACGGACTATCTCGGTACGCCCACCTCCACCATTACTTTAGTACAATATATATCACTGCTGCGTATTTCGCGTCATGTCTATTATTTCGGATATGTCTGGAAGAATAGGCGCCACACATACGCAGAAAGGCAATTGATAGAACGGCGTATTAACTGCAAGGCGTCGTTGCTCCTCTCGCTGCAGTGAGAAACCATACTCCATGGAGCTATGCCCTACGGGAAGGTAGTCAAGAGCTTCTGCTCTTCACCAGTAGCGTCTTATTTGCGCCTACTTCCCTCCCGTCTTCTTCCTATCAGCGCGTAATTTTCTGCCTCAGCAGCCGGGTGCTGGAGTGCACAAGGGCCGCACAATATGCCACATGTGTCCCAGTACGACTTCTGCAGCCGTTCTCAACTATCCCGCCTGCAGCCCATTTCTCCCAGTTCCCATCAGTGGTGCAATCGCTCGAATGAATCCAGTTCCTCCCTTCTTAAGCCGCAATGCAACACCGAGTTTTCCAGACTAGCCCCCTGTAGTTTACGCGGATTTAACTCTGAAGGCACTCTAGATGAAACAGATCAGTCATGCTTGAGCACGTCTCGCATTCTCCGTTATCTCTATACTCCACCTAACTCGGCGTCGAAAATGGTGACCTCCTCTTACAAACAAAACTGTAGAGTACATTTAAGCAAAAAACGCAGAAGTCAGTAAAATCAAGAGGAAAGGATCTTTATTCAGTTTCACAGCAGGTGTGCCCTTAGAAAGGTTGTAAACCGCTCCCACTAATATATAACGTTTGTCACTGTATAAAGCAGCCTTCGACAGTTGGCGAGACTAGCTACAAATGTGTAAAGTTATCCGTTGAATATAACTCAGAGGAGGCGATGATTTACAGCTTATGAACTGTTTTGAAAAGTAACGATTGCGCGCAATAGCTGGTACATTGTCACTTCTTTATTAAAACCACAGATTTCAGTTAAACAGTGGACTGTTCTAAGGCATCTGTATGCAGCAAAAAGACCATAATTGGAAACAGTGCAGACAAACCAAAATCAGTCATCATAGACCCAACAATTTCGTATTATAAATTATGCTTAGAAAGAGGGCAATTAATTACAGCTCATGCCTCTCCAAACATGATCGTTTGTAATCTAGATCAAACTTGTACATAGTGTAGCTGCTCCAAAATTATAAAAGGCAGTAAAACTCCAGATTTACAGGTGAAGCACAGTATCAGACTCTTTTCATGTACAGTATTACCAGTCCCGTGTCCTGTCGGCATCGTTATAAGGGTTTCGGTATTGTTACAGCAGTGGGTGGCAGGATACCATTTCTGATGCTACTTTCCTTTCCATAATATTGTTATATTCCGCCCTGGATTTTCCACTGTTAAGTTAATAGTGCGATAATTCTCGCACTTACCTGCCTTTACTGTCTTCGAGACTGTCTGGTGCCAAAAGAAGCGAAACGTTTGAAATTTTACAATATAAGAACCTAACATAAAGCAAACACAGATAGATGTTAAGAAATGTGTACAGCACTTGTTTCTTACTACGTATTTAAAGAAATGTAATGCGAAAATTAAATTAATAGAAATATTAATTTTTGCAAAGTGTGGTACCTGACTGTGTACACAGTTACGTATTAGCATGTAATACTCGTATATGAGTCACAAAATATAGACAGATACGTATACTTACTGATTAAACTTCTCTTTGTTGTGTTGGCTACTCTTCTGCGTTGAAGATTATTAACTTGTTTGACTGTTGTATTTTCTGTTTTTCTCACACTCGTAACGTGTCTCTCTTACACAAAGATGTGTTGCCAACCTTTGAAATAATCTCGTTAGCTTTAGAAAATAAGAAAATAAATAATTTAAGTACATGCAAATGGTTGGAAAGCGGTCCAGAATATATCTGCATATTTACGTAAATTAGATCTCAACCGGAAAGCTGGAAATTCTTTAATTCAGATTTTAATATGAAGATATTTGCCATAGCTGAACTTAGTACCTCATCGTGAATATGATACTGAAGGAAAACTCTGTATATATTAACTTTTATAATCTGTCGTGAACTAACAAAGATCTCAAATCTGCCTTTTCAATACCGTAATAATGACAAAGAAGAGTAAAGTTTAAGCTTCTATCCCCCTCCTGACCGTCTCTCTTTCCGACGTAAAGATTTTAGCATCATTGTTAGACTTTTCATAATCTGTCCTATACAAAAAATTTAAACAATTAAACACTTTCCAGTTTTTCCGTTCCTTGCCGACATCTAGGGCGTACAGCACATTATCACGTTGTGTCAGTCTGGCAAAAAAAAATAATTATTAAAGCAGATACCGCTATTATATTAAAAGGCGACAGGTGATTTTTTACCACAGCTGAGTTGGTATTCGTCTCTAAAGACATCGACGTCAACTGGTTGCTAAATTCTCCTTTCCATAGCTTCTGTGCAGACCTTACAGTTGTAACTGGCTATGACAACGAAGCACTTACACAAATTACAGCTGCCACTTCAGCCATCAACGAATGACAAAGCAGTATATGGACCTGGCGTCGTGACTCGGAGATAATCGAACAGCGCTGCGTTAACTGGCCTGTAATCCGAGTCTATTGTTTCTGGGTCGCGCAGCAGCGACAGCTGCAAGGGATTACAAATGGTTTGTGAAGTCCTTTATGACTGCGATAATATCTGGCGTTATACCCTGGGTCGTCAAGCGAAGTGACGCTAAGTGCTCTGTGGCTGTCACGAGAAGGGCTAAATGGCATGTAACATGGTGCAGGGTGCGCCAAAATTAATTAATAATAACACGCGTATCGCACAACGTGTTAAATGTTGGGTTGCCCTTGGGGACTTATGAATCACTTTATCTGACAAAAAAAGTGACGTACTCAGAAGACTTAATCGCATATAAAAGTAATTTCATACACGTAAACATCACAGATGGATGTGTAAATGATTAGAGCTGCAATTCACTGTGATAGAAGTACCATCAGAGTACACTAGTGTTTTTCATAGTGTTGTTAGCAGGCTTTGTACAATATATGGGGGGGGGGGGGGGGGGGGTGAACAGCGTCAGATGTTGAGCGATCACTGCGAAGGATTTGGAGATGCCGTGTACACGTGTGACACAGATTTTTCAGCGTTTGAAAAGGGCCACGTCTTGCGTATCCATTTGGCCGATAGGTCGAATCGTGCAATATACATACTTGGTGGGCATCTGGATGTGACAGGGAGTAAATGTTGGACTGCTTGGGAACGTGAGGCCACAAATGCTTCTCGTCAAGATTCCAGACACCATATTGTGCACCAGGCACAGTGTAACTCTTTCACATACGCATCAGCCATCCGGGAACAAGCAGTGGACTCTCAGCAATATTTGGTACCATCCCACACCATAGGTTGGAGACCATGCAGCAATCGGACTATAGAATTGCCGTTCTATGCACAGTCTGCCGTTAACAGCACAACACGAACGACTGCGTTTGGAGTGGTACCATGGCCGGGATAAGTGTGTTGCTGATGAATGCAGTGGAAATGGATTCAGCGATGAACAGCGGTTATGCACCATTCTGGATGATCATTGCCAGCGAGTTTGGTAGCGACCTGGTAAGAATTCCCATCCCTCCAGAGTTTTAATCCTAGCGTCATGGCATCTGGTGTGACTTCAGGTCACAGCTGGTGGTGATTAAAGATAACTCTTATGGCACAACGATACGTCACAGTCCGCAGCTCGTGGTCTAGTGGCCAACGACGGTGCCTCTGGATCACGAGGTCCCGGGTTCTGTACCTGGCCTGGGTCAAGGATTTTCTCCGCGCGGGGATTGGGTGTTTGTGTTGTCCTCATCATTTCATCATTACTCGGGAAAGTGGCGAGAATGGACAGTGAAAATATCGGGAATTTGTGATGGCAATGATAACCGCGCGGTTGAGCGTCCCACAAACCAAATATCATCATCAGTATCATAACAATACGTCACAGACATCCTGTGTCCTCTTTTGTTGCCTCGGATGCAACAGTGTCATAGTGACATTTTTCAACACAACAATACTCGTCTACTCTCTGTGAACTGTTTGCGTGATGTTGAGGTATTCACGTGGGCCAGCGAGGTCTCCAGTTTTATCCCTGGTAGCATGTGTGAGACCACCGCTGAAGTCAGCTCCTCCCCAGCTTCACTATACAGGATATCAAGGACCCGATACACCAGTTGTGGGCCAGACTACGTTAGGAAAGGATACAATGGCATTATGACAGCATTCCCAATCGAATCAGTGCATACATTCAGACCACAGGGGGGGGTGCAACGACATAGTGACAAGTCGTCTCATAATCTAAGCGCTTTAGAAATTTGGTACCATTTTGTAACCGGTTGCAGAATAATAACCACTGCCAGTCACATTAGATAGCGATTTTTCCAGCCTCAGTATTGGAAATCAATATAGCTGATGTATCCATATCAGTTTCGCATTAAATGTACCAATATATTTTACAAAAATATTTATTTTTTACACGTTACTATGTATTGGTCGCCATGCCAATTACTGAAGCTTCCGTATTATTATTACCCAACGTAATCATGTTGGATGTTGTGAGTGCGTGAGTTTCTGGAGCTATTAACGTCTAAAATGTCACTGCTTTATCAAAGACATAATGTGGAAGCACCAATAATTAGCATGGTGATTAATATACAGTTAAGATCTAAAAAACGAAGTACTTTTGTAAAAGTACACGGTAAATGTAATGCAAAAATGATACATCGCTTGTATTGATCTCTGACACTGAGAATGGAAACATGTACATGAATGTAAACAGCCTGAAGAAGTGCACAAGCCCAAAACCGGTCCTGTGTTACGGAAAATCTCATTCTTTTCTGACTGGCAGTGGCTATTATTCCACACCCTATAAAAGGAGTTACAGAGTCCAGCTGCATTCATTATAGGTAAATCACACATATTATAATCGCTGAAATAACATCACATTCCCTCTCAACCCGTGAAGTTTCATTTAGTTTCCTCCTCCCCTGCTCTGCTTCACGTTTTTTGTATGGCAGAGAATGTACACAACCATCAAACGATCTGTATTGCGAGAAGTCTGATGAACTTAAGAACACTCCAAGAGTCAGAAGAATTCATTGCACGTTTTCCCTCCCCCCCCCCCTCCCTCCCTCCCTCCCTCCCTCCCTCCCTCTCTCTCTCTCTCTCTCTCTCTCTCTCTCTGTGTGTGTGTGTGTGTGTGTGTGTGTGTGTGTGTGTGTGTGTGTGTGTGTGCGCGCGCCTGTGTGTTGCTTGCTCGTCCGCAAAAGTTTAAGTGGCAGCACTTTCTTCGTAGCATGCTGGACAGTCCTTCGAGGAACCGACCACTGGTGGGTACTTCCGCGAACTTGCAACGCCCCACTCGGCATCTCGAGGCCTGCCATAAACATCTCATCTTTATGGCTGCGCCAACCCTAATTCCCACTCTATTCACAGTCGCGACGGCTGTGTGGGCTATTTACGAATTGTTAGCAGTGCTCGCAGGACGGTCAAACTAGGCAAGGTTCGCGAATGAGAGATACGATCACTTACATCGTGAACTCCTGGTCCTAACTACAGCGCAGCTACATTAAGAGCAATCTGCACAGAAATAGCGTCGCCGTCTTTTGAAGTATTTGTTTCTTCTCACAAGGTACCGTTGTAACACATTATTACTTCATGGTATAACAACCAGCATTTATTCCATTCATGACGAGAGACCTGGTTTGAGCGGCTAAAATAGTACAGCGGCAGCTTTTAGCATACAGTATTTTTCCGGTGCAGTTTCCGTGCACTATGTAACGATGTTTGAACACCTAATTATTTCTGCAGATGATAGTTGGTATACATCGTCCACATGAGTAACCACCAGATTTTGATTCCCATATAAGTGAAATGGGCGTGCCATGAGAATGTTGCGTAATTTACTATTCGTTTTCTCTTTATTACAAAGTTCTTTGCTCCCAGTTCGTTTAACTTTTTAGAATTTTTGAAAAAAAATATTTATTACTACTGCTGAGCCTCTACCATACATTTTTCAGTATACATAGTGCATCTTAGTAACAGCAACGTAAAATGACTAGCACTGTTCCGCTCGAGGTAGGATTCGAAACTGCAACCGTAGCAGCAGCGCTGTTCCGGACTGAACCGCCTAGAACAGCTCGGCCGCAACGGCCGGCACTAACACTGTAAAATAAATATTATTGTATAATGTGAAACCAAAATGGAATCAACAAGTACGAGGCAATATATGCGCTTTCCACATTAAAACAGTGTAGTCGCGTTCTGAGTCAGCATTTCGAATCTTACCAGTCTCTGATCATTCATCCTAATCTACGCAGTTACCGTAACTACTCAATAATCTCCACCTGTTTCGTGTCTCCGTAACGCTCTCATCTACCTAAGGGAAGAACTCGTTGCTTCTACTCTAATTACAATACTGCACAGTAACTTTACTTCTGTAGCCCCTTTGTACTAACATATGGTAGCATCAGACACGTGTAGGCCATACAGATGTATACATTGAATACGTCAAGTTGCACCTTTTCGAAGTTAGAAGAAGTATCCGTAATTAACTTCCTTACCACAGAGACAGTCAAAGACATATACTTTATGACTAAAGTTCCGTGTACTGTATTTCGTTTTTATTCCCGATAGGCGTTTCGGAGCGAAAGCTCCACCTTCAGGATTTCCAAGTTTCAGTATAAACTTTTCATTATGACCTGTTTAAGCAGAGGCGCCTGAAAAAGTTTGTTATATAAACGAAGAAAAAGCTGCTATATAAATACCTGCATACTGCGAAAATCTGTTTGACTGCCGCGCGGAGTGGCAGTGCGGTTAAAGGCGCTATGTCACGGATAGCGCGGCCCCTCCCGCAGGTGGTTGGAGTCCTCCCTCGGGCTTGGGTGTGTGTGTTGTTCGTAGCGTAAGTTAGTTTAAGGAGAGAGTGAGTCTAGGGACCGATAACCTCGGCACTTTGGTCCCATAGGAATTCACACACATTTGAACAATTCTCTTTCACTGGTACTCCAAGGCAAAATTCCACAAGTTGGTTGGTTTTCATTCCATGTAGGTACATAGCCAACAAAACAATGTATGAAAACATTGAAAATAATTATCCTATGTGACGAGAGCTATTCATTCTTGAATTTTGGAGCTAGTGAATTAGGCATCAGCAAGTTACGGAAACCCTAATAATGGAACTATCTTTCCATACATGTATCGATAATAAAAACTAAAAAAAAAGAGAAAAATACTGTCGTCGAAGTTTTATCAATAATATTCGCGATTTTGAGGGACGCATCTAACAGAACACGAAAAATAAAACGCTGCATATATCCAGAGTTTTGTTTTCGTATCTGTTTGGTGCACCCCTCAAAATCTCGAAATGAACCATAGACTGTTGCACGTAGGTCTGCCATCTGACGTAGCCTTTGTCGTTCTCCTGCCGTCAGTTATAACACTTATATTCACGTTACGAGCACTTTCATGTTATCCACGACTTTTCATCTAAAGACCCACCCGGAACGGTTTCCAGACGTTTCTCTTGACTTCGACAATAACTTGAGCCGAGACGGCCCTTTGCTTTTACGATATGCCTAGCACTGGCTCAAAAATTCATGGCGGGAGCCGTTCGCGGCTGTAACAACATCGACACTTCATTTCGTCCTCGAAGTGGTCAAGATAATTACTGGAAGCGGTTGTCTGCTTATTTCTAGACTGTTACGTTATGTTTCTCCAATGCTCTTTATGATACTGCTGTTGTGCTGATACGGACAACGATGGTCGCTAATCTGATCTTATTGTTAGATTTCACAGTAACTCCGCTTTTAATTTTTAATGTTTTGTTACAGAGTACTCAGCCTTGCTTCATAAAATTCACATGCGCTCTAGAGCCCCTTTTCCTCAAACTTCACTGGCGACTCTTTACATTTCAGCAGGTATCGTTGTCTAGGCATCAGTGACAGACTGCTCTTCGTTTTTATTGAATACATGTCGGCCGGAGTGGACGAGCGGTTCTAGGCGCTGCAGTCTGGAACTGCGCGATCGCTACGGTCGCAGGTTCGAATCCTGCCTCGGGCATGGATGTGTGTGATAACCTTATGTTAGTTAGGTTTAAGTAGTTCTAAGTTCTAGGGGACTGATGACCCCAGATGTTGACTCCCATAGTGCTCAGAGCCATTTGAACCATTTTTGGCAGGCAGCTGCCCTCGCGGAAGTGTGTTCCAGCAATACTGAAACTTTATCTGTCAACGTTGTAAGAAAGGCGTAAAGTACCTTACGAAAATCCAAATATTAAGCTTCACAAATAAGTGTCGTAGCTACACACTGATAGTCACCACCTCCACGGTCTACTATGAACACGGCGGGGACTGCTCTCTTTCAGTATAAACATATGCGTGAATAGAAATGGCCTATAAAATTCATCTCGTAAGATAAATGTTATGTTATATTATTCTGTAACGGCACTGATTCCAGGTGTAAAGAACTCTGGTTAATTTATGTATTTATTGCTAATACCACTGTAAGTAGGCTGTTTAGGATTTTTTATTGGTAACGCCGCCGCCACGTAGCGCTCTGTATGAAAATCACTGGCTGTGCTGTGCGCAGTCTGTGTTTTGTTTGCATTGTTGTCTGCCATTGTAGTGTTGAGCTGCGGCAGCTGGATGCTAAC
Organism: Schistocerca gregaria; assembly: GCF_023897955.1. NCBI lineage: Eukaryota > Metazoa > Arthropoda > Insecta > Orthoptera > Acrididae > Schistocerca > Schistocerca gregaria. The sequence continues at coordinate 1,025,531,558 of NC_064920.1, forward strand.
AGCGCGTAGCGTTGGGCAGTTGGAGGTGAGCCGCCAGCAGTGGTGGACGTGGGGAGAGAGATGGCGGAGTTTTGTAATTTGTAAGACTGGATGTCATGAACTATCATATATATTATGACTATTAAGGTAAATACATTGTCTGTTCTGTATTAAAATCTTTCATTTGCTAACTATACCTATCAGTAGTTAGTGCCTTCAGTAGTTTGAATCTTTTATTTAGCTGGCAGTAGTGGCGCTCGCTGTATTGCAGTAGCTTGAGTAACGAAGATTTTTGTGAGGTAAGTGATTTGTGAAACGTATATGTTAATGTTAATCAGGGCCATTCTTTCGTAGGGATTTTTGGAAGTCAGATTGCGTTGCGCTAAAAAATATTGTGTGTCAGTTTAAGCACAGTCTTGTAAAAATTGTTCTAAGGGGACGTTTCACCACCTGACCAGATTACGGCCTTAATACCCTCTCTTACATTTGACCAGGAAGAACGCATACAAAAAATATTATATAACAATCGCAACAGTAATAATTTGCATTATTAATAAAATTATAACTGGGAATAATAATAATCATAGTGAAATTAATACTGATGATAAAATAATGTATGATGTTAATTATTATTTAACAAACTCAATAATAATAATAATAATAATTTTCATTATTAATAAAAATTAATAGCTCCGTGAGGATGACACGGCGGTCAGATGGTCCCGGTAGGCCACTCGTGGCCTGATGACGGAGTAATAGTAGTAGTAGTAGTAGTTGTTGTTGTTGTTGTAACACTATTACTAATAATAAAATATTTAATATATTAAGAATGATGCGGATTAGTTTGGCGCTTTTGAAGCCTTGCTTGGTATTAGAAGAAGTGGAAGGGATAACGAAAGAGGAATGGATATGGCTGCTAGGAAGGAAGAGGATTTCAATAGAGATATCTGTTGGCTGGGAGGGTGATGAGAGTGACTTACAAGAAGATATAAATTGTAACAGTAGTTGGGCCATTCGCTGTGATTTGAAGTTAGGAATGATTTTAATTTCGCCGATCTCTTAAGGAAGATTGTTCCAGAGTAGGAATCCTGATACAGAAAATGATTTAGAGAACAAGAAAATGTTGTGTGATGGTGCAAACATTTCACCTTGTTAAGAACGAGTATTTCTGCTGCGCTTTTCAGATTGTAGTGTAAGGGTTCAAGATAAACGGCAAGGAGTGCGATGATTGAGAAGGCGATACCTCAAACATAGGGTATGATGAACGCTACGCTTAATGGCAAGTAGCCATGATAATTGTTCATAGGCAAGAGTGATATGGTCGTGATTACAGAGAGTTAACGAAACGCATTATGTGTTTCCGAAGTCTTGAATTAGTGTCAGATTACTTTCCTTCAGTTCCCTCATAATATACTAAAAAGGTGCTATACAGTGTATGATAACTGTTGTAATAATATTACTCTTAGTGAAAAGCTTTCGGTTCTTTTTTGTGTATCGTCACCAGCGGCTGTAATAGTGTTGGAGACAACTCCAACGATGCTTCCAGCATTTGCGTGTTTAATGCTCGGCGGATAATGGATTCCTGTAAAGTTTTCTGTGAATGTTACATTCTGCCTACACTGCTTACAGCTATATTAAGAAATCTTCGTGATTGGCAGCTGTGAACGCAGAAAAACAATATTGTCAGAGGGCACGCAGTCTGCGTACGTTTCCGCATTCCGCGTGTCACGTGCCTGTCTGTATAAAAAAGGGAAGAGTAATGGAATTCGGAAAAGATTTGCGATTGAACCGTGGGCTGCTTTGCTCTCGGCTATGTCAGTTACTGTTGCCGGTATTTAACAGTGTTACTGGTGCTTGTAATATCGAATCGAACAGCAATCTGTTTCAACATGTACATCACTCTTTCTCTTTAGTAAAATCTGTTTTATGACAGAGCTCTCTGCATCTTGTTTAATCTGCTTCTAAGTTTGTGCAGCTAGCCAGCATTCAAATAATTCTTCCTCTCCCGTCTTTCCTGCAATCTATCCTTTGATGACTGTTTGTAAAAGGTAATTTCGTCACAGTATAAGTCTCAGCCAAAGAGCTTTCCTCGGTTTATCGTTTCCACTATTTCCTCACTTATTTTTGGAAGTATTTTTTTCGTTCCCTCTTCCATCTGTGTATTTCGCTTTAAGAATTCTGCTCCACATTTCATTTCAAAACTACTGAAGTGTTTTTCTCTCTTTCGTTTTGATTGTCGATCTGACATCTAATACTACGCTACAGTAGCTCTGATAAGCATTGGAAATATCTTATTTCTATCTAAATTATTATTTATTACCAACAAAACTGTCATGTTTACGATAACGTTTTTTTACCAATTGGTATTCTGCTTCTCATTTCCTTCACACAGGTTCCAGTTTCCGTCACTACACTTACTAAATGTTTTCTGTGTACCTAGACGATTATACTTGTTCCAAAAGCTTTCCATCAAAGATATTTTGACGGAAAATTTGATGTCAATGGATTCACATCACTGTGTGTGTGTTCTCTGATGTTCAGGGTGTGGTGCATTTGGAATTCATGCCTAAAGGCACCACTGTGTGCGATTCTACCAGAACCTCAGAAAACTGAAAGCACACATTCGAAGAGTTAGTCCACACATGCAGCACTCTCTCCTTCAGCATTCCCATGTCACACACCACACTAGCGCTACGAAACCTGTAACATCTGACGTCTTGGGTTCACTGTCATCGACCATCTTGCCAGTCCCGACTGGGCCCCATCCGATTTTCAAATGTTTCCAATACTTAAAGAACACCTTGGAGGACTTCACTTTAATAGTGCAGAGGCGATGTGAGGTTGTGGCTCTGTCGACAAAGTTCAACATTTGATAGTGACGATACCAAAAAGTGGTCTACTGTTGTGAGAAATTTATTCGTCGCCAGGGTGACTATGTTCAGGAATAAATATGTAGACATGAAGAATAAAAATGTAGAATGTTAATGTAGTTTGTTTTACTTAAGAAGTTTTAAGACTTTTAACAACAAACATTCGCAGCCATTGCTTTTCAGCAGGCCCTCGTACTTCTCATTTACTACTGTTATTCCAGTGGCCGGCCGGGGTGGCCGAGCGGTTCTAGGCGCTACAGTCTGGACTGTACGGTCGCAGGTTCGAATCCTGCCTAGGGCATGGATGTGCGTGATGTCCTTAGGTTAGTTAGGTTTAAGTAGTTCTAAGTTCTAGGGGACTGATGACCTCAGCAGTTAAGTCCGATAGTGCTCAGAGCATTTTTTTGTTATTCCACTTAGCATTACATACATTCAAATTATTTTTAATTCTACAGTGGAATCTCGTTTATCTGCCTTTCATTAATTCTGATCTCCTGTTTATATTAACCGTTTTTCTTTTTTTTAAATTATCGTAACTGTACAACGTTTCGTACTGGAGAATAAATAGTCAAAACTCGACGGCGACAATCATTAAATTTAAATTGGACCGACCACCTTAAAGGCAGGGTGTCAGCTGACAAGTTAACATTGAGCTGTACAGTACAAGAACAAATATTCCGATGTACTATGGCCTGTGATTTGTGAGTCGTCTGACATACTTTGCACAGGGGATAAAAGAAACCGGTGACAATATTGAGACTTCGGAGAGCGTTGAAGCATTTGCAGGCATTCAAGGAAGTAAGGGAGTGATGCTCAGACACAGTTTTTAATGACGTAAATCACTGTACGATTTCTGATAGCAAAATTATCGCAGTTTATTCGTCAGCAGACAGTGACGATAGTAGTGATGCATTAGCTGAAAAAGTTGGCCCTCAATCTGATAACGTTATGACATTTACAGGCGCAACAAAATAATGGTTTGCTTGGAACGCCAGCTTGGTGAAACGTCTGGTCATCTGGCTCGAAAGAATCTCCTGATTATTTCAGTGTATAAAACTCAATTTGATATTTTTACAGTGTACGTTCACAATCTGTGAAAGTCATGTACAAGTTACGAACTTGTGTGTATAAGTGATAATAAATATAATATTTCTGTTAATAAATGTCTCATTGTTTCCTAAATTTCCGTATTATCCGGCATTTCGACAATCCTGATAACCGACGCTCCCATCTAGCCCTGATAAACGAGGTTCCATTGTATTTGTTATAATTTCATTGCTACTCGTTTGTTATCGACACTATATCTCCAAAAGTATAGTGTGCCGTATTAGCGGGCATTAAAACGGGACATATCCATACTTCATACCAACTCCGTTTGGCACACTTTCAGTGACGTGCCTGAAAACCTGTGGAGAAATGGCCGTCCATTCTTCCGGGCCACAAATGTTCGCGACTGGTTGGAAGACAATTCTGTAGAATTCCAGAGAATTAATTGGCCACCGAGATGGCCCGACGTGAGTCCCGTCGAACATTCATTGGACATTATCGAGATGCCTGTTCGTGCACAACATCTGACAGTACTTCGGCAACTGTGGGCGGCTGCAGAGGCAGCACAGCTCGATATTTCTACAGGGGCTTCCAACGATCTGTTGAGTCCCCGCCACGTAGAGTTGCTGCACTACGCCGATCAAAACGAGATCCAACACGGTATTGGGAGGTATCCAATGAGTTCTGTCACCTTGTGCAACATCCAGTGACTAATTCCGCTTTACATAGGGATGTTCAAAGGTCCCCTTAGAAAAATTTCTAGTGGCTGTGTTGGTATACTTCTACGTTATTTGATTTTCAAGCAGCTGAACAAAACTCAACGTACTCAAACAGTTTTCTCTTTACTTATTCTGATCCTCACTAAACTGACACAATGCCCACCCGGTTGGTCGTGCGGTCTAACGCACGACTTTCCGGGAGGGAAGGAGCGCCGGTCCCCGGAACGAATCCGCCCGGCGGATTTGTGATTAGGTCCGGTGAAGCGGCCAGTCTGTGGACGGTTTTTAGGCGGTTTTCCATCTGCCTCGGCGAATGCGGGCTGGTTCCCCTTATTCCGCCTCACTTACACTACGTCGGCGATTTGCTATGCAAACAAGTTCTCCACGTACGCGTACACCACCATTACTCTACCACGCAAACATAGGAGTTAGACTCGTCTGGTGTGAGACGCTCTCTGTGGGGTCCAACGGGGATCGAACCGCACAATAACGCTGGGTTCGGTGTGGGGCGGCGGAGGGGTGAAGTGGACTGCGGTAGTCGTCGTGGGATTGTGGACCACTGCGGCTGCGGCGGGGACGGAGCCTCTCCGTCGATTCTATGTCCCCGGTTAACATACAATACAAACGACACAATATTTTTAGCGCAACGCAGTCTGATTTTCAATAATCGCTACGAAAGAATGGCCTTGACTAACAATGACCTATACCTTTCATGAATCACTTACCTCACAAAAATCTTCGTTACTCGAACTACTGCAATACAGCGAGCGCCAATACTGCCAGCGAAATGAAAGATTCTAGCTACTGTAGGTACTAACTACTGATAGGCATAGTTAGCAAATGAATGATTTTGATAGAGAACAAACAGTGTATTTACCTTAATAATGTTCAAAAGTCACAAATTTCCTTTTTTTCTGGCGGACACACGTCCAGATCGTCCACTCTCAAAACTCTGCCATCTCTCTCCCCGCATCCACCACTGCTGGCGACTCACCTCCAACTGCACAACGCTACGCGCTGTTCACGTCCAACTGCCCAACAATACAATGGTGAATATTCCAACAATGCCGACCAGTCACAGACTGCACACAGCACAGTAAGTGATTTTCATACAGAGCGCTACGTGACGTTACCAACATAAAAACCTAAACAGGCTACTTCCAGTGTCTGGATACTTTTGACCGGATGGTGTTCTACCCTTACCCGACGTAAGTGGGCTTGAAGACCCTGATTAGATCAAGTAATAAAATGAAAATACCGGGTGATCAAAAAGTCAGTATAAATTTGAAAACTGAATAAATCACGGAATAATGTAGATAGAGAGGTACAAATTGACACACATGCTTGGAATGACATGGGGTTTTATTAGAAGCAAAAAAATACAAAAGTTCAAAAAATGTCCGACAGACAGCGCTTCATGTGTTCACGATAGCAATAATTAGCATAACAAAGTAAGACAAACCAAAGATGATGTTCTTTATATGAAATGCTCAATATGTCCACCATCATTCCTCAACAATAATTGTGGTCGAGGAATAATGTTGTGAACAGCACTGTAAAGCATGTCCGGAGTTATGGTGAGGCATTGGCGTCGAATGTTGTCTTTCATCATCCCTAGAGATGTCGGTCGGTCACGACACACTTGCGTCTTCAGGTACCCCGAAAGCCAATAATCGCACGGACTGAGGCCTGGGGACCTGGGAGACAAAGCAAGACGAAAGTGGCCGCTGAGCACACGATCATCACCAAACGACGCGCGTCTGTCGCACATTTTGTTAACTTTTTTTTGTTCTAATAAAACCTCATGTCATTCCAAGCATGTGTGTCAATTCTTACCTCTCTATCTACATTATTGTGTGCTTTATTAAGTTTTCAGATTTATACTAACTTTTTGATCACCCGGTAGTTTCTTTGGCCAGTGTGGATTCGAAAAACCAGCTTTACGGAAGTCAAGAATCCCCGAATCCGCTTGTTTGCTTCGTGCCTTTTAAGAGTATGCTGTCTAGAGCCAGTCCAGAGACATGTTAGTAAGGAGCGGATGAAAGGAAGCCCTTCATTGTGCTGAAAAGAGTGTCCACGGGGTCAGGGGGACGGACTCTGCTGAAAAGAAGTCTTAGGGGATCGCAGTCGGAGCCCCCGCCGCCAAGTGTTTGCCGCGGCCTGCGGCGGCGACCTCGGCAACGGGGTTGAACGGCCGCCTCCCCACTTGCCAATGCGAGCCTCGCGGATTATGCTGGACTGCGCGATAATGGCGCGCGCGCACACCGCTGCTGACCCCGGCGCGCCACGTTATCCGGCGGTGAGCCTGTCGCGCCAGCCGGTGCGTACCGCCTGGTAAGTGCCGCTCCTCGCGGCTACTGCCCGTCGGAACCCGTCAGCGTCGCGGGGAACATCTGGGAGCTGTGCGGAACGCCGCGGAGCCCAGCTGCTGCGTGTGAGCGGCTTACAGCCAAAATATACAGCTCGTGTTTCTTTTTTCTTGTGGCTGGGCAAAGAAGTGCTCTGTCATTCCAAGGTCACATGTGCGCAGACTGCAGTATCAGCATCTCTTCGCTGTAAAAATAACCTACCTCAAATGCAGTGATCTAGTTCGTGGAAACTAGCATCGATATCGAAAACATTCACAATCGATTATTTTATCGCCGGCCCGCGTGGCCGAGCGGTTCTAGGCGCTTCAGTCTGGAACCGCTCGACCGCTTCGGTTGTAGGGCACTGACGACCTCAGATGTTAAGTCCCATAGTGCTTAGAGCCATTTGAACCATTTGCTTATTTTACGCAGTTTGGTTTGAGAACACCGGAGCTGTTTTCGGAAATTACGCTGTAGGAAGTAACTGCAACCAGCTATGTATTTGTTTAATAATTTTATTGTAGCATTACTAGTTTCTGGTCTGCGCCCGTCGGTAGATGGTAGCGGTGACTGTTTACAAATTTAACATATGCGTCCTAAAATAAAACAAAGTTTTTTTTGATTACATAGTTTTACACTTACATATGCAATATACATTATACTCTGAAGAGGCAAAGAAGCTGGTACACCTGCCTAATATCGTCTAGGGCCCCCGCGACTACGCAGAGGTGCCGCAACGCGACGTGACATGGACTCGACTAATGTCTGAAGTTTTCCGGGCGGAAAGGAGCGCCTGGTCCCCAACACGAATTCTCCCTGCGGATTTGTCTCGAGGTCCGGTGAACCGGCCAGTCTGCGGATGGTTTTTAGGCGGTTTTCCATCTGCCTCGGCGACTGTGGGCTGGTTACCCTTATTCCGTCTCAGTTACACTATGTCGGCGATTGCTGCGCAAACAAGTTCTCCACGTACGCGTACGCCTCCATTACTCTGCCACGCAAACGTAGTGGGTACACTCGTCTGATGTGAGACGTTCCCTGGAGGGGGGGGGTGGGAGGGTCACCGGGGGCCGAACTGCACAATAACCCTGGGTTCGTGTGGGGTGGCGGAGGCGTGAAGTGAACTGCGGTAGTCGTCGTGGGGTTATGGACCACTGCGGCTGCTAATTATATGTGCCAAAGAGTGTCATGTGTGTACAGATATGGCACACTTCTTGAATTTACTGCAAAGATGCTTCTTCATGCTACAGATAACCTTATGACTTCGCATGAAATTTTCACTACTCCTATCATTTGAAATGATTGAAATAATAATTAACTGACAAGCAGAAAATTATTCATTGGCCATTATCAGTATCTTTCAAGCCTAGATATTTAAATGTCTTACTACATAAAATTATCTGCACTATGTAGAAGTATCTTTGCAGTAACTTCAGAAGTATGCCATACCTGTACCGAAACGCATTATTTGGCACACAAAATAAGCAGCCGATGTTAACAAATGTATCTTCCATTGTGTAGTTAGTACAGTTTGTTGATCGTCGTGGACTGTAAAACTAAATCAGAGCTCTGTCTTATAATATGTAAAGGAGCACTTTTCCTGAAGTAAGTACGGTGTACAGACCATATATAAGTGCAAAGCTATGTAATCCCAAAAACTTTGCTATATTTTAGTACACACAAATGTAAAACTTGCCAAGAAGTCAACACTACCATCTGACGATGGTGTCAGGCCTGAAATTACTAATGGCACAATAAATCCATTTCAAAAAATTCTGTCTGATTTTAATATTTCCTACACTGCATTTTATATCCTAAATCCAACACACTCTCCTCGCACGTTATGTCCTAATTGTCACTGACAAAGTTTACCAAGTAGATTCGGTGTTTTTGGACTTCTGAATAGCTTTTGAATCGGTATGACGCCGAGACGTAGTAAGCATAACGTAACATACAGGGTGTCCTAGGAGGGATGGTCAATGTTCAGACTTTGTTACTGAAAACACTCCTCATAGCAAACATTTTTAAATATGCGTATATCAGCAGTATTCCGCGAACCACCATTGATCTTTTCACACGGAAACTCTAAAAGTTAACTAACACGGCGCGGATAATCACACTCCGAACGAATTAGCAATTTCATCCGAACAGTGCCGGTCCACGTATCGTCAACGAAACGGCTGGGCTCGGAACCTCAGACCGTACACAGCTAGACTGGCACGGTAAGTGATCGCGCCCAGCAACGACGGTCTGACATTGTTCAAAACAGCGCGCAGCTGTTAAGGTTCTACTTTGGAATTCTGCCTCAGGTAAGCGAGAGGTAGCTCAAATATAGTCTGTGAGCTATAAATTTACTATCGAATCTTATAAACAACGACAACGGTACAAAGCACAACATATCTATGTAATAGTGAGGAAAATCTGCAATTATTGATAACATTTATAATCGGTATTAGAGTCTTACAAAATTGTGGTAATAGTAATGATCTCTTGAAAAAATGTAGTTACATGACTTAAACATAATCGAATCGTTTAGTTGTTAACCCTCAGAAAATGTCATTTTACCTCTCAGGGGTTAATTACCCTCAGATTGGGAACCACTGCTCTAGAGATTGTAGAAGCGACGTAGAAGACAAAGTTTCGATAGCAAACACGCTTCCAAAAATGTACCATATGGAGACAAGATTAGTTTGAAGGTCCCTTTCAAAGATCCTGCTTCACGTTGCGCACAAAACGGAGCTGAGACCTGTGTGCTCTACAGGAGCCCAATGGATGGGCAGTATTTCGATTACTCGTCATCGTGTTCCCTTTTCTACTTGATGGAGGGCTCCTCTACAAAGTCGAGAGTGCGGCGCAACCGTGGAGCACCACACTCAACCCCCATTAGATGCGAACGTACCGGTTTCTCGCAGCCGTTCTTGCTGTCGGAAGAATATGGTTTGTAATGTCTCCTTTACAACAGCGGGGCCCACGAGAAATACAGAGCCGCACCCCCCCCCCCCTCCCCCCTCCCCCCCCCCCCCCACATTAGGCGCAACGAACCTCCGACGCCACACTGGTCGCCTTGTCGGTCATACTTCGCGAACGAAGGGCTCCGTGCAGGGCCCACGGGAAATCAATATGTCAATAAAAATGTACCCACTAAAGGTCGTACTTTGTCATGTGCTATCTGGAGCTCGCTTGCCTTTAAAGGAGCAGTCAACACTTATGAAAGTCGTCGGAAAAAGTTCTCGCCCCCGTCGCAGACTGCTGGGGAAGACTTGCAGTGTCACATGCCGTGACGTACGCGCCGCAGCCTGTCTTTCTCGTGGGTCACGTACAACAGGGACTGACGATGGAATTTTGTTCTCAGTTTGCGTGCTTGCGGGGAAATTTGACAGTCATCTGATCTTTTACATTTCCTTATATTTTCTGACTTGGGTTCCTTATCCTAACTTTGCCTACGAAGCTCCAATAACCGCCCCTAGAAGTTGTGAAAGACCCTGCATGCAGAGATATACAGGAAGATACGTGCCACCTGCCATTTCCGATGACTTCAATTAAGGTATTTGAATGTCTAGAGTTAAGTCTTAGAGTACTAGTTGGAGAGACAAGAATCCAATCACAAGTGTAGAGACGTTCTTTTGAGTGTAAACAACATATTTTGTTACTAGAGTATCCAAACCTAGCAGCTCAGTCTTGGTAGACCTATTATCACCCAGCGAGATGGCGCAGTGGTTAGCAGATTAGACCCATATGCGGGAGGACGACGATTGAAATCTCCGCCAACCCATCAACATTCAGGCTTTCCATGGATACGCTGATAATGGGAAGAAGACTAAAGAAAAATCAAGCCACGTTCATAGGATTTGTCGACCTGGAAAAAGCGTTCCACAATGTCAAATGTTGCAAGATGTTCAAAATTCTGATAAATATAGGGGTAAACTATAGGGAGAGACGGGTGATATACAATATGGACAAGAGCCAAGAGGGAATAATAAGAGTGGACGACCAAGAACGAAATTCTCGGATTAAAAAGGGTATACGACAAGGATGAAGTCTTTCCCTCCTACTGTTCAACCTGTACATCGAAGAAGCAATTATGGAAATAAAAGAAAGCTTCAGCAGAGGAATTAAAATTCAAGGTACAAGAATATCAATTATACGATTCGCTGATGACATTGCTATCCTGAGTGAAAGTGAAGAAGAGTTACATGATATGCTGAATAGAGTGATCTATCTAGTAAGTACAGAATATGGACTGAGAGTAAATCGAAGAAATCCAAAGTAATGAGAAGTAGCAGAAATGAGAACAGCGAGACACTTAACATCATGATTGATGGTCAAGATATAGATGAAGTTAAGAAATTCTGCTACCTTCGCAACAAAATAACCAGTGACGGACGGAGCAAGGAGGACATCAAAAGCAGACTAGCACTGGCGAAAAAGGCATTCCTGGCCAAGAGAAATCTACTAGTATCAAACACAGGCCTTAATTTGATGAAGAAATTTCTGATAATGTACGTTTGGAGCACAGCATAGTATGGTAGTTGAGCATGGACTGTGGGAATACCCGAATAGAAGATAATCGAATCAATTAAATGTGGTGCTACAGACGTATGTTGAAAATTAGGTGGACTGATAAGGTAAGGAATGAGGAGATTCTGCGCAGAATCGGAGAGGAAAGGGATATGTGGAGAAGGGACAAGGAGAAGAGACAGGGTGATAGGGCATGTGTTAAGACATCAAGGACTGACTTGCATGGTACTAGGGGAAGCTGTAGAGAGCAAAAACTGTAGAGGAAGACAGAGATTGGAATACATGAAGCAAATAAAAATGGTTCAAATGGCTCTGAGCACTATGGGACTTAGCTTCTGAGGTCATCAGTCCCCTAGAACTACTTAAACCTAACTAACCTAAGGACATTACACACACCCATGCCCGAGCAAGATTCAGACCTGTGCCCGTAGCGGTCGCGCAGTTCCAGACTGTAGCGCCTTGAACCTCTCGGCCATCCCGGCCGCCCATGAAGCAAATAATTGAGGATGTAAGTTCCCAAGTGCTACTATGAGATGAAGAGGTTGGCACAGGAGAGGAATTCGTGGCGGACCGCATCAAACCAAATTGACTATACCAATTAAGGCGAATGCTTCTCTATGCTTCACCCAGTCCGAGTTTGTGGTTCGTTTAACGACCTCGTCCTCTACGAACGATAAACTATAGTCCTGTTTCCTTTATTTTTAAAACACCGTAGCCAGTTAGGATTTAACCCTACAGCCTGAAATACAGCTGCCGTCTACATGTACCGCACACCCAGCTGAAACTCAAACGGAAAAATTGCCACCTGAGCCTCGCTACTCCCAGGAACCTTCAAAACACCGAAATCACTCTGTGGAAACCCGCACGCCTCTCCTCGATTTCTCGACTCCTTAGTGGCGCCGAAAACTTGTTCGGTATTCGACCTTTCAGGCAACCAGCTGTTTGTTTAGAGAGTGACTGACCTTTGTCTATGTAAGAATTGGCGCGTCTCCTCGAAATGCTGCTATTTAAAAGTACTCAGAAGATTCCAGTACCGTCACAGAGAGCCCATCCTAGAAACATGCAAGAGCATTACGTGCTATTTCTGAAATCTAACTGCACTTTGGCTTAGGAAAAGTCATCCCGGGTATGATACAACCAAATGACGCATTTGACACCCGTGGATTGGACGAGTACAGCTACCGAACTCGTGCTTTGCTCTGAATTACAAGAATATAAGCCAGTGCTGCGGTAATTTCCCATGGCACTTCCAATGCAAATAAAACCATTCCCCGCATTAAAATTTGCATCTTACTGTAACTTTGTATTTTGTTTAGCTGCGGCGGGTCTGCAATACAAACATTAAGCGTGCATATACAATTTATGAAAAGAATAGACATAAAAATACATAAAATATATAAAACAATAAAATAGACGGGAACACAACTATAGCCGAATTCCATACTGCTGATAAATTCTACCATCTTTTCAGGAGCGTACTGAACTTCTAAGCGGCCACAAGTAAAAGCTGTTAATGGGCAGTCTTCAACAATGTTTGATGATTTGCCTAGCAGCTCCATAATTTCACTTGGTAAAATCTGTTTTCATACACATATACGATGATCCGGGCACCTAATGCAGTTCGTTCGAATTACGTTCAAGGTGGACCATATTACGCGAGGCTTGTCGAATGCGCATGGTGCGTTGGTGAGGCGATGCATATTAGTAAACATACGGAGTGCCTATTTGGTCACTTTTCATCCCAGCTATCAATTAGGCTGAACCCATTTTCATCCAAAGTTCTTACACTGGTGATGGGTGGATGACTAGAGGCCAGTTTAGCTCTCTCACTGTCGAGGATATCTTGGTGGATTTGTAGAACAATTGTTATACATCTGTATGAGTTCACTAATTAGTTATAAATCCCGTAATGTATAGCTAGGAGCTATATTGCTTAATGTCGGGACCCAACAGGTTGCAGCCGCCGATTTCTAACTGCTGTGAGGCACATAGTTCGATTTAGTTGCAAGGCAGTGCAACTAATGTGATTACAGTTGAGCGGAACCGGTGCATAATATTCCGCTACCGGCTAGACTAGACCTAACGCTGAAGTCCGTAGTGTGGCGCCTGAAGACGCCCATAAACTGCCGGCAAGTTTCTGGAAGATGTTCTTACCAGTTTTAAGTTTGACAGCTGTGTAACACGTAGTTCTTCGAGTTTTGTCCTATCCAAGGTGACACCTACATATTTTGGATCTAGTATATATCCAATAACAAAGCTAGTTTCCACTGCCGGCCGGTGTGGCCGTGCGGTTCTAGGCGCTTCAGTCTGGAACTGCGTGATCGCTACGGTCGCAGGTTCGAATCCTGCCTCGTGGATGGATGTGTGTGATGTCCTTAGGTTAGTAAGGTTTAAGTAGTTCTAAGTTCTAGGGGACTGATGACCACGGATGTTAAGTCTCATAATGCTCAGAGCCATTTGAACCATTTTAGTTTCTACTAATTCTCTTATGATCTCGTATACAACAGAAATTAGCAAAATTCGCTGTAAGAAATACACAGGGTGGTCAGAAACAGTTCAAATGGCTCTGAGCACTATGAGACTTAGCTACTGTGGTCATCAGTTCCCTAGAACTTAGAACTACTTGAACCTAACTAACCTAAGGACATCACACACATTCATGCCCGAGGCAGGATTCGAACCTGCTATCGTAGAGGGTCAGAAACAGTCTGAAATGCTCGTAAGCGTGTTCCAAGGTAGGTTGTGCTGAGAAATCATTGTTAAGAAAAAATTCGATACGTTGCATCCTTTCCGAGTTACTTAGCATTGAAGTTAGCGAGTCACATTGTCGTGCAGGCAAATTCATGATCTTGTACCCGCTAAAATGCAGCAATTCAGGGACATCGGCGGTTCCGTGAGGTACCATTTGTTCAGGTCCTCATTACCAGTTAAAACGTGCCCTTTTAAAAAGTGATAAATTTAAGTTAGGAAACCAAACGAAGAACACGTTTGGAGACACTGTCTCTTTCAGGTTGCTTGAATTTACGCGCGCGAACACCTGATCGGCTAATTTCAATGATAATTAAATCGGAAACGACGCAGCGTATCGAATTTTCCTCTTAGTAATCGATACGCAGCAAGACCTTTGCTGCATAGGCCTTACACTCTTTTCAGGCTGTTTCTGACCACAGGCAGTGGGGTATATACTGAAGCGTAGGAACTGGTGTAGGCAAGCGTATTCGAATCCAAACATATGTAAGCTGGTAGAATACGGCTCTGCGGTCAGCAACGCCTATGTAAGACAAGTGTGTGGACCAGTTGTTAGATCCGTTACTCCTGCTACAATGGCAGTTATCAAGATTTAAGCGTGTTTGAACGTGGTGTTATAGTCGACGCACGAGCGATGGGACAGAGCATCAGCGAGGTAGCGATGAAGTGTGGATTTGAATCATAATAGCCTGCCATTGTAGGAGCAGTAACGGATCTAACAACTGCGCCAATATCTCTGTATTTGAATACGCGTGTACCAGTTTCCTTGACGCTTCAGTGTACCGAGGACTTTCGAGTCCATGCCAAGTAGATGGTTCAAATTGCTCTAAGCGCTATAGGACTTAAGATCTGAGGTCATCTGTCCCCTAGAACTTAGAAATACTCAAACGTAACTAACCTAAGGAAATGATATACATCCATGCTCGAGACAGGATTCGAACCTGCGACCGTAACAACTGCGCGGTCCGGACTGAAGCGCCTAGAACCGCTCGGCCACAGCGGCCGGCCGCTAAGTAGAATTTCTGCTGTTTTAGTTCCAGAAGTCGACCAACACGCTATTAAGCAACTGATCGTAATCTTTTGGCTTATCATTGCATCTTGCTGCTAGGAAACGTAAACGAGCGAACCGACAGCATGCGTCTAGAAAAATTAAAAAGAAATGTACTGATCGATTCCACGTAGCAAAAGTAAGTGAGAAGAGCGATGCCGGGCATCACGAATGAAGGTATTGAACACACTGATACCCCTGATAAGTTTATGCTGTGTGGAACACAGCTTTAATGTCTAAGAAAGTTTCAAAATGGCGCACACCGGCTGTAGAGTGAAGGGTTCGCTCTGAAGGTGTTATTGTCGAGAGCGGCGTCCGGTTCCTCTCTCGGCCGGACCGCAGCCCGCCGCACCTGTAGCCGCGAGCCGGACCCAGCGCCGAGTCGGCGTCACGGTACGTGTCCCCCGCTGCTTAATAGTGCGTGGCGCAGCGCGGCGCAGCTGCTTGCTGCCCGCCCGTAATCTGCCGCTTCCTGCCGCCCGCTCTCTGTCTTACCTTACAACTTCATCCTAGCACGCGCTCCACCGCTGCGCGAGTGGCTCTCCCACTGTACGTGGCGGGGCTGACACGTCATTTAGGTAGACAGCTGTTATCTCGTTCCGTACATAAGCATTGCTCGATCACAGAACAAGCCTTTTAATTGATCTACATTAAGATTCTACAAACCATTCTAAAGTGCGAGGCAGAGGGTACACAGTTTAGCGTCACAACGGGAAAGTTGACCTAAATACACTCCTGGAAATTGAAATAAGAACA
This sequence comes from Schistocerca gregaria, assembly GCF_023897955.1. Classification (NCBI taxonomy): domain Eukaryota; kingdom Metazoa; phylum Arthropoda; class Insecta; order Orthoptera; family Acrididae; genus Schistocerca; species Schistocerca gregaria. Next base: position 1,025,547,588 of record NC_064920.1, read on the forward strand.
CCGTGAATTCATTGTCCCAGGAAGGGGAAACTTTATTGACACATTCCTGGGGTCAGATACATCACATGATCACACTGACAGAACCACAGGCACATAGACACAGGCAACAGAGCATGCACAATGTCGGCACTAGTACAGTGTATATCCACCTTTCGCAGCAATGCAGGCTGCTATTCTCCCATGGAGACGATCGTAGAGATGCTGCATGTAGTCCTGTGGAACGGCTTGCCATGCCATTTCCACCTGGCGCCTCAGTTGGACCAGCGTTCGTGCTGGACGTGCAGACCGCGTGAGACGACGCTTCATCCAGTCCCAAACATGCTCAATTGGGGGACAGATCCGGAGATCTTGCTGGCCAGGGTAGTTGACTTACACCTTCTAGAGCACGTTGGGTGGCACGGGATAAATGCGGACGTGCATTGTCCTGTTGGAACAGCAAGTTCCCTAGCCTGTCTAGGAATGGTAGAACGATGGGTTCGATGACGGTTTGGATGGACCGTGCACTATTCAGTGTCCCCTCGATGATCACCAGAGGTGTACGGCCAGTGTAGGAGATCGCTCCCCACACCATGATGCCGGGTGTTGGCCCTGTGTGCCTCGGTCGTATGCAGTCCTGATTGTGGCGCTCACCTGCACGGCGCCAAACACGCATACGACCGTCATTGGCACCAAGGGAGAAGCGACTCTCATCGCTGAAGACGACACGTCTCCATTCGTCCGTCCGTTCACGCCTGTCGCGACACCACTGGAGGCGGGCTGCACGATGTTGAGGCGTGAGCGGAAGACGGCCTAACGGTGTGCAGCACCGTAGCCCAGCTTCATGGAGACGGTTGCGAATGGTCCTCGCCGATACCCCAGGAGCAACAGTGTCCCTAATTTGCTGGGAAGTGGCGGTGCGGCCCCCTACGGCACTGCGTAGGATCCTACGGTCTTGGCTTGCGTCCGTGCGTCGCTGCGGTCCGGTCCCAGGTCGACGGGCACGTGCACCTTCCGCCGACCACTGGCGACAACATCGATGTACTGTGGAGACCTAAGGCCTACGTGTTGAGCAATTCGGCGGTACTTCCACCCGGCCTCCCGCATGCCCACTATACGCCCTCGCTCAAAGTCCGTCAACTGCACATACGGTTCACGTCCACGCTGTCGCGGCATGCTACCAGTGTTAAAGACTGCGATGGAGCTCCGTATGCCACGGCAAACTGGCTGACACTGATGGCGGCGGTGCACAAATGGTGCGCAGCTAGCGCCATTCGACGACCAACACCGCGGTTCCTGGTGTGTCCGCTGTGCCGTGCGTGTGATCATTGCTTGTACAGCCCTCCCGCAATATCCGGAGCAAGTATGGTGGGTCTGACACACCGGTGTCAATGTGTTCTTTTTTCCATTTCCAGGAGTGTAGTTGAAATGACTGTGTAAGGAAGTGGTGACATAATCTCGTCTTACGCTGAATGGACTTTAGTGCGTTAGCTTAGAGAGAAACGGGGAGAAACACTGACGTAACGCCCTATATATTTTAATACGTGGTTTCGCAGGCGCATGGCAGCAACGACCACTCAAAGCTAAAGAGCCCAGTAAACATGGGATCTGAAATGCATATTTTTAAGAGCTATGACCACTTGCTGGGTAGAAGATATGTGCTTCACAGTAGCAAAGGTGAAAAAAATGGCTCTAAGCACTATCGGACTTAACATCTGTGGTCATCAGTCCCCTGACTTAGAACTTCTTAAACCTAACTAACCTAAGGACAGCACAGACATCCATGCCCGAGGCAGGATTCGAACCTGCGACCGTAGCAGCAGTGCGGTCCCAGACTGAAGCACCTAGAACCTCTCGGCCACATCGCCGGCAGCGAAGATGAACAAAGTTCTCATAGCTCTTAAAGTTACGCACTTTAGATCCCATGTTTACTGGTCATTTTTGCTTCTTTTGGGCCGTACTACTATCTCCCAAAATGTGGAAAGCAATGAACTTGCAGTAGAAAAAATTTGTTTCACCGTATCGAAGATGAAGATGTGGTTATAGCTCTTAAGGTATGCAATTTGGAGCCTATGTTTACTTGCTTTGGATGATGGTTTCCATCATACCCATGAATACCAACCATTTCCACCGGGACATCCTGTGTAGTAGGGATGCACAGACCGCGACTCGAGTTTCCATGTTGGGAGGAGGTAGTGTGGACGAAGACAAGAAAAAATTGGTTAGTAAACATGGGCTCTAAAATGCATACCTAAAGAGCTATGAATATACGTTCAGTAGGAGGGATGTTTCGCAACACTGCTGATAGCTTTTAAGGTACGTACTTTAGAGCCTATTTTTACCGGGCATTGATTTTTCTAATGTGTTCCATACTACACCCTCTCGTCATTTAGAAAATAGAGTTTTCAGTATAAGAGGTTTGTTTCACAGTATCGTAGATGAAGAAGTGCTTATAGCTTTTAAGATAACCATTGTAGAACTTATATGTACTAGACTTTTTGCTTCGAATAACCGTGAATATTGAGAATTCTACCCGGAACACTCTGTGTGCTTCGAAGGCATGAGTCTTCTGAAGACATACAAAATTCCATAGGTCCCACACACTAAGTCAAAAAAACTACCAATGATGTAATTGAAGCTGTCCCAGAAAAATGCGAATACGGGTTTTTCAAAGCTCCAATACACAGATAAACAAATACGAACGCTGTACTTCATCTGTGTGTTGCAGGTCCTTTTTTATATTTTATATTGCTTTTTTTTCTATCGAAATCAAGCGAAATCGGCCGAGAAAAACATCTGTTGCATTACTTATTGAACGTCCCTCTTATAAGGATACTGTCTTGCTACACTGGTCTGAGGAGCAGTATTGTGGATTCAACCAAACGGGAAACCTCTGAGACGCTATCGATCGCCAGCTCTGCGCCTAAAAACCACAAGCTAACGGTTTAGGGGCACTGTGTGACGTGTCAGTTGACATGTGGTGTGAAATACCTCTAGAAACCTACCAGTGGCTCGTGAGTGCATATGCTATTATACATTTAACTCTGATGCTTGGCAACGTCATTACGATTACACTGCTATTTTGCGTAATTGTTTGGTTCTTGGATTCTGAACAACGCATCGCCACTCCAATGAGTTGTGTATATGATTGCATTTCGAAATAGCTCCATAGTCGAATCTTTTCAGTACCACCAATGAAAATAAATAAAAATAAATTTTGTTCCATGCGGTTACATAGTTCTAGCTTGTCACAATAGTTCATCACAGCTAGTAAACCTCTAAATTTTAGGAACGCGGAACACGTTGTTTTTGAGGCTTGTCTTTCATGTAAACCAACAGTTTCGTAACTGATGCACCTATTCAGATTTCAGAACACGAAGTCATTTTTATGCAACACGAACTAGCCTTTGTTTTCAGAAACATATTCACGAGATGCTTCTAAAGGTGTGGGCGTAGAAGGCATGCTTTGCTAACTGAGGCGTTCGTCATCCACTGTGCTCACGATAGTTCGAACGGGCACCTGCGTGGACTTGAGTCGTTCGGCAGATAAGGGCGTTACTATCACCTCTGGGCTTACAGAGAAGTGTCTTTAATGGCACGACGCCAGCGATAACATTCCACGGGGTCCCGCACCCTCCGCTGATAGAAACCAAGCCGCGACCTCGACGTGCTTTTGTTTGAACGTGCCTTAAACGCGCAAATCGTATCAGTTCGTCATTTCTGCACTTGCAAAAGCAACTAGGTCATCTCTTACAAGTACTACTGAAACGTCCCCTTAGAACAATTATACAAGATTGGTCTATGTGAAACGTCCTCTTTGAACAATTATACACTACTGTGCTTAAGCTGACACACAATATTTTTAGCGCAACGCAATCTGACTTCCAAAAATCCCTACGAAAGAATGGCCCTCACTAACATTAACCTATACGTTTCACAAATCACTTACCTCACAAAAATCTTCGTTACTCAAGCTACTGCAATACAGCGAGCGCCACTACTGCCAGCTAAATAAAAGATTCAAAATACTGAAGGCACTAACTACTGATAGGCATAGTTAGCAAATGAAAGATTTTAATACAGAACAAACAATGTATTTACCTTAATAGTCATAATATATATACCAGTCCGTGACACCAATTCTTACAAATTTCAAAACTCCGCCATCTCTCTCCTCACGTCCACCACTGCTGGCGGCTCACCTCCAACTGCACAACGCTACGCGCTGTTAGCATCCAGCTGCCGCTGCCCAACACTACAATGGCAGACAACAATGCAAACCTGCCAGAGACTGCACACGGCACAGCCAGTGATTTTCATACAGAGCGTTATGTGGCGGCGGCGTTACCAATAAAAAAACCTAAATATTCTACTTACACTACTATTATTTAGATCATGACTTTGTTCGCAGTTAATACAGAATATTATAAGAGAATGAAGTGATTTATAAGTTCTGTACGAAGGTTAGTCTTTCGAAATTACTGGGCACCGGCAGACACATTGAGAGAAGTAAAGTCGTAGTTTGAAGAACACGGAAATAAACTCTAGCACGTTCTCTTACCATCACGGTCACATGACGTCAGCTTTGCTCATACACAACACTACGAGACTCGAATACAAGCATCTTTCCTTTTCTTGTTCTTGCAGGAATTAAGTTATACGCAATGTTGGATAAAAACTTAAGTACCGTGGTGGACTCAGTTCTTGTCCACATAACTAATGTTGCACACACCTAAGACCAGTAAAAGTAAAATATTTACGTTACGTATCAACATGGTCAAACCTTTAGCAAAAGAGTAGTATTTTAGACGACTACCACGAGTTATATCAAGACATGCATGTTATGAGGATTGCACAGTGCTGAACGACCAAATGGGGAGCGGCATTTGCCCAGCTCTCAACAAGCCCAAGATAAAAACTTTTGTGTTACGTTCTACTCGAAACTTGAGCATCGCGACCGTTATGAAAGTTATACGTTGTCAGTAATAGAACGCGTACTTCTGACAAAAAAGGAATCCACACGAGATGCCGATAAACAAAGCGTGATTAGATTGGGTGTCACTTTAGCACTATGAGGCAAGGCTGAAAACCTGGCGATGGTATGAAGGCGTGGTAGGATTTATAATGAAATTGGTATACAAGAATTTTTGAAGTCGTTAATTGGGAAGTAGATGTTAAAAATTCTGAAAACAGTGTAAAGATCCAATACGGCGGATAAAAACTTTAAAATTTGTCTTAATTTAGTAAAGTTTGTATGGGGTTTATGAGGCCTATGATTACCATTCAGAGTTATACATTTGAGAAAAGGAAAGTATTGTGAATTTCTGAAAGTTAAAGAATGTAGATGTAACATACAAAATGAAAAAGAAAGTTTAATAATTATAAATTCCTACAATTTCTCTAATGTCTCTCGTACAAAAGCTATAAACCTTTATTTATAAAGCTTGACATGGTCAAAATATAGATAACGTGACAGATGTAGAAGTAATGATGTGCCAAGGGAAGTGTGTTAAACCTTCATTATTCGTACTCTCTGTTAATAACAGATATCTCAGAGTTCTTGCAAATGATGCAGTTACATATAAAGAAGTACAATCTGAAACAACTGTATAAATATCCATTAAGATATTGAAAAAATTTCAAAGGAATGCAACGACTGGCACTTACTTTTAAATGTTCAGAAATGAAACGTTACGCACTTTCCTAAGAGTAGGAATGTAGTATCCTATGACAACAATAGCAATGAGTTAGAACTAGATTTGCCTACTCATACAAAGAAAGGAAGAAAGGTAAGGGCTTAAGATCTCGTTGGCGTCGACGTCATTAGAGACAGAGCACAAGCTCGGAATATTTCAAGGGTGACGAAGGAAATCGGTTGTGCCCTTTAAAAAAAAAAAAAAAAAAACACTACCCCTGTTTTCGCCTGGAGTGATTTACGGAAATCGCAGAAAATCTACATCTGGACGGACAGACGCAGGTTTGAACTGTCGTCCTCCGGAATCCACTCATATAGTTTCCTGGATGTAACAATTTGTGGAATAATCACACTGTCCTAATCCCAAGTAAGTGAGATGACGAACTTTTGCTCAGTGCTGTGATACTGGCAAAATGCAGTAACTATACAAAGGAGATAACTCGGAAAACACTTGTGTGAATTATTACTAGGTTACTGCAAAAGTCTTTGGGACATACACTCCTGGAAATGGAAAAAAGAACACATTGACACCGGTGCGTCAGACCCACCATACTTGCTCCGGACACTGCGAGAGGGCTGTACAAGCAATGATCACACGCACGGCACAGCGGACACACCAGGAACCGCGGTGTTGGCCGTCGAATGGCGCTAGCTGCGCAGCATTTGTGCACCGCCGCCGTCAGTGTCAGCCAGTTTGCCGTGGCATACGGAGCTCCATCGCAGTCTTTAACACTGGTAGCATGCCGCGACAGCGTGGACGTGAACCGTATGTGCAGTACTAGTGCCGACATTGTGCATGCTCTGTTGCGTGTGTCTATGTGCCTGTGGTTCTGTCAGTGTGATCATGTGATGTATCTGACACCAGGAATGTGTCAATAAAGTTTCCCCTTCCTGGGACAATGAATTCACGGTGTTCTTATTTCAATTTCCAGGAGTGTATACCAACCAGAACTAACAGATCACATTGAGTGCATACGAAAAGCAGCACGAAGAGTATAAGTTTTTTTTTTTTTTTTAATTTGTGGTAACTGCTGAAGTCATCGGTCCCTAGGCTTACAAACTACTTAATCTTACTTAAACAAACTTACGCTAGGGACAACACACACACCCATGCCGAGGAAGGACTCGAACCTCCGACTGGGGAAGCCAAGCGAACCATGGCAAGGCACCTCACCCCGCGCAGCTAAAGCTAGTTTGATTCAACGGAGAGTCACGGATATAATGGAAACCTTAACCAGCACAAGTTTAAAGGTGGACGCCAACCATCCTGTGAAAACCTACTTACAAAGTTCCTAGAGGCATCATTAAATAAGGAATCTCTTCTGCAGCTCCCCTACTTGTCGATCTCTCAAGCAAGACTAGACTATTTTCAGCTAGCAGAGAGATATTTAAAGAGTCATACGCGAATGGAATGGGAAGAAACATTGACGTAATGATCTAGAAACTCTGTACAGCGTGGGTGCACAGACTTGCTAGCATCGCCCCCTGGCCCCAATGCCAGTTATACTGTGCCCAAAAGAACTAAGTTCTACAGGGTTCCGCTCTCTTCTTTTAAGAAGGGATTGCCCCCGTCGGAGGTTCGAGTCCTCCCTCGGCATTGGGGGGGTGTTGTCCTTAGCGTAAGTTTGTTTAAGTTAGATTAAGTAGTTTGTCAGCTTAGGGTCGATGACCTCAGCAGTTTGGTCCCATAAGACCTTACCACAAACTTCCAAATTAAGAAAGGAATGAAAGATGAGATCTGTTCCACAGTGTCCAAGATGAAATGCTCATAACTTTTAAAGTATGCATTCTTGAGCGTATGTGTAACAGAGTTATTTGCTTCGAATGAATGTTCCTGTCATATCCCTGAATATCAACCATCCCTTCTCGGACAACTGTAGATTTATAACCTACTTCTCTGAGTAGATATTTAGATAAATTAACAATTTTTTGAGTGAGAATAGCGCTGTATATAGCGTCGTCCTCATCATCTTATACTGACCAGTCAGAATATTACAATTTTCTCACAAAAAAAATCTCGGCCATCCAATTACAAAGACTGATCAAGACAGGACCACATCTAATGTGGAAAACAGGTGTGCCAGGCTGAAAAATCAATTAATAGTTTGTCAACTGTGATGCATTTTAGACAACAGACGTAACCGATAAAAAAAAGGTTCTGCATCAGAAATCAGAAATGATATATCCAGAAAGAGAAAGGCCCAATATGAGTTTATGCATGATCTATTTGTGAGAACCGAAAGAACAAGAAAACAGTGATGTTCTAATCTAGCTCACCGTTTTCAGAAGCGATCAACAGAAAGGAAGAAAAAAATTAAATACTTTTTTACGGTAATCTGTTATGTAAGTACGTAGGTCCCACTGATTCACAATCTCTTCCCAAGCAAAAATGGTAATTACGTTTGTCTGCTCAACCTTCTTTCGGAGAATCATGTGACACCTCTGCTGCATGCCCGTACTTTATAATATGTGGTCCGCAGTACTCTGTTAGCGTTCGCTACTTTTACTCGCAGTAATTTGGACGTGGCTAGTATGCAGCTGCACAAAGCAATAATTTGAAAACATAACACACTGTTGCACTATAATCCCTCATCGAATACAAACTATAATTTCATTTATAATGCCCCAATGTTCTCCACCTCACAAAGACACAAACACACGCAGCGACAGCAGCGTTAATGCGTAATTGGCCGTTTAAAGTCCTCCCGATCTCGGATTTAGCACATTGCTATTCCAGTCAGTGTATTGGGATTTCCAGCGGCAAACGGCAAGGCCGCCGCTTGCTGCGTTTTACATTAATTATAGGAGAGCAGCTCGGCTGCAGCTGCCGGCATAACCGTGACGAGGACGCCTGGCTCAGCTCTACGCCATGCGAGCCCTCCCGCGTCGCATTATAAATAAAACCGATCGCGGAAATGGGCAGCAGCGCGCAGGAATTAAGCGGCGAGGCTCCGACCACCTGACCGGCGTAGTAGCCGATGCCGCCGCCTCGGGCGTCCATTCGCTCTCTGGTCACGGACCGGCAGAGTTTTTCTCGCGGCGCTCAAGGCCCGACCAGCTCACCGGCGGATCCTCTGCCACTGAGCAAAGCCACTCCTTTCATCGCCGGTGTACGTCCGCTTTGGAGGCTACGTCGTCGTCGCTCACTACCCACGCAACCCCATGTTGCCTACGCTACAGGGGAGCTGTTCGTGCGGTTGGATGCTGTCAGCTACTGATCCAATCCGATCAGAACACACATATCGACCTCAGGCCCCCTCAAAAAGGTTTCTGAGTAGCCTAGTGTATCTATTGTGCTTCAAACTGAGGTATCAAATGGAAACTGTAAGCATACAGTGAAGGCTTTCACGACCGGATGGTACTGTTGTTGATAATTCTTCCGGGTTATATGAAAGATACTTACATAAGAACTCCAATCATCACCCACAACAAAAAAGAGGTGTAACCAAATGTGGACAGGACAAAACGGATTTGTACGCCGGAACATCTGGATACGGAACTGAAGCATCTGAAACAGGCTTTCGAAAAGAATGGGAACTCAAACAAAGAAATTAATAGAGTTTTAAGACCTAATTACAGCCGGCCAAAGGACAAGGATGGTACACAACAGTGGAAGAACACGGTGTCTTTACCTTTCATTAGTAAGGTTACAGATCGAATCGGCAAAATTTTACCGAAACATAAACTGAAACCGGTATTCAAAGCTACCAGAAAAATAGGACAAGTACTTCGTTCTGTTAAAGATAGAAGGCCACCATCATCATCTAGCGGTGTGTATAAAATTCCGTGTACCTGTGGCAAGGTCTATATTGGTACTACGAAAAGAAGTGTGGATACGAGGGTAAAGTCTTTGCCCACTGGGTAAAATAGATAAATCAGCCATTGCGGAATATCCACTTCAGTCCGGTGACCATGTAGTTAAGTTTTCTGAAACTACAATTTTAAGTGCTGCCAAGACTGTATAAGGAGGCTATTGAAATTTATAAACATGAAGCTAATTTTAATAGAAAAGAAGAGGCCTTGAAACTAAGCGAGATATGGACAGTGGTGTTACAGAATCGATAAGTGATTTTTATCTATGACGGACTATTATATCGATAGTTACATTTTATCTTTGACTAGTTTTCTTTCTGCTACTACGTGCAAGATAGACCACGCTCACTTTCCTCGGTATTTAGGCCGCTCTCCGACGCCCGACTCGTTAGTCGGCAGGACTCAACAGGACCAGCCATACCTGTGAGGATGTCCAACGTAGTATTAGGCGAAACGTTAAGAATAGAAGTATTCCATGGAACCCGGAAAAATTATCAACAACGGTAACTGTAAGCTTCTGCTGTTCTCCTCGATCTTGCAGCTGGTGGTGAGCATCATGGTCGGATGACAACTCTGCCTTAGCTAACAAGTATACTTGTCTACTTCGGCGCCTCTTCTAGTGTCATCTAAGAATTATGGTGCTGCTTCTCCGTGTCCTGTTAGAGTAATGCAGCCAGGTAAATGACATAGTACACAAGGTGACACAAAATCAAAGAATATATTTCAGTAGTTTATTACAGACAATCTCTAAAAGTCAGAAACACGTTGCACACGCCACTGGATGGATTGAGGTTTAAAGTTTTATTACGGCTGAGACGCCCGCTAAACCCGCTGGGCAGAACAGGTGATTAGGACTGTGGAAAGGGTCAAATAAGGTTTGGGTCAGCTTCCCCTTAAAATTGTAATTTCTTGTAATTTAATAACACATCTACAACTAAAGCTGGCCGGCCGCGGTGGTCTCGCGGTTCTAGGCGCGCAGTCCGGAACCGTGCGACTGCTACGGTCGCAGGTTCGAATCCTGCCTCGGGCATAGACGTGCGTGATGTCCTTAGGTTAGTTAGGTTTAAGTAGTTCTAAGTTCTAGGGGACTAATGACCACAGCAGTTGAGTCCCATGGTGCTCCTGACTGAAGCGCCTAGAACCGCTCGGCCGGCATTATATATATAGGAAGGATGGATAGTCGAACATGAACAAGATGCAATATAAACGGCTGAAGGCCCACAATAAAATTTTCGAGATTTTAAAATAAATTACATAAACTTTCAAAGGCAGAAGGCCGCAATGTTTAAGCTTGAATGGCAATTTTAAAAATAAGATTCCAACCCGCAATGTTCAAGGTAATTTTACGAATACGATTCCAAGGCTGAAGGTCCACAATTAATTTTCCAAAATTAAAAAAAGTATAAGCATAAACCTTAGTTTTAATTAGCTGAAACCGGACGAAAAGAAAAGACAACACAACGGCAATAGCCTTTCAGCAAATATCCACTTGCCGGTATTCACACTTGCCTACATAAAACATAGTAAAACCAAGAATTTTTCTTTTATCAGTGGCTATGATAGATTATAAACAGACAATTAAACACCGGTGAAAAATACAGTAAGGACAACAGCACTCAGAAACCTCCAGGGGGTCTGTCTGCCCTAGTTCACTTAGGTGGGACAGGTGGTGAGCCCAACTACACTTGTTCCTTCGGAACCCAACCAAGGGACAGCCACGGACCAACCGACAAACCACTTGCTTGCCAACAATCGGTACATGAGAATTCGAACACAAATGTTACATGCGTGATTATGCACAATCAAATATGTGTACGTATTAAGCTCTCAAAACTACACACCGTGATGGACAGCGACAACAGGTGAGGAAAAGAGACTGCCTGAAATTACTTTAGTGGCCAGGGTGTCGGTAACGGGAACACTAATGGCCACAAGGCAGATAATTCCGCTGGTGCACTTGAATTGTAATCAAGCAGTATAGGTAATTCCACCGCACAGCAGCTAAATTTCAGCAATACAAACACTTGCTGTTTCTCACAGGAAAACCTCCCCAACAGCGAACCACTGAAACGAACCACACAACATGAATGTACGTGGCTTGGGTACTTGAAACCACCACTTAACTTTGACGTCCTGGGTCGGTGAACCACGAAGCTCGTAGCGATCGGACAGCTCCACACATGCTCCGACATTGCGCACGGACCGCCAGCGGACCCAGCCGACTGCACTGCGCGGAGATAACTTCCCTGGTCCGCAGCAACCGACCGGGGTTCGGATGGTCACGTGGCACTACAGCGGGGGAAGACAACCGCGTTCGGCGTATGACTCTGGCGCATTCGTACTGCATCTGCAGCAGCGATATGGCCAGCAATTGGCACCACAGTGAGACAAAGAACTGTTAAAAATCGGTTAATTCAAGGACAGCTCCGAGTCAAAAGCCCGGCAGTGTGCGTTCCACTGACTCCAAACCATTGCGATTTGCGACTTCAGTGGTGCGAAAGCGAGAGCTCACTGGAGGGCAGGGTGAAAGTTCGTTGTGTTTTCTGCCTGAGTGCCTGTGATGACCGCGTGTTGGTTAGCAGGAGGCCAATTGAGGGCGTGCATCCAACCTACGGTCTGGGGTTCGATTCCGTACGACAGCAGGAGCACACTCGTGGTTATCCCACCCATCCTGACAGGGTGATTCGACCAGAATAACGCTGTTGTAACCCAACTTTCTCTACAGGGTGTCGACACGTTGCCTTGGCCTGCTGAATCACCAGTTCTGTTTCCAATCGAGCACATATGAGACATTGTCGGACTACACAACTCCAGCGTCATCCACAAACAGCATTAACTGCCCCTTTATTGACCAACCAAGTGCAACAGCCATTGTACTCCATCCTACAAACTCACATCCGGCATCTGTAACAACACAATGCGTGTACGTCTGCATGACAGCACTCAACATACAGGTGGTTTCACTGGTTATTGGCGTACCACCATTTCACATTTGCAATGGCTTATCTCGCTCTTACATTAAGTTCTGTTCTACATCTACATGGATACTCTGCATGTCACATTTAAGTGCCTAGCAGAGGGTTCATCGAACCACCTTCACAATTCTCTATTATTCCAATTTCGTATAGCTCGCGGAAAGAATGAACACTTATATCTTTTCTTACTTGATGACTTTCCGTCAGTTACTACGAACTGTGACCTCTCTGGCAGGAAATCACAAATCCAGTCACATAACTGAAACGATATTCCATAAAAACGCAATTTCACTGCGAGCCGCTTGTTTGGAAGTGTCAAAAGCCTTCCGGATATCCAGAAATACGGAATCGATCTGAAATGCCTTGTCAACAGCACTCTATACTTCATGTGAATAAAGAGCTAGTTGTGTTTCACAGGAACGATGTTCTCTAAACCCATGTTGACTGTGTGTCAAATGGTTCAAATGTCTCTGAGCACTATGGGACTTAACATCTGATGTCATCAGTTCCCTAGAACTTAGAACTACTTAAACCTAACTAACCTAAGGACATCACACACACCCATACCCGAGGCAGGATTCGAACCTGCGACCGTAGCAGTCCCGTGGTTCCAGACTGAAGCGCCTAGAACCGCTCGGCCACCGCTGCTGGCGACTCTGTGTCAATAGACCGTTTTCTTCGAGGTAATTCATAATGTTCGAACACAATATATGTTCTGAAACCCTGCTGCATATCGACGTTAACGATATGGGCCTGTAATTTTTGCAATGTTTAATTAAATATGTTACCTAAGCGAACGTATTCCCGACATTTCATCGCTCTATATTATTTTTTTTTGTGTTACTATTTTCTTCCGTCAGTATATATTATACGGAAAATTTCATAATAGCAAAAACGCCCAGTGCGTAACTTTTGTTTACTTTCATGCGTAGACGGACAGTCATGTTAAGATTTCTGGCCACTGGAGAAACATTCCAGCCGTTGACCTTTCCAATAAAAATTGCAGTAAATACATTATTTATAATAAATTACGTCTGCTTTTGATCAAATGCTTCTATTAAATGAAGAAGACCCAGAATCTTTTGAGAGATGATGATGAGGTCCCATACTCCGAGGAACGTAGGCAAGGCAAGGTCCTAGCGGAGGTGGTTTGCCATTGCCTTCCGCCGACCGTAATGGGGATGAATGGTGACGATGAAGACGACACAACAACACCCAGTCATCTCGAGGCAGGTGAGAGCCCCTGACCCCGCCCGCGGGAAGCGAGAACGCTACCGCAAGACCACGAGCTGTGGACAGAATCTTTTAGAATACAAAAAATTTGGAATAAGAAAGACGCGCGCCTGCTGCTAATCCCATCGTGAGAGGACAGCTTTACAGAGAGGACAAGCCGTCAACCCCCACATTCTGTTAAGAGACATGGCCTTCCGACGCATTGTCACCATCTCGTGGCTTCACCGTCCTTCATCCACTTTGCTGTGATTTCCCTAAATCGCTTTGGCAAATGCCGGGATGATTACTTTGAAAGGGTACGGCTGACTTTCTTCCCCAACCTTCCCAAAACCGATGGGACCTATGACCTAGCTGCTTGGTCCCATCTCGCCAAATCAACCAATCAACCACTTTGCTTATACGGTAACGACAGTAGCACGCGACCAACCGACCAACTTGCTGTTTCGGAGATGATTCTTCTCAGGCGCCAAGCCATGGCTAACTGCGCCTTGTCAAATTCACTTGTGTCGGTGGATTCCCTATTTGTTGGTCATAGTATATTGTCTCATCAGGGTATACCTGCTTTATTCGACTCATTCTTTGAAAAACGAGGATTACGTTTCGTTAGCGGTTAGCGCATGAAATACCGTCATATTTGACAGGATTTCCACGAGGACGCTGATAAATGACAATGTGCAAACTTCTCTTAGGAAGTAAGCTTTCGCACAGGAAACGTGTATTACATCAGAGTTAAGTAACAATGAAAAGTAACTTTCACATTAATGAGAGGAACCACGTCTCCATGCAGCGTGAAAATATGTCCAGTGGCTACCATATAGTACGCTTAACAACGCAACCTAATTTGCTGTGCGTGTGGTTTTTTCGCATGCGCGCTAAAATGCCGTGTTTTGAGGGGAATATGCGGCGAAATTAGTTGCTTAACTTTCTAATGGAGTTTTAAAGTGAGTGGACGGGGAAACAAAATTTAGTCCATTCAGTATAATTAAGCTTGTTTTAGACGTTAAACATCGTTAGCGTCACGCAGACTACTGCCGCTCTGCATTCAGTTTCCGTGCAGATTCGAAAATTTTCTGTACTTTGTAACTTTCATTGGAGAAAGATACTCACTCGGCGGTTTTGACAGTAGTTAATTCTTTTATAATGTAATTACATTGCTGAATGGAAACAAAAAAGAAAACCATGTCTACCTCTTGCAGTTATCTTTCTTCTGTACTGGATTATAAAGCCTGAGTATTTCCTTACGTATCGGAGTCATCAGCTACTGTGTTGACACATCACGACGTTCACTGTAAGTAGCTCTCCACTGACACCATATACGGCCAACTCTTCCTGGCATTCAAGCCATGGTATTAATGATATTGGAGCTATGTAAGGGAACCTATAATTTTACTGAATCGTTTTTTTTTCATATTTGGTAACTTCCTCTAGTTGGCTGGTATTCAGAAAAAGGGGCTGGCGGGTACCTTAAGAAAGACGCTTCAGTCTGGAACCGCGCGACCGCTACGGTCGCAAGCTCGAATCCTGCCTCGGGCATGGATGTGTGTGATGTCCTTAGGTTAGTTAGATTTAAGTAGTTCTAAGTTCCAGGGGACTGATGACCTCAGCTGTTAAGTCCCATAGTGCTCAGAGCCATTTGAACCATTTTGGAAAGGTCCGATATTTCTGAATTTTGAGTATGTTGTTTGTAGGTGGTGGTTGGAGTGGCGGTAGCGGTAGTAGAACCAAGAGGTAACAATAAGATTAGAAAAGCAATAACGAAAAGCGCGGATCAAAAAGAATAGGACAGGCACGCAGTGTTTCCCTGCCTACTGTTCAATCGCCGGCCGTTGTGGTCGAGAGGTTCTAGGCGCTTCAGTCCGGAACCACGCGGCTGCTATGGTCGCAGGGTTGAATCCTGCCTCAGACATGGATGTACGTGATGTCCTTCGGTTAATTAGGTTTACGTAGTTCTAAGTCTAGGGGACTGATGACCTCAGATGTTAAGTCCTAGTGCTTAGACCCATTTCAACCTACTCTTCAGTCCAAAAATCGAAGCGAGCAATGACGGAAATAAAATAACGGTTTAACACAGGGATTTAAATTCATGGTGAAATAATATCAGTGATAAGCTTCGCTGATGATATTGCCATCCTCAGTGACGGCGTTGAAGAACTACAGGATCTGTTGATGGAGTGTCAGTGTGATGACTACAGAAGGTGGACCGAAAGTAAATCGAAGAAAGACGAAATTATTATTAAAAAGTAGCAGAAATGAGAATAGCGAGAAATTTGACATCAACATTAGTGATCACAAAGTAGAGGAAGTTAAGGAATTCTGCTGCATTGGAAGAAATAAGCCATGGACGAACTCTTCACAGTTAATCTGTGAAGAGTAAAAGTAAATGAAAAATGCAGTCTCGACAATTTAGATAAATCATGACCAGTTTCGATCTGACTAGCAGATCATCTTCAGTAACGGTCCAGACGATGTTTTGCTTTCATTTCCTGAGATATACCGTCATTATGAAGAGAAAAAAAATAAAATTATACGCCATCCAGGTTGGATATTGTAACAAAAACAGACTTATCTCTTCTTTGATGGAAACTAGAGTTGTAAAATTACCATAGGCTACCACAGACTATCATAAGGAAGCATGACTGTGGTAGCTTATCTAGTACCTTTGGTCTGTTAAGATCGTAACCGCGTTACCTGTGAATTAAGGATATTGCATAACTATCTGGCGTCACCGCATTTCGATGACTTTGTTTGCGTGTGCGATCAGTGTCTTACTAGATTGCCCTAGAAACTTGAACCAGCGAACTGTCTAGAAAGTGAGTAAGAATATATAAAGGGACTAGTAACATTTTTGTTCTCCTGTCTGTTACCTAAAAATAAACAGTATTTATAGCAAAAATTGAAATTATCAAGGTTTAATTCAGGTTTTATTCGAAAATTGTTGATTTGTAATGTAAAACACAGGGATGCTGTAGTAAAAATAAAGAAAACAATAGAGATTTATTATATAGCGCTAGAAAACACAATTTTCTCCAAAAAAAAAGATAGAAATTTTTAAAAAACGCAAGACAAAAACGTATCAAACGTTTGTTCCTTACTTCGTCGAGATCATATAAAATAAATTTCTGTTATTTGTAAAAAAAAATTCGCACTTGTTACTAATAACAGGAAACTTGCCTTTGGTCATGACGAAAAATGTCCTGTTGAGTAAAAATAATTATAAAGATTTTTATGTTTTTGCATGTATACTGTACTTGCATCAAAAGTAATTGCTTTGGCTACAGCATTAGTTACGGAACCAAGTAATTTTTATTACTTGTAAAATTCAATTTATATTTTATAAGTATATAAAACAGACAATGGACTAACACTGAATGATGTGGGTTCTAATTATGTGCAAAGCAAACAAACTAAAAACAAAGTGAAGTTGTTTATGTGTTGTACCAAAACTAAAGTACCATAGTTTCGGTGGAGTGCAACTCTAATGGAAACCGTTTACACAGGCACGACTCCTCTTTGTGAACAAAAGAACAGAAGGTATATTTGTGAATTATATATATGAATTTTCAACAGGACTGTTTACCAAATCCAAACCAAACTAAACTAGAGGTCTGTTTTAGCTTCGCCTGATGGCCGACCGCTGCTTCATCCTCTGTCTGTGACGTCATCCGTACGTCGACTGGTCAGCCAGTAATGTAGGCTTTCGTAACCGAAGTCGTTACTTAAACTACTCATTTGCACTCAAAAAGACCGAGAGGATACCCTTCCAGTCCTTGCCCCTCGGGTACGCCTCGGTGTCAGATCAGATTGAACCTCGGTCCTAGTGGTGACAGCCAGTTGAACCGTTCGTTAAGCCACGTAAGTGCAGCAGGATATTTACATCGACTGCCTTCAGAATGTGCTAGGTGCGAGCAGGAAATAAATAAAAACAAAACTCCTACATACACAGAAAAATTCTTTACTAAAAAAAACACAAATTTTAAGCAATCTTTCTGATAAAACTTATCATTGTGTAGGGACCTATCATAGTGTCGCAGAAGTTTCTGTGTGGCTTCCTCATAGTTTTTGTATGCCGTCTATGTTCTTCGCCATACGCTAACATTTTCTGTGAATTCGTAACTGTTGGTGAATTTTTGACAACCAAAGAATTTTTCCGGAGGAGACAGAAGTCGCACAGGGGCCTCGTCAGAGCTGTCCGGCTAGTGGTCAAGCACGTCCTCGCCAAAATCCAGTAAAAGTTGCCATGTATTGTTCACAGCCGGAGGTCGGGCATTGTCATGAAACATAATAATACCGGTTGTGAACTTTCTCGGCGTTTGTTCTGTACTGCGCGACGCAGTTTCATAAGCGTCGCACAGTAAACATTTGCACTAATTGTTTAAACTCGTGGTAAGAAGTGCATCAGTAGAATGCAGTGTGTATCACAGAAGACTGTGCACATGACATTCAGATGTGTCAAAATTTACTTGGCTTCAGTCGTAATTGGTGGCGTAGTGTGCTTAGATTCCAGTATGGTTTCGATAGAGGTTTCATAAACAACCCAAATAACTTCCCGCTCACTAAGTTGCTGAGAAGATCATCATTATCACTGTTGCATCGAGTCAAAATGTCAAATGCACTGACCAGAGCGCCCAATATTCCAGAATTCCATTCTTCAGAAACAATGTCACGAAGATGTGACCCCCAAATTTGTGGAAAGCTCTTAGAAAAATCCGATATTTCTGCCTACGCATTTTCTGTACGGGTTCTTCAATTGCACGAACCATTTCTTGATTAACCAAACATGGACTCTCACTTCATTCGTCATTCTGCACTTGATAGCATCCTTCATTGAACTGTAGGACCTATGTCCTTACCACTGAATCACTCACTGCATTTTCTCCGTAAACTAAGCATATCTGTCGATGAATGTCAACTGGCTTGATGTTCTTCGCATTCAGAGAACTGGATTTTCAATCAACCTTGCCATTCTGTACAAGCACTATGGGTTATAACAACACAAGAGAACTCGGAATGGTGTCATCTTCTTTTTGACTCAAAGCAACTATTGCGCATGCACCGAACTGCGATTGTAGCGCTGCCGCGGAAAGAAATACAAATGGAGCTTCATTTCTAGACATGCCTCCCATTCCAGTTCACAGTACACTTAAATGGCTAATTAGATAAAGCCAGAAACTTTTTTAGACTCTTTGTGGATCCCCCGATTATATATATAGATGTTGTTCTTTGAGAAAATAATTGTGGAATTGAGAAACAGTTAAAGAAATCGACGTTTGATGATCGGTAGTTGATAGCGAATGAACCTTAACTGAACTAGTTTGAGTGTAGTCTTGCAGATGGGTCTTTAGACGCAACACTGGTCACCTGGAACGAAGGTCATAGGAGTTCATTATAAAAATCGTCCGCCACGTTTTTCAAAATTACTCATCTTAGCTGCTATTAACAAACCATCCGTTTAATAAGTAACGGTTTCAAACCTATTACTTGCAGAAGGAAAGAACTGTTTAGAAAACCGATATCGGTGAAGATTAATTTTGGTTTAGGAGAAATGTAGGTACACGGAAGGCTGTATTGTCCCTATGATCTCCTTTGGAATATAAGCTGAAAAAAGACAAACCTACGTTTATAACATTTGTAGAGTGAGAGAAAGTTTTTTTGACGAAATTCGTTCGAATACACTGTTTTCTGTAGACAGCAGGCATACAGTAAAGGGAGCGAAGGGTGTACAGTACTCAGACGGCAGGCAAGGAATTTGAAGATATAAAATTGATTTTAGTGAGAGTGAGAAAAATCGAGAAGAGAGTGAGTCATTGTTGTCGCCTACCCGCCGTGTTATTCAGTCAGAACATGGAGTAAGTGGAAAACCAAGGAGAAATTTTGAAAAGCGAGAAACATTTGAGACAAAAGAAACGAAACGAAAACTTCAAGGGTCGCCAGTACCTCTGTGATCTAGTCAAAGACGGAAAACGACTTGGAAAATCAGTTAATGAAATAGGTAGCGTCTTAAAAAAAGATTACCAAATAAAAACTAACTAAAGTGAAAGGATTATGGGGTATAGGCGTCCGCCCTCGGTAGCTGGGTGGTCAGCGCGACAGAACGTCAATCCTAAGGGCTCGGGTTCGATTCCCGCCTGGGTCGGAGATTTTCTCCGCTCAGGGACGGGGTCTTATGTTGTCATAATCGTCATTATTAATTCATCCCCATGGACGCGCAAGTTGCCGAAGTGGCGTCTACTCGAAAGACTTGCGCCCGGCGAATGGTCTACCCGACGGGAAGCCCTAGTCACACGAAATTTACATTTACAAGGAGTATAGGCGAATTGAGTCAGGCGATTCTGGAAGAAATAGATTAGGAAATGAAATACTTAAAGTAGTAAACAGCTTTTGCTATTTGGATAGCAAAATTATTGACTATGGTCGAAGTAGAGAGGACATAGAAAGTTGATTGACAATAACAAGAAAAGGTTTCTGGAAAAAGAGATAATGTTATCATTTAATATAAATGTAAGGGTTCAGAATTGTTTTCTGAAAGCATTTATCTGGAGTGTAGCCTTTTTTGGAAGGGAGACGTTGACGACAAGCATTACAGACAAGAAGAGTGCTGAAAATTAGACTAGTAGATACAACGAGGAATTACTTCATCGTATTGGGGAGAAAAGAACTTTGTTGCACAACTTAATTAAAATAAGGCAGCAGTTGATATGACACTCTGACGCACCATTTTGGTAAAGGAGGGAAGTGTGGCAGGGTAGAGTCTGAAGAGGGAGACCACGACTCGACTACAGGAAGCAGGTTCAGCAGGATGTAGGTTACGGCAGTTATGCAGTGGCGAAGACTTGGGTCGTAAAGATTAGCGCGAGGAGCTGATCGAACCAGTCTTCGGACAGAAAACAACAATAACTGTGACGTCCTTACTTAATAGGCTCTACTGAATACTCGCTGGAGTGAAAGCACTGGAAAACCATTTTCGAAGAGAAAAGTTCAAATTTGCACCCAGTATATCCAGTTCACCATTGTTTCTCTAAATTCATTTAGCCGAATGCCGAGATGGTTACTTTTTTTTTTAAAGGATACGGCATAATTCTTTGCCTATCCATCTCCTATCCGAGCTGGTGTTTCGTCCCTAATGACCTCGTCGTCGACATGCATTGAACCCTTCTCCTCCTTTTCTGTTTTGACCGCGTGGTCTTAGACGCCTCGCCACGGTTCGCGCGGCTTCTCCTTCCGCCCTCACCCCCCTTCCCCCCACCGTCTCGAAGGTTCGAGTCCTCTCTCGGGCATGTGTGTGTGGTTTGTCCTTAGCGTAAGATTCTTTAAGTTAGATTAAGTAGTGTGTAAGCCTAGGTGCCGATGACCTCAGCAGTTTGGTCCGATAGGAAATTTCCAAATAGAATCATCCATCAGCCTCCAGTAACAAAACTACGCTATGGTCGCAGGTTCAAATCCTGCCTCGGGCGTGGATGTGTGTGATGTCCTTAGGTTAGTTACGTGTAAGTAGTTTTGAGTTCTAGGGGTCTGATGACCTCTGATGTTGAGTCCCATAGTGCTCAGAGCCATTTGAACCATTTTGAACCATTTGAACAAAACTAATTGTTTATTGCTTAGTTAGCTTGACTCTCTCCTATAACTGACCAGGAACAACATGTACAAAAAAATTACATAACTATCGCAATAATAATAATTTGCATTATTAATAAATTAATAATTGGCAATAATAATATTAACATTAATAATGATGATAAAATAATGGCTAACATAAAGTAGTTATTTCGTAACAAACTCAATGGTAATAATTTGCATTATTAATAAAAAGTAATAATTTGCAATAGTAATAATAGTAACACTAATAAAAATAGTAAAATAATGGAGGCATTACAATGATATTGACTAGTTTAGCGCTTTTGAAGCGTCATTTGGTATTAGAAGAAGTGAAAGGGATAATGGAAGAGGAGAGGATTAAAATTAAAGTTTCCATGGCTGCTAAGCATGAGGAGAAGTTCAACGAAGAACTCTGCAGACAAGGGAGCGGGTGGGGTGGGGAAGGGAGGTTTGACGAGAGTGATATAGCTATTGTAATAGAAGGTGGGCCACTAGTCCTTTGTAGTGTGAAACGATTTCGATTTTTCTAATCTTTCGACGAAGATTGTTCCGACCTCGGTTTCAGGCTACGGAAAATCTTTTATAGAATAAGGCAGAGTTGTGTAGTTGTACAGCAAGGATTTTACTTAATTGGGAACGGATATCACTGCTGCGTGGTTCAGATAGTAGTGTAAAGCTTGAACGTGAATAAGCAGTGCAATGACTGAGAAGACGATACAGCAGACACAGGCTATGATAATCTCAACGCTTACCGGCACGTAGCCCTGATAACTGTTCACATGTAGCTGCGATGATTGAAACAGCGCACATCACAAAATTCATCGCCAGTTCCTGCCGGCGTGAGCACTCATAGGAAACTCCTTGGAAAACAGCATCACCATAATCAAGGTGGTGAGTATTAGTGACTCCACGACTCCTATGCGGAAGGAGAGAGGGTGATTTCAGTGCTGTGTAGGATTAAGCGTGGAAGAGATTAACTGATAACTAGTAAGTCTTCTTCGGGCGACTAAGACTGCTTGCGTGCTAGATGTGTTAAGTTTTAAACCTATGTTCTGCGCGCATTATAATAAAAAGTGCTGCGCTGCTTGAATTTATGTATCTTCCTTTCCCTAATGTTCTTTTGCTTCTCAAAGTAAAAAGTACATAATTAACTTCCAGCTTGACTCTCTTGCTCACCGTCTCCGCCCTTTTTTGTCTTCATCTCTGGAACTTCTGGTTAATGAGACGTCACATTACGTATCTTTTAAGAATTTTAAACCGCTTCCTTGAGGTATAACGAAGCAAAACAGGCCCACGTTTCACGAAAATTAAAATAAAACCTTATTTCTGGTCTCTGAAAACGAAAAGTTTCATATATACAGGAAAAAAGGAAAAGAAAATATTGAGATTAAGTCGTCTGTTTGTGATGGGGCTGTTCGAAACTTGTCTCTGAATTTTGCCATCAAAGTATCACGGTCCAAGTGTACAATGCCTGAATCAACTGTCGCCCATTCCGTAAAAGATTTCTGTGTATCTCTGCTACTATATTTGTGTTTTTCTTCCGGAATAATCGCTTACTAGTTCCTTCGTACGTCCTTTTTCCTTAGAAGTTGTGAAAATATTCGGCATTTTGTTTCAGTATGTTATTAAATATTTCAAATGGCAGCTGTGACCATCTTACAGAGCAACCTAAATAGCGCGCTACAGCTCGTTCCTGTAGACGCTCTTTCTTTTACATGAGCGACGCAAGAGGAGCTAGCTGCAATTCTCCTTGAGAAGGACATCAGTTCCCATTTTCTAGTATCGCTCTGACACTGTCCTGTTTACCAGAAACAGTTTCTTTATCAGCGCTGCCTGCACTTGGAGCGTAGGCTATAGTCATTCCTGGACGTCTCCGGAGAAATATTTACGCTCTATTAACAGTGACGAGAAACATTCTGTGAGTGATCAAAGCATGTAAATGCCAACACAGCAGTTCTGTGAAACAGTCGTATGTTATAAACAAAGAGTACGAAGGTTCAGGTATGGGGTTCTCATCAAGAAGTGAAACCGTTCTCTCGTCTCAAAATCGAAAGTGTAATAGAATATTTATTTAAGAAAAACAAGGGCCTCAGCGCTCCTTTTTACTTTTGTAACTGCTTCTTTGGTCTTTCGACAAAATAAAGACATTTTCATGTTCATTTGTCACCAGGGGCATAAACGTATCGGGGTAGGTTAGCTTCTAAGAGTCAGAAATTCAGTCAAAAGGTCTTAGGTTCAACACTCAGTCGGTTCTAAGACTTTGTTCCTCTCATCACTTCTTTCACCTTGGCAATGGTTCGTGTGTATCAAAAATGACAAGTTTTACCGTGTTTTGCAATCTTGCTGAATGTGTTGCTCCCACTACAACTGGTTTGGAAGACTGTTCAAGCCTGCCTTGGAGGGATATGTATCAGACTACGAGACCAAAAGGCCAGGATTCAATCTACAGTGGGTCCTAGGATTTCGGGCGGCCGGCGTGGCCGTGCGGTTCTAGGCGCTAGAGTCTGGAACCGCGCGACCGCTACGGTCGAAGGTTCGAATCCTGCCTCGGGGATTCATGTCTGTGATGTGCTTAGGTTAGTTAGGTTTAAGTAGTTCTAAGTTCTAGGGGACTGATGACCTTAGAAGTAAAGTCCCATAGCGCTCAGAGCCATTTGAAACTAGGATTTCTTCTGTCGCTCCCACTTCGTTCAAATCCGGAAATAATTTGATGATATGAAAAATTACAAGTTGCACAATGGGTCTTAGAACTCGTTAAACTGCGCGATCCCTACAATCAGCTGGCGAAGTCAGCTTATATGCCCGAAGGAACACAAGGGCACACCACTTCCGGTAGAACCGGGCCCAGTGAACACTGCGATGTTCAGACCATCTTTCGTGCTGTGCACAGCTTTAACACTAGACCTTTTATTTCCATTTATTTAACATTGCGGCAAGCAGAAAGTTTGGAAAAAAATATTGCCTCACAACTTCTAGGGGAGAATTTTATTAAGTTTACTTTGATTTTTACGATTGAGTTAGTGTATGTTTTAAGAATTTCAATTTTTTTAGAGGATGGAGCGTAAAGAGAGGTTGTCGACTAATTTTTTAACACGACTAAATATTCGGTATCTTTTCTAGAATTACACATTCGTGTTCATGAGGAGTTCAGACCCCCGTACCTCCGTCCTTTCTTTCCTGTGGTTATTCCTAAACCAGGAGGATTCTGAGTGGTGCGTTCATTTAGACCACGACAGATTTCCTCTCATTTCCTTGTCTGTCTCTAATGACCTGTATATCGTCATTACCTTAAACCGCAGCCGCCAAGTTCTTTGAAAGGAACTTTAATTCTTTCCACTTAAACTACTGTACGCGTATTTCTTGTAAACCTTGAGTGTAAACTGGAAACGTGGGCTCCCGCATTAGTGCCTGCCATGAATTCAGTAACAGAATAAAGTCGTAACATGTATAGGAAAACAATTCGTTCTCTGAATCTATGTTAGTTTGCAAATATTTTTTCGTAATGTTTATTAATAACAGCAACGACACCTAATTATTCTAAGAAGCCAAAAATTAATTATAAATTTTATAGGTTGCTTCAGAGATAAGATTTGATAATAATTATGATTATATCTATGAACACCTCTTCCATTCTATACGCTGTTAACAAGCGTGTAAAATGGATCGGAAGATAACTTTCAGCTTGGAAAATGCGTTGCAACAGTGAATGTACATATCTAACAGGACCGTCAAAATGTTAGCCTAGAGATTTCTAAATGTGCTAGCACTTCATGAACATATTATTCTATAGTAACTTTAGTACATACTAGCTGTTTAACTCGTTTTCAGTCTCAAATCCACTGTATGCAGTGTTCCGTAGTGATTATAAAAATGTCTTTGCTTGTCTTTCATGCTGGGGGGAAATGAAAGCTTTCAAACTCGGGAAAAAATCAAAATTAATTTGATTCTCATGTGAATTCGTCTCGGTCTTTTCAGGTCATCATTCAACAAGATCACATGACAGACTGAAAATGTTTGAGAAGGGGTTCGATCACTATACGAAGCATAAGCATGTCTGGTTACGAAGCTTTTACGCCAACAACGCAACAGCGAACTACTGAGCTGTATCGCAATAAGGCACTCAATCCATAAGGACGTTGCAGCAGACTTAAGTACTTCCCGGCCCGTTTTGATCACTTCTTTTATGTGCGTTCTGCTGCTTATCATGGGACTCACTTGGTAATAAACGATTTTCGTATCCAGCAACAAGGGTCATGAGGCGTTATCCTCTCAAAAGCTCTGACCTTCAGAGGACTCGGACCGCTGGCTTTAATTGTAATTTCCGACACGCGTCGTAGCTTCATTACCAACCTGTAAGGCCACTCGCGTTTTAGCACACACGATTCACGATTCCCCCCCCCCCCCTCCCCCCCCCCCCCACACCAATCGTACTCTTTGTCCATGAATCTCGTTAGCGACGACCGTGAGCGTTTTAGAGCGACCACATCTAACATGCTTAAAGGAGTAACGAGGGAATAAAATTAACCATTCTTACCGCTTGTGAGGCAGATCAAAAAGTGCATTTCCGTAAAGTGAACTGCCACACATTTTACAGTTTGCACATTTCACAGAAATGATCATAACTGTTCACAAACTGCTGCGCCCGCTAGTCTGATTTTCTCGAAATTGTTTCACAGGCAGTCTCCCCACTGTATTGTTTACTTCTATGGAGAACCCAGTATTCCACTTGTTACATATTCTCACCCACCTCTCATTCCCCCCTCCCTATACGTAATACTCCTCATCTGTCTCTCGCTTGCGCATACTGAGCTCTCACTCTACTAGCCTTGGTAGAAGTCCGTAAAACCGATGTATATTCGGCTTTACGACCGTCATCATCTTCCGCTTCTCAACTTCCATAGTTTCCTATCCGTCTAATCTTCCTCCTGAAGCTCCCTTGAATTCATCGCATCCAGCTTCTAGGTGGTCTTCCGCGGTTCCTTCGGTCAGCCGCTGTCCATTCATAGATTCTTTTGTGGCCGTCGCTTATTATCCATTCGTTGGGGTTGGCCACACCAGTTTAACATTCTTTCATCTCTGGCATGGAGAAATAGCGTCTTTTCCTCCTATAATTTCCCCTATTCTGAAATTACTGGCGTGTTCGAGTCTGCAGACGTGACAACTTCTTTGCCAAAAATAAATCTCAAGGGACATTAATTTATTTGTCTCCTTCTTGGTTAGCTCCCATATTTCAGAGCCTATGTTGTGATATTGTCTACGATCGACTTGTAGATCCATCCCTTGTTATCTTTATAAGTTGTTCACTCCATCTCTGGCATGGAGAAATAGCGTCTTTTCCTCCTATAATTTCCCCTATTCTGAAATTACTGGCGTGTTCGAGTCTGCAGACGTGACAACTTCTTTGCCAAAAATAAATCTCAAGGGACATTAATTTATTTGTCTCCTTCTTGGTTAGCTCCCATATTTCAGAGCCTATGTTGTGATATTGTCTACGATCGACTTGTAGATCCATCCCTTGTTATCTTTATAAGTTGTTCACTCCATATGAAGGAGTTAAGCAGACCAATAACTCTTTTTCCTCGTTGAGTTTTATTTGTGATGTCCTGTGTACTGCCTCTGTTTGTTATAAAATTGACACCGAAGTATTTAAATGCAAAATTTCGCACAGTACTGCATCAAAATCGCCTGGGTCATATCCACCCATTACCATATGCATCGTCTTTTTGTGTTTGTTGTTAGGCCCAGTATACTTCGTGCAGTTTCCTCAACATGTATATACAGTCATCTTCGGCACCCCCTATCATGAACAGTATTTCTTGTCCTATTGGCCGGCCGCGGTGGTCGTGCCGTTCTAGGCACTTCAGTCCGGAACCCCGCGAGTGCTACGGTCGCAGGTTCGAATCCTGATTCGGGCATGGATGTGTGTGATGTCCTTAGGTTAGTTAGATTTAAGTAGTTATAAGTTCTAGGGGACTGATGACCTCAGATGTTATGTCCCATAGTGCTCAGAGCCATTTTAACCGTTTTTGTCCTATTGCGATTCCCATTCCACGCCATTCCCTCTTCAAATTTTGCAAAATTTCCTCTAAGTGTACTTTAAATACAGTATGCAAATATGTGCCTTTGTTTTAGACATTTCTTTACGAAATTCTGTGTAAAAAAACATTAGGCACTGCCGTAAGGGTCCATTCTTCTTCGTCAGCTTATAAAATTAGCGATTTTTACAAATTTTCTTAAAAAATAATGAAGTAATGAAGCAATTAACGTAAATCTTATTGCACATTATTTATTGACTCTTGATCAACATTTTCTGATTTTTTAAAGGAATTCAGTTGTCACTGCCCCTCCCCCTCCTCCTCCTCTACGAGGAGGTAAATTTTCTCTGCCCAGAATGAGTTGTTATGTCTAGGATGGAAATCCTGCAGGTTGCACATCTTACCTGAAATAAAAATTTTAAAAAAACACAATTTTCTTAATATATAGGATATTGCGTACGGAACAACAGTACAGTTTTCTAAAATTCAGAAAAACAATAAAACTTAAATTAAAAATCAAAGAAAACGCCACAAAAACCCCTCAAAAGTAAAAAAAGTTTTATTCCTTTAAATTTAGTATAAGAAGTAATATTTTGGCGCACTCTGAATCATATTGAAGCATTCCTTAATTTCTTTGTCTGTGAAAATAAAGTTACATTCTTTTAGTTTCTTTCTTAATGAACCATTAAAATTGTGAGTGGGGTCTTCATTTAAGAAATTAAAAAATTAAGTGAAGATACCACTCACAACTTTAATGGTTTATTGAAAAAGAAACTAATAGACTGTAACTTTATTTTCACAGACAAAGAAGGTAATATTTTGATCCAAGCGTCATCGCGTCGGGGGAAAACTATGTAACTAATAACAAAAAGAGAAGTTAACAGCAGCTCTCCTTTCTAGAACAGCATACTTTCATTATTTCTGGGTAACAGCCTCTTGTGCTTGGTGTCATCTCTTCTAGTCCTTCGCATCCCGCATCCACACATGGAAATAGCTAGTGAAATTATACCAATTTGTTTTATATCGTATTTTTAATAAATAGATAAGAACTTAGTCTCAAGTATTAATCTATCTTACGAGGCCTTCGTCCTGCAGTAGTTCGATGACAGCTTACTAACTCACGCTCCATTAAAGTGCGAGCGCGAGTTTGTTATGCGGCGCACAGGGCGTGTCCAAGTGCGGCGAGCCGAATGGGGAGTCCTCGTTGACGGTTGTCTCTGTACTGCGATTTTTTCGGAGTAAATTAATTACAACAATTTGATATCGTTGTTTTAATATTTAGCTACGTTGCCTAGGTAGCTGACTTGTGTTTACGTTTCATGCTTTATCATTTTTATAGGTACTCTTTATTTTATTTACTTTGCGGGTCCCCGACACGACGTCGCTTGGATCAAAATATTATTACTTATATTAAACTTACAGGGGCAATGCATACTACTTTTTTACTTGTTAGAGGTTTCTCGTGTCGATGGTTTTTAATTTAGTTTTGTTTCACTCTTTTTAAACTTCATATTTTGGTAGTAGGCACGGTACGGTCGACTCTCTATCCTCACATTCACACAAATATTTCCCCGGACGAAACACGATATAGCGACCCGAGATCTTTTCTCTTTGCGATTTACGTGTGTCTTTTTTTATTCATACACATATTCATTGACGGTGTTTTAGTACATATTTAGCTAATTTAGGTAACATAAGCAATAAGCAGTGGGGATAATCCTAAACGAAGTCGGAAGACAGTGGGCTGTCATTGTGCTCTCTTGCAATAGGCTGCCTAAACTGTTAGGACAAAATCATGTGATTTAGCATTGAATTGTAGACCTGCAGAAGAACTACAAAAAATCTGTCACAGTAACCCTTTTTCTGCTTTGTAGGTGATGAAACGGGTGACTTCAAAACATAAAACTCATTCATGGTCAACTGTTAAACATAAACATATATTCTCGTGGACTTTAATTTAGATCTTTTGAGTTCTCCATTCTGCTAATACGTAACATGATGTAGCCTTTAAGCGAATATAAAGAGAGCATCCTGGCGGAAAACATTTTTACTTAATTTATCTGATGAAATTTAAGCGGCTGAACAAACTTTCATGAAACCATCCAATTAAACCAGCTTTCAGATAACAAACTGTTTTAAAATCGGACCTTTCGTTTTGGAGATACGATACCACAGGCAGATAAATAGATACACACATTAAACTCTCTTTGTGTCGGGGATTAATAAAATGGCGGAGGTTCGAAAAAAAGATGTAGTTTTGTCGTGTGTTTTTGGTCACGTGTTTTACATTAACTAATGAATGCCTGTTTCTGTTGTGGACATGTCCAGGAGGCGGTCAGCCAAATTTCAGAAAGATATGCTTATAACTGAACCTGCAACGCATTCCTTCAGCTTGTAATACACTGCACTCTCTCGTTAACTGCGCAGCATTGTCATTCCATTATTGTTAGACAAAGATCTGCCAGATATGGCAAGCCCCCACCAGAGGCACTAATAACAAAAAGATACAAAACCGTGCACGGCTAGATATGTACGCATACTGAAACCTCATACAACCCACTATACGATTATATGCAAGGAACATTCAATAATTAAATAGACAAATTGATGTAGAAAAGAAACTGTGTGTTTTTAGAAAATGAGACTTTTACTACTTTTCAACATGATTCCCACCAACATTAATACACTTGAGCCAACGATGAACGTGTTTTCGTACACCTGATGAAAAAAGTATTTGTCTTGTTTGAGCCACTAACACGTCAACTTCTTTGATTTCCTGGTTGTTCCTGAACTATTGTTTGGACTCTGGTTCAAAATGTCGACTCCAAGTTTCATCAAAAGTTAAAACAGTGTTTAAGGAAAGGCTTATCTTCCCTTTAATAGCGTTATTTCAAATTTGTACAAACATTGAGCCTTGTTTCCTTTTGTTAATGCGTTAACTCTTCCTGGACCCACCATGCACTTGTTCTGCTGTATTTGAGCTTGCTATCGGTAACATTTCCAACTACGCCGACACTTATTGCAACATTTTTCGTTATATAACCAAATATAATACGTCGGTCTTCACGAGTAATGCCCTCAGTGTGATTTTCAAGCGAAGGAGTTGACACTTCAACTGGCCATCCAGGACACAACTCGTCGTTCACTGAAGTTCGGCGGTTTGTTAACTGTTATGTCCACTTGTAAAAATTTCCGCGATTCATTCAAATTTCACTATTAATATGATAAATATATACTAATTTATAATATTTAGTGAAAAATTGTAAATAACCTACTAATATCATTTGTATTTCTATCCTAGCAAATTGCTGCTCCATGTGGGACTGGCGCAAAGTTGTTCCGATGTCCTCCCACCTGGGGCAGCCAGCTATTGAGACACTTTCTTCCATTTAAGACCTCACCTATCATCTACTAGTTTACTCTTAAATTTTTAAATTGTTTATTTTCTTTTCCTCAATTTATGTTCATTTTATTCCAGCACCAACTCATTATTGTTACTCTTGTTTTTTTGCTCAAGGAAAAATTGTTAGAAATATGGAACAATGTACTTTAACATGCAACATTGTAAAATGTACGACCTGCTTTTTGAAACAGGCTGCAGGTCTCTCAATATGCAATAAATGAAATTAAATTAAATTTCACCATAGCGTAAAATCATTCGAAAAAAGATTTCAGCTGCTTTTACACTTTCAGAAAAAAAAACTTCATGAGGACATCTCTAAATACGATATTTAGGTTCAAATCATTCTTATCCGTCAGCTGTTGTCAGCTCATCCGAATGGTACCAACTTAAAGTCATGAAAGTACAAAGCTACTCCTAAAACTATTTCATTTAAATATTAGTTTGTCTCTTTAATTATTGAATGTCCCTCGTGAATATACGAGTATACGAGGGTGAGTCAAATGAAAACCTTAAATTTGTAATAACAACTCGAAATTTCGCGCCGTTATCCAGTAAGTTGGTAAGCCTACTTCAAACAGCGTGCAGAACGGCCTGTAGGTGTCAGCGTAGTGCAGATGCACACATACCGTCGCAGTATCAGTTATAAAGATGGCCGTCCCCCTTGCGACTTGCACCAGGGAACAACAGCGTTCTGTTATTCGGTTTTTGCGTAGTGAAGGTGTGAAACCTATTGACATTCATCGACGAATGAAGGTTCAGCACGGTAATGCATGTTTGTCACAACAGCAAGTCTACTAATGGAGTAGGAAGTTCGATAATGGTGTGATTTCAGTGGAAGATGCTCCTCGTCCAGGTCAGGCACAAGGAGTTGTGACTTCACAGAACATTGCAGGAGTTGAAGCCATAGAGAAGGAAAACCGCCGAGTGACAATGAATGACATTGCAGCATGTTTACAGATTAGTCATGGGTAAGCACACCACACTGTGCATGATGTGCTCCAGTTTCACAATGTGTCTGCAAGATGGGTGACACGGCAGCTAACTCCTGAAAAGAGAGAACAACGTGTTGATGCTCGTGAAGAACTTCTTCGGCGCTTTGAACGAGAAGGTGATGGCTTCCTTGCAAGAATTGTTACTGGGGACGAAACCTGGGTTCACTTCCACCAACCGGAAACGAAGAGAGCGAGCAAGGAATGGCGCCATTCCTCATCACCAAATGATTTCCATATGTTTGGTCCACTCAAAGTCTACCAAAAGCATTTTTTTCTAAAGGAATTTATGCACTTTTTAAGCGCTGGAGGACTTGCATTGAGCGTGGGGGGCATTATGTTGAAAAGTGATAGAGCTTTGTACCACAACTGCACAATAACATTTAAAAAATATTTAAGGTTTTGATTTGACTCGCCCTCGTATATTGTAAATAATAAAGGTCGTCAAATATTCCTTTCGGGTACTCTAGAAATTATCTTTGCATCTTTCGGTTTCCTACAGTTAATAACGATGTGATGAGTGCTGTCTGCTAGGAAGTCCTGAATCCATTCTCAGATACGGTCAGATACTAAACGACAGTTTGAAAGCGAATCGAATGTCTTCCGGAAGTCAATGAATGCGGCATCGGTCTGTTGCGCCTTTGTACACACATTCTGTCATTTGCGTAGAAAAGTGAAAATGCATAATCCACCAACGCGGAAACCAGTTCAACGAACAAGTTTAAGCTTTACCAGGTGTATAGGTACGAAATGAGAGTGTTTTTTTTTGTGAAAATGAAACACTAATTTTCAATTGAAAAGTAAAAACATTTTATTCAAAGTACTGACCATTTCTTTCTATACATTTTGACCAACTTTCTGGCAATTTGTGGACACCACGCCAATAGAAATGTTCGTCTTTTGAAGCAAACCAAAGAAACACCCAATTTTCGACTTCTTCGTAGGAATCGAAGTGTTCCTCAGCCAATGCGTGTCCCATTGATGAAAACAAATGGTAGTCGGAAGGGGCCAAGTCTGGTGAATACGGCGGGTGGGGTAGTAGCTCCCAGACACGTGTTTTGATAGTTTCCTGAACCAATTTTGCTTTGTGTGCAGGTGCAATGTCGTGTAAAAAAATTACTTTGTCATATCTTCTGGCCCATTCTGGTCTTTTTTCGATCAATGCATAGTTCAAATTGATCATTTGTTTTCTGTAGCGACTATTATTCAGAGTTATACCGGGTTTAGGAAGCTCATGATACACCACACCTTTCTGATCCCACCAAACACAGAACATTGTCTTCTTGCCGAATCTGTCTGGTTTTGCAGTCGATGTTGATGGTTGTCCCGGATAAACCCGTGATTTTTCCCGTTTAGGATTCTTAAAATAAATCAATTTTTCATCGCCAGTAACAATTCGATGTAAAATTGATTTTCTTTCATGTCTTTGAAGCAAAATTTGACAAATGGTTTCTCGGTTTTCCAGCTGTCTTTCATTCAATTCATGGGGAACCCATTTTCTACATTTTTGGATCTTTCCCATAGCTTTCAAACGGTCAGAAAGTGTTTGTTGTGCAACATTTAGCATTGCTGCCATTTGCTTCTGATAAATAGTATCATCTTCATCCAATATTGCTTGCAATTCGGCGTCTTAGAACTTTTTTGGTGGTCTTCCACGTTCTTCATTTCTTACATCAAAATCATTATTTCTGAACCGTTGAAACCGTCTTTTGCATGTTGCTTCTGGTAGAGCATGATCACCAGATGCCTCGACAAGCATTCGATGCGACTCTGCAGCACTTTTTTTCAAATGAAAACAAAAAATTAATGCTTTCCGCCCCAATATCACTTTCTGGTACAAAATTCGACATTGTTAACACGATGAAAACATATGATGTTATTTGTTCCATGACTTGATGTATACTAAATATCTTTTACAGATGTCATACCAACCATACAAAAAAAAATTAAAGCTCGTTCACAACCAATGTCCTCTATCTACACATTTGTATCTTAACGCTCATTTCATACCGGTACACCTGGTACATATAGGTTCCTAATTTCATGGAGAGCATTGCTACTGAAAGTGATAGAGAAAGAACGTAACTCGGAGAGGAGTGCACCATTCTATATTCTCCGGAAATTATACCGGTAAAACTGCGTAAAATCTAAATGCCAAACGCGACTCCTCTGAATCGATCTGAGTGCTCGACCACGAGTTGCAGTTCCCCCCGGCGACTGCAGAACCGGATGGTCTTTTTCTGGCTCACGGAACTCTCTGTTAAGGGCGCGTTGACCGTGGAAGAAGCGGCCGCGGCAGCGTCGCAGGCGGCGGACCGTGGTCGCGCCTGATCCGCATTAATGGCGCGCCAGGCCGCGGCCGCTGTCGCCATGAAACTTTCATCGCCGCCCATCCTGAATGAGGCTCGCACTGGCGCCAGTCCGCTGCGCGCTGGCCTCTCCGGACGCGCCAGCACCGTCCGGATTTAGCCGTCGGCTCCGGCCGCATTCGTATGCCCGCCGCCACTGTCTGCGATTGTCGTCTGTTTCTCCTAACACACGCAGAATTGCTCGAAAAGTGCTGGGCAGATTCAGCTGTGCGTGTAAATAAGTTCCCAGCACCTGAGAATTCTGCCGTGTGCCGTGTAGGGATTAGCAGGAATCCTCGTTTGAAGACCATCAGCCTCTTCGGCGTCTATTCATAGTCTACCCACTGATTTTTCTAATTGGGGACAAACTGAGAGGATAAGGAGCAAAGATTGTAAGGTCGTATGGCCGGAAATGCGTTCCGAGAAAGGTACACTCACCTGAAGAAGGAGATACGAGATCTTGGACAGTACCCCAGTATCAGCAACACGTAAGCACCCCACCAAAGAGACAGACTATATCATGTGGAACGTTTTGCACGACATGGGCCACTGTCCGTATCACGTGTCACGCGTTCAAGCCTGATACCTAAGGAGTCGTCTCCGCGGCGACGATTTTGTCGCCGGTTCATGGCACAGGCCAGATGGTTCAAATGGCTCTGAGCGCTATGGGACTTAACTTCTGAGGTCATCAGTCCCATAGAACTTAGAACTACTTAAACCTAACTCAAGGATATCACACACATCCATGCCCGAGGCAGGATTCGAACCTGCGACCGTAGCGGTCGCGCGGTGCCAGACTGTAGTGCCTAGAACCGCTCGGCCACCCCGACTGGCGGCACAGGCCAGCACGGTGCTGGATTACTGTCAGTCACCCTTTTCACAAATAAGGCTGAATTTACGAGGGACGATATCGTCAACCTTCACAACAACAATCTATGGGCTATGGAGAATTCCCATGTTATGGCGCTTCAGTTTGGAACCGCGCTGCAGCTACGGTTGCAGGTTCGAGTCCTGCCTCGGGTGTGGATGTGTGTGATGTCCTTAGGTTAGCTAGGTTTAAGTAGTTCCAAGTCTAGGGACTGATGACCTCAGATGTTAAGTCCCATAGTTCTTAGAGCCATTTGAACCCACGTTCGGCTGGTCCCGGCTGAGTTTCGAGTCCTCCCTCGGGCATGGGTGTGTGTGTTTGTCCTTAGGATGATTTAGGTTAAGTAGTGTGTAAGCTTAGGGACTGATGACCTTAGCAGTTAACTGCCATAAGGTTTCACACACATTTGAACATTTTGAACCCATGTTATGATGCAGCGAACCATCAGCAGCCTCAGTATTATTGGCGACCAATTCATGGGACTAGCCATCCTCCAACAAGCTTCACAGGTGAAGTATATCTGCACTTACTGCGGGTGATAGTACCTCCCCTTCTAAGAAAAGTGCAGAGGATAATGTGGCTACCACGAGGGCTGTTCGACAAGTAAGGTCCGATCGCTCGCGAAATGGAAACGCCTGTGGAAAGTAGACGTTTTATTTACAACAGGTAGCTACATAATCCAGCTACTTCTCTACATAGTCGCCACTCCGTCATAGCCCTATGTCATAGCGTTGTACCAACTTCCCAATATTCTTGTCATACAAGGCAGCCGCCTGTGCTCTCCGCCAACTCTCTAAACTGGTCTAAAGTTCTTATCTGTGCCAAAATGTGGTCTTCATAGACACAGATTCATGCAAGTAGAGATGAAACTCATGGTGGAGCCAATTACGATCTGTGTGTGATCAAACACTTCCCTTCGAAAACGCTGCAGGAGCATCTGCATAGTTCCAGCTGCAGTGCTCCCGAGAATTGTGGGTAGCGTGACATCAGGCGAAAACTCTTACTGGGCCTTCATACTTGGCGGGTAATACTATATTTTAGGCATCTTTACGTACTTACTGTGCACTCAGAACTGAAAAGAACGATGTGACGCCATCCACAGGCAACACATCTGTTGAAAGTTTCATCGGATTTTCACTATGGTTTCCACTTCGCGCCTGATCAGATCTTGCTTTCCGAATATCTCTCGTACATGTTCGTGGTCCAGATCACTGCCCTCTTGAGAGTGGAGCTAAAACACTAGCACAGACAGAACATTCCCACTGCCTGGTGTGTCGTCATGTGTGGTTTCAATGATTGAAGCCTACGCTGTCAAAATCTCTTATCCCAACCTTCAAGTGGGTGTATCTTCCTCGAAACGCGTTTTCAGCCTTCTGAACATTCTTGCTCCTTATGCCATCGAGGATGCTTTCCTGCGGGTTGTCCCCAGTACCAGTCAGGTTCCTCTCAGAGCATGCTGATAAAATAGGCCCATATTTAGTAATTATATACAACCACTCCCTGACAGAAAGATCCGTACCTAAAGACTGGAAAATTGCTCAAGTCACACCAATACTCAAAAGGAAGTAGGAGTAATCCGCTGAATTACAGACCTATACCACTAACGTCGATTTGCACTAGGGGTTTAGAACATATACTGTGTTCGGACATTATGAAGTACCTCGAAGAAAACGGTTTATTGACATATAGTCAGGACTGGGTTTCTGATTTTCTGTCAGAAAGGTCACAGTTCGTAGTAATAGACATAAAGTCATCGAGTAAAACAGAAGTAATATCCGGCGCTACCCCAACGAAGTGTTATAGGCCCTCTATTGTTCCTGATCTATATTAACGACATAGAAGACAATCTGAGTAGCCGTCGTAGATTGTTTGCAGATGATGCTGTCATTTGCCGCCTTGTAAAGTCATCAGATGATCAACGCGACTTGCAAAATGATTTAGATATCTGTATGATGCGAAAAGTGGCAATCGACCCTGAATAAAGAAAAGTGTGAAGTTATTCTCACGAGTACTAAAAGAAATCAGCTAAATTTCGATTATGTCATAAGTGAAACAAATCTGAGGGCTGTAAATTCAACTAAATACTTAGGGATTAGAATTACAAATAACGTAATTGGAACGATCGCATAGATAATATTGTGGGTAGAGCAAACCAAACACTGCGATTCATTGGCAGAACACACAGGAGGTGCAACAGGTTTATCAAAGAGACTGCTTACACTACGCTTGTCCGCCCTATTCTGCAGTATTGCTGTGCGGTGTGGGATCCGCATCAGGTGGGACTGACGGATGACATCAAAAAATTACAAAGAAAGGCAGCTCGTTTTGTATTATCGCGAAATAGGGGAGATAGTGCCACAGATATGAGACTTGAGTTGGCGTGGCAGTCATTAAAACAAAGGCGTTTTTCGTTGCGACGGGATCTTCTCATGAAATTTCAATCACCATTTTTCTCCTCCGATTGCGAAAACATTCTGTTGGCACCCACCTACATAGGGAGAAATGATCATCACGATAAAATAAGAGAAATGAGGGCACGCACAGAAAAATTTAACTGCTTGTTTTTCCCACGTGCCGTTCGAGAGTGGAACGATGGAGAGACAGCATGAAGGTGGTTCATTGAACCCTCTTTTTCATTGAACCCTCTACCAGGCACTTTATTGTGAATAGCAGAGTAATCACGTAGATGTAGATGTAGTGGTGAAGGTTACCTACTACAGATATTCTGCCTATACCAATCTGCATCTGGTATGAGGCGTGCTTTGGCAAGCTGTAAATTTGCTTCCAGGGTCGAACTGGTTCAGAACTTCAGAAGCTGAAACTTTTCTAATACATTCAGTAAGTGACAATTTTTCCCTCTCCAAAGACTTCGTATTAACTTCGCTTACTTTTCTATTCCATTCAGCATCTCATCATTTCTTTCGGGAAGAACCTTACACACGATTTCTGCTTACCTTACCTAAAATAAACTCTGTCCCACGTAATTCTGTCGAAGAACTGCATGCCCATTGGTTGAACAGAAAGACATTTGTGGGACTTACATAGTTTTAAAAAATTATTGGTGCGATTTCCTGATAATTGCTTAACATGTTATCGAAAACCTATTGTGGAGGAAAAAACTATTAAAAAATCCTATTGCTTGAGATTAACAATGCAGACAGCTATCAGCGCAGTGTTGTGTTCTATTCCTAATGAGTCTTTCACAATTCCTTGAAAATAACATTTCGAAGTCGACTGTAACGAAAAACACAGGTAGCAGTTACGACCTTTTATACGTACAGGATTCTGTGAAACATAAAACAGAAAGTTAGTATGAAGCCATTACCAGTTTCGCTTTCTTTGGATGAGACTGGAAACATTAACTGCAGGAGGAACTTGACTCATTCCTTGACATTTACAGCATCAACTGTAGTGCTTGAAATGCGTCCAAAAAGGTTGTGGTTTCTTGTATGAATGAAATGTTTCATCCCGGAGGGGTCAGGGATTTTCTCTGCCTCGTGATGACTGGGTGTTGTGTGATGTCCTTAGGTTAGTTAGGTTTAAGTAGTTATAAGTTCTAGGGGACTGATGACCATAGATGTTAAGTCCCATAGTGCTCAGAGCCATTTGAACCATTTGAAAGGTTTCATGGTCATGTACCCAGCTCTTGGTAGAAAAGAAATTTATAGTACAGCTTGACTAGTAGAAGGGATCAATTGATATGACGTACCATGGGGTAAGAAGGAATCGTTAATTTGGCAACGGAGGATAGCGTGAGGTGTAAAATTTGTAGAGGCTTATGTACTGCAAAAAGTTTCACGTTGTTGTTTATTGCACCAGTTATGCAGTGGTGAAGAGGCTTGCACAGGGTAGACTGCCGGCCCCTGTGGCCGAGCGGTTCTAGGCACTTCAGTCCGGAACGGCGCTGCTTCTACGGTCGCAGGTTGGATTGCTGCCTCGGACATGGATGTGTGTGATGTACTTAGGTTAGTTAGGTTTAAGTAGTTCTAAGTCTAGGGAACTGATGACATCAGATGTTAAGTCCCGTAGTGCTTACAGCCATTTTTGAACAGGGTAGACTAACATGGAGAGCTGAATCAAATCAGTCTTCTGACCGAAGACCACAACAACAACCTGACAAACGCACAGATAGTTGCAGTAAGGTTATGAAATCTGGAACCGTATGTGTTTGGGATCAGAAAACTTTCAGTGTTCTCTAGTCCAAGAAAATTCTACTACTTGTGAGTCTTATAAAACGTTTGTTGACACAGACTACGACTGTAGTCTTTATATTTACTAATTTACTCACATTTTTTTAAAAAAATGTCATTGTTAGCCCGCGAAATATCGAAAACAAATATCGATATATCGAGGTGTCGATGTAAATGTATCGGCGTATTGGCCTATAAAATGTAAACATATATACTGTTTTAAAACTGTACATTTATGTATAGACTTACTATTAGATATTCTGTACATCAACAACTAACAGTCTGATTATCCCCCTTAGAGGAAGAATTGAAAGGAAAATCGATCACGTTCGCTCTTGACGATAACCACTTTGCTAACAAAGGTAACTGCACGTAAGTGGCACAATAAAAGGTGTCCGATGAGTCCGTCGTTCGGTTTCGTCACTTACTGGGTGTGACCTATGCACTTCGTGTCGACTTTTCTATTTTTTTCATTTCCGCAAACTCTAGCCACCTAGCAGTTGTAGTGTCAGAATTGCGTCGTGATGTTAAACGTTTCAGTTTCTGTTAGCAGTCTTTTGAGATAATATCGATGCATCGATTATCGATATTTATCAGCAGCCCTAGTACGGCTACCCGTAAGGAACCCTTACGTCCATATGTTAGGGTTGTCGTTTGGATTACATTCCTCTTGTGTGTGTGTTTTATCTTTGTTAGCAATCTTGCTTCTGTTTTGCTTGTTTATTTGTTTTAGAAACTGGGAAGTTAGTGCATGATAAATGTCTAAATCTGTTGAGATAATTAACATTATCCACCTTTCGTAGACAATTTTGCAGTTCTGCTGTTCGATAGGTAAACGTTGCCTTTCTTGGCGTGCGTAACTAATTGCTCTTGGATCGCCAGCGAAGTTTACATTGACATTACGTTCACAGTCCACTTCATTTCACTAAACAACAAAAGAAGTACGTCACGATATTTCAAGTAATTCATTCGACTGGACGCCGTTATTGACTTCGCCTGAGTTTCTCCATTGTTTGTAGACGTGTCTATAAAGATATAAATCTATTTAAGGAAATTAAAAATATAACTCTGTTCACAACTGGCGAGCGAATTTATTATGCGTTTATCTACCAGTCCTATATCGAGACATGCATATAGATTTTCACTTCTACAATTTCTTCGGGCTCAGAACCTTCGCTCTGTACATGAGACATCAGAGCGATGTTTCGACGGCTAAACTCTGTCAGGGAAAAGCAAAACACTCGCTTGTCGCAGACAGGTGTCCTGATATACGCAGGAAGCCGACTTCCTGTTTACCGGCCGAAAGGAACGAATGAGTTTAGCGTCATGGATAACGCATATCGTCCAGATTCCGCTCCATTTGTCCGTGAAACGCCTTAGAACAGTGTTCCAAAACATGCTAGACCCTTTTTCCCCACGATTCCTAGTAGTTCGTTCCAGCCTATATTATTAAAAAATCTGTTGCTCAATTTATGTACGGTATTTTGTGGCCTCTTTTGTCACCCGTAAGGCAATAACAAATTAAAAATTAAAGATGTAAGAGTTAGAACTGTTTATTTACAAAAAAGTGGGCTCCATTTGGGACGGATGGAGGGCAGTCTTCTTTCGGAACTGTCTTGAGTTTGCCTGCCGGCAGTCCAGTCTTCTGTATATCCTCAGTCGAATCGAATATTGTATCCTTCAGATCCATTTCTGGCTTTAAAGAAAATAACGCGGTGATTAACAGTATGACGAATGTGGCAGATAGTGTTATGGTCAGACTTGCTTCTCAGGGAGGAACTGCAGGTTTATGCGGACGAACGAGCGGGGAAAAATCACGAAAGGTGAAGATGTCCGAGTGAACTCGGAATCGAGCGGCTAATCTTCTCAACACAACCTGATAGCTTTCCTTACAGTTATACCTGGGCGTTCGTCTTCATTCTCGACATTTGAAAGGGAGTTTTTTTCTGTTCCTCAGATTAAAATTATTATTATATTTTTCCAGCCTCTGGCCACAAAAATGCTATCATAACCGGTTCCGACTTTTCAGAAAATCATTATCAGATGTCAACCCCTGAAATAAAATGAACTAACCAGGCTTTTTGAGTTGCTTAGAATGTGCTTCATGCTTGCACAAAAAAAAAAAAACGAGTCTCATGGCCAGCCGGCCGGTGTGACCAAGCGATTCTAGGCGCTTCAGTCTGGAACCTCGCGGCCGCTACGGTCGCAGGTTCGAATCCTGCCTCGGGCATGTATGTGTGGGTTGTCCTTAGGTTAGTTAGGTTTAAGTAGTTCTAGGTTCTAGGGGACTGATGACCTCAGATGTTAAGTCCCATAGAGCTCAGAGCCATTTGAACCATTTTTCTCATGGCCAGTTCAATCGTAGTTTCACGAGTTACTATTTGTTTCCTTCGAATAATTTGGTGATGACTTTTTAAAAAGTGGAAACCATGCTATTCATGTGACAAGAATCTGGAAAAATACATACCTGATGTCTTTCACATGACGGTCATTGTGTTCCCCTTGGTCAGTTCTACTAATCTATGTAAGTTTTTTGTTTCACCGACGCATTTGGTACTCTAACGGTATACTTCAGTATGTTTCTGCATTCTTGTTGCTGAAAAATTCACCTTACAGCAAAACGTTGCTGCTCGCTGTTCCTCCTTGTCTACTTCTCGAATCTCATCGTCATCATCTATATCTACATCTACAGCTATACTCCGCAAGCCACGTGACGGTGTGTGGCGGAGGGTACCTTGAGCACCTATAACAGTTCTCCCTTCTATTCCAGTCTCGTATTGTTCGTTGGAAAGAAAGGTTGTCGGTTTGCCTCTGAGTGGGCTCTAATCTCTGATTTCATCCTCATGGTCTCTTCGTGAGATATACGCAGGAGGGAGCAATACACTGCTTGACTCATCCGTGAAGGTATGTTATCGAAACTTCAACAAAAGCCTGTACCGAGCTACTGAGCGTCTTTCTTGCAGAGTCTTCCACTAGAGTTCATCTATCAACTCCGTAACGCTTTCGCGATTACCAAATGATCCTGTAACGAAGCGCGCTACTCTCCGTTGTATCTCTTCTATCAACCCTATCTGGTACGGATCCCACACCGGTAAGCAGTATTCAAGCAGTGGGCGAACAAGTGTTCTGTAACCTACTTCCATTGTTTTTGGACTGCATTTCCTTAGGATTCTTCCAATGATTCTAAGTGTGGCATCTGCTTTACCGACGAATTTTATATGGTCATTCCATTTTAAATCACTCCTAATGCCTATTCGCAGATAATTTATGGAATTATCTGCTTCCAGTTGCTGACCTGTTATATTGTAGCTAAGTGATATGGGATCTTTCTTTCTGTGTATTCGCAGCACATTACACTTGTCTACATTGAGATTCAATTGCCATTCCCTGCATCATGCGTCAATTCGCTGCAGATCCTCCTGCATTTAAGTACAATTTTCCATTGTTAAAACCTCTCGATATACCACAGCATCATCGGAAAAAACTCTCAGTGAACTTCCGATGTTATCCAAAAGGTCATTTATGTATATTGTGACTAGCAACGGTCCTACGACACTCCCATGCGGCACACCTGAAATTACTCTTATTTCGGAAGACTTCTCTCCATTGAGAATGACATGCTGCGTTCTGTTGTCTAGCAACTCTTCAATCCAATCACACAATTGGTCTGATGGTCCACATACTCTTACTTTGTTCATTAAACGACTGTGGGGAACTGTATCAAACGCCTTGCGGAAGTCAGGAAACATGGCATCTATCTGGGAAACCGTGTCTATGGCTCTTTGAGTCTCGTGGACGAATAGCGCGAGCTGGGTTTCACACGATCTCCATCCCAATTCCGCGAGCCGCCCTACGGTGTGTGCCCGAGGGTACTTTGTGTACTGCTGTCACTTTCCCTGTTCCTATTCCATTTGTAAATGGTTCGCGCGAAGAACCGTTGCTGGAAAGCCACTGCGTGGGCTGGAATATCTTTCAGTTTTACCTTCATGGTATTTTCCCGAGACGTGTGCAGAAGGAAGCAATATTCTGTTTCACTTTTTTAGGAATGTACGCACTCGGAACTTTAATGGCAAACCGCACCGTGATTCAACACGCCTACTTTATAATATCTGCCACTGGAAATGGTTGATCATCTCCGTGGCGCTTTTGCGCTCACTCATTGAATCTGGAACTAAACTCGCTGCTCTGTTATTAATCTTCTTAGTTTCATCTATCAGTTCTGACCGGTGCCGATCCCAGACTGAAGAGCAGTACTCAAGTACTGATAGAACATGGATTTCGTAAGATAACTACTTTGTGAGTGGGCAGACTTCCTAAGGATTGAAACCTCCTGGCAGATTAAAACTGTGTGCCGGACCGAGACTCGAACTCTGGATCTTTGCCTTTCGCAGGCAAGTGCTCTACCGTCTGAGCTGCTCAAGCAACTCACGCCCCGTCCTCACAGCTTTACTTCCGCCAGTACCTCGTCTCCAACCTTCCAAACTTTACAGGAATTTTCATATCAGCTCACTTTCCGCTGCAGAGTGAAAATTTCATTCTGGAAACATCCCCCCCAGGCTGTGGCAAGCCATGTCTCCGCAACATACTTTCTTCCAGGAGTGCCAGTTCTGCAGCATTGCAGGAGAGCTTCTGTGAAGTTTGGAAGGTAGTAGACGAAGTATTGGCAGAAGTAAAGCTGTGAGGAGTGCTTGAGTAGTGCTTGAGTAGCTAAGTCCACTTTGCCGGTTATCTCCGCAGCGTCTTCCTTGACCCCCCTCAAAGTTGGGGTGTCCAATGCCTACCCGTCACATGATGCAACACCCTTAGCCACGTTCTCATGCATCGACAAAAAAAGGAAGAAGACAGAATATGTTATTTTGTTCTATTTAATGTTTTTCTAATATTTTTGTTGAACTAACAATCATTTGTATATGTTTAAATGGCACCTTGAAGAAGTGTGTACCGTTAGTTGTTTCAGTAAAGATTATTGCAAAAAAAAAAGACGGCAAAGGCAAAGGTCTAGAGTTTGAGTCTCGGTCCGGCACACAGTTTTAGTCTGCCAGGAACTTTCATATCAGCACTCACTCCGCTACAGAGTGAAAATTTCATTCTTAAGTATTCTTTCAATGAATCTCA
Source organism: Schistocerca gregaria (assembly GCF_023897955.1). Lineage (NCBI taxonomy): Eukaryota > Metazoa > Arthropoda > Insecta > Orthoptera > Acrididae > Schistocerca > Schistocerca gregaria. The sequence continues at coordinate 1,025,591,821 of NC_064920.1, forward strand.
AGTCTCACATCTGTCTTACCTGCGTCCCACTTTAAATCGCTACGTACGTATACTCCAATATATATTATGGATGCTTTCTGTGACTTTTCTCCAATTCCATAATCATACGAGAATGAGTCTTCAAACCCATTTATGAGCAATTCGTTACATTTGTTTATATTGAAAGTCAGATGACACTCCTTGCACCAAACGCCAATGCTCCGTATTTCGCTATAATTTTCTAGCATAGTCCTTTCTCTGTTTAGAATAGCATCGTCCGCCTCATGCAACTTCATGAAACTCCCAAATCTAATACACACACACACACACACACACACACACACACACACACAAAGCAGAGTACGCAGAGTGTACACGAAGAAATGTTGTGTGAACCTGGGTCTGGACGCGCTTTGTTTCCACGTTACAATTCGTTTTCTACAACTCGTTAATAACTGGAAATACACAAGAGCAGAACGCACCAGCATATCACATGCAACTCTTTCTCACAGGAAATGTTCAACATGCCTTCCGTGGGAATTGATACATGCCTCAACCCGAGGTCGTAGTGAATCTCACATGCACCGGAGTACTGCGTAAGGCTTAGCAGCCTTCCATATTACGGGCGCGGAAAGTGTGAACATCTTGTACTGGGGTTCCATACACAAGAGCTTTCAAATGCCCCCACAAATACGAGTCCAGTGGGCTTAGGTCCGGAGATAGTGGAGGCCAGGCAATTGATCTGTACCTATCCATCTGTCTGAGAATCTTTTATTGAGAAGTCAGTGGACATTAACACTGAAATGAGGAGGTGCTCTATCAAGCAAGAAGTACATGTTTTGTCGCACAGCTAAAGGCACATCTCCTAACAGGCCAGGTAGAAAATTCTCTTCGAAATTATGATAACTTTGCCCGTTGAGCCTGGGTGAATGAAAATGAGTTCCTACCAACCAGTCACCAACAATGCCGGCCCAAACTTTGACAGAAAATTTTTATAGATGGCTTGCTGCAACAGTTGCGTGAGGATTGACGTCTGCCCATCAACGTTGATTTACATGCGATTGTGAAAATTTACAATCTGATCTCGTTGAAACTCGTTGGAGGAAATGAGCTGTAACATCAAAACAAAGTGTTTCCAGGCTCAGGTTGATATAATGTGATTTCTTCGTATACGAATGAGGAATGTGTCCCGCGATTTGTACCGTAAATTTTTGATACACCCCATATAAGAAAGCCGCACAGTTCAACGACTATGGGTACGATACTTATCAACATGGTTGTTAGAAAGGGTTTAGTCTACTTAGTTGAACAGTCCGCCAATGCAAAGTATTTAATGGGGAGACGAAAAAAAATCATCTCTTTATGTATATACCAATTAGAGTCGACGATGTGAGTCATATAATCGACCTATGACAGAGAGTCAACTGATGAAGTTAACTCTCACCTTCAGAGAGATATACTGTAGAGTAATAGTACCTAAATTCTGGAGAACGTAGACAAAATATCTACTTAGATCCTAGGTGGACTTAATCACCTCGGTTACATATGTAACAGCAACTTCTGGAAGTGATGTGGACCGAACACTAAATGTTGCTCTAAGAAGAACGAACGAAAACGTCTGACATCCTTGCCTACTTTCGTGAATGCTGTTTTTCTGATCTTCATCAGTTCAGTCACAAGGAATGTGTGCAAGAAATTCTGAGATGTTGAGAACTCTTAAGTGGAAACTCCTGGGAACAAGACGAATTTATCTTCACGAAAAGTGTTGAGCAAAGGCACTGCACATGTATCTAAGATAGACTTTTTTTATTTTTTTTATTTTTTTTTATTACCTCTAGAATTGTTCAAAAATGGTTCAAATGGCTCTGAGCACTATAGGACTTAACATCTGAGGTCATCAGTCTCCTAGAACTTAGAACTACTTAAACCTAACTAACCCAAGGACATCACACACATCCATGCCCGAGGCAGGATTCGAACCTGCGACCGCAGCGGTCGTGCGCTTCCAGCTGAAGCGCCTAGAACCGCTCGGCCACGGAGGCCGGTCTAGAGTTGTTGCTTACATCTGGTCGTAGGAGCATATCTTCCTCTTTCCAGGTGTGATATTTTTCAGCTTAGGGCAATAGCGATAGAAGGAGAAAAACCAAGAAAATAAAGACAGTTAGCCATTTTTTGATCATTTTTATAAGCGAGTGGTCCAGAAGTGAAGTAATACTTCACGCCATGTTTTTTACAGCGGCTTTATAGTATATGTGTAGCAGTATAACAGATAATTTTTTTTTCTGGTAGTGTCGATGGCCTTTAAGAGGGTTCTCGTCACATGTTAATTATGCAGCGCCGTCCAGGGTGAAAGCTGCAGTTAGTAAACAACGTAGCATTCGTGACTTCCAGTAGTGACTACCACCTCTTACTGGAACGGTGGCGTACTTGTGGGGGGTGGGGGGGGGGGGGCGGATGCATAATGCAGCAGCATTGGCTGGGGCTTGTGAGACACGGCTGATAACATCGGCGGCCGGCAGCCAGCATCTGCGATGGCGCGCCTCGAGTACGCTCCATGTGGTGCGGATCTGTTTGCGGATGACGCAGGGAGCGCGCGAAATGGCAGCCGGGCGTACCAACAAACGCTCGAGCCGTAGCTGCATCTGCTGCCAGCTCTTCACATGGCCAGAATACCTTAAAGCTGTAAAATCATTCTGTGCAAGATCAACAAGGGTACTATAATAGGAGCCAATTAAGACCGACCCTACTAAGACACGGCAGAGCAGGCGGGAATCCAAGCGAAGGCGGAGTCAACGTGAGTGCCACTACACAACCCCATTTTTACATACATCAGTATCCATATTTCTCAGCTACATTTCTTTCAATAAACTGCCATCGAACCAAGGTGTCTTCAAAATGAAAAGGAGCGAACGTGGACGGCCTTAGAACTGATTGGCTGCATAAAAGATTCCAGACAGGTTAGGGAGGACCGAATCTGGAATCGAGAAGCTCGTTCTGAACTACATATACCCTGAATGAGATTTTCACTCTGCAGCGGAATGTGCGCTAATGTGAAACTGGTTCAAATGGCTCTTAGCACTATGGGACTTAACATCTGAGGTCATCGGTCCCCTAGAACTTAGAACTACATAAACCTAACTAACCTAAGGACATCAAATACAGCCATGCCCGAGGCATGATTCGAACCTGCGACCGTAGCGGTCGCGCGGTTCCAGACTGAAGCACCTAGAACCTCTCGGCCACAAAGACCGGTGATGTGAAACATCCTGGCAGATTAAAACTGTGTGCCGGACCGAGACTCGAAATCGGGACCTTTGGCTTTCGCGGGCAAGTGCTGTACCAACTGAGCTACCCAAGCACGACTCACGCCCCGTCGTCACAGTTTCACTTCTGTCAGTACCTCGTCTCCTACCTTCCAAACTTTACAGAACCTCTCCTGCGAACCTTGCAGAACTAACACTCCTGAATGATCCTTTCTTTCGTTGTTTCTTTCTTTCATTCGTGAAGAGTCTTTACTCACATAGTTGTTGTTGTTGTGGTCTTCAGTCCTGAGACTGGTTTGATGCAGCTCTCCATGCTACTCTATCCTGTGCAAGCTTCTTCATCTCCCAGTACATACTGCAGACAACATCCTTCTGAATCTGCTTAGTGTATTCATCTCTTGGTCTCCCTCTACGATTTTTACCCTCCACGCTGCCCTCCAATACTGAATTGGTGATCCCTCGATGTCTCAGAACATGTCCTACCAACCTGTCCCTTCTTCTAGTCAAGTTGTGACACAAGCTCCACTTCTCCCCAATTCTATTCAATAACTCCTCATTAGTTATGTGATCTCCCAACTAATCTTCAGCATTCTTCTGTAGCACCACATTTCGAAAGCTTCTATTCTCTTCTTGTCCAAACTATTTATTGTCCACCTTTCACTTCCACACATGGCTACACTCCATACAAATATTTACATAAACGACTTCCTGACATTTAAATCTATACTCGATGTTAACAATTTTTTTTCTTCAGAAACGCTTTCCTTGCCATTACCAGTCTACATTTTATATCCTCTCTACTTCGACCATCATCAGTTATTTTGCTCCCCAAATAGCAAAACTCCTTTACTGCTTTAAGTGTCTCATTTCCTAATCTAATTCCCTCAGCATCACCCGAGTTAATTCGACTGCTTTACATTATGCTCGATTTTCTTTTGTTGATGTTCATCTTATACCTTCCTTTCAAGACACTGTCAATTCTGTTCAACTGCTCTTCCAAGTCCTTTGCCGTCTCTGACAGAATTACAATGTCATCGGCGAACCTTAAAGTTTTTATTTCTTCTCCATGGATTTTAATACCTACTCCAAATTTTTCTTTTGTTTCATTTACTGCTTGCTCAATATACAGATTGAATAGCATTGGCGATAGGCTACAACCCTGTCTGACTCCCTTCCCAACCACTGCTTCCCTTTCATACCCCTCGACTCGTATGACTGCCATCTGCTTTCTTTACAAATTGTAAGTAGCCTTTTCCTTCCTGTATTTTACCCCTGCCATAGAGTCTCACATAGAGACTGAGAACTCATCTTTTATAATTGTGTATTGCGACGTACGTGAAAGTTGCAGCATTGTACCACCGAAATGAATACATGAGACTGAAATAAAGCGCAGACAGCACAACAGACACATAACGACACGGAAATCATCACGATTACAAAACTGTGAACAATCTAGGTTCGTGAACTGACTAAGAAAGTACCGCTGTGAACGAGTAGAATCGATTTTTTTTTAAATGTACCAACGCGTACTGGTTCTACCTTTCATCAAATGTAATATCAAATAATTTTCAACTGCTTCCTTTCACACCCCTACTGCAAACTGCGGTTATCAAAACACAAATGAATGCGGTATACAGTTCCTTCTACGGACTACACCAGCAGCTGACTACACCTGAAATCCCCCCCCCCCCCCCCCGGCATCAATCTTAAGCAGAAATATCAATTTCGGCGAAGCTACTGAAACCTTTCGGTACAGAGAACCGCTAAACGTTCGCGAAGCGGTGTCAAGTCGCCCTTTACTCGTGAGCTCCGTGAACGGACCAAGAACAATCGCATCGTATTGCTTCAGCTAATCTGAAGTTCTCCACCCTGCCGGTGAACTGCGGTCTGCCAGCTACTCCGTAGGTTAACGCCACGGACTTCCTGTTTTGCTGCTCCTCTGATAGCGTCCGTTGTGTGGCTTTGAGCGTGGCGGTTGCGTGCGAGCGTCTGTGTGAGTTTTTACACTGCTACTTGAACCTGTGCGGTGTACGCGTATTTTCTCTTTGCTCTGGGATGCTCAACGCGTTTAATAAGTCGGCTGCAGCCAGACTTAGTATCATAGAATCAGATAAGACCAGAATTACTGTGCAAGAAACCGGAAGGTCTTAGGCAAATCGGAGCTGTGAAATTTTGTTCGTAGCTGTGGCGCAGCTGTAACTTTTCTATTTAAGAAGGGCTTAAAACAATAATTCAAGCTTCAATCGCTCAGGGAACGATTTTTCGAGAAATTCAGGTGCGCCATTCTGTTTCTCGTAGAATTCAATTGTTCTAGCGTTCAGCAATAAACTTGGCAGTCGGGCTGGAACATAGGATCGCGTCCACTTAAGGTCCAGTTATTCCTTTACAAACCTCTTCGGCTACTAATTTGTTCTAATCTGAATGTTCTGACTCATCTTTATCGCTGTTTTTGGGACAAACTAAAATCATGTCGTGGTACAGCCCTCTTATTCTTGCAGTATACCTGGTGTGCCTTTGTGTTGGATCATCGAACTGTGTCTCACGATCTGTGGAAAGCTCTCGCCCCCCCCCCCCCCTCCCCCTACACCGGGGACCACCGTTTCCGCCATATAGTCTACCCTTCTCGAATAGCACCAATGAGGTCGGCGCCGATCTTAACGTCTCCAAACGATGGACGGTTCATTATTAACAAGGTGTATGCCTCATAGCTTTTCATACACTTGACGCAGCTTCTGTAAATTTCTTGAAAGAAGTTAATTTCTGGCTGTTTTTTATGTGAAGTAAACACTTTCATTACTAATTTTATGGACACGAACAAGTTACTGGTGGTAAGAAAACAAAAAAAGTAATAATTAGCTTCAACTAAAACACGAAACACAGGGAAATATAAAAAAAACACATCACAAATTTTGTAATGCTTACAACACGTCTTCAGGGCATTGTTACGTATTGTTCACAGCAGAGTACGTGTTGTTAGTGCCACATTTACTTGTTTGCTTGAAGACGCAACTTGCAAACTTTTTGCGAAACAAGAATTATTTTACACGTATTTTTAACTTTCACCTCTATCGTTTTGCAAAGTATTTTTGATAACAATATGACCGATGTCAATACCTGAAGCACCCATCGGCCGATACAAAATAATGAAATGCTTGGCCGCGAATAGTACGTCACTGAGACACTACAAGACAATCGTCAAGCCAGAGTGTCTGTATGCGGCTGAAACACTTTTAAACAGAAAGACAGACCTTGAAGAAATCCAAAAGAGAGAATGAAAAGTAATCAGGAAATTTTAAGGTCCAAATTATAACGAAGAAGGGACACAGAGTAAACATAAATAAAGAAACTGAAAATTGTAGCAACATTTATTCGGATATGAAAAAAATAAAGGCTAAAATTTTACAGACATGTGAAAAGAATGGATCAAGCCATATTAACTAGACAGGTTGTGGAGTTCTGCGAAAGTAGTGGTAAAGCTGAAATAGCAACAATAAGATGGATCGGTGCAGTAAAATAAGAACTGAAGGAAGCAGGAATAACGCACTTAGTATGCCAATCAGAAAAATATTTAGACAGAGAACTCACGACTGGACAGTTGGCCTGGCAAAAAGACCTAGTAAGATGGCGACAAAATGTTCTGATTAGCGAAAAGAGTACTTTCTGATGGGATGTATTTAATATGGGAGCAATGAAAAGCTGAAACGAAACTCTGAAAATGTCGTTTGTTGTATATTGCGCTGCCTAGTATGTACTGAATGTGAATAGTGCTATAGGCCTACACAAATTCTGGATTGACAGTCACTTGTAAGCCCTCGTCAACAGTTTTGTAAAGGCCTCGTCGCTACTGCTGGGGCCGCCGATTTGCCACTGTTGTTACGGTAGGCCGAGTTTGTGAGTTCGTGAAGCGGCTTCTGGTGCAGTACATCGCTAAGGCAATTTCTGCCTGTCACTGTTACACAGCTATGCCCCAGGGTCAGGTAGCAGTATAGGAGAACGAAGGTTCTTCAACACTCCAACAAATAAGTAACAAAGACCCACAAGTCACTTAAAAAGGTTTATTTACCTTTGTGAATTGCCGAATAATGAAGTCTACAACACTGCATGTAATATAACACAAAATAGGCCCTCAATGGCTAAGTGCAAATAATCGTTAGTAAACTTCACAGTACAATTTACAATAACTGTCTGTTCACTTCTGAGCATTCACTGAACGACGTACCCTGTCTGTCAGCCCTGGATGATGATCTATAACCACGTGGGCGAGAGCTGCTCTTCTATCTTCCGAGTAGGCTTCTGTCAGTTAGCGTATTGTACTTGGCCGGCAGTTGACCGAGGCGAAGTCGATGTCTTCATCCTCAGTGCCGCCTGTGGCGCTGGTGGAACTCGCGCAAGTGGCGAGTCTCTACGGCACTGGTACCAGCTCGCATTTTTGCGGTGTCTTGATCCGACGACTCAGCACTGTCATCCTTGATATATCTAGTATTTCAAGACGTCCATGTATAGTGCAAAAGGTATCGCGACGAAACTGCGGAAGTTTGAAAATACGCTGCCTGAAAAAAAATGCAACGCCCTCAAGGACAAGGTCATTTTCTTGACAAATGATCTGACAGGTAGTTCACAATTGTAGGAGTACCCGATAACAAATTCAGACCAAATGAAACTTACATGTCACAGTAAAGGTTGCCCAAACAGTCATATCAACACATACTAGCACCCCCAATCCCTCTGGAGGCAGCGCAGGCCTCTATTCTCGCATGAGGGTGTCGAATGACATCCTGCTATATATTGTTCCAAGCATCTTGCGCCTTTTGTTGGAATTCGGCAATGGTTCTTGCAGACCTTTGAGAATGAGTGAGTTCTCACTTCATCATGCCCCATACGTGTTCAACTGGCTAGAGATTTGTTCAAATGGTTCAAATGGCTCTGAGCACTATGGGACTTAACATCGGTGGTCATCAGTCCCCTAGAACTTAGAACTACTTAAATCTAACTAACCTAAGGACATCACACACATCCATGGCCGAGGCAGGATTCGAACCTGCGACCGTAGCAGTCACGCGGTTCCGGACTGAGCGCCTTAGCCGCGAGACCACCGCGGCCGGCGGAGATTTGTTGGTGATCTTGCTGACCAGAACAGTTGGTGTACACAACAAAGAGCAAGTTGTGTCGCGTCAGTCGTTTATTGAGGTGCATTGTCGTGTTGGAAAAGCATATCACCCACCTGTCGAAGGAATAGGAATAACACGGGCGTAACAGCCTGTGCAACATATCGGGCATTGACTGACCGCCCACACCATGAGGCTTGGGATGGAGGCTGTGTGACGTGGGCGAATGCTTTCTGGACACGGCAGCTCATCAGGCCTATAAGCTCACTTAGAGAAAGAATCTGCTTTCGTCACTGAAGAAATCAGAGCGCCATTCAACTATGCCACTGCTCCAAAGGAGCCATACTTTGGTGGGAGGGGGGGGGGGGGTGTCAGTGGTAACGCCGCCAGCATCACACGTGATCTTAGTCCTGCTGCGAGTAGACGGTTAGCACTGGTCCCTGCTGACACAGCAGCTGCGACATGTGTGCAAATTTCATCCCTCGTTGATGGCAGATCGAGCAACGCTACTCGCACAATGCGTCGATCTTGACGTGCGTCTGTTACACACAGACGTCCAGAACCTGGTGTACATGTGGCGGAATGTCCCACAGACTACTGCTGAAAGCAACAGCACACCACCGACACACTGCGCCCGATATGTGCGGCAGTCCATTGATACGTCCATCCACGTTCCTGCACGCCAAGAATGCGACACTGTTCAATTGGCTGAATCTGTTCAACAATACGTACTCAGGGCTGGGGCGTGGTTGTACTGTATAGTGAATGTTGCAAACACTGCTCACCTCTATACTCAGCAACATTACTGCCTGCAGAGTCAAAATAGATGGTGCACGGTCGGGCCACTGTAACTTCCTGGGAGGTTAAACCTGTGTCCCGGACCGAGACTCGAACTCGGGACTTTTGCGTTTCGCGGACAAGTGCTCTACCACCTGAGCTACCCAAGCACGACTCACGACCATTCCTCGCAGTCGCGCTTGGGCAGCTCAGTTGGTGTAGTACCGATGACAGACACGATGGCTTCCAGGATATAGGCAGTGTTTGGACACCTGCTGAACACTGGTGCCGTTTTTAAGATCCGTTTTGTTACTCTTACTTTAGCATTCCATCAATGAGATATTGGACTCGCTCACGTCAAGCACACAGCGTTTGCGCTGTACCTTCGCTCAGTGCGGCGACTCTGGCTTTCACCAACAGTCTTCCAGGCATCCTGATAGCAGAGGTGCCCACCGGTACCTGTTGGACATTTATCGCCCTCGCTATCACCTATTTGCACGTTGGTCGTGGAGCACAGCTACATGTTTGGGGGTTATACCGGAGACACGGAATCCGACAGCGAAGATTTTTTAGTGTCCTGCATCGCTAGAAGCTGGCAAACGACATTGTACGACGCCACCCCACGGTCGACTGGACGCTGGTCTGGTGAACCATAGACGCGCCCTTCCTGTCAACTTCAGTGCGGTCGGCGTGATATGTGGCCACTAACGAGAAACTTCCGACCCGACGAAGGCTACATGCCGTTCACTTAACTGACGCCCCATGTGTCGCCGCTGGGCGACGGTAGAGACGGACGAACACAGACGGAACTGTAGCCCTCCACTCAAGTGCTGTAAACTGATCCGACAGACACTGGCTTTCCTGCTACACCGCCCCTATGTTTCGATTGTGCCCCTAGACCTCTTTCATCCCGACGCCGTCTATTTCCCGAGAACCCGGATGAATGCGGTCGATTGGGTAGAAGAAACAGCGATACATGATGGGCGAGTTCCTGGTCTTAACGAACAGAACGGAATACTGGAATTTTTTCCTAACTATTTGGGATGGTCATTCATGGACCCACCGTCTTCCTGGGGTGTGCCAGGTGTGAGAAAAAATTGACTTGCAGACGTGATGTTCCCACGAGTCCCCTACGATAACAGTCTCTGACTGTGTGCAGCGGCCGCGGACGATCCGACGGCTGTGACTGATGATGTCCATTGCAATGACAACTGCCTCTTACTGGCCGCCCGCTTCGATAAGGCGATCCCAGCGGGCAAGATGGCCCTTTTTCGTTCACAATAATCGGCATAATTTTCGGGGTATGACTCCCTTGTTTATGTTGCTTCCTTTTTTTTAAAAAAAATGGGGGGGGGGGGGGGGGGTGTTAGGTAGAGCACTTGCCCGCGAAAGTCAAAGGTCCAGAGTTCTAGTTTCGGTCCGGCACACAGTTTTAATCTGTCAGGGAATTTCACATCGGCGCACACTCCGCTGCAAAGTGAAAATTTCATTCTGCTAACTCTACAACGCTTCATTATGCACATAGTATACTCTGGTATCGCAGAACAAAGTCCTTCAGGATGCTGCTTTTTTCCGATATTGTAAATGCGGTAATATTCATTACCAGATAAAGTACAAGACCAGACAAAATATTAGAGTAATGTTAAATAAAAGTGTCTCTTTCATTTCTTCTGCAGTTAGTGACTGTTGCGTTCCAACAGCAAGAGCGCTGATTAGAAAGAACGCAGAAATAAAGCCGGCCGCGGTGGTCTCGCGGTTCTAGGCGCGACTGCTACGGTCGCAGGTTCGAATCCTGCCTCGGGCATGGATGTGTGTGATGTCCTTAGGTTGGTTAGGTTTAAGTAGTTCTAAGTTCTAGGGGGCTGATGACCACAGATGTTAAGTCCCATAGTGCTCAGAGCCAAGCAGAAATAAAATTCTTGAGAAGAACAAGACTCCATTCTAGAGCAGATAAGAAACGAAACTGAGCGTCGGGACTTGAAAACTGAAGTGGGGAAGTAAGAAACCAGCTTTGAGTCGACTCCGATATGCGTTACGGAGACTGCAGACTGCGTGCTGTGGGAAACGTGGAGTACGTGCCAGCTGTACCTGTATCGGCAGAGTCGTGTAGTTATTTGCGGTCTCCACTGCTGCGATGCGTCGGCATTGGCCGACTTTTATTAATTCGTGATGAAACAGCGGCCGCGGCACAGCAGAGCCCATATAAATGCATGAGGTGTCAGGCGCGGCGGCTCTGTCTGTCGACGCATGTCAACATAACACCCCCCTCCCACCCCCCACCCCCCCACCCACCACCCCCCATACCACCACCACCCTCCTCCTTTCCCTCCGAGGCAAGAATACGTCCGCACTGGACGCGTCGACAATCCCAGAGCGTCTTCGCAACGCCACATTGACGAGGAGCACCTAATCCATCAGGCATTCGTGGCTACCGTCCTCCAGTATATTTTTCTCTTCCGATCCTCCAAGTTTGTTCCTCAGTTTCGGACCCTTGCCAGATAGACATAATAGCGGAGAACGAAAAGAACTGAAGGAGAAAGGAGGTTTCCATAAGAATGGAACACATACAACACTGCTGTAATATTCTACAATATCTATATTTTATTTTACTAACCGGTTTTCTGTACGCCATCATCGAGTACAAAGGTTAATGTGTGTAGCTGTGAGATTTCTCTAGGATAAATGATTTTAAAATAGTGCATCTATGGAGTATCTCGCAAGGGGAGGCCACGACGTTTGGAACGCGGATTTACTGCAAACTTCGTACACTCGTAGTACTCCATCACTACAACAAAATGTGGAAGCAGTAGCGAGTACTTCTCAAGCGTTATTGAGAAAATCGCAAGATAATTTCGGTTGTCAGATATATACCTGTGCGCGGCCATTTTTACCATGAAGCTGTGGCAGCCGAGTGGTTGGTGTAGCGTAATGACTAGCGCCACTGTCTTCTGTTGAGATACTTGTTGCCGTCACGGTAGCTCAGCGTGTTCGGTCAGAGGGTTAGCTGCCCTCTGCAATAAAAAAAAAACTGAGTTCACCGATCAACAACGAACTAAAACGGGTGTCTTATGACGTCCGCCCCGAGCGGATGCAACGAACGAAAGCGAACAAAATGAGATTTTTTAAAAAAATGTGGTTAGCTTTCAAGCGCCGTAATCGCTGTATCGCTGGATCGAGTCCCGATAGTCAGTTTTTTTTATTTTCCACACGGTCGTTTTCTTTACTATTTATATTACAATTGATATATTGGGGAAAATACGTGTAATCGGCTGAACTTTTATTAAATTTACAATGTTATTTGGCTGTCTACAAATTTTTATTATCACAAATAATATAGTACTCATAACTATCGACTAGTATTCAGTTTAGCAGCATAAAGTGATACTGAAAATGTATGCTTGTCCGTGATTTGAGAAATCCCTTATGCCTGGAAGGAGCCCGAAACTACCTGTTACCTGCAAGTTTTGACCGGCACAGACGGCTTTCGAAAGACGTACAATTAATCGTCGCTTTCGACATTACGAGTACAAGTTGCAGAATGGTATTTTTCGCCAAAACATGGAAAACATGATGCCCGTGCCCTCTGACGAACAATGCTGAATGTCGGCTGCATCGAAGGCGGACATTTCTGAAAAAACTGAGTTAATGGCAAGCAGAGTGGCGACAAAATCTTTTGCGAGCGACATCAGCAATCATTTGAATTGATTAAGGTTCTTAATGCAAGGTGAGAATCATTTGTGAACAGAAATGAGAGACAAAATTGATATTATCAAACAAAAACTGTATTCCCCTCTGCCATGTGATGTGGTTTGGAGGGACATGCAGTCAGCAGCCTGCTCCCTCCGCTGTATTCAGTTTAGCAGATTTGGGAACTGCTACTTTTTATATACGAGGTTAGTTTATAAACTTAGGTTAGTGAAGGTGCTCTTTTTTACCACCATTTTCTTAGGTTAGTAGATATTGCATTGTCCTGATGGAATTTGGACTTCCCACCAGGGGGTGGGGCACTTTCCCACCAGAGAAGCCTATTCCAATAACTCAGACCTGAAAGTGTACCAGTAGCAGTGAGGGGCAAGGGAGTTGGGGGGATAGGTAGGGGGCAGTTGGGGGCAATAGGTTAAATGCCCTTCTATCAAAAGGAAATGGGGTGACATGGAAAAGCACTTAACAGAACAATAGGTTAAGTACCTGTCAATCTAAAGGAAATGGGGGTGACATGGAAAAGCACTTAACAGAACAATAGTTAAGTACTTGTCAGTCAAAGGAGAAAAATAGGTTTCCCCCTGAGTGCATAGCTGGCCCTGATCTAGGTAAACCACACTAACAAAAATGCCCAGCACTCCATTCCTGAGGGTGTGAGGGGGCAATAGGTTAAGTGCAGTGACATGGAAAACCACTTAACAGAACAATATGCTAAAAACCTGTCAATCAAAGGAGAACAATAGGTTTGCCCCTGAATGCATGCCTGCCCCTGATGTAGACAACCCACACTAACAAAATGGACTTGTTCTCTCCTAGCCCCACACTTGTATACTGGTGTCATGAGGCTTAGTGTAGCTCGTTGCAGTCCTCCCAGAAGGGTAATATCAATCGCAGTATCGGAACTAATCACCGTCAGATGCACGTAGGGGTTATTGGATTAGATGTAATGATGGTAACTTGTAGCAGAGGCGCTTTGTGGTACGATAAGAAATTTTTACACTACAGCTAGATAATTACAGACAGGATAGAAATAGTCATTGTGGTACAAAGGAGGTAATATGACAATGTAAAAGATCTTAACACTATGGAACTGTAGCATTGTCGCAACCTATTTCAGGTACTAGTGAATAATGATGTTATAACAACAGTTACTGCACTGAACATGGGTGGGTAACTGAGATTTGTCTTACTTTCGATGCAAGTTGCATTGTGTATCTTTGGAAAAGGAAGGATGAAGCTTTAATCTCCTGTCTAGATCAGAATCATTACAAAGGGACCATTGGTTCACTTGGACAGGGGGTGGAGTCATTTTGTATGATTTAGGGTAGTTGTCTGAGGATTGACGTTCTTTCAAATACGAGCGCATTGTCGTAATCACTTTGCCATCTTGGTCAGTGAACACTACTCGAAGTTCACTTACGCACAGTACCTTAGCTCAAGTAACTGCTACGTGATATCACATACGTAATTTTTGTACTTTGATTCCGTAAGACACCATTTAGTGTAAATGTCATTCACAGACTAGCAGATCAATAGAACTGTTCCACACTATCAGAGACAGGCGAGAAACCTGCTCGGAAGCACAGCTGTGTGTGCTGCTCTCAAATACGTAACGATCAAAACAATTTCAACTGAGTTTACTCTTAGATGGCAGCAGTAATTCCTTAGCTCGATGCCGGATCGATGTTTGAAACTGGCACATTAAAATATTACAAGTTAGCAGTTTGAATATCAAAGTGAAAGGATGTAAATTTGCGGCAACCCTTATACGTGAGTAAATGGCGAGGCGTGTACTGCCAGTGTGTGTCAAAAACAGGCACGGTAAACAGGGTGCTTGTTTTCACAGCAAGCAACAGTGAGATACATGGGTGCTGTCTTCTACTATACACAACCTGTATCCACGTACGCATATGATTCACTCCACTAAAAGGCGTTTCAGTGCTGTAAAAATGGATTCTAGGTGCCGTTTCCCTCTTCAGGTTTACTATTTATGTCGCTCTGTGTGATTAATGTATTTCCGTACCACTATTTTCGTGGATCGGTGTTTGTGTTCGGTGAGGATGCGATTGGTACTACAGAAGTATATCACAGCGTGTCAAAATGTTTCGGGCGTGAATGCATATGAATAAAGTTTACCCTTGCGTCGGTGGTGTTTGTTTGCCTGTCTCTGTAAACGTGTATGTGCCACGGTGATATAGTGACGATTTATTATAGGAGGTGTGATACATGGGTGACTGTGCACACATGGTCTGAAGAGTTCGTACAAAGCTGACAGTTATCAATGTCTCAGTACTGGTAGCTCTGTAGTCCATGACACTCTTAAAGATGGAACTTCGTATACATATCAATTCTTCAAAAATCTTCACACTAGTTTGTGAAGCTGAAGGACGAAAGTGCCTGTTGGATGATGAGTCACTGCCAAGGAGTACATCTCGAGGAAAATTGGACCATACATAGAAAGAACTGGTAGAGTGTGATACGATCGCTAAACGCACTGGGCAGAGCAGGTATTTAGGATTGTGGAAAGGGCCAAATAAGGTTGGGGTCAGCTTCACCTTGTAATTGTAATTTAATAACACATTTACAACTAAAGCGGCACATAGCCGAACCTTTACCAAATGCAACTCTTTCACGGCTGAAGGCCTCCAAACAAGAAATCTTAAAAATCAACAAGATAAAAATCCAATTAAAAGAGCAAATAAAATAATTATAAAAACATGTATCACGGTTAGATGGAAAGCCTCAAAGCAAAGTAGATAGAACAAACATATGCAAGGTGCAATACAAATGGCTGAAGGCCACAATTTATTTAAGTTTCAAAATTTTAAAAAATATTACCATAGTCTTTTAAAGGCAGAAGGGTGCAATGTTTAAAAACAAGAAATCTTAAAAATCAACTAGATAAAAAAAGAACTCAAACACCAAAGGTTACAAACTTGATAATCCATGAAGTATGTATTAGCTGTCAAATTTACACACCATGTTGGATGGCGACAACAGGTGAGGAAAGGACGCTGGTTGAAATTACGTTAGTGGCCAGGGCAGGTAACCGGAGCACTAACGGCCACAAGGCAGAAAATTCCACTGGTACACTCTAATTGTAGTCAACCAAAATAGTTAATTGCACCGCATAGCGTTAGCAATAGATACATTCGGTGTTGCTCACTGGAAAATCTTCCCAACAGCAAACCACCGAAACGAACCACAACATGAATGGCCGTGGCTTGTGTAGTTGAAACCACTACTCAACTTTGGCATCCTGGGTCGGTGAACCACGAAGCTCGTAGCACTCGGACAGCTCCACACACGCTCGGACACTGTGCAGGGACCGCCAACGGACTCAGCCGACTGCACCGCGTGGAGGTAACTTCCCTGGTCCGCACCAGCCAACCAACTGCCTGCAGACCCCCCTAGCCGGAAAATGTATGCACAAAGCCAAAGATGATGCACGGCGCAAATATCGATACACATCACTGCTGCCTCACGTAGAAGGAAGAAGAACCACGGCGTAACCGCAACAAGGGCGGGAAACCAAACACAGATAGACAGCGAAGTTCACGAAAACGCATAGTTGGGAGTGAGCACGGTTCAGAGTGTAGTACGAAAGGTAACTGGAAGAATACCCAGTGATACGAACAGAAGTGAAACTTTTATTCAAAGACCATAATTACTCTGAAGTCACGACAATTTGTGATCTTACAAAAGGCGGGACATGGTTCTTAAGAGGGTATTTATCACCACTGGCAGTAATGCGTGCTCTGCAACATGGTACAAGTTTGGTAAGGAGTTCTTATGGTAGGAAGTTCCATTCCCTCACCAGCGGGATTTACAGGTGCTGGATGCTCGATGACGCATGTGGATGTGCTGCATTACGTCCCCCAATGCATTCCAGCACACGTGCTCGAAGTAATTCAAGTCGAGGCAACGGGCAGGCTAGTCCTTTCACTGAATACCGTCTTGTTCAAGAGCTCCCTCATCCGCGCTAGTCAATGCGTTCTATAAAAAGGAAATGGTGACTGAATGCACACCTGAAAAGATGTACGTGGCTGATGAGTACAGTCTCACAGTACAGTTGTCCGGTAAGTACACAGTGTTTAAAGATTTGGAGGTCAGGACGCTATTGGAATGTGATACCTCCCCACACTATAACACCTGGACCGGCAAAACGCCCATATTCGACAATCACGTATTCCCACCTCTCTCCATATCAAGGTGCGTTCAGCATCTTCCAACATAATCGTTTTGGTGGTCTAGGTGTTATGTTGTGGAGAAGCATGTAGTTGTATGGGCGCACTGACCTCAAAATCTTCATTCACCGGTCATCGTCACTGTGGCAGTGGGCCCCTTCCCTATGTACGTCTTTTCAGGTATGCATTCGGCCATGACTTCATTTTTATGGACGACGATGCGCGATCTAATCGAATCGCAGGTAGGGGAGCTCTGCGAACGAGAGGATATTCGGCGAATAGACTGGCCTGCTCTCTCTTTTTTTTTTTTTTTTTCATTCATCAGTCTTCTGACTGCCTTGATGAGGCCCGCCACGAATTCCTCTCCTTTACCAAGCTCTTCATCTCAGAGTAGCTCTTGCAAGCTATGTCCTCAGTTATTTGTGGGATGTATTCCAGTCTCTGTCTGCTCTACAGTTTTTGCCCTCTACGACTCCCTCTAGTACCATGGAAGTCATTCCCTGATGTCTTAACAGGTGTTCCATCCTGTCCCTTCTCCTTATCAGCGTTTTCCACATCCTTTCCTCTCCGATTCTGCGCAGAACCTCCTCATTCCTTATCTTATCAGTCCACCTAATTTTCAACATACGTCTGTAGCACCACATTTAATCGCTTCTATTCTCTTCTGTTCCAGTATTCCCACCGTCCATGCTCCAACTACCATACAATGCTGTGCTCCAAACGTACATTCTGAGACATTTCTTCCTGAGATTAAGACCTATGTTTAACACTAGTAGACTCCTCTTGCCGGGAATGGCCTTTTTGCCAGTGTTATTCTACATTACATGTCTTCCTTCCCCCGTCCGTCATTGGCTATTTTGCTGCCTAGGTAGCAGAAATCCTTAACTTCATCTACTTCGTGACTCTCATTCCTGACGTTAAGTATCTCGCTGTTCTCATTTCTGCTACTTCTCATTGCTTCCGTCTATCTTCGATCTACTTTCAACCCACGTTTTGTACTCATTAGATTGGTCATTCCATTCAGCAGATCATATAATCCTTCTTTGCTTTTCATCTAACACATACTCAATTCTTTTCCACTCTCCTGTAAATTATTCTGGATGCGTGAGCTGTTAAGCTGATTGTGCGATAATTCTCGCACTTGTCAGCTCTTGCAGCCTTCGGAGTTGTTGGGTGATGGAGCCATTTTGTACCATTCCCCCCACTGATTTTAGAAATTCTGATGGTATGCCATCAATCCCTTCTGCCTTATTCAATCTTGCGTCGTCCAAAGCTCTCTTAAATGCTCATTTTAATACTGGATCCCCTCTCTCCTCTAAATGAACTCCTGTTCCTTCTTCTATAACATCTTCCACCTCATAGAGGCCTTCAGTGTACTGTTTCTATCTATCCATTCTCTGCCGCGCGGGGTAGACGAGCGGTCTGGGGCGTCTTGTCACGGTCCGCGCGTCTGCCCCCTCCGCGCGTCTTCCCCCGTCGGAGGCTCGAATCCTCCCTCGGGCATGTGTGTGTTGTGTGTGTCGACCTTAGGGTAATTTAGTTTAAGTTAGATTAAGTAGAATGTAAGCCTAGGGACCGATGACCTCAGCAGTTTGGTCCCATAAGACGTTACCACAAATTTTCAATTTATCCGTTCTCTCCTCTTCACTTACGAGTGGAATTGCCGTTGCACCCTTGCTTTTAATTTCACCGAAGGTCGTTTTAACTTTTCTATAGGCTGAGTCAGTCCCTCCACCAATCATTTCTTTTTCGATTTCTCCACATTATTCCTGCAACCATTTAATCTTAGCTTCCCTGCACTTCCTAGTTTCTTTTCATTCCTCAGAGGCTTCTATTCCTGTATTCCTGAATTTCCCTGAACATTTTTGTACTTTCTTCTTTCATCGATCAATCGAAGTACTTCTTCCGTTATTCACGGTTTCTTTGCAGTTACCTTCTTTGCACCTGTGTTTTCCTTTCCAACTTCTGTGATTCCCCTTTTCAGAGATGTCCATTCCTCTTCAACCATATTGCCTACTGAGCTACTCCTTATTGCTGCATGTATAGCTTTAGAGAACTTCAGGCGTATGTCGTCATTCCTTAGTACTTCCGCATCCCACTTCTTTATGTATGGTTTCTTCCTGACTAATCTCGTAAACTTCAGTTTACTCTTCATCACTACCACTGCACGTTCCCACCACTTAAATACCGCCGAGAGCATGTGAGATGTGTTGCGGAGACGCATTGGAGCACGTCCATACGCACCAACGACCATCCAGCAATTGTTCCGCCCTATCACAAGAAGTACATACCAACCTTGTGGTCACCAAGATGGCACGTTACAGAGAATGCAATGCCGTCCGTGGTGATCACGCGCCCTATTAAGGACCATGAACCGCACTTTGTGATGTCCAGGGGACCATCAAAAACCGCGGTGAGTACAGTGTAGTCACTGGTCGAAATTTCATTGAGCTATGTTACTCGGCAGTGACACTTATGCGAAGGTTACTTTCTTTCTTAAATTTTGCACATCGGTGTGTTCTGAACAAAAGAACCAATAGTCGTCTATTTTTTAAGTACCTCCTTCATTTGAGCCGCCTAGCGATGTCACTGAATGGTAAACCACTGGACTCGCATTCGGGAGGACGGCGGTTCGTATCCTCGTCAGGTCATCCAGATTTTTTTTTCTCTGATTTCCCTAGATAGTTCAAGGTGAATGCCGAGGTGATTCCTTTGAAACAGCGAGTCAGATTTCTTCCCCGCAAACCGATTTCATACTCCGTCTTTACTGAATCCGTCGCCTTAGCGACTGTAAAATTCAATCTGTCTTCCATTTTTTCTGCTGAGCTTGCTGGTTATATGGTACCATCTCAGAAGCGTGAGGGTGAGTGACCCTGCTAGGTAAGGGCTTGGTCCCAGTCAGGAAACACCTTACTGTCGTGGTTGGTACTATTGTGTATCGTTACGTTAAATTAACTTCACTACAAAAGACTAAATTACATTTGCAGACTGATACTGAAGGAACTCAAAACATCCATTACGTCGCCCCCTCCCTCCAACCAGCTGGCTGGTCTAAACCACCAACCACGTCCCAGCAGAATGTCCGTGCGCTCATGGCCTCTTCGTTCATACGAAGGAATAATGAAAATGAATAACTGTGAGCAGAAAATAGTGGCATTTAAACTGAAGTCATTCCTACTGGCCGTTCTTGTCAACGATACCCTTTTTCTCCAACAGACGATTAATCCCAAAGTATAACGTCGTTACAGATTTAAGAGTGGAAACATGCAAAATATCACAGCAGTTGTATTTTGAATTTGTTTTCCTTTTTTTTCTTTTGAAGGCTAAAAATTATGAACTACAAAAGCTTCTGAACTTTAGCCTGTTATCAGTTCGTTGACAAGCTTTTTCCAGTTCAATATTACAGCTATTGTGCTCTGTTCCTAAATTATTTTCATGTGCTATGCTTATCCTTAAACTTGCCTCATTTATTCCGTAAACTTGGATCAACTGTTTCTACAAAATTAAAACCTTTCATTGCCATATGTGCAATTTTTTTTAATTCTCGTCAGAGGTACACTAACACACTGAACACATATACAGTACATTCAAAGAAAACTTTACAGTATTCACCCAGAACTGGACATCTTCAATAGCATTGGGTGCTGCAGACGTTAAGTCCTTCATGCTACAGCTGGTTGGGTATGAGTTACATTTGAAGAGATGCTGGGTTGTCTGCAATTCACCGCTTTCGCATAGTGTTATGTTGGCATTTGGCAGTTGGAAGTTCCATTTAAGGAGATTGTCCCTCGATCTCTTCAGTCCGTAGTCTGTTCAAGGACTTCCAGATGACCCACTTCTCCATGTGTCCAGGCGGCAGGGATTCTTATCGTGTCATCCAGTTTGACAGGTGTTGGCATCTTTCTTTCCACTTGGTGAGTAGGGTAGCAGCAGCTGATCCTTCTAGGGGCTGTAAAGTTGCTGGGAAACTCTTCCTGGACTTCAGTCTTGGCTTGGCAGATTGATGTCCAAAGAGTGGATGTGAGGTCACCGTATATGATTTATGCCTGTCGATGTTAGCGGCCTCTCTTCTGATGTCACATGGAGCAATCCCAGCGAGACATTGAACTTTGTCCATGGGGATTGGCCTTAGGCAGCCTGTAACAATCCTACTGCTGTAATTTAAGGCTACATCAATCTGCTTTGCATGTACTGAATTGTACCACGCTGGGCTGGCATACACTCCTGCAGAATAGCATAAGGCAAGAGCTGTTGTTCTTAATGTTTGTGGATGTGTACCCCAGTTCGATCCCGCCAGTTTCCCAAGGAGGCAGTTTCTGGAGGATACTTTCTGCTTCAGCTTCAAACAATGTTCCTTGTAGATCAGAGTGACACCTAAATGCCTGTGCAATGGGAGGCTTGTTTAATATGTGAGGAACTACTTGTGGGAGTCCACTGGTGGTTTCTTTCAAGTTACAAAACTTGCGATCCCTTCCTTCTCAACCTGATTACTGTAACACAGTATTTTTTACTTCTTTGTAAAGTGTGATATAAACTGTTTGTAGCGGAATTTTTGTAATAGATAATTTATGCAATCCACCAGGGCGACCCAGTTTTATTATTCGTACGTTGCCTCTATGAATAAAGTCCAGTGTTGACTGTTGGTCTCTTCTCAATGACCAACTCATACGTAAAAGGATAGAAAAGCAGTGTACCTTCCTTTTATGGGGCTGTAAACAGGTATTGTGATGGAGAACAACTACGATGCTGTTTTTATGATTCCAGAAGGGTTTCTGCTGACAAAATCCGTTTCCAGTAGTACTGCAGAGCTATTATTCTACTGACCTCGTTAAACTGAATCACCTGAACAGCCATCGGGAGGAGTAAGCTAACTGCGAAATTCTGCAGTCCTGTCTACCTCTACACACCAGTAGGAGATTACAGTGACTATTAAAAAGACGGAATGAAAAAGCGACAATTTTGTTGAAGTACATCTTACCCAGGAGCTCGGGCGCAACATCTCCTCTCCCCTGGGGCGCAGTTAATTCAGTTTATCGCTGTGTCTGACGAGCCATATTGTTCATCTCAAACTAAGTGGCGGAAGTTTCTGGCGTCAGGTATACGAAATTAAAGGCTGCATCTCCTCTGTTACAGAGACTACGTCGCTGTGTTAGCCTCGCTTCACAACGTACATCCTTTATCAGAGTAGCGACTACATATCTACAGTGGGTCAAGAGATTTGTCTGCCTGATTGCTGTGAATGCCACACACATTATTTTTTTTTTGTTTTGTGCTATGATTTCCATACTCCATCTAGATCATTTCTAAGGCAATAAGAATTTCCACAATGTGACTGGAAAATGGTAGCTGTTTATTTCCATTAAGGATGAAACTTGCTCCTGCAGCAATGGCCAGTGTTGCCAACTCTCCGAAACTAAATAAGCTAAATGGGTCTGACTTTATGAAGAACAACTGGATTAAATATTATACACAAGGAAGCCAGAAATGTAAACAACGCTGATACTATTTTAATGGAATTTTCGTTTTTTTTTTGGAATCAAGTTCTTTAAAAAGTAATTTACTCGTATCAGGTATGTCATTCAGTTGGAAACAACTTCAGGAAATAATTGTTCAACTAGATTTTGCGTCGTATCTTAAATGCGTGTGCGACGTTCCCTTTTAATGGCATTTATAGCAGGAGAGAAAATGTATAGATGTTCAAAAATGTGAAGCTTCCGGAAGGCACAAAAGAAAAAAACAAATTAGTCGTGTGCCTGGTGCACCTCGTTAGGGAAATGATTTCTGGCTGTATTTGTTCTTCGAATGCAGATATAGCAATCTGACATATCCGTTTCTATGATCCGCATATAAAATTTCAGCCCATTCCTAAAATATCGATATTTTGAGGCAAAAAATGTATTTAAATAAACATGTTGATGTTAGTTTCTTTCGCACAGCTTTCTTTTTTTCGCAATAAATATGGAAATGTTTCTCCTAGATACTTAGAGGACTAATGTCGCAAACATCAATGTTACATTATTTTGCACTTAGTAAACTACTGCACCGAGTATAAGTTCGCTCTTCTTCCTC
The DNA here is from genome assembly GCF_023897955.1 of Schistocerca gregaria. Taxonomy (NCBI): domain Eukaryota; kingdom Metazoa; phylum Arthropoda; class Insecta; order Orthoptera; family Acrididae; genus Schistocerca; species Schistocerca gregaria. The sequence continues at coordinate 1,025,614,903 of NC_064920.1, forward strand.
CAGTTAAGTCGCTGGCACATTATTTATTGCAACTCTGAAATGTATGACTTCTGATTCATGTTGCGTAAATCAAAGGCTGCATTTGCTTAGAATAGCGTTCTGCGTTAGTGTAAAGTTGTGATGCTTTGCTGATATTAGCCAAGCTGTAACAGCGTTTTCAGTATGGCTCTCAACCGCATGTGTGTATGTAGTAGAGCCCGCAAAACACACCAACAAAACTTTAGCTTGCTTTGTTGTACTTTTTAATTGAGGAGTACTGAATTCGTGAACGGTGGCATACTGAAGCTTATTTTGAAGTCTTAGTTCAGTTCAAACAACATATCAATAAGGAAACAGAAAGACGCATCTACGAAAATTAAGAAGAATGGGTAGCACAAAAATAACACGAAATGAATGTTTAATTCCCTTAATAAGTGAATATAAACGAATACATAGGACTACACACAGCCTACACAGAAATTCATGTACGAAAATAGTATCAGTATCCAGCGATGTCATCCGGACATGCAAATAATGACTAATGATTTAAAAAGAATAGGACTACCAAAATATGTAAATAATGCCAAACGTTAGAAAATACGTAAAATTAAAACAGAAAAGACACAAAAGAAAAAAACAGTAGCAAATATCAGTAGCTACATAACACCAATGATAAACAGAGCTGCCTGTTGTTGTTGTTGTGGTTTTCAGTCTTGAGACTGGTTTGATGCAGCTCTCCATGCTACTCTATCCTGTGCAAGCTTCTTCATTTCTAAGTAACTACTGCACCCTACATCCTTCTGAATCTGCTTACTGTATTCATCTCTTGGTCTCCCTCTACAATTTTTACCCTCCACGCTGCCCTCCAATACTAAATTGGTGATCCCTTGATGCCTCAGAACATGCACTACTTACCGATCCCTTCTTGTAGGCAAGTTGTGCCACAAATTCCGCTTCTCCCCAATTCTGTTCAGTACCTCCTCGTTAGTAACATAATCTACTCATCCAATCTTCAGAACTCTTCTGTAGCACCAGATTTCGAAAGCTTCTATTCTCTTCTTCTCTAAACTATTTATCGTCCACGTTTCACATCCATACATTGCTACACTCCACACAATTACTTTGAGAAAAGTCTTCCTGACAAATAAATCTATACTCGATGTTAACAAATTTCTCTTCTTCAGAAACGCTTTTCCTGCATTTCCAGTCTACGTTTTATATCCTCCCTACTCCCATCATCAGTTATTTTGCTCCCCAAATAGCAGACCCATCTACTACTTTGAGTGGCTCATTTCCTAATCTAATTCCCTCAGAATCACGTGATTCCATTATCCTTGTTTTGCTTTTGTTGATAACCAGACAATATCGCTGGATTATCTGCAAATAAGCTTTCACGAAAATTCTGGTATAAGGAACCTGACAACTAATTAAAGTAATAAGTCATTTAAGGTGATAACCAACCATTATTAGCCCACTAGCGCCAAAGGAACGTAATTTACAAGAAAGCAGAGAGTGACAGAACCACCAGCATCTCATGGATATGAAGACCATCAGACGTACGTAAAAAGGTATAACAATGAAATCTATGTAATAGTCACAATTAAAATGAGAAAAAAATGTATCAAAATTATATGCCATTTCTTACCGATAACATTATGATGGCATTTCAACCTAAATAGGCCTACTGTAGAAATAAAAGCAAACAAACTTAGCAGAACACATGGAATTGTAATTACATAATGTCCCTAAACTGAAACTGCTTAAAGGACCACTTCTATACAATAAGGGCAATTTTTGCTTAAAAAAAACCTGCATATTAGCGTCTTTTCTGACGTGCTGCAAACAAGAGGCAGCTTTTATCATGATTGTACTTGCTTACGCACGACCTCATACAGCTATTCTTCGATGCTACCTAGTGTTTGAAAATCGAGATCACAGTGTCCGCACCCTACTTTGAGTAGTTTGTAGTCAACTTTTAAACTATAGATCCCACTGTAGCTAGCTGGGTAGGTCAGTTCAGAGTCGAATTAAGACACGGCATAGATCTCCAATACGGTCATGTACAGTAAAGCGCTGTGGAGCTCAAACTCTCTTCTGGTTGAAGACAGTTTTTTATTGTTAGTAGTTCCCGCCTTTCTGTTCGTTTGTTACGTCGCCTGTGTTTATATGTAGGTAAGGATATCAGCGACAAGATACGCTTAAAACATTGTTTTCTTCAATGGAAGTGAGGAAGAATTACAGGTCCTGTTGAATGGAACGGACAGTCTAATGATTGGATTGAGAGTGAACTGAAAAAAAGATGAAAGTAAAGGTGTTACTTAAAAACCGTCTTGATTGCAATTTTTTTTATTCATATGACCGGCTTCGGTTCATTCAGATCTGATATTTCAGTTACAGGAGTAACCCGTCTAAATCCAGCAATTTTCACATGCTACGTCACATGTGACGTAGCATGTAGCATGTGTACGTCACAGGTGACGAAGCATGTGAAAATTGCTGGATTTGGACGGGTTACTCCTGTAACTGAAATATCAGATCTGAAGATGGTTCTGAATGAACCGAAACCGGTCATATGAATAAAAAAAATTTGCAATCAAGACGGTTTTTAAGTAACATTATAAAATCACTGATTGCTGTTATCCCATAAGACATTATGTCTGTTTTTGGAAAGTAAAGGTGATAGGAAAAAAAGCACATATTATTTCCATTTACAAGAAGAGTCGTCGAACAGACGAACAAATCCTGTATCTCTAACGTGGTTCATTGTACATTTTCGAAACATATTTATGCTCGCATATTATGACATTCCTAGAGACCCAAAATATCTTCTGTAAGAATTAATATGGGTTCCGAAAACAACGATCTTGTGAAACCCAGCTCGCTCTGTTCATTCACAACATCCAGGAAGCAGTAAATACCGGCGCACAGGATGATACCGTGTTCCTTGACTTCCGCAAGGTGTTCGATGCAGTCTCGCAATGCCGCCCAGTGAAGAAAATACAAGCGTACGGAATATCAGACAACTGAGTGACTGAAATGAAGAGTTTCTACTATACGGAACATAGCATGTTATTCAGAACAGAGAGAAGTCTTCAGACATAAAAGTATTTTCGGGGGTGCCCCAAGGGAGTGTTACACGCTAAAGAGCCAAAGGAACTGGTACACCGGCCTAATATTGTGTAGGGCCCCCGTGAGCACGCAGAAGTGCCGCAACACGATGTTGCATGGACTCGACTAATGACTGAAGTAGTGCTTGAGGGAACTGAGGGTGTGAAGACCTCTACTGAACAGTACGTCACAAGGCATCTCAGATATGGTAAATAATGTTCGTGTCTGGGGAGCTTGGTGGGCAGCGGAAGTGTTTAAACCCAGAGTAAATCTGGAGCCACTCTGTAGCAATTCTGGACGTGTGGGGTGTCGCATTGTCTTGCTGGAATTGCCAAAGTCCGTCGGAATGCTCAACGGACATGAATGGATGCAGGTGATCAGACAGGATGATTACGTACTTGTCATCTATCAGAGTTGTATCTAGATGTATCAGGGGTCCCATATCACTGCAGCTGCACACTCTCCACACCATTTCAGAGCCTCCACATGCTTGAACAGTCCCCTGCTGACATGCAAGGTCCATGGATTTATGAGGCCGTCTCCATACCCGTACACATCCATCCGCTCGATAGAATTTGGAACGAGACTCTTCCGACGAGGCAGCATGTTTCCAGTCATCAACAGCCCAATATAGGTGTTCACTGGTCCAGGTGAGGCCTCTCAAGGGTAGACGAGTGGGTTTCGGCTCCGAAAGACCATGTTTTGTTGAATGATCGCACAGTGACACTTGTTGATGGCCAATCATTGAAATCTTCAGCAACTTGCGGAAGGGCTGCACTTCTGTCACACTGAACGACTCTCCTCAGTCATCGTTGGTCCCGTTCTTGCAGGATACTTTCCCGGCCGCAGCGACGTCGGAGATCTGATGTTTTACCGGATTCCTGATATTCACGGTACCCTCGTGAAATGGTCGTACCGGAAAATACCCACATCATCGCTACCTTTGGGATGCTGTGTCCCATCGCTCGTGTGCCGACTATAACATCTCGTTCATACTCACTTAAACCTTGGTAGCCTGCCATTGTAGCAGCAGTAACCGATCTAACTGCTTTTCTGTACAGAGGAGTCGCAGCTCTAGAAATCAATAGTGAAATGCAAGATGATCTGCTGAGGATCGATGCTTGTGCAGAGCTTGGAGATTGACCCTGATCACAAACAAATGTAACCCTCTGCTCATAAACAGACAAAGACACATTATTGTATGACTATACGACTGCAGAACAATCACTGACTGAAGCAGTCATTCCATTAAATATAAAAGAGTGTGCGTACGGACAGATATGAAGTGGAACTACCACATACAATTAATCGCAGGTAAGGCAGATGCCAGACTGAGATTCATTAGAAGAATTCTTAGGAAGTGAGGCCCACCGACAATGGAGGTAGCTTACAAAACTCTCGCTCGAGCAGTAAATGAATATTTTTCGTCAGTGTGTGATCCATAGAAGATAGGACTGATAGAGGAAAGACAGTAAATACAAAGATTCGTTACGGATTCATTTAACAAGCGCGAAAGCATCACGGAGGTACCCAGCCAACTCCAGTGGCAGACACTGCAAGAGACGCGTTCTACAACAAAATGTCGGTTACTTCTAAAATTCCGAGAACATACGTTCTTAGAAGAGTTTGCATATATCTTCCTACATATATCTCGCGAAAACACCATGAAGATAAAATCAGAGATATCCGATCGCACACGGCGACTTACCGGCAATCGTTGTTCCCGCGAATGCCGGCCGGAGTGGCCGAGCGGTTCTAGGCGCTTCAGTCCGGAACGGCGCTGCTTCTACGGTCGCAGGTTCAAATCCTGCCTCGGGCATGGATGTGTGTGACGTCTTTAGGTTAGTTAGGTTTAGGTAGTTCTAAGTCTAGGGGACTAAGTCCCATAGTGCTTAGAGCCATTTGAACCATTTTGAACTGTTTTGGTCGTTGTGTGGCAATAGTCTATGTATTTTACTCACACATTGCCCTGAGGCAATTACTGTTTTGGGGGATAGTGTGAGTGAGAGAATTCCAGGATGGCTGCCGATTCCATTCTTTCATTTACATTTTGTTGTATGCTTCTAACAACTCGTAACCACACTTATACTCTTTTAGCTTAGTACGGGCGCTGATGACATCGCTCTTGAGCACACATACCACCACCACTTCCTTCGTTTATTTTAGAGTTATTTTGTCGCATAGTTTTGGGGAGCCTACACAGCATGTGCGTCTCGGATGCATCGTCCGTCGGTCGCACTGCCCTCCAAAATGTAAACACTGGTGTCTGTCAACTTCGTGATAACTCGCAGTGTTAATCAGAATGACCAGGCAGTTCAAGGTCGTGTAAGTCTCGCCATGAGACGCCCAGAGACATAAATAGAACTGCCGGCGTAGCAGACGACGTCAAGATCACGACAGCGGAGAGGGACTGATCAGCTCGCAACGGCGCTAACGAGCTGTGCTTACATTCTCGTATTATCGTCAGTTCGATGAGTCAAACGCAAAAACACACCAGCTCTCCAAGAGTTCGTGGTAGCGTTAGACCTCAGTTTCGAAGAACGAAAGTAGTTATACTGTGCGCGGCTGAGTAAAGGGTAATTTTTTGTCACATTTCTTTAGGCCATTAGCACTGTTTAAAATACTGACGCACTATTTGAAATTTCTCTGGAAAAATAGAAGTGTTATTCAACGTGGAAAATTAAATAAGACATAAGAGACGACAACGCTGTTCTCCACATTTCCTTTACTCTCGTCTGTTACAAAATATTATAAGAGAAAACCCTTGCAGTTACCTCTGTTGGCGAGACTGTGTCTCTGTATTATTTACAGAAAATCCAATATCTGGATTCATTGACTTCAAAGTGGGTGGAACAAAATAATACATGCCTGTTTAATTTTCATTGTAGACTTCACGTGCAACCATCATGAGTGACATTATGATGAAAGTGACAGAGAAAAAAATCCCTCCCTTCCCACCCCTCCCACACCGTTCTCTCTCTCTCTCTCTCTCTCTCTCTCTCTCTCTCTCTCTCTCTCTTTCACACACACACACACACACACACACATACATTCTTCCTTGTACTTGACTTAACTTTAGTTACATAAAAGACAAAAGATAGAAGTAGGTCGAAACCGAGATTAATCAAATCCTTCTTGACACACACACTGAGGTAACGTGACACCAATAACGCCACTGAACTTGCATCTAGTATACATCCTAGACTCACACGTTTCCTGAATGAGATTTTCACTCTGTAGGGGAGTGTGCACAGATATGAAACTTCCTAGAAAATAAAAACTGCGTGTCAGACTGAGACTCGAACTTGGGACCTTTGCCTTTCGCAGGCAAGTTTTCTATCATTTTTGTGTGGTGTCTGTGTGTGTGTGTGTGTGTGTGTGTGTGTGTGTGTGTGGCTTGGGCAGGCGTCACAAGACATCCGTTCAAGTCCATCGTTGATTCCTTTACTTAGTTTTTTTTATTACAGAGGGCGAGTAGTCCTCTGACCGAACACGCTGAGCTACCGTGCCGACATCGTCTGAGCTACCCAGGCAAGACTCACGACCCGTCCTCACACGTCTTACTAAGTGATCATCTGAGTGCGTTCTCTCGTATTTGCAACTAAACAGCACAAGATCCAAGTTTGATCTTTATGTTCAGAAGACCAGTTTGGTGTATCTGATACGCACCTAACTATAAGAGTTGTTTTTTGTAGCACCTATGAGTGTATTTAAATTGAAAAATGGTCGTCGTGAATTTTTGGAGTAGTTTAAACTTCTACTGGGACTGATGAGATATATCGGAGCGAGTAGAGCCGCCAGTGATTTTCTTAGTAGGTTTTAGATTGTTCCAGTCGAGACACCATATCACCTCTACCATTTTTTTAAATGGAATGTAAAATCTGCGGTCGGTATTTCGCTGCTGTATTCCAGTCGAAGGAAAGCTACTTGTTTGGTTAACGGGTCTGACTTTTCGTTACATGGACTGTTAATGTGCACTTTTTTTACCAGGTAACAACAACTATGTTTCCTTTGCAAAAGTGACTTTCCTTCTGTAGTACTTACAAAAGACGTTGTGTCATAGCTTGCAACTATCTGTGTATACAATAATGCCAGGCACAAATAAAGAAAAGTTAGCAGCGTACGTATGACATTTGTAACAAGCACTCCACCTAGACCTGTGTTGAGTGGATCACACGTCTTCTCTGCATGTGTAAACTGAACGTGATGCCATGTGTGTTTCTGGTATAGTACTGGAAGAATCTCGCCTATACAAAATGATCTGCTTCCTGCATTCCGTTACCAATAGTACAAAAATATTTATTCATCTAAATTGTTTACGTGAGTAAAAGGTAGCCGGCCGAGGTGACCGAGCGGTTCTAGGCGCTACAGTCTGGAACCGCGCGACCGCTACGGTCGCAGGTTCGAATCCTGCCTCGAGCATGGGTGTGTGTGATGTCCTTAGGTTAGTTAGGGTTAAGTAGTTCTAAGTTCTAGGGGGCTGATGACCTCAGAAGTTAAGTCCCATAGTGCTCAGAGCCATTTGATTCATTTGAACTAAAAGATACCGTACTTACGACATTACATAGAGACTTTATTAATAAATGCCTGTGAGTAAAATTTTAGTTCACAAAAATGAAGATGCAAATGTAAAATAAAAAAAATAATTTTTCAGTTAGAAAACCTTTATGATCTCAGGAAACTCTTTTGTTGTTGTTGTTGTTGTTGTTGTTGTTATTGTTATTGTTGTGGTGGTGGTCTTCAGTCCGAAGAATGTTTTGATGCAACTTTCCGCGATTATTCTGTGCAAGTCACGCCATGTGTGCACAGCCACTGCAACGTACATCCATTTTACTCTGTTTATTGTACTCAATCTTTGGTCTCCCTTTGCAAGTTTTATCCCCTACACTTTCTTTCATCATCAAACTGTTGATACTTACAGACATCAGGCTATCTCTTCAACCGATCACCTCTTTCGGTTTAGTTGTGGCACAAGTTTGCCTTTTCCCCATTTCGATTCAATGCACCCTCATTAGTTTTTTGATCAGTCCATTTTCAACATTCTGCAGTTACATCACATTGCAGAAGCTTCTATTCTCCATGTTGCACTTCATTGCAAGACTACACTCCAGAAAAATACCTATAGAAAAGGCTTCACAAGACTTAAATTTGTATTTAGCGCCAACAAAGTCCTTTTTTTTCAGAATGCTGTTCTTTCTGTTGCCAATCCGCACCTTTGCGTACCGGAACTGGAGGACGAGTGTATCAGCACTACCAACAGGGACGTCCAATTGAAAAGCGAGGTTTTTGGTTGTGACCCGTCGATCACCTCGAACAAGAGTCTTAGCACATTCCGACATTGCTGAGGTTACAGCTGTTTACAGATATGCGCGATCTTTTGGTTTTGTTCACTGTCAGGGCAATGTAGACATTCTGCAAGCGCTTACGATATCTGTGATGCTCTGGTTTTCCGCCCAAAGAAACTCTTTGACAGCTCTCTGTTTAGAACGCACTTCCGTTACTGACACCATTTTGAAGGCTACGTGTAGTGCCGCTGCCTGTCGGACCCTCATGAAACTACAGGGGCAGAAGCAGGAATATTCCATGATGCCCCACAACAAAACAATTTAAACCAAAACTAGCCCAGAAAAAAGCTTACTGAACGCCCCTCGTAGTTTCACATCCGATATTCAACTTAAATATTGACTGAAAACTTTACTACATGTGCTACTGTACTAAACTAATATCGGTGATCCCTACATCAGAAACCGAGCGAGGTGGCGCAGTGGTTAGCACACTGGACTCGCATTCGGGAGGACGACGGTTCAATCCCGTCTCCGGCCATCCTGATTTAGGTTTTCCGTGATTTCCCTAAATCGTTTCAGGCAAATGCCGGGATGGTTCCTTTGAAAGGGCACGGCCGATTTCCTTCCCAATCCTTCCCTAACCCGAGCTTGCGCTTCGTCTCTAATGACCTCGTTGTCGACGGGACGTTAAACACTAACCACCACCACCACCTACATCAGAACAATGTATGGATATCAACAACCGATACTTACTAAGTTGTACTTCAACAGCTCCATTTCTGTATACGAGGGTTGGAACGCAAATAGCGGAAACTATTTATTGACAACCGATACAAACATGTTTTCACCTGTTACTGTCCTTCAAAGTAATCACCGGCGTTGTGTAGAGCCCGTTGCCAGCCATGTGGAAGGCGTAGTATCCCGTTAGCAGAGCCTATTCTGTTGATGGTGTGAATGGAGCGGTCTGCTGCCTGTCGAATGTCTAGAACAGTTCTGAAGCGAATGCCACGAAGTGGTTCCTTCATCTTCGGAATCAAACCAAAGTCACAAGTACTTAAGTCCGGGGAGTATGATAGATGGTACAGTAACTTCCCAGTCCCATCGACCGAACAGAGCAGTCACAGCTTGCGCTGTATGCGCCCGTGCATTGTCGTGCAGAATGATGGGTGGGTTCCGCAGAAAATGTCGCCGCTTCTTTCGCAAATCTGGTCGCAGTCGATTATCCAAAAACGAACAGTAATACTGTGCATTGACGGTCTGCCGTGCAGGAACGTAATGCGTTAGGATAACAGCATCATAGTCGTACACGACAATCACCACAACTTTAGACCGCTCCATTCGCACCATCAACAGAACAGGCGCTGCTAGCGGTATACTACGCTTTCCACATCGCTGGCAACGGGTTTTACACAACACTGGTGACTACTTTGAAGGACAGTAACAGGTGTAAACATGTAACACTTTTGTGTCGGTTGTGAATAAATAGTTGCCACTGTTTAAATTCCAACTCTCGTATGTTATGTTCACAACAGAAATGTTTGAAATTTCTTCTTGCACTGCCAGCGAGTTTCTTGGCGTAATAATTTTATATATATTTTAATTCTCTGCAAGACTTGATTTGGATATTTGATGGCTTCTTCTGTGAATTCATTACTATGTCCAGTTTGTCCTCCTTTCGTAATGATCCGAACCGGAATGAAATTGAGAAATCAGTTAGAAGAAATTTAAAAAAAGCTTTATTTACAAAATCGCCTTACCACAGTAGATAGACATCCAGCTGTATGTGAGAGAATCCCATGTTTGTGTGATGCGGTCCGGATACGAATTGCTCTGTTGCCGTTGGGACATAATCAATTACAGACCTGGAGGCCGCTTAATTTAGAAGCTGGGCAATGTTATTTCCCGTTGGGAGTCGCTTCACTTCTGATTTTAGCCTCCTTTTGCTCGCCATTACACCGACACTGGACTTCGTGCGTCCCTATGCTTGTGCCCAAACCTGCGCTTGTTCAGCTGACAATTATTGATATCCGTGATTGTACGCGCAGTTGTAAAAAAGTGTAGCCCTGCCAGAATTTAAATCAAATATTCTGCTGACAGCTAACTACAAAACAAACGTACAGTACAAATATATCGGTTCAGTCAGCTTGCAGCTGTGTTTTAGTTGCACATAATAGCTATGGATAGACTTCCATGAAACGTTATATCGAAACAAGACAGACTCCAATAGTTGACGTTAACAGTACGTTTCGACTGAGTGGAGAGCTGTGGGAGATGATTATTACTCGAAAGATACCAGGTTCAAACCTCATTTCTGTCATTCTGATATAGATTTTCTATGGTATGAGGTAATGCCAAAAGTAATGTCTATTTTTTATAAGTACAAAACTTTGTTTATGTGGCAGTTGGCCACACTGTTATGAAGAGTGCTTCACGCGCTGTGTGTAAACATGCGCACGCCGCGCCTGAGGCGCTGAGTCTTGGCTTGGCAGCCGTTGAGAATGGAGCTCCTGTTGGATGTTACCGCTAAGTGCGAATTGCGCGCAGTTATTCGGTTTTTGAACGCAAAGGGCCCTGCGGCGATTGAAATCCATCGCCAGTTGACGGAAGTGTATGGTGAGTCGTGCATGAATGTCAAAAATGTTCGTAAGGGGTGTAGAGAGTTTATAGCTGGTCGGTCCGAAATTCACGACGAACGCAGGAGCAGGAGACCGTCAATTTCTGAAGAGACAGTGTTGAAGGTTGAGCAAAGCATGCTTGAAGATCAGCGGATCACCCTGGATTATCTCTGCACGTTGGTTCCTGAGTTTTCCCGAAGCACCGCACACAGAATTTTAACGGAAGCGCTGAACTACCGGGAGGTGTGCCCAAGATGGGTGCCACGCATGCTGACTGAGGACCACATGCGACAACGAGCTGATGCTTCCCGCGCACTTCTTCACCGCCTTGCAGCAGAACAGGACAACTTTCTGGACTCAATTGTCACGGGTGACGAAACCAGGGCATACCACTTTACACCTGCAACCAAGCAACAATCACGCCAGTGGCGGCATTCTTCTTCGCCAAAACCGCGGAAATTCAAACAAACACAGTCTAACAGTGAAGTCATGATAACCGTTTTTTGGGATCGGAAAGTGGTCTTGTTGGTCGACTTTATGCCCACTGGGACCACAATTAACGCCTGCAGGTACTGTGAGACTCTGAAAGAACTCAAACGGGCAATTCCGAACCTGGAAGAGGAATGTTGAGCACGGGCGTACACATTCTCCATACAACGCTCGCCCACACATCGCTCGGCAAATAGTTGTTCTCCTTCAACAGTTTCATTGGAACATAATCACCCACCCACCGTATAGTCCTGACTTGGGACCCAGTGACTATCACTTGTTCCCTAAGTGAACAGAACATTTAGCTGGAAAGCGATTCAGCTCCGACGACGAGGTGAAATAAGAGGTTCATAACTTTTTGAACAGCATGGCGGCGAGGTGCTATGACATGGGCATACAAAACCTGCAACAGAGTCTACAAAAATGCATCGACAGAAATGGTGCTTATGTCAAAAATAGCTAAATGGTCAAGCTAGAAACTGACGTAAACCATTGAAGAAATAAACAGGTCTATGTACTTAAAAAAAATAGGAGACCTTACTTTTGGGAGTACCCTCGTATCCCTAAAAGAGTTTAGGAATAGATATCAGCGTACTGGTCAAAATGACGCTAATCGCAATACGGTATTTTTGTAAAAATTTCGTCACATTTGGTCTCAAACCACTTTATCGCACACAGCCCAAGTACACTTTTTCGAACTCTTGCAAGGAGGGAGTACATACACAGTCTGTGTCGCGTAGGGCTGTCTGACCAAGAACAACATAATTCATTATAAAGCTACAGTAAGTTATTTCCGAAACCATACATTTCGAAAGTCGCCCTACGTTGTCTGTGGAGGAGACCCCTTCCGGTACTATTACCAAACTTATACCCCTGTTCCATTACCCAATGCTACGTGAGAAAAAAAGACTATCGGTAGGAGCTCGCATTTCTCTGATTTTTCTCGTAGTGGTCATTTTGCGAGATGTGTGTGGAGGATGGTATAGTTGACGGAGTCTTCTCCGAAAGTACGCTCTCGGGACGTCAACAGTAAACCAATTCTTGGAGGAGAATGCCACTCATCGAGTATCTCTCACTGACACCTGTTCCACGCTCTCGCGCTTTCTAAATACAACAGTGATGAAACACGCCGTTCTTGTTTGGGTCTCCTCTGCATGCTGAGACAAGGTCTCAGGCTCATGATCAATACTCAATAATCGGCCGAACATAAGGTGTGTGCATGCTTTCGTTAAAACTCTCTCTCTCTCTCTCTCTCTCTCTCTCTCTCTCTGTGTGTGTGTGTGTGTGTGTGTGTGTGTGTGTGTGTGTCTGTGTCTATCTGTCTGTGTGTGTGTGTGTGTGTGTGTGTGTGTCTGTGTGTGTGTGTGTGTGTGTGTGTGTATGTGTGTGTTGTGTCCGAGTGTGTGTTTCTGTTCGTGATTTGGAGGCGCTGCCTCTATGAAAATCAATAGCAAACGATTGAATAAACGTTATAAAACAAGGAAGAGTAAGACTTATATAATAACCCCCACGTTCTCCCAAGCTCGTTTAAGGTCACCTTCGCAATTACACCTTCTCACATCCTTTAACATAGCTCCGGTGGAAATTACATTTTCTTCGTATTCGACTAATGACTCATAGTCTGGCTTCTGATTTTCCTAATGCTGATTTTATTTAAACGTTCCACTTTATGTCAGTCCGAAAGATCACCCCTAGATACGAGGAGCTGCTGAAAAATAATTTTTTCTGTGAAAAATCCTAAAGCTTTAAAAATAAAACAAAACGTTATTAGCATTCTACGTCTTTATTCTTCGCGCTTACATGTTTATTTCACCGTAGTGGCTACCACAATTTTCCCAACGAGAGGCCAGTTTGTTGAACTCCCGCCACTGTAGAATGTTTGACTTTGTTATGGAACCTCACCTCTACTTAAACCGCTTCATCAGTATCAAAATGAAGGACTCGAAGATGTTATTTAACTTTTAGAAACAGATGAAAATAGGATGGGGCTAAGTCGGGAATGTATGGAGAATGATCGATGACAGTATATAATGTGTAAGTATGTGTGTGCACGCGATCTTGACTTCATGGGATTTGAATTCTTCGTCTTCTTCTTTCGCTTGTGCCTTTGTCCCGCGGTTTCGCAGGGTCGGCATGGTTAGGATCGGATTTGGCAAGGTTAATTTAAGGAGTGTCCGGGTGCCCTGCCAGTTGTCACCCCGTACCCCCCCCCCCCCCAACCCTCACCCCCTCCCCGGTACAGAATTAGTGTACCCCACCTGTCTGCGGCCAGTGTAATCCATGCGAACGTGTTCAGATCCCTGGGAGTCGTAACTGAGGTGGGACGTGGGGACCAGCCCGTTATTCACATAGTGTTGTTGTTGTCTTCAGTCCTGAGACTGGTTTGATGCAGCTCTCCATGCTACTCTATCCTGTGCAAGCTGCTTCATCTCCCAGTACCTACTGCAACCTACATCCTTCTGAATCTGCTTAGTGTACTCATCTCTCGGTCTCCCTCTAAGATTTTTACCCTCCACGCTGCCCTCCAATGCTAAATTTGTGATCCCTTGATGCCTCAAAACATGTCCTACCAACCGATCCCTTCTTCTAGTCAAGTTGCGCCACAAACTTCTCTTCTCCCCAATCCTATTCAATACCTCCTCATTAGTTACGTGATCTATCCACCTTATCTTCAGTATTCTTCTGTAGCACCACATTTCGAAAGCTTCTATTCTCTTCTTGTCCAAACTAGTAATCGTCCATGTTTCACTTCCATACATGGCTACACTCCAAACAAATACTTTCAGAAACGACTTCCTGATACATAAATCTATATTCGATGTTAACAAATTTCTCTTCTTCAGAAACGCTTTCCTTGCCATTGCCAGTCTACATTTTATATCCTCTCTACTTCGACCATCATCAGTTATTTTACTTCCTAAATAGCAAAACTCCTTTACTACTTTAAGTGTCTCATTTCCTAATCTAATTCCCTCAGCATCACCCGATTTAATTTGACTACATTCCATTATCCTCGTTTTGCTTTTGTTAATGTTCATCTTATATCCTCCTTTCAAGACACTGTCCATTCCGTTCAACTGCTCTTCTAAGTCCTTTGCCGTCTCTGACAGAATTACAATGTCATCGGCGAACCTCAAAGTTTTTACTTCGTCTCCATGAATTTTAATACCTACTCCAAATTTTTCTTTTGTTTCCTTTACTGCTTGCTCAATATACAGATTGAATAACACTGGGGAGAGGCTACAACCCTGTCTCACTCCTTTCCCAACCACTGCTTCCCTTTCATGCCCCTCGACTCTTATTACTGCCATCTGGTTTCTGTACAAATTATAAATAGCCTTTCGCTCCCTGTATTTTACCCCTGCCACCTTCAGAATTTGAAAAAGAGTACTCCAGTCAACATTGTCAAAAGCTTTCTCTAAGTCTACAAATGCTAGAAACGTAGGTTTGCCTTTTCTTAATCTTTCTTCTAAGATAAGTCGTAAGGTCAGTATTGCCTCACGTGTTCCAACATTTCGACGGAATCCAAACTGATCCTCCCCGAGGTCTGCATCTACCAGTTTTTCCATTCGTCTGTAAAGAATTCGCGTTAGTATTTTGCAGCCGTGGCTTATTAAACTGATAGTTCGGTAATTTTCACATCTGTCAGCACCTGCTTTCTTTGGGATTGGAATTATTATATTCTTCTTGAAGTCTGAGGGTATTTCGCCTGTCTCATACATCTTGCTCACCAGCTGGTAGAGTTTTGTCATGACTGGCTCTCCCAAGGCCGTCAGTAGTTCTAATGGAATGTTGTCTATTCTTGCGGCCTTGTTTCGACTCAGGTCTTTCAGTGCTCTGTCAAACTCTTCACGCAGTATCGTATCTCCCATTTCGTCTTCATCTACATCCTCTTCTATTTCCATAATATTGTCCTCAAGTACATCGCCCTTGTATAAACCTTCTATATACTCCTTCCACCTTTCTGCCTTCCCTTCTTTGCTTAGAACTGGGCTGCCATCTGAGCTCTTGATATTCATACACGTGGTTCTCCTCTCTCCAAAGGTCTCTTTAATTTTCCTGTAGGCAGTATCTATCTTACCCCTAGTGAGATAAGCTTCTACATCCTTACATTTGTCCTCTAGCCATCCCTGTTTAGCCATTTTGCACTTCCTGTCGATCTCATTTTTGAGACGTTTGTATTCCTTTTTGCCTGCTTCATTTACTGCATTTTTATATTTTCTCCTTTCATCAATTAAATTCAATATTTCTTCTGTTACCCAAGGATTTCTAGCAGCCCTCGTCTTTGTACCTACTTTATCCTCTGCTGCCTTCACTACTACATCCCTCAGAGCTACCCATTCTTCTTCTACTGTATTTCTTTCCCCTATTCCTGTCAATTGTTCCCTTATGCTTTCTCTGAAACTCTGTACAACCTCTGGTTCTTTCAGTTTATCCAGGTCCCATCTCCTTAATTTCCCACATTTTTGCAGTTTCTTCAGTTTTAATCTACAGGTCATAACCAATAGATTGTGGTCAGAGTCCACATCTGCCCCTGGAAATGTCTTACAACTTAAAACCTGGTTCCTAAATCTCTGCCTTACCATTATATAATCTATCTGATACCTTTTAGTATCTCCAGGGTTCTTCCACGTATACAACCTTCTTTCATGATTCTTAAACCAAGTGTTAGCTATTCACATAGTGGGATGTGGAAAAACGCATAAAAACCACATCCAGGCTGGCCTCCGTCGGTAATCCGCCAGGCGGATTCGATCCGGGGCCTGCTCGCCTACCCGAGTCCAGGAAGCGGAGCATTAGCGCTCTCGGCTAACCTGGCGTGTACTTCATGGGATTTGAATCCCGTACATAAATAAATAAACATAAATAAGTAAAAAAGTAATAATTGTTTACTACATACACAGACCGCTGATAGCTTGTAGATGAAGCAGCTAAATGTACAGGTAAATGTAACAAAAATGTAAAGTAGTCACCGCGCGGGATTAGCCGAGCGGTCTCAGGCGCTGCAGTCATGGACTGTGCGGCTGGTTCCGGCGGAGGTTCGTGTCCTCCCTTGGGCATGGGTCTGTGTTGTCCTTAGGATAATTTAGGTTAAGTAGTGTGTAAGCTTAGGGACTGATGACCTTAGCAGTTAAGTCCCATAAGATTTTACACACGTTTGAATATTTTTTGTAAAGCAGTCACAATAGTTATCACCGTTAAATGACTTATCAGGCCATAACATTATTTAGAAATACACAAATAGCTCTCGTGAAAGTCACTCGCGATGTATTTGTTTTTGTATGGACTTGATGGGATCGTCAGCCATTAAGTAATCCAGCGCTGCTGTTTAAATCGGGGCGGCCAAGTGGCAGGGCTATAATGTCGCGCCGAAACAACTTCCGAAGCGATACGGCGCTGTTATTTGTAAACAGGACTGCTAACGAAAGTGACGCGGCGCAGGGAACGAGTTTCTCCGCCGAGGTTTCTAGGAAGGGAGAGGAGGCCGCAGCATGAATCGCAGAGGCGAGCAGGTGTCTGCATCGGGCAGCATAACACGGCGCAGCGCGAAGCGGGGCGCGGCTGTGCGGAAGGAATGCCTTTCTGATCGCCGCCGCGCTGCGGGCGGCGTCTCGCCAGACACCTGCGTATTCTCTGCCGCGATTGGCAGCTGTGCACCGGCTCCGGCAGCGGTGAAAGTCTCGCAGGGGGCCTTCGACAACTCATCTACTGCACCCCGCTGTGTCGGCAGCACAAATACACGGGCAGTTGCCGTGTTGCTTGACTTCCGGAAGGCGTTCGTCACAGCCCCGCACTACCAATTGCGTGCGGAACAGTAGATCGACTTTGTGACTACACTGATCTGTTCGGAGCAAACAAAAGGTAGCTTGTCGTCCTTACGGAAAGAGTAACTGCGGACGTAAGAATACATTCGAACGAAACCCGAAGGAATGTTCTGTTGTTGTTGCTGTAGTCCTTACTGCGAAGATCGGTTTGATATAGCTTATTATCCGCGTTTCATTTCCGTGTAAAGCTACAATTCGGACAAGTAATTCCCGAAAAGAGTTCCTCAATACCTAGCACATATCTGAGAATCACAGACAGGAATTTCAAAATTCAAAAGGTTCTAAGCACTTTGGGACTTAACATCTGAGTTCATCAGTCCCCTAGACTTAGAACTACGTAAACCAAACTAACCTAAAGATATCACACACATCCATACCCGAGGCAGGATTCGAACCTGGGTTCCGGACTGAAGCGCCTAGAACCACTCGGCCACCGCGGTCGGGGGGAATTTCAAAACTAGGTATAAATAACATATAGACAGTTGGAAGTATGAAAATAGTCATTCTACCTTTGCTAAACTCCTGATATAAACAATGAAACAGGTTGGTTGGTTGGTTGTTTTGGGGAAGGAGACCAGACAGAGAGGTCATCGGTCTCATCGGATTGGGGAAGGACGGGGAAGGAAGTCGGCCGTGCCCTTTGAAAGGAACCATCCCAGCATTTACCCGGCGCGATTTAGGGAAATCACGGAAAACCTAAATCAGGATGGCCGGACGCGGGATTGAACCGTCGTCCTCCCGAATGCGAGTCCAGTGGCTAACCACTGCGCCACCTCGCTCGGTAAATTTGAAACAGCCAAGTGGTTCTGTGCGCTCCAGTCCGGAACCGCGTGATTGCTACGGTCACAGGTTCGAATCCTGCCCCGGGCATGTGTGTGTGTGATGTCCTTAGGTTAGTTAGGCTTAAGTAGTCCTTAGTTCTAGGGGACTGATGACCTCAGATGTTAAGTCCCATAGTGCTGAGACCCATTTGAACCTTCTTTTTATTTTATTTGAAACTTAATGGCAGATTAAATCTGTTTGCCGAAAGGGGATTCGAACCCGAAGCATTCGCGGGAAATGCTCTTACTAATTGAGATATGCATGCATGACTGAGGACTTAACGTCATCGGTTGACAGTTCCTTAACCGCCTGGTACCACATCAATACCACCTACAGCACTCCAAAGGGGGTAACTTTCTCAAAAATGTCTTCCTCCAGTTAAGGCCGATGCTTTTTTTGGCCAGGAATGTCTTCTTTTCCTGTGCTAGTCTGATTTTGTGTCGTCGTTGCTCCGTCCATCGTGTGTTATTTGCCTCCAAGTTAGCAGAATTCCTTCACTTCCTCTACTTCGTGGTCCCAAATTTTGGTCTCTAGTTTATCGCTAATCTCGTGTACGCTACTCCTTATTGTTTTGGTTTTCATTTTATTTACTCCCTATCCATAGTCTACGCTGGTTACATTGTTCAGTTCATTCAATAGGTTCTGCACTTCTTCCATACTTTAAATGAGGAATGTCATCAGCAAATCTTATAACTCAGGCTGGTTGTTAAACCCATTCATGAACCTTTGTTTTTTTTCATTCTTTCTTCGATGTATAGATTGGACAGCAGGGGCGAATGGTCACCCCCTGTCTTACACCCTTTGTAACGTCAACGTCATCGGTTGACAGTTCCTTGACCGCCGGTACCACATCAATACCACCTACAGCACTCCAAAGGGGGTAACTTTCTTCTCGGTCTTCATTGTTTCTTCTTGGTTTCTGTGTATATCATATACGAGGGTTGTTCGGAAAGTAAGGAACGATCGGTCGCGAAATGGAAACATAGTGAAAATCCGATGAAGTTTCGCACAGGTGTGTTGGGCAGTGTCTCTAGTATGCCCGTCGATCGCGTTACGTCGTTCTTTTTAGTTCTGAGCACAAAGGGGGCACATAAAGATACCTAGAACAATAGTGTCTCTCGACAAATTCGAGGACCAGGCGAGAAATTTCGCCTGAAGCTGTGCAGCCAACATTACATAACTGTCGTGCATTTTCTTCTTCAATACAATTCTCAGCCGCATTCTGCAGGGGAAATGAAGATGCTCCTGCATCGTTTTCAATTGGAAATGTTGATCACCCACAATACAGCCCGTAATTGTCTCCCTCTGTGTTTCATCTCTGCCCAAATGAACCGCTTGCTATGGAGACAAGATTTTGGCGCAGAAAACTAGCTGTAGGTCAGCGTAGAGAATTGGCGAAAAGCACTGGCGGCAGCCTTCTAAAACGAGGGTATTGGAAAGTTGGTACAACGACATGACAAACGTCTAAGTCGGATTGGCGACTATGGAGATAAGTAGCTGCAAGTTGTAGCTAACTGCTGCAAATGAAACAGTTTTGATTTTCACTGTGGTTTTCATTGCGCGACCTATCGTTCCTTACTTTCCGAATAGCCCTCGTGTTACTTCACTTGCCCTAGTTTACACCTAATTTATTGAGAATTTTTAGTATCTTACTCAGTTTTACACCGTTGAGCGCTTTCTCAACGTCAACAAAAATCTATGAAAGTGTCTCGACTTTCCTAAAGTCTTGCTTCCATGTTTAAGGGAGGCTAATGGTCTAGCGCTGCGACACCGTAGCTCAGCGTCCTAGGTTAGAAGACAGTAAAAAAAAAGTGAAGTATTCAACGATCAGGTGTCATTTGTTGTCTGCCCAGACCAAATGCCGAGAAAAATAACAATCAAAATGAAAGAAAACAGCGGTAAAACGTGTTCCTGGAAAACGAGAGGTCGCGTGATCGAATCTTGGTCAGGTCATTGACTTCTCAGTCTTCGTTTATACCTAGTCTTCACCTCCCAACCGTGTGAGAAGTCGGCAGAAAGACACATGGTTCGGATTCCGCGTTAAACTGTAGGTCTCCTTTGCACGTATGGGGTGGGTTTGTGGAGAGACTAGTTGCCGAACTGGTGTGCAATTGAAAGACTTGGGCCAGGCCGTTGAGTCACGTGAAACTAATGTTATTATCATTATTATTGTCAAGTGCAAAATTAGAAATGGTCTCCTGTGTCTGTATCTGCCCTAAAATCAAACTGATAGTCGTCTAACGGATCCTAAATTTTCTTTTCCATTCTTCTGTATATCGTTCTTCTGTGCAACTCGAATGCATAAGATGTTTCACCGATTTGTAACTAACATAATTCTCATTTATAGTCCCGTCTCAGTTGCGGATTTTTAATTAGATTACGTGTTTTGGTCAGTCAGGATCATATTCAGATCTAAGTAGTTACGTCAACTCAACAACCTACCTTGTCTGCTGAGAACGAAATGTCAGAGCACCCTAAATAGACGAGACGGGTTGCTGACACAACTACTTAGATCTGAAGATGATCCTGAGTAATCGAAACATGTAATCTAATTAAAATGTGTAAAAGAGACAGGATAATAAATGAGAATTGTCTTAAATATCAATACAGTTCCTGAACCTCTCAAGACGAAGACGCTATAGGTTTAGCTGATTATTTTATGCACACATCAAAAAAGGTTTTGCATCACCCTGGTTCCCATAACTCCTGAAGATAGACGTTAACTGTGGATATTGTATCACAGACACAGTCCCTCTGACTGTTCAGAGCTATCACTGAACCCGCCCAAAGATGTAAACAACCGTGCATGAGAAGCGCCTATTAGTCCGAAGGGGGTTCGACAGCCGATCAGTTCCAGTCATTCCACCAGGAAGAAGGTACACGGCTTGTGTTTTCTGTAGTTCAGCCGTGCCTAGACGGTCAGTACCGCGGTTCGATCGCGTCCGCATTGTCACTTTGTGTCACGAAGGGCTCTCAACAAGGGAAGTGTTCAGGCGTTTCGGAGTTAACCAAAGAGATGTTGTTCGGACATGGAGGAGATACAGAGAGACAGGAACTGTCGATGACACGCCTCGCTCGGGCCACCCAGTGGATGACCGCTACCTACGGATTATGGCTCGAAGGAACCGTGACAACAACGCCACCTTGTTGAATAATATTTTTCTTGCAGCCACAGGACGTCATGTTACAACTCAAACTGCGCGCAATAGGCTGCATGAAGCGCAACTGCACTCCCGACGTCCATGGCGAGGTCCGTCTTTGCAACCACGACACGATGCAGCGCGGTACAGATGGGCCAAACAACATGTCGAATGGACCGTTCAGGATTCGCATCACGTTCTGTTCACCGATAAGTGTCGCATATGCCTTCAACCAGACAGTCGTAGGAAACATGTTTGCCGGCCGGTGTGGCCGAGCGGTTCTAGCCGCTGCAGTCTGGAACCGCGCGTCCGCTACGATCGCAGGTTCGAATCCTGCCTCGGGCACTGATGTGTGCGATGTCCTTAGGTTAGTTAGGTTTAAGTAGTTCTAAGTTTTAGGGGACTGATGACCCCAGAAGTTATGTCCCTTAGTGCTCAGAGCCATTTGAACCATTTTTGATAGATTGAAAAGGGCTGTTTATGGATGACGTGACCCACCAACCACTCCGAGGAATCTATGCCAAATCGCTGTCGAGGGGTGGGACAATTGGACCAACAGTGCCTTGATAAAATTGTGGATAGTATGCCACGACGAATACAGACATGAATCATTGCAAGAGGGCGTGCTGCTGGGTGTTATATGTACCGGTATGTACAGCAATGTAGACCACCACATCTGGAGGTCTCGCTGTATGGTGGTACAACATGCACTGTGTGGTTTTCGTGAGCACGTGAGCAATATAAAGGGCGTAAATGATGTTTCCGTTGATCTCTATTCCAATTTTCCATACAGATTCCGGAACTCTCGGAACCGAGGTGATGCAAAACTTTCTTTGATGTGTGTAGTTATTGCAAAAAAAAAAAAAAAAAATAATAATAATCAAAACGCTCTTAGCATTGTGGGACTTACGTTCTTTGGTCATCACTCCCCTAGAACTTAGAACTACTTAAACCTAACTAACGTAAGGACATCACACACATCCATGCCCGAGGCAAGATTCGAACCTGCGACCGTAGCGGTCAAGCGGTTCCAGACTGCAGCACCTAGAACCGCTCGGCCACTCCGGCCGGCGTAGTTATTGCACGTTGTAGGACGTCGATAGTCTTCAGTCATTCGAGGTCGCTTCACCTGTGAACCACATTTAAACGTAATTTTGCTCACCAGTACACCAAACGAAGCAACGCTGGCTGTCGGTGGAAGGAAGCGCCGGGCGCGAGCTGCAGCCGCGATAATGGCATGCGAAACTCATTCCGACCGGCCGGGCCGCTTTTCGCGGAAAACTTGGGTGCTCCATTGTGGCCCGTCGCGCCGGCGGGCCCGATGTTGGCGGCGATACGCGCCTCGCCCTTTGTGCCGCGTGCGTGCATCCGTATAAATACACGCGCGCCGCCGGCGCTGCATTTGCACCTGCCGCGCTGCAGTCGGCCGTCGGAGCGCCGCGAGGACCGGACCGCTGCGTCCAACAGGTGGGTGCGGACCGCATCTCTCTCTCTCTCTCTCTCTCTCTCTCTCTCTCTGCTCACACACACACACACACACACACACACACACTCGCGCGCAATCGGGTGCATAGCCACACATGTATGCGGAGGTTATGCAATGCCCGTAAGTTACGGACCAGAGTTTGAGGCCGTCAGACTGGCGTCCTATGGTGTCCCAGACGTGTTCCATCGCGTTCATATAAGCCGCATTTGGTGGCCAGCACATCAATGTGAGTTCACTGTCATGTACGTCAAACCACAACAGAACGTATCTAGAATGAAATTTTGTCTATACAGCGGAGTGTGCGCTGATACGAAACTTCCTGGCAGATTAAAACTGGTAGAGCACTTGCCTGCGAAAGGCATAGGTCCCGAGTTCGAGTCTTGGTCCGACACGCAGTTTTAATCTGCCAGGAAGTTTCATATCAGCGCGCACTCCGCTGCAGAGTGAAAATTTCATTCTAGAAACATCCCCCACGCTGTGGCTAAGCCATGCAACCGCTATATCCTTTCTTTCAGGAGTGCTAGTTCTGCAAGGAGAGCTTCTGTAAAGTTTGGAAGGTAGGAGACGAGGTACTGGCAGAGGTAAGGCTGTGAGGACTGGACGTGAGTCGTGTTTGGGTAGCTCAGTTGGTTGAGCACTTGCCCGCGGAAGGCAAGTTCCAGAGTTCGAGTCTCGGTCCGTCACACAGTTTTAATATGCCAGGAAGTGTCACTACAGAACGATTCTAGCATTATGACACTTAATGCTAGCGTGCTGTAAAATCAGAGTGTTGTCGAGGAAGACACGAGGCTTGATAGGATGCCCGTCGTTCGCAATAAGACTCCGTGTGGGCTAGGATCTCTCTAATTGTATGGTTCAAGTGGACTTACAACTACTTAAACCTAAGGACATCACACATATTCATGCCCGAGGCAGGATTCGAACCTGCGGCCGCAGCAGGAGCGCGGTTCTGAACTGAAGCGCCTAGAACCGCTCGGCGACAGTAGCCTGCCTATAACTCTACTTTCACGGTCTTTTCGCGGGATATACGTAGGAAGAAGCCGTATAGTACTTGACGTCTCTAAATGTATCCTCTCGTAACTTTTAACAGTAGAAAACACCGTGTTACAGAACTCTTCTCTGGCAGCGTTTACCACTGCAACTGGTTCAGGATCCCCGTGGTGCTTTCACGCTTAGTAAATGAGTCTGTAACGAAAGGCGCTGCTCTTCTTTGGAATTTCTGCACTACTTGTAACAGTCCTTTATTGTATGGATCCCAGACTGAGGAGTAATAACAAAGCACTTTTAACGAAGGTTCTGTAAATTGCCTTCAATGTGGGTGGACTACACTTCCTGAGAATTCCTCCAATGAATATCAGTCTAGCACGTACCTTACCTGCGGTCAGTCTAATGTCGTTTGACCGAGCTAGGTGGCGCTGTGGTTAGCACACTGGACTCGCATTCGGAAGGACGACGGTTCAATCCCGCGTCCAGCCATCCTGATTTAGGTTTTCCGTGATTTTCCTAAATCCGCCCAGGCAAATGTCGGGATGGTTCCTTTGAAAGGGCACGGCCGACTTCCCTCCCTGTTAATCCGATAAGACCGATGACCTCGCTGTTTGTTCTCTTCCACCAACCAACCCAACCCTCTAATGTCGTTCAGCTTTAAATCGGTCAGTACGCATTCTCCTTGCCAATTTAGGATGTGACTGCTTCCAGTGACTGTTCTGCAATTGTGTAATAATACAACAATTTGGTCTTTCTGACTGTTTATGCGCAGCACATTACATTTATTTATATTGTGGGTCAAATGCTAGTAAGCTTTGGACAGAGAGACATGTACTGGGCTACTTCACACAAAAAATCAGTTTAAAAGAGAGATGGACATTCGAAAGACGGTAAGACGATACAGTATGCGCAAGGGAGCTGCCCCAGTAATAGACACACACATCTTTTTGCACTTTTATAAGAATCGTATGAACGAATTATAATAAAATTGTGTCATGACGAAGATATACGATATTAATATTAATACAACCACAAAAATAAGTAAAACATATGTCGTTTTAATTACGTTATTTAGATTATGAGAGAGCGTTTGGAACAATACGCTTCAACTAATTGTCTCCAACGCCGGACAAACTGTGTACGAAACAAAGCCTTGTAAATGCGAGCACGTAAAAATTAAAAATTGAAACAATAATACCAATGTTGTTATAGGTTTTCAAAATAACAATGTATTGCTCAGCGCTGGAAGTTGTGCTCTTTGAAGTATGTTAGATTGGGTTCACCACAAGGAGAATTTGGAATGCCGCATCATGAAACTCCGAAATAAATTACTGTCTGCAGTTTTTTGCTCATGTTGGATAGATGTGGCACAAAAAACATTGCCTAAATATTTAAGAATTTTAATTAGCTCATCTTTCAATTGATCACTGAAAGTGTTTGTAAATCTGTCCCGAGAAGGTATCATTGTTGTAATTTTCCCTTTTTTTTCATGGGTGTAGTACGTTGTTCTGATGGTCCCTTACGAACAAAAAACTGTACCCTACTGCAGAATTTACCAGCTGATCTCCATTAAGAGCTTATTTCACTGTCTGTTCGTCCACTTTTGTATTTTTTGAAACTGTCATTTTGACAATAATTCTTGAGAAATAAAAGACAGCTTCAGTTGGTTTGTAGAACCGATTCATTCTCCGGAATTGGACACAAACGTAATTTCTGAGACTGGGGTCAAATGGTTCAAATGGCTCTAAGCACTATGAGACTTAACATCTGAGGTCATCAGTCAACTATACTTAGAACTACTTATACCTAACTAACCTAAGGACATCACACACATCAATGCCCGAGGCAGGATTGGAACCTGCGACCGTAGCAGCAGCGCGGTTCCGTACTGAAGCGCCTAGAACCGCTCGGTCACAACGTCCGGCGACGGGAGTCAAGGCGATAGTAGGTTTAAAGACACTGTTATTGAGCTATCGGCTGGTGTCACTAACAAAGGAACTCTGTCTTACTCCTAATTCGTACCATTTAATTAACGTTATAACAATTTCGATAAACTTAACAGAAGAAAGTCTATAATTCGTACGAACATTATCCGCGTAGCCCTAGGAACATTGGCTGTTTGCTCAACAACAGATTTCTCACCACTGACAAGGG
Source organism: Schistocerca gregaria (assembly GCF_023897955.1). Taxonomy (NCBI): domain Eukaryota; kingdom Metazoa; phylum Arthropoda; class Insecta; order Orthoptera; family Acrididae; genus Schistocerca; species Schistocerca gregaria. Next base: position 1,025,640,793 of record NC_064920.1, read on the forward strand.
TAAAAGGAAAGTAGCGTATACAATAACACGCAGCTGTGTTCCGCTACAACTTCGAAACAGTCCGTGTTTGCCTTGTATCATGCAAATGGGTAAACCAAACCTGTCCGGCGGCAGAGCCTGCCCCCCGGTGTAGCGAGCTATGGCAATCATTTTTGTTCATGGCTAATGTAAGCGGACCTAACAAGCTGTGACTTATGCTACAGCATACACTTGTTTCATTGTAAAGTGGGGAGAAATGCAGTGCAACTGAACTGCCAGTAATCATTACGTTCACGACAGTATTTGTGGATTTCTCGTCTATACGACATCTCTCATAATATAGGATGTTTAAAAAGGATTCATTTTGTTCAGGAGACTACAGAGGATGAATGGAAAGATGGAAACTCTAAAACCTCAGTACATTACCATGCCTAACACGGTTTAGGAAAACCGCTGGCATTGAAAACATCTTCCAGTCGTCTCGAAATCAGTAAGTATGGGTCCTGTTTGATTTTCGAGGCAATCTTGTAGCGTTCTTCCTGCAAAGTATTAGCAAGTTCAGTTAACGATAATCGAGATGGGTAACGATCGCGACAATTCTGTCCAAAGTACATCACAAATGCTGAGTAAATTGAGATGTGGTGACTGTAGTCACAAAACCAGTCCTGCACTCCTTAGATCAGGTTCTAGGGATTCGGCACCATGTTTTGCTTTTACAGGCATCTGCACCGCTAATGAACGGTTTTGGAATTCCATCTTTCCCTGTAGTTGCCTGCTTAAGGAGTTTCGCTCGTGGTGTTTTCTTCTGACAGGGCACGCCAGTGCGACAGTTACTTTTGGAGTGACTTTTGTCTGTCGTTCTCTTATTTTTCATCGCAGTCCTCTGCAATGACCGCGGGTGAGCAGTTCTTTGACAGCTGTGCGGTGTGATGTTTCTTTGAGTGTACGACACTACATCTCAGGGATTTCGAAACCTTCGACGATGGCACCAAAAGTTCCACGCTACCATAGGCTTTGGCAAGGATCTTCGGTGTGAGGGCCAGGAAGGGGGGGGGGGGGGGATGAAGGAGTACTTGCCTCCTCCTAGAATCTGAGTACAGCTCGAATTTCTAGTAGTCTTTGTCTCGATTCCGTTAAACTTCTGATTAAGCACTGTGGACTGCAACGGAAAATCACTATATATCTTGGCTCTTTTTAATTATCGCTATATTTACGATAAATTAAGATGATTACTTGGTTCAGATGTGATTTTGGCGCTAATCTGTAGTACATATGGCCAGGAACCTTTACAGAACTGCGTCATAATAAGGTCTTCAATCGTTCTCTGTTGCTTCCCTTACCGTGCTCCAGAAAGGAGCCGGCCCATCACCCTGGAGTACAGATTTCATCGCTGATTCCTAATTTCACAAATATGGCCTGTCTTTCACCCCCCCCCCCCCCCCAATTCTCATAAGGACGCCCCCTCCACTTGATGTACGACGGAATCGTGACAATAGTTTGCCATTTGTCTCTGGAAAAAGAAAATCCATGATGGATTGACAGTCCTGCATTCGGTTTAACATAACGGAGCTAGAATGAGATTTTCACTCTGCAGCGGAGTGTGCGCTGATATGAAACTTTTTAGCAGATTAAAACTGTGTGCCGGACCGAGACTCGAACTCGGGACCTTTGCCTTTCGCGGGCAAGTGCTCTACCAACTGAGCTACCCAAGCACGACTCACGCCTCGTCCTCACAGCTTTACTTCCGCCAGTTCCTCGTCTCCTACCTTCCAAACTTTACAGAAGCTCTCCTGCGAACCTTCCAGGACTAGCACTCCTGAAAGAAAGGATATTGCGGAGACACGGCTTAGCCACAGGCTGGGGGATGTTTCCAGAATGAGATTTTCACTCTGCAGCGGAATGTGCGCTGATATGAAACTTCCTGGCAGATGAAAACTGTGTGCCGGACCGATACTCGAACTCGGGACCTTTGCCTTTCGCGGGCAAGTGCTCTACCAGGTTGAAGTGGCTTGCGGTAGTCGTTGTGGGGTTGTGTACCACTGTGGCTGCGGCGGGGACGGAGCCTCTCCGTCGTTTCTTGGTCCCTGATTAACATACAATACAATAACGTGATTTTTCATCCTGCAGTCCGGTATTCACGTCTGTTCTTCTGCAGCTGTAGTGATTATTATTATTGCCCCCAACTGGCATCGTGGATTCTGATGGGCGACATGCAGCAGCTGCAAAAGTATCAAAAATTTTTCAGCTCATAGCGCAAACGACGTTGGCAATGTTGGTAGGTGTCGCAGTATGATAATATTTTGCAATCATTAGCTGAATAAAAGAGAAGTAATGGTGTCTACGGTAAAGGGAACCTTCCAACTTTTCTCCGTGGCGATGAGTCCCATATAACGACCGTTCCAGTGACTTCTTGACGTGGCAAGCACTTGTTGAAACGCAGCTCTCACGATTGAAATGCGCAAGTCTAAAATAAGAAAATCACTAATATAGTCACGTTCCGTGTCCCTATTTCGATCTCGAGTGAGAAATTATGCTCGTCAGAAGTAAGTGCCTATTTCGACGATAGCTACGACAAAATTGACCCCGGCGAACGGGTGCGTACACACACCCGCACACACGGCTGCAGCATTTTCAATTACTTGCGGTTTGCGCTGAGCAGACGCTGCCTAGACGCCTAGACCAGTAACGGGCTCCTGGCCTCTAGCCTTCAGCGCTCTCGCCACTTGCTCCGGAGACCAGTGTTCTCCCGGGCATGAGCGCTGCTGGACTTGTGCTGCGTACCGATCTTCCTCAGCAGCCACAGGTTAGCTTCTGGTTCGCTCCGTTAGACTCTCATGTAATTCTCTCTCTCTCTCTCTCTCTCTCTCTCTCTCTCTCTCTCTCTCTCTCTCTTTAAAATAAAGACACACACACACACAAATGGTGGTGGAAACAGTCTTCCTTGAATGAGATTTTCACTCTGCAGCGGAGTGTGCGCTGATATGAAACTTCCTGGCAGATTAAAACTGTGTGTCGGACCGGGACTCGAACTCGGGACCTTTGCCTTTCGCGGGCAAGTGCTCTACCATCTGAGCTACCGACGCACGACTCACGCCCCGTCCTCACAGCTTTACTTCTGCCAGATGTTTGCGTGGTGGAGTAATGTTTGCGTGGTGGAGTAATGGTGGTGTACGCGTACGTGGAGAACTTGTTTGCGCAGCAATCAGAAAAATGGTTCAAATGGCTCTGAGCACTATGGGACTTAACTGCTGTGGTCATCAGTCCACTAGAACTTAGAACTAATTAAAAACCTGACTAACTTAAGGACATCACACACATCCATACCCGAGGCAGGATTCGAACGTGCGACCGTAGCGGTCTTGCGGTTCCAGACTATAGCGCCTAGAGCAGCTCGGCCACCCCGGCCAGCCAGTTCGAATCCTGCCTTGGGCATGGATGTGTGTGATGTCCTTAGGTTAGTTGGGTTTAAGTAGTTCTGAGTTCTAGGGGACTGATGACCACAGCAGTTAAGTCCCATAGTGCTCAGAGCTATTCGAAGCATTTTTGAACCACCCCGGCCAGTGCACAGCAATCGCCGCCATAGTGTAGATAAGGCGGAATAAGGGAAACCAACCCACATTCGCCGAGGCAGATGGAAAACCGCCTAAAAACCATCCACAGACTGGCCGGTTCACCGGACCTCGACACAAGTCGCCGTGCGGATTCGTGCCGGGGAGCAGGCGCTCCTTCCCAATCCGGCGGGCACACTTTGGTGAAGGGTGGGGACGCTTGTGAATAATTGCGATGTCTGCTAGTAAAGTGCAATTTCATTTTTAGGCTCACCCCAGTCGTTTCCTTAGTGGGCGAGGCGGGTTGTTTGAGTGCTCGGCCCATTACACTGGGCTGCCAAATTCATGGGATAGGAACATGCACATTTAGAGATGGCGGTTAGTATCATGTATACAAAGTATGGGAGGGCGGTGCATTGGCGGTCATTTATAGTCAGGTGATCCATGTGGAAAGGTCTCCCAGGTGATTACAGCCACCAGACGGGAATTAATAGTCTCTGTATGCGGAATGGTAATTGGAGCTAGACGCGTGGGACATTGCATTCTAGAAATCGTTGGGGAATTCAGTATTTCGAGATCCACAGTGTCAAGAGTGGGCCGAGAATAACAGATTTCATGTATTTTCTCTCACCAAGGACAACGTAGTGGCGGCCGGCCTTCACTTAACGACCGAGAGCAGTTACGTTTCCGTAGAGTTGTATGTGTGCTAACCTCAGAAATCAACGTGGGACGCACTGCGAACCTAGACAGCACTTTTCAGGAGGAGTCAGACAACATATTACTTCCCCCCACATACATTTCGCTTATTGACCACGAGGGAAAATTCGAGAAATTAGAGCCAATACAGAGGCTTACCGACAATTTCTCTTCCCACGCACTATTCGCGAGTGGATCAGGGTTAGAGGGATCAGATAGTGGTACCGAAAGTACCCTCCGCCACACACCATTAGGTGGCTTGCGGAGTATGATGTAGATGAAGACGTCGACCGCCCACGTAGCCATGGACCCAAGTTGTCAACAAGGCATTGTGCAACGCTGGCGGGTGCACCATAATGGTGTTTACATGGAATGGACTGAGTCCTCTGGATGTTCTGCTACTTGGAGACCATTTGCTGCCATTCATGGACTTAATGTTGCCAAGCAAAGATGAATTTTTTGTGAATGACAATGCGTCATTTGGCCAGGCCACAAGTTTCAGGCCACAATTGTTTGCGATTGGTTTGAAGAAGATTCTGAGCAATTCGAGCGAATGATTTGGGCACTCAGATCGCCCGACATGAATCCCATTGAACATTCTTGGGACATAGTCTGTAGGTCAGATACTGTTACCGAAAGTACCCTCCGCCACGCACCATTAGGTGGCTTGCACCGGCAACATCTTTGCAATTATGGACAGCGGCAGAGGCACCATGACTACACCCATAGTGTAGTCTTGAGATGCGGTCCATTGCAGAGCTCGGTTCCTTTCAGTCCTCAGTAAAATGGAAACTGCAAAAGGCGTTCAAGTGTGCAGTTCCCTCGTTTACATTGTTCTGGCTTTATTGTTAAAATTAAAATCGAATAAATGATGAAATTCGATACTAGCATATGTTCTATACATCTGTGACAATCCTCACGAGAATCAAGTAACACCCTCATCGACGATACATACACCAAGTCTACAGTTTTTATTTATTTTGTATTATCGATGCAAAAACGTACTCGCGTGAATATTTTAGGCAGTTCGAAAAATTCTACATACTGCGACTGCTTATTTATAACGACCATAACTTTGAGAGAATTTTAAAGCAGAAAATTAATATAACATAAAGACGGGTAATTATATCCTAACATCTTAACGTTAATACTAATTCTAACACTTACGAAAAGCAAACATGACATAAACGTCAAATAAGGATGAAAAACGAAACCAAACGGTTCACTAAAGGCATAATTTAAAACTAGTAGCGTATTATGTTTTGTGAAGGCTGCTGTGTTTACCGCACTATTGCACTGCTGTTCCATTGCCAAAGGTACTGTTACTATGAATATATTCTACTATTACAACAGCACTACAAGCATTTGATTCCGCTGCTATACTTATAATCTCTGCAAAACTCTTGACCATTCATTCCAGCTACTTGAACAATACAGACAACTTACTGTGATTAAGCAGAATTAGTGCCATTCCTACTTAGATATATGCTTAATAGGATACAAACAAATAACAGATTTCACAAGTATTGGCGATCATGTCAGGATCTCCAGAAACTGTAGAGATGTTGTAGGTTTAGCCCAGGAATTGGCTCACAGTCACGTGAATGAGATCTGTAGTCTACACTTCCACATATTCTTGCTGCCAAAATGATGTTGATGGTAATTTCTTCAATCTTAAGGATTCGAATCCATTAATTCTTGACCGAGAACCACAACAGTAGTCTTGCATAACAACCTAGCCTCTACATTCGTGCACAGAAACAAAATAGATTTTATAAACCTATAAAATAATGTGCCCTACCTTACAATAAAGTACGGTCACTATACATACATTTAATTTTCCTGCGGAGCTACTGTATTTATTTGAGAATCCTTTTGCTTAACTTATTTAACCTTAGTGTGATAGAAGGTAAAGAGTCTCTACTTTGAGAAAGCCCAAAGAATACTTGGTCGTCAATCCTTGCATACAAAATGGCACTCATTTCGACGTATAAGGATTCAGGCAGTAGGGGTAATCTCAAATCGGAATATCTGTATCGCATGTCCAGCAAAGCTGTCGTACGTTTAGCGAACGTTCAGAGAAATAAACGCTCTAGATAAAGAAAGATGTAGCCTAAATCGCTAAATCGTACCTAGCGTCCGTTTGGATGACTGTTTTGTACTGAACTCTATGCTCGCCCTTTACGAAGATACAGTCGGTCGCATGTCAAATCTCCAAATCTCCAATTCTGCCCGTCCTCCGAAAGATAATATGTGCACAGCAGAAATATATACGGGGCGTAAAAATTAAATGTCTGTCTGCGACAGGAGAAGCGCTAGATGATACAAATTACAGAATCTCTGTGTGGCGCTCTGTTATCCAGTGAGGCTGAACGATTGCTTCCTAAATTATTTAGCACAGTGCTCCATTTGTTCTTGTGGGGGTCACGCTTCGTTTATTGAACTTAACAGTGTCTGCACTCGGGATCGATTCGTCCTATTTGTCCGTCCGCTGGCCCTTGTTTCACACAATAATTCCATAATATACAATATACAACAATTCTGTTGTATATTTTCAATACAGAGGCTTACCGCCAATCATTCTTCCCAAGGGCTATTCGCGAGTGGAACAGGGTTGGAGGGGTCAGATAGTGGTACCGAAAGCACCCTCCGACACACACTAGTGGGTGGCTTGCTAAGTATGATGTAGATGTCATGGTCAGAACAAACTTTTGTGGGAATAAATTACTTCGTCGTGTGGTGTATGTTTTAAATGACAGATTTATGGTTTCCAAGCTAAACATTTTGTGAGTCAAAGCTTGTTATAAGGAAAACAAGAAAGTGTTATGTAAATATCAATTAATGGTTCAGCTATGACAATATCCGCCGTCGGGAATTTGTATTATATTTTGAGCAGTAATAGGATAAGCGGTTGTTGTTAACAACTTGAAAATGGACGAAAGAAATGTTTATATGATGACAGCTATTTCACGAAGTAGTCTCACCCATGTACTGTTTTGGCAACGGGACAGCATTCATGCACAGGGAGCTCGGAAATTCCCTTTACTAACTTCTAGGACTTGTAGAGTGGAATGAGTACATAGTATTTTGAACAGGAGCCATGTTCAGAAATGTACCGTTTGTTTTCTACGCCTTCAGTTCAGGTCGTTAACTCTGCTTGAGGAATTGAATTAGGCGAGACGCAGTACAATTATCAGGTAACAGTTCGCAACGAATCACAACGAAACATCCGTTTATTATTTAAGCAAGTCTGTTCGTATTAACAGTTAAACGTTACGTGTTTACATAATTCCAAAACATAAAAGAACAGAGCACTCTGTAGGCACAGAACACTACTGATGCATTGCAACAGCGGCGACCACCAACGTTGTTACATACATTGTACCTACGAATCATGTTCCGGTACGCAGTCTCCATCCCACCTGCTATCTCTTCAGTTTCTAGTGCAGCAGGCCAGAACTCATGACAGCAGATCTTCCCCTGTTCAAATGGTTCAAATGGCTCTGAGCCCTATGGGACTTAACTTCTGAGGTCATCAGTCACCTAGAACTTAGAACTACTTAAACCTAACTAACGTAAGGACATCACACACATCCATGCCCGAGGCAGGATTCGAACCTGCGACCGTAGCGGTCGCGCTGTTCCAGACTGCAGCGTCTAGAACCGCTCGGCCACTCCGGCCTGCTCTTCCCCTGTCTCTACAGGAGCCTTGTAAATGAAAATTTGTATACGTCCCCGCATGAAGTAGTATAGCCATCTTGTCAACCCTACTGCATCCCAGGACAAGCAACTCTGTTTTCTCTTTCCCCCAGCAGACGTGGAACATTCTGCATATAAAGTAATATGTGCTTGATTGTAGTATGACTGGGTGTTGTATGATGTCCTTAGGTTAGTTAGGTTTAGGTAGTTCTAAGTTCTAGGGGACTGATGACCATAGATGTTAAGTCCCATAGTGCTCAGAGCCATTGAACCATTTTTTTATTGTAGTAGTTAAAAGACTGAATGTGGTAAAAACAAATGTTTAAGCACAACGACTGTGTTGTAAATGTTTCACCTTTGGGTCATGGGATGTTTCTACAGAACTGCCTTTTGACCAGGTGTGAAACTCGTTCCTACTATGACAAACATGTTATCAAGTATTGGTACTCACGCAAGTAACAGTATTACCTTGAAACACATTTCTGGCCAGAAACACAAAATGTACAGCTGACAGCCCCATCTGTTGCTACATGTTCTGGTGTTCTCTGGAGCGGAGACACTTTCTGAGCCGCTCAGGGTAGCCGTGCGGTCTTGGGCGTCCTGTCACGGTTCGCGCGGCTCCTCCCGTCGAAGGTTCGAGTCCTCCCTTGGGCATGTGTGTGTGTGTGTGTGTGTGTGTGTGTGTGTGTGTGTGTGTGTGTGTGTGTGTGTTGTCCTTAGAATAAGTTAGTTTAAGTTAGATTAAGTAGTGTGTAAGCTTAGGGATGACGTTAGCAGTTTGGTCCCATAAGATCTTACCACAAATTTCCAAATTTACATTTTCTGATGAGAATGACTGCAAGTTTCTCCTTACAAGGGAACCTCTCCATCGCACCCCCCTCAGATTTAATTGTAAGTTGGCACAGTGGATAGGCCTTGAAAAACTGAACACAGGTCAATCGAGAAAACAGGAAGAAGTTGTGCGGAACCAGGAAAAAAATAAGCAAAATATACAAACTTAGTAGTTCATGTGAAAGATAGGCAACATCTAGGAGAGTGGCAGCTCAGGAGCGCCGTGGTCCCGTGGCTAGCGCGAGCAGCTGCGGAACGAGAGGTCCTTGGTTCAAGTCTTCCCTCGACCGAAAAGTTTACTTTCTTTGTTTTTGCAAAGTTATGATCTGTCCGTTCGTTCATTGAAGTCTCTGTTCACTGAAATAAGTTTATTGTCTGTGTTTTGCCACTGCACCGAAAAACCGTGCGATTAGTAGCCGAAAGGACGTGCCTCTCCAATGGAAACCGAAAACATTTGATTGCAATGTCATAGGTCAACCGATTCCTCCACAGGAAAACACGTCTGATATATTCTGTACGACACTGGTGACGGCATGTGCGTCACATGACAGGAATATGTTGTCGACCCACCTAACTTGTACACTTGGTGAATGGGTAAAAAGATTCTTCTACCTTGTCCGATTTAGGTTTTCTTGTGGATGTGATAACCACTCCCAAATAAGTGTGAAAACATAAGAGTTTGTCACATAAACTGCAACAAATGAACGCAACACTTTCACAGTCTCACTGTTTTGCCTGTGCTTTGTCAAAACATATGTTTTTACCGTTTTCGAATTTTTCCGTGTGTAGACTGTCAAATCCTGCACATGTCCAAGCAAATCTGAACATGTCCTGGAATTTTGGAGAGCGAAGTTGATTATGTTTGAGTGCCTGAACTTTGATAATTGTCTGAAAATAAAAAATTAAACTTTTCACCAGAGGGAAGACTTGAACCAAGGACCTCTCGTTCCGCAGCTCCACACGCTAACCACGGGACCACGGCGCTCTTGGGTTCACACTCACCTTGATGTTCCCTATCTTCCACATGGACTACTAAGTTTGTATATTTTGCTTATTTTTTTCATAGTTCCACACAACTTCTTCCTGTTTTCTCGATTGATTTGTGTTCAGTTTTTCAAGGCCTATCCACTGTACCAACTTATAACTAATTCTGAGGGGTTGCGATGGGGAGGTTCCCTTGTTAGAAGCAGACGGTCACTTGCCCCGGACTGTCCTTGCTTTTGCTACAGCCGCTGGTAGTCTTAAGTGATCTTCCCATCCACCTTCCCCCAACACCCGGCTCACATCGTCGTCCTCCAAGGATACGGTTTCGCACGAGAATGAGACATTCTCCCTACAAGTCGGATGGGCTGACACCACTGGCAGCTGGCCGTGTGCACTAAATTGTTCCGAATGTTGCTACAGTTGCTTCCTGTCTGTGTGATTGTCTCCCCTCAGCAAAAAGTGGTTCAAATGGCCCTGAGCGCTGTGGGACTCAACTGCTGAGGTCATCAGTCCCCTAGAACTTAGGACTAATTAAACCTAACTAACCTACGGACATCACACACATCCATGCCCGAGGCAGGATTCGAACCTACGACCGTAGCGGTCCAGGCTGTAGCGCCTAGAATCGCTCGCCCACTCCGTCCGGATTGATTGTTTTAGCTAAGGGCCTGAATGTGATAAAAACAACTGTTTAATCACGACCACAGTGTTGTAAATACTTCAATTTTGAGTTATGCAAAGTTTCTCAAGTACAGCCTTTCTGCTCAGATGTTAAAGTCATTCCTAGTATGGCAAACATGTTATGAAATATCGATAATCGCGTGAGTAACAGTGTAACCTCGAAACACGTTTCTGGCCAGAAACCGAGCATGTACAGCTGACAGCCCTATCTATTGCTACATGTGCTGATGTCCTCATACGATGCTATCGAGCGGAGACAGTTTCTGAGCCGCGCGGTCTGGGACGTCCTGTCACGGTCGAAAGTTCAAATGGTTCTGAGCACTATGGGACTTAGCATCTGAGGTCATCAGACCCCTAGAACTCAGAACTACTCGAACCTAACTAACCTAAGGACCGTAGCGGTCGCGCGGTTCCAGACTGTAGCGCTGGGCCACTGCGGCCGGCTCCCCTCGGCCCTCCACCATCCAGACAGTTGACGGTGTTCCCCGCGAGACTGACGACAGCTTTTCGCCTGCAGGTAGGAGCGGGCTGACCCCGCCGGCAGCCGGCCATGTGCCCCGGACCGCCCCGGCTGCTGCTACAGCTGCTGGTGGTCGCGGCGGTCCTCCTCCTCCCCCTGGCGTCCGGCCAGATCCTCAAGAACCTCACCGTCGGATACCTGACGGCCGTCAGGGGCACACTCAAGGACAGGCAGGGCATCGCTGTCTCCGGGGCCGTCAAGATGGCCATTGACCAGGTAAGCACCTCTCCTACTCAACAGACTATTCTTTATTCTTTACTTCACGTTTTTGGGCTGATCATCATCATCATCATCATCATTGAAGACTGATTATGCCTTTCAGCGTTCAGTCTGGAGCATAGTCCCCCTTATAAAATTCCTCCATGATCCCCAATTCAAATGGTGCAAATGGCTCTGGGCACTATGGGACTTAACTACTCTGGTCATCAGTCCCCTAGAACTTAGAACTACTCAAACCTAAGTAACCTAAGGACATCACACACAGCCATGCCCGAGGCAGGATTCGAACCTGAGACCGTAGCAGTCGCGCGGTTCCTGACTGCGCGCTTAGAACCAAGTGCTAACATTGGTGCCTCTTCTGATGTTAAGCCTATTACTTCAAAATCATTCTTAACCGAATCCAGGTACCTTCTCCTCGGTCTACCCCTACTCCTCCTACCCTCTACCCATGAGTCTCTCGGGTAACCTTACTTCTCCCATGCGCGTAACATGACCCCACCATCTAAGCCTGTTCGCCCTGACTGCTACATCTATACAGTTCATTTCCAGTTTTTCTTTGATTTCCTCATTGTGGACACCCTCCTGCTATTGTCCCCGTCTACTACTACCTGCAATCATCCTAGCTACTTTCATACCCCTAACCTCAACCTTATTGATAAGGTAACCCGAATCTACCCAGCTTTCGCTCCCATACAACAAAGCTTGTCTAAAGATTGAACGGTACACAGATAGTCTTGGTACTGACTTCCTTCTGGCAGAAGAGAGTAGATCGTAGCTGAGCGCTCACTGCATTAGCTTTGCTTCACCTCGCTTCCAGTTCTTTCACTATGTTGCCATCCTGTGAGATTATGCATCCTAAGTACTTGAAACCGTCCACCTGGTCTAACTTTGTTCCTCCTATTTGGCACTCAATCCGTTTATATCTCTTTTACACTGACATTACTTTCGTTTTGTAGATGCTAATCTTCATACCATAGTCCTTACATTTCTGATCTAGCTCTGAAATATTACTTCACAAACTTTCAATCGAATCTACCATCACAACTAAGTCATCCGCATATGCGAGACTGGTTATTTTGTGCTCACATATATTAATCTCACTCAGCGAGTCTATTGTTTTCAACATATGGTCCATAAATAATATGAACAACAGTGCAGACAGGTTGCAACCTTGTCTTAACCCTGAAACTACTCTGAACCATGAACTCAACTTACCGTTAACTCTAACTGCTGTAAGGACCTTTAATTGCTTGCAAAAGTTTGCCTCCTATTCCATAATCTCGTAGAACAGACAATAACTTCCTCCTAGGTACCCGGTAATATGCATTTTCTAGATCTATAAAGCATAGATACAATTCCCTGTTACACTCGTAACACTTCTCCATTATTTGCCGTAAGCTAAAGATTTTGTCCTAATCAGGGCTAAGCAAACGGTACAAAAAATTAGTTACTCCTAGGAGCTATCAAGCTGACTTCGTTTAACACCCTCCAGCCAAGACAGTGGCCCTAGTACGGTGAGGAAGGGAGTCCAAAAGTTTCTGCACACATGCTTTATGAAGCTGAAGCAACTCATTGACGATTTGAACCCTGTAGAGTTGCCAGATTGCAGAGATGTTCATTGGTATGTTTCACCCGCTGTTCAAAATAGCCACAGACATTCTCTGTAGGATTAACATCAGGTCGAGCTATAGTTGGCCGGTCCAATGTGATACTGCCCGAGTTTTCGTCATATTAGCATGCACCGATCAGCCCTGTGAGCATGACTATTGCCATTTTGGAAGAGGGGCAGGTCCACAGAACACTTACTATGAAGATATAGAAGAAAAGGCAACGTTTGATCACGGGAGAATGTTGAAAAAACGTCCTGGTTCATGATCACGATAACCTCAATGTTTACGTCCAAGTCACGGTCGATAAACATCCTTTCCACTTCACTTCCAGGTTTCAGGCTAAGCAAACCATATTAAAAATTGGTTACTCCTATGAGTCATCAAACTGACATCGTATAACACCGTCTAGCCATGACAGTGACCTCAGTACGGCCAGAAAGGGAGTCCACCAGTTTCTACAGATATGCCTTACTAAGCTTAAAGCAATTCATGGATTATTTGGATCTGTAGAGTTACCAGAGTGCGGAGATCACAGATCAGACGTTTTCTGTAGAATTAAGATAGGGTCGAGTGACAGTTGGCCAGTCCAGATGTGACAGTGCCTGAGTGTTCGTCACACCAGCATGCGACGTGCAGCCCTGTGAACACAGCTATTGCCACTTTGGAAGACGGTCATGTTCACAGAACACTTAACATGAAGATGTAGAAGAAAAGGCAACGTTTGGTCACCGAGAATGGTAAAAAAAATCCAAGAACGGTCGAAAAACGCCCTTTAAAACATTACGAACCACTTCTGGCCGTAACTATACCCTCCATACACTGCGGATTACATGCCTCATTTGGCCTTCAGTGTACTTGATGTCAGCATCATTGGAAAAAAGAGACAGAATCGCGAATCGTCAGACCGGCTTCAGACAGTTACTCTCCAGTTTTTGTGTTGTATGGGCTACTGAAGACATACAGATTTATATGCCACTGTGAGAAATGGTCGTTATGAGAAATGTGATTCCAAATGTTCACTGCATGCAATTACTGTTCTTATTCTCATACTGCATACGCTTGAGGTGGAGTACATATATTGACATCAGCAATTCCGACTGTATTTACGATAATGTCTGAATCTACAGATATAAATTAAAATTTGTGCCGCTGCTGGGAGTCTAACCCCATATCACTGACCTCAATTTGCAGTAGGATTTTGAGTGTATGCTGTACTCGAACATTATGAATCGCCTCGAAGGCTGGTTCAAATGGCTCTGAGCACTATGGGACTTAACTTCTGAGGTCATCAGTCTCCTAGAACTTAGAACTACTTAAACCTAACTAACCTAATGACATCACACACATCCATGCCAGAGGCAGAATTAGAACCTGCGACTGTAGCGCCCAAAACCGCTCGGCCACTCCAACCGGCAATCGCCTTGAAGAAAATGACTCATTGATACACAACTATCACGGATTCAGAAAGTATCGTTCTTGTGCAACACAGCTAGCTCTTTATTCCCGTGAAGTAATGAGCGCTGTCGACAAGGGATCTCAGATCGATTCCATATTCTTAGATTCCCAGAAGCCTTGTGATACCGTTCCTCATAGGCGACTATTAATCAAATTGCGTGCATATGGAGTGTCGTCTCAGTTGTGTGACTGGATTCCTGATTTCCCCTCAGAGAGGTCACAGTTCGTAGTCATAGACGGTACATCATCGAGTAGAACAGAAGTGATATCTGACGTTTCGCAAGGTAGTGTCATAGGCTCTTTGCTGTTCCTGATTTATACACTCCTGGAAATGGAAAAAAGAACACATTTACACCGGTGTGTCAGACCCACCATACTTGCTCCGGACACTGCGAGAGGGCTGTACAAGCAATGATCACACGCACGGCACAGCGGACACACCAGGAACCGCTCTGTTAGCCGTCGAATGGCGCTAGCTGCGCAGCATATGTGCACCGCCGCCGTCAGTGTCAGCCAGTTTGCCGTGGCATACGGAGCTCCATCGCAGTCTTTAACACTGGTAGCATGCCGCGACAGCGTGGACGTGAACCGTATGTGCAGCTGACGGACTTTGAGCGAGGGCGTATAGTGGGCATGCGGGAGGCCGGGTGGAAGTACCGCCGAATTGCTCAACACGTGGGGCGTGAGGTCTCCACAGTACATCGATGTTGTCGCCAGTGGTTGGCGGAAGGTGCACGTGCCCGTCGACCTGGGACCGGACCGCAGCGACGCACGGATGCACGCCAAGACCGTAGGATCCTACGCAGTGCCGTAGGGGACCGCACCGCCACTTCCCAGCAAATTAGGGACACTGTTGCTCCTGGGTATCGGCGAGGACCATTCGCAACCGTCTCCATGAAGCTGGGCTATGGTCCCGCACACCGTTAGGCCGTCTTCCGCTCACACCCCAACATCGTGCAGCCCGCCTCCAGTGGTGTCGCGACAGGCGTGAATGGAGGGACGAATGGAGACGTGTCGTCTTCAGCGATGAGAGTCGCTTCTGCCTTGGTGCCAATGATGGTCGTATGCGTGTTTGGCGCCGTGCAGGTGAGCGCCACAATCAGGACTGCATACGACCGAGGCACACAGGGCCAACACCCGGCATCATGGTGTGGGGAGCGATCTCCTACACTGGCCGTACACCTCTGGTGATCGTCGAGGGGACTATGAATAGTGCACGGTACATCCAAACCGTCATCGAACCCATCGTTCTACCATTCCTAGACCGGCAAGGGAACTTGCTGTTCCAACAGGACAATGCACGTCCGCATGTATCCCGTGCCACCCAATGTGCTCTAGAAGGTGTAAGTCAACTACCCTGGCCAGCAAGATCTCCGGATCTGTCCCCCATTGAGCATGTTTGGGACTGGATGAAGCGTCGTCTCACGCGGTCTGCACGTCCAGCACGAACGCTGGTCCAGCTGAGGCGCCAGGTGGAAATGGCATGGCAAGCCGTTCCACAGGACTACATCCAGCATCTCTACGATCGTCTTCATGGGAGAATAGCAGCCTGCATTGCTGCGAAAGGTGGATATACACTGTACTAGTGCCGACATTGTGCATGCTCTGTTGCCTGTGTCTATGTGCCTGTGGTTCTGTCAGTGTGATCATGTGATGTATCTGACCCCAGGAATGTGTCAATAAAATTTCCCCTTCCTGGGACAATGAATTCACGGTGTTCTTATTTCAATTTCCAGGAGTGTATAAATGATCTAAGTGATAATCTGAGCAGCCTCCTTTTTGCAGATGACGTTGTAATTTACTGTCTAGTAAAAACGTCCTACGATCAATTCCAATTACAAAATGATCTAGAGAGAATTTCTGTATGGTGCGAAAAGTGGCAATTGGCACTTAACAAAGAAAAAGTCATCCACAAGGGTACTAAAAGAAATCTGATAAATTTTGGGTATACGATAAATCGCACAAATCTAAGGTTGTCAATTCGACTAAATACCTAGGAATTACAATTACGAGCAACTTAAATTGGAAAGGCCACATAGGTAATATTGTGCGGAAAGGCGAAACAAAGACTGCGCTTTGTTGGCAGAACACTTAGAAGATGCGACAGACCCACTAAAGAGATAGCCTACATTACACTTATCCGTCCTCTGCTGGAATACTGCTGCGCGGTGTAGGATCCTTACCAGGTAGGGCTGACGGAGGCCATCGAAAAAGTGCAAAGAAGGGCAGCCCGTTTCGTGTTATGGCGCAGTAAGGGTGAGGGTGTAACTGATATGATACGTGAGTTGGGGTGGCAGCCACTGAATCACTGAAACAAAAGCCGTTTTCTTAGCGGCCAGATCTATTTACGAAATTTCAATCATCAACTTTCTTTTCTGAATGCGAAAATATTTTGTTGAGACCCCCTACGTAGGGAGAAATGATCATCATTATAAAATAAGATAAATCAGAGCACGAACGGAAAGATTTATGTGTTCCTTGTTCCCACGCGCCGTTCGAGAATTGAATGATAGAGAAGTAGTGTGAAGAATGGTTCGATTAACCCTCTGCCAGGCACTTAAGTGTAAATTGCAGGTTAACCATGTAGACGTAGATGTAGATGTCTTCTTATTTACTCGCCAGAAATGCTGACCATTACACCATCGCTGAGAGGCCTGGTTATAATGACAATGTAAGGGGAAAATAAGCCGGAGATATGAATAGCGCTGCAGTGGTGTAATGGTCAGCATGTCTGCCTAGCAATCAAGAAGGCGCGGGTTTGAGTCCCGGCCGCGGCATAAATTTTAATTCATATCTACAGATTCCAACATTATCCTAGATAAAGATGAGACTTAAATGTCTCAGTGAAAATTTAATTATAAGATCTATACGAGCCGGCCGGTGTGGCCAAGGGGCTCTAGGCGCTTCAGCCCGAAACCGCGCGACCGCTACAGTCGCAGGTTTCGAATCCTGCCTCGGGCATGGATGTGTGTGATGCCCTTAGGTTAGTTAGGTTTAAGTAATTCTAAGTTCTGGGGGACTGATGACCTCAGATGTTAAGTCCCATAGTGCTCAGAGCCATTTGAACCATTTTTTGCAGTATTCAAACTCAGAAGGCTGTTCCTGGAGCCGCTCTGTAGCAATTATGGACGTGTAGAGCGTCGCATTGTCCTGCTGGAATTGCCCAAGTCCGTCGGGAATGCACAACGGATATGCATGGATGCAGGTGATCAGACAGGATGCTTACGTACGTGTCACCTGTCAGAGTTGTGTGTAGAGGTATCAGGACACCCATATCACTTCAACTGCACACGCTCCACTTCATTACAGAGCCCCCACCAGCTTCAACAGTCCCCTGCTGACATGCAGGGTCCATGAATTCATGAAGCAGCCTCCATACCCGAATACGTCCATCCGCTCGATACAATTTGAAACGAGACTCGTTCAACCAGGTAATATGTTTCCAGTCATCAGCAGTCCAATGTCGGTGTTGATGGGCCCAGACGAGGCGTAAAGCTTTGTGTCGTGCAATCATCAAGGGTACACGAGTGGGCCTTCGGCTCCGATAACCTAAATCGATGATGTTTCGTCGAGTAGTTCGCACTTATTGATGGCCCAGCTTTGAAATCTGCAGCAATTTGCGGAACGGTTGCCCTTCTGTCACGTTGAACGATTCTCCGCAGTCATTGTTGGTCCCGTTCATGCAGCATCTTTTGCGGGCGCAGCGATGTCGGAGATTTCATGTACTACTGGATACCTGATATTAACGGTACAGTCGTGAAATGGTTGTACGGGAAAATCCCCATTTCATCGCCACCTCGTAGGTGGTGTGTCCCATCACTCATGCGCCGACTGTAACAACACGTTCAAACTCACTTAAATCTTGATAACCTGCCATTGTAGTAGCAGTAATCGATCTAACAACTGCACCAGTCACTTGTTGTCTCATATAGGCGTAGCCGACCGCAGCGCCGTATTCTGCCTGTTTACATATCTGTGTATTTGAATAGACATACCTATACCACTTTCTTTGGCGCTTCAGTGTGCGTGTGTATTGTACATTCAACCGGAGACCTAGAAGAGGTAGTTCAGCCGTAGCCCTCCGTGGATCACAACCCCAGAACAGGCCACCCACCTCACTGCGACCCCACATCGAACCCAGTGGACCCCCCGGGAACTTTTCATTCCAGACGAGTGTACCCCAGATGTTTGCGGGGCAGAGTAATTACGGTGGACGCGTACGTGGAGACAGACGCTTCAGTGTTGTACAACAGCCTTGATTTAGTTTCATATTCCTTGCTATAATTATGAACTGCATTTGAAGATGACCTCTGTAATGCGCATGCGCGGATCTACGTAGCGTCTGTGTCAAAATTTATACCGTAGCAGCTGGTCGGTACGAGTCGCACGCGTCCGTGAGTTGCCTGTACTGGAAGGCGTACAGTAAAACATTCTCCCTCTCCCATCCTGTAACCCCGCAGTGGGTGCGCCGTTTACACCTCTGCCCTGAGGTAAGCGACGAACTTTACTTAGCTCGGTTATTAAATTAAAATTGAAACACGTCTTAAGCGTTAATGTCTCTGTGAGTGTGTTTGTTACTGAGCAGGAAAATTACACTCCTAAGAAGCTCTTAACGTTAGCTAGCATTTTATATTCGCCTGTTATTAGGTAGGCGCATATTATTACAAAATACGGCTGGGAACCGCGGGCTGCACGAATTCTTGATTCGGATCGCATGTGGCCCACGGGTCGCAGTTTGACACCCACTGCCAAGTACATGCGAAGCATAATGTCATGTATTGGTTCCAGAAGATGTATTATTTTTTGAGCCGTCTGGCACAGTAACGAGATGTGGCAAACGTGAAGTCAGCAGCTTTCTCATTTGGTTACGTTTGTCCGGCAGGTGAACGAAGACATGAATACGCTGCCCAATGTGACGCTGCAGCTGGAGTACCGCGACACGCAAGGCGACACCGTGCTGGCCACCAGGGTCATGACCGAGATGATCTGCAAGGACGTCGCCGTCTTCATCGGCCCCGAGGGGCCCTGCCACGTCGAGTCCATCGTCTCGTACTCGCGCAACATACCCATGATCAGCTACGTAAGTACCTGCTCAATGATACTCCAGGTCTAGGTTCAGCGGCAACATAGGCTGTGGAGCGAATGTGGCTGGAGACTGCGAGGTCGCCGGTATAAACGAATGTTCAGGAAAAAAGAACAACAACAGAACGCTGTGAACGACCAGACATAGGACGTTCATATTCACAGGACGTGTACATTAGTATGTTATGCAAAAATGAGTAGCATTTCAGTCACCTCGGTTCAGCACCTGTCCTGTTGCCTAGTAGGCATAGAGTCTTCCATGAACCCTGATAACTCGTTCCATGCGTTATGGCATCGGCGCTTATAAGGCGCGAATGTCGTCCTGTGGTGGAGCCCTCCAAGCTGCGTTCGCCTGGTTCCAAGGTTCATCTGTGATGGTCGGCGTTGGGTCGCAGCGCTGCACCCGTCGTTCCACCATATCTCACGCATTTGCGATTGGTGACAAGTCTGGTGATCTGGAGGGCCAGGGCTAAAGGCTTGCAAGTGCAGCAGCATATGGTCGTGCATTGTCTTGCTGAAAAATGACATCTGGGGTGTTGTGCAGAAAGGGCATGGTTACGGGTCGTAGGACGTCATTCAGGTATTCACATTGGTCAGAGTGCCCTGGACAAGCAGCAGTTGTGATTCGTGGTTGTAACTAATAGCATTATTCCGCACCATAAGGACTTGAATTGGCGTTGTATGTCTTATGCGAGCGCAGTCACTGTGATGCCTCTCCTCATGTCTGCGGCGAGCCGAAATGCGGCCATCGTAAAAAAAAAAAAAAAAAAAAAAAAAAAAAAAAAAAAAACAAAAAACAGTGGCGTCGTTCCACACACCATTGCTGTCTAGCATGTTTCTGCACGTTCGTCAAAGGTAGGCGGAGAAGTGAACGACGCGCACGAAACTCATGTCGTAATAAGCGGCGACGGACTGTCACCCCTGATACTGTACGATGTGTTATACTGTTCCACTGTTGCACCAAAGGCGAGGAAGACGCAGATCTCTCCTGCAATACCATTCGGATGAGGTGCTGACCTTCTCGGGACGTGGTTTGGATGGTGCGACCTGACCCATGTCGTTGCGGTCTAAGGCGCGTTGCCACGGTTCGCGTGGGTCCGCCCCGTCGATGATTCCAGTCCTCCCTCGGGCATGGGTGTGTGTGATATAGAGTAAGTTAGATTAAGTTGTGTGTAAGCCTAGGAACCGATGACCTCAGCAGTTTGGTTCCGTAGGAACGTACCACAGATTTCCAAATCTGACCCATCTCGTCATGTTCTACGGCCTTCCATGAACCATTCTGCACACACCCATTTTACTGCAAGAACACTTCGTCCCACATTAGCAGTGATTTTCCGGATGGATGCATCACATTCTCTCGTGCCAATAATGTGCCCTCTTTCAAACTCACCGATTTCACGATAGGGTCCGCGCATTCCTCTGCGAGGAATCCTGCGCATCTGCTCAAGCCACACTGATCCATTACATTCGGTTTACAGCGACACCGAGAGCTGCAGGCACATTTTGCCGGAAGGTACAGTTGCGCCGCGATCTCGATATTGATCTTGAAACACGATGGCCGACGTGATTCAAATTCTAACCATTTCTGCAGAACATATTCTGTACGGCAAAGGAAATAATCAAATACACTGGAAAAAAATCTCCATTGTCCACCAGTAAACTAGATGAAACACTAAAATTTAAACTGCAATAAGGTCTGGTCAAATTTTTCCGACAAATCGTCACCTTCAAGGTTGCGCTCAGTAGCTTACTTCTTTATAAACGATTTTATCCTGACAGCTGCGTGACTCCACAGAATAAAACTGACTAATCATCCTTACTGCCAGCACTGTGGAGTGGTTGACACTGCCATACACCGAACGGTAGCTTGCTCCAAAACTGCAGGTCTATAGGAATGGATAAATTTTGATTAGTTTCTTATCAACGATTGTCGACGAAATAAACAGCAAAAAAAAAATGTACATGGACGTCAAAACGTTTCCAGCATCCAAAACAAGAATACACAAATTATTCATATATTGTTATATGAACTACATCTTCAGTGTTGGAGGACAATCTATACACGACTTTAAACAACAAGTGATGAACGAAAAACAAGAAATCCTCAAAAGTAGATGGAAAAGAGAAAAGTTCTTACCATGGATAGATCTTATTTAAATGTATTTAATGTCAGTGATTAAGTTTTGTAATACCCGTTTCTGAATAAATTCCTATTGTTAAGAAAATATCGTAGGGAGAAGAGGCATGGAGTTACAAAGAAGACGCAAGTGGGTTTGCCTCCTACTATATTCTTTTTTTATTTTTTAAAATCACCGTGTTTTTAAGAGATTCTGTAAGTATGTACTCCAATACCCAGTGTTATTTGCATATAAGGTCGCTCTCACTCTTGAAAGAGTTTGTTCGGTTTTGAGTCTTTAGTATGATTAAAAAGCGAAAGATTAAATGACGTTTATATTCTTGATTGTCACAAATATTTTGCTATTTATTTCCAGATATGTCGCAGTTTCCGAGGTTGTGGTTAGGCAGGAAGCTAAGGGCACAGTTTAAATTGCTCAGAATGACAGTTTCGTTCTTGCTTGTAATTAATAGTAATCAACGGGAGAAGCTACTTTCACGCGAATCTTGATGTGACACGTGAGCACGAAACTCTACAGCACTCGACAAATGTGCATCGTCATCTTGACGTCACTTCGCAGCAAAATTCGGGAGACCCAAACTTCAGCCCTACTCCCGAAACGTGTGGCGCTGATGCTGGTACCTTCTTTGATCCACGCTCTCTCTCTCGGCAAAACGAGAAAACTACTTCAGCCAAGCGGGCAGACTTCAGCTGTGTTACAGAGTCAACGTAACAACGAAACTTCGCGACGAGCCATACACTTACAAGGGAACCTCCCCATCGCTGCCCCCTCAGATTTAGTTAAAGTTGGCACAGTGGATAGGCCTTGAAAAACTGACCACAGATCAATCGAGAAAACAGGAAGAAGTTGTGTGGAACTATGAAAAAAATAAGCAAAATATACAAACTGACTAGTCCATGCTGAAGATAGGCAACATCAAGGAGAGTGTCAGCTCAGGAGCGCCTTAATCCCGTGGTTACCGTGAGCAATTGCGGAACGAGAGGCCCTTGGTTCACGTCTTCCCTCGAGTGTAAAGTTTATTTTTTTATTTTCAGACAATTATTATCTGTTCGTCCGTCCGTCCGATGCGAGGTAACTGCGCCGTAGTATGGGGACGCTACACCTAAACAAACATCGAAACACACGACGTCAGTCGACTACAGCGCACGGGAGAGAGAGTATTCCTGCTAACGAGGCTGCCCGGCTGGCAGTTGGCTGTTCGCTACTTTGGACGAGAGTGCATTAAATACGTGAGGTGTATTCCGTGGGCAATATGAATCCAGCAAATATAGCTCGCGACTTCAATAACAAGGTCAATGAATATTTTCCGAATCGGAAAGTTCCTTAAGGGATCGAACGTATAGAATATATCAGACTTTTTTCCTGTGGAGGAATCGGTTGATCTATGACCTTGCGATCAAATGTTTTCGGTTCCCATTGGAGAGGCACGTCCTTTCGTCTACTAATCGCACGGTTTTGCGGTGCGGTCGCAAAACACAGGCACTAAACTTATTACAGTGAACAGAGACGTCAATGAACGAACGGACAGATCATAACTTTGCGAAAATAAAGAAAGTAAACTTTTCACTCGAGGGAATACCTGAACCAAAGACCTATCGTTCCGCAGCTGCTCACGCTAGCCACGGGACCACAGCGCTCCTGAGCTCACACTCCCCTTGATGTTGCCTATCTTGCGCATGGACTACTCAATTTGTATATTTTGCTTATTTTTTTCCTAGTTCCGCACAACTTCTTCCTGTTTTCTCGATTGATCTGTGTTCAGTTTTTCAAGGACTATCCACTGTGCCAACTTACAACTAAACCTGAAGAGGGGGGGGGGGGGGCGGGGTGCGATGGGGAGGTTCCCTTGTTAGAAAATGTTCCGGTTATAATTTTGTATCTGCGAAGTTATGCCCCGTTATTGCAGACACATAGCCAGTAAACGTTCGGAATAGCTTGTGGCTGACAGCCAGATATCAGTTCAGAAACAAGATGTCGTATGGAGTTACAACTCACGTCCCAAAGTGTTCCCAGAACCGATAATCAGTCGCGATATCATCCAAGTCCAGTAAAAGACATCGACTGAGAAATGTCGAAGCATCTCAGAACAGTGGAGTTGAAAGTTAAGCGAATACTAAGGTGATCGATCCTAGAACGCCAAAGGAGGATTTTTCTATTGCTATTAAACGATCGTAAAGTTTATTACTCCACATTTTATTCAAAGGGAGCCGTAATTATAGGTTATGCATTGCAATTATTAAGTCTCAAATGGTATGATACGTACCAAATTAAGTGCAAAATGTTCTGTTTAATGCCATAGTGCAATCGTAAATTTTACGAGGGTTTAGCAGTCTAGGGTTAAAACCGGCTTTCCGCATGCAACTAAAGTGAAGCCACCGCAAATGGCGAAGCGACTCTAACTGCTACCATCTAGAAATGTTGCGGCCTAAGTTATAGTGACACCGTTTTCCCTACGGTATCAACTGAAATAATTCGGACATTCTTTATATCACCGTGTATCTCAGAGTAGCAGAACTGCGCCAAGAATTGAACAAAGTGATTATAAGAAAAACAAATGTTGGGTCCAAAAATTGTTTCAGAAGCTGTAGTAGCAGGTGACTTTAAAATTTTGGCAAGAAGAGGACGTGAGAAATCGTGCAAGCTTACAAGACGCAGTGCACAATAAGCCATCCCTTCTGCACCGCTAAGGTCTTGGTAACAGCTATTATTTTTAACGAGTAGGGCCGAAATGGAGAAGGAGAAAGGAGAATTCTGTCATAACGAACAGTGCTTACGTAGGAAGTCGTTTCGCAAGCTTTAACGAGGCGACTGAAGACTTTATACATATTTATAACCTGTTGTTCCAGCGTCTTCTAGCTTCGTGATCAAATAAAGAAATAAATAACCTGCAGATTGCATTATGTTGATGATATATTGCCCGAATCACTGCACTCCGAAGTTCATAATAATGAATGGTAGGTAGCAATTGGGTGGAGCTTAAAAAGAGACATAAAACGTAAAATTCTCTTGACTTATGGTGACGTATATAGTTGCCGCTAGACATAACGAGTGTAATTACTTGTTTGAGAGAAACTCCAGTTAACGGTATAATTCTGTTTATGACTATGTTTGTGAGAATACTCTTACCGGAACATTGAACAGGCCGCCGGTTACGACCGAACATCATCGAATGGAGCACCTGCCAACCTATGGTGGTAGGTAATAATTATGTGTGCTATAGACAGAGATTTCCGTGTGTCTAAACTTAGTCGCTAGCTGAAACAGCTGTAGTTGTGTTTACTGTGTGTTGAAATGACGCTTCAAGGAATGTGGAGGCTTAGAAAGTAGGCATTACTGGTATATACGTTACAAGTGGCTGTTGAGTGGAGGGCAGGGGAGTTTGAAAGACAAGGTTGTGGACAAGGTATATGGTACTACAATCGTTAACTTCCTTGTTAGTTACTTGTTGAGCAGACCGTTCACGATAAGTGCAATGAGATAAAACGAATTATCAATGCAACAGGAAGAAATATTTATTCAAATACCACCCTATATGGCTCCGACCGATTACCTATTTTTCCTTTAGAACTTTCTGGCACACGTTAATTAATCAAAACTGACGGTTTACAACTTCGCGTCGTCTCATTTCCAGTCACCTTAAGTACACCCTTTAATTTTTTTTGTGGGATCTAAAATTTAATAACCTCTCTCACACCGGCCTGATTTAGCTTCACTGATCAGGATAGTAAAAAACATGCGTATATTAAGGGAATCTTCATTCACAAAGCAGGCTTATCGCAGTCACACAGTTCAATACTGTTCTATCCTGATTAAATTGAGATTAACTTAAATTCCATAAGGCAGTGAAGCAATTTAGAAGCCTCGGTGCGACGAAAATTGTCAGTCGATCTCCTGAAAACATTTGTAATAATTTTTAAATGTCGGTGATCACATGGGGAAGACCGGAGATCTGCTGGTAAGACCGTGTTAGCCCATTTATTGTAAGTAACAAATTGGATATCTTGAGCATACAAAACAGCAGGTTTGTCCAGTGTAAATCAGACGTTCCCCACTGATCCCGTGCAACATAGCGTAGTAAGCAGACACTGTCAATAATAATCAGTTAAATAATACGCGAACACACTTACTTTAGTTTAGTTCATGTATTAAATTCTTTCTCATACAGAATCTCATCAAGATGGCGACTAGCTCAACAATACATACCTATACATCTTCGTTCTTTCACCGCTAATCGGCAAGATCTGAATCCTTCTTTTCATAAGAGAAAACATAGATAGCAGAGAAGCTATTCCATGGAGTAAATGCACCCTCCAAGGAATAACAGGGCTTGAAACTATTTTGCATTGATAATCATCGTATATTAAAGTTTAGGAATCGGTAAGATAAGAAGAGATATTTTGAGATAGGTACTGAATTATATAATTTGTAAAATTTCTGAAATATCGCGGAGAGACCGCTGCAAGAGACATTACAACCAGACAGGACAAAAATTGCCCGGCGGAAATCGCAGCCAGAGTAAAACATCCATACAGTATTGACGTGAATGAAATGCGACATGCCTATGTTTCTAGCTGTCATGCAACGAAAAACTATTACACAAACATTACAGGGAATGATTTTGTCAGTACTCTAGATCAGTTCCAAGAAGGCACAAAATCATATCTGCACATGAAATACAGTGACGGGGAAAAAAATAAATCAAAACACCAAGGAGGAGTTCCGCAACATAAACGAAAGTTTGTAGGCGTATTTCTGCATCCGATAGATGATCTCTATTCAAATTACGCGACAGTCGCTTAATTGTGGCGCTAGTAATGTCACTATGAGGATGCAAATCAGATTTGATTCAAATACACGCTGTAACGGTTGTGAACGTTAGTTACCTTCTTGATTGGACGTGATGAGTTGACGTTAGTCCAGAACGCTTTTAAGGCGATAAAGGCGCCATTGTCAACACCTGACTGAGTTTGAAGGAGGTCGTGTAATAGGGCTACGAGAAACTGGATGTTCCTTCTGCGATACTGCAAAAAGTCTTGGCATTCAATGTATCCACTGTAAATAACCGCTGGCAGCGGTTGTCACGAGAATGTAATGTCGCAAGAAGATCGAGATCCGTGCAGGGTTTATATATGAAATGTCTCGTGTTCGAATCCACGCGAATTTCTTTTTGCCATATGAAAAACATTCTACTGGTTCAACAGTTTCGTTCCTATTAAATCCTCCAATGTATTATGTGAAACAAATTTCAGTGGTCTACAGCTAATTTCCGAAAGAAGATGCGACGGAATTTTAGTTGTAAAACTATGGGTGACAGATCCGGTGGAAAATGAACTCCCTAGGATGTGAAACTTAATTTTACTACCTCCGTTTGACATAACGAGCGAGAATTATTCACGCAGTTGCTTTGAAGTTTCACGGTAACAGAGTGATACTCTCTCGTGCTGAGTTAGGTTTGCAAACACACCGTTCGTTCTGTAATAGCCAATGACAGTACACAGGCAAGGTCAAATATCTACACCACATCGCTTTCAGTTGATTCACATTATTCGTGCGCCATGCCTCTTCGTCAATAGGCTATTCGCGACCGCGTCATTGCTTTTGTGGAGGAAAGGGGTTTGACGGCGTCGAAGGCCGGGGCTGCGGTGACGGGTTCGTGAGCGCACTGCGCAACGATGTATAAAACAGAGATGGAGAATGCAGGAGGAATGTGGGAACTAGAATTAGGCATAGAACAACACCAGCCCAGGTTATGAACTTGCCAGCAAGTCACGACAAAATCCTTTTTTTTAAATGTGTTGTGGTCTACATTTACATACCGGGTGATCAAAAAGTCAGTATAAATTTGAAAACTTAATAAACCACGGAATAATGTAGATAGAGAGGTAAAAATTGACACACACGCTTGGAATGACGTGAGGTTTTATTAGAACAAAAAAAAAAACAAAGTATTGCTAGACGCGTGAAAGATCTCTTGCGCGCGTCGTTTGGTGATGATCGTGAGCTCAGCCGCCACTTTCGTCATGCTTGGCCTCCCAGGTCCCCAGACCTGAGTCCATGCGATTATTGGTTTTCGGGTTACCTGAAGTCGCAAGTGTATCGTGATCGACCGACATCTCTAGGTAAGCTGAAAGACAACATCCGACGCCACGGCCTCACCATAACTCCGGACATGCTTTACAGTGCTGTTCACAACATTATTCCTCGACTACAGCTATTGTTGAGGAATGATGGTGGACATATTGAGCATTTCCTGTAAAGAACATCATCTTTGCTTTGTCTTACTTTGTTATGCTAATTATTACTATTCTGATCAGATGCACTGCCATCTGTCGGACATTTTTTGAACTTTTGTATTTCTTTGGTTCTAACATAATTCCATGTCATTCCAAGCATGTGTGTCAATTTGTACCACTCTATCTACATTATTCCGTGATTTATTCAGTTTTCAAATTTTTACTGACTTTTTGATCACCCGGTACATACTCCGCTAGCCACCCCTCTGTTCCACTCGCGGATCGCGCGAGGGAAAAACGACTGTCTGAACACCTCAGTACGATCTCTAATTTCCCTTGTCTTTGAATGGCGATCATTGCGCGATCTGAAAGTTGGTGGTAATAATATATGTTCTACATCCTCAGTAAAGATCGGATTTCGGAATTTAGTGAGCAGTCCCTTGTGTTTAGCGCGCCGTCTATCTGCAAGTGTGTCCCGCTTCAAACTTTCTATGAGATTTGCAACGCTCTCGCGATAGCTAAATGTGCCAGTCATGAATCTTGCCGCTCTTCTTTGGACCTTCTCAATCTCTTGAATCAGACCCACCTGGTAAGGGTCCCACACAGACGAACAATACTCCAAGACTGGTCGAACTAACGTATTGTAAGCTAGTTCCTTTTTTGAAGGACTGCATCGCTTCAGGATTCTACCAATAAACCGCAATCTAGAGTTCGCCTTACCCTTTACTTGTATAATCTGACCTTTCCATTTGAGATCATTTCGAATGGTCAAACCCAGATATTTGACCGACCTTACTGCTTCCAAAGACTCTGCATTTATTTTGTACATTAATGGTGATTTTCGCCTTGTTATACACAGTAGGTTACACTTACTGGTATTGAGAGATAACTGCCAGTCATTACACCACGCATTTATTTTCTGCAAATCCTCATTGATTTGTTCCCAACTTTGGCGTAATACTATTTTTCTGTAGACTACAGCATCATCGGCAAACAGTCTAAGGCATCTGTCAATACCGTCAATCAGATCGTTTACGTAAATCGCAAAACGCAGAGGACCTATTTTTCTGCCCTGGAGCGCACCTGAAGTTACGGTAGTTTCTGTTGAAGTCAGTCGTAATATACTGCTCATTTTCCTCACGCCCGTTTCAGCGACCTGACTATATAGGAAAGGTATGACCTTCAGGGAGGAGCTCCGTTCCCTCTGTCATGTATGTTCCAGCCTCTCTACGTTCCTTCCCTCAGTCAGAAATCACGCTATGATCTCTGTAACTTCCAACTGTGACAACACTCGGCTGAGAAGCAGCTGTTAGGTGAGCTTTTCGCGGGTACTAGCAAGGCGGTCATTACAGTAATCTGTTGCGGGCATCAGCCAGTCTCCAATCAGCGTGATCTGCCCGAATCAATGTGGAACATCAAAGGGAGCTCGCACAACCATTACTGCTAATGTTCCCGTCGCGGCGACGTCCTAGGACTGTCCAGAGAGCAAGCTCGTGTGTAGAAACAGCGCAGTGAACACAAGGGAAATCGAAACGCGTTCTTTTTATAGTAGTTGATCCTTTTTCCTGTTCGGTAATTTGTGTTGATTTAATGCAGACGACGGATACTGGCATCAATAAGCTGCTGTGGGCTTAATTTAATACGATTGAGAATAAATTATAGGCTAATTGTCTTTTTAAAAAGTGTTACGAAATACTCTACAGGGTGAGTGAGCTGCCCCTACCGATGTCGTTTTATACAACCCGCAATGTTATTGCTGGCGTTAAAAACAACGCGCGAGAATTTCATACTCTCCCGCTCGTTGTGCGTCAGCTAATGGTTTTACAGAAAAAAATAAGAAGGGTCTTTTTGTAGGAAATTTAATATAACTCAATTCTGTACTGGGATACGTTTTCGGTAGAGGCCATAGGTCTTGAGTTATTCGACAGAAACTAAAAAGTATCCTTCATACTCAACCCCCTCTCACATTCAGCTCCCACTTTTCAGGATTTCTAGTTTCTTGAGCACAGCATTTCCTCCTAACACTGTACGAAAACTTGCAACTGCACCAATTTTTCCCCACATCCCATCTTTTTTTGGTCTCCATTGACTGGCCTTATTACCCCATCAGCTTAGTCGATCACGTACAAAGTGTAAAGTAAATATCTGTGTGAAGTTTACTTAACTGCTTTGTGAATTGTAGCAGCATAGCCGGCCGCTGTGGCCGAGCGGTTCTAGGCGCTTCAGTCCGGAACCGCACTGCTGCTACGGTCGCAGGTTCGAATCCCGCCTCGGGCATGGATGTGTGTGATGTCCTTAGGTTAGTTAGGTTTAAGTAGTTCTAAGTCTAGGGGACTGATGACCTTCTATGTCAAGTCCCATAGCGCTTAGAGCCATTTGAACCATTTTGTAGCAGCATAAAATAAAAAATTACAGCGTTGTATTCGTCAGGCCTTCTGACTATGAAGTTACTAGTCTTGTGAGGGTTAAATTGGGATCGAATTGTCAGCCTAATGAGTCTTAATCGTTTTTCGTACATTAACCTAATGGGCACGTTTAAACGAATAATGTTAACAAAATGCCCTAATACGCTGGTGGCGTAATAGTCCAATCAGTAAAGACCAAAAAGAAGCCTCAGCGTTCTACACCGCCAAGGGACCATGGACCTTAGTATGTGACATAAATTTCCAACTGATACGTATATCTGTTCCTGATAAATTGGGCCCTAAGAGGCGGACGAACAGATAGACAGTCAGAGAAGAAATGGCAAATAAATTCAGGTAATACAATTAAAAATTAACCATTTTTGGATTTTTTCGCTATATTGTACTCTGAACCGTTGCTTCTTACCAAATTGAGTCTACGTCAATGGGAAATACCCTATAGGTTTCGATTAGTGAGCTTGCGAGTGTTTAAAAGAAAGTGTCGTATATGGCCCTTCTCTTGGCTTACAACCTAACATCAATTACACCATCAAGGAACTATAGACCTTAGTATGTGACATAAATTTCAACTTGATGCATCTATCCGTTTCTGTTAAAAATTCTTCTTAACAGTCGGACATACAGGCAGGCAGGCGGACAACAAAGTAATTCCGTAAGCTCTTTGTACATAAAAAGCGCAAAGTGATGGACAAAATTGTTGGACAGACTGTCAATTGAATCCAGGACCTTCAGATTTCTAGTTGTACGTAGTTTCTGCCGAGAGTGTCGATTTACACAGTATCTTTTCTGTGCGTGAGGCAACGTCACCTGCAGAGAGTATACATCGCATACGAAAGATTCCCATTTTTTGGTCTGCCCTATTGTGTAGCTCATAGTTCATATCAAAGTATTTTTTAATCAAAATATCCACGGGTGTACTGCCGGTCTATAGTGTCCAACGGGCACAATATTTCGGCGATCAAACATGTCGCCATCATCAGGTGAACTGACAGACTGAGCTCCTGTGAACGTGCCGGCACGGAGATCTGTACGCTATGGCTGCTCAGGGGGAACTGGGTTCGGTCCCGGCGGCGGCCGATTTAAATACCCTCCGCCCGCGGCGCGCTCCCTCCGCCGTCCGCGCCCCGCACCACGGTAGCGCGGTGGAACAGGTAGCGACGGCGTCTGAGATGACGTCGGTGTGATGGCTCTGTCCGCCGTGGTCGTCACAACTATGCGTTTGCTCGATTTACTCTTGATTAACCCAATCGCTGGTTCCCAAGCCTTGCTAAGATTATAGCCACAGTCACGGTTTATGAGGTCGTCGTTGGTGCGAATTTCGATAGCCTCTCTAACAACGCTGTCCCAGTATCTCTACGTCTGTACCAGAATCCTCGTGCGGTCATACTCCATAGCGTGATTTTCCGACAAACAATGTTCAGCGACCGCCGACTTGCTCGGATACATCAGTCGAGTGTGCCTCTGGTGTTCACGGCATCGATCCTCGACGGTACGCATCGTCTGACCAATATACGACTTGCCACATTGACACGGAATCTGGTACACGCCGGCCTTCCTCAAACCGAGGTCATCTTTGGCGCTCCCCACCAGTGCACGAGTTTTATTCGGAGGACAAAACACAGTTCCAACCCGGTGTTTCTTCAGAATGCGGGCGATTTTCCCCGAGAGTGCGCCTGTGTATGGAATAAATGCAGTGCCTACCTCCTCCCTCGTGACTTCATCCATCTCAACAGGTTGTGCTGCAGTGGTTGGGCGGAGAGCACGTTGGATCTGCCACTCTGAGTACCCATTCTTTCGAAACACAGTTCTCAGATGTTCCAATTCCTGGGGTAGACTCTCTCTGTCAGAGATAGTGCGCGCCCTATGTACTAGAGTTTTAAGTACCCCATTCCTCTGTGAAGGGTGGTGGTAGCTGTCTGCGTGCAAATACAGATCAGTGTGTGTTGTCTTTCGATACACCCCATGACCTAGAGTGCCGTCAGCCCTTCTCCTGACCAAGACGTCAAGGAAAGGTAATTTACCCTCCGTTTCAGTCTCCATAGTGAAAGTATTTTTTGTTAATGAGAATGACTTTTAGAAACCATCTGTGGACGATGCAGGCAGCACCGCTTGAATATTGGAAGAGATACACACAAAACTAACACACAACAAGAATAATGAAAATATCATGAACAGGATAGATTACTACTCACCATATAGTGAAGACGTTGGGTCGCAAATAGGCAGATCAAGAAAGAATGTCTAACAAGTAAGTTTCTGGCAGCCAGAGAATGTGGTCATGAGTGTGTGTGTGTGTGTGTGTGTGTGTGTGTGTGTGTGTGTGTGTGTGTGTGTGTGTTTCTGCGTGTGTGTGCTGTCTAATGGTGATAAAGGCCTTTTTGGCCGAAAGCTTGCTTGTTTGAAAATCTTTTTGTTGTGCTTATGTGCGGCTCAGCATCTCCGCTGTATGGTGAGTAGGAATCTGTCCATTTCATAATGTTGTCAATATTCTGTCCTGGATTTTCCGTTGTTTGACAGAACAAAAATAGGCCCATAGTCTTGCCAATCAAGCCTGGGCACAGTACAGCATAAAGTGTTCCCTGATTATAAAAAGTCATTTCTAGGGAACTATGCTAGATACAGCTATGCAGTTTGTTGCAAATGACTGCTTAACTAGTAAACTTTGTTTTGGATGTGCATGTGTTCCGTTTGTTGCCCATAGAGCGTCCAGACGATACTAGTTTTTTTCCATGTCTTTGTCGACCCATCACCCATCTCCACCTCGCAGCATCCCTTATTTGTGATGTAGGAGTTTGCACATCAGGAACTGGTGAACTGAACACTGTCCTCAGCGTAAAGATGTTTGGTGAACATGATGGTGTCTCTATCGATCCATCTGCCCGGAAAGGCTTCATCCTAGAATTGTCGTACAAATAACCGCCAGTGTGGTGGTGTGACATCGTGTGTGGTTGAAATTCCTGTAACTGAGGGGCAACTTAAAGTTCCAACACACTGTCAGACCTCATGTAGAAATACGCTCATAAAGAATTAGTGAGTTAAGCTACCAGTGCAACAAACAGCGTAGCTTTATCTAACATACTTCCTTAGAAATAAATTTGCTGTTATCAGGGGAAGACTTTATGCTCACGTTGTGCAATGCTTCCAGAGTTGATACCCTTTTTCGCTTCGTTAACGATAGAAATTTTTCATGCTGAATAACGTACTTCGTGCAGACGAAGCAGCTCCTTAATTTTTTGCGTACGAATTGATTACCTTTATGTTAGTGCGAGTTAATTGCTAGCTTAAGGAGAGTAGTAATGGTTCCTTACATATTCCTGTGCGATAAAATGCTACATTAATTTTTCAATACTTTCAGCAATATGTCTTTTGACTTTTCGCGCTCATTGGAAAGTTGCCTTGTATGTAATAAACATTTTTATTTAGCTGGTCTCTGGGTATGTCCTCTCTCTCTCTCTCTCTCTCTCTCTCTCTCTCTCTCTCTTTCTCTTTCTCTCTCTCCCCGTCTCTCCATGCCCAAATCCTTGAACAACCTAACATGCACTCTGCCTTACTTTCTGTGTCCACCTACCTTCCGTCTACTGCCCCGTTGGGCTGCTTGTCACTCAAGTAGCTCCTCAAGGATGAGAGGACACTATATTTCAGTCCTCCCAACAAGGAAAAATTCTTGGCAGTTACGGGAATCGAACCTTAGTCTTGCCCATAGGAGAAAGACACGTTAAGCACTGAGCTACGGAAGCGAATATCATCCCATACAGCTAATAAATTTCACACTCCTCCGCTAATACCTGGAATACCTTCTGCTGGCCTACAACTCTCACAGTCGTAAATTCCAGTGTCGAACTTTATCTCACAACCTTCTGGACCAGCACTTACAAACCGAGGAGTTAGGCCTGGGGAACATGGTGGATACTCCACAGCACCTCTACGGCCTATCCATCTTCCTGCTAGATTTTCGTCGAGATACGCCCTAACACGATTTTGATAGTGGGCTGGAGCACCATCTTGTTGAAATTAAACTCTTCCGTCTCCATACAAGTCTCGGATGGCAGGTGGAATGGATGTCAAAAGCTTCTGAATGTACACCTCACCGCTAACTGTGCCGTCAAAGAAGAATGGCCAAATCAAGCCCCGGTAAGACAACCCACACCACACATTTACTCCTGGCAAATTCACGGCTTTGTCTACATGGACTTTTGGATTTTCGGCGGCCCCGTAGATGCAATTGTGGCGATTTACTGTACCACTGAGTTTGAACTGTGCCTCATCAGACCACACAAACATCTCTGCAAACTCTTCATGGTTGCGCACCATGTTAGTAAACCACTCGCAGTGCTCCATTCTGCGATCTGGGTCGTCATCGTTCATTACGTGTAGAAATCGTGGGATGTAGCACTTCCACTTCGCTGTCCTCAAAATTCGCCGAACACTTGAGCGATTCACTCCACTTTCACGGTCACACTCTCTCACAGACTTCTGTGGTGAGCGGGTGAATTGTTGCAACACACGACGGGAGTTAGCTGGACTTATTACTGTTACAGGTCGTGCAGATCGTTGTTTGTGCACATCTTTAACATAGCCTTCGGTTTCAGATTTGTCTCGAATGCGACGAATCGTTAAACATGTCGGTGGCTCTGTTTGATACTCATTTCGCCATTGCGGTTGAACCTCATTAATGTTTTCGTACTTAAAATACCACTTCAAAACTGACTTCCTTTCATCGAATGTAAGCCTGGCGCCAGCCATATTTACTGGAATAACTAGGTGCAACTAAGAATAAGACACTGACTACCTGGCGACTGTGGCCGGCCGGAGTGGCCGTACGGTTCTAGGCGCTACAGTCTGGAACCGAGCGATCGCTACGGTAGCAGGTTCGAATCCTGCCTCGGGCATGGATGTGTGTGATGTCCTTAGGTTAGTTAGGTTTAATTAGTTCTAAGTCCTAGGCGACTGATGACCTCAGAAGTTAAGTCGCATAGTGCTCAGAGCCATTTGAAACAACCTGGCGACTGTCATCTGAGAAAACAAAACATTGCAATATGACACTTGTGTGGCGATTGCCGGAACTACAAACTATTACACTACCAAAGATGAGACAACTCCGTCAATTACTTTGCCAGTTATGGACTTTTAAACAGTGGATACACATTTTTGGACCTATATATATATGAGAGAGAATGTTATTGGCCATTTGGGCTATTAATATTTTATGGTATTACTTTTCTAGATATTTCTGAATATTGGCGCTTGGCGCACTCATAAGCGACGAGGACGTTGCATTCCCTTGCGGTTTTAGAGATATGAAGTACACAGACGTTTTGATGGAGCTGATGCAATATACCGTCTCGCTGGAACAACCGGTCAGAGTCCTCTCGATGTTTAATAATAGTGCCCTGTGCTTCGATCTTCGACCCCTGGCCCGAAGCAAGCGGGAGAACCACAGGGCTCTTTAAATAGCAGCCTCGGCCCGGACTTTTTTTGTGTGAAAAGGCTGGTGCGATCGCCACGGCGATAAGCGCAGCGTTACACGATGTCCGTTATGCAAGCAGGAAGTGCGTTCCAGCGGCGCGACGTCAGACGCCGGCTTCTCCGATAGAAGCGGCGGCGTTGACTCAGTGGCGGCAGATCTGCGATAAGGTGCGCGCGCTGGAAGCTGGAAGGCTGGAGGCTCCGGACGTGAGGGGCCCTGGCCGGCGCTGCGCCGCGCGTCTTAATTGCTGCGCTGCTGCTCGCCACAGACAGCGCGGCGACGCGACGCCCTCGACATGCTTCGCCTCGGCACTGCACGCCAGCTCCTTCTACCCCGCTCTGCTTTTTTTGCTCTTATCTGCAGCTCGCAGCGCAGGGCCGCGAGAAAAATAAAACACGCCTTCGCCGCGATGGCTGGCCTCGCAATCTCGTCTGTGTGTGCGCAGGGCCGCACGTAACGAGTAGCCACGTGGCTGTCCGCCCTCCAGAGAACAGGTGTCTGCAGCAAAAGACACGTGGGTCGTAGGGGTGCGGGTTATCGTTGAAACGACCGGTTTTCGGTTACAATGGTTTTCTTCCATACCAGTTTAACCTGATTGTTAAAACCGCTCAAAATAAACAGTTTCTGAAATAACTGATTTTCGAACTCGAACAAAGATTGAAAACTTTTGACTCTCCCTGTTCAAGATACAGGACATATCGAAAAGAAACATCCGATTAGGCACGTGTATATTTCTGAAACTAATAACCATACACAATGAATATTGTTTTTTGATGAACGGGAAACTCAAAAAATTTTTTTCATACCTTGTCATAGGCACCCACCTTGAAATGCACGGCATATGTCAATGCGGTATTCAAATTGTTTCCACACTGTAGCGAGCATTTCTTGAGTTACAGCTTCCACTGCTCCCGTTACGAGATGTCTCAGATCATTCATTGTTGCTGGTAATGGAGGCACATAAACAGAGTCTTTTATAAACACCCACAAGAAATAATCACATACTGTCAAATCGGGTGACCTTGGAGGCTTAATCATTTGGTCCAGTGCGTTCGATCCATCGTTCAGTAATCCTTGGATTTAAAAATTCCCGCACTTCCAGATGTCAGTGTGGCGGTGCTCCATCCTGTTGATAAATGAAGTCATTTGAATCAGTCTCCAACTGTAGGAAAGGGAAGTTCTGAAGCATATCGAGATATATGATTCCTGTAGCAGCGTTCTCGGCAAAGTAAAATGGTAAAATGGACCATACACCTTTTCCCGTGAAACTGCACAAAACACGTTAAATTTTGGAGAGTCCCCCTCTAATGTTGTACAATTTCATGAGGTTTTCCGTACATTATATTATCACATTGTGACAGTTCACTTTTCCATTTAAATGGAATATAGCGTCGTCACTAATCGCTAAGTGTGGAAGAAAAACTGTGATCCTCCATCTTGCCAAAAACGAAATTACAGAACTCCACACGTTGTTTGTCACCTGCACGAAGAGCTTGCAGTAGCTGAATTTTGTGTGGTTTCATGTGAGAAATGACTCTTGCGCTATGTGAAGTGTGTCCACATCCTACAACTATATTCAGGCGGTACAGAGAATTCCGAAGAGGAAATTTCACTCTGGGCGACGGTTATGGGACGGGAAGTCACGATCATCAGTTGTGGAGGAAAACATTGACGCTGTGAGGAAAATGCTAGACGAAGAAAGGCGAGTGACCTAAAACCACGTAGAGGGTACTTCAGGGCTAAATGCACCAGCAATTCGTTCTGCAAGATGATTTGCAAGTAATGAAACTTTGTTCTCTCTGGGTGCTGCATAGACTGACGGAAGAGCAAAATGTCCAGACACTCTGTGACCAAAATGGTACTGAAAAAGAGGATGACAGACTAAAAGCCGAAATACTAAATGTCTTCTTCCAAAGCTGTTTCACAGAGGTAACTGCACTGCAGTTCCTTCTCTAGATTGTCGCACAGATGAGAAAATGGTGGATATCGAAATAGACGACAGAGGGATAGAGAAACAATTAAAATCGCTCAAAAGAGGAAAGGCCGCTGGACCTGATGGGATGCCAGTTCGATTTTTCACAGAGTACGCGAAGGAACTTGCCCCCCCCCCCCCTTCTTGCAGCGGTGTACCGTAGGTCTCTAGAAGAGCGAAGCGTTCCAAAGGATTGGAAAAGGGCACTGGTCATCCCCGTTTTCAAGAAGGGACGTCGAACAGATGTGCAGAACTATAGACCTATATCTCTAACGTCGATCAGTTGCAGAATTTTGGAACACGTATTATGTTAGAGTATAATGACTTTTCTGGAGACTAGAAATCTACTCTGTAGGAATCAGCATGGGTTTCGAAAAAGACGGTCGCGCTATTCGTCCACGAGACTCAGAGGGCCATAGACACGGGTTCACAGGTAGATGCCGTGTTTCTTGACTTCCGCAAGGCGTTTGACACAGTTCCCCACAGTCGTTTAATGAACAAAGTAAGAGCATACGGACTATCAGACCAATTGTGTGATTGGATTTAGGAGTTCCTAGATAACAGAACGCACCATGTCATTCTCAATGGAGAGAAGTCTTCCGAAGTAAGAGCGATTTCAGGTGTGCCAGAGGGGAGTGTCATAGGACCGTTGCTATTCACAATATACATAA
Source organism: Schistocerca gregaria (assembly GCF_023897955.1). Taxonomy (NCBI): domain Eukaryota; kingdom Metazoa; phylum Arthropoda; class Insecta; order Orthoptera; family Acrididae; genus Schistocerca; species Schistocerca gregaria. The sequence continues at coordinate 1,025,679,001 of NC_064920.1, forward strand.
ATGACCTGGTGGATGACATCGGAAGTTCACTGAGGCTTTTTGCAGATGATGCTGTGGTGTTTCGAGAGGTTTCAACAATGAAAAATTGTACTGAAATGCAGGAGGATCTGCAGCGAATTGACGCATGGAGGAGGGAATAGCAATTGAATCTCAATGTAGACAAGTGTAATGTGCTGCGAATACATAGATAGATCCCTTATCATTTAGCTACAAAATAGCAGGTCAGCAACTGCAAGCAGTTAATTCCATAAATTATCTGGGAGTAGGCATTAGGACTGATTTAAAATGGAATGATCATATAAAGTTGATCGTCGGTAAAGCAGATGCCAGACTGAGATTCATTGGAAGAATCCTAAGGAAATACAATCCGACAACAAAGGAAGTAGGTTACAGTACGCTTGTTCGCCCACTGCTTGAATACTGCTCAGCAGTGTGGGATCCGTACCAGATAGGGTTGATAGAAGAGATAGATAAGATCTAACGGAGAGCAGCGCGCTTCGTTACAGGATCATTTAGTAATCGCGAAGGCGTTACGGAGATGATAGATAAACTCCAGTGGAAGACTCTGCAGGAGAGACGCTCAGTAGCTCGGTACGGGCTTTTGTTAGAGTTTCGAGAACATACCTTCACCGAAGAGTCAAGCAGTATATTGCTCCCTCCTACGTATATCTCGCGAAGAGACCATGAGGATAAAATCAGAGAGATTAGAGCCCACATAGAAGCATACCGACAATCCTTCTTTCCACGAACAATACGAGACTGAAATAGAAGGGAGAACCGATAGAGGTACTCAGGGTACCCTCCGTCACACACCGTCAGGTGGCTTGCGGAGTATGGATGTAGATGTAGGTGTAGATGACACGACTTGCGGCTTGGTGACAGGAAATGTTAAAAAAGTTTTCTAAGGGACAATCTCAGCATGTGAATAACATACTGACGGGTGACGGGACCTGGTTGTACTATTATGACGTGCCGACCAAGACCAGAAACAACGTTTGGGTCTTTGAAGATGACGAATCACGTATAGCTGTCAGAAAATTCCGATTAGTAAAAAAAATGATAGTTTTTTCCAAGTCTAATGGTATTGTGGAGCGTGGTGTTTTGGATACACATAAGACAGTCACAGCTAAGTGGTACTCTGAGCAGTGCCTGCCCAAAGTCATCCAGTCTCTGGAGAACCTGCGACTGAAGTCAAGAATGGACACTTGGTTCGTCCATCACGACAATGCTCTAGCTCACAACGTCAAAGCAATGAGCCAATATTTGCGGGGTACAGCACTGAAACTTCTTGAGCGTCCTCCTAACAGACCAGACCTTGCTCCATGTCACTTTCCAGTGTTCCCATATGTGAAAATGAAGCTGAAAGGAGTGCAGTTTTCAAGTGATGAGGACCTCTTGAGGTCTTGGGACGACGAGTGTGCCTTATTCCCTTCAGAAACTTGGGATAACCGATTTAGGGATTGGTTTCGAAGGTTGGTTCAAATGGCTCTGAGCACTATGCGACTTAACTTCTGAGGTCATCAGTCGCCTAGAACGTAGAACTAATTAAACCTAACTAACCGAAGGACATCACACACATCCATGCCCGAGACAGGATTCGAACCTACGACCGCAGCGGTGGCTCGGCTCCAGACTGTAGCGCCTAGAACCGCACGGCCACTCCGGCCGGCTGGGTTTCGAAGGATGACGAGGTATATTCAATGTCGTGGAAATTATTTCGGAAAAAATAAATAATTGCAGCTGTACTGTAAAACTTTCCTAGTATCCTTGTATTTATTATTTCATCATCATTTGTAACAGTAATCGGCCTTTGACAGGCACTGTTGGATGAAGTTCTCTTCTACACTTTTCCATCCATTACGACCTTCAGCGGTGGCCTTCCATGTCACACCTACAGGTCTCCCACTCCAGCCTACGTTCCCTGATTCATTAGTTTCTTTTCCTTTCTCCCCTCGACAAATTACTAAGCAACCATCATTTCTGAACGGTTTCCGCTTGTAAGGTGCATGTTTCACTGCTATAAGACAAAACTGGCGGTGCACACTAAAAGCAAACTTCTATTTGCAGAAATATTGGAAGTTTTGTTTTGAAACCCCTATTTAGTTTACAAAAGCAGTCCAGACGATTTTCACTCTTCTATCTATTCCTTCTGATGCCCATTCTGTCTTAGTTTTCAGCACTTATCGTAAGCAATAAATTCAGTCACCAACACATTCCCTTAATTTGGAAGAGAGACAAGTAAACGTCTAAGACAATTTTCAGCGAATGAAGGAAATTTTCAGATAGTGAAATTTGAACCGTGAGTCCAGCTGCTTGACCTCTGCGAAGACAACAAAATGGCCCGCAGAATGTTCTGGATTGGTTTGTGTGAAGCTCCATTACTAGCCATGAAAGCCTTAGGATTACCAATTCCATTCACGACAATTTGCAGGCGTGAAAGTAGATTTTCGACGGTGGTAACAATGCGAGCAAGTGAATGAACTCCGGGCATGACTTGCAATGTGCATTGACTGGCACCAAACAGAACAGAACAGAACAAAAGGTACTTACAAACAAGTAGCACCCGCAGTCTTTGTCTAATAAAACACGCATTTTATTCGTCTGAACCGTAACTAAATGTTATTTATCTTTCGTCAACTTAAAAGTAATAGGATTAATACTCTTCTCCGCTAAAGTGTAGTTAGTCTGTTGATTTTGCTAGACGTAATGCCCAACAGGCGTTAAGAATTACACCGGCGACTATCTGAGAGATCGAAATCTTCGTAAAATATGCAGATGTTGATAACCTGCAGTTAACATACCTGCCAACGGTTTAATAGACAAAGGAAATCTATCGTCTTAGTCAGTGAAATGCTTTTACTAACCAGTAGCTTTCGCACTATTTTCATTTTGTACTTCGTGCCAGGTGAAGCAGGCTTTTACGACATACGTAAATTAAGAACATTACTAGAGGAGAAACGTGAACTAAAGTGGAATGTACGTACGGTTCATAACAACCGATGATATATTCACAACAGTATTGTGCCTGCTGGTGTTCAAGAAAGTCACTGGTGAGCGTATGTCGTCAGGGAAGGCAATGGCATAAGAAAACTATAAGGATGTTGTGGCACAATCGAGGACTTATTTGGAAAATAACATTACAAGCCGCCACGATTCAGTTGAATGAATACCTTACTTCTCTGCCTCTAATTCGAGACAAAAAAAACATTTATAGCTGACGTTATATGTTTCTTGTGTAAATTTTATGCGCTCCTCATGAAGGAAATAGTTCTTTTTTTTCTTGAAAAACAGCACCGACAGCGTATTGCTTTCTGTGAGTGATTTATTACGTTGATCTCGCGCCAACGAGTTATTTGATCGTTAGTATAATTCCATGAGTCATACTTATTTTTCCAGACTTGGTTACAATGAGCCTTCTCTCTTGGGGATGAGGCAAATATTTCTAAGTCCAATATACCCGACGTTGTGTGTGAAGCGAAGGGCAGTACTAAACGCTGAACTTAATTCAATGAAAACAAGAAGTCCTGCCGTATTGTCTCTACTACCAGCTTCCATGGGAATTTGTCGATGGCGTTCTCGTGACACCGAGGCAATTTCCTATTTTGAGGATTAGATAAGTATACATTATTCTTAAAAGTACTGTGTGATGCTAGTCGACGGGCTAGATATGCAACACTTGTGGGCAATGCTATGTCTTGCTTAATGAGTGCCTCGTCAAGGTTAATTTGTGTGGCGGTATAACGGGAGCAAGCTATGGCGTGGTTGAGGTCTGCTGGTTTGAGTGGATGTGCTTTGTAATTTGGCAGGGAGAAGACTAAATCTGTGAACGTACGCCAGTACGCCATTTCGCATCCTGATTATTCATGTATGGATACGAAGAAGTTCGTGTTTTAAAACTGTGAGGTGCTGAAACGTGGGACAGTTACGGAGCACTAAAGAAATATTCATCGAAACTGGAACTCAACACAGTGTTTTTTAATGTTATATTCCGATACCACTGTGTAAGTCAGACGATACCACTGGTTAAAAAAATTTAAGCTGGAAGATGCTGTATCATCTTCTCATATTCCACAGGCGAAACAAACACTGCAAGCAAAGGCAAAGACAGCGTCATACGAAACAAGTACCGCTTCTCATTTGAAAATTTCACAGTGCGGGATGATGAGATGCCATATGTTCCTCATACCTGTCCGCTTCCAAAGGAACTTCAAATGATATTGGTGTATTTATAGCTCCTTCTTTCCCAACGCCGTATGGGCTTGTGACGTTTCTTTACACAAAATGCGGCTCAGTGACGAACATTCATCGTATGATGTGTGACTTGCAGTGAGCAGATACTTGGCGAAGGAAACTAACAGTATCCCCATGGTAGTGAATAGTGACGTCGCTGTCTGGAACATTTTGGTGACGGGGACGATGCAAAGCGATCGATTTCTTGTAGGCTTTCCAATGTTCGACGTTTACTATAAGAGGAAACATCACGTTTAACTACAGACGTTCCATCGGATAGCACTTAGCCGTGATGACAGTGAATATGTTTTGCAGCACGGCTTAATCTGCTACCTCACGCTATTTAGTTCCCACTATTCCCTTGTGCATACAGTACCTGTCATTTCAGTATACGCTGCCGGAAAAACAAAATACACCACTGTGAAAGGTTTCCAGTTCACTCAGATTAATTGTTTCAACAGTTCATATAGAGTACTGGAAATGATTACATTTAAAAATCAATAGCAATAGCTGTTCTGAGCTACAGTTATCGACCCATGCTGGCACACCCAGATTAGTACGTGGTGTAGCCTCCATGGACAGGAATGCAGGCGCTGACTCTGGTGTCCAATCGATCGTAAAAAAAGAGAATACTGTCCTGGGATACGCTATGACACGCCTGCTCGACCTTCTGTGAGAGTTGTTGGTTGACGAGTCGACGGATCACTTCTAAATAAATGTGTGTGAAACCTTATGGGACTTAACTGCGAAGGTCATCAGTTCCTAAGCTTACACACTACTTAACCTAAATTATCCTAAGGACAAACCCATGCCCGAGGGAGGACGCGAACCTCCGCCCGGACCAGCCGCACAGTCTAGGACAGCAGCGCCCGAGACCGCTCGGCTAATCCCGCGCAGCGGATCACTTCTCATCGCATCATATCCCACACGTGCTCGACTGAAGACAAGTCTGGAAGTCGTGCTGTCCAGGGAAGTTGATGCACGTCTTGCACAGCACGCCGAGTTTCACGGGCACTTTGTGGGCGAGCGTTATCCTGTTGGAACAACACATCACCCTTCTGTTGCAAGAACGACAGAAGAACGAGTATAACAACATGCTGCACGTACCGAGCACTTGTTAGCGTCCCCTCCAGAAACACTAAAGATGAGCGACAGTTGTAGCTTAGTGCACCCCAGACCATATAAGGCGTGGGATGGGGCCAGCGTGTCTCGGACGAAGCACTCTACGAGACAGCGCTCATCAGGTCTACGTCTCACTCGCAATCGACCATCACTTGTGTGCAGGCAGAATCTACTTTCATCGCTGAAGACCACGGCGCACCATTCCATCTTCCAAGTTATCCCCTGACGGCACCAGTAGAGCTGTACGCGTCGGTGCTGTGGCGTGAATGGAAGAGGGACTAGAGGTGAGTGCGCCTGTAGTCCCAACGCTAATAACCGGTTCACAACAGTTCGTGTTGACATGTCCGGACTCACAAGCCCTCTTATCTGTGCTGTGGTAGCTGTACGATGTACCACAGCTGTCCTTACAATACGACGATCCTGGTGAGCCGCTGTGCTGTGGACGTCCAGATCTCGTCTAAGGGCGTGAGAGTGTTGACGTGACCACTGACACTAGCATCGTTGGACAGCTGACGCAACACGTCCATCTTGTGTGGTAATGCTTCAAAGTACCATCCCGTCACTCGGAAGGCTTCAATTGGATCCCTTTCAAACTCTCTCAGTTGGCTGTAGGAAACGCCATTGTATCTCCGTGGCATGGTTGCCTGATTGTTTCACACGTTTGCACCACACTGAGCCTCCTAGCTGTGGGCGTTGCAGTTGAAAGTGTAGAAACAGATGGCGCTCGTGTAGCTACGCCGCTGTGCCATCTGTTGGCGGATGATGTTGAAACCATTATCAGTACACCTGCTATCCCCCACGTTGCATATGCTGTCATCGGACCAAAATTGGCGTTGTATTTGTAGGCGTACTATTTTTTTTTTTTTTTTGCCGACAGTGCATTTAACGCTATTGTAGGTTAGCTTCCGGATAGCCGCGCCGGATTAGCCGAGCGGTCAGGGGCGCTGCAGTCATTAACTGTGCGGCTGGTCCCGGTGGAGGTTCGAGTCCTCCCTCGGGCATGGGTGTCTGTATTCGTCCTTAGGATAAGTAGTGTGGAAGATTAGGAACTGATGATCTTAGCAGTTACGTCCCATAAGATTTCACACACGTTTGAACATTTTTTTTTTTTTTTTTGCTTCCGGATACTTTAGATTGCATACTGTTATCGCGTGTAGAATCTACAGCGACTCTTGGAATGCTTTCATTACACACTTACAACAATTAAGTGTTAGCTTTTTTCGGTGACTATAATTATCTTTCTTGGGATAATGTTGTTGTTGTTGTTGTGGTCTTCAGTCCAGGGACTGGTTTGATGCAGCTCTCCATGCTACTCTATCCTGTGCAATCTTCATCTCCCAGTACCTACTGCAACCTACATCCTTCTGAATCTACTTAGTGTATTCATCTCTTGGTCTCCCTCTACGATTTTTACCCTCCACGCTGCCCTCCAATACTAAATATGTATATTCTGCAAAGGAAGACAACGTGGGTTACGTGGATAAAGCAGGAAACTTCTCCGTTATTTATGGCTCAAACAAGACCAAAGTCTGCAGCGTGTAACACGCGCCTGGCACCGACTAGTCCCACTTAGCACTTCGTCCGCTTCTACAAACGCCGTCGCCCAAGGAACGCACGTAGTACTGACACTCCACGAATCTATTACATGCGCAGTACGCTACAGTAGAAATATTCTGGAAAAACAGTTGCAAAAATTAGGAGGCGTTCCAACAACAATCGGAACGCAGGTGGCCTGAAATACACGGGAGTTTTTTTGTTTTTGTTTTTGTTTTTTTCTCTCTAGAGAGATACGGCCTGGGTGTTTAGGACCCGATGAAGTATCAGTTCCGCGCAGAAAATTAAATCCAGCAATGATAACAGGAAATTTGCATTTTAATTTAAGTAAACAAAATCTTTGACTTTAAGCTAAGCGTTTTCATTTCACCAATCGCCTTTCGAGGACTAAAATATCCTTTGCAAATGGAAATCTTTCGTACCGTATTCTCGAAACTTATCTTCGCTTTCCTTCACTCGTGGTTAATTACATTTGTTGTATCCTTAGCTGCAATGCAACTGCTTAAGTTTTTGATTAGATTGCAATGAAAGCTCAAACTGGTGTTTCTTTTCTTTCTCGACTTTCATACCGTCCTCTTGTGGACAGGTACTCTGCACTCCCATCTGATGTACTGGTTTTCTTCCAGTGATTGTTGTAATAATCGAAGCAAGTAAAGAATTAAGTTGAATATGTACAGCTGATGGCTACAAAAGTTCTTTTCTTCAAACATTTAACAGCTGTAGCAAGTTACCCATAAAAAGCAATACTTAACATACCCATACACACAAGGAGACACTCCTATATCAACGAATAAAACTGAAAACAATGGAGTGTACACAAGCAATTTCATTAAAATTTTATTCATATATTACTGTAATTTCAGATGCATCCTCCTGATGATGATGTAATCTCATGTGCAGTTTTATGGAGTAACGTTGCACACAGTAAATAGTGGCACTATGCTAAATGTCAGACTTACAAATACAAAGGTTTGCATTTCTGTCCTCAGTCAACATTGAAATATTTTCTGTCACTTACAGCTTATTTCACTTGTGCCAACGGAAAAAATGTCAAAAGTGGCAACTTACACAGTGATTATGATTCATCGAAGAGAACGAAGCCTGAAGAACCGTCGCGATGTTGAAACCAATCTTCCGGCTGAAGATAGCTTTGGCTAGTTACCGCGTATATGATCATAATCGCACGGTGATACACTTACAAATTCTTATCTTACACTATAATTTCAGTGGCTTGTCTAGCCTCCTCTGTTTACAGTTAAGTCTTGCAGTCGTTCATGACGACGATCGTAAAGTAAATGTTGTTCTGACAGCCGTCGTTTCATGAACGAATTGATAGTATGTTGGCTCCTGTTATGACTGTACACGAGACTGGATTCCTTCCAAGTTAAGTTGGTCAAGGTGCCCGAAGACGGTGTAATGGAACACCGAAACTGGTTGCGTAAATAAATTACATGCAAAAGAGACGGCTGCAGGTGTTTTAGTTTTCATTTCATACTAAACAGCTGAATTCCGTGTAACCATCTACTTCAAGGATGGACATACCAAGATCGTAGAGTAGTTGGACCCTGTCTTGGGAGCTAGTGTCTTACATCTACATACATACTCTGAAAACCATTTTCCATTGTACCACTTTCTCTGTGCGAGGTACTGTTGTCTTCACGGTCCCAACGGGATCGATTCGCAGAAGGCTGTAGTATATTCCTAGATTCCTCATTTAATGCTGGTTCTTGAAACTTTGTAACTAGGCTCTCTCGGTACAGCGTGAATAATCGAATGTCTCCCAGATTAGGTTTTTCAGTATCTCTGTAACGCTCTCCCGTAAGTGTAACAAATCTGTGACCATTCGTGCTCCCGTTCTTTTATACAATCAGTAACCCGTGTTTGTCCTGTCTGGCATGGGATCGACACAGCTGAACACTAAACTACTGACCGCACCCCGTCCAATCGTGTACTCAATGGGGAGAAGGGAGCGGACATGTGTTACGTCTTGGAGAGGGTACTATCCAGCAACACAGTGCGCTGTTCCAGCAATCCCTCGACGGACACTAGAGATTATGGGCCCGTTCGGCAAGACGTCCGGAACTGGTCCTTATGTCGCAGACACACAGTGATAGTTGCTCTCCGGGCCGACACCGAACTCGCGCCAACCGATTCTGTCTCATCAACAAACACAATTTAGCACCATTCTTAGCTCCAGTTTCGTCTTTCACTATATCAACCGCGGCGAACTTCACGGTGATTAGTTGTAAGAGGTAACCTGGTGAGTATCGACGCTGCACGTGACCCATTGTAACCTCCCGACAGTAAAAAATATAAGTGTATACCTTTCACATTTAGTATAACCTACCAATAATACAATGTGGTCAATCCCGTAATAAAAATGTGACTCACTTATAACCTTTCAATAATTGACTGTGAATTTAAACTGGTAAATTTTGGGCGTCAGCAGTGCTGTGACATGGCCCTGTACATTCATTCTGAATAAATAGAAAAATCTTACCTCAATAAAGTCGCCGGATAACGCATATATATCTGCTCCTATAAGAAATTTTTCCGGCGCAGCCCAGTGCAATGCTGGCCGATAGATTTGTCATGTATAAAAAGGACAACTGATTTTTCTTTACAATAATCGGGATGACCATGGATTGGAGAAATTAGTAAATACTTTAAATTTAGATGAATGATTGTCAAAAGTTACTTTTTATGAGAAAGATTATTATTAAGAGATTTTTTAAACATTTATATGCTTGTTGATATAACAACACTACATATATGCGAGGCTGCTTTTACCTTACACTACAACGCTCAGGCACCGCCATCGCTCCACACGAGCGGCCCAGCCAACTCCATACACACGACTGCTAGATACTACTTACTCCTACTGCCACACAGTTCCTACTGCAGTTGACACAGCTCTCTGGTTTTAGATTGTCTTATAGCTTAGATATCGCAAGCAGCACGTGAGCAATCCATCGAAATTACCTCTGCTCGAGTGTGCTAGCAATAAATTCCTTAGTCAAGGACCTCTTACACCATCTTCCAGCCAACTAGTTTTTTATAGCCTTAATTGAAACTTTGAGTGTAATATCGTACGTCACTGAGAGTTCCGCAATGGCTGCTCTCCAGACTTTAACTTACACTGAGGAGACAAAAGTCGTGGGATACCTCCCAATATCGTGTCGGACCTCCCTCTTACCCTTCGTAGTGCAGCAGTTCGATGTGGCATGGATTCAATAAGTCGTTGGAAATCCCCTGCAGAAATACTGAGCCATGCTGCCCCTATAGCTGTCCTTAGTTCAAAAATGGTTCAAATTGCTCTGAGCACTATGGGACTTAACATCTGTGGTCATCAGTCCCCTAGAACTTAGAACTACTTAAACCCAACTAACCTAAGGACATCACACACATCCATGCCCGAGGCAGGATTCGAACCTGTCCTTAGTTGCCAAGGTGTTGCCGGTGCAGGTTTTTGTGCACGAACTGACCTCTTGAATATGTCCCATGAATGTTCGATGGGATTCGTGTTGGGCCATTTGCTTGGACAAATCGTTCGCTCGAATTGCCCAAAAGGTTCTTCAAACCAATCGCGAACAGTTGTGACCCGGTGACATGGTTCATTGTCTCCCAAAAAATTCCATCATAGTTTGGGAACATGAATCCATGAGTGACTGTAAATGGTCTCCAAGTAGCCAAACATAACCAGAGCCCTGTACAATCTACATCTACGTACATACTCCGCAAGCCATCGTACGGCGCTTGGCGGAGGGTACCTTTTACCAAAACTTGTCGTCACCTTTCCTGTTCCACTCGCAAATGGAGCGAGGGAAAAATGACTATCTATACATCGTCGTATGAGCCTTAATATCTGGTAACTCATCTTCGTGGTCCATACGCGAAATGTATGTTGGCGGCAGTAGGATAGTTCTGCAGTCAGCTTCAGATGCCGGTTCTCTAAACTTTCGCAGTAGTGTTCTTCGAAATGAATGACTCCCACTTGACGGTCCGAAGCATATTCGTACCACTTGAATGCTGATAGAATCTACCGGTAACAAAACTAGAAGCTCGCCTCTGAATTTGTTCGATCTCTTCTTTCAATACGACCTTGTGCGGTGCCCAAGCACTCCAGCAGTACTCAAGAATAGGTCGCACTAGCGTTCTGTTTTCGATCTTCTTTACAGATGAACCATTCATTATAAACTTCTCCAAGTAAATCGAAGTCGAGCATTTGCTGTTTGTGATTGTGTTTCCAAATTACTGCTATATTAGTGACAATTCGTAAAGAGTGACCAAGAGAGCCACGGCAACGGGTACACCGCAACACATCACATCAATACTGCCGCACCAGAAGAACAAAGATGACCACAGAATTTACGAAAAGACTATGTAATATCAGTATGACCTTATGGTAAAGTTGTTTTTATAATGCTATTTAGCCTGAAGATGAGATTTAACCCTCGAAACATGTCGCTAAATAAACACGTAATACAGTAGCTGACAAAGCTTGTGATTGGTAGTGATAATTTAAAGAAAACCTTTACACATTTTTGTTTTATTTCTGACTAAGAAGTCAAATACCAGTTGTCACAGATTTAGCCGTAAAAATCCTTCAGTAATTCTTTAGGATTATTTATTTAAAAAAACTTTCATCCTCTACTTTACCTCCTCAGTGGCTGAATTACCAAAAATGATGAAACACTTGTTTTTTTATCTCACTGAGAAACCAAATACCAGTTTTCGTAATACTAGTTTTAAACTTCTCTTGATAGCGACATATTTTCAAAAAAACCTTCCATCCCCTTTTGCACCCCCTTAGAAAAGGAATTTCGGATAATCTCTTCTTAAACGACACCTACAATACAAGATCCACACCTTCTCCGAATTTCAAGTTTCTATCCTAAACGGTTTGGTCCGAGCGATGATAATTCAGTCAGTCAGTACATTGCCTTTTATAAGCGGAGATTTTCTTACTTTTAATCTCATTTAAAGAGAGCTGCCATTCAGTACACCAAGTGGAAATTTTATAAACATCTTTCTGCAATTCCTTACATGTTTGAAGCATGTCCAGAGGTGAGATGCGAATTAAATGGAAGTTCATAGCTTCAACTTTTGTATTATTACTCCGAGTGTGCGATGTAACCATTTAAGGAAATCCTTTATAAATCTGAATAACTTGACTGTAACAAAAATAAACTACCGAAAAATCTACAAAACTTAATGATTAACTATTTTTTAAAATGTCCTTGTTGCACCACTAAATACCAAGACTTTATATTCCTCGAAAGTACAGAGAGACTGTATAAGAAGTCTACAAGTAAAGCTTTCAGATAACAATAATAGATTATAAGAAACAGAGTACCGTTAACTTAACCACGAGGGAAACTTTTTGTCTTCTCTCTCGATTCGTCGTTGGCTTTGCACATGCTTCGCACTGCCAGAGAAATCTCCACTATACGGTTTCTCTTAAAGGAGACGTCCTGTGATAAAATCTCAGACGTCTGTCACAGTCTTCTTTCCTTTCACGGGACGGGGATTCGGATTATGAAAGTCGTAATTCACTGGCGCACAGGCGAAGAATACTCACTGAAAGGGCTGATCACGTCGCTGCAGTTGCCTGCTCTTTTTCACTAAGAAGAACTTGACGTCTTCAGAATAATGGCATCAAGTCGTTTATGAATAGTAAAAAGAAAAGTTACCTAAGAAGGAGTTCCGTTAAAGAGAAGAAATGCTCACTAGCTCTGTATCCATGATTAATTAGAGACCGCCGAAGCCAACCTTCGAATACGCTAGCTCAATTACACACAGCTGCGTAATTAAGGAACGTTATTTGCTTCGGAATGATTGCATTAGACCAGCCGTCAGGAACAGCGCGTAAAAAGCCGCTCATAAGTGCAGAACGCGGAACGTTTGTGAATGGAACAGTCACCCGCGGCGTCCGTTTCCTTTCGTTTTAATTACAAGTAAGCCTTGCGATACCTCAGCAGGATAAATAAATGTTCTCACAACGGCGCTTGGAGAACGAGCAGCACGTTGCGTGCTACGTGATCTTCAGCTCTGTTGGACGTTAACCTACAAGGTCTAATAAAAATTACCTGCTTAGGCCTTAGGGGGCGAGGTTGTTTCTCCTCTCTAAAAGAAGACCGACTTGGTTTAATAAATACTCTCTAAGACAAAAACAAAAGAAGAGCGACACATCGCGAAGGGTTGGGTTGTTTTTTTGGGGGGGGGGGGGGGGGGAGGAGACCAGACAGCGAGGTCATCGGTCTCATCGGATTAGGGAAGGACGGGGAAGAAAGTCGGCTATGCCCTTTCGAAGGAACCATCCCGGCATTTGCCTAGAGCGATTTAGGGAAATCACGGAAAAACCTAAATCAGGATGGCCGGACTCGGGATTGAACCGTCGTCCTCCCGAATGCGAGTCGAGTGTGCTAGCCACTGCGCCACCTCGCTCGATGTTTTCGCGAAGGAATTAACCAGTGGGAAGGAAATCGATACATGTAATATCCACGTACGACCAAAAATATGGTTACAGTTTCAGAAAAATTGGATGATTTATCCAAAAGAAACAGCTTTACAAATTCAACAATCAATGACGCGTTTGATACGTAGGATTTAGGGAAGGCAGGAAAAGGTGTGGACGGGGTCTAATCAGTTACCGTTGGTTGCACAGTAAACACGCACACTTTATTTAAGGAAATATTTTTTTAAAAACAATCATTAAAAAATCTGACTGTAACACAAGCAACACTGTCGGCTGAAGGCCTTATTAAGAAGAATTCAAATTAATTGTCGCCTGAAAGCCACAAGCAATACTTCAGAACAATTAGCGGCTGAAGGCCTGAATTACAAGTGAGGAAGACACTACACGTTAAAAATACCAAAATAATTTTTAAAACATTAAAAAAATTGACTGTAACACAAGCTACACGGTCGGCTGAAGGCCTTATTAAGAAGAATTCATATTATTTGTCGGCTGAAGGCCACAAGCAATAGGAATAATTTAAAATAAGTATTATTTTTAAACAATTGAGAGAATCAGAACAGGTAAAGAGGGGAGTGATCCACAGACAGTGCTCCAAGGATCGACCTGAGAAAGTCCCTACAGCTACGTAAGCGGTGAGATAGGCAGCCACGGGTTATGCTCACCTAACAGGATGGCAGCTCAAACTAGGGACAGATTAAACGCCGATAAATCCTCTCACCAAATCCACCTAACGTGTGATAACCAGTACTACGATGGAATAATTCAAGTGAGGGTGAAGTGACAGACAGCATTGCGTCTTCAGAATCTAGTGTTTAAAACATTGAAAGGCAGAAGGAACCACTACAACCAAGGTAGACAAAAGAAACCACAATCCACACCACAATCAAGGAGGCTGTCGAACTACACGTCGTGCATCGGAAGACGAGGAAAAGTACACTGCCCCAAAAATACTCCAACCTCCTGGGCAGGTAACTGGGGCGTTAGCGGCCACTAGGCAGTAAAATACCGCTGGTTGCACTTTACCAATAATAAAACAAAATTCAAAAAAATGTTCAAATGTGTGTGAAATCTTATGAGAGTTATCTGCTATGGTCATTGGTCCCTAAGCTTACACACTAGTTAACCTAAATTATCCTAAGGACAAACACACGCACCCATGCCCGAGGGAGGTCTAGAACCTCCGCCGGGATCAGCCACACAGTCTAACACAAAATTCAAAATCTAATAATAGGCAGTAGAAGAGGGCTAATAGTTTCCACCAACTCGACACGCTCCACTTGTTGCTGTTCATCTCACCAGTGACCCTGTGAGCAGCAACGCACGAACAGACGGTGTGATGACCAAATAGCGGAGGTTTCGCTACTGGATTAACGTCACTCTACTCAACGTCCTGGGTCAGGTGGAAAACGAGGTTGTGGTCCTCGCAACTACAGCCCCTCGATCCGGCAATGCCTGCGTGCCGCCAGCGGTCCCGGCATGTCCTCGCGCTGCCGGACCTCTCTTCTGCTCTGGCCAAACCGAACTGCCGACACACCCGACCCGGAAAACTCTTCACGTCCTTCCAAAGATAGTAGAGGTACTAGATATCGATAAACGCTGCTGCTGCCACTCGCGGACAGACAACGCTAGCAAACGCCAGTAAACAGAAGAAGAAAACATGACGACACTATCCTTATTACACGATGCCAACCTACCAACGGCACCAACGCGAGCCGCACACGGCTCCCTTATGCAAACGGGTATTTGGTTTGGCATTGATTAAATTGTTGTTTCTGAGGGATACCGTGCCAAATTCTGTCCAATTGAAACGTTAGATCCTCAAAATTCCGAGTTGGTTGGAGGATTGTCCATAATGCTCCAAACTTTCTCAATGGGGAGAGATCTGACGACCTTGCTGGCCAAGGCAGAGTCTGACAAGCACGGAGTCAAGCTGTAGAAAATCTCGCTCTGTGCAAGTGGGTAGTATCTTGCTGAAATATAAACCCAGGATGGCTTGCTATGAAAGGCAACAAAACGGGGTGTAGAATAATGTCCGTGTACTGCTGTGCTGTAATGGTGCCTCGGATAACAACCAAAGGAGTCCTCTCCTGGTTGTCGGCCAGTATGGCGAGTGACGATCAGGCTGGTATCCCATCACTGTTTGGGGCGGCTCCAGATTCTTCTTCACTAGTCATTGGGGCTCAGTTCGAAGCGGGACCCAACAACGAAGACAATTTTAATCCAGTCAATGAGGTTCCAGGTCAAAGTCAGAGTTTGCCAAACCTATTATGGACTTTCTCAGTTTTTGAAGCTCTTTCTCTTGAACGAGTCATCCAAAATGTACTCATTTGTTCATCTGTACATGTGCATCACATCTACCCATTTCCGACCCATGCAGATAATTCCTCCGTGGTGTGTCTACATTCTTTTGTTTGTTGGTAGAGTGTATTATTGAAAGAACATTGTACGTGAAACATTAGCAGCTCGCAGTCGGCCATATTCTTCGCAACGTAATCAACGCACAGAATATCTACATCAACCTTCATCTAGATCGCATAAAAGCACGAATTCGTCGGATCACGCACTTTCGTCAAATGTGCCGATACTTTTCGTAGGTTTCCCTAACACGGTGCGAGATGTCTGTATTTTTTACAACCGTTGCACAGACTAACTCTTTGAGGTGTCCGCACACGACTCAGGTCAGGTAAGCATGCACGCTGTGGAATTGTCCCATCCGTCACATTGCACATCGGCCTGTGCGTCTCTCATAATGTGACTAAGTGCGCTTGAGTCCCTTAATACACAAACAATGCGGTACTAATTATTGGTAGCAGCACATTTTCTTCGATGTCTGGAACACTGGTGCACAATAACGTGCTCCGTCAGTAACACTGCAAGCTGTTTTTCCATGACAGCTCTTCTTTAAATGATATCGTTCCGCTATTTGCTGCAACTGCTTTTATCTGGTTTTATTATGCTGTTACAATTTCGGCCCATGTGCCTTTGCCAGGCATCTATAACCATATAACACAATGCGCTAGGAAACACGATAGAAGAAAAATTAATTGAATTGCAGTATTTTACAAACCTTTTTTATTTTACTTACACTCACGTGTCTCGCGGTTTTAACAATGCGTGTTCAGTGTCGCCCGCAGCTCGTAGACTGGTGGCTAGTGTTGCTGCCTGTGGATCACGGGATCCCTAGTTTGATTCCCGGCCGGGTTGGGGATTTTCTCTGCCCGGGAGCTGGGTTCTTGTATTGGTCTTATCATTTCGTCATCATTCGTAAAAGTGGCGATTGTGTTAAGATTGGGAATTTGTACGGGCGGTGATAACCACGCAGTTGGGCGCCGCACAAACTAAACATCGTCATCAGTGGGTGTCTAGCAATATTACATGATTTCTTTTCGTTATTACACATTGGATACATATTTAAAGCATTTCATGGAAGCTTATTCTAATAAATACGAAAGTGTTTTCAGATCAGCGTCTAATTTACTATTTGAAAACAAAGCAGCTTTCTCTCATGTCAACAACCAGTCGAAGGTCTCCATTTTTTTCGTGCAGTCACTGTGTTTACGTAACATAACACTTTAACTGCCTCATTATTTTCATCATGGCAGCGACAACAGCAACCGTTACGAAATTGTATCGAATGAAAAACAGCCCACAGTTGCACTAAATTATGTTGCTGCCTCAAAACCAATAAAATAACGTCAGCAGCCATAAGCCTGTTATACAGAAGTAGTGGCGGAGGATATACAGTGCCATATGTAGTTTTACTTATGTTCGAAACAGGCTTATGTCTGTTGAAGTTATTTTATTGGTTTTGACGCAGCCGCTGGGTTAAGATATTTTCATTTATTGGTGTGTATAACTTCTGAAGAAGGCTATATTATTATGACAGAAACCATGGTCAAGGTTTAAAATAAACATAATTTAGTGCAACTGTGGGCTGTTTTTCATTCGAGACTGTAACTGCCGTTTTCTGTTTCTAGAAATGTTTTTGTAAGTGTTGCATAGGAGTTGCATGGGTATATAGGACAATGCAACATAATATTGGACACCCGATACAAATAACATAACAGAACATGGAAATATGGGACAAGCCACTCAGCTTTCGCAGGACTTTCGAAAGAAATGAATCACAAGCCTGTTACAAGACGGAAGGTCTTGAAAGTAGTTGAAATCAATATTGAAAGACATCTGCTAAGTTTATAAGAAAATTATCAGGTACACAAAACAAAGGTAGAAAAGAACATGCATGCATGTATGAACGACACTGTATTTTAATAAATGCAGTTCAGGCATAAACACGGCCGCTGTCGCTATTAATGATATAATCACGCATGGCGGGGCGAAAATAACGACGAAAAATAACATTGGTGTTCCTATGCTTAGTTCCATGAATGTGCAAGCATTTGGATTCTGTGTATGTAACGTATGAAGGTTTGGACCAGCACTGATGGCGTGCTCGGATAGCCAAATGATTAACGCGACCGTTTATGACAAACGGGAAACCCGGCTTCGAATCCTAGTCCGGCACAAATTTCCATTTTTCAGAACTAGCTGAAAAAAAGCTAGGATGTATTCACATTATTTGAATCAATTTCACTAGTGAGTATGACTGAGCACTCACTGTTTACACTGATGGATTGCGTCATAGAAAAATATCCCAATAGATAACCACAAATCACAGTCTTCTCCTAAGTATATAATTTAAAATAATACACACACACACACACACACACACACGAACTTATATTGACTCACGCACTATCAAACAGAAAAGAAGAAAATTCCGGGAAAGTTAGCAACACGTACAAAATGCTGCGGAAACGCAGTACTACGCTGCAAAAATACTGACTACACGAAAAACTGGAGGCTTTCAACGGGATTTACACATGAAAGAAAGCTGCTTGGTTTTCAGTCAA
The DNA here is from genome assembly GCF_023897955.1 of Schistocerca gregaria. Lineage (NCBI taxonomy): Eukaryota > Metazoa > Arthropoda > Insecta > Orthoptera > Acrididae > Schistocerca > Schistocerca gregaria. The sequence continues at coordinate 1,025,697,301 of NC_064920.1, forward strand.
TGAATTACATTCTGATCTGTAAGTACCTTTCTGTTTTACTGAAAAATATTTACTAAATATTTTAGTATGTTACAAGCGAAAAAATCATCTTATAGCTCTACTAAAGATCTCTTGTTATAAACTCGAAACGCGTCTGGGAACGTAAACGAAATAAAAAAAAATCAATGTGCAACATGAAAATGGCGTTTCTCGACTAAACTACTGCAATTCATACAGAACTGCTGCACAAATGTCTACCACAAGAAACTTGTTGAACAATCTCAATACATACGACAAATTTTTGCTGCATTTTAACATTCACTTACTTACAAAACTTGACGCCATATTGCGGCATAGAAACAGGTTAAAAATAACAGCGTCCTTCTAGTGCTGTGTATCTCTTGATAGTCTACAAATAAGCCACAGGCACATAGTCAAGTATGGTGCCACGGATTTAAAATGTACGTCAGCACAATACTTAAAGTCAACGGCTGTTATCAGTCACACGATCAACATGATGCATTAACTTCGCATGCAGATTGAAATGCAATTGAGGCTGTACAAACTCGGTTAATGTGGAGCAGAGATAGCAACCGGGGACGAATGTATATAAAAGACTAAGTAGTCGACAGCACGTTACATATCAGGTTACTCCAACTTAGTGGAGTCGTCGACAAGTTGGTCAAGAAAGGAAAGATCAGATGAAAATAGCTGTACATGCGTGTGTGTGTGTGTGTGTGTGTGTGTGTTTGTGTGTGTGTGTGTGTCTCTGTGTGTGTGTGTGTGTGAGAGAGAGAGAGAGAGAGAGAGAGAGAGAGAGAGAGAGAGAGAGAGAGGGGGGGGGGGCGATGAGTGAGTGAGTTGTGGGGAAACGTGGGGGGGGGGGGGAGAGGGGTTCTGGCACGGAAGATGTAGATGTAGATGTAGAAGGAAGGTGAATTACTCAAAACACTACGAGACCATATCACATTGTGCTTATTCAGGTATGCTACTGAATTCTGGTACAGTGTAATTAAAGAAGTCACTGAAATAAAAGTGACTGACTAGTAATACAGACGGCTGCTTCCGTCTCGGAGCGGCGGGGGTTTCAGCGATCGCGGGTTTGTGAAAGGCAGAATCAACATATGACTGTAGAGAATATTTCAAAAGTCATTGCGACAAGTATCTGTGGCCGACTGATGACATCGTGGGGAACATCTGTTGTTACAGAGAAAATGTTTGTTGACCCATCCCAATGACTCGAGGCGTGTTTTATAATTGGTTATGCCCCTGAGAGGTAGCAGGGCGTAGGCACTCAGTGGCGATTGTATGCAAAGTTGTTGCCTATAAGTCAGTTATCTGCTCTGCGAGAAAGGTAGTAGGCTGAACTTCTAAAATATCTTTCTCCGCTTAAAAGCACTCACTCTTAAACTTTCTTGTTGAAAATTACTCTGTGAATTTTCTGGTGTAGGTGTAGGTAGTATGCAGATGCAGCACACCTGGTTACGGACTGTGCTAGCGCGCGCAAAAGAATTAATGGATCACTTTTTGGAAAAACCGTAATTTTCTACCATTGCGACGCATAAGGTTGAAATTACACTCAAAAGTGCGTACGACAGTCCTCTGTAGTGACGCTAAAGCTGGCGCCTTGCGACGTCATCTGCGGGTTCGAGAACACTTCAAATAACAAAGTGTCGATACATGCGAAAAAAAAAAACATCAACAGCTCACGTGACGTGTAAGGTGTATTAATGATGTCACATTGACACCAAATTTCATCATAATTCTGCTGAAAGCCACCGTGAACGTGTCCAAGTTGGGAACGTCGTCACCACCACCCCACCCCCATACGTATTTCCCCCCTACTTTTGACACCTGTGCGATCTAAGTCAGAACCGCGACGCCTAACGTTGAAATCACGCGAATTGGCGAGGAAAACATACTAATACATCTCCGCTTAGTATCGGCAGGAAGCGGTCTCTGGTGTGGCGTACAGGGCGTCAATGAAACCATTCCTTTCCCTGGGGCGTTGCTTCCCACATATTTCGCGGTCGGAGACCATAGTTCGTCGTGCAATGAGGAGTGGAAAGATGTCATTGGCAATCTTTGACATTGCTGACACTCTCGGACGTTTCAACTCTTCTGTAAGGATATAGCTGGGCTGCATCCTCATTAAATGTGATCTCATCCCTTCAGAGTGCAGCGCGACCGCCATTTTTGTTCTCGTGTAAAGATTGGAACCACTAGGGATCGTTAAGAACCATTCGACGAAATCTGAACGTGATCTGAAACAGCAAAGGGCGCGTATGCTTTTCCAGCTCTCCTGTTTTGTGTCCTCCTGTGGCGTGATGCTGTAGGGGAGCGGCAGTGACACATGCGTGAAAAATACGTCAAATGGTCCCTCTAAAACCCCTAGGTTGCCAAAAGCCTTGGTGGCACCATACAACCTTGATTTACACTACTGGCCATTAAAATTGCTACACCAAGAAGAAATGCAGATGAGACACGGGTATTCATGGGACAAATATGTTATACTAGAACTTACATGTGATTGCATTATCACGCAATTTGGGTGCATAGAACCTGAGAAATAAGTACCCAGAACAACTACCTCTAGCCGTAATAAAGGCCTTGGTACGCCTGGGCATTGAGTCAAACAGAGCTTGGATGGCGTGTGCAGGTAGAGATGCCCATGCAGCTTCAACACGATACCACACAGTTCATCAAGAGTAGTGACTGGCGTATTGCTCGGCCACAATTGACCAGACGTTTTCAATTGTGAGAGATTTGGAGAATGTGCTGGCCAGAGCAGCAGTCGAACATTTTCTGTATCCAGGAAGGCCCGTACAGGACCTACAACATGCGGTCATGCATTATCCTGCTGGAATGTAGGGTTTCGCAGAGATCAAATGAAGGGTAGAGCCACGCGTCGTAACACATCTGAAATGTAACGTCCACTGTTCAAAGTGCCGTCAATGCGAACAAGAGGTGACCGTTACGTGTAATCAATGTCACCCCTTACCATCACGCCGGGTGATACGCCAGTATGGCGATGACGAATACACGCTTCCAATGTGCGTTCACCGCGATGTCGCTAAACACGGATGCGACCATCATGATGCTGTAAACAGAACCTGGATTCATCCGAAATAATGACGTTTTGCCATTCGTGCACCCAGGTTAGTCGTCGAGTACGCCATCGCAGGCGCTCCTGTCTGTGATGCAGCGTCAAGGGTACCGCAGCCATGATCTCCGAACTGATAGTCCATACTTCTGCAAACGTCGTCGAACTGTTCGTGCAGATGGTTTTTGTCTTGCAAACGTCCCACACCTGTTGACTCAGGGATCGAGACGTGGCTGCACGATCCGTTACAGCCATGGGGATAAGATACCTGTCAACTCGACTGCTAGTGATACGAGGCCGTTGGGACCCAGCACGGCGTTCCGTATTATCCTGCTGAATCCACCGATTCCATTTTCTGCTAACGGTCATTCAATCTCAACGAACGCGAGCAGTAATGTCGCGATACGATAAACTGCAATCCCGATAGGCTACAATCCGACCTTTATCAAAGTCGGAAACGTGATGGTACGCATTCGTTCTCCTTACACGAGGCATCACAACAACGTTTCACCAGGCAACGCCGGTCAACTGCTGTTTGTGTATGAGAAATCGGTTGGAAACTTTCCTTATGTCAACACGTTGTAGGTGTCGCCACCGGCGCCAACCTTGTGCGAATGCTCTGAAAAGCTAATCATTTGCATATCACAACATCTTCTTCCTGGCGATTAAATTTCTCGTCTGTAGCACGTCATCTTGGTGGTGTAGCAGTTTTAATGACCAGTAGTGTAGAATTAAAAAAAAGAAGAGGTACGGTGAAAACCTCTAAAGTAATCCGAGGCACCTGCGGGTAGGCAACTGGAACGGCAGGAGCATCAGAGTACTTTGCACGCTGTCTCTCTAAATGTTCATTTATAAAATTCTCAGTAAAGGTGGATGAAAGCCACTGAGAGTTTTGCCAAACTGGGGGATGGTCATGGCGGATGGGGGAGGGGTACTCTTACAGGACCCTTTGTCTTTCTATTCACGCATGTGTCATTACCCCACCACTCCGTCATCACGCCACAAGATGGCGCAAAACAATAGGGCTGAATAGGCATCAGCACCCTTTGCTGCCTCGGATGACGTTCAAATTTCTTCGAATTGTTTGATCGATACCTAGTGGTTCCAACCTCTACACGAAAGCGAAAATTGCGCTTGGCTGCTCTCCAAATGTGTGCGATCACTTTTTATGGGGATGCAACCCCGCTATTCCTTAAAGAAGGGGTGAAAAGTCTGAGGGCGTCAACAGTGTTAAAAATCGTCAAGACCGTCTTCCTGCTGCTTGTTGCTTTGTTAACTGTCGTTTCCGACAGCGAAATGTGTGAGAATCAACGTCCCATGGAAAGGGGTGATTTCATCGACGCCCAACAGCTACCCCCCCCCCCCCCCCCTCCACCCCTGGAGGCCTCTTCCAGCCGATTCTGAGTGGCGGTGTGTCTGCAGTTTTCCGCAGCAATATGAAAAATAAAATTAAAAAAATACGCGTGATTTCAACGCTGGGCGGAGCAGTTCAGACTTACATTGCAGAGGCGTCGAAAGAAGGGGTGAAATGTGTGTCACGTCGACAGTGGCGTTGCGCAAAATTGTGCTGAAATTTGGTGACATAATTAACCCACTTGCCACGTTTTGTGGTGTGGCGTTCTTTTCGCGTGTGTCGACACCTTGCTTTTGCACCGTTATAGAGGGAAGTTGGAAGGTTGTACCCACCTTTGATCCAAATTTCAAAGCTGTGCGTTGAAATGGGAGTCAATTACGGGGTTTCGAGAAAGTGGTTCTTTAAATCTGTTGCTACACTGCAAAGTAACGACTGATTGGTCAGTCTTGTTGTGGTTTTACTTTTCACAAAGGTGCCTCTTGTGGACTCATTACACCTCACTGGTAATATGTTTGGTGCAGACATTACAGCGTTGTTTGAGCACACTCTCTCCTCTACATATTCTGTATATAACAATGAATTTTACGAACAATCTGACGGTGTCGCCATGGGAAGTACTTTGTCTCCCCTGGTGGCCAATCTTTTTATGGAAGATTTTGAACAGAGAGCATTCGAGTCTGCCACTTTTAAACCAACAGTATTTTGGCGATACGTTGACGACACTTTTACAGTGTGGCATCATGGCTTGGACCATGTCCAAGAATTTTTACGTCACATGAACTCCATACATGAAAACATAAAGTTTACCATGGAGATAGAGAAAGGCGGTTGTCTGCCATTTTTAGACGTCTTGGTGCGACGGAAGAGTGATGGCACACTTGGTTACTCGTTGTACAGAAAGCCCACTCATACAGACTTGTATCTACAAGCTACTAGTTGCCACCATCCAGTACAAACAATGGGCGTTCTCAAAACCTTAGTCCACCGTGCCCATACCATCTCTGACGCCGACAGTCTTCAAGCGGAACTGGAACACCTGCGAAAAGTATTTCTGAAGAATGGCTTTTCACCTAGGCAAGTGAACAGAGTGATGAAGACCTACAAACGACGGAACAAGGAAGAGGAAGAGGCCTTCAGGTCGACTGCTTATCTGTCATTTATTGGGAGTATTTCTTCACAGATAGGCAGAATATTGAGATAGTATCAAGTGAGAGTCATCTTTTACCCTCCTTACAAAATTTCATCACTGATGGGATTCGTAAAAGACGACCTAGCCGTGCGTAAATCAGGTGTTTACAAGATTCCGTGTGAATGCGGCAAGTCATATATAGGGCAAACAACACGAACTGTGCAGGAACGCATTGTGGAACACCAACGGCATACTCGCCTTCTCCAACCCACCAAGTCCGCAATCGAAGAACATCGTATTTCCACAGACCATGCCATGAATTACAACGACACAAAAATGTTGGCCCATACATCAAACTTTTGGAGCTCGATAATCAATGAACCTGTGGAAAATAAGATTGTCTGACAACGAGACTCTCATCAAACGAGACAGCGGTTATCAGCTAAACTCTGCTTGGAATCCTGTTATAGAGAAACTTCGTAGTCGACGTAGTTATCTGCATAAAGATGAAAATCGACCTGATATCGATACGCCAAGCTTTCACCGCTGAGGGCGCGACGCGCAGCGCACGGAGTTGTTACGAACGCGCGCGCTGAGTAGCGCACGCGCAATGTCACCGCAGTACGGCTTTAAATAGCAGCGCTCAGCGCGTACTCGCCAGTACTACTACAGTGGTACTCAGCTCAAAATGGCCGAAAGACTGTGCGCCGAAATTTCGTGGCAAGGCGTTACTGATATCCGGCAGTTCTCCCGTGTTTTTATGGAACAATCAGTACCCCGGGAAAGCTTTAAACATCACATTGAGCAGCATAGTTTGGTAAATCTCGTCTTCTCAGGCTGGCGAATACAGGAAAATGACGCCTAGCGTCTACGGCAAGCGTCATTGAATATTTTGGTTCTAACAAAAGTTGTTCTCCGTATTGTAACGTATCACCCTTAGAAGTTTTTCGGAAAGGCTTTGAAACACCTTGTGTACCGCGGCCACCGGTAACGTAACAGGTGGCAGCTGGAGCATATAAGGCTGTAACAGCAGTCATTACACCTGACAGCAGCCAAAGATAACACATTCGAAAGTACGTCTGACGCGCCTGCGAGGACGAGAATACATTACCGGCCATTAAAATTGCCACGCCACCAAGATGACGTGCTACAGACGCGAAATTTAACCGACAGGAAGAAGATGCTGTGATATGCAAATGATTAGCTTTACAGAGCATTCACACAAGGTTGGCACCGGTGGCGACACCTACAACGTGCTGACATGAGGAAAGTTTCCAACCGATTTCTCATACACAAACAGCAGTTGACGGCGTTGCCTGTTGAAACGTTGTTGTGATGCCTCGTGTAAGGAAGAGATGTTTCCGATTATGATAAAGGTCGGATTGCAGCCTATCGCGATTGCGGTTTATCGTATCGCGACATTGCTGCTCGCGTTGGTAGAGATCCAATGACTGTTACCAGAATATGCAATCGGTAGGTTCAGGAGGGTAATATGGAACGCCGTGCTGGATCCCAACGGCCTTGTATCACTAGTAGCCGAGATGACAGGCATCTTATCCGCATGGCTGTAACGGATCGTGCAGCCACGTCTCGATCCCTGAGTCAACAGATGGGGACATTTGCAAGACAACAACCATCTGTACGAACAGTTCGATGACGTTTGAAGCAGTATGGACTATCAGTTCGGAGACCATGGCTGCGGTACCCTTGACGCTGCATCACAGACAGGAGCGCCAGCGATGGCGTACTCGACGACTAACCTGGGTGCACGAATGGCAAAACGTCATTTTTTCGGATGAATCCAGGTTCTGTTTACAGCATCATGATGGTTGAGCGACACGCGGTGAACGCACATTGGAAGCGTGTATTCGTCATCGCCATACTGACGTATCACCCGGCGTGATGGTCAGGGGTGCCATTGATTACACGTAACGGTCACCTCTTGTTCGCATTGACGGCACTTTGAACAGTGGACGTTACATTTCAGATGTGTTTTGACGCGTGGTTCTACCCTTCTTTTGATCTCTGCGAAACCCTACATTTCAGCAGGATAATGCACGACCGCATGTTGCAGGTCCTGTACGGGCCTCTCTGGATACAGAAAATGTTCGACTGCTGCCCTGTCCAGCATATTCTCCAAATCTCTCACCAATGGAAAACGTCTGGTCAACGGTGGCGGAGCAACTGGCTCGTCACAATACGCCAGTTACTACTCTTGATGAACTGCGGTATCGTGTTGAAGCTGCATGGACAGCTGTAACTGTAAACGTCATCCAAGCTTTGTTTGAATCAATGCCCAGCTATATCAGGGACGTTATTATGACCAGAGGTAGTTGTTCTGTGTACTGATTTCTCAGGATCTATGCATCCAAATTGCGTGAAAATGTAATCACATGTCAGTTGTAGAATAATATATTTGTCCAATGAATGCCCGTTTATCAAGTGCATTGCTTCTTGGTGTAGCAATTTTATTGGCCAGTAGTGTATATTTTACAAATAAGAATGTACGTTCGTCCAGTCGAGACATCAAATAAAAATGTACCGAAACGTTAACAATACAACGGGTGAAATCGATGCATTGTGTGTGTTCAATACATCGATGTACGTCGACCGTCCCTTATTTCGATTTCTTCCCGTATCTCTCCCAAACAGAGCTAGCAGTACCATCGACTCACGCATGGGCGACGGGAATGCAATACGACGATATAGTAGCGTGGTGCCTTTGTGTATGGCAGGTGACGCGCCGGGGAAAACACGGTCGTAGAGTTAGACGGGTACGGCGCCAGGGTGGCGGCCTGGGGTCGGCTCGTCTTAGCGCCTTAACACCTGTCGGACCGGCCTTGCCGCGGCTGCAGTGCCAGGCGCCGACCAGCACCGCTGAAACAATTCTCAGAGGTCAGCTGGCTACTCACGCCTATCTTTAGAGCTGCTAAATGCAGCTGGTCGCTAAATTTGGTTAATCTTCTACAGCCAATGTCACAAGGGACCAGGAAACGCCGCCAGTCGCCCTATACAGGATAGTGCAAATCTTCTCGAGGTGAAGCTTCGTGGCTTTAATAACATCAAAAAAGACGTCAAATTGTGCTCAAGCAACCATAATAGTCACAGTACAACTCTCCAAGCCACACTACGCAATAGATTTGGACAAATGAATACCCGTTTATCATCTGCATTTCTTCTTGGTGCAGCAATTTTAATGGCCAGTATTGCAGGTCACTGCACGACATTGTAGAATCGTTCCTTTTACAGCAGCAACATTTAAGAAATTCTACGTCAATTTTCATATTCTTGGACTATCTGTGGACTGAGCATTCAGATGTGCGGAACAGAATTTTCGTCGCGCACCTAAACTGCGTCCAAAGTCACAGTGGTTATGGTTATTATACTAGAACTGACTTGTGATCACATTTTCACGAAATTTGGGTGCATAGATCCTGAGAAATCAGTACCCAGAACAACCACATATGGCCATAATAACGGCCTTGATACGCCTGGTCATTAAGTCAAACAGAGCTTGGATGGCGTGTACAGGTACAGCTGCCCATGCAGCTTCAACACGATACAGCAGTTCATCAAGAGTAGTGACTGGCGAATTGTGACGAGCCAGTTGCTCGGCCACCATTGACCAGACGTTTTCAATTGGTGATAGATCTGGAGAATGTGCTGACCAGGGTAGCAGTTGAACAATTTCTGTATCCAGAAAGGCCCGTACAGGACCTGCAACATGCGGTCGTGCATTATCCTGCTGGAATGTACGGTTTCGCATGGATCGAGTGAAGGGTAGAGCTGCGGGTCGTAACACATCTGCAATGTAACATCAACTGTTCGAAGTGCCGTCAATGCGAACAAGAGTGACCTAGACCTGTAACCAATGGCACCCCATACCATCACGCCGGGTGATACGCCAGTATGGCGATGACGAATACATACTTCGAATGTACATTCACCGCGATGTCGCCAAACACGGATGCGACCATCATGATGCTGTAAACAGAACCTGGATTCATACGAAAAAATGACTTTTGCCATCGTGCATTCAGGTTCGTCGTTGAGTACAGAATCGCAGGCGCTTCTGTCTGAGATGCAGCGTCAAGGGTACCCGCAGCCATGGTCTCCGAGCTGAAAGTCTATGCTGCTGCAAAGGTCATCGAACTGTTCGTGCAGATGGTTGTTGTCTTGCAAACGTCCCCATCTGATCACTCAGGGATCGAGAAGTGGCTGCACGATCTGTTACAGCCATGCGGATAAGATGCCTGTCAACTCGACTGGTAGTGATACGAGGCCGTTGGGACCCAGCACGGCGTTCCATATTACCCTCCTGAACCTACCGATTGCATATTCTGGTAACAGTCATTGGATCTCTACCAACGCGAGCAGCAGTGCCGCGATACGATAAACTGCAATCGCGATAGGCTACAATCCGACCTTTGTCAAAGTCTGAAACGTGATGGTACGCATTTCTCCCCCTTACATGAGGCATCACAACAACGTTTCACGAGGCAACGACGGTCAACTGCTGTTTGTGTATGAGAAATCGGTTGGAAACTTTCCTCATGTTAGCACGTTGTAGGTGTCACCACCGGCTACTACCTTGTGTGAATGCTCTGGAAAGCTAATCATTTGCATATCACAGCATCTTCTTCCTGTCGGTTAAATTTCGCGTCTGTAGCACGTCATCTTGGTGGTGTAGCAGTTTTAGTGGCTAGTAGTGTATATCGAGATCGTAAGTTTGTAGAGTCTTCGCTATTGTATTCCGTCAGCGATACATTCAGCAGACTATTAAAGAAACCGGATACTTTACAGTGTGCTTTGGAAAACGTTAGCTTTGGCTCAGAGACTCGTTCGATGTTGCCGCTGTGGCTGAACTGCGGACGCACTGCAATAATGTTAACAGGCTAGCAGCTCGCAGGCGGCTTAAGTGCACAGCACTTAACTGCCTCTCAAGTGAGTTCGCACAGACATGCGCCATGCATGGAGTGACAGTACGACGCTAAACGCTTGCTGTTTATGTTGCTCTATACTGCCGTCAAGGAATGGCGGTATCGCTGAAGCAACCGCGTTTCGGTTATATCGGCTGTTTACTACGACAGTTTAACCTGACTGTTGAAAGCGCTCAAAGTAACCGGTTTCTGAAATAACCGATTTTCGGTTTCTTGTTCCTGTTGTTGTTGTCGTGGTCTTCAGTCCAGAGACTGATTTGATGCAGCTCTCCATGTTACTCTATCCTGTGGAAGCCTCTTCATCTCCCAGTAAATACTACAACCTACATCCTTCTGAATCTGCTTAGTGTATTCCTCTCTTGGTCTCCCTCAATGATTTTTACCCTCCACGCTGCCCTCAAATACTAAATTGGCGAGCCCTTGATACCTCAGAAAATGTCCTACCAACCGATCCCTTCTTCTAGTCGAGCTATGCCACAAACTCCTCTTCTCCCCAATTCTATTCAATACCTCATCATTAGTTATGTGATCTACCCATCAAATCTTCAGCATTCTTCTGTAGCACCACATTTCGAAAGCTTCTATTCTCTTCTTGTCCAAACTATTTATCGTCCACGTTTCACTTCCATACAACGCTACACTCCATACAAATACTTTCTAAAACTATTTCCTGACACTTAAATCTAGACTCGATGTTAACAAATTTCTCTTCTTCAGAAATGCTTTCGTGGCCATTACCAGTCTACATTTTATATCTCCTCTACTTCCACCATCCTCAGTTATTTTGCGCCCCAAATAGCAAAACTCCTTTACTACTTTAAGCGTCTCATTTCCTAATCTAATACCCTCAGCATCACCCGATTTAATTCGACTACATTCCAGTATCCTTGTTGATGTTCATCTTATACCCATTCCGTTCAGCTGCTCTTCCAGGTCCTGTGCTGTCTCTGGCAGAATTACAATGTCATCGGCGAACTTCTAAGTTTTTATTTCTTCTCCATGGATTTTAATTCCTACTCTGAATTTTTCCTTTGTTTCCTTTTTTGCTTGCTTAATATGCAGATTGAATAACATCGGGGATAGGCTACAACCCGGTCTCACTCCCTTCCCAACCACTGCTTCCCTTTCATGCCCCTCGACTCTTGTTACTGCCATCTGGTCTCTGTACAAACTGTAAATAGCCTTTCGGGCCCTGTATTTTACCCGTGCTACCTTCAGAATTTGAAAGAGAGTATTCCAGTCAACATTGTCAAAAGCTTTCTCTAAGTATACAAATGCTAGAAACGTAGGTTTGTCTTTCCTTAGTCTAAGATAAGTCGTAGGGTCAGTATTGCCTCACGTGTTCCAACGTTTCTACGGAATCCAAACTGATCTTCCCCGAGATCGACTTCTACCAATTTTTCCATTCGTCTGTAAAGAATGCGTGTTAGTATTTTGCAGCTGTGACTTATTAAACTGATAGTTCGGTAATTTTCACGTCTGTCAACACCTGCTTTCTTTAGGATTGGGATTATTATATTCTTCTTAATGTCCCCTACTGATTATAACTTTTTGAAACTCTGTCCAAAAATTATACTGTAATCGTCGATCGTACCACTGTTTGGGCATTACGAGTATACAAGGCTAAATGACGAAAAGTGAGACTGAAAAACTCTGTTTTTAGTTTTAATTTGCCCGTTTTCAAGGGCTACCACCAGATAAGGGCGTATTATGTAGACACGGCCAGCAGATCAGTTACTATACTATGAATGATCTGTTGTTAACTTTTTAATAAATTAATATTATTATAATTCCTTCCTGTCTTAGTATTTTATAGTTGTGGCAGACAAATCTTTAATCCTTTTAAGCATGTGATGCATTGTACTTCATTGCTACACTACTTCCTACAAATTTTTCCATACTGCTGTTGGAATTATGCAATACGACGAATTTCCGGCGATGACGGGGAGAAATTACCATATAGACCAGGTGGGGTATGTCTTGCGTACCGCACGTACATGCCTATCTTAAGCCGCGACACATAGTAAAGGGACATTATTGCCTCAGAAATGATGTTCCAATTGTTACGCGATGCGTTTCTTGGTCATTTCTGTCGGCATTGTTTTGTTAAAATAGCAATGATAGCTTTTCCCATTTTCTATAATAAGGCAGTATTACAAAATAATGCAAATTTTACGAATAAAAATTACTCCTTTTTTTAAAAAAAAGAGAGGTATATTTAAAAAAGAAAAATGTAAGCACTGCTGCTATAGCCAACTGAAAGTTCGGTTTTTTACTCGGTTATTAGTAAAAAATAAAGAAAACATGTGTTTTGATCGAACTCAAACATTGAAAAATGCAGTTTATTGAGAACTAAAATACGGGTACCGGTTTTAACCGGTCAGTTTTACCCATCCCTAACTACCCTGACCTTACGCCGTTTCACAAATCAAGTTTGCAACTGCTTAAATACTTAAAAGCGTTAATTCTGGTCAGGCCTTTTAGACAGAGGGTCATTTTTCATGAAAATCCTCTTTCGAACCACTGGTGATACGCATCTGTAACAAACGATAAAAGTAATACGCTCGTGAGGCATCTGTTATCATGTTACGCGTTGACTGTCAATTCAATTATTACACTGTGTATGTCAATTTGTCACATAAATTGTGGTCTGCGTGTTTTGCGGACATAAAGCTCTTTTTACGGCAAGTAGAATGAAATACCCTATTTGGAGTTAGAAGCAAATAAAACTACTGAGGTTGGCTTAAACAAGGGTAACTGGAGCCCTGTGTGGCACGATTGTACAAATTCACAGTATTGCAAGTCGGATAGGCAAGGCTTTGTGAAGCATACACCAAGGGAAGAAGCTACATTTTCTTACGCGCGCGAGCGACCGCTCTCTCTCTCTCTCTCTCTCTCTCTCTCTCTCTCTCACACACACACACACACACACATAAAATCTCTCTCTCTCTCTCTCTCTCTCTCTCTCTCACACACACACACACACACACACACACACACATAAAATACGTATAAACTCGTCTGAGGGTGTACAATTACTCCCATTACTGCAGCCAGTTTTCTTGAAATTGCTACGCTGTAATAAAAATCACACGTTTGCTGGATCTGTGACAAAAGAGAGCTAGCACTATTAACGATAGTCATAGCAGTGATTAATCCGAGATTCCTGTAGGTGGGAGTAGTGTTTATAGCAATTACTTCACTTTTATCTTCCATAAATACTTTTAATACATCGTCTGGAACATGCGTTACGTTCACTTCATAGATGACTATCAAATTAATTGTAACACCTACGCTCCGGAATCCAAAGTATTTCTGATGTTGTAGTAGGATAACTAGCGGACTGCAATTGCCATTGGTTACTGCAACGAACAAAGACGTTAGTCTGTAGCGCGCATTACGCATTCTTGCAACCAACTGACCGTACATTTCTGCGGCGGAAAGGTAATACCTCTCTGATATTCAACGAAGGCAGTTTTATGGAGTGAGATTACTTGTAGCAAATTTATCGCTAAGACGTGTGTTGCAAGCCGCCTGTGAGACTTCAGCGATGTAGGTTGTTGATAGAGAAACGGCACGGTACTTTAGGATAAAAGATTTCAGGTACACTCCGTTCTTAAAAACAATTGACAATGAATTAAATATAACCGCACAAAGAATGTGCTTCTAATCGCTGTCGCCACCTTTAGAAGCTCACACAGTCACAGCCATCGAAATGGTTCTTCAAGGAGTTATATCACTGGCTTTTTGGCGGAACCAAAACAGCCGTTTATGAGTACAAATTAATATTAAATAATTCACATTTCATTGTTAAAAATAAACACACTCGCATTGTTGAAACGCATAATTTTTTATGTGGCAAAACATTTTACTGAATCGTGTTCAAAACAAGACAGCATTTTAACATTCGTTAAGCTATAGATTCGAAGGTACCACACATGCATGTCAGACGTCCAACATAATCATTCATTAACGTCAAATGTTATTAAAGTGCTAGACAGAACAAATTTAAATTTTGTTATTTAACACGTGCATACATTTACATACAACAATATGTAATGTGTCAGGTATTTATATCGACTTCTACAGGCCATTGCCTATCTTTAAATTGACTCATCCTTCCAGTTACTGACAGCCTGCAGTTTAACGTGGACCCCTAACCAACATGGAGGTATTTTTAGTTTTTACTTATTTATTTATTTATTTATGTTTCCTTAGCAGGTGTTGTAAAACTCGGACGATTCTTCCGGCTGCCCCGCGGTTTGTGTATATGAGACATTTGCTAATGTGGATAGTTTGATTTGTGTATTGCTACTAAGTCAGGTTTGTTCTGACGGCGTGTTGAACCTAAAAAGCAAAAAACTCATTACATTCCGTCGGAGTCGGGAAACCGAGTACTGCTTTACCCAGGCAAAGGATAGATATGGATGTCTACTTTGCTATGCAAGTGTGTCACATGGAAAGAAAGGGAAGATTAAACATCAGTTAGTAACCGTTCACTCAGGGTTAGAAAGAGATTTCCCTCTGGATTCTGTTCTAAGGAAAGAAAAGGTAAGGCAACTCTAATACAAACTTAGTGTTCAACCGTCAACTATTTTGAACCATTAGACAAGAATGAAACAGCAACTGAGGTGTCATTCTGATTATAAGAAAACCTTGCACAGAATAATAAAGCGTTCCAAGACAATGAATTAATCAAAACTGAATTTTTCGAAACTGTTAGTTGATAGCTTCAAAAATAAAATTAATTAAAGTTCATTTCATATCTTCTAGAAATGTACACTGAGGGGACAAAAGTCGCGTGATATCTCCAGGTGTCCTGTCTGACCTGATTTTACTCTTCGTAGTGCAACAGCTCGACGTGGGATGGGCTCAAACACTGTACTAACGGATACGATTGTCCACGTTGATTTCTGCGTTTATGTCACGGAGCATTACTTGCTGTTAGCACTGAGAACTCTACGCAAAAGCAGCTGCGGTCGTTAAGTAAAGGTCGTCGGCCACTGCGTTGCCCGTGGTGGGAGGTAATGCCTGAAATTTGGTATTGCCGGCACACACTTGACACTGTGGATCTCGATATGTTGAATTCCCTAACGGTTTCCGAAATGGAACGTCCCACGAGCCTAGCTGCAACCACTACACCGCGTTCAAAGTATGTTAATTCCCGTCTTGGGGCCAAAATCAGGTC
Source organism: Schistocerca gregaria (assembly GCF_023897955.1). Taxonomy (NCBI): domain Eukaryota; kingdom Metazoa; phylum Arthropoda; class Insecta; order Orthoptera; family Acrididae; genus Schistocerca; species Schistocerca gregaria. The sequence goes on from NC_064920.1 coordinate 1,025,712,994, forward strand.
GGGCACCTTTTCACATGAATCACCTGAGCTCAAATAACATATCCGCCTGTGCACTGCCCTTTCATGCCTTGTGTACACTATACTACCGCCATCTGTGTGTGTAACTGCATATCGCTATTCCATTACCATTGTAACCATTCAAAGTACCCCCGACCGTGCGGTACCTTCTGCCGGAATTATAGAGAAAAGTACCGAGTGAGCAAAAAGTCAGTATAAATTAGAAAACTTAATAAATCACGGAATAATGTAGATAGAGAGGTAAAAATTGACACACATGCTTGGAATGACATGGGGTTTTATTAGAACAAAAAAAAAGTTCACAAAATGTCCGACAGATGGCGCTGGACAGCAAAACGTCAGTGACTTGCATGACAATCGTGTATAAAAAGAGCTGTAATGAGAGAGATAATCAGATGCGCCAGCAGTCGCAGGATGTTGACGTTACCTGAAAAGGCGCTTTTAGTGAACATGTATTATCACAATGGGGAATGGGCTAGTTCAGTGTTACGGTCCTATCGCCATAGGAAGGGGATTTGAACGGGTAAAGGTCCGTTGACAAATGCAACTGTGGCGGGAGTGATTTCGAAGTTCGAAGCCAAGGGTTGTTTAGACGATAGACCCCGTAGTGGCGTCATGCTGCTGAGACAGTTCAGGAAGAAATGAAGACTGTAGCGGGTTCGTCTGTGCACGGGGAAGTCAGCGCTCGTGCAGTCGCACGTCGCACCGGCATTCCATACACTACTGTTAGGTTGGCACTTACGCGTACCCTCCGATGCTATCCGTACAAAACCCATCGGCATCATGAACTGTTACCTGGCGATTTAGTGAAGCGGTGTGGGCGTTTCAAAGGATGGCGTAAGATTACGATTGGCTGAGTAACGTGTTGCGGACCGACGAAGCTCATTTTAACGCCCACAGCTGCAGAATTTGGGCTACCGAAAATCCTAGAACTCTAGTGGAAACTCCATTGCACGACGAGAAAGTCACGGCATGGGTTGGATTTACCACATCTACCGTTATCGGGCCTTTTTTCTTCGACGAAATGCGTGATTTTCGTTTTGTAACTCCTACTGCGACGGATGAGAGGTACGCCGATATGTTACAGACTCGCATCGTCCCCAACCTGGCTGATAAACCCCTGCTGGAACGTACGACGTTTATGCAGGGCACCCCATATTGCTAGACGCGTGAAAGATCTCTTCATAGTTCCGGACATGCTTTACAGTGCTGTTCACAACATTATTCCTCGAATACAGCTATTGTTGAGGAATGACTGTGGACATATTGAGTATTTCCTGTAAAGAACATCATCTTCACTTTGTCTTACTTTGTTATGCTAATTACTGCTATTCTGATCAGATGAAGCGCCATCTGTCGGACATTTTATGAACTTCTGTAGTTTTTTGGTTTTAATAAAACTCCATGTCATTCCAAGCATGTGTGTCAATTTGTACCTCTCTATCTATATTATTACGTGATTTATTCAGTTTTCAAATTTATACTGACTTTTTGATCACCCGGTACATTCGTGACGTGTATCTGAAGTATACATGTCCACCTACAACACCAGCGTCAAGTGTCTGGCTGTTACAAGTCCACAACGCAACGTTTCTGTCATAGTGGCGAGAGGAATTAGCTGTTACGGCAAGATTGGTCGGCTTTGCAGCGGCTGCGTGGCACGTGTCCGGTCGTGACCCCCAGCCACAACGACGCCGACGCCGGCAAAAGGCGTAAAACGGGGCGGCACCGCGACGCCGTACGTGGCCGCGTCATTCCTTTTAATCGTGTTTGCCGTCCGTCTGCTGTTGACCCGCTGGCGGTCCGATTACAGCCCACTTTCCTTGTTGACAGCGCGAGGAAGCCCGGCCATTCAGCCTTCTGCTAGAGCGCCTCTTGGCGCTCTGGTGGTCGAGACCGGAACTGCTCTCATTAGCTGCTTCTTTTCCCACTTCCTGTAAGATGTCGACACAAGCGGAGGCTACGACGTTCGTATCACGGATTTACTTGAAACTTTGTACATTTTTAGTAGTCCATTAGGACATCATCATATGCAAGTAGTAAGGCGTACTACTTAGGCGATTTCGCGAAAATCGAAGCACTACGCGTCTGTGGTGTATCATGACGTTGCAATGCTGATCACGAGATGGCGGCGGCCGTACGGTAAGCGTTCTAGCTCCATAATCGTTGGGTCGCTGGATCGAATCCCGCTCATGCTTTTTTTTATTTACATTTCTTTCCGCACTAGTCATATTATTTCACGCACATTACATTTGTAACTCATTGTGATGATAACATACCTATCTTTGCATCGACTTTTTCTGAATTTTCAGCATTAGTTCGCTGTTCAGCAATTCTTACTGTTACAACAAATATTATGTGACTTTTATTTCTGCAGGCAAGTAAAAAATTTTATCAGGCGCGTTCAAACTTGTTCGTATTTGATTGACATCTCGTCAAGAAGCTATTAATATACATTGCATCGTACATCGCTAATTTTCGGCACCGCTGTTTACGAAAATATTCCGCTACGCACATTTGGAATCCAAATTGTAGGAGATTTTTTAAAATTATTTCAACGAGCTTTAGTTTTCCTTATAAACTATGAAGATTCCTTGAGAATGCGGGAAAATTACATTTAGTGATGCAGTGGATGCAATTTTAAATTGTTTTACGTGTCTGTGTTAAGAAATATCATCCTGCTTCTCGTAAATTCCAAAACACGTCCGAAGATTAATCGTACATTACCCTCATAGTCTGGCACTGAATTATTGAATAAAGTTATTTACACCTTTATTTATCGATGTTTGACTTGGGATTTCCATGCCTGTCCTTCGTCTTTGAAAACTGTCTGCAGATTGAAGGGGGCGGGTTCAAAGCAGTACCTTATCCTATTGCAAGTATGGTATTCTGCAAATCACAACAGGCACACATTTTTAGAAAAATTATATGCGTTAGGTCGTCTGGTTGTCAATAGTTAGAAACATAATATTCGTTGTGATACTAAAAATTAGCAACAGCGAAATAACATTGGAAAAACAAACGTTCATGCAGATACATATGTCTTCTCACCACATTACCTGTCAGACGTAATATGTATGAAATTTTGTGACTGGGGTTGACAAAAATATAAATTTAAAGAATGAGCGGGACTCGGTCCATCAGTCCACCGATTACGGAGCTTGAACACCAACGAAATGACCGCTGTCCTCTCTGCTCGCCATTGTAACGCACTGGTACATCAGTGACGACTAAAACTTCTCTTGCGATTTTCTCGAAACCTCCTTAGTAGCAAGCCTTACTACTGCAAATTAAGTTGTCCTGTCGGACTGCTAAAAGTACACAAAATTTGTAATAAATCCTTGATCCGATCGTCATGGCCTCCCCTTGTATATGCGGAACTGTACTATACAGCTCGGGATTTTAATTTGTGAACAATCTTTCGTTTTCCCTTCTATTTTTATAAACTGAAGTGCCAAAGAAATTGGTTTAGGCTTGCGTATTCAAATACTGAGATATATCAACAGGTAGAATACGGCGCTGCGGTCGGCAACGCCTATGTAAGCAAGTGTCTGGCGCACTTGGCGCATATCGTTTAATGGTGCTACAATGGCAGGTTATAAAGATTTAAGTGAGTTTGAACGTGGTGTTACAGTCGGCGCACTAGCGATGAGACACAGAATCTCCGAGATAGCGGTAAAGTGGAGATTTTCCCGTACGGACATTTCACGAGTGTACCGTGAATATCATGGATCCAGTAAAACATCAAATTTCCGACATCGCTGCGGCCGGAAAAAGATACTGCAAGAAAGAGACCAACGACGACTGAAGAGAATCGTTCAACGTGACAGAAGTGCAACGCTTCCGCAAATTGCTGCAGCCATCAACAAGCGTCAGCGTGCGAATCATTCAACGAAACATCATCGATATCGGCTTTCGGAGCCGATGGCTCACTCGTCCACCGTTGATGACTGCGCGACGCAAAGCTTTACACCTTGCCTGGCCCCATCAACACCGACATTAGACTACTGATGACTGGAAACACGTTGCCTCGTCGGACGACTCTCGTTTCAAGTTGTATCGAGCGGATGGAGGTGTACGGGTATGGGGGCAACCATAGGAATTCATGGACCCTGCAGGTCACAGGGGACTGTTCAAACTGGTGGAGGGTCTGTACTGGTGCGGCGCGTGTGCAGTTGGAGTGATATGGGACCTCTGATACGTCTAGATACGACTCTGACAGGTGACACGTACGTAAGCATCCTGTCTGGTCACCTGCATCCATTCGTGTCCATTGTGTATTCTGACGGATTTTGGCAATTCCAGCATGACAATGCGACACCCAACATGTCCAGAATTGCTACAGAGTGGTTCGCGGAACAATCTTCTGAGTTTAAACACTTCCGCTGGCCACCAAACACCAAAGACACGAACATTACTGAGCATATCTGGGATGCCTTGCAACGCGCTGTTCAGAAGAGATTTCCACCCCATCGCACTCTTATGGATTTATGGACAGCCCTGCAGGATTCATAGTGTCAGTTCCCTCCAGAGTCGGCGGGCGCATAAACGTCCTATGCTAGTCTTCTAGTACATTGACATTTTATATTGAAAGTGGCTAAGTCCGTTCTTGTAAGACAACGAGAGATCACTTAAAGTAATTGTTCACTGAATTAATCACAAATTATATGACATCTCGTTTGCTGAGAAAACTAATAGGTAATTAATACGTCACACGTTAGTGTACTGCTGGTAGCATAATGAGTAGAATCGAGTGTCAGTAAAAAAAAAAAGTAATAAATTAAAACGTCATGGCGCAATATTATTGTCAAATGCTGCATGAATGTGAGCTTGATAGTTGCGTGCCGTCAGGTACATTGCTTCACGAAATATACACAGTTTCTAATTGTAATTCCAGTCTTCCGTTTTAAAACATTAACCCTTTCAAAAAATGCTTCTGAGCACTATGGGACCCAACATATATGGTCATCAGTCCCCTAGAACTTAGAACTACTTAAACCTAACTAACCTAAGGACATCACACACATCCATGCCCGAGGCAGGATTCGAACCTGCGACCGTAGCTGTCACGCGGTTCCAGACTGAAGCGCCTATAACCGCACGGCCACACCGGCCGGCTAACCCTTTCAGACCTGAATTGTTTATGAAGGACGTAAAATCTTTCATTGTGTGGTAATGCTAGTAGGTGATTTTTAATGATTTTAGATGCACTATTAGTACAAAAATGTGCTCCCATTTTCAAAACATATTTTGTATACTTGGCTTCATTTGATGGACTAAAACAACTAATTACGAAATATTCTCTATTGTAATAAATAGTAAAATGATCACTCAGTAATTACCACGCAAAATAACAATAACAATATTCAATTACACAGTGTAACATAGCGAACCAGCCACATCCGTGTATTCTGAAGGTCACAAGCTGCTGCGCACTGCTCATTGACTTGCTGATATTTTCATAGTGATGCCCAATCGTTGGCAGCATTTGGGCATGTTGAAGGAGTTAAACCTTAATAAATGATACCTAAGGTTTCCCACCTTACACACAGTAAAAGTTAATATACAAATTTGTAGCCAGAGGGTCTGAAATGGTTAACATACTCTTAATGAGTAGATTATACCAGCATTTAAATTTGAAATATGGTCAATAATTATATGAAATACTGAAAATCAAATTTCTGTAGCCCCTGGAAGCCATTAGTGAGGCAACAAGGCAACTATAATCGTACACCATGCTCCAGGTCAGCGACACTACAAATCCAGTTTCACGGGATTTATGTCTGTCTCTTACGTACCGGCAAAGTTACTTAAGATTGGTTACTTATCTGTTCGTTTTATGAGTTTTTGTTAATTATCAATCCACATTATTTCATGTAATCACTGTGAGACATCTATGCGTATTACCTGTAGAATGTCCAACTTTCGTATCCATTATTGGTTGCAGCTTAACTATTTGAAAATGAGTTAGAAGTCGAAATTGCAATTTTGGGAACTATAGTAAACAGTGGAGTCCTTAGAGAAAATGTTGTCATGTACGAATAAGCTTATGGTTTAAGTGATCTTAAATGGTTGAAAACTAGGTAAACCTTCCCGTAATGATTGTTTATTAGTGTTCAGCGCAAAACAAAGTCATATTGCTCCACTTCAATAAGGTGTCACTATTGCGAACCTACTTTTTGTTAGAATTGAATCCTCTGTCACTGGCGGTCTCGCCTCTCTGCTGGTAACTGGCTTAACACACTGAAAAGTCTCCAGACCAGCCAGCTTTCTGCTGAGTTGGCTTCTTTTATTATGGTCGCTTGTGACGTCATTCGTAACGCGTCAAACAATCTTTGCGTCAAAATTACAAAGTGTCTTATCAATTAGTAGGTAATTTGTAAAGTTACCAGTGACACAGAGGACAAATTTTCAGTGTGGCACAGTCAATCACAATAGAATTCGGGGTCCCTCGCAGATTGTTGAGTCTGTTTGCATGCAGATCGTAGCTGTTATATAATGGCTGAACTGGATTTATATGGGGATAGAACGACTAAAAACATACATGAATGAAAATCTCCCCAAAAATGACAAAATCAGAAGTAAATAAAATGTGCTACACACACACACACACACACACACACACACACACACACACATACGTTCGCGCGCGGGGAGGCTTATTTTCTTCTTCTTCTTCTTCTTCTTCTTGAGTTACGGCCTCTGCAGGACTAAGAGTAGCGACTTCATGGTTTGCATGAGGGTGTTATTACTTCTTGAAATTTCTTAAGAACACTTGGCGAGAAATTAGCTACACTTCTTTGTGTGTCAACGGGTTCATACATCTCAACCTCTCTGTGACACTGAAGCTGAACAAGTCGCAACTTAAACATGTTGCGATTCATGGCACTCGTTCAGAGTCATTTACCGGCCTAATATGACTACCGACTGTATCGTTCAAGATTGGATGCGCTGTGTAAGAAGAAAAATGTAACTCGACTGCGCCTGTATTTTTGACCCATTTTTGAAATGTAAAAAACTGCACGAGGTTGTCGTATATCGTGAAGGGAAAGGACGCAAAACCTAACGCATGAAGACGTAAAAATCGAGTGGACACTGTATTTAGATCGAAGAGTATTTATCGCAAAAATGTCGCACTCTGCCAGGAATTCAGCACTTCGCAAGACGCAATTCCCTTTCTTCTGACGAGCACTTGGACTTGATCTTCGGTTCTAGAATGGAGCTGCATTGCGGAAAACACGTCTTTGCAAATGCATTGCTGGATGAAAAAAAAGACATCCTCCGCCGCGTGCTCGGAGGGAAAGCGAGCCAAATTGTTTAATGGCTTTTATACTGGCGACTTAGACTGCTTCCCAGCGAGCCGCATCAGATAACTTCATTCGCAGAGCCTCGTTTATCATTACCGTAATGCGCTCAGGGATTAACCAAGGACTGCGAGCGCTCGCCTAATGCGGAACTCCTTGAATGCTTTGGGTACACAAGAACGCGGCAAGCTTTGATCCGCAAAGCCGCCTTTGCATTTCGTACTCACGCCTGGCGCTTAACAGGAGCTTTTCACAATTAACATGCAGGTGCACTGCACGGAAAAGCTGCATTCCTTGAAGGACGTTCCCCTGTTACTCTTATTATACTTCGTTTGGAAGGAATTATTACTGGTCGTCCTCCAGTTTAATGTGTTGTAATTCAAATTTCCATTTTATTATTTTGTAATCAGCAGCTAACGGAACAGTCGAGGGAATACTGATCCTAAGACTTCTCTTAAAGGGTAGACTGAAGAAAGGAAACTTATATTTAAAGTTCTCGACTGAGTGGACTACAACGTACTGAAATTCTGAAAGGTAGTAGGTGAAACCGTTATTACCTCGGCGTATCATAAAACTCCCACAGGACTAAGCGGAGCCGGCAGCTGTGGTCGAGCAATTCTAGGCGTTTCAGTCCAGATCCACGCGCCTGCTACGGTCGTAGATTCGAATCCTGCCTCGTGCATGGATGTGGGACTGATGACCTCAGATGTTAAGTCCCATGGTGCTCAGAGCCATTTGAACCATTTGACTAAGGGGAAGGACTGGACCTTACGGCACATGAGCATTCACCCTTTATCGTTCACAATATTTATTAAAGTCAGTCAACAGAAATAACAAATGTCATAAAAAATAACCATTGTAATAAACTCCAAGTAAGAGAACATTTCTACATGAAGCCCATCAGTTGGCTTCCAATACCAAAACAAATACAACAACGTTTCAAATGAGAAAGATAATACCTTTTGATAAAAAATAGAATACACTGAACGCCTAAGCACTACAGTAACTTCTCCTTACAGGCAGTTTTAAAACCTTGCCCAAATATATTCGTTTAAAAGAAACAGTAACACTACATACGGACTCCCATTTAGACGGGCAATAATATACATCAGACACTTCTGTCACAAATACACTACTGGCCATTAAAATGACATTCTACAGACGTGAAATTTAACCTACAGGAAGAAGATGCTGTGATATGCAAATGATTAGCTTTTCAGAGCATTCACACAAGGCTCGCACCGGTGGCAACACCTACAATGTGCTGACATGAGCGAAGGTTCCAACAGATTTCTCATACATAAACAGCAGTTGACCGGCATTGCATGGTGAAACGTTGTTGTGATGCCTCGTGTAAGGAGGAGAAATGCGTACCATCACGTTTCCGACTTTGAGAAAGGTCGTATTGTAGCTTATAGCGTTTGCGGTTTATCGTATCGCGACACTGTTGCTCGTGTTGGTCGAGATCTAATGACTGTTAGCAGAATATGGAATCGGTAGGTTCAGGAGGGTAATACGGAACGCCGTGCTGGATCCCAATGGCCTCGTATCACCAGAAGTCGAGATGACAGGCATCTTATCCGCATGGCTGTAACGGATAGTGCAGCCACGTCTTGATCCCTGAGTCAACAGATGAGGATATTTGCAAGACATCAACCATCTGCACGAACAGTTTGACGACGTTTGCAGCAGCATGGACTATCAGCTCGGAGACCGTGGCAGCGGTTACCCTTGACGCAGCATCACATATAAGAGCGTCTGCGATGGTGTACTCAACGACGAACCTGGATGCACGAATAGCAAAACGTCATTTTTTCGCATGAACCCAGGTTCTGTTTACGGCATCATGATGGTCGCATCCGTGTTTGGTGACGTCGCGGTGAAAGCACGTAGGATGCTTGTATTCGTCATCGCCGTATTGGCGTATCACCCGTCATGATGGTATGGGATGCCATTGGTTACACGTCTCGTTCACCTCTTGTTCGCATTGACGGCACTTTGGACAGTGGACGTTACATTTCAGATGTTTTACGAAGCGTGGCTCTACTCTTCATTCGATCCCTGCGAAACCCTACATTTCAGCAGGATAATGCACGACAGCATGCTGCAGGTCCCGTACGGGCCTTTCTGGATACAGATGGCCAACACATTCTCCAGATCTCTCACCAATTGAAAACGTCTGGTCAATGGTGGCCGAGCGACTGGCTCGTCACAATACGCCATTCACTACTCTTGATGAACTGCTGTATCGTGTTGAAGCTGCTTGGGCAGCTGTACCTGTACACGCTATCCAAGCTCTGTTTGACTCAATGCCCAGGCGTATCAAGGCCGTTATTACAGCCAGAGGTGGTTGTTCTGGGTACTGATTTCTCAGGATCTATGCACCCAAATTGCGTGAAAATGTAATCACATGCCAGTTCTAGTATAATATATTTGTCCAATGAATACCCGTTTATCGTCTGCATTTCTTCTTGGTGTAGCAATTTTAATGCTCAGTAGTGTAGATAGACTGACGATGGACGTCGGAATAGTTCGGTAAAGGGCAGAACGTTTTTGTATTATCGCGAAAAAGGAGAGAATGTGAAGGATATGATACGCATATTAGGATGATAATCATCAAAACAAATGGGTTTCTCATTGCGACGAAATCTCACGAAGTTTCATTCACGTAGTTTCTCCTCCCAATTAGGCAAAAATTTTGCTGACTTTCCAACTGTGCCGCAGAAATGACAGTCATAATAAAATACGAGAAATCAAAGCTCGCCCAGGAAGATTTGAGTGTTCGTTTTTCGCACGCCCTGTTTGAGAGTAGAAAAATAGTCTGGAAGTGGTTCGATTTACCCGCTGCTAAACACTTAAGTGTTAATTGCAGAGTGGTAGTCCAAGTAGAAGTATTGTGTTCTGTTGTCTAGGTGGCACATCACGCTCTTATCCACACAGATACTGTAATTAGAAAACTTCGTGTGTCAGACAGTAATTAGGAACAATCGAAAAAGACAACAGTAATAAATATTTTCCTAGCAGCTATTCAAAATAATTGTCGACAAAATTCCCCAAGCTGTGACGCATTTCATAAGTGTAGAACTTATTTCACAATTCGTCTATAAAGATCTGAATGTAGCTCATTAACGTAATAAATAATTCATGAAACGATGACATGTCACTTTTCCTCATTTTGTTATCACTACCTGTTTCTGAGGTAATGCTTCAGCTTCAGGTGCTACAGACATATCATTTTATTTGTACTGCTTTGATATCCGTCAGCATGACATGGCACAACACAATGTTTTTCACGTTTTAACAGTCTGCCGTTGTACAATTAACCATAACAGATATGATAATGTAGCACATAACCTTTATTGTTTACTCTGTATTATTGAACATCTTCGAAACTAAATACTTGAGTGAAGCCGAAACGAAATTTACTTCAAATAAGTTTGTTATAATAACAACAATTTCATCTAATTTACCAGAGCGGCAAAATTGTTAGGCTGGGAGATTAATTTTAGGGAAGGCCGGATTTTAGCTCTGTCTAGCCATCGTTTAGCTTTCTTTTTCTACATCTCTTGGTGTGAACGTTAGTGTTGCAGCGGCACGTTTTGTGCTCCATTTTCCTACAGCTGGAAGTGTACTCCGTCTCTAACGCCCCCACCGTCGACGACTCTGAAGTTTGACCTTCATTATACTGCTAAATAACTGTGAAGGAAAGCCTTGTGCTCGGTACTTCACGTTCCAACTGTTTCACAAAACGCTAAGACCTTGACGATAGTATCATTCGGAGTAGGGGGTCTGCGTGTTAATTAACCTTATCACCCGTGAGCGGAACACTCGAAACTGGCGAATATGAGATACGATAGTCGTATCGAGTATATTCGCGGAGCACCAAACATTTTCTTTACTGTATCAGCTGCTCATATTATCAAATACATTCCACATGAGATAAAGCGTGTCTTGCTGCGGAGGACTGACGCTATAAATGAAATGTCCACAGACCTATAGCCGCAGTGAGGCAACACGCCTATCTAGAGACTACCTTTTGTCGCAAGTGCCACCAGGCGCGTTTTGTCTAAATATAGTTTCGTAATACTCGTAATGGAACACTTCACTGTTGCGTTTTCCCATTCTTTTTGCGCCTATTACTAAGTGAGATCTCACATTTCCAATGTTTATCCTGTCAGTTCTTTTTATTCGCGGTAAGTAGCGGAATGAGCCGTTTATTTACACATCACGAAGAGCGCAGAAATAAAACAGCCACACGGGAACGGTTGGCGTGACGTAATCTCCAAACAAACGGCATGTAACATGTAAGAGAGTTCGCAGTAATGCAGCCCTTCTCGCTAAATATAGCTGCTGCTCCAAGTTGTCCGTGGTCGTATGGAACACTACACCAATGAAACTACTGTTTCTAACCATTGTGGTACAATGCATGGCACTTGCAATTGAAATGAATCTTACACAACACACACTGTTAGCAATGACGAGTGCCCTCACTACAGAAAGTGAGTTATGGGCTGTGGGGAAAACGGGAAAAAAAGACAATCGAAACGTTCGAGATGTGGTGCTGTAGGAGAACGATGAAACTTAGATGCACTGATAAGATAAGAAATAAGATTACCCGCAGAACTGGCGAGGAAATGAACTGACAAGAAGCAGGGGCAATAGGACTTTGTCAGGAGATGATGAGAATGATTCTCATCCAAACGTCGAATTTCGATGCAGCTACCGAGAGGCGAGCGTTAGAACCTTTCATCAGTTGTATATACCGGGAAAGTACATTCACATACAATTGGGCACACGTTACGACATAAAGGAATAACTTCCACGGTACGTGAGGCAGCTGTAAATGGTAAAAACTGTAAAGACAGATGTTGGTATATATCTAACAAATAATTGAGGACACTGGATGGAATTACTACTTCGAAATGAATGGGAGAGGAGAGGGCTTCGTAGCAGGTCATGTTCGACAGTCAATATAAACGAAGAAAGAAAAAGAAAGAAAGGAATTTGTCCGGAATGAGCAGCGTTATCGAAAATCGCGTTGAAATGTGTAATTACGATATTTAGAGGAGCATTACACATTGTGTATCGTTGTTTACATCGCATTTTATGTTAAATGGCATCAAAAGGAACGATACGACTGAGTCTCGATTGGATAGACAGATCGGCCTTCGATTGTTTGTCGTATCGTGAAAGTGCACTACATACAAATTTATTGTTGTTGTGTACGTATAGGTGAATATTACCGAAATGCTAACGCGGTTTCTTTACGGAAGAATGGAAAACTGGCAGAAATGGACCTCGGGGAAGATTACTTTGAGCTTCGGAGAAGTGTAGGAATACACGGGGCAGTACAGGCCCTACGACTTACCTTAAAAGACAGATGGTAAGGAAAAGCAAACCTGCGTTTGTTGTAACTGCAGACTTAGACAAAACTATCAGCAATGTTGACTGGAATACTACCTGTGAAATTCTGAAGGTGGCAGAGGTAAATTACAGGGAGCGAAAGGCTTTTTCCAACTTGTACGAAAACCAGACGGCAGTTATAAGAGTCGAGGAGCGTGAAAGGGAAGCGATGGTTGAGAAGGGAGTGAGGCACGTTTGTACCCTATCGCCGATCTTATTCACTCAGTACATTGAGCGGTAAATTTACAGAAGAAAAATTTGGAGAAGGATTTAAAGTTCAGGGAGAAGAAAAGAAAAGCTTTGAGGTTTGCTGTTACACCGTAATTGAGCCGGAGACAGCAAATAACTTGGGAGAGCAGTTGAACGGAATGGACAGTGTCTCTAAATGAGGATACAAGATGAACACCAACAAAAGAACAATAAGGACAATAGAATGACGTCAAATTAAATCAGGTGAAGCTGAGGAAATTAGATTAAGAAACGAGACACTCAAAGTAATAGATGAGTTTTGTTATTTGGCCAGCAAAATGATGACAGCCGAAGTAAAAGAATATAAAACGTAGACGGACAATGGCAAGAAAGGAGCGTCTGAAGAAAAGAAATTTGTTAACATCGAATAGCGTTAGGAAGAGGTGGGCTTCATCTGATGGTTTTCAGTTATTTATAAAACAACTATACCAAGTACTGAAGTTTTTAATTTGTAACTGAATATTTTAAATTAATATTATAAGTAAATTTTCCATTTACTATGAGTAAATAAAGAGGAGACTTAAATGTCTCGTGGAAAATGGAAGCTGAATAAATGAATTAAAATTTGTGCCACGGCCGGGACTTGAAACCAGGTCTTCGTGTTTACTAGGCAGGAATGCTGACCATTACACCTCCACAGCACTTGCTGCACGGACTACGCACCCGCATCTCGTGGTCGTGCGGTAGCGTTCTCGCTTCTCACGCCCGGGTTCCCGGATTCGATGCCCGACGGGGTCAGGGATTTTCTCTGCCTCGTGATGGCTGGGTGTTGTGTGATGTCCTTAGGGTAGTTAGGTTTAAGTAGTTCCAAGTTCTAGGGGACTGATGACCATAGATGTAAAGTCCCATAGTGCTCAGAGCCATTTGAACCACGGACTACGCAAGTCCAGTTCCCTCCCGAACACGAACTTCATATCTTCAGCTTATTTTACCCCGAAATCGTCACTACTGCCAGGGCTCTCAGGAATTGGAATAGCACCCCAGCGTAGCGCGTAATGGGGAAATCCTGTACCTCAAGTGACCGCATATCTCTTATAATTAAATTTAATAATTTTCCATTAAATATTCGAAACAAGTCTATTACACAGCTATACTGAAGTCCTTTGTCATTTCATGTACTCCAGTTCTGTCTCATAGAAGAGGCATAGTAATTAGCAGTGCTGCGATTTATACCATTTCTAAAGACACATCAAGATACAAAACAAAGTTTGTAAATACTTGCAGTTAAACTAACTATATGACTAATGAATGGAAAATAAATTGAGGACTAATAAATGAAAATCGAATTGTATTGACACACTGGGAAGATGTACGCAAACCACTCGGCGTCAGTGAAAAAGCAACCGTCAGTTCCCAAGAAAAATGTTTCAAAACGATCTTAATAAATTACAATTCCGGTTCTGACCCTTTTTTTTTTTGCAAGTATTCGTTGAGATACGGAGTACAAGTGCCAGTGTTGCTAAATATTGCGCTTTATTTTCCATAGTTCAACTTCTTAACACATTGGTGTTCGTAGCATTGGTTGAAATTGCTTGGAAAACCGGTCGTGTGTGGCGATCTCGAGTCTAGCAGCCTATTGCAGCGATATCGCTTGCGACAAATCGCTGCGATCTGAAACGAAATTTTTGGACATTTGTTGTAAGGTCTTATGGGACCAAACTGCCAAGATCGTCGGTCCCTAAGCTTACACACTACTGAAACAAACTTAAACTTAATTACGCTAAGGACAACGAACACACACATGCCTGAGGGAGAACTCGAACCTCTCACGGGGGTAGCCGCGGACCGTCACAAGGCGCCTTACACCGCGCGACTAAAAAAGAAACGAGCCGCAGGCTATTGAAACCAGTACCTGTATGTTAGAAGTATTGACCCTGCTGTTGAGACACTTGTCTCACTGTGTCACAAGGCCGTCAATGGCTGTCTCATAGCCGCGCGGGATTAGCGGAGCGGTCTGGGCCGCTGCAGTCATAGACTATGCCGAGGTTCGAGTCCTCCCTCGGGCATGGGTGTGTGTGTTTGCCCTTAGGATAATATAGGTTAAGTAGTGTGTAAGCTTAGGAACTGCTGACCTTAGAAGTTAAGTCCCATAAGATTTCACACACACATTTGAACATTTTTTTCTGTCTCATAAAATTCCCAGGGCTGCGATGTTAACCAGTTCCGCATGTACAGCTGGACGTCGACGTCCGAGGTGAATCATTTGCCCCTCAGAGCCTTTTTAATAGGACCAAAAATGGCGTAATTACAGGGAGGGTAGCCGAGAATCTCCCATTTGAATTCCTGCAGGAAGGGTGGTCAAGATTTGCGAATAACGCATGGCATTCACTGTTGTCCCGTGCTGCAGGGGGTGAATCAGAAGGGGGCCATCTTGGTCAAAGAAGTACGTCAGCATAACCTTTCCTCGAACGACGACGTCCGGCTGTGCGTGCGGTACTGGTTAACGTCGGAGCCCCGGGAATTTTATGAGACAGCCATTCACCGCCTTGTGTCACAGAGGGACAAGTGTCTCAACAGCCAGGGTCAACACTTCTAACATACCGGTATTGATTTCTGTAAGTATGCGTCCGGCTCGTTTCTTTTGGAACGCCCCTTATATTACACTATTGATCGCTATACCTCACGAACTAACAATAACCCTTTTTTAAAAAAAAATGTTCATATGTTTCCATGTACTTCAAAATTCCATTGCCTCACCTGTAAGTGTTTCATTGCCAAGGTGGAAGCTCAGTATCAAAAATATTCAGTGGATATTTGCTCTTACACGAACCACATCTCCTAAAATCCGCTTGCTGGGTAACGATATTGTTGTTTTAATAGAATTACTCAGTAAGCAAGTGGCAAAAAATGTGTATTCTGGAAAAGCTCGAATCTTGAGCATTCTAGAGCCTAAGTTTATTTAGTTATAATGACAGTTTTTGACATGCGGAGGTACAGAAGAATGCTAAAAATTAGATGGGTAGATGGATTAACTATGAAGACGTACCGAATTGAGAAAAAAAGAAATTTGTGGCACAGTCTGATTAAAAGAGGCGACGGGTACACGGCCGGTCCGAAAACAGTTTCCTACACAAGCGTCCAGTTATTTGGCACCACCTCTTCCATCCTTTTTTCCTCGTACAGCTCCACCCGTGTCGGTTGTTGCTACTAATTGTGATATGCACTGTATGCAAACCTTGTACATACAAGCTCGTGGCACTTGTCTCATCTAGTAGTAGGGCTGTCTACAAAATATCGATATTTCCCCAAGAAACTATCGATTTATATCGGAGTCATATTCTTCCACGATATGTCGATATCAAAAAGGCTATATCAAATGGACATATATTTATTCATAATTTTTCGCAATTTTCGGTAAATATTTGAAACTCTAGTATTTGAAACTGTAGTAATTTTACTTCCATTGTGTGAAGGGGTCTTCATACTTTTACAGATTTCATGACGTCCAGTCTTTCTCTTTGACTGTGTGAAGCAAGGATAGGTGGCACAAAAGAAGTAGTTCGATTACACTAGAGGATGGCGGTGTGAATGGAATATCTAGATTTTCGATGTGAAGAAATAGCGCACCAGTTCTGTTAAAAACAGTTTCGATGCAGCAACTAGTAAGATATTTCTTCATACTGGCATTCTTCAACAACAGCTGCTGAAAGTTATGAACAAAAATCTAAATAGCTAGATTGGTCTTTGCGGTGAGCGCAGACGTATGAGGTGAAATGCTGACGTAATCGGCGCTCGGTGCTAGCTACAGCAACTGCAACGTTTAGCTTCACCACGCAGTCTTCCTACATCAGCGTGAAAAAAGGTTATTTCGACATATAACCAATGACAAATGAATAAAATAAGGTATGAGAGATTAATTCGGATAAAATATTGTATGTCAATGCACCACGTACACAGTTGTTAATTAACAACACAACAGTCGACCAAAAAAAGAGTTGTAATACAAGCTTTTCATCTGCACAGAGTCCAATTATTAACTTTGTAAGTAGGCTGTTTAGGTTTTTTTTATTGGTAACGCCGCCGCCACGTAGCGCTCTGTATAAAAATCACTGGCTGTGCCGTGTGCAGTCTGTGGCTAGTTTGCATTGTTGTCTGCCATTGTAGTGTTGGGCAGCGGCAGCTGGATGCTAACAGCGCGTAGCGTTGCGCAGTTGGAGGTGAGCCGCCAGCAGTGGTGGACGTGGGGAGAGAGATGGCGGAGTTTTGAAATTTGTAAGAATTGGTGTCATGAACTGCTGTATATATTACGACTACTAGGGTAAATACATTGTTTGTTCTCTATTAAAATCTTTCATTTGCTAACTATGCCTGTCAGTAGTTAGTGCCTTCAGTAGTTTGAATCTTTTATTTAGCTGGCAGTAGTGGCGCTCGCTGTATTGCAGTAGCTTGAGTAACGAAGATTTTTGTGAGGTAAGTGATTTGTGAAACGTATAGGTTAATGTTAGTCAGGGCCATTCTTTCGTAGGGATTTTTGAAAGTCAGATTGCGTTGCGCTAAAAAATATTGTGTTTCAGTTTAAGCACAGTCTTGTAATAATTTTTCTAAGGGGACGTTTCAACTTACAAATTTTCAAATTAAGTGTTCTTCTTCCACCTCTGGCTCTAAGAGGGACTGGCAGGCTGCTAGCTTGCTGATGTACAGAATATCTAGTAATAAATTAATACTAAAATATACAACTCTAAAACCAGCAGTGTATTTACAATGTGCTGCCGATATTTGTATAGGCCGACAAGGCCATATTGTTTTCTTCTGCATGTTGATATTTTTCGTTGACATATCGAGAGGCGGCAACGACATTTTAAATATCGATATATCGCATTCAACGATATTTTTACAAATATCAACAGTCCTATCAGCTAGCGCCGCAAGCGACCGCTATTAATTATGATGCGCCCGGCATAGAAATCTTACAGCTGTGCCGCCTCTGGAGCCCTTCCCTGCTTGGCACCCCAAGCGGCGGCTTGTACCGTTAGCGTCCTAGGTAGATAGGAAATATTCAAATCATCAAGGGCTCGTTAATGTGATAATGGAAGGAAACGTGAGGGGGTAAAAACTGCGGACGGAGAGCAAGGCGTGAGTACAGTAAGCAGGTACAAATGAGTATACTTCTAGGTCACCGCTCTCGTACTCTGGAATTTCTGCTCCGTCTCTAATGACCTAGCCGTTGAAGGGGCCTTAAACTTAAACCTCGTCCTCCTCATAGGTTGCAGTACTTATTCGGAGATCAAGATACTTGCACAAGGCATTCTAGTGTGGAGAACTGCATCAAAGAAGAGTGAAAACCAACACAACAATACAACAACAATACTAGAGTCAGAACGAGATTTTCACTCTGCAGCGGAGTGTGCGCTGATATGAGACTTCCTGGCATGTTCAAACTGTGTGCCGAACCGAGACTCGTAGGTCCCGAGTTCGAGTCCCGATCCGGCACACAGTTCTAATCTGCCAGAAAGTTTCAATACCAGAAGTGTTTTCCTGTGACTTTGGAAGGCTCAAAGGAGTATGCGAGTGGAACGATTTGAAATGGAATGATCATATAAAATTAATTGTTGGTAAGGCGGGTACCAGGTTGACATTCATTGGGAGAGTTCTTAGAAAATGTAGTCCATCAACATAGGAGGTGGCCTCCACGCTCCCCTTACCTCAAACCCTCTTGACTTTCATTTATGGGGGCATTTGAAAGCTCTTGTATACGCAACCCCGGTACTAAATGTAAATACTCTTCGTGCTCGTATTGTGGACGACTGTGATACAATACACCATTCTCCAGGGCTGCATCAGCGCACCAGGGATTCCATGCGACTGAGGGTGGATGCATGTATCCTCGCTAACGAAGGACATTTTGAACATTTCCTGTAACAAAGTGTTTGGAGTCATGCTGGTACGTTCTGTTTCTGTGTGTTTCCATTCCATGAGTAATGTGATTTGAAGAGAAGTAATAAAATGAGCTCTAACATGGAAAGTAAGCGTTTCCGGACACATGTCCACATAACATATTTCATTTCTTTGTGTGTGAAGAATGTTTCCTGAAAGTTTGGCCGTACCTTTTTGTAACACCCTGTATTGCTTCCCCCTACTTATACCTCCCGAGGTGATCACGAAGCCGGCCGCGGTGGTCTCGCGGTTCTAGGCGCGCAGTCCGAAATTGTGCGGCTGCTACAGTCGCAGGTTCGAATCCTGCCTCGGGCATGGATGTGTGTGATGTCCTTAGGTTAGTTAGGTTTAAGTAGTTCTAAGTTCTAGGGGACTGATGACCACAGCAGTTGAGTCCCATAGTGCTCAGAGCCATTTGAACTATTTTGAGATCACGAATGTAAAATTAGAGAGATTCGAGCGCGCACGGAGACTTTCCGGCAGTCGTTCTTCCCGCGAACCATACGCGACTGGAACAGGAAAGGGAGATAATGACAGTGGAACGTAAAGTGCCCTCCGCCACACATCGTTGGGTGGCTTTCGGAGTATAAATGTAGATGTAGTTGAAGAGAGACTTCCACTATCCAGATTATCTTCTTGGTAATGTCTCACCATGTATTTTTAAAGTAACACATGGAGCGTGAGTACCTGTTGTTAGAAGTTAGGATAGAGTTTGCTGCAACGTTCTTTGAACTGGCGAAAACTGTACCAGTTTTTGCCGTATGCCCCGACATCACGACACTGTCAAGTCACAATTGTGTGTGGAACGACCGTCAGTGAAGTTGTCTTATATTGTGTGGAACGTTGGAGAGAGTGACAGATAGATAGATAGAGAGAGAGAGATAGAGAGAGAGAGAGAGAGAGAGAGAGAGAGAGCTTCTCAGCCTTGAAATCAATACGCCATTAGCAACGAGTGAAACTAATGAAAGACATCGGACTATTTTTAGCATCATATAAGATCGAGAGAAGTAGTTCCTGAGTTCCACACGTTCCCTGCATGAGTGTCACGTGCGCAAAAGGGGAACTGTCAGTGAAAGATGCGTCGCGTAAGCGAGGCCGGCAAGCCTAGGCGGAGGCGGTCACTTCGGATAGTCGGGTGACTCATGCGGCACAATTGGCTGCGGGGGTGGGGCGGGATGGGGGGGGGGAGGCGCGGGCCAATTGCTGCCGCCCCTCCTCCCCCTCCCGCGGCGGGCCGCGCCGCTCCTCAGATGGAAATAAGTGATTAACGTTCACTTAGGCGCTCCTGCGTCACCGCGTCTTCTCCTGCCGACGCGCCGCCACTGACGAAAGTCTTAAAAGCTCGCCCCTCACCGCCGCAGCCAGCACCTGCCTTTTTCTTCTCATCTCATCGAAAAACTGACTTTCCGATCACATTCTCCCCCCATTTTTCTCGGTTACTGAGTTTTGATTTACACCTAAAATGAATCTCTCTCACTTTCGCAGCGAATATCCCATCGTACGCGATCCGTTGTTTTCTTGATTTGGCAAATTCATTATATTTTAACTTAATGGCCGTGTGCGCTTCCTGTTACCAAGTCGTCTGGCACAGGAAAATGTCGGAAAACGCGAAGATTCGAGGGGGAGTCAAATGAAAACTTTAAAAGTCTAATTAAAAAATCGACATTTCGCGCCATTATTCTGTAAGTTGGCAGACTTGTTACCAATGATGTAAATGCCCCTGTAAACGAGCAAATTTTGTGAAACGCGCCCTTACTTAGCGCGGAATAGTCGAACAAGTCCGTACACGTGCTACTGTTCGTGTTTGTGAGTCTTTTGACAATAGTGGGAATGACCACAAACCACAAACGTAGACAAAGTAGTCCTGGCATTGACTTTGGCCCTGTATTTAAAGAAAAAGACGTCAATAAGACGCTGGCCCAGGGAATGCCTTAAAATGAGAGATTTACCCATGAAAATCTTCCAAAGGAAGTATCACTCTCAAAACCCGTTGATTACATCACATTTCTTCGAATGGACAATGAATCCTTTCAAAAATTGTTAAGGTCCTCATAAAAGAACAAATTCGTCTGTCATACAAGCCGTACACGTACCAAGAAAGCTTGTCAACTTTATCCATACTCTTGAAGCATACGCTTTTCCTATATCACACATTTTGCACTAATAGGAATGACTACAAATGCAGATAAAGCATTTGAACTATCCTGGCACTGTGTTTAAAAACGGAGAAGATAAAAAAACAAGACGCTTGACAAGGGAATTGTTTAAAATGAGAGAGAAATATACAGATGAAAACTTGTTAACGGAAATGTTACACTCAAAACCTGATGATTATATCAACTCTCTGCGAATGGACAGCGCGCAACGTGTAATACCATTTTGGAGTAACTTCGCTCACAGATTGAAAAAGAAAATGCAGGTATGCTAAAATGTATTTTCTTCTTGCTCATGTAATGACACTTCATTAGCATGTCACAACGTGGAAACATGTAGCCCACATCGTCCTTAGAGGAACCAGAGAACTTCGATTTCTGTTACTTCATTTCACTCCCGACTGTAAAATATTGAGTAAAATGTCGATTTTGTTCATAACCTCTTCCAAGGTACTACATAGCTAGGAATGATGCGATATCTGTACTATATTGGTAATTGTCAGAGCTATTTTGTTTTTATCCTTGATCGTAGTTCCTATAGTTTTAGAAACTCGCCATATAGTGAGAGAAATTGTAATAAAACAAGTTTTCACCATAAGTATGTGGCGAAACATCGACACAAACAGCGCCCGCCGTCTTATCAAACTTTGGGTCAATCAAAATTTCTCTCAGACACATCAAACACGATCTGTGTTTGACAAACACTTCAACAACGCCATACATCGTCAAACATTTGCCAAGCGTATTTATGTTTGACAAAATGTTGATCTCTTACGGGGGGCCTTAAGCAACGCATTGCGAGCGGCAGCACACGGCAGACAAGCGAAACGCGGCCACAAACCGTTCAAAAAGGCTGACCCGCTTGCGACATGCTCCAAGGTTCAAATGGCTCTGAGCACTAAAATCTGAGGTCACCAGTTCCCTAGAACTTAGAACTACTTAAAACTAACTAACCTAAGGACATCACACACATCCATGCCCGAGGCAGGATCCGAACCTGCGACCGTAGCGGTCGCGCGGTTCCAGACTGAAGCGCCTAGAGCCGCTCGGCCACATCGGCCGGCCATGCACCAACGAAGAACAGCGTTCTGTCATGCGTTTTCTGAGCAGCGAAACCTGTTGAAATCCATCGGCAAATGAAGGTCCAGTATGGTGATGCATGGCCGGCCAGTGTGGCCGAGCGGTTATAGACGCTACAGTCTCGAACCGGGCGACCGCTACGGTCGCAGGTTCGAATCCTGCCTCGGGCATGGATGTGTGTGATGTCCTTAGGTTAGTTAGGTTTAAGTAGTTCTAAGTTCTAGGGAACTGATGAACTTAGAAGTAAAGTCCCATAGTGCTCAGAGCAATTTGAACCATGGTGATGCATGTCTGTCAGTGCAGCAATGCATGAATGTGGTAGAAAGCTCGGATTTGGCGCGACGGCTGTGATAGACGCTCAGCGCTCGGGTAGGAACACCGCGTTGTGGCACCAAAGGCTACGGCAGTAGTTGAAAACATTCTCGTGGAAAATCACCTCGTGATGGACGAAATAGCCGCAAATATGAACATCAATCATGGCTCAGAACATCAATGTTTTAAGTTTCGCGAAGTATCTCTAAGATGGCTGTCACGGCAGTTCACTCTAGAACTGAAAGAGCAACGCGTCACAGTTGCTTCACACGTTCCATAAAATAACATACTGCACCGAGAAAGAAATCACAACAGTTATTTTATAGACAGCAATAGTTGTCGTTCGCAATTGACGTAACCGGGAGCTGAGGCAGGAGAGCGATGTGACAGCTGTATGCAAGACAGAAGGTGTGAACAATTCATTCTCTGATTGGTTGTTGCTGTGACAACTGTCCTATGAATAACTACCGGCCAGTCACTTCGTTATTTTGATACAGGTACAGATAAATAGTACGCAATCATAGTGAAGTGCTGTAATTATTCTAATCTTATCTCAGCCTTCTCTAAGAGCGCGGTACCGGGAGAGTGAAGTGAAAATCTCAAATATTTATAATTGTTTTTTATTGAAACAAAAGTGCAACACAAGAGGTACCATTTTTCGACATAGTCTCACTGTCGTTCAACATACATCCTCCAGCGCATGGGAAGTGCACAGATTCCTCTGAAAAATAAAAAATAGTCTTTTGGTCGTGTGCACAGCAACTTGTGCGTCGCCTGCTGCACCTCTTCACTCAAAGGTAATTTCTTTCCTCTCATCGCCACCTTGAATGGCTCAAACATGTGGTAATCTCTCGGTGCGAAGTCTGGTGAGTAGTGAAGATGTGGCAAAACACCAAAGTTCAGGTCGTCTATGATCGCAAGTGTTACACGGGCAGTATGAAGCCGAGCATTGTCATGTGTAGACGCTTGTTGTAGTCAGAAGTCGACGCCGATTCCATCTTATTGCAGGCAGAAGCTGATTTTTTAACATACTGGAATACGACGCACTGGTTGTGGAGTTTCCGCTAATCGTTTAGTGTTCCAAGACAGTGCCTCGGACATCCCAAAATAAGATTAGCAAAACCTTCCTTGCAGGTGGCTGGCTCCGGAACTTCTTGGGTTTTGGTGACGGTGTGCATGATGTCATTCCTTGTTTGCTCTCTTTGTTTAGGATTGGTGACGGTGTAACTAGGTTTCGTCTCCTGTAAGGACTCTTACGAAGAATCTGTCACCTTCTGTTTCGAAAATGGCTCTGAGCACTATAGGACTTAACTTCTGAGGTCATCAGTCCCCTGCCGGAACCGCGTGACTGCTACGGTCGCAGATTCGAATCCTGCTCGGGCATGGATGTGTGTGATGTCCTTAGGTTAGTTAGGTTTAAGTAGTTCTAAGTTCTAGGGAACTTATGACCACAGCAGTTGAGTCCCATAGTGCTCAGAGCCATTTGAACCATTTTTTTTCATCAGTCCCCTACAACTTAGAACTACTTAAACCTAACTAAACTAAGGACACCACACACATCCATACCAGAGGCAGGATTCGAACCTGCGGCCGTAGCGGTCGCGTGTTTCCAGACTGTAGCGCCTAGAACCGCTCGGCCACCTCGGCCGACTTGTTTCGAAGCACCGCAGATGTTCCATAGGAAATTACCACAAATTTCCAAATTCTTGCGACCGGTCGGCCCTGAATAGCCCATCAGGGTCAGTACGCGGATCTGGAAAAAATACTACGCAAGTATCCGTAAACGCTGGTGTTTACATTCTGCCCACAGCACACACACTCTTCCGCTACGACATCAAAAAATTATCGTTTTCAGAATCATTGTTGATAAATTGTACAATGAAATCTGACATTGGTATCTGACTCCTCTCTGACCTGAGCACTTATCATTAGTTACACAGTGAACACTATACTGAGCCTGGCCCTTCAACGATGAGTAACAACTACGTAGTTTTGTTTACTTTGGCTGTATTTCATGCTTCCAACAATAGTTTCTAAATCTCAATATACTTGCAGTGACAGTTGCTTCATATTTTGGGTTACCAGACGTCCAGAAATTCCCGGATATCACCTACATTTTAACCATTTTTCCTGCGTCCAGGGGGAATTTTTAAAAGTTTTTAATTTCCTACATTTCCAGAAACAAGCAGTGATCTTTAGAAAATGAACTGTCAAGTAAGGCAAATAGCCGCAATTGCAACTCTTTGTGGGAATATGGCTACAACGGCTACGGCCAAAGAGTATACTCATGCATTAGTAACATCTAAAGAGAGATGTACCAACGCAGCATTTGCACTCCGGGACGAAGCAAAGCAATGGTTTGCTCTCACTCTTCTATTTTTTCTTCAGCAACATTGGCTTATGTTTCTGTAGCACACAATGGTAAACCTATTTTGTTTCTTTTTAATCCGCTCACTTGAAGCGGCATATTGCAATAGAGACTATTTAAGGCGTTTTAATTTGACATTGCCTGTTTTGGTATATTATAATTATTCTAATGCGACGAGTTGTCCTCCTTATGAGTGACGTATTAAGAGCGACATATTGTTGCTGCATGGCAGACAAATGTGTATGTATAGTTTCCCTGAGGCATATTTAAAAACAATAAGATTATGTTAATATTAAAAAGCTTTGGGGTTTTGGCACCCACTTCGTTAGTCCTTCGTAGACTTCGCGTGATCAACGTCCTTTCTCACACTTCACCTGTGGTGAGTTATCTGATGAACGCTGGACTATTTATAAGCTGTGAAGGAATTGACGGGGTGCACCCAAACTACTAATGAGTCATACTACTCGCGTTCGTTTATGATGGTGAATTGATTACGCTTAATACGTCTCCTGATTTTAATCTGCAATAAAATGAACAAATGAAGTTATTTTTATAATAGAAATGTCACATGATCCCCTTCGACTCCAGTATATGGGCTGACTTTAAACCTAAAAATCTGGGTTCTGGCTATAATCCAAGGAACATTTTCGCGCATCCATTTCTGCTAAGGCTACGTGCTTGCCCGGTCTGATTTCACGGAACGTCCAGCGTAAAGTGTAAAGTGCACATCCAACCGCAGTTGCGTGTGGTTGGAGCCTACCCACACTCAAGAGAAATGAAATTCACTTGAAAAGACGGAGCAGAGCCTCGCGACTGACTTTATAGCTTTCCTAGATTCCGATACGTCATTCCTTTCGCTCTGCTCCATTGTTAACCGCTTGACAGCTGCCTGTTGTAACTTGTTTTTCTTCTAGCGGACAGAATGAGGTCAGCGTGATCCATTATTACGTAAGCTACACTGAGCGAGCCTCATGACCAGAAGAGGCAATACAAAACACAGCCTCTGATGAAAAATGTGACAAAGATGTGGCGAATACTGCGATGTATACATCTCCAAATACACACCGTGATCTACAGTACTGTGCATTACGGAAGGTACATTGTACAAATATAGCGGTATACAAAAATGTAGGTTCAAATTGCTGTACACTATGGGACTTAATATCTGAGGTCATCAGTCCCCTAGACCTAGAACTACTTAAACCTAACTAACCTAATGACATCACACACATCCATGCCCAAAGCAAGATTCGAACCTGCGACCGTAGCAGCCGCTTGGTTCCGGACTGAAGCGCCTAGAACGATTCTACCACAGCGGCCGGCACAAAAATGTTGGGACGACAGCAACTTTCACATGATGTGTCATTCCCAAGTAACATAGCTCGATGACACTTGGGCCTTACATAGAAAGAACTGCTGTAATATACAGAAGGCTGTTGTTGTTGTGCTCTTCAGTCCGGTGACTGGTTGGATGCAGCTCTCCATGCTACTCCATCCTGTGCAAGCTTCATCAACTCACAGAACCTACTGCAAACTACATCCTTCTGAATCTGGTTAGTGTATTCATTTCTTGGTCTCCCTCTACATTTTTTACCCTCCACACTTGCCCTCCAATACTAAATTGGTGATCCCTTGATGCCTCAGAACGTGTCCTGTCAACCGATTCCAGCTTCTAGTCAAGTTGTGCCACAAATTCCTCTTCTCCCCAATTCTATTCAGTACCTCCGCATTAGTTACGTGATGTACCCACCTAATCTTCAGCATTCTTCTGCAGCACCACATTTAAAACGCTTCTGTTTTCGTCTTGTCTAAACTGTTTATCGTCCATGATTCAATTCCATACATGGCTACACTCCATTGAAATACTCCCAGAAAGAACTTCCTGACACTTAAATTTATACTCGATATTAACAAATTTATGTCCTCCCTTCTTCGACTGTCATCAGTTATTTTGCTTCCAAATAGCATTAGTTTCGTATCACTAGCAGTCGAGAGTACAGGCATCTTATCTGCATGGCTGTAACGGATCGTGCAGCCATGTCTCGATCCCTTAGTCAACATATGGGGACGTTTGCAAGACAACAACCATTTGCACGAGCAGTTCGACGACGTTTGTAGCAGCATGGACTATCAGCTTGGAGACCATGGCTGCGGTTACCCTTGACGCTGCATCACAAAAAAATGGTTCAAATGGGTCTGAGCACTATGGGACTTAATATCTGTGGTCATCAGTCCCCTAGAACTTAGAACTATTTAAACCTAACTAACATAAGGACATCACACACATCCATGCCCGAGGCAGGATTCCAACCTGCGACCGTAGCGGTCACGCGGTTCCAGATTTAAGCGCCTAGAACCGCACGGCCACAACGGGCCTGCTGCTGAATCACAGACTGGGGCGCCTGCATTGGTGTACTCAACGACGAACCTGGGTGCACGAATGGCAAAACTTCATTTTTTCGGATGAATCCAGGTACTGTTTACAGCATCATGATGGTCGCATCCGTGTTTGGCAACATCGCAGTGAACGCACATTGGAAGCGTGTATTCGTCATCGCCATACTGGCGTATCACCCGGCCCGATAGTATGTGGTGCCATTGGTTACAAGTCTCGCTGACCTATTGTTCGCATTGACGGCACTTCGAACAGTGGACGTTACATTTCAAATGTGTTACGACCCGTGGCTCTACCCTTCATTAGATCCCTGCGAAACCCTACATTTGAGCAGGATAATGCACGACCGCATGTTGCAGGTCCTGTACGGGCCTTTCTGGATACAGAAAATGTTCGACTGCTGCCCTGGCCAGCACATTCCCCAAATCTCTCACCAATTGAAAACGTCTGGTCAATGGTGGCCGAGCAACAGGCTCGTCACAATACGCCAGTCACTACTCATGATGAACTGTGGTATCGTGTTGAAGCTCCATGGGCAGCTGTACCTGTACACGCCATCCAACCTCTGTTCGACTCAATGCCCAGGCGTATCAAGGCCGTTATTACGGCCGGAGGTGGTTGTTCTGGGTATTGATTTCTCAGGATCTATGCACCCAAATTGCGTGAAAATGTAATCACATGTCAGTTCTAGTATAATATATTTGTCCAATGAATACCCGTAAATCATCTGCATTTTTTCTTGGTGTAGCAATTTTAATGGCCAGTAGTATAGTTCCGGGTACCCTGTCAGATTGTATGTATAAGGGATTTCGCAAATCATAACGTGCATACATTTTCAGGAAAACTGTTTGCTTTTCTTCATTCACCTTTCGATAGTTGCAAATATGTCTGTTCTAATAATTAAATTTAATTATAAATAGTAAGTAGTCAAATAACACAAAACTCACTAAAAGTTCATGCAAATACACGTGACTTTTTAAAATTATGTTACCTCTGAAATGTCACATAAATTAAACAATATGACTAGTGATGAAAAAAATGTAGATTAAGAAATTAAGCATCAGCTGGAGTTGAACTGTCATTTTATACACGTTCCTCTTACGTAACTGGAACCATAATGTCTTGACCACCACGAATTGTAATGTCCAGCACTTACGCACCATTGCACCTGTTAAAAAACAGACGTGTAAAATTTCTCTTGCGATTTCCTCGGAATTGCCAGAGTAGTGCACCTACTACATGCACGTTATATTGTTTCCATGGTCTACCCGTAAAGTGTACAAAGTTTGAAGTAAATCTGTAATCCGAACGTCGTGGCCTCCCCTAGTTAGTATTGGAGTTGGCTGTTCGAGCACACACGGCACTACAGAGGAGGGGACATTGGAAGTGGTGGGGGTTCCGCTGAAGCCTGTGCATAGATCAAAGTAAACAGGAGGAAACGCCAAGCTCTAATTCGTTTGATACCTAAAAAAAATTGTCGCAGCTAAGAACTAGGAAAATACTACAGTGATAACATGGTCTCCCGTGGCAGCCACAGGACACACACAATGTAAAATAAAAGGAAAACAATAAGAAACCCACTGAGGATGCCGCAGCTGTGGTGAAAGATGCTACAGTGGTAAAACAAAACAATAATTTGTGTACTTGCAAAGAGGTGGGCCCATCCTTGATTCATTACCATTTTTCTCACAGCACGGGAACTGTGATAGGACATAGAAAGCACAGTAGTGCAGGCAGAGAGGACATTCCTGGCCGAAAGAATTCTCCTGTTATCAGATATCGCCCTTAGTCTGTGGAGAAAATTTCAGAGAATGAGCTTTTACAGCACAGATTTGTATTAAAGTCAATAATCGGCAAGGAATTCATGCACGTTCTCATTGTTTTTGTGCGCCACGCCAAGACAATCAGAATTTTTTCGTGACAATTTATACTTTTTCTGAAATGCAGAATTAAGTAATTCATGCCTGCCTCAAATGATTTAGGGAAGCTACAGAAAATCCTAGTATTCGGACTGAAGTGTGAACCACACTCATTCTCTAATGGTAGTCCCGTGCATTACCCTCTACGCAAAATCGATCGGTCGCAACTCGCCAAGCTGTAATGAAAATGGAAAGTAATCCCTACTTTTCACGGCTGCTAACAGCAAATCCATTGTTTCCGTTTGCAACAAAATTTCTCTTATTACGAGATCATACGCTGACAACACACGGAGAATTTCCAGTGTTGTGTACATCAGGGTTATTATTCCGCAGCACAGAAACCACGCGACACGCTCTCTAATTAATCGCTCACATAGTGTGCCATTGACATCAGAGATTCACATAAATGAGAGGTATTTCATCTTTTATATAGCGCTATGGAATTATTGAATGAAAGGGTCAAAAACAATAGGTCCCCCAACGTATTTTAAAAACTCTTCAAAAAATTTTGTTGCAGATTATTCTTTTTCCCTCAAATCCGTATCAGATTTTATTTAAAGTTGTCTTTGCCGTAGATACATCGGCATTCTGTTAGTTGTTTCCACAACGCGGCACTATGCACTCTTCTACTGCATGCTGCTTTTGTACTTAATTTCTCTTCTTCATGCGTTTTAGTAGGAACCAGTCGCCGAAGGGTCGGTGACTGCGTTTTCAAGTTTCATTTTGAATGTTATCGAACAGTTGCATCCATTGTTCAAAGTACCGGTGCAATCCGCAGCCCGTTTTACATGAGTGACTTTCTGATCGAAGTCGACTACTTGATATGCGTGAGCCTATCCTGTCTGCGTGTAAATCACACCGCGTGTGTGTCTATGACGTCAATGATCCATAGATGGTGCCGTGTGTGGAGTTCTAAATATGCGATTATGCTGCACAGGGCGCCTGCACTGAAACAATGGCCTATGACGGCGTCTGCCTGCATCGGAAGTTAACCTATTATGATTATGGTCACTCCTATTATAAAAATTAATTTTGTGCTTTCGTGCCTTCTTAATCTTTATTGTATTTTTTGCTGTGTTTTCGTAATACGATGAAAAGTTATAGTAGGTCCTGATATTTTTTCGTACTACTGATCTACTAGAAAAACGAAATATCTGATGAGAAGTCCTACATTATGGATAAACAAGAACGTAAATAGACAAATGTGTGTTCATGAAACAAAGTCAGAATTAACTGACGGGAAAAATAAGTTTCGAACTTATTTGGCACTTGTCTAGATATTGTTTGATATGTTTGAAGGTATATATTTTCTCGAGCAAATAAATGTATATGTTCTAAAATGTTTGGATGACGCTTTTCCTATTCTTTTCAGTGCTCAGGAGTCTAAAGAATTCTCCACACGATCTTTCACAAGAACTTCCACTATGAATTGTACTTTGGTCATTAAGAAACTCTTATTATTGATGCTTTTTCCTACATTTTCTTACTATATTTCAATTTTTTTCCTAAAAGGGATACTCCCTCATAACCTCACTTTAACAGTACATACAGGGAACTGCACAGTTGATAATTCTCAAAACACATGCGCAAATTTGCAGCTGACGAGTAAACTAAAATGGCCGCACGAAAATTCAATCACCAGCTTTCCGTCCGCAACGAGAAACGCATTCGTTTGAATGATTTCCACCCCAAACCGTGTATCGTGTCCGTGACACTCTTCCCCCCATTTTTCGATAGTACAGAACTTCCTGCCCTTCTTTGTACTTTATCAATGTACTCCGTTAATCATATTTGGTAAGCATCCCACACCGCGCAGCAGTGCTCCAAAAGAGGACGGACAAGAATAGTGTAGGCAGTCTTTAGTAGAACTGCTGCACCTTCTAAGTGTTCTGGCAATAAATCGCAATCTTTGGTTCACCTTCCCCTCAATATTCCCTTTGTGTGTTTTTTTTTTTTTTTTTCAATTTAAGCAGTTCGTAACTGTAATACGTAGGTATTTAGATGAATTTACAGCCTTTAGATTTGATTGATTTATCATGTAACCGAAGCTTAACTGATTCCATTTAGCACTCATGTGGAAGACCTCTCACTTTCTATTATTTAGAGTCAATTGCTAATTTTCGCACCATGCAGATACCTAAGCCGAGCCGAGCCGGCAAAGTGCGCTGCGTGCAGGGAGCATACAGCGGTGCTGGGCGGGCCGGGGCCGCGTGCCGATTGCGCTCTTTAGGCCTTCTTCTCGGTGTTCTTTGGCAGCAGTACGGCCTGGATGTTGGGCAGGACACCACCCTGTGCGATGGTGACGCCCGACAAGAGCTTGTTGAGCTCCTCGTCGTTGCGGATGGCGAGCTGCAGGTGGCGCGGGACGATGCGAGTCGTCTTGTTGTCGCGGGCCGCGTTTCCGGCCAGCTCGAGCACCTCAGCCGCGAGGTACTCCATGACGGCGGTGAGGTAGACGGGCGCCCCGGCGCCGACGCGCCCGGCGTAGTTTACCTTGCGCAGGAGGTGGTGGATTCTGCCGACCGGGAACTGGAGTCCAGCCATGCTTGAGCGGGACTTTGACTTGCCCTTGACTTTGCCTCCCTTTCCGCGTCCGGACATGGCGACGGGCTAGTGGCGTAACGGTAACGGTGAGAGCCGGAGCGAGTAGAGCAGCGGAGTGCGGGTTTAGGCCTCTTAGAGGTTGTCAGGAGCAGATCTTTAGCTTACGGCAAATAATGGAGAAGTGTTATGAGTGGAACAGGGAACTGTATCTATGCTTTATAGATCTAGAAGAGGCATATGACCGGGTTCCTAGGAGGAAGTTATTGTCTGTTCTACGAGATTATGGAATAGGAGGCAAACTTTTGCAAGCAATTAAAGGTCTTTACATGGATAGTCAGGCAGCAGTTAGAGTTGACGGTAAATTGAGTTCATGGTTCAGAGTAGCTTCAGGGGTAAGACTAGGCTGCAACCTGTCTCCACTGTTGTTCATATTATTTATGGATCATATGTTGAAAACAATAGACTGGCTGGGTGAGATCAAGATATGTGAACACAAAATAAGCAGTCTTGCATATGCGGATGACTTAGTTGTGATGCAGATTCGATTGAAAGTTTGCAAAGTAATATTCCAGAGCTAGATCAGAAATGTAAGGATTATGGTATGAAGATTAGCATCTCCAAAACGAAAGTAATGTCAGTGGGAAAGAAATATAAACGGATTGAGTGCCAAATAGGAGGAACAAAGTTAGAACAGGTGGACAGTTTCAAGTACTTAGGATGCATATTCTCACAGGATGGCAACATAGTGAAAGAACTGGAAGCGAGGTGTAGCAAAGCTAATGCAGTGAGCGCTCAGCTTCGATCTACTCTCTTCTACAAGAAGGAAGTCAGTACCAAGACTAAGCTATCTGTGCACCGTTCAATCTTTGTTGTATGGGAGCGAAAGCTGGGTGGATTCAGGTTACCTTATCAACAAGGTTGAGGTTACGGATATGAAAGTAGCTAGGATGATTGCAGGTACTAGTAGATGGGAACAATGGCAGGAGGGTGGCCACAATGAGAAAATCAAAGAAAAACTGGGAATGAACTCTATAGATGTAGCAGTCAGGATGAACAGGCTTAGATGGTGGGATCATGGTACACGTATGGGAGAAGCAAGGTTACCCAAGAGACTCATGGGTTCATCAGTAGAGGGTAGGAGGAGTCGGGGCAGACCAAGGAGAAGGTACCTGGATTCGGTTAAGAATGATTTTGAAGTAATAGGTTTAACATCAGAAGAGGCACCAATGTTAGCACTGAATAGGGGATCATGGAGGAATTTTATAAGGGGGCTATGCTCCAGACTAAACGCTGAAAGGCATAATCAGTCTTAAATGATGATGATGATGATGATGATGATTATGATGATGCAGATACCTTTTCTAAAGCGGCTTGCAATTGGTTTCGTTCCTATGATGACTTGACTACATGATAAACGACAGAATCGTGTGCAAACAACCTAAGATGGCTGCTCAGATTGTCTCCTAAATCATTTATATAGATGCGGAACAGCAGAGGGCCAATAACATTGCTTCGAGTACGAGAATGCTTCATTTTCGCTGTGCGTTTTGTGAGTAGTCTAACCATGTTTTTGCGGTGCTCCGAGTTTGATACATAGAATGCTGTTGTATAGTTCTAGTTCCCTCACTGGATGCTAATTCCTGAAACGTTCGGGATACAATACAGGCATCTTCCAGCTCAGGTTTTCAGTATTTCCGCGACGCTCTCCCGTGAGTCAGACAAACCTTTTTTCTTTATTGAGTTTAGATTCCCCCCAAAGGGGGCGGGCTGGCAGCAGCTTAGTACGCCGCTCTTCAGCCTACAGAATTTGTTTTTAAAAGATGAAGATAATAAATAACAAAATCTGGCGATAAAATCGGTGACTTAAATGGTAAAATTGTGGAAAATTGTGGAACTTTAAACGTAAAACAAAGGGTTGATGATGGTAATAAAATATACAGCAAGCAGACAGACAATTAAAAAACACGGCGACAGACTGGTTTCTGTTCGCAAAAGATATAAAATTCACACCCAGCGACAGTGTGATTTCTGTTCGCAACACTTTGGAAAGACACACAACACTGAATACTGACTTGAACACTGCACTAAAAAGTTGGCACAAATATGACATACCACAGCCGAGGGCAGATGGGGGGAACCTGGGCAGATGATGGGAAAGAAAAAGGGGGAAGGAGAGGAAAAAACGAAATGGAAGGGGGGGGGGAAGCCGATGGAGGACGAGGATCCAAAAGAGAAAGGGGGGGGGGGGGGGTTAGGCAGACGCGACAGGGAGTGGGTAAAGGCAGGGAGGGGAATGCAAAAGGACTCGGGGGGGGGGGGGGGGGGAGAGAAGGGAGGCAGAGAGAGAGGTTAGGTG
The DNA here is from genome assembly GCF_023897955.1 of Schistocerca gregaria. Classification (NCBI taxonomy): domain Eukaryota; kingdom Metazoa; phylum Arthropoda; class Insecta; order Orthoptera; family Acrididae; genus Schistocerca; species Schistocerca gregaria. The sequence continues at coordinate 1,025,746,969 of NC_064920.1, forward strand.
GGGAGAAAACAGAATAGAAGGGGAGGAAAGAAGGAGCCCGGTGAAAGGACAGAGGAAAGGAGGGGGAGATGAAGATCAGAGTTGATATGAGGGATACATGGAGGGAGAGGGGGCATCATCCGGGAGGGGGAGTCGATGGAAGCCATCTTGGGAAAGGAGATGAAGTGTCTAGAGATGGACGGTCGGAGGGAGACAACAGTGAAGGCGGGGCAGAGGGCAGGGGCTGGAGATGAGCAACCAGGGGGTGAGGGGGATCAAGGCGGCGGGAGATGTTGAGTATGTGGATATATTCGAGGAATAGGAGCAAATGGGGGAAAGGAATCAGGTCGTAGAGGATCCGTGTGGGGGGCGGGAGGCATGTACAGAAGGCGAGGCGGCCTGTTATCATTTGTGATACCACACTTTGTATACATGCAGCACCCCCAGTTAGTACGAGGGTGTGGTTCTCACACATTTCAGTAATATTTTAGAATTGGTCACACGAGTGTTTGATAAAACGACCTGATTTCTAGATTCACTCCGTTTGCATAGTATCCTACCAAAGAAATGAATTATACTTCCTGCTGTACGTACAGGCGTAGGACAAAAATATTGCAACATTGTGAGAAATGCATACTTGGTCATAAATGCAGATACTAGCCGAGTCTGCAGGTGGTGCTATTGTGTCTCACCACGAACGCCACCTGTGCAATGGCCTTGATTTGTTGTAATGTTAGTAGTGGTCAGAACAGTATTCTATGTAGTTGTGGGTGACTTTGGTCAGAGCTAAATGAAGTCGAATGTGGGTAAATTGCTGGTGCTCATAGTGGAGGGGAGGGGAGGGGAGGTGCTTCCGTAACCAAGGTAGCCAAAGTGTTTCGTGTTTCAAGAGGCACTATACTGAAGATTTATACCGTTTACAGCGAGAGCGGGAAAACGTCATCAAGTAAGTCACAACGCGAGTGAAAGTATGTATTGAGTGATCGTTGCAGACAGTCATCGAAGAGGAGAACAGCTGCAAAAGTCACTGCTGAACTGAATGTCGTACTCGCGAACTCTCTCAGTACAAAAACAAAATGAAGGCGGCTCCATAAGCTGGGAACTGTAGGACGACCTGGAAGAGCAAAACCACTCTTAGAAATGTAAAAGCTCGTAACAGGAAAATGTTATGCTGAACCAATAAAATATGGACTACGGAGCAATAGAAGAAACTCATTTTGGTTGAAAGAGTCTTGCTTTAGCTATTTCTAACTTCAGATCTAGTGAAACGTGTTGGGGATTCAGTGATGATTTGGAGAGCCATGGCTACTCTGCTAAATCGTATTACTGTCGAGGCTTATGTGACTGTTTTAGCTGATCAGGTCCACCCCGTGAAACAATATTTCTTCCCCAATGGCAGTTAGCGCAGTACTCCAAGTCGACAGGGCCCCCTTTTCACATAGCTGGACAGCTGCATCCCCGAAATGCTTGGATACGCTACTGGGTTACTATTTCAGCAAAGTCACACAAAGTAGGTAGGAGTAAAGCCATCTACATTCTGTCCAAGGAGCGCACATGCCCGTGGGAAAAAATCTTCACCATTCCAGTTGACAGTGCTGCATTGGTTTCTAACTCGAGGGTTACTCGGTATATGCAGGCCTGAAGATGGCATAGTGTAAAGCCGAAACTGGTTGCCTAACAAATAAAACCAAAATAACAGCTGTTGGTATTGTATTATTGGGAATGAATAGTGTCGTGAAAAGAACTTACATAATACAGATTGCATTAGGAAGGAAAATGTGGCTCAAAAAGAGAAGTGGAAATGATCGTTTGATATTGTTGACCGGGAGGCCCCATTCGGGGGAATTCTGCCGCCGTATCGCAAGTCAATTTTAGACGATGCCACATCGGCGACTTGCGAGTCGATGATGATGAAAATAATGTTGAAGAACACACAACATCCAGTCCCCTGCCGGGAATCGAATCCGGAAACCCTGCGTGGTAGGCGGCAACGCTACCGCTACACTACGGAGGCAGACTGAAAAAGAAAGAGTTATCAACAATGAACAGAAAGTTAAGCATTAAGAAGTTACTCGTGGATGTCGCATTATACGGACGTGAATGATGAACAGTTCCTATAAGAGGAGAGCAGTAGCTCTTGAACTGTTGTGCTATTGAAGAACGCTGAAGATATATGGTTAGATTGGGTAACTAATGTTGACATAATGAATCAAATTTGCGCAAAAATTAAGTTAGGTGATAGCTTCATTCAAAGAAGAGATTGATTGGTTTGCCACATCCTGAGGCAGCCAATAATACTGATTTTAGTAATGCAGGGAAATTTGTTGTGTGTGTGGAGAGTGTCTCTAAGATTTGACTATAATAAGCAGATTCAGATAGTTGTTGGTTGAAATGTAAAGATGGAGACCCTAGCTCATTTTGGACAAGGTATTACAGCTGCCTCGAGCCATTGACTGAGGACTACACCATCAAGAAGTGCAGGCCTACCGTGATACAAAGCGCATTTATTGTTATGTATCTCATGTGAATTTCCCATCTCGGTATTTTTAACCCTCCGTAACAACCTTTCTTTGGTCACGTCGCTGCAACAGCGATGACCTTGTGTGTCGCTGGCCTATACTGCCTTTCTAAGTAGCAGTCTGACGAAAACTAGGTACCAGCTGTAAACAGTGAGTCTATTGCTAAGGCCGATGTAGGCGGTTCGCGCAAGCCTCGATTCTGAGAATTCCGTGGACGGAACCCGCATGAATAAAGGCAGCCGCTTAGATGCGAAAGCGAACAGCAGTCTCAAGTTCAGTTACGATAAACACTGAGGTGACAGAAGTCATGGGATAGCGATAAGCACATATACAGATGGCTGTAGTACCGCTTACACAAAGTATAAAATGGCAGTGCATAGACGGAGCTGTCATTTGTACTCAGGTGACTCACGTGAAGAGGCACCCGATGTGATTACAGACGCAGTATGGGAATGGAAGTTGGAGCTAGACTCAGGGTACATTCAATTTCTAATATTCCGAAATCCACAGTGTCAAGAGTGTGCCGAGAATACCGAATGTCAGGCATTAGCGTGCATTTCACCACAGACAATGCAGTGGCCGACGGCTTTCACATAACGACCGAGAGCAGCAGCGTTTGCGTAGAGCTGTCAGTGCTAACAGACAAGCAACACTGCGTGAAATAACCGCAAAAATCAGTAAAGGAAGCGCGACGAACGTATCATTTAGGAGAGTGCGACGAAATTTGCCGTTAATGGACTATGGCAGCCGACTGCCGAAGCGAGTGCCTTTGCTAGCGAGCTCAACATAAGCTCACCTCGACTCATGACCATATTAGTTGGACCCTAGACGACTGGAAAACCGTTATCTGGTCAAATGAGTCCCGATTTCATTTGGTAAGATCTGATGGTAGGATTCCAGTGTGCCGCAGACCTCACGGAACCATGGACCCAAGTTGTTAATAAGACATTGTGCAAGCTGGCGGTGGCTCCGAAACGGTGTGTAATGTGTTTACGGGGAATGGATTTGGTCCTCTGGTCAAACTGAAACACGGTAATTGACTGGTTATGTTCGGTTATCTGGAGACCATTCTCGGCCATTCATGGACTTCATGTTTCCCAACAACGATGGAACTTTTATGGGTGACAATGCACCATGTCACTGGGCCACAATTGTTAGCGATTGGTTTGAAGAACATTCTGGACAGCCCGAGAGAATGATTTGTCCACTGCGATTGCCCTTCATGAATCCCATCGAAGATTTAAGGGACATAATCGAGAGATTAGTTCGTACACAAAATCCTGCACCAGCAACTCTTCCGCGGTTATGGACGGCTGTTGAGACTGCATGGCTCAGTATTTCTGCAAGGAACTACCACCGTCTTGTTGAGTCCCGGGCAAAGGAGATCGGGCACGATATTAGGAGGTAGCCCATGACTTTTGTCACCTCAGTATATTACTATCTTCTTTACTCTTCGAACTTTTATGGGTACAGTGCACCATGTCACTGGGTCGCAATTGTTAGCGATTGGTTTGAAGAACATTCTGGACAGTTCGAGCGAATGATTTGGTCACTGAGATTGCCCAAGATGAAACCCATCGAAGATTTAAACGACATAATCGAGAGATCAGTTCGTACACAAAATCCTGCACCAGCAACTCTTCCGCGGTTATGGACGGCTGTGGAGACTGCATGGCTCAGTATTTCTACAGGGGACTTCACCGACTTGTTGAGTTCCGGGCAAAGGAGATCCGAAACGATATTAGGAGGTAGCCCATGACTTTTGTCACCTCAGTATATTACTGTATTCTTTTCTCTTCGACTCAATATTTAACGTGAGTTATCACATAAATGTTGGATAAAGGACCAGACAATTGAATCGATAGTCGTGACTTCGTATTTAGCACAACTGTTTATGAAAATTTTCTCTACAAACATTAACAAGTGCGGTACTGCAGTTTGTCAGTCATGCCTTGTAAAGGACTGCCTTTTGTCGTAGCACGATGCTGTGCATTTTATAGGCGGCAACTAACGTCAAACGAGCCTGCGAATGGTTAGCATTTCAGCGCAGTCATACAAAGCAGGTAGGAGTAAAGCCATCTACATTCTATATGCAACGGGTTTCTCATTTAGAATCAATCTTAGATAATTGTGAAAATACCGTGTTACGGCTCGTGTAAAGCTGCGTTTTAGACGGGCCATATTTTACGACAGTATTTTGCTGCAATAGCATTGCTGTCAACGTTGCTGCAATGCGCCTACAGTAGAAAGCAGCTTTTGCGGTATGACAATGTTGCCGATGCTGCAGACGTTTACAGATTGTTGCCGACGAGTTGCGCGTTTTCTCTACCAAGATTGGAGAGTATTTCGTATTGCAAGGCAATATTTCTCTCTGTCCTTGTCTGTAAATACTTCCCTGTCACGCTAATGTTTGTTTCCTACTACCTCACCAACAGCTCTTTAGTCACGTGTGTCTGAGCGGAAACAATATCATTTCGCTTTTGTTAGAAAGTTTGCAGGTATAAATACAGACACGTATTTTGTAGTCTTTTGCTATCGCGTGTTTCATGGGTAGAGCAGTGGAGAAGAGTACAAACGAGAGAATTATGAACTTCACAATAAAAAACAATTAATCTACGACCAGAGATATGGGACTAAGGTCGCAGTCTGAAAAAAAAGGGTTGGCAAGCTGTTGCCTAAGTCCTCGGAATCATGCTCGATGAAGCGTACAGAAAATTCTGAACTCTTTGAACTTGTGCCAAATGCGAGGCAAAAGAGCTACGTAGAAAGAGTGGAAGTGCAGATGATATGCATTTGATGCCATGAATTTCATGTTGCCTCTAGATGTACCTGAAACAGAAATCGATAGTTTAAACAGTGGGCTGTGCTGGTAAACAAAAATAAATGAAGCTTCCGTGGTTCTTAACTATCTGTGCCACGAATATTTGAAAAGAACGGGGGTTATGTACAGTGTCCATAGTATCAGTAATTTGGTAGTAATACTCCGTTTTGTAGACGCTCTTTGCACTTCGCATGCCAAACAACGGAGGTAAAGCGAGAGGAGCAGAACGCCGCAATAAAGTTCTGTGTTCATTTAAATCAGTCAGCCGCTGAAACTTAGGAAAAGCTGCAGCATGCGTACGGTGAAGATGTACTAAATCGTGCAATAGTGTTTAGGTGGTTCAAGGACTTCAAAGAAGACCGACTTGTCTGGGCATACCACTTTACACCTGAGACCAAGCAACATCACACCTGTGACGGCATCCTTCTTCGCCAAAGCCGCGGAAATTCAAACAAACGCAGTCTGCCGATAAAGTCATGACAACCGTTTTTCGGGATTGGAAAGGGGTATTGTTGGTCGACCTTATGCCCACTGGGACCACAATTAACGCCTACAGGTACTGGGAGACTCTGAAAGAACTCAAACGGGCAATTCCGAACCTGGAAGAGGAATGTTGAGCACGGGCGTACACATTCTCCATTACAACGCTCGCCCACACATCGCTCGGCAAATAGTTGTTCTCCGTCAACAGTTTCAGTGGAACATAATCACCCACCCACCGTATAGTCCTGACTTGGGACCCAGTGACTATCACTTGTTCCCTAAGTGAAAAGAACATTTGGCTGGAAAGCGATTCAGCTCCGACGACGAGGTGAAAGAAGAGGTTCATAACTTTGTGAACAGCATGGCGGCGAGCTGGTATGACATGGGCGTACAAAAACTGCCACAGCATCTACAAAAATGTATCGACAGAAATGGTGATTATGTCGAAAAATAGCTAAACGTTCAAGCTGTAAACTGATGTAAACCACTGTAGAAATAAACAGGCGTACGTACTTATAAAAAAAAAAGATAGGAGACCTTACTTGTGGGATTACACTCGCATTTTGTCACGATGGTTTCACCTTGGGTTCTCCACATGGTGAAGACACTCACCACAACACTCCTCGAACACCCGAGAAGTCTTGCAGTTTCCGAAATGCTCGTGCCGAAGTTCCGGGCCATCACAATCTGCTCTCGATCAAAAACAGATAGAATGTGGTCCTTTCTCATTCTACATACTACGTGCACCGCGCGTGTGTCTCACTAGCAATCATTCTTCGCCAGGTACGCTGATATCGCCTGGACGGGCTTATATCGATGGTAGGTCGGTGGTCATAATGCTCTGCCTGATCAGTGTACAAAACCTGCTTGGTATTTCTCTGTTTTTCGTAAGATCCACTGGTAATTATCTTGCTATTTGCGAAAATTGTAACTGCGAGATGAAATATATCGTGCGTAAAAACTGCAGTGTAGCTGTCAGTCACTGAGACTTCCAGTGATCACGCGTACATCGTCACTCCTTTCGTCGTTCAACATCAGTGACCTCTGAACCGCGTGGCGAGTGCTTAAGCAGCGGAACAAGCAATGGAAGGTCGACTTTCAGATTACAAGAGTGCTTCCTGAGTCACACCATGCCCGGTCGCAGACAGAGATGCATTGCAAATAAGATGAACCTTGGAACGAACGCGACGCGGGTACTGGAATTCAGCTAGTTGTCTTCCAGGCATGCGTACTGGATGAGTCCCCACTAACGTCAGCGGCCCGCGGACGAACATGCATATGGACTTCGTGGCTCAAGGCCTTTCGGTGGCACTCCCGCAAAAGTGGATGCTTGTCCTTAACAGATGGCTGTCACGGATGGCTCAACAGTGGCGCACATTAGCAAGTAACAGGACGTCAGTGAGCAGCATTAATAACGTCTTCTGTAAGACAGTATGATTACGTGTGGCAATCATATACACTTTTGTCTAAAACTGACATGGCGAGCCGTGGCTGTGTTCAATTAATGTACAAAGAGGAAGACAGCAACCAGCCACTATTAATACTGCTATTTATCCGTTTCCACCCGAACCCACACGATCATGCGGGTTCGGTTTTTATTTTTTTACGACAAACTGAATCTCTTGCCTTGCTTCCAACTGACCTGCAACGATCGTGCAGGTTGTGCGCTACGCGTTTCTCATGTTTATGTTGCCATTCAGCGCCAACAGATCGCAGCACATGTTGTTTAAGTTGATCGAGAAGTGAGCATTATGCCGGCGCTTGGTTAATTGCACATAATTAAGTTAAATAGAATTGTTTCGGCGATTTGCTGGATCCGGTTATTTGTAATAGTGTGTACAACGTTGTGATATTGTTAATTATTAGTAACTTCATATCTTTGCACAGTAATTGTGCGTTAAATTTGTACCAGCACGATTGTGCAGGTTGGGTGTTGACTGTGTAACTTGATCCTCGAGTGGATGTTGTTGATTGCGTCATTAGCCTCCCTATATTACTGCTTTTCATACAGTTTGGAATGGGAAAGTTTTTATGCACATTCCCGTTATTGTATGCAGGTTTATCAGACAATCAAATCCGTTGTGTATTAGAGGATTCGGATTTGAGTGGCATTTCGTCAGATGAAGACGACGAGTTTGATCCTTCTCCTTCAAATATTCAGCAGGCAGACGACTCGTCTGATGATGATTTGAGTGCCGAAGAAGTTCCTGAAGAGCGTAGGAATTCACACAGTGTCACAGAAGGTGTCAGACCACTGCTTTTTCGGAGATCAAATTTTGTTCAGGAGTTTCCTCCACCAAACATTAATTACAGTGCTGTTGAGGACAGTGACAAAGAGGTGCGATCTGAGTTAGCTATTTCGTGTATCATTCCCATTTTCTGACTATAGTATGTATGAGCGCTGCACTTCCAGATCAAAAAGTGCATAAAATGCAATCAATACTTACGTCTTGCAAAAGGAAAGGATTGTTTCAAATTATTTCACGAAAAGTGAAGCAGTCTGAACCATGCCTTAGTGTTACAAAATAAATTTACAAAAATTATTATTGATTTTTTTTACCGCAGAATATGATTTGCAATCTATGTAACATTTTTCACAGTAACTAATAAATAAAAGAAATGAAAGAATAATTTTTTATTCATAACTGTCCCTCAGGTTATTTATAATATCAAACAAATAGCAGGAAGTCAGAGAATAATTTTCGTGAAATAAAACCTGACCCTCACGATTGTGCTAGTTGTTTTCCCGCTACATTTTTTATGGAAGAGTTTTTTATTATTTTCCCCAGTGTCTACTATGCCCAAGTAGACAGAAAATTCAACTTTATTCACCATTTTCAAAGCAAAAGGTGTTCAGGGTGGAAAGGGTTACATAGGTAAACAATGCCGTAACCGGTTTCGAACTGGCAAGTTCATCATCAGACGGCTGTACGCTGGATTTCCAACACACTTTACATAATCGTGTTTTCGACTTTCATTTCGATGTTTATTATTCCACTGTGGCAAAATATTCTTGATGTGTTGGTGCCGTCGAAAATTCCGCGCGATTTTGTTGTGAAGTTGCAGGATTGGCATTTTTCAAATATTCCAAAATATATCCAGCAGTTACGTAATTTTCACATCACCATAATTACATATTTACAGATAGAGTGTCTGATCACCACGGACTGCAGTGCATGTTCTACAACGTGCTCCCTTGCTGGCCACAAGGTTGATAATGTGGGGCATTCCAGTCCTGCATCAGCGCCGTCGACATCTGCTGGATGGTCACTGGTGCTTTTGTACCTGTTGCAGTACGTAACCCCAATGCAGCCCACACGTGCTCGACGGGGTTTAAATGGGGGTGGGGGGTGGGAACGGACAGACCTTGCTCTGTAACCATTTTTTCATCTCTTCCAGCGCAGAAATTCTTATTTTTTCTGCCTTTGGATCCACACCTACGACGTACCTACAGCACAGCCTGGGCGTGTTCTTCGTACTCTACTACAATCGATCTACCGAGTAAAACTGAATGAAGTCCCACCAAGCTTTGACGGGTCAAATGCAAACTTACTGTTGAGATTAAGATGTGACGAGGACACGGCTATCTCTCAGGTGCACCAGGTACACTTCAGTCTTGTTTGTTCTGTGCTGGGTGTTGGAAATATCCCATTCTGTAGCTCGTTCAGAGCTGTACAAGGAAGAGACAGCGAAAAAATCGGTTACTCTTTTTTTACAATATTCTGTAAAGGAACACATCGGCCACGACTGGAAAACAACACCGATACAGCCGCTACGACATGAAAAACTGTATAATTTCCCGTGAACAACCTGACAACCAGCCATTTAATGTTTACTAATGCCACATTGTTTCCGCTTGCATTCGGCGATGTAAAACCTGTGATCGACTAGAGACAGTCGTTTCTAGGGGGGGGGGGGGGGGGGGGGGGTTCTTGGGGAAGAAGACCAGACATCGAGGTCATCGGTCTCATCGGATGGAAGAAGGAAATCGGCCGTGCCCTTTCAAAGGAACCATCCCGGCACTTGCCTAGAGCGATTTAGGGAATTCACGGAAAACCTAAATCAGGATGGCCGGACGCGGGATTGAACCGTCGTCCTCCCGAATGCGAGTCCAGTGTCCAACCACGCTCGGTCGTTTGTAGACATACGTGAGAATTCTGCAATTATCGGGTGAGGCAAGTGCCTCCTCCTGCCCCCTTTCTCCTCTGCAGACGCCTGTGTGTGTGTGTGTGTGGGGGGGGGGGGGGGGGGGGGGGGTACTTTGAAGCCCTACAATGCAACGCTACAGTGAAGTGGTCGCCGATGAATTATTAACGCGTGGCATCATACGAATTGGGAATCCACGAAAGCTGTTTAAACGTTTTTTGCGAGTCCGTTTTATGAACTCTATCAGTGTTTTATGTGCTATATTTTTCCCCGTTTCAGCGCTTTACGTGAATTGCCTTTTGGAAGCTGTCGCAGCATCGCCAGAGATGGCGGTCATCTCTGAAACAATCAGTTTTCCGTTACATGGCGTTTTTTCAGGCCAGTTTACCCTATCAGCATTGAAATAACAGATTTTCAGTTTTTTATTCTTATTATTTCCTGTAATAAAAGCACAAAGAGTGAAAAAATTTTCGTTTCAGTTTCAAAATACGTCGAACCAAAATATTAAACTACGTATGCAAAGAAAATAAAACTTAGTCTGTCCACAGTTCCCTGCTTCTCTCGAAAAGCGGTAAGTGGTTGAGTGCTACAAAAGACAGCAGTACTCTCGTATTGATTATATATTTTTTAAACTCTGCTCAAAAATCATGTTGTAAACTGGGATCATACGACCACTTGAGCACTGCGAATAGTCCGTGCTAAAAGCTGAAAACTGAGGTTGAAGAACTCTTGTTTATCGTGATAATTTGTCAGTTTTCGAGGGTTACAGGCAGACACAGGGCGCAGATCAACTACTGTACTGCTTATTTTTCTTGTGAATTAGTTGCTGTATTTAGTTTATTACAGTTACCATAATTTCCTTCTCCTTTTATTATTTAATAGCAATGTCAGACAAATCTCTAGTGTAGGAAAGCAAATGAAGCTTTGTACTTCATTGTTACGTCACTTCGTAAAAATATTTCCAGACTAGGATTGGTGCCATTCTGCAGTACAATTTTCTGGCGACGACAGCGAGGAACTTCCGCATATACGTTGCACTTAAACGCGTTTACAACCACGATACACAATAGGTGCACTATTGTCCCAGCGGTGCTTTTCCAATTATTATGCTATGTGTTTCTGTTGCCCGTTTTTGTCGTCGTCGTTATTAAAATAGCACTGATCCCTTTTGCCATTTTCTATAATAGCACAATATTTCAAATAAATGTAAATTTTATAAATAAAAATTACTCCGTCTTCAAAAAAAGGTTTATTTTAAAACAAAAAATTTAGTACTGCCGCTATGGCTTACTGAAATATCGTTTTTTTTACTGAGTTTTTACTTAAAAAATAAAAACATACAGCTGTTATAATCGGGACCAAACAGATATCGAAAAATACTTTTTCAGAACTTAACTAGTATAGGTTTTAACCGGTCGGTTTTTCTCTTCCCTATGGCCAAACTCATCGAACAATGGCGGTAACGACCATCCAATGTTCAGTTGGTGCCACGAAATTTCGACTCCGCGACTGAATCATTTAATCTTACTATTCGAGAAATCGTGAGCCTGTTGATTCACTGATTCGTGACTCCTCAGCCCCACGAATGACTATAATTATCTTTATTTCACTTTGTAATTATTTTTTCAGGAAACAGACTTTTTGCCTATGTTTCTCAACTTTTTATTATAAGCGACCTAGATTTCAGGTTGCGAGACCATTTTCTAGTGTCTTCTGGTGTACTATAAAACAAAGAGTATACAACTGCAAATGAAGTTAAACGGTCTTTGTAGAAGACGCATAGCGTGAGGCAGAGTTTATAGCAAGGATCCAAGCCGCAAACCGATTGTACTTCAGTCTCTATCAGTGTTTTGTGTCTCACATTGTGTCGAAGAATTTCAAACTCCTGCTGTATGAAACACAGACCCAACCAGTACGGTTTTGTGTTTGTGAAGCTTTTAGTGCTAGGAAGAAAAGACTTGACTTGTTTTTGAGCGGAAACTCTTACGAAAGATCTGTGATCCGGTAGGAGACCACTTGGGTCTGGAGGACCCTGCATAATTGTGAGCTGGGTGAGATCTACAATTGTAGCCAGATGAGAATCAAACGGCCTGTAGGGGCAAGTACTGTTACCCGAATGGATGAACTTCTATGGCCTTTGAAATCAACTGATTTTGCTCCCTGGAAGAAGACCACTAGGTAGACCAAAAAAAGGTGCAGAGCTGGAATTCGTCAGGACTTGTTGCAGATCGGCATAGAGGGTGACTGGCAGCAGAAAGCAGGAAATAGCATCCAGTGGAAAAGGAGCCTTGTAGCTGCGTGTGAAACTCTGACTGTGATCGCGAAAAGCGAGTAATTACATATATGAAACTAAGCGGCAATTGGAAGTAAGTCGAGATGTAATGACGTACAAAAACGGAAGTAAGTAATTCTATGAGACGCTGATAGTGCAATCTTCAAATTCGATTGCAGATTACAGACCTACTTCCTTAGTACACCATTTTGATAGTTATGTCATGACATGTGCTCGCAATTGCGAACATGGACTGCCATCAGCTGTATAATTGAATGACGATAGAGAAAATTTGTGACGGACCGATATTCGACCCCGGATTTCCCGCTTATCCGAATTGCGATGCGAAGTTCCTTTGGACATGCATGCATGTTTATCCACCGACACCGGGCAAGCGACTTTCAAGTGAAATGTCTCCCCTGCTCGGGAACATACATAATAGATGTACGGGTACAGGTGTGGATACTTGGTTAGCGACATATGGAAGTTTGGATCTGCCGTGAATCGTGCTCGGGTAGTCAAATGGTAAGGTGGCCGGTCGTGGTAAGCGGTAAACCCGGGTTCGAGTCCCTGTCCGGCACAAATTTTCAGTGTCCTCATTCTATTATACAGGTGATGGTAGTCCACATTCGCCAACTGAGATTACATTTCATGTCTTTCATGACGGCTGCAGTCGCCGCAGTGCCTGTTACTTCAGACATCCATGCATGTCCGAACGAACGTTGCATCGTAATTCGGAATAACGCAGGCACTGCAATATTGTATTTTGACACTTGTGTATTATCTACATCTACATGGATACTCTGCAATTCACATTCAAGTGCCTGGCAGAGGGTTCATCGAACCACCTTCATAATTCTCTATTTTTCTAGTCTCGTATAGCGCGTGGAAAGAATGAACACCTATATCTTTCTGTACTAGCTCTGATTTCCCTTATTTTATCGTGGTGATCGTTTCTCCCTATGTAGGTCGGTGTCAACAAAATATCTTCGCATTCGGAGGAGAAGGTTAGTGATTGGAATTTCGTGATAAGATTCCGTCGCAACGAAAAACGCATTTCTTTTAATGATTTCCAGCCCAAATCCTGTGTCATTTCTGTGACACTCTCTCCCATATTTCGCGATAATACAAAACGTGCTGCCTTTCTTTGAACTTTTTCGATGTACCCAGTCAGTCCTACAATTTAAACTGGAAGGAACGCACAGAAAATGTTGTGGGGAAGGCTAACCAAAGACTGTGTTTTGCGGGAGACTTAGAAAATGCAACAGATCTTCTAAGGAGACTGCCTACACTACTATTGTCCGTTCTCTTTTAGGATACTGCTGCGCGGTGTGGGATCCTTACCAGATAGGACTGACGGAGTACATCGAAAAAGTCCAAAGAAGGGCAGCACGTTTTGTATTATCGCGAAATATGGGAGAGACTGTCACAGGAATGATACAGGATTTGGGCTGGACATCTTTAAAAGAAAGGCGTTTCTCGTTGCGACGGAATCTTCTCACCAAATTCCAATCACCAGCTCTCTGCTCCGAGTGCGAAAATATTTTGTTGACACCGACCTACATAGGGAGAAACGACCACCACGATAAAATAAGGGAAATCAGAGCTCGCTATACGAGATTGGAATAATAGAGAATTGTGAAGGTGGTTCGATGAACCCTCTGCCTGGCACTGTAGTGTGATTTGCAGAGTATCCATGTATATGTAGATGTAGATTCCCCCGATAGAGGATAATTTTTATCTTATTGGTGTAAATATGCAAGTAGGTGTGTTACGAGAAACAGATCATAAGCTTTAATGCCGCGTTTCTGGAAGCTTCGTTCTGGAGAGGACAGAGCGAACCGGAAAGTTTTGGGACCCACAGCCTCTGAAAATGAGTCCGCTCTCGGTTAGACTTTCCTTATCGCTGGCGTTCGGTAACGAATTCACACAGTGCCCCCGTGTTTGCCAGCTGGCCTCGAATCTATTACTGCCCCACTCCGGGTGCGTTATGCACGTCACACCCACTCCGGGCAGATAGCAGCGTTTGACCAGCTCTCCCGTCAGAATGCGTTATTGCTCCAGATAACGTATCAGCGATGCGACGGCTGCCCTGGCCACCGCCTGACGCCCATGGTTAGTATAACAGCACTTCTGCGCGCTAACCACAGGCGTACCACTTCATAATGTACCCTCTGAATTTTCTGAATGCGACTGTATTTTGTCCGGATCGTGCTAAAAGGTACTCCATGACGAGTTCTATTCTCCCATCAAGGTCCATTCCCGTATGGAGGACATAGTGATAGACATCCCTGGGTTATGAAGCAGCTGAATGGGTTGAAAATGAATAAATCGCCAGGTCCAGAGTTCGGTTTTAAAGATAGTACTCTACTGCATTGGCTCCTTACCTAGCTTGCATTTATCGCGAATCTCTTGCCCAACGTAAAGGCCCCAGCGACTGGAAAAAAGCGCAGGTGACGCCTGTATATAAGAAGGGTAGAAGGACGGATCCTCAAAATTACAGACCAATATCCGTAACATCGGTTTGTTGCAGGATTCTCGAATATATTCTCAGTTCGAATATAATGAATTTCCTTGAGACAGAGAAGTTGCTGTCCATGCATCAGCACGGCTGTAGAAAGCATCGCTCCTGCGAAACGCAACTCGCCCTTTTTTCACATGATATCTTGCGAACCATGGATGAAGGGTATCAGACGGATGCCATACTCCTTGACTTCCGGAAAGCGTTTGACTAGGTGCCCCACTGCGGACTCCAAACTAAGGTACGAGCATATGGGATTGGTTCCCAAGTATGTGAGTGGCTCGAAGACTTCTTAAGTAATAGAACCCAGTACGTTGTCCTCGATGGTGAGTGCTAATCGGAGGTGAGGGTATCATCTGCAGTGCACCAGGGACGTGTGGTAGGTCCACTGTTGTTTTCTATCTACATAAATGATCTTTTGGATAGGTGGATAGCAATGGGCGGCTGTTTGCTGATGATGCTGTGGTGTACGGGAAGGTGTCGTCGTTGAGTGACTGTAGGAGGATACAAGATGACTTGGTGAAGGCTGATAGTCGTCTTCGGTTCATTGGTAGAATTTTTGAAAGATGTGGTTCATCTGTAAAGGAGACCACTTATAAAACATTAATACGACATATTCTTGAGTACTGCTCGAGCGTTTGGGATCCCTGTCAGATCGGATTGAGGGAAGACATAGAAGCAATTCAGAGGCGGGCTGCTAGATTTGTTACTGGTAGGTTTGATCATCACGCGAGTGTTACGGAAATGCTTCAGGAAATCGGGCGTGAGTCTCTACAGGAAAGGAGGCGTTCTTTTCGTGAATCGCTTCTGGCGAAATTTAGAGAACCAGCATTTGAGGCTGACTGCAGTACAATTTTACTGGCACCAACTTACATTTCGCGGAATCACCACAAAGATAAGATAAGAGAGATTAGGGTTCGTACAGAGGCATATAGGCAGTCATTTTTCGCTCGGTTTGGGAGTGGAACAGGGAGAGAAGGTGCTAGTTGTGGTACGAGGTACCCTCCGCCACGCACCGTGTGGTGGATTCCCGAGTATGTGTGTAGATGTAGAGGTAGATCAAGCAAGCGCCATATTTCTATTGAGCTCAGTGCCAGAGGGTAACTAGCATACAGGGTGTCCCAGGAGTAATGGTCTGTATTCTGAGATATCACAGGAAGGACCATTCGAACTAAAAAAAGTCTAGTAAATACGGGCTCTAAAATGCGTACCTTAACAGCTATTAGCATATCTTCTTCGTCGATGTGAAACAAGTCTCTTCTATTGCAGGCTGTTTGCTTTCCATATTTTGGGAGGATGTTAGTCAGGACCAAAACAAGGAAAAAAATGTTGAGTAAACATGGGCACTGAATGGATACCTTAAGAGCTACTAGCACGTGTTCATCCTTTTGCTAAACAAGTGCGCATAATGTGTGTGAAATGTTATGAGACTTAACTGCTCAGGTCATCAGCCCCTAAGCTTACACACTACTTAACCTAAATTATCCTAAGGACAAACACACACACGCATGCTCAAAGGAGGATTCGAACCCCCGCCGGGACCAGCCGCACAGTCCATGACTGCAGCGCCTTAGACCGCTCGGAAGAGCTCAAGTGTACTCGACAATTATTTTTTTTAGCCTTAACGACCTTCTCGCAAAACATGCAAAGCAAAGAGCTTGCAGTAGGAAAGACACATTTCGCAGCATCAAAGATGACCAAGTGCTCAAAACTCTTTAGGACATGCATTTTAGAGCCCATGTTTGCTAGATTTCTTTCCTTTGACTGATCGTTCGTGTGAATATTAACCGTTCCTCCTGGGACATCCTGTATACTCTTCATTCCTTCCTCTCGTGCTTCGCATATCGAAAATATTAATTATCTGCAATGAATTCTGCGGAAACGCCTTCACTGTATTATAACCAGGCTGACTTCTGCTAACCTGCGATGTGTGCAACAACGTTCCAGTATAATAGTTACAGTGCTAGTAGTAATCGTAGCCTTTTATGGCTATTGCTAAGTATGTTTGGGAATTGGGTATACGTCCTAATCTCTTTGTCTTACCCCCTCTCTGTCCGTCTCATCCTCTCCCCCTCTCTGTCCACCTCTTGCCCCACTCTCTCTTCCATCTCCTTCTTCCCCATCTGCATGTCTGTTTCCTGTCCCCCTCTCAGTCTCCTCATCCCCCTCCTTCTGATCTTGGGCCTTGTTGACGGATATTGCAATTTCAGATTTCGCAATAGCTTACAATCATAAGCCGATAAGTTACAAATACAACTTCCCTATTGTCTGTGAGAACCGAATGTAACAACAAACACAGAACTGCACATTTTCACAACAGCGCAAAACACAGCATTTTCTTTCTTGCACTCGATTTTCAAGAGAATACCTGTACATGTTTGTTTAAAAACATATATAGCAAATGTTCATCTGAATGTTTATTAGAGCAGTGTTTAAGAAACCGAAATGAATCGCTCTCGAAACTTTTCGAGATTTTTGCTAACAACGCTTCCTTGTTATATAAAAATTTTAATAGTATGTATGCTAAGTAAAATCATTTGGCCTGTATCCGTCCGAACGTTTATTAGAGTAACGTGAAGTAATCTGGAGTTAATAGGTCAGGGACTTTTCGAGATTTTTGGATTAGATATTTCTTTACGTATTATGTAAATTAAACATAATATATAGCCTATGTTCTTCTGAACGTTCATTAAAGTATCGTGTGTTATATAAAGCAGATCGGTCAAGAACTTACCGAGATTTTTAGTAGCAGCATTTCCTCTTTCTACATTAAATATATATTTATACATTATATACACTCCTGGAAATGGAAAAAAGAACACATTGACGCCGGTGTGTCAGACCCACCATACTTGCTCCGGACAATGCGAGAGGGCTGTACAAGCAATGATCACACGCACGGCACAGCGGACACACCAGGAACCGCAGTGTTGGCCGTCGAATGGCGCTAGCTGCGCAGCATTTGTGCACCGCCGCCGTCAGTGTCAGCCAGTTTGCCGTGGCATACGGAGCTCCATCGCAGTCTTTAACACTGGTAGCATGCCGCGACAGCGTGGACGTGAACCGTATGTGCAGTTGACGGACTTTGAGCGAAGGCGTATAGAGGGCATGCGGGAGGCCGGGTGGACGTACCGCCGAATTGCTCAACACGTGGGGCGTGAGGTCTCCACAGTACATCGATGTTGTCGCCAGTGGTCGGCGGAAGGTGCATGTGCCCGTCGACCTGGGACCGGACCGCAGCGACGCACGGATGCACGCCAAGACCGTAGGATCCTACGCGCAGTGCCGTAGGGGACCGCACCGCCACTTCCCAGCAAATTAGGGACACTGTTGCTCCTGGGGTATCGGCGAGGACCATTCGCAACCGTCTCCATGAAGCTGGGCTACGGTCCCGCACACCGTTAGGCCGTCTTCCGCTCACGCCCCAACATCGTGCAGCCCGCCTCCAGTGGTGTCGCGACAGGCGTGAATGGAGGGACGAATGGAGACGTGTCATCTTCAGCGATGAGAGTCGCTTCTGCCTTGGTGCCAATGATGGTCGTATGCGTGTTTGGCGCCGTGCAGGTGAGCGCCACAATCAGGACTGCATACGACCGAGGCACACAGGGCCAACACCCGGCATCATGGTGTGAGGAGCGATCTCCTACACTGGCCGTACACCTCTGGTGATCGTCGAGGGGACACTGAATAGTGCACGGTACATCCAAACCGTCATCGAACCCATCGTTCTACCATTCCTAGACCGGCAAGGGAACTTGCTGTTCCAACAGGACAATGCACGTCCGCATGTATCCCGTGCCACCCAACGTGCTCTAGAAGGTGTAAGTCAACTACCCTGGCCAGCAAGATCTCCGGATCTGTCCCCCATTGAGCATGTTTGGGACTGGATGAAGCGTCGTCTCACGCGGTCTGCAGGTCCAGCACGAACGCTGGTCCAACTGAGGCGCCAGGAGGAAATGGCAAGGCAAGCCGTTCCACAGGACTACATCCAGCATCTCTACGATCGTCTCCATGGGAGAATAGCAGCCTGCATTGCTGCGAAAGGTGGATATACACTGTACTTGTGCCGACATTGTGCATGCTCTGTTGCCTGTGTCTATGTGCCTGTGGTTCTGTCAGTGTGATCATGTGATGTATCTGACCCCAGGAATGTGTCAATAAAGTTTCCCCTTCCTGGGACAATGAATTCACGGTGTTCTTATTTCAATTTCCAGGAGTGTAGATAGTAACAATAATAAGAATAGTAATATTTTCGTGGGGCTCAGAGTCCTGATGCAAATCTTTCTATTGGAAGCCACTTCCGCGACTTGAGTGTCCCTAACCTACCACAATTACCCACCTGGGGAAAGGGAATCTAAAGTTTAGAGTGGAATTCGAACCACGTGTTGGTTCTGGCAACTCTTCGCATCTTTGAGAGGCACGCGCTTTGCCGCTTCTTTTTCCCTTCTTCTTCGTCACTGTTCCATTCATCTGGAGCGGGCGGATGTCACATGACACCTCTTCTAGTTGATTGTTGAATGTTTCACTCATTTTTTTTAATTAAAGAGGGCAGCCGATCACGCTGAGCTACCTTGCTAGTAACCGCTAGACTACCAGGCCCGTCATGTACAGTGTGCAAACTTTTAGATGGCAGACCTCTCCCTAGTTCTGAATCGCTAGAAGTCGGTAAACGTCTGGAGGCTTCGGTAGGCACGCAGTTTCGATTGCTGCCAACATTACGTAGCTGACTGTGTTGTACAAGGTAGCCATTGTCGTCTGCTTCGTTATTGTTTTGCGCTGTACTGTTCTGCGTGTTTTTATTGTGCAGTTGCGCTAAACATTATCAAAATGAGTGAAGAGGCAGTTGCTGGCCCATCTCGGGAGTCGCCAACAACCCCTACCGGTAGGCCTACTGTTAGAAGAAACCTTTCGTCTGCTTTCGTGTAAGCATGACGCGCAATTTGTAGTGCCAGCACTGCAACTGGTAGGCGTGCCTTGTGTTCCCCTCCACCCCAACGGTTTTGGATTTCTATTTTATATTTTGGTCATCATTCGTCTGATTGGTTTCGCGCGGCCCGCCACGGATTCCTCTTCCTCTCAGAGTAGCATTTGCAACCTACGTTCTCAATTATTTGCTGTATTCCAGTCCCTGTCTTCCTCTACAGTTTCTGCCCTCTACAGCTCCCTCAAGTACCATGGAAGTCATTCCCTGATGTCTTAACAGATGTCCTTTCTCCGCGTCGGTGTTTTCCACATATTCCTTTCCTCTCCGACTCTGCGCAGGACATTCTCATTCTTCACCTCATCAGTCCACCTAATTTTCAACACTCGCCTGTAGCACTACATCTCAAATGCTTCGATTCTCTTATGTTCCGGTTTTCCCACAGTCCAAGTTTCACTCAGATACAATGCTGTGCTCCAGACGTACATTCTCAGAAATTTCTTCCTCAAATTAACGCCTATGTTTGATACTAGTAGACTTCACTTGGCCGGGAATGCCCTTTTTGCCAGTGCTAATCTGCTTTTGATGTCCTCCTTGCTCCGTCCGTCATTGGTTATTTCGCTGTCTAGGTAGCAGAATTCCTTAACTTCATCTACTTCTTCACCATCAGTCCTGATGTTAAGTTTCTCGCTGCTCTCATTTCTGCTACTTCTCACTACTTTCGTCTTTCTTCGATTTACTTTCAATCCATATTCTCTATTCATCAGATTGTTCATTCCATTCAGCATACCATGTAATTCTTCACTTTCACTCAGGATACCAATGTCATCAGCGATTCGTATCATTGATACCCTTCCACTTTGTATTTTAATTCCACTCCTGAACCTTTCTTTTATTTCCGTCATTGCTTCTTCGATGTAGAGATTGAACAGTAGGGGGGAAATACTACATCCCTGTCTTACACCCATTTAAGCCGAGCACTTCGTTCTTGATAGTCCACTCCTATTATTCCTTCTTCTCTCTTATAAACGTTCTACATTATCCGTCTCTCCCTATAGCCTACTCCCATTTTTCTCAGAATTTAGAACATCTTGCACCATTTTATATTGTCCAACGCTTTTTCTATGTCGACAAATCCTAAGAACTTACCTTGAGGTTTTTTAGTCTTGCTTCCATTACCTTTTTACCTTTATCTGTTACGTGAACTTTTTCCTCTGTATTAGAGTCAATATTTCAAAATACATTGCATTGCTTTACGCTAACGAGACTTTCTCTGTCTGTTTCAGAAATGCTCTGAGGAGGCGGCATCCAAGGTACCCACCTTCGCTCGGACGGAACCACCAGATACTCAGGTAGGTACCAAAAGAAGACACATTTCAAAGAGTTCGCGTACAGCGACTAAAATATCAGTTTTACATGCATTAACTACAGTGCCGAGTATTTATTATTGAATGGCAGAGGTAGAAATCCCCGTAGTGCTCCTCTGAAGCGTTTTAAGAATCAATTAAACGTTGGAGCCTCATAAGTGAGCCACAGCAGAAGATTCTATTCGCTGGTGCAAATCTTCTTTAGCTCCTTTTATACATTTTGAGCAGGAACATCGAAGATTTGAAATGTCAGAGGTGCAAACTTCGCCATGCTTAGGTAGGCCCCGCACCCCGTATAATGTGTAATCTATGTGGCTGCATCTTTCGTGCCAGGGTTGGTCTGCGAAGCCATCAGAGGCATCTGTGCGCCTGAAGTGCGATGCAGTAAAGGAAATACGGGAGGAAAAGTGAGAACTGGGCTACGAGTATCAGTCGAAACGGTTAAACGGGTCACACAGTCCTACCTAAATGGTTCAAATGGCTCTGAGCACTATGGGACTTACCTTCTGAGGTCATTAGTCCCCTAGAACTTAGAACTACTTAAACCTCACTAACATCCATGCCCGAAGCAGGATTCGAACCTGTGACCGTCCTACTTAAAGGTTCTCTAACTAAAGGTTTCTAGGAATTTTCAGCATTTTATGTAATTACTGACCAAATTACAATGCTGTCATTATCTACTCATTAGTCCGCAGCTCGTGGTCGTGCGGTAGCGTTCTCACTTCCTGCGCACGGAATCCCGGGTTCGATTCACGGCGGGGTCAGGGATTTTCCCTGCCTTGAGATGACTGGGTGCTGTGTTCTGTTCATCATCATCATCATCATCATCATCATCATTCATCCCTATTACGGTCGGAGGAAGGCAATGGCAAACCACCTCCGCTGCGACCTTGCCTAGACCCGCACCGTTCCCTACGCTGCTCGGAGTATGGAACCTCATCATCATCATCATCATCTACTCATTAACAGGTACAATATTAGGTTAAAGGTTTAAAACATTACACTGAGGTGACAAAGTCATGGGATAGCTATATGCACATATACAGATGGCGGTGCTGGCTGGAGTGGCCGAGCGGTTCTAGACGCCTCAGTCTGGAACCGCGCGACTGCTACGGTCGCAGGTTCGAATCCTGCCTCGGGCATGGATGTGTGTGATGTCCTTGGGTTAGTTAGATTTAAGTAGTTCTAAGTTCTAGGGAACTGATGACCACAGAAGTTAAGTCCCATAGTGCTCAGAGCCATTTGAACCATTTGAACAGATGGCGGTAGTATCGTGAACACAAAGTATAAAAGGGCAGTGCATAGGCAGAGGCCAATGGATTCATGCGAAAAGGTGTCCGACGTGAGTATAGTCGCACAACGGGAATTAACAGACTTTGAACGCGGACTGATAGATAGAGACAGACGCATGGAACATTGTATTTTGGGAATCGTTAGCGATTCAGAGTGTCGAGGCACTGCCGGGAATTCCAAATTTTAGGCGTTATCTCTCACCACGGACGACCCAGTGGCCAACGGCGTTCACTGAACGACGGAGAGCAGCGGCGACTGCGTGGAGTTGTCAGTACTAACATCAAGCAACATTGCTTGAAATAAGCGCAGAAATTGATGTGGGACCTATGACGAACTTATCCGTCAGGGCAGTCCGGCGAAATCTGCTGTTAACGGGCTACGGCAGCAGGTCGCTGACGCTAGTGGCTTTGCTAATAGCACGACGTCGCCTGCAGCACCTCTGCCAGGCTCTAGAAGACTGGAGAGCCGTGGCCTGGTCAGATGATTCCGAATTTCAGGTGGTACGAAGTGATGTTAGGGTTCGAGTGTGGCTCAAACGCCACGAAGCCACAGACCCAAGTTGTCAACAAGGCCCTGTGCAAACTGATGGCGACTCCTCCATAGTGGTGTGAGCTGTGTTTACACGGAATGGATTTGATCCTCTGGTCAAACTGAATCGATCACTGATTGGATTTTTTTATTTGCTACACTTCTTGTTCCCAAATAACGATGGAATTTGTATGGATGACAATGCGCCGTGTCACCAAGCCACAATTGTTCGTGACTGGTTTGAAGAACTCTCTTGGCAGTTCGAGCGAACGATTTGGCCTTCCAGATCGCCCTACACGTGGCCCATCGAGCATTTGTGACAAATAAATGAAAGGACAGTTTGTGCACAAAATTCAACAGCGGCAACATTTTCGCAATTATGGACGGCTGTAGAGGCACCATGGTTCGATATTTCTGCTGGTGACTCCCAACGAGTTGTTGAGACCACGCCACGTCGAGTTGCTGCGCTACACCGGGCAAAAGGAGGTTCGACACGATATTAGGAGATATCCCATGACTTCTGACATCATAGTGAAAGTCAAGTACTCCAGTTACAAACTACGTATATTTTTGCTTGGGCGGTGTAAGCCATAGCGCGCAAATTATGCAGACTATTTTCACCCTGTATTTGAGGACGAGAGCACCTACCGAATTCCAACAAACGTTACACATTATTTCAAACACATTCGAAACTTTTTCTCAGCGACACGCCCCACAAAATAATGAAAAGGAAAAAAATGTTGATCGCTTACTACGTTACTGGCCATTAAAATTGCTACACCAGGAAGAAATGCAGATGATAAACGGGTATTCATTGGGCAAAATTATTAAACTAGAACTGGCATGTGATTACATTTTCACGCAATTTGGGTGCATAGACCCTGAGAAATTAGTACCCAGAACAACCACCTCTGGCCGTAATAACGGCCTTGATACACCTGGGCACTGAGTCAAACAGAGCTTGGGTGGCCTGTACCGGTACAGCTGCCATTGCAGCTTCAACACGATACCACAGTTCATCAAGAGTAGTGACTGGCGTATTGTGACGAGCCAGTTGCTCGGCCACCATTGACCAGTCGTTTTCAATTGGTGAGAGATCTGGAGCATGTGCTGGCCAGGGCAGCAGTTGAACGTTTTCTGTATCCAGAAAGGCCCGTACAGGACGTGCAATATGCGGTCGTGCATTATCCTGCTCAAATGTAGGGTTTCGCAGGGATCGAATGAAGCGTAGAGCCACGCGTCGTAACACATCTGAAATGTAACGTCCACTGTTCAAAGTGCCGTCAGTGCGAACAGGAGGTGACCGTTACGTGTAATCAATGGCACCCCTTACCATCACGCCGGGTGATACGCCAGTATGGCGATGACGAATACACACTTCCAATGTGCGTTCACCGCGATGTCGCCAAACACGGATGCGACCATCATGATGCTGTAAACAGTACCTGGTTCATCCGAAAAAATGACGTTTTGTCATTCGTGCACCCAGGTTCGTCGTTGAGTACACCATGGCAGGCACTCCTGTTTGTGATGCAGCGTCAAGGGTAACCGCAGCCATGGTCTCCGAGCTGATAGTCTATGCTGCTGCAAACGTCATCGAACTGTTCGTGCATATGGTTGTTGTCTTGAAAACGTCCTCATCTGTTGACTCAGGGATCGAGACGTGGCTGTACGATACGTTGCATCCATGTGGACAAGATGCCTGTCATCTCGACTGCTAGTGATACGAGGCCGTTGGGATCCAGCACGGCGTTCCGTATTACCCTCCTGAACACACCGATTCCACATTCTGGCAACAGTCATTGGATCTCGATCAACAAGTGCAGCAATGGCGCGATACGATAAACCGCAATCGCAATAGGCTACAATCCGACCTTTCTCAAAGTCGGAAACGTGATGGTACGCATTTCTCCTCCTTACACGAGGCATCACAACAACTTTTCACCAGGTAACGCCGGTAAACTGCTGTTTGTGTACGAGAAATCGGTTGGCAACTTTCCTCATGTCAGCATGTTGTAGGTGTCGCCACCGGCGCCAACCTTGTGTGAATGCTCTGAAAAGCTAATCATTTGTATATCACAGCATCTTCTTCCTGTCGGTTAAATTTCGCGTCTGTAGCACGTCATCTTTGTGGTGTAACAATTTTAATGGCCAGTAGTGTATATTTTCGCTCTTCATGCAGAAAAACTTCATCACCAGGCAAAACATTTAATTTATTTCTTGTTTATTCTATTCGCAATAAGTTTTGCAGTTTTTACATATGCCACTGAATGAATGCAGGCCAAATTATGTCATTGCATGACACATGGTTAAGGAGATATGTTATCATAAGAATTCGATTTTTTTAATAAATCTGGGGGGGGGGGGAGTTTTTGCTGGTAGTGGAAGAAATAAGCTCAGCTCCATGACCCATAGACAGATCCTCTAATTGGTAGCCCAGATGACAAGATAAAACATGCACATCGTTTGTTTGTTCTTGCTGCCATTATCGACGCCTCTCTGTTTACGTCAGGTACGAGCTTGTGGCAAGAGCTGGACAACGTGAAATTTGTACTGACTGTGCTAAGTAAGCTGCCCCAAAATAAATCATCGGAACACATTTACGATTAGCATGGTTTGTACCTTTTTCTTTTCGAAAACCAATTTCTCAACATTATTTTGACCACATGAAATCACAATGGGCAGCCACCAGTGTAATGGAAGTAAGAGTAAGCCTGCATGAGATTTAATTTTTATTGGTCCTAGAAATCGTGCTGTGTTAGTACACATAGATATAGGACAAGTCACAGGAAACCCACTGGAGAAACACACATTCATTTTTGGGGCATTCAGGTATATAAGATATACACGCTGTTCATAAATAGTCATCAGTTTATTAAGTGTATGTTTCTACATAAAGCCATCAGATACATATTATTATGTGATACACGTATAAACTAATCGCATTAGGTTGTCGTATTTGCAAATAAATCATAACGAAGAACCAGCATAATGACTGAGGCTTCCGTGGCTACTTGTTAACAAACTGGCTGTTGGCTTCTGTCCTGGGTTCTTCGACTGATGTTTGATGACTTTTTCTTTTATGTTTCCCTCAACCCACCATCAGAAATGGAGGGTGAAACTTTGACCAGTGCCACATTGACTGATGGACCCGAAACAAAAGCCAACAGGTAGTGTGTCAAAAAACCATCAGTTGCTCCTACCAAATGAGACAAATAAATCAGGGGAACTTAGAAATACGAAGGTGGTTTGATAAGTTCGGTAAATTTCCATGAAAGAGTGGAACATTTTTGTTGCGCCTTCGTGGTTGATAAGCTTGATTATTCTAAGGATCGTGTAAAGAATTTCAACAATGAACAGCTCATTGTTGACAGCCGTCTGATTGATCAGAGTGCCGACTGCGATAAAAAAATGGTGAAACCCGAGTTTGCTACTGTTGCTAAAAATTTTCATTTGAAGTGTTGGACTACCGCACACATAAAAACAGAATTGGATGAAGTTCACGCGGACTCTGCACTATCACCCTGCATTCAGTTTTGGATTAATAAATTTAACTGTGGTCGGACATGCACCGAAGACGAAACGTGCTCCAGCCGTCCAGTTAAGGTCACCTCAAAGTGAACCATTGACAAAATCCATTATATGGTAATGCCGGACCGCTGAGTAAAAATACCTCAGATTGATGAGACTATAGGCATCTTAACCGACAGAGTGCATAAAATCCTGCACGGAAAATTGGCTATGAAGAAGCTACGTGCAAGCTGGATGCCATGATTGCTCATAGTCGACCAAAAGCGTATCCGGCACGCCATTTCAAAACAATATCTGGTGATGTTTAATCGCAATCCGCAAGATTTTTTGCCCCGATTTGCGACTTGATGAAATCTGGGTCCATTATTACACAATAGAGTCAAAACGGGAGTCAAAACAATGGACAAAGGCTGGTGGAAGTACACAGAAGAAGGCAAAAATCATTTAGTCAGCTGGTTAGTTGATGGCCACTGTTTTTTGGGAATCCACAGGAATAATACTCATAGTTACCTGGAAAAAGGCGGAACTATAAATAGGCCCTATTATACTTCATCGTTGGATCGTCTGAAACGTGCGTTGGGTAAAAAAAAAAAAAAAAAGTGCTCTTTCACCATGGTAATGCAGCATCCCATACATTAGCGACAACAATGGCGAAAGTGCTTGAAATTTACTATGAAATGGTTGCTCATCCACCTCATTCACCAGACTTCTCCCTGTTCCCTAACTTGAAACTTTGGCTTGGTTGAAAGAAATTTTCATCAAAAATGAGGAAGTGATAGTTGCAGTCATTGTGTATTGTGCAGAGTTTGACAGAAACTATTTTTCCAATGGGATGAAAAAGGTGGAGGATTACTGGATCGTCAAAGAAGACTTTGTCTAGAAGTAGGGTGAGCTGTTTATGAAACAAATAGTTTTTCTTTAATTTTTACTTGCATTTTATTTGTCAAACCACCCTCGTAAATGATAACACATATTTTAGGTTATATTAAACAAAGCTATTTTAGACTAGCACTCATAAAACACCTCTACAGAATAAAAACAGCGTTTCTGTAGCACTGAATTTATTTAGGATCTGAATCCTTTCTGATAGGATTTCAAATCTTTCAGGTAGTTTCTTTTACAGAATTACCCCCTTATACTATACACTATTGTGCCCTTTACTTTGCTGTTGATCAACTATAAAAATGTCATGCGAATGCTAAGTTTAATTACGGCCAGCAGCTTTATTTTTTGTAAATATATGCACATTTTCATGAAAAAAAAAACACACTTTCATCAATATAGATACAAGGCACAAAGCAAATTCAGTCAAGTTCAGTTGAGCACGCTGTTCTCCAGTCAAGAATGGGGCAATGTGGTTTGTGATCAGTGTTGAGTCTGTCAACATGCCTCAAAGGGTTATTTCTATCTTATACCATGTACCGACTGTCATTTCGTGGTGAGACAAGAATGGCTGTCAGCACGTGTCATTACTCGTTAGATTAGCGAACACCACAGTGACATCATTTGAGCATTCAGCTGCTTATGTGATAAGCAAAATATCATAGATCTGTCTTGTAGAATTCACCAGTTCTCAATGACAGCAGCTGATGACGCTGCCTCAACGTTACAGCTAATAGGTAGGCTTACCCTGAGGATAATGCGACAGAAGTGCACTCTGCATTTTTGTAAACAAGCGAGAAGGCCGAGTTGACCTAACCAGTAAGCACCCATCTCTGGGTAGTCAATTTAGCCACTGTGTGACCATATGTAAAACAGAATCCCCCAGACCTGTGGCATGCAAAGATGGTCAATCAGGAAACACCTGGAATGGGATGAGATCAGTAGTGTGCATTTCTCTGTGAAATGAGTGCAGGATTTGTCTGATGACTAGAGCAGTATCAGGACTGGGTCCTCCAGCCTATTGTGTGGCACTACAATCGGCATTTTGCCTATGTGTTCTTTTTTAAAAGACTGTAATGTACAAGCACATTTCACCTCGCTTGTTGACATATTTGTACAGAATCAACCAAATGGAATAGCCTGTGATATCTCCTGACTTGAACCTGGCTGAGCGTGCTTGAGACCGTTTAGAACACATTCTGCATCATCACAGGCACCTTCCTCAGGGGGGTCTCTGTTGAAGAGTGGGATGGGTTGGATGGCAATGTCTTGGCACTAACCCACTGGCAGATTTTAATATTGCAGATATGTCTTTCGAACAAACTGTCTGTATTTTCAATTCTTCTTTCTTTTTATTTCACAATAAAGTTGTTTTAGCTAAATTTCATTCCGTAATCCCCTTGAATTTAAACCCACACACGTCAACAAGTTTATCTTTAACAGTGGCAGGTAATGTAACTAATTTAGCAAACTACCAAGTTCATTGAATGGATATAGCAGGCATAGTCTTATTATGGCACTTCAGTTCTTGCTGTAACATGAGTCGTGCAGCTTTTGTGTGTGCGGCAGACTATGTTCATTCAATAAGTAGACAGAAACCGTTCCAAAAGTTTGCTTTTTTTTTCGTGTTGAATTTCTAACATTATCTAATAGTGCTCATTTTATGATTCTTTATCACAGTCTTGTTAATAATTTGTGTTTGTATTGTAATGCAGTACATGATTACCTAATATGGTGCCCTGTAACTTCTTTACAACTATGGACTTGCACTGAGCTCTGTAATTGTGGGATGTAAAATTATATATTATCACAATTATCGAAATCAGTCATTTTTTCTTTGCCAGTGATTTATCAGTGGAGATCAACTTTATGGCCAGTGGAACACCATGAACTGGCAACCAAACATTCGAAGAGTTATTTTATGGTAGACAAGAGACAGTCAGATACGAAAATTTATTTATATGTCCTCCACAGGCAAATGCTAGCTGTTGTTGGAGACAAGGTCAAAGGCGGTCCTCATATCACTATAGCACTAAGATGGTATGTTACAGGACATAGGTTTTTCCAGTGCTTTGATGGCAGTTTTTATAGTACCGCACTAGCATAGTGTTGTCACTTTTATTTAAACTGTTGTTTTTGTACTTAGTGATGGAAATCAGATATATGTTTAACTTTACTTGTACTTAAACTGCTGTACTTATTGCTTTCTGTACAGGTTACTAAGTCTGTGATAGCATTGCTGCTTTACTTCAGTTGGAAGAAGTTTGCCATACTTGCTGATCCCCAATGGAAACGTGTGGCAGAGACGCTGGAAGCGGAGGCAAAAGAAAACAACATGACTATCACACATCATAGCACTGTATATGATCAACAAATGTGCTGTGATCAGAAACTAAGCTGTTGTTCAGCAGCGTATTGGTATAACACAGTTCATGAAACTAGGAACATAACGAGAAGTAAGTTCTCAATAACATCAAATGATGACATACCTCATTCTGTAGTGAAACATACCATCAATCAACTGAGTAGAGACAGGAACCAACTCTTTTGCAAAAGGGATTTCAGTTGATGCCTTAGTCTGACAGAAGTGTGTAGCTGACTGTTATATTAAGATCTTGTGTTATTGCATTTTTTCAAGTTTCCGTCATGTAATGCAGACCATACCAAATAAGCTTAATTGAAACAACAAATTACTGAAATCAGTCACATGTTTAATATTTTGCATAACATGTTTCAGTGGATTACACCTCCATCATTAGGTGGATTTATATCAGTTCATAATGCTTGAATGTCTTGTATGTGCCACAGACTGCTTTTTACACATGTTTATGTCACATATGCTTTCAATGAAATGTGGATTGGTATACATTCATCTGATGATTTATTTTTGTTCATTTATTCATACACTTTGTAGACAAATTTATTTGCATAGACAACAATATTCCACATTTATAATATATTCAGTGTTTACAGCTGAGATACTTAACAATGATGGAAAAAAGATATTCATAAACATTGATGATACAGACATTTATAGACTACTTATTAGTGTATAATGTAAGGTAAGATTAAAAAATCATAAAGAAACTGATTCACATAACAGAAATATATCACATGACTCCTCCAATACTACATCTTGGATTATAGATTACATGATACAATTTATGTAAAAGATGTATATTGTGTTGCTTACAATTATGCTCCATCCTCTTTGGCTACTTTCTTATTGTTCAGTGTAATTATTTATTTGCAATAATTTATACAGCATGAACTCTTTGATGGAATAAAAATTTGAAGTATATATATTTTAAGAAATGTTTTAAATTTACAAAGTTTCCTTATGTCTTCAACATATTTTTGCAGTTTATTATAAAGCTTGGCTCCTTGGTAAAAGAAAGTGGTCTGAGCAATACTTTACTTGTTTTGTTCAGGTACAGGCACCACTGTACCTGGTTTGGCAATCAATAATCTGCCAAAACACGTCATGGAAAATACAGTAACCTGCACTGTTTACAGTAATTTGTTGTCTCAATTAACTTTCATAATGCTCACAATCAGGCTTAATCTAAAAGTTTCTTTTTAAAATAACTGAGATTGTTTCTTTATTTATTGCTGAACTAATGTTGTACTTGAAATAATATATTTATTCTGATTGCAGTTTATGTGTTCCTTGGCAATCCTCTGTTGCTAGTTGAATTCATGAAAGCAATGCAACTACAAAATTTATTCGATGACGGTGAATACATGGTCATAACTGCAGACATGATGCCATACTCTGTTGAACAATCATTTAAATATGTTTGGGGTGAGCATATCTGAAGAACATTTCTTCATATGTCTTTCATAGTTGAAGAATTTATTGACTTCTTTCCTTCCGTCTGAAATTCTATACTATTAGATATAATTTTATTGAATTGTGATATATAAGTTACATTGGATTGGTTGATTGCGTTGTCCCAGCACTGCAGCTTGAGTGGTTGGCTTAGAGCTGGGAGAAAGAAGCAGCAAGTGAACAGGATAGGTATGTGACACCTGAGTTGCATTTGGCACACAGTGAAGTGAAGGAGAGGAGTGATTGGGATATAGAACAGAGGAAGAGGGGGCTTGCAGAGACAGAAGTGTGAGTGTAGATAGATGTCGTGAAGTGGTCAGCACTCCTCCATTTCGTGTGGCCCTCTTAACTCCTCTAGCCCACACCAGAGTGTGCTTATTAGTTGCAAGTACCTGGCATCTTCACTGGCTGCCTCACTCACCCAGCACTCTGCCATCCTGGATGCTCTCTTACCACACCCACCTCCTTTCTCTCCTCCTCCATTCCATATGCCAGAAGCCCTTGCCTCAGCTGAGCTGCAGTGTTAGGACAACGTAGCTGTGTTAGTTCATAATAATTAGCTTTTAAGAACAACAACATGGCAGTGTTTTCAACCATGTTTATTCACCTTCTGACTACACAGCACCTCATCTATGTAGTGAACTGTTACCTGCGTTCCTTCCATTGTACATTATCTGAACAAATGTATCATGACACCCATCTGTAATGCAGATTTGACCAATAGATATCATGAGAGGCAGACCCACCAGTACAAAAGGAGGCAGGGAGTACTGTGTTGTCATTAAAGAAACAGTCCCAGCACAGAGGGGTGGTCAGGAGCCCTCTGTGATTTTGAACATGATGTCACCCGAGTAAAAAACCATACAGGATATTTAGACCTTCTAAAGCCACCCAAATTCACTGTTGGTGATGCGATTATGGTGTGTAAGTGCAAAGGCGCAACCACAGCTAAACGAATACTGCCAAACCTCATGTACTAATGGACAGTACTGTTCAGCATTGGAGAGACTGGTTGTAAAAAGGAAGGAAGGAATCACACATGAGTTCTAAACTTCTCCAGAAGTCCAGCTAGCACAGGGAGTTAAAAAAAATAGTGATACAATGATCGAGCATCTCCTCATAAGCCGCAAATCTCTTTTGTCAATGCCATGACTGGAAATGTGTGAACTGTGCTAGACCCTATGGCAATCTGATGGAAGGATTTGGATTGGCGAATGCTTGGAGAATGTTACTTGCCATCATGTTTAGTTCCAACATTGAAGTACAGAAGAGGAGGTGTTACAATATGGGGGACAGTTTTCATGAGTAAGCTGTTTCCCCTTTATTGCACATAACAAAACACTAAATCCAGAAAGAAATGAATATGTTTTACAACATTATGTACTGTGTACAGTAGAGGAACAGTTTGGAGATGATGGTTGTTTACATCAATATGGGGGTAAAATATGAGAAAGGCAACGACTCACCTATAGCAGATCAGTGCAAGGGACTCAGAAACTTATAATCAAAAACTGCGTGCCACATTAGCTACTGAGCACTAGCTCTTTTTCTACCAAACATGCAAACATTTACACACACAAAACCCACACGGGCACTCAAACACACACTCCCATGGCCTTGGCCGTGGCCAGGGAAGTGTGCATTTGGGTGTCTGTGAGGTTGTGTGCTTTTACTAGAAAATGAGCTAGTGCTTGAAAGATAGTGTGAATGTTGTTTTCTGTTAAGTGCATCTGTGCTCCATGCATCAATATGCTGTAGGTGAGTGATTGCTGTTCCTTTATTTTAACCATTAGTCCATCCAGGAATTTCCGCAATTGTTTGTATCAGCATGACAATGCACCCTGTCATAAAGCAGTATCAGAGAAGCGACGGCGTGTTCGTAGCAACAGTCTTAAATTGACTGGCCTTCTCTAGGTTTGACCTGAACCCTATGAACCACTTTTGGGATGAGTTATAATGTCGACTTTACCCCAGACCACCTTCTCTGGTTTCAGCTATTGAGCAAGAATGGGCTGCCATTCCTCCACAGACATTCAGACACCTCACTGAAAGTGTCCCCAGCAGAGTTCAAGTCGTCATAAAGGTGAATAGTGGACATACCCGATATTAATATCCACAAATAGGTGTCTGGTACTTTTGATCAGATCATGTATGTGTTCCACCCAGGACTTTACAATATCAAATTAAACTCAAACTCTGATGTGATTACAGGGTCTCTTGGATTTGATCAGCCAGACTGTAATTTGGATAGTATTGAAAAGAGGCTAAGATCATTACTTGTAGTTGTGCTAACCCCACCTGCAGATGCTTATGAAAATTTTACAAAAGATGTGCGGACCAATAATACTAAAGAACCGTTTAACTTTCCTATGCCAGAAGTGTTTTTCAACAAAAGTTTCAAAACAGTGAGTACATGTTAATCATATATTCAGCTTCTGATTTAAATAATTTAGATTACTGAATAATATGTGCTTGTTAGACAATAACATTTCTTAACTATATTTTGAAACATGTTTCTAAAATTATTACTAATAATCTAGTGAAGTGTGATACTATATTTCTTTACACTTTGTCTCAATGTTCTTTTGTAGTATGTGTCAATATATGCAGCATATCTGTATGATGCTGTGAAGCTGTATGCAACAGCACTAGATGAAGTGCTGGATGAAAAAGCCAACTTGACAGTGGAGGCTATTGATGAAGTGGTGAAGAATGGAACATTGATTATTGAAAGGATAATAAAGAGGCAGAAGTATACGAGTAAGTGAATGTTGTATCACTAACATTAGAAAAATCAGGCAGAAAAAGACAGTCACTGCTATGTTTTTTTGAAACACTCTTCTTTGGATTTGAAATGAAATAGTATCTAGAAGGAATATTTACTTATGTGCAATTTTATACATGGCTGTCAATCAGCAGCTGTGAAGCACTTTTTAAGAATAGAAATAGTCAGTTGTCACCTGCACAAATTTTTATTAAAGTAATTTCTTGACTAGTTTTGGAAAATTAATTTACCATCCTCAAAAAATCATATAGTTAAACTCACATAAGTAAGCAATCATCAAGCAAGCTTCTTTTTATTCATAAAGAGAGACCTCCTGTTGATAAACATCTAAAATCTGGGATATACAAAATTCAGAGAGCTTATGCCCAGCCTTTTATGTAGGACAAACAGAAAGGGCATTCAAGACTTGGTTCCAGAACATTTGTTGAACAAAAATGGTAAGGTTGCTTACAAATCAATGGTTTCAGAACATCTTAAAGAATGGTTCAAATGGGTCTGACCACTATGGGACTTAACTTCTAAGGTCATCAGTCCCCTAGAACATAGAAATACTTAAATCTAACCAACCTAAGGACATCATACACACCCATGCTCGAGGCAGGATTCGAACGTGCGACCGTAGCGGTCACGCGGTTACAGACTGTAGCGCCTAGAACTGCTCGGCCACCCTGGCCGACAGAACATCTTAAAGCTGAAAAGCACTTACACCCACTGCTTTTATTACTTAATATCGAAATCTTGCACATAATGGATAAAGGGTGCAAAATGAATCTTTTAGAAGATATTGAAATTTTTGAGCATTCCTATCCAGGCCCCAAAGATCTGTTGAATGATCAGCTCTCACTTGGAAACAGTTTGTTTTTTGATTGTAATTCCTCTCTTTTTCAATGTTTTTTAACTTGCCTATTTACTTAACCAATTATTTATATCGCATATTAAAAATGACCATTTGCACCTGTCGATTCTAATGACTTGTAACCTTCCTGTTTGCTTAATGCTTTTTACTCCTGTTAAGAATGGCAATTTGCATGTGTTGTTTGTGCATTTCTTCCCTCAACATCTAGTCAAGATGTCTTGGTGCTTTTTAAAGTAATTTATTTGTTATATATTTTTTAAATATGTTTTGTCTGTGATGACTAGTTAATCACAAACCACCTATTTGTATTGTTTTCAGTGTGCCTAATACATTTTTCTGTGTTACATCATTTTATGTTACTTATGTAGATGTGCTGTGATGCAGCCAGTATTTATAAGAGCTATAGGTAGAGGCCCTAAATGGAAAGACAACTTGTAAATGTGGACTGGGACGTTGTGCTCACTGTCAAGTCGGATGTCTCAGCTGGGACAGGTCCAGTTATTAACGTCACTGAAAAATCATATCCGGGGGCTGGCCTCTACATTAAGATACTGGAAAGTTCAGTGTAGCGCCACTTCTCCATCAGCCCATGGTGCCACCATCAGCTGATTATTAAATAAACCTAATCATTGTACCCTTCCTTCAGCCCTTTTTACAAGCTATGTTATAATTGTGTAAAAATTTATATGCCTGATTAAAACTAAACTAAACTCTTCCCAAACAGGCCATGAAGGCCCAACGATACCAACCTGTCACTGTGTCATCATCAGCCCATAGGCGTCACTGGATGCAGATATGGAGGGGCATGTGATCAGCATACTGCTCTCTCGGCCATATTTCAGTTTCTGAGACCAGAGCCGCTACTTCTTGATCAAGTAGCTCCTCAGTTTGCCTCACAAGAGCTGAGTGCACCCTCTTACCAACAGTGCTCAGCAGACTGGATGGTCACCCGTCCAAGTGCCAGCCCAGCCCGACAGCACTTAACTTCGGTGATCTGGCAGGAACCAGTATTACCTCTGCGGCAAGGCCATTGGCATAGGCTTGATTAGCACATGAAATAGGATCATAATGGCGTTTCATTTCTTTAAGACTGATGTTCAGTTTCGTTCGATGTATGTTTGGATATGAGTGCCCTCATTGTGCTTAGTCTTTGTAACCTTTTAGGCACACTAGCACTCATTGCTTATTATATAAGTGAAATGTATTATGGTCACACTACTCTATTGGTGCTAATTATTATATTTCTTGTGGTTTTTTAATATTTTACTTATAATGCAACTTTTTTTTTTGGTCACCATATCTTCGCATTTGTTATGTCACTTCTAACTGCTTGACAGTACTGTGTAAAATTTTAAGGAAGGTATGTTTATAATCTGTTTCTTACTGTACACTTATTGTTATTAATCTCCTGTTAATTGTGATCCAACCCTGGTACTAACCAAATTCTTATCTTATTCCCATTTTTTGTAGAACTCTATCATCCAGAGTTTGCTTGATGTTTGATTTCTGATGTCAGTCTAACTGTGTGATTTTCTTGGGATGGCATATTAATTTGCCAAAACTAGTCAAAAAGTTAATTTAATAAAAATTTGTGCAGTTGACAACTGATTATTTCTGTTCTTAAAACTTATTTGCAAGTTAGTCAGTCTGTTGCCATATCCTAATTACTGGTTTTTGTTCATTCATTGAATGGATGAATGGTGTGCTCACACCAATACGAAGGAAACAAAAGATAAACAGTTGCTGAGTAATATAACCAAGAAAGCAGGGTAGCAGTTTTTCCCTTCTCTTTCTTAATCTTAAATTGCTGGAATCGTATTTCTCTTGATACCTTGCTATATACACTACTGAATATTTAATGACATACAATGCTATGTCTTTTGAGCTGTGAACATTGTAAACTTTTTGTAATGTATCTGCTGTTCTTTTAGAGCTCTACTGTTCTTTGTGTGTAACTGAACAACTAAAACAGTAACCAAATTTAAGGCTGCTTAATGTGTTATCAGGGATGGTTGTTTTGTAGATGATATACCCGTGGTCTAGGGGTAGCATCTTTGATTCATAATCAAAATGTCTTCGGTCCCGGGTTCGATCCCTGCCACTGCCTAAATTTTGATAAATAATCAGCATTGGCGGCCGAAGACTTCCGGCATAAGAAGTCATCCTCATTTTGCCAACGGCCTTGTCAAAGAGGGCGGAGGAGCAGATAGAGGTTCAGGGCACTCTCTTGTCCTAGGGGTGAGAAATTGCCCCTAAAGGCGGAAGAATCAGCAATGATCAGCGACATGAGGATGCAGAAGGCAATGGAAACCACTGCATTAAAGACACGTAATGTGTATCCACAGGACATGTGGCCTGTAGTTGAAGAAGTGTCATGATGATCTCTCCATTGGCAAAAGATTCAGGAATAGTCCCCCATTCGGATCTCCGGGAGGAGACTGCCAAGGGGGAGGTTACCATGAGAAAAAGATTGAATAATCAACGAAAGGATAATGTTCTACGAGTTGGGGCGTGGAATGTCAGAAGCTTGAACGTGGTAGGGAAACTAGAAAATCTGAAAAGGAAAATGCAAAGGTTCAATCTAGATATAGTAGGGGTCAGTGAAGTGAAGTGGAAGGAAGACAAGGATTTCTGGTCGGATGAGTATCGGGTAATATCAACAGCAGCAAAATGGTATAACAGGTGTAGGATTCATTATGAATAGGAAGGTAGGGCAGAGGGTGTGTTAATGTGAACAGTTCAGTAACCGGATTGTTCTAATCAGAATCGACAGCAGACCAACACCGACAACGATAGTTCAGGTATACATGCCGACGTCGCAAGCTGAAGATGAACAGATAGAGAAAGTGTATGAGGATATTGAAAGGGTAATGCAGTATGTAAAGGGGGACGAAAATCTAATAGTCATGGGCGACTGGAATGCAGTTGTGGGGGAAGGAGTAGAAGAAAAGGTTTCAGGAGAATATGGGCTTGGGACAAGGAATGAAAGAGGAGAAAGACTAATTGAGTTCTGTAACAAGTTTCAGCTAGTAATAGCGAATACCCTGTTCAAGAATCACAAGAGGAGGAGGTATACTTGGAAAAGGCCGGGAGATACGGGAAGATTTCAATTAGATTACATCATGGTCAGACAGAGATTCCGAAATCAGATACTGGATTGTAAGGCGTACCCAGGAGCAGACATAGACTCAGATCACAATATAGTAGTGATGAAGAGTAGGCTGAAGTTCAAGACATTAGTCAGGAAGAATCAATATGCTAAGAAGTGGGATACGGAAGTTCTAAGGAATGACGAGATACGTTTGAAGTTCTCTAACGCTATAGATACAGCAATAAGGAATAGCGCAGAAGGCAACACAGTTGAAGAGGAATGGACGTCTCTAAAAAGGGCCATCACAGAAGTTGGGAAGGAAAATATAGGTACAAAGAAGGTAGCTGCGAAGAAACCATGGGTAACAGAAGAAATACTTAAGTTGATTGATGAAAGGAGGAAGTACAAACATGTTCCGGGAAAATCAGGAATACAGAAATACAAGTCACTGAGGAATGAAATAAATAGGAAGTGCAGGGAAGCTAAGGCGAAATGGCTGCAGGAAAAATGTGAAGACATCGAAAAAGATATGATTGTCGGAAGGACAGACTCAGCATACAGGAAAATCAAAACAACCTTTGGTGACGTTAAAAGCAACGGTGGTAACATTAAGAGTGCAACGGGAATTCCACTGTTAATGCAGAGGAGAGAGCAGATAAGTGGAAAGAATACATTGAAAGCCTCTATGAGGGTGAAGATTTGTCTGATGTGATAGAAGAAGAAACAGGAGTCGATTTAGAAGAGATAGGGGATCCAGTATTAGAATCGGAATTTAAAAGAGCTTTGGAGGACTTACGGTCAAATAAGGCAGAAGGGATAGATAACATTCCATCAGAATTTCTAAAATCATTAGGGGAAGTGGCAACAAAACGACTATTCACGTTGGTGTGTAGAATATATGAGTCTGGCGACATACCATCTGACTTTCGGAAAAGCATCATCCACACAATTCCGAAGACGGCAAGAGCTGACAAGTGCGAGAATTATCGCACTATCAGTTTGACAGCTCACACATTGAAGCTGCTTATAAGATTAATATACAGAAGAATGGAAAAGAAAATTGAGAATGCGCTAGGTTACGATCAGTTTGGCTTTAGGAAAAGTAAAGGCACGAGAGAGGCAATTCTGACTTTACGGCTAATAATGGAAGCAAGGCTAAAGAAAAATCAAGACACGTTCATAGGATTTGTCGACCTGGAAAAAGCGTTAGACAATATACAATGGTGCAAGCTCTTCAAGATTCTGAAAAAAAGTAGGGGTAAGCTATAGGGAGAGACGGGTCATATACAATTTGTACAACAACCAAGAGGGAATAATAAGAGTGGACGATCAAGAACAAAGTGCTCGTATCAAGAATGGGAAGACAAGTCTGTAGCCTTTCAATCTGTACATCGAGGAAGCAATGATGGAAATAAAAGAAAGGTTCAGGAGTGGAATTAAAATACAAGGTGAAAGGATATCAGTGATACGATTTGCTGGTGACATTACTATCCTGAGTGAAAGTGAAGAAGAATTAAATGATCTGCTGAACGGAATGAACAGTCTAATGAGTACACAGTATGGTTTAAGAGTAAATCAGAGAAAGACGAAGGTAATGAGAAGTAGTAGAAATGAGAACAGCGAGAAACTTAACATCAGGATTGATGATCACGAAGTCAGTGAAGTTAAGGAATTCTGCTACCTAGGCAGTAAAATAACCAATGACGGACGGAGCAAGGAGGACATCAAAAGCAGACTCACTATGGCAAAAAAGGCATTTCTGGCCAAGAGAAGTCTACTAATATCAAATACCAGCCTTAATTTGAGGAAGAAATTTCTGAGGATGTGCGTCTGGAGTACAGTTGTATGGTAGCTGAAACATGGACTGTGGGAAAACAGGAACAGAAGAGAATTGAAGCATTTGAGATGTGGTGCTATAGACGAATGTTGAAAATTAGGTGGACTGGTAAGGTAAGGAATGAGGAGGTTCTACGCAGAATCGGAGAGGAAAGGAATATGTTGAAAACACTGATAAGGAGAAGGGACAGGATGATAGGACATGTGCTAAGGAGAAGGGACAGGATGATAGGACATGTGCTAAGACATGAGGGAATGACTTCCATGGTACTAGAGGGAGCTGCAGAGGGCAAAAACTGTAGAGGAAGACAGAGATTGGAATACGTCAAGCAAATAATTGAGGACGTAGGTTGCAAGTGGTACTCTGAGATGAAGAGGTTAGCACAGGAAAGGAATTTGTGGCGGGCCGCATCAAACCACTCAGTAGACTGATGGGAAAAGAAAAAAAAAAAAAAGCCTTTGCCTTTCTGTCAACAAAGAACCTGACAACCAGCCAGGCATGGTGACACCTGCGCTGCACAATTTTTCTTGAATTGTCATATAAGTGGATGTTATTAGTGGAGGAAGCAAGATCTTTTTCACACATAAGTTACCACAGGGAAAGGAACAGAGCAGAGGATGTAAGCTCTGCCTTTCTCATGCCTTACGGCAACATGACTAGCACAAAAAATTGAAACATAACTCAACATTCACCAATTGCCACTACAGTGCTATGGGCCAACAATAATGCTTGCTCACTGTAAATAATAGAATTGCTGATGGAACATCAGCCTTCTGTATTCTGCTGATACAGAACTAGAGTGCACACTGTACAGGTTGATGCAGTTATAAGCACCTGCCACCTTAACATGTTTCACACACAAAACTTTCTAAGAATTTAAAGACCCATTCAAGTAAAAAAATAGTCAAAGAGGTATCAATATTTCAGCAACGCTCTTAAGAACATTAAATACTAAGTACATAGAGTATAGAGGGAAGAAACATGAAGTTCATTATTCTGTCTGCTATAATGTGGCTCGTCACAGCTTCCTCTCAGAGTGCAGCTTGCATCTAATATTCTGCCTTCATATACAGCTTTTGGCCTATTTGGCAAACTGTTGTTGGAGAAAAAAATCATAACTTCAGCGTAAAACATTTATAACGTACCATTTAAATGAAAATTCAGCAGAAGAATGCAGGTCTAGCCCTGCCTCATAACAATGTACATGTGTTCAGTCTCTTTTAAGGCACTGGTAGGTTCACAATGAGGATTTATTATCCCAATTCTCTTCTTTCATATCCATATTATGGTTGAGATGTCCAAGCATATTGTGTGCATATTTGTGAAGTATTACCATGTCAACGATAGCCAATAAGTGCTTAATTTTCACACATAATGATTTTTGTTCTCAATAAGCTGTGGATAAGTGAGATAGCCACATTTCTGCTGGGATAAATTTCTGTTTGATATTTAGTGCCAGTGATTAAAGTTGTACGAGGTGTGATCAGAAAGCAATGGAAATTTTCATTTTTCTGAAAGAGTCTTTACTTATCCAACGACATCAACATGTGCCCTTCAAAGTAATCCCCTCAAAAGGTGTGCCAGTGCTTTTTCCACTTCTGGAACAAACTTTTTGTTAAAGTTGTGAGGATTCTCTCCTTTTTGATGTGATCTTCATACTTGTTTTGGAGGGCCCTACTTTCCACCAGACGTTTCCAGTGAAGTAATATCTGTTACCTAGTAAGAGGCACTGGTAGGTTCACAATGAGGATTTATTATCCCAATTACAAATTGGTTTACCATCTGATCAAAATACAAAGGGTATTTGGAAAGTAAGTTCCGATTGGCTGCAAAATGGAAACCACTGTGAAAATAAAAAATGTTTTATTGGCAACTGTTAGCTATAATTTCCAGCTACTTATCTACACAGTCACTGCTTGGACTTAGACATTTGTGTAGCATTGTACCAACTGTCCCATACCATTATAGAAGGCAGCCACCAGTGCTCTCCACCAATTCTCTAGGCTGGTTGACAGCTGGCCTGTGCCAAAATGTCTTCACAGCCAGCAATTCATGTTAGGAGAAATGAAACTCAGAGGGAGCAAATTACAGGCAGTATTGTGGGTTATCAAACACTTCCCTTCATAAATGCTGCAGGGGCATCTTCATTGCCACTGTAGAATATGGCTGAGAATTGTTTTGAAGAAGGAAAGAAATGACAGTTATGTTATGTGGGCTGCAAAGCTTCAGGTGAAATTTCTCACTAGGCTCTTGTACTTGGTGGGATATAGTTTTTTCTAGGCATCTTTATGTGCTGACTGTGTGCTCAGAACTGGAAAGAGCAATGTGACACAGGTGGTGTTACTAGAGACACTGCCCAACACACCTGTGCAAAGCTTTATCAGATTTTCTCAGTAGTTCCATTTTGTGACCGAACAGAACCCAGTTTCTGAACAGCTCTTGTAACTTTTTACAGGCAATAACAAGAACAGACTCTCATTGTGATTCCAAGTCAAATTCAGTTCTGTGTTAGGCATAGATCTCCCCAATTGCAAAATCCCATGATCACAGAATTTCACCATGGATGGAGCTCCACGGCACACTGCACTGCTCTGCAGACTCTGAGCTCATGCCTGCTGTGACATCACGTGCAGCCATCTGGTGGCCCCAGAACATCTCAAAGATTCATCACCACACCAATCCAAACAGAACCTAATTTAATTTTACCTATAACTGTTATTACATAAAACTAGTTTTTCAAAATACAGTTCTCAGCCTTATGTATATTTCTATAAACACAAACAGACATGATCTCGCAATCTCAATTCGGGAGTAAGGGTTCATATCACCAACTCCCATTTACCAGCATGCTAATTTGCACCCTTACATGATTTTCAGCTCTGTCAGTGATCCTGTTTTTTTATCTCATCAGTGGTGGAAAAATGATGTCCTTTCACAGTTTTGCTCAGCCTTGGGGATAGAAAGAAATCACAGGGGACCATGTTCAATAAATACAGTGGCTGAGGCAATGTAATGGTTTTGTTTTTGTCAAAAAATCACAAACAAGCATTGAGATGTGAGTGGGAGCATTATCATGATGTAATTTCCACAAGTGTTTTTGCCATAGCTCTTGTCATTTTCTTCGAATTGCTTCACGCAAATGGTGCATTACATTACTTCCAGGTAGTATTCGTATTGATTGTATGACCATAAGGTAGGAACCCATGATGCACTATGCCATTGTAATTGGAGAACACAGTGAGAAGAGCCTTAATCTGTGTTCAAACATGTTGAATTTTGTTTGTCTTGGCCCTTCATGCAGTTTCCATTGGTATGACTGGCCTGGTTTTGACATCATACCCAAATACCCATGTTCTGTCACCTGTTCCACCTTCTTTGGAAGTCTTGAATTGTTGTCTACTTCATTAAAAAATTCCTGAGTGATGACTATGGTTGTCATTTTTGGTCAAAATTCAACAATTTTGGAACAAACTTTGTTGTTACATGTTTCATGTCTGAAACATCAGAAAAAACTCATTGCTATGAGTCAAAGCATATGCTGACATCATAGGCAACCTATCTGATGGTGATTTTCAAGAACTATTTGCTATACTTCTCCCACATTGATGTCAGTAATTGATGTGCTATGGCACCCAGAGTGGTCATCGTCTTCAGTGTCTTCTTGACCCTCTTTGAAATGTATATACCACTTGTAAACTCTTGTGTTACTCATAGTAGATCCACCAAAAGCCACAGTCAATATTTTGGATGCAGTGCTGCACTTTGTTCCATTTTTCAAACAAAATTTAATGCAAATTCTTTGATCCATCTGCTTTGAAAGCAAATATTCGCTGAGCACTTGAAAACACTTACAGTATAACTTTTTCGACCATCAACAATAAACCAAGTATTAA
The DNA here is from genome assembly GCF_023897955.1 of Schistocerca gregaria. Classification (NCBI taxonomy): domain Eukaryota; kingdom Metazoa; phylum Arthropoda; class Insecta; order Orthoptera; family Acrididae; genus Schistocerca; species Schistocerca gregaria. Next base: position 1,025,790,526 of record NC_064920.1, read on the forward strand.
TAACAGCTAAAGATGTAAAAGTACATTAGGAACATGTCTACTAACAAATTAAAAACAAAAATTTTGAAAATCAGATGTATAAAGCATATGAAATTAAAAGATTCCCATTGCTTTCTCATCACACCTGATACATATGGGGCCAGATGAAGTATAATACAGCAACTCTAAACATCTGCAATTGAAATTGTATTATTAAGGGAAGTGACCTATGAAGAAGCTATAAATGAAAAGCTAAATGTTCATTTTCATAGTCATCTTCTGCATCTGCTATTATAATCGGTTATTATTCATGTCTTGTCCGTGACTTGTCGTCTTGCAGTAGCGTTCTTGCTTCCCACGCATGGGGTCCCGGGTTCGATTCCCGGTGGGGTCAGGGATTTCTCTCTGCCTCGAGATGAGTGGGTGTTGTGTGTCTTTCATCATCATTTCATCCTAATTCACTCACAAGTGGCTGTAGTGGCGTTAAAGAACTTGTGGAGCGGTGGCGAAACCGCCTTGCGAGGGGTCTCCCAGTCACCAATGCCATATGCTCATTGTTATTATTAATGTCTCCATTTTAAGCTTACTGCAATTAATTGCAGTAAGCTTAAGACAGAGAAACCGACAATCAGTGAAAATGAAAAGCTGTTTTCTGGCAGATAGTAGAGATCTTCTTGAAGTTGAAATTGGCCAAAATGTCTTGTTTCAAAATTACAGGAAGTGCTATTTAACAGTTCGTCATCTTGAAAGTAATATGCTATATTAGTGTAGCTTTATGGCAGAACACAGTATCATTGCCTCTTTCCATAAAAATGTTCAGCTTGATGATAGCAGAAGAACGTTCTGCTTGGCAAAAGTTAAAATGTCACTTGGCAACTATCTTGGTGTTATGGTGATACCAAGATTCATATCTCAACAGTTTTAAAATATATGAGTACTTATCATGGAGTAGAGCAATAGTATTTCTAACATTTTAATGACATTGCATAAAAATTGTATTGGATGATGTATTCTTGCAGTGTTATTTACTAGTTGGGAACATATGATCAATAAATAGAGTGATACTTCACAATAAAAGAACCAAATTTCCATGGTATTCCTAGAACATGTGTGTACATTTTTAAACTAAATATGTACCTACTAATTTCTTTCTAAATGCCTGTAGGCTCAATCATTTGTACCCACTCCAGCACTTGCAAAAAGAGCATATGACATTGTCTGTAGAGTTACTCAAAATTCATGTACTAATATACCCTCACATGTTATAACTGATGAAAGATCACTTCTATGTTATTCGTTTCAGAATATAGTAAGATGATGAAAGCAAAACTGGTATTTTATTTGTCAAAAGTATGATATTACATCCACTTGTCAACAACAATAACAACAAAAGAGCTACAACTGTGCTAAAGACTTTCTATATCACCTATACACATTTTCAAAGGTTGCTAAGATATAACGACATTGACCATGCAAATACCTTCATAAATCATTATTTGCTTCTTTTACTTATATTGTTGAATTCACTAACACTAATATCAGTTGCAAAATATGAAAAAATTGTTAACTTTCAGAAGGCAATGCAATATTTATAAAATGTATACAGAGGTTTTTATTATTGTAATCGTAAAGTAATTAGGGCCACCAACTCAGAAATTTTAGTCACATCTAGGAAGGAAAGAAATAACACATGAAAAACATGTGCATATGCTATAATTTTAATGTCTGAAAATAAAATAAAATGTTATGTACCATTCCAAAACACATTTTCTGAAATTAAGCATAACATACAAATCCTGGGAGTTTGATCAACAATGCAGTTAGCCTAAATAGCATTTCGTCACTCTCTCCACATGTATGGCTCCTAGGTCACCTTTCCAGCTTGCGAATAAATGAGATATGCTTTATCATCCAAAATGCAGTCACAATGGCATCTTTGGAAATGCACAGGGGACAGAAAAACTGTGGAAGAAACCTTCAGTCTTGACATGTCGAGTTCTGTTTGACTTCGTAATCTTCCTAAAAGCATTAGGATTTATAATTATTGTAGCCTTTTGGTGTCTAAATTCTTTGTCAGTCTTCTTTGGATTTTTTGTGTTCATGTAGTTTTCTCAATGTTGCTTTTAAAACATTTGTGAGTATTTTCTCCTATTATTACTGCCCATACAAATTAAACTGATGAACATACATATATCAGCACTTCACATGCTTTATCTGAAAGTGATATCTTGGGTAATAAGAACTTATTTTGCATTGTGAATATTTCTTTTGAACATACACTGACTAAAACCACACTATAGCACCTTCTTTAATCTATTATCTGAAGGAAAAGCCTCAATCCTACTATTACGTAGTAGGAGTCAAAGAAGTCTTCTTCTGATCACATCTCTGAATACACTAGTGATCCCATAAACCACATTTTATCAGGCAACATAACGCAGTATACTCTCTCTAGTACAAGTTTAGGCATCTATATCATCTCTTTCAAGAGCGATGAAACATCGCTGGCACCACTGCCACCATCCTAAATCTGGCACATACTGCAGAGTGATGTGGTACTTCTATTAGCCTATGGCTCTGATTTCTCTCTTCTCCCTTTTAACTGTTCAGTTCTTCTATAGACTTTGTTATGGTTAACATTGTGTACGGTTTTAGAGCATGTTGTATTCCTAATGCTACAGCTCCTTACATTCCACCTCTTTATTTTGTTATTTCTGTTGATGTCACACTAATAGCACTGAAACACTGAATGTTGTACACAGATACTACTATCAGTCTTATTAAACTTATTTGAGTTCTATATATTTTAATCTCATTAATTAAATTCACTCATTTAGCACATTATAATTTAAGTTCAATTGGTCTTTATGAATTGTATGTTTACTTTGCAGGCATCACAGGAGCAAATATCAATATTGATAAAAATGGTGATTCTGAGGGTAACTTTTCTGTTGTTGCACTACAACCCAGGCCAACAAAATTAAGAGACTTAAATTGCTCTCGCCATATGGCGAAGGTGGGACACTTCCGTGCTGATGCTGATGGGCTGGTTAGTTGGTCTTAATAATCTCTAATATATGGAAGTAAAAAATGTACAGTGAAGTAAGCTTATATGTGACAGAAAAGGGTGTTTACTTATCTGTTCTCAAAACTTATGTAACAGAGTTGGTTAGGGCTGATGTAGTTACAAGAAGAAAAAGATATTGGACATTAGCTTTCAATAATTCTTCATCATATTGAGAAAGTAATGCTGGCATAAAATTAAGAGAATGTATGTGGGTTGGTTAGGACAAGGAGGCCACTTTGAAGCTGTGGCAAAAAGAGACACAGACATAGAACCAGACATGAAAGATGATTGTAATTACTAATATTCATTCTAGAGTGCTAATAATAAGTTGCAAGAAAGTGATGTGTGAAAGATAAGAGACAAGAAAGTTAGATATAGAGGGAAGAAGGTTGGGGATTAGTGGGAGAGATGTGGTAACAGGAGGAAGGAAAACTAATACATAAGTCTAAAGAAATGACAAGTATACAATAGAGATAAAGCAAAGAGTATATCTGAAGGGAGGAAGTTTAGGATACAATACTGATGAGAAAAATGTGTAAACTAAACTGTTATAAATTATCCTCCAATTACTCCTGCTTTGCTTTGACAATCGATGTAAATACCCTTTTCTTTTAATTTGAATTGTTAATTATTGAGTATTATGTTTAGTTTACAAAGAATATATTTTCATATTTCAACAAATTTTTAATTGTAAACCAGAGTGCACTCCAGTTCAATCTAACAGTCAGACCAAAGTGTTATTGTATATAGCTTTCTACTTACTTTATTTCATTTCCTGTAAGCAACTTCATTTATAGGAGGCAAACTGTTTTCTTTATATTTGCTATTACTGCATTTTCTGTATTCTATTATCACTTACCAGTACATACAGATTTTCCATATTCCAAAATTAATATTTATTATGTAAAAGGGAAAGTTTGGAAAACCAGCATTCATTGGGGTATAACTGAGGTATTACTTCTTCTGATAACAAAGTTTAAAAATGCCAAATCATTTACAAATGAGATGGTAGATATAATAAAAAAACTCTTTTGGCATCTTAGAAGGGCAAAATTTTATGATCCACTGTTCACCCACTCTGACAACACATCATGTTTTTTTCTGGTAATACCTAAAAGTAAATGTCCCCATACATTGCTCCTCAACCAATGATGAATTGAAGAATGCTATTTCATCCAGATTCATCAAAAAATAGTAGAGTCATCTGTGTACATTATTTTGATTACACACAGTTTAATATTGTGTATTTAAAAAGAATTATTACATAGCCTCAGTCATAGTTTAATCAGGGGGGAAGCTTCAGTTCAGTGGTGGGGTACTGGGGAAATGCAGTCAGCCTACAAAGAAATTTGCTTACAAACAGCCATCCTTGAATACTGAGCAAGTGTGAGGGACTCTTACCAAATAGGACAAGTAGAAGATATAGAAAGATGGCAGCACAAATGGTCAAAGATTTGTCTGAGCCCAGGAAATACTGAAAAGACTCTTGAAGATACCTGTCACCTATAAGTTTCAAGAACCAGTATTAAGTAAGAAATTTAGTAATATATTACAGCACACTATGTGTCACTCCCTTAGAGACTATCAGAACAAGACAGTACTAATTAAAGACAGCACAGAAGCTTTTAAACAGCTGTTCTTCTCTTATTCAATTGTCGATTCAATGGGAAGATACCACAATATGTGGTACATTAGATAGTGACCTCTGTCATGCGCTTCCAGTGGTTTTCTGAGTATGGATGTAGATGTAGGGTAAGTAAATGACAGTAAACATCTGATTAGAATTACAGATGTGTACTTAAGTTATGAATTTGAGGATTTAATATGTTGCAATTACAGTCTGTTAACATCAAGAATTTATGAGGATGACAAACTTCTCTTGGATCTTCCCCCACATGGTGTAAATACAGATCCATAAAGCATTAGCAGTGGTTACTGGAGAACTGTGACAAATTTGTTGCCAAGCAACTGTATGTTAGACATCCTCAGTGGACAATGTGTTGGTACTCATTATTTGAACAATGCAGGCAAATGGCCTTCAGAAATATGGCATGTATGGTTGCCTTAAAAAGAGTGTGTCCCTCAGACTCTAAAATCTCCCTAATGTAGAGGTTGCTGTTAGACTGCTTTCAGTGGGCAGCAGATGAGATCGCTTTACCTTCAATGGCACTCAAACCATTGCAATAAACATTTATCCAGTGTGGCCCTAAACAATACAGAGAGCCAGATAGTGGTAATTAAGAACAGCTGGATGTGCAACTCATTCAGAAATATCCCATGATTTTATTCAGCTCCAGTGATGGCCTTCATGTGTCCATTAAGTATGAGACCTGTTCAAAAAATTCTGGAACATTTGTAATTTCGCACCAATGATGCATTGGAGCAAAACGTGGTTGGCTACTCTGCACATTAGTATGTTTAATGTGTAACTGGCAGAAGTTTCATCATTGCATGTGTGTTAGTTATCATTTAGTGGTGAATTGAGTAGAATGTAGTGTTGCATAGTTTGTGAATTTTGAGATGGCAGATTTAGATAGCAACACATCTGCATTAAATTTTGCATGAAACTCACAGAAATGTTAACAGAGGCACACCAAATGATGCAGGAAGCCTACAGTGGTGAGTGCTTAAGCCATACTCAGTGTTACAAATGGTTCACATGGTTTGAAAATGGGTGGTTGAAAGTTAAAGATGACTCTCGTTCAGGACAGCCTTTGACGTCTACCAATGATGCTCATGTCCGGAATGTCAACTAAATTGTGCATACCAATCAAAGACTGACTATCTGAGAGATTGTAGAAGAATGTAACATTTCAGTTGGATGCACTGTGTTGCTGCCAAGTTCATCCCACAGCTCATGAGTCAAGACCAGAAAGACCATTGCCTCCAATCTCTGAAGAGTTTTGGATTCTGCAAAGGAGAACAATATGTTCCTTAAGAGATAGTGATGAGATGTGTGTCTATGGCTATGATGTGTAGACTAAGGTCCAATCTTCACAGAGGGTCGGGAAAGGTTGTTTGGTCTTGAATAACCTTTCCCGGCCAAACAAGCTCATCAGGTCAGGTCAAATGTCAAAGCCATGCTGATAATTTTATTTGCTTTGAAGGATTAGTTCATCATGAATTGTGCCACAGGGGCAAACTGTTAATCAATGATACTAGTAGTAAGTGTTGCGATGCCTGCAAGAAAATGTGAGAAGGAAATCACCTGAGATTTAGCGAGACAATTCATGGCTCTTGCATCACGATAACGCATCTGCATATTCATCCCTGTTGATGCATGACTGTTACACAAAAAACGAATGCCTCATTCTCTGTACTCTCCAGACCTGGACTCTGTAGACTTTTTTTAATTCCCAAAGTTGAAAACCCTGTTGAAAAGATGCAGATTTGCAACAATAGATGAGATAAAAGAAAACTTGCATGATCCAGCAAGAGGCTTACCAAGACTGCTTCTGGAAGTGGAAATAGTGTTGGGAGTGGTGTATAAATTGTGGAGGAGAGTATTTCTAAGGAAACCATGCACAACAAGTAAAAGATCAGAGTAGACAATTTTTTTGGACAAAGTTCTGGAATTATTTGAACAGACATCATAGTTTGTGGTTTTGGTAGTGGACTGTGATTTCAGCCTGCAGCAGATTATGTAAGCTGACAGTGCAGACATGTCAACACTCTAGCTTCTAGCCACAGGATCTTTTGTGTGGCAGTTTAAGAAGCTGTTACTGCCTCTCCTTTGTTTGTAGATGCCAACCTACCAACTTAAGTTTCACAATTTACTTAAGTTTTTGAACAGCTCTCCAAAGGAAAATTACTGTCTCATTTTGTTACACAGCTTGATCTGTTATCATTCTATGGCTTAGTTGAGAGGCTTAAATGGGGCACATGAGTGCCTTGTAAGCAATCTCCTTCATATATGCTCTCTGTAATAGTTTTTGGAGTATGCTGTTTGTTGTTGTTGTGTTCTTCAGTGCAAAGACTGGTTTGATGCAGCTCTCCACACTAATGTAGACTCTGGAATGCTCTGGTTTGCAAGTCTGGAATTAGCTTCCATTTCAGTTTGGGTCTTCTGTTACTCAAAAGATGTACTATCTAATATCGGAGTCTCTATTACTGAAAATGTTACGTATTGTTTTCTTATCAAATTTGTACCCACGATTTGGGCACAATTTAATTCTTTCATAGGCATTATCCTTCTCATGAACTCAAAAAAATATGAACCTTAAAATTAAATTCGTCATAAAAACTTTTATAGTGAGAAGTTTCATGGATCCATTTAATATGTTAGGCACATGCTTAAAAACTTGCAAAGGTCTTTCAACATTTTTCACACTTACCTACAAACACCGTTTTGTTCTTTTATTTTTACTCCTGTGAAGGACCACAGTCCCATGAGCAGACTGTAATGATATACATAGAGAGATCACTGCCTGACTGTCACAGGGATATGTTTTGGTTTGTTTGGTAGTCTAGCATCTCCATGTATGATGCAGCTACATACTTGTGAGTAAAACTCAATGCAGCTTAGAGCTAACAGTATGAACAAAGGCTTGTAGTTCATTACAAGAATGCATGCTTTCCTGATGGTGTGATCGTATTAAGCAATCTAGTAACAATAGCAACTCATCACTTTAAGCTGCTCTCTTTAACTAAGTGTCACTGCCCCCTTGCAGGATTCCTACAAACAGTTATAGTGTTATTGTTTGAAAGGCCCATTGCCAAAGGATAGATCATACATTCTGTTAAGATTCAATCATAAGCTGATGTTATGCTTCTTTCTGTCAGTGATGCATATTGGCAGTTGCTTTCATGGTTCCACTTCGATGACACTTTACTTATTGAGCTTGTTATAACACTAACCTTTTTGGTGACTCAAGAGATGGCCTTGTTGGGACTACATTAAGCCAAGCTTATTGCAATCCTAATTATTTATTCTGGTAAACTGTTCTATGCACTGTCCAAGTTTAAAGTCATTTGGGGCCTTCATTCTTGGCGCTAGAATTTCCACAAATGTTAATGAACATGACTAGTCAAAACATTGTGCTGCTTTGGAAGTTGAACCAGGATACATGTCTTTTGTTGATAGTGTACCGTGTCACAAAGAGACAACACAGCATATACTGAACAAGGTGTAATTTTCCATATTCTGTGGACATCTTCAGTGGCATGCCATCAATAACAGCTACTTGTTTATTGAAATTATAGTAAAATATTGACTACATAAATTATTTCATTTGATTCTTATTTTATTTCCATTTGTGATGATCCGGTTGTTAATCACACTTACTTTTTTCTTGCTGAACTGTGAATTCAGATTGCTTATATTTGTTGCAGCAGCAATTTAAATACATCATCAAGATAGTGTCATACATCAGTCTTTTGGTACTAATATTGAACCATGCCTTTATTGAATGAGCATTTCCATAAATGACATAGTACAAAACATGAACAATACAGTACAGTGGTACTCATTGTCACATTCAAGATCCGTAATGTTCTTGTTGCACAAGATGTTGTCAAAAGCCTATATAGCCGTTACCAATAGTAGAAGTCCTTCCTGACATAATCCAAACATGTACCAATAGATGCAGCAAAGAATTACACTGTATTGTGAAATGGGAATGAGATAATCAACACAGCTCAATTCAAGACCAGTTGAGCAAGAGCTCTGTTGACCCTACACTGTTTATTTATGTGTGGTTGACTGGAGGGATTCCTGAATCAGCTGTGATGTTTTCCACTGACCAAGATATGAAGCTTGCATACAGCACTGTAATATTTGCATCTTAAATGACTTATGTGGTATTCCTGTTTTTCTTGTTTAAAAATCAATTTTAGAGATTTTCTATGCACAGTGTGTCAAATTACTTCTTGAACTTGTGTGAATTGAAATGTTTACAAAGTACAGTAACAACATTTACAACTGAGACAATCAAATCCCCAAATCCTTTTACAGTATGAAAACAACTTAATGTATTAAACATTATTTTCCCTTTCAGAAATATGTTGTTGAAATTAGAATTGAATGGGCTGGTCCAAATAAACCTGAGGATGAGCCAAGTTGTGGCTTCAAGAATGAACTGTGTCCAGAAGATTCTAAGTTTGGCAGCATTGTAACTGCCGGGGTTCTGGCTGGTGTCCTTTTCTTTACGGCATTTTTTATTCTGACTATGTACAGAAAATGGAAAATAGATCAGGAAATTGAAGGCCTTTTGTGGAAGATTGAGCCATCAGAGCTCAAAGGTTTCCACACAAATGATATTGTATCTTCCCCGAGTAAGGTATGTATTGCACAACTAAAAATATTTTTAAAAAATACTGAATTATATTTAGGCATAGTAAACTAGTGAAAAGAGTATATTGAAAATCAGAAAACCATACCAACGTGTACTGAAAGAAAGTGTGACAGTTTTTCAATTTAAGACAGTGCTATATTTTCAGTTTCTAGATTCAAAAAAGTAAAACAGAAAGTAATAGTTTCATCTTTAAGGTTTCTTTCCATTTGTGAAATGCTTCAGAGGTAGTAAGCATCTATCAACCACTAATTTTGTCATCCACTAGCAAAAACTGTTTCACAAATATGTTACAGTTCATAAAACTTGGATAATCATTACTGTGTAGGATAAATGTGTTCTTTTTGAGTCTCCCATCATCTTATAGAAGCACAGAAGAAGGGTAGAGTTTCATGGTATCAATAAATACATAATTTTGAGCAAGTGTCCTTTAACAAAGTGTAAGAAATCATCACTGATGATGATTGCTAGGTAAATTAAAGTGACCTTGAGACTGCCGAACCTGTCTTGTAAAAAGTGACTATTTAAGTACATGGATTTTCTATTGATGCTGGTGAATTCCACAGATAGAAATAACCAACATTTACAATCAAACACACTTTATTCATGCACAATTACATGGAAATATAACACAGCATTTGAAAACAACAAAAGCCACACTGTTTCCATAGCTCACTAAATGCAAAGGTAGACCACTTCTTGTTCCAGAGTCATTGGCAATCAGGGATCACCACAGAGCCCCCCTCCCCCCAAGAGTGCAGAGCACTGTGCAGAGAAAATGGGCATTGTCGAATACAGTGGTCTTGTAGTAGGCCATTTGATTGGTGTCAGTTGCTCGTGCAGGGTAGCATGACCATTCATGCCATGGCTAATCCGAATGAAAGGCATAGATGAACCGATTCTTGTGGAGTCAGGGAGGTACATGCAGGGTGGACTAGAGCACGTATAGTCCACCAGCCAGTAAGGAGGATGGCCTGGTTGACCTGCACGTGTGAACTGGACTGGCACAGAAGGTGTCAGTGTTGGAGGAGCAGTGAAGAGGGGGATGCGTATCTTGAGCATCCTTTTGGTGCCGAGTGGGACTGTGCATAGGACGATTACAAGTGAAGAGAATGTGGCCTCATGCAAAGCTTCCCTAACACGGAGGATGAAGAGTGATCCATCTTGCAGCTGTAAGGAAAGCTCATCATGCAGGCACTCAGAAGTGTTGATAGAAAAGCAAATCTTTTTGGTGGTAGTTGTAGGGGGCACTGTAGGAGAAGGGTTGGGGGAAATATTGTAGGGGACGCTGTAGGAGAAGGGTTGGGGGAAACATTGTAGCTCGGGAAAAACACTAGAACACACTGGGGAACAGCAGGTGAAAGCACTTGCGACATGTAATGTCACTTGCAATGGGTGGTTGAAACAGAGGCAGCATATCGTGACAAGCAGAGTCTGAGTGAGGCAAGAGAGGGGGACGATCATTCACAGCCACTGAGTGACTGACTGACATAGGCTCAACATACAAAAGATCTGGTTGGCACGTGGGCGGTGTTCAGGTGTTGGGCCATTGTGTGATGGTGGAAAACTCAACTCGAGATACTGTGGGGTGAATTCCTAGATCATCCAAGCTGGTTTAATCCACTGAAGTGAAACTTGCTGATGATGACCATAGATAAGGATGTCCATAGTGTAAGCCATGTGTGCCAATACCCAGTATGGGCTACAGTAAAGTGGTTGTAGTGCCAGTTTGACAGTGCCATCCTGTAATATAATAAAACTCGCATGAGTCTAGTACTGAATGCATGAAAACTGGGAGACAGGTATGTGGCCATGGGCAAGGCATACAGATAGCAGGGATGTCAGATAGATCAATGGTTGTGGAGCGTCATTGACGAATTCAGCTGGGAGGACTAGTGTCTCACCACACAGGACCTCAGCAAGTGACACCTGGAGGTTTGCCTTATAAGTCATGTGGATTCCTAACATGACCCAGGGAAGGGCAGTGACTCGCTCATCACCATGGAACGTAAGGAGCACTTTCAGAGTCCAGTGCCAACACTCAACAAGCCAATTACTCTGAGGGTGGTACGCTGTATTGCAAAATTTATCCACACCACATAGTACGCAGTAGTGCATGTAGAGCACCTGAATCTAGCTACCCAGGAATATGCAAATGCTCATGCTACAGAATCCACCATAATCTCTGCAAGAGATATTGCCTCCATCCACCATGTAATATGGTTGATGATGGACAGATATATCTGAAACCATTAGATGCGGGTAACAGCCAGAGAGGTCTAGGTGTGTATGTTAGAAATCTCCTCTTGGGACGTCAGAGTTGCTTATAAGGGGCTGCGTATGTCTGTCAGCTTTGCTCTGCTGAGACGGCACACAGGTACACAATCACACATGGCAGTCCTTCTTCACCCCTGGCCACACAAAGCTTTACATGATGAGATGCATGGTAGCCTTAATGCCAGGGCTTGAAAGATTATGCAAAATCGCAAAAACTTGGTGATGTAACTCAGCCGGGACAGTAGGTCGTAACACACCATACTGGCCTGACTGAGCCCAGTAGGTTGCAAAAACTTATCTGTAGGGAATTGACGAGGCCTGATGTAGTAGGCTCAAGTTCAATATCATTGCCCCATAAGCGGCTCAGTTCATCAAAATTAATAGGAGATGAGATAGCATTGACACATGTCAGATAATCAGCCATGACATTTTCTGAGCCACTGATATATCGGGTATCTGTCGTGTACCGGCAAATTGAAATGTGTGCAGTGGAAGGTCAATAGCATCTGCAAGGGGATGATGATCTGTAAAAATTGTAATATTCCTTCCTTTGAAGTCTGTGTGGAACTATTTAATGGCCATGTACACCACAAGAAGTTCCCTGTCAAAAGCTGTCAACTTACATTGATCATAGAATGAAGGCTTTCATGTCAGGATCATGTAGCTGCTGGTAAAAGAAACTGTTCCTGAAGTTTTGTCCAGGACTGTGCTGGACATCTTCAGTTGGCAAGACTCAGTGGAGGAGCGCCTCTGAAGATGTCCAGTGCAGTCCTGGACGAAACGTCAGGAACAGAAGAGTTTCTTGGATCACGACCTCACATCCCGAAAAGTTTATCAGCAACTTACATTGAGTTGTAGATAGGCTTTTTTTTGGGGGGAGGGGAGGAACTGGAGTGGCTGAGTTGTATTATCAACATGGTATTGAAGAACTGCACCTTGTGAAATTACTTGTGTCTACCATAATAGAAATGCGAGGGTCTGTCAAGGAGTGGGCGAGAGTGATGGCGTGCATGTTCTAAAGCTGTATCAAGATCCTCAAAGGCTTTCATCATATCATCAGACCACCATACGTGGTGATTACCATAAGTTTGTCTGCCAGCTCATGTGTCAGTAAGGGGGCTTGAAAAGTCACTGCTACTGGCAGATTGCGTCTGTAAAAATTGATGGTGGTGGATCACAAAAGAGGATCTTGTGGAGTTATGTATACCCTCACAGGAGATGGTGTACCCAAGATAAGTAACAGAGGTGCGTCGAAGTTGTGATTTATCATGATTAATCTTGACTCGATTACATGCCAGCAAGTCCTGCACCATGGCCATGTATAGCTCATGTTCCTTGTCAGAGAATAAGAAAATGAGAATGTTGTCTAGGTACACGTAGCAGTAAGAGCAGTTAAAGAGAAGTTAGAGCAGTTAAAGAGAAGTTATTCTACAAAACATTGCCAAGTTTGAGCCACATTTTTTGAGACCATAAGGCATGTAAGAAAATTTGTAAAGGCCAAAGGGGGTGATCAAGGTTGTTTTTGGTATTCTGTGAATATGCGAGATAGAATAATTGTCTGTTAGAGTATGCATATTGAGAGATGATAAGCACCATAGAGGCAGACTATGCCATCCTTTTTGGGGACTTAAGTGTATGGGGGAAGACTAATTACTATCCGATGTGTGAACAGTGCCTGCTCACTGAAGTCACCGACTGCAGCCTTAGTGATGCATAGTTTGTTTAGAGGGAGGCAACATGCATTATGACACACTGGAGGGTCATCTATCATGACAATTTTACTTGTCGTCCCATTCATAATAGCTTTCATTTGAACCAATGAATACAACATGGGAATGTCTTGAGCAGGAATTGGCAGCACACAAAAGCCACTAACCTGAGATTCCATTGGTGAAAATGAGGGTGGGCACACTGGAGTCGTAAGAGGTGCTTCGCTGGTGTCGGGATCCAGCACCATAGACGGTCAGCATATGAGGCACAGCACATCGGCGAGGTCCTGCTTAGTTGTTGAGATGGTGTGGTTCAGTCCTGCATTGTGAGCACGGAGGTCGTCAACCACAAAGTGCTCAGATTGGAGCTGACCCACAGAAGTCATGAGGCACTTAGCCAAAGAAGAGCACTCGATGAGAAGTGCATCAGTATCATAGGGGGGGGGGGGCTGAGGGGGAGGGGGAGCTGGGGAACTGACTCAACATCCAATATGTGTACATGAAGAATGATGCAATAAAGCAGATGACAGGAGGTCAGGTGACAGGCCAATCTGAATCAGGAAATCAATTTAAAGTATTGGGTATTCGACATCGACCACAAGGAAGGATCATGTGAACGATTTGCCAGGGATGAGTTTGATAAGTAACATGACCAAGCCACTGATGCACATTGTTGATTTATTTGCTGCTTAAAGGAAAAGTTTGGTGGGTATCACATACACTACAGTGAATAAGAGCAGGAAACACTAATGAATGAGAGTGAGACAACACTAACGTCATCTCCAGTGTCGATGAGGAAATGACACATGGGCATAAATACAAGGCATACAGATGGCATTGTGAAGAAGAGGACTGAACAGAATGCAATGTCTGTAGGTGCCCCTCGTCATCCTCATGAGATGTGGTGCCTGCTGCAGCCTGGATGAAGCATTTGGGAATGTGCAGAGTGGTGAGCAGTTGTGGACAGCACCCTGAAATTTGTGTGGAACCAGCATAGAGAATACACTGGTTGGGGAGCTGCACATGGGTCAGCTGGGACCACTACACCTCTCACAGCAGTGGGAGAGGGGAGAGGGAAGTGAGGGAGGACCCCTTCCTACCTCGGCTATTGTTGATTAAGTTTGGCGAGAATTGGCTGGTGGTTCCCGTTGCTGCCTGACAGATCAATGTGGTTCATTGTGTTGCTCAAGGTGAGCCTGTGGCCAACCTTTACCATCTGGCAGAGGAAGTATAGGCACTAGCATACCAACCTAAGTAGCAGATGCTGCACTGTGTGAGGGAAGTAAGTGGTGGTGTCAAATAATGGTGTATGCCTGGTCAGCCAACTGTAGTTTATCCTTGAATGATGATGAGCTATGAGGAAGCAATTGTAATTGTAGTTCATGCAGCAGTTTAACTAAACATAATGCCCAGAGCACTAAGTCCAGCATGCTCTCTGTTGTGACCTGAGCACTATCATCATAAATGATGTCATGGGCTGCATATGCTGGCGTACATGAAAGACACTCGGTGAGAAGCACACTAGCAGAAGAATATTTGTTATGCTCAGGTTAAGTTTTTTCTGTAAAGTTTGGAAGGTAGCAGACGAGGTACTGGCAGAAGTAAAGCTGTGAGGCCGGGCATGAGTCGTGCTTCGGTAGCTCAGATGGTAAAGCACTTGCCCGCGAAAGGCAAAGGTCCCGAGTTCGAGTCTCGGTCGGGCACACAGTTTTAATCTGCCAGGAAGTTTCATATCAGCGCACACTCCACTGCAGAGTGAAAATCTCATTCTGGAAACAGCCCCCAGGCTGTGGCTAAGCCATGTCTCCGCAGTATCCTTTCTTTCAGGAGTGCTAGTTCTGCAAGGTTCGCAGGAGAGCTTCTGTAAAGTTTGGAAGGTAGCAGACGAGGTACTGGCAGAAGTAAAGCTGTGAGGCCGGGCGTGAGTCGTGCTTCAGTAGCTCAGATGGTAGAGCACTTGCCCGCGAAAGGCAAAGGTCCCGAGTTCGAGTCTCGGTCGGGCACACAGTTTTAATCTGCCAGGAAGTTTCATATCCCACATAGTTTACTCTGGCTCCATGTTAACTTTTTTCTCTTGTTAGAAGTCAAAAGATGAATTTGAATGTGTAGATAGCAGATCACAAAATTTAGGTGATGAAAATGTACAGGTAAACTAAAATTACATCTAATATTGAAATATACAGGAAAGTAGTGGAGCATGTGCAAATTTTGAGTATTGGTTTACACTCGAAGATGAAACGGAAATCAGTGTAAGATTTTACCTAATGAGTGAGACTGGAAGATGACTCTCACAAAGTAATGAGAGGAAAGAAATGCAGCTAAAATTTGAAAATTATTGTTAATTTCAGGTGTAATTTAAGGAAGCAAAATTTTGGTAATATGAGGAAAGGACGCACTAAGCATCTAGAGTGGGAAAATGAAGTTTCGGACTTTTAGCAAGAGACACAAGACTAGACCAAAAGGCAGTTGCAGTAATACGAGCATAATAAATGAAAAGATAGAAGAATACAGAAGAGAATGAAAATGCAATGTTAGTAGAGTGCAGAATGATAATTACCATAAATACAATGAAAGTACAAACCATGAAAAAGTGTAGGCATTTGTAGAACCAAATGGGAAGATTTAGATTCTGGTCTGTAAGGAGGCATAAATTGCAAAGCCTAACATGTGTAGGTGATAGTGTGAGGGAAAAATTATGTGGACATTATTTTGAATATATAAGAGATCTTCATCATGAAAAGTTAAGACAATTGGTGTCAGTGTATTGATACATGATTTACAAGGAGATCATACAATGAAAGGGAATCAACATAGCAGCTGAAGCTTCACTGTCAAATTCCTGTCTCTGTATATCTCTATTATGCTTTGATGAATCATTAATCAGGTTTAAAATCAATAGTTTTGTAGTGTTGAAGATAGTTCTTTGTTTCTGGCACTAGCAGTGCTATTTGCTGCAGAAAAAGCATACTAATTTTGTAAATTTTGTGCTAGAGTGCAGTAGAATACTGTAACATTAATGACACCACATACAAAGCATTTAATGAATAATTAAGGGAAATTAGCACATGAAACATGTCCCATTACCTTCAGTTGCTAAGAATTTCCTTGCATGCTGACAGCCTTTGTGGGATAGAGTCCATTATCAGTAGGTAATTCATTTCCTTCAACTTTTAAGTCCTGCGATGTTTATAAATTATCTCATTGATATTCTTCTTTCTAGAAGACAGACTATTTCTTTTCTCCAGTCTTATTGGTGTTCTGCAACATGTTATATAACAGAAAAAATTATTTTTAAATATTTTTGCAGATGAGTTTGGTCAGTGCAACATCATTTGAATCAAAATGTGGTCCTCAGTGGTTTGCAACTGTTGGACAGTATCGTAATTTGAGAGTGAGGGTCAAAGAGCTGAAATTCTCGAAGAAGAAAGATATTAATCGAGATATTATGAAAGAAATGAGAATTCTAAGAGATCTAAGACATGATAATGTAAACTCATTCATAGGTGCCTGTATTGAACCTATGAGAATACTGCTTATCACAGACTACTGTGCAAAAGGAAGTCTATATGTAAGTTGATCAATATTTTAGTGATACTCTGTTACAGATTACATCCTTCTGGATCTAGTTTATTGTTGTAATTTTAATATTTCATGAGATCAGATACATTTTGAAGTTAAACTAATGTGTGAGACTTGGTACATCCCAACCTGAATGAAATACTCCATTAGTTAACTATGTCATACTACATAGACAGTAACAATATTCAATTTATATTTGAAATGGCTTATGTGCACTGTGAAATTATAATAAATATTTGTATTTTTATTTCATTCCATTATATCTTTTATAAATTTAGGTTTGTAGGTTATTGTATTGTATATTAAACCAGGAAACTAGAAACAACGGAGAGGCTTCGTCCTGCTGTAGCCCTCAGTGGTTCACAACCCCACTACAGGCCACAGTAGCCCACCCACCCCACCACCACTCTACACTGAATCCAGGGTTATGGTGTGGTTCGGTTCCCTCCTGGGAATGTCTCATACCAGTCGAGTGTACCCCAAATGTTTGCATGGTAGAGTAATGATGGTTTACACATATGTGGAGACAGTGTTTGTGCAGTAATCGCTGACATAGTGTAACTGAGGCGGAATAAGAGGAACCATCCTCCATTCGCCGAGGAAGATGGAAAACTGCCGAAAAACCATCCACATGCTGGCTAGCACATCATACCTTGACACTAATCTTCTGGGCAGTTTTGTGCTGAGGGCTGGCACACCTTCCCACTCAGGGTTGTAGGTTGTAGTTTCATGAATAATCATATTCTCAAGAAGATATTTCCTTCTGATCATGAGAGATAAAGGTTTCCATTTTTTGTCTCACTGGTACCTTAATTTCCTTTTCTACCATAGCTATCAGAATTGTGGACTTCCAGACTTTCTGTGAGGGCATCATGTTTGAAAATTACTTCAGTCAATCTGTCCATATATGCAGCTATATGCAGTGTATATTAGGTTAAAGTCACCTCCAAATAACACTGTGCTCTAATAAAAAAATTGGAAAATGCCGGAAATCAAAGAGTGTTGCACTTTGTTTCAAAAAAGAATTTGTAAATGATGACAGGCAAAAGTTAGCTGAGATTTGGGCATCTATAAAAGGATAGATGTACGAACTACCCAACAACTACCACCTTCATATCTTAGAAGAAGATCTTGTAAAGAACCTGAGAAAATTCCAGTCCTACGTAGAATCACTAAGCAGATCAAAGGCTTCTATCCAGTCACTCATGGACCAGTCTGGGGTGGCAGCAGAAGAGAGCAAAAGGAAAGTTGAAGTTTTTAATTTTGAGTTTAAGAAAGGAGGATCATACAAGCCGAAGGTACTATTGTTTGACCTTTGCACAGACTCCTATATGAAGGACACCCTGGTATAGAGAAGCAACCAAAAGAGTTGAAAACAAATAGACCAATTTGTCCAGATGGAATCCCTGTTCAGTTTTACAAAGATTACTCTGTGGCATTGGCCCCTTACTTAGCTTGAATTTCTCATGAATCTCTCATCCAGCTCAGTGTCTTAAACATGTCTAAAAAAAGTGCACATGACTCCCGTATATAAGAAAGGTAAAAAAATGGATCTACAGAATTACAGAACAATATCCTTGACATCAGTTTGCTACAGAAATCTTGAACATATTCTCAGTTTGAATATAATAAAGTTCCTTGAGATGGAAAAGCATCTGTCCACTAATCAACACAGATTTAGAAAGCATTCCTCATGCAAAACACAGCTTTTTTTCATGTGATATCCTGCAAGCCATAGATGAAGAGCAACAGGCAGATTCCATATTCCTTGATTTCCAAAAACTGTTTGATGCTGTCCCCACTGCAGACTGTTAATGAAGGTACAAGCATACAGAGTAGGTCCCCAGATGTATGAGTGGCTTGAAGACTTCTTAAGTAATAAAATCCATCGTGTTATCTTCGACAGTAATAGTTCATCGGATACAAGGGTATTATCAGGAGCACCATAGGGAAGTATGATACAACCACTATTATTCTCCACATATGCAAATTATCTGACAGACTGGAATGAGCATGTAAGGACTGCAGTGTAGAAGGCAAATTGTTGACTTTGGTTTATTGGGAGAATTTTAGGAAAGTGTGGTTCATCTATAAATGAAACCCTGTGAACAACACTAGTTGACCCATTCTTGAGTACTGGTAAAGTGTTTGGGCTCCCAACCAGGTTTGATTAAAGGAAAATGTTGAAGCAGTTCAGTGATTGGCTTTTACATTCGTTACTAGTAGGTTTGATCAACTTTCAAGTATTACAGAGTTGCTTCAGAAACTCAAATAGGAATACCTGGAGGGAAGCCAACATTCTTTTTGAGGAACATTGTTGAGAAAATTTAGGAAACTGACATTTGATGCTGACCTCAGAATGATTTTACTGCCGCCAACACACATTTCACATGAGGACCACAAAGATAAAGCAGATAAGGTAAGAAAAATTAGGACTCATACAGAGAAATATAGACAAGTCGTCTTTCCCTCACTCTATTTGTGAGTGGAACAGGAAAGAAAATGACTAGTAGCAGTACAACGTACCCTCCACCGTGCACCATATGGTAGTGTGCAGAGGATGTATGTAGATGCAAATGATGTACATGTTCATGTGTTATCCTTGGGTGACTGTACACTGTCAAACTTTATTCATGAGCAAAATTTTATAGGGTTTTGTGTGAGCACATCTGTCTGTAGCTGTGTTTTTTTTTAACACCTATTTTGCAGTAGTTATTGTTTCTTTAGAAGTTTTTTTACACAGTTGATACACTATGGAGGGTATGTCGCATCATGAACTCTTATACTAGATACATATCTATCCAGTGCTTGGTCAACTATTCTTTTAAACCTGAGTCACAGTTCCTCTTCGTGTTCCTTACCAGACGTAATTATTCTGAGTTTCTCTTTGAGGTATGTGACAACTGCCTCTTTATCTCACTTACTGAACATGTAAGTCTCTCTACTTGTTTTAGTTGCCCTTTGTACTTTAGTAATAATTGTTGCTACAGCTGCATAATGTTCATTGATACCATTGTATGGAAGATAGCCTCAAAGTGATCAGGTCTATTTATTACTATTAGATCCATCAGGAGTGGGTTTTGCAAACATCATTGTAAGTGTTCTATAATTTGAAATTTACCTGTTGCATTTTATTGTTACTTGTCGCCCCTGTGTGTATCTCAGTGAGTGCCTTCCATCACCACTTTTGCCGCTTTTACCTGCCTTTTAGCTTTTAATTTGGGCCTTTTAGTTCCCAATGAAGGATTAACTTTGGGCTTTCTTCAGTGTCAGAAATTTTGCTTCTTGGCATTTGGTATGTGGTACATTTTTGATGGATTCAAGTATGTACCTTGAATACTGAAAGTACAAAAGATGAATTTTATGAGGAATGAAACAATCTTCTTGCGTATATTTGTGGCTGCAAGAATATAGAATAATAGAAGCATTTCTCTGCTTAATATTTTATTGTGGTCTTTTATTTTCCCAAAACTCCTGTTAAAGATAAATTTTACAGTTTACTTATTTTACTGCATTTAATTTTTCCAGGATATAGTTGAGAATGAAGACATAAAACTGGATATGATGTTTATAGCATCACTTGTCTTTGACCTCATCAAGGTAAACAAGCCCAACACATATGTTCTGTAAAATGCTGTACATAAAATTGGATGATAATCTGATAACCATTATTTCTGTTTACAGGGAATGATTTATCTTCACAAATCGGCTTTGGGTTGTCATGGAAATCTGAAATCATCGAATTGTGTGGTAACAAGTCGATGGGTGCTACAGATTACAGACTTCGGTTTGCATGAGCTTAGGCAGTGTGCAGAAGGTGATAGTATCGGAGAACATCAGCATTACAGAAGTAGGTAACATAAGACATTAAGACTGCAGTTTGTTATCATTAATATATATTTGCCCTTTATTGGTTATTTCAACAGACTTGAGAAGTAAATATGTACCTCACCAAAAATACTTCAGTTCAGTTTATTACTGTTTTATCTCTTTCTGTAGCAATGTTTAAAGCCGAAATCAGCTAGAGATTTATTTTATTTTCATTTTTATTGATTTATTTTTTGTTTATTTATTTATTTTTTTCTGGCCGTGTCTTTTTATTTCTTGGTCTGGGAACACACACACACACACACACACACACACACACACACACACACACACACACACACAACCAATTTTCTGTTAGATTCACCATTCTAGAATCAAATTTCAGCTTCTGAAGAAACTGTGAAGAATTTACATCTTTATCTTGTGCAATAATATCGGATTTGAAGAATTGTTCATTTGTAATTTCCCTCAGAGTATCATCTCAGTTACTGATCTCTACAGAGCTTTATGCAGCCTATTACAGTTGCATCACATGATGTAATGAAACACATTCACCAAAACTATGATTGTAGAGGTCCAGGGTGGATGGCCTCTACAGTAGCAGACTCCATCTGAGGCATTGGGTTTACATCAGGTTGCTATCTGCATTAACAGTCACACATTTTATTAGAAAACAAGCTACAGCACTCATAATGTCATTTCATAGTAATTGCACCTCCTTGGCATGTGTCGACAGTCAACCGCAGTGGAGCTGATCTGAGACAGCATCTGAAATAAACACAAACACACTTTCATCTCCATAAGATTCTGGAAATATTTTTCTAATATCCTCATTCACAAATATGGTGATTATAGAATGATATACTTTTTCAAGTTCTTCGCAGGCCGCTAAATAAGAAGAAGAAGGCTCTTCTTTTAAAGCACCAACAATAAAATTTGCAATGTAACAGCCACAACTATCTGTAGTTTCATCAACTGATGTTGCCTTTGAGTACATTGTGTGTTTCTTCTAGAACATTTACGTAAATTGTTGGTATGTAATTTTTACACAATGTTGATTCATATGGTGTATTTTGATTTAGGCAATATTTGTGCAGGAAGCCTTTGAGGATAGCGTTTTTACATTTGTGAAGAGAAATATTGCTAACAATTAATGATTCACATAGATCCATGTTAAACTGATGTTTTTGGTTATCTTAGGACAAATCCCTGCTACTGCCACTTGCTGTTGTGTGAAGTTGTTGTCATTGCCCTTTTTTCTGCATTCCTGCGATATAAAGACTTGTCTTGACATGCTGGTCTATTTGAAACTTTTTTTGCATGAATTGTTTTTCTTGCAAATTCAACAATATAAAATTCTGTCATATGTAAATGTCCCAGCGTGGTCAGCTATCCATGAAATGACGTTTCTTTTTTCGGGCGGCATGGTGCACAACACATTACACACTAAATGTTGTAAACACATTCAGCTGTGCAAGTAAATAGAAAGCTAAACTGAAACAATGGACGTGGAACTACAAGCTCGCGTAGTTAAATTTTATTGTTTGCAATGACGCATGCACTATGATAGCGGGGGCGATTAAATGGGGGCACTGGTGCAGGAGCATTGTCCCTGTCTGCCTGTTCCTGTTCCTCTTCTGTAATGATTTCGCTAGACAGTGGCCTCTTGGTTAGCAATTGCACGCAGTTCTAGGGCGCGGTCCGTCTGTGAGACATCAAACTAGATAGAATTAGTGACAGCTCATCTAAATTTTTAAAATACTGTAAACATAGAGCAAAAATATGCATTGTCACTAGTTTTTAGTTGAAATATGCAATAACAGTTGCAAAGGAGCCAAATATGCAACATGCAAATGCATATAACCTGGTCTCTATTCAGTAATAAGAAGAAGATGAAGTGTTTCAAATGATATACATCAGTCGTAAAACAATCAACTGTCAGTCACACTGAATTTCCAACTAGGAGACCAAACTACTGGCCAGTATGTACCTTCAAGATCCCAAATTCTAAGTAAAAACAGTGGACATGTATAAAAGTACGAGAGTTATCTTACCTTTTTTAACTTCTCCTGTTGGATGAATAATGGGTAGTTAATGAAGATGAGAAAGAATATGTGTCACTCTGTTACTGGGATGAGAGGGACGCACCTGTTGTAAGGATGAGGAAATATAATGGTGAAGATGGGCGGTGAAAGAGAGTAGGATGGCAGAGGCAGAAGGTTTTATAGTTATATGAAACCATAAAGACAGCTGTATTTATCATACATGGAAGGTCACAAATGTGTGACCTTTGGCCTAAATTCAATAAATCTGATGTCCTCCTTTGCTATGTAGGAGCAATTGCTTTCTTCTAAGAGTATTATATAGAGGAAACTCATTCTAAACAAGGGTTAGCTTGATAACTGCAATCCAGTCTAAAAATTGTCTTATTCCCTGACATATGCCTCACATAATATGATGTTATTCAGCTACATTTGGTTTCAGTTCATTATTTCTGCTCAGGTAGAACCAATTTCTATTTATGATGTTGTGTTAATCACTCATTGGGTTTCCATTTAATGCAACCAGAGTTATTTTTCTTTTGAAACCACAGTAGTTTTTGGAGTCGCAGGAGCTTCTCGCATAACGTTTGTGTAAAGATGCACCTTTTTTTTTTTTTTACCAGAGACAGAGCACACAGTTTTTAATTTTCCAGAAAATCAGTACCCTTATAATACACAAATTTTGTTAAACAAATGAAAACTGAAGTAAAATTTATTTTAAAATTCATATTTTGCAGGTTGTTTTTGGAAAGCACCAGAACTTCTAAGAGATGATACTGCTATTGGTGGTACCCAAAAAGGAGATGTATATGCTTTTGCTATTATTCTTTATGAAATTATCGGACGGAGGGGTCCTTATGGAGGATGCCCTTATGAACCAAAAGGTACTGCTTGTTGACAAATTCCGAAAATAAAATAGCAGTAATAAAATGAAAGAAATTCATCATAAGACTTCTATTTTCAGATAAGAGTACTTACTTTCTGTTTTAAAGTTTCACGTTAGATTAAATACAAATAAATAGTTCTAGTTTTGCTGAAATTACTTTCTTTCTTAAAGTTTCACATTTGATTAAATACAAGTAAATAGTTCTGGTTTTGCTGAAGTCAGCATATATGTTTTCAGAGATAGTGGAACTTGTAAAACGTGTACCATCTGAAGGAGAAAAACCATTTCGACCAGATTTGGCTGTTCTTGATGAGTCTGACATTGACTGCACTGATTATATAGTAAAATGCATCGAAGACTGTTGGGAAGAGAATCCTGAACACAGACCTGACTTTCCAACTATCAGAAACCGTTTGCGGAAAATGAGAGAGGGCATGTATGTCACTTTTCCTTCTTATAAATCATAGATTTTTACAACATTGTTGTGGATCATAACCTGCCTGATAGAACAGAGTAGAACTAATACTCATGTGCATGAACCTGAAAAAAAATTCTGCAATGTAGTTTTATGACTTTGTCAGTGGCAGTATTTATTTTATTACTTAACTATTAGAAATGTTCAGAATCTAACTGTGCATACAAATCAATTTGCAATGTGAATGTGAAATGACACATTCCACATCATTACAATCTATTTTGCATAATGATCCATGGAACATATAGCTAGGTAAAGCTATTATGAAACACATAGATAGTGCAACATTCGTTTTTAAAATGGAATTTGCTATCTTTTACATTTACATAACTTTACATAAAGACTTCACAACAAAGAATTGTGCATATTGAAGAGGAAGTAGATTTGAGATGTTCAAAAAAGTGAACTTTGAATTAATATATGTATTGGACATAAGAGATGGGACAGTGAAGGAACTGAAGCAAAGGGTGATGGGAGGGTACTAGAGGTCAGGGAAGGGAAGGAGATGAGGGACGTAGGAAGGGAGAGACAGATGGAAATAAAGATGAGTGTTAAAACTGAACTAACAGCAGAAGTGATTCTGGAAGCACATATTTTCTCAAAAAGTTGTATATACTTTGTTTACAGACAATACAGATACAATGAATATGAGTACCCTGCTTCTTCTTTGTAGTAATTTCCCATTTTTATCCAAATAATGTATTTGGTGACCCACTGTAGGTATAAGATTGTATTCTCAAAACTTTCACAAGTAAATATGTATCCAGTGTACACAATAATATAAAACAAAATTGCCTTCACTAAATTACAACTCATTAAACGGAGTTACAGGGGACCAATTACTTGGTGAAATGTTTCAGAGAATTTAGACATGCATTGTATACTTATTGTTCAGTTATTGTCTCCCTTAGAATATCTCAAAAATATACAACAGACAAGAAACATATGTGTTCACCATGCATACACAGTACCTAAAACTACTTTTTAAGTGATCCCAGGTAAAGAGGGACTAACATTTTGAGTGGACAAGAGGTAAAAAGGTTAAAGATGGCAATTATAGCATGAGAAGTAAAAATGAATTAAAAGAAAGAGAAATTACTAGCGGAATTAGAAAATGGGGGAAGAAAAAAGTACTAGAGAAAAAAGAGTGAGGGTAGGGTGTAGGATGGGTGATGAAGAAGAAAAGTAAAAGAAAATAGCAAGAAACAATAAATATATGTTATGAAAATATGATGATAAAAAACAGAAAGGGAGAGGGAAGCGGGTGGAGGTTAAAGGGGATTATGTGGATACTCCCACCAGACACTAGTTATCCTGAACTCTGGAGTGAGAAACTTGCTGTCTAACATATACTTGCGTCCCAATGCCCTCCTGTACCTAACATCAATTAACAAATTCTGTCCTTTCCTTTTTTTGTTATTGATATCAAGTTTTCACGAAATTTTTTGTTGTATCATAGTAACCTTTTTAATTTTAGACCATTTGTGTTGTCAGAAACGTCCAGTGATAATGGCAGCAGATATATCTCTGACCACTCATATTTTATAGTCTGTGTATGCTAGTAGAATGTTCAATACTTCACGTTGTTGTTGTTATTGTGGTCTTCAGTCCTGAGACTGGTTTGGTGCAGCTCTCGATGCTACTCTATCCCGTGTAAGCTTCTTCATCTCCCAGTATGTACTGCAGCCTACATCCTTCTGAATCTGCTTAGTGTATTCATCTCTTGGTCTCCCTCTACAATTTTCACCCTCCACTCTGCCCTCCAATACTAAATTGGTGATCCCTTGATGCCTCAGAACATGTCCTACCAACCGATCCCTTCTTCTAGTCAAGTTGTGCCACAAACTCCTCTTCTCCCCAATTCTATTCAGTACCTCCTCATCAGTTATGTGATCTACCCATCTAATCTTCAGCATTTTTCTGTAGCACCACATTTCGAAAGCTTCTACTCTTTTTGTCCAAACTATTTATTGTCCATGTTTCACTTCCATACATGGCTACACTTCATACAAATACTTTCAGAAATGACTTCCTCACACTTAAATCTATATTCGATGTTAACAAATTTTTGTTCTTCAGAAACGCTTTCCTTGCCATTGCCAGTCTACATTTTATATCCTCTCTACTTCGACCATCATCAGTTATTTTGCTCCTCAAATAGTAAAACTCCTTTACTACTTTAAGTGTCTCATTTCCCAATCTAACTCCCTCAGCATCACCCGACTTAATTTGACTACATTCCATTATCCTCGTTTTGCTTTTGTTGATGTTCATCTTATATCTTCCTTTCAAGACACTGTCCATTCTGTTCAACTGCTCTTCCAAGTCCTTTGCTGTCTATGACAGAATTACAATGTCATCGGCAAACCTCAAAGTTTTTATTTCTTCTCCATGGATTTTAATCCCTACTCTGAATTTTTCCTTTGTTTCATTTACTGCTTGCTCAATATACAGATTGAATAACATTGGGGATAGGCTACAACCCTGTCTCACTCCCTTCCCAACCACTGCTTCCCTTTCATGTCCCTCGACTCTTATAACTGCCATCTGGTTTCTGTACAAATTGTAAATAGCCTTTAGCTCCCTGTATTTTACACCTGCCACCTTCAGAATTTGAAAGAGAGTATTCCAGTCAACATTGTCAAAAGCTTTCTCTAAGTCTACAAATGCTAGAAACATAGGTTTGCCTTTTCTTAATCTAGCTTCTAAAATAAGTCGTAGGATCACTATTGCCTCACGTGTTCCCATATTTCTATGGAATCCAAACTGATCTTCCCTGAGGTTGGCTTCTACCAGTTTTTCCATTCATCTGTAAAGAATTCGCGTTAGTATTTTGCAGCCGTGACTTATTAAACTGATAGTTCAGTAATTTTCACATCTGTCAACGCCTGCTTTCTTTGGGATTGGGATTATTACATTTTTTTTTAAGTCTGAGAGTATTTCGCCTGTCTATACATTTTGCTCACCAGATGGTAGAGTTTTGTCAGGTCTGGCTCTCCTAAGGCTGTCAGTAGTTCTAATGGAACATTGTCTACTCCCGGGGCCTTGTTTTGACTTGGTCTTTCAGTGCTCTATCAAACTCTTCATGCAGTATGATATTTCCCATTTCATCGTCATCTACATCCTCTTCCATTTCTATAACACTGCCCTCAAGTACATCACCCTTGTATAGACTCTCTATATACTCCTTCCACCTTTCTGCTTTCCCTTCTTTGCTTAGAACTGGGTTTCCATCTGAGCTCTTGATATTCATACAAGTGGCTCTCTTTTATCCAAAGGTCTCTTTAATTTTCCTTTAGGCAGTATCTATCTTACCCCCAGTGAGATAAGCCTCTACATCCATACATTTGTCCTCTAGCCATGCCTGCTTAGCCATTTTGTACTTACTGTTGATCTCATTTTTGAGACGTTTGTATTCCTTTTTGCCTTCTTCATTTACTGCATTTTTATATTTTCTCCTTTCATCAGTTAAATTCAATAATTCTTCTGTCACCCAATGATTTCTACTAGCCCTCATCTTTTTACCTACTCGATCCTCTGCTGCCTTCATTACTTCATCCCTCAAAGCTACCCAGTCTTCTTCTACTGTATTTCTTTCCCCCATTCTTGTCAGTTGTTCCCTTATGCTCTCCCTGAAACTCTGTACAACCTCTGGTTTAGTCAGTTTATCCAGGTCCCATCTCCTTAACTTCCCACCTTTTTGCAGTTTCTTCAGTTTTAATCTGCAGTTCATAACCAATAGATTGTGGTCAGAGTCCACATCTGCCCCTGGAATTGTCCTACAATTTAAAACCTGGTTCCTAAATCTCTGTCTTACCATAGTATAATCTATCTGAAACCTGTCAGTATCTCCAATACTTCACATGAATAGTAATTAGGAACTATTAAAAGGTTTACTCCATGTGGATATTATTTCATTTTAATTGAAATGTGAAATGACCCCATTTGATGTGAAATAACATTAGTGCTTTTACAAATACATTTTTTGTGTTTTCTTTTTTCAGGCACAGTAATATTATGGACCAGATGATGGAAATAATGGAAAAGCATGCTAATAATTTAGAGTACTTAGTTAGTGAGAGAACACGACTCTTATTTGAAGAAAAGCGTAAAACTGAAGACCTCTTACACAGGATGCTGCCAGCGTAAGTAAAAACAGTAAAAAATTATGAACTAGTCATCAGAAAGGGGGTGGTAGGCAGAATGAAAGAGTTAACGAAGACAGTGAATGTAACTGTTTTACTGTGGAGAACTGTAAAAATGGCACTTAAGATGTCAGAACTAAATTAATTAGCTGAATTTTGATTTGAAAATAATACTGTGTAATTGCAAATCTGTAGTGTACATACACTATTTTTTTGTAAAGATAATCAACATGAATTTATGAGTTATTGATATGAAATATAGTTCAGGTGTTGAAGCTTCTTTCATAGAGACAGTAAAAACTACTCATATGTGAAATACATCTGGAAAGTACACGTTCCATCTCTTAGATTCCTGAAGGGCATTTGGCACTGCACAACGTTGGTAACTTGTAATCAAAATGCATGATATGGAGTATCTTATCACATATGTGATTTGCTTGAAGAATATTTGACTAGTAGAACCCAATTAGTTTTACTGGGTAGCAAACGTTCTGCAGAAACAAAAGTAACATTGGATGTGCTCCAAGGGAGTGTGATAGAACCTCTAATCTTCTCAATATACATAAACAATTTATCATATAGTTTCAGTGACAATATAATATTGTTCAATGATGATGATGCTGTTGTGTACAGCAGGTTTCTTCATTTGACAATCATAAGGAATTGAAGAACAACTTGAACAGAAAATTAACTGAACAGTGTCTGTTTAGAAGCATTATGAAATAGGATACTCATATAATACCAGTATTAGGGAAGGCGAATGGAAGACTTACATTTGTTGAATATGTTCTGGAAAAGTGCAGTGCAACTGTAAAGGAAATCCCATACAAGACACTGGTGTGACCCATTCTAGAATATTGTACAACTGTTTGCAGTCCTTGTCAAGTTGGCAGGCAACATGAATCAAATGAATTCAGTGACACACTACAAGGTCATAACAGGTAGGTACAGCCCATAAAAAGTGTAAAAGAAAAATCCTAGGAAGAAAGAGAACTTAATTCTTGTGAAACCCTGTTGGGCATATGCAGATAATTTGTATCTGAGGAAGACTGTGCATCTGTCCTGCTGCCACCACCATGTATTTCACATAAGGATCATGAGAATAAGATGGGAGAGATTAGGGAACATATAGACACATATGGACAGTCATTTGTCCCCCATCAATATGGGAATCGAATATGGAAGAAAATCTATAACACTGATGTAATTTATCCTCTGCCGCAAACTTTACAGTGGCTTGTGTGAGTATGTGTGTAGTTGTAGAGGTCATTCAGTTAGATAGGTGGTTGGAGGTCATGCCTATACACAAAAGTTAAGACTGTGTTCAAGGTGGCCCTGCCTGTGATAGTATAGCAAATGCCATCTGGATCCTCCCCCTCAGTACCAACCTCTCTGAATTACACGCATGTAAACTGTGCTTACAACACATCCTGCATTCACCCAGACTCCAGTCTCTGACAGTCTGTCCTCAGGCTCACTTTACTGTATTAATTTCCACTTACACTTTCCTTTCTATAGTCTCCCTCTTTCTCTGTTCTGACCCCTCCCTGATCTAAACCCACTCTTCCACCTCAATGAGTACCTCATCCAACTGCCTCCATGTGTGTTCCAGTGCAGTCTCACCATTGTGACTTTGTTATCCCATCACCAAGCTGTTTCTTCCTGCCAGTTGTCACTCAGCCTTACTTTGAGCCCTCCTTCCCAATTCTCACCTTTCTCCTCTCACTCACTCCTTTGTGTATGCTGCTAAGAAGCTCAGCAATGTTTTCAATCATACTTCATGCCTGCTGACCATGCAACCCTTCAACTACACTCCTTCAATTATTTGTTTTTGCCCCAAAGTAAAGTAGTGGTAGATTGAAAATACTGGGGAGAGGGTGAGGGAAAAAAAGAAATGTAAGAGACTAGACAGCTGGAGTACATCAGCACACAAGGGGAGGGACTACAGGAAGGTTGCAAGTAGCAAAATCAGTGAAGAACGAAGGCAGTGGGGATAAAAAATAATTGTTGAACAGAAGTAAGTGAGAGGTTTGAATACTAAAAATTAAAACAGATCTTTTTGAGGACAGGAAGAGAGGGGCTATCTTTTATGAGTTCAAGATGAGATCTTATTAAAAAAGGGACCAGGCAGTGCTCTTACTTACTTATCTGTTAAGAGCTGACACACACTAGTCTCACTAGGTATGCAGGAGAGTGTGTGTTAAATTTGGAAAGTAGGAGAGAGGTACTGTCAGCTGTATGGCTGTGAAGGCAGGTCATGTGTCATGCCTGGATACTTCAGTAAGTAAGAGCATTTCTTACAAAAAGACAAAGTTCTGGGTTTGATTCCTGGTCTGGCATACAGTTTTGATCTTGCAGGAAGTTTCATCCACTATCCATTCCAGTGGCTGGCTTCAGTCTGTCAGATTTATTTTGAGCCATAAAGTAGGGTACTGTGTGTCATTATTTAAGTTGTCTGCCAACAATGTGATATAGTGTCAGATGATATTTAGAAATCTATGTTTGCAATGTGCTAGTGAATAGGAGACTCCCATGTCACCTGTTGGTGTTTTATAGAAAACTGTAGTTACACTCTCTGCAGTAGGCGTGGGTAATATAACTGTAATGGATACTGTGAATAAAGCTATGCGTGTGTGTGCTGAAGTTATTGTGTTGAATCCTTTGAAATAGTAGTATGTAGCAAAAGTTTGGTATTAAAATGTGGGAGTATATCAAGAGATTAACTACTGCATGTTCATGAAAATTCTGCATTAAACAAGATTTCGAGTGACTTTAATCTCGAAAATATGATCACACCACAGCACATCAGCTCATGTAGATAAGTCCTGGCATTGCTATACTGCACTAGTACAGACATTACTGACTGATAATTTTGTTTATAATAATATAATATCACTTATCTGAGTGAGAGAGAAATATTGTGCAGTTGGTTTATTATTGCATAGCACAATGTGGGCTTTTTGTACTAATAGAAAATAGTGCCATCTGGTAGCAAACAGTGAACTTTTCTAAGGGTTGCAAATGGTGAATTTTGGACAGCAGCGTCATCTCTTAGTGACAACAACCACTCATTATGGGGATAAGTACTACAGACGTACCCTCATGGAAGTAACAGAAACCACTTGCCATGACAGAGACAGTCACCACAGTTCTCCCAAAACTGCGACACAAGTGAACAACACTATACTTGAACGCTACAAGTTTTGTGACCAGATAAATATGTGTGACATTTCTACACCAGCAGAGAACTCAGACACTGTCAGCAATGTGTGCAACGAAACCTAGAAAAGTGGAACATTTTCTGTGGCTGAATACAAGATTTGTGTAGTGACACTGAATATGAGATCCTAACAGAATCCTGCAAGGACTATACTGGCAAATCCAAACACTACTTAAAAGGTGAAAGGATTTTGAGGAGAAGCATGTTCAAGGGATAAAAATACAGCTGACACACATTTACCAACTTCAAAAATTTGCCAACATGTCTGTAAAGACATCAAGTTGCCTATTCTCAACATGCATCCTTCCTCAGGTGACATGGAAGCATAGCCTCAATTCTGAAAGCAATTCACAGCTTCCAGAGATGAAAACCCAGGGATGTCAGTTATGAACAAGCACATATTCCTCCATAAATATCTAGATGAGGAAACCGAGTATCTGATTGATGGGATTGCTGTTACAGCTAACACACTTGAGCAGACAACACAAATTT
Source organism: Schistocerca gregaria (assembly GCF_023897955.1). Taxonomy (NCBI): domain Eukaryota; kingdom Metazoa; phylum Arthropoda; class Insecta; order Orthoptera; family Acrididae; genus Schistocerca; species Schistocerca gregaria. The sequence goes on from NC_064920.1 coordinate 1,025,822,515, forward strand.
TAAAATCCAATTACAAGGATAGGAACAGGCTTTTCCAAAGCCACCTTAACTTCTTGGAGAACTCAAGCATTTCTACTTTAGGCAGTCCAGAAGCTCTCAGTGCCACATACATTGAGTGCATAAGCAGATCCAAGCACTACAAGCATTGGGAGAAGATAGGGTTCATATGAGAGAGTGCTTGCCCCCAAACTGCAAACTGCTATGTACTTTGTTAGAGGAAATTAGGAGACACTGGTTTATCCATGCATGAAGCCAAAAGATCCAAGAAGGGAATCTTGCACACCTTAGTGAGTTCCGAAATGAAGAGACAGAGGGAGCCATCACCACAATCAAGGTATGTGAAGATAATGTTCCACAAGATAATTATGAATCCAAGGCATCTGCCTTTCAAGTGAAGGTAAAACTGAAGGATAAAAAGAAGAAGAAACTACAAAATTCAACCCCTTCTGTGTGCACTGCAAAAAAAGGGAACAGTGGGGCTGGGATTGCTAAAATGTTGCAACTTACTAATATTTGAAAGGAATTCGACACAGTAACTAACTTCAGCACACACACAGATTTATTCACAGCATCTATTACAGTCATAAATATCTCACACAGTCCATAAATGCCACAGATGGCAGATTTAAAAGGAATTAGACACAGTAACTAACTTCAGCACACACACAGATTTATTCACAGCATCTATTACAGTCATAAATATCTCACACAGTCCATAAATGCCACAGATGGCAGCAGAGTCTACAGTTTTCTATAAAATGTCAACATATGGTGTAAGAGTCTCTTATTCCTCAAACACAAGGTAATGTGTGAAAAGAGAGTTCTGCCCTTAAACACGAGTGGTGTTTTCATAACTAATTCTTTGAGACTTTTTTTCCTCCCTCAGGAATTTCATGAAGTTTGAGCTTAGAATATGCCCTATAATCTTGCAACAGACAGACATTACAGTTATTGGTCTGTAATTCTGTGCATTTGTTCTTTGCCCTTCTTATAAAGAGAAGTGGCTGCCTGCATTCATTTCCACCCACACAGATTTGTTTGCTATGTGCAAATTCTTGATGAATTTGAGCTGGAGAAGGGCGCGATTCCATTGCAAATTGTGTGCAAAATTTATTAGGTATTTCACTGGGGCCTGGTGCCTTGTTCACTTTCAGTTCTGTAAATTTGTTTTCTGCATTGTTTGCTGTTGTGTAAGAGCACAAAAGCATGTGAACACCCTAACTTTTAATGCTCTGTGGATTTATTGGTTATTTTTGTTTCAATGCTATTGAACGTAATGTAGAAGCGGTAATATGAGATACACTGCATTAGATCTACCGTGCTATGCTGTATTGCTATTCCTCTAGACTGCATGAAACTTGGCATCAGTGTTGTGAGCACACCTTCAATTGTGCGTGTTTTAAGGAACTTTTGCACATGCACAACTGGCATGACGTATTGCCTTACTGGCCAAAAACATAAGGATCTAAAAACAATGTGCATGGTTCACAGCATGCACAGCTAGCTAGCCTTTGCCACTCAATTAAAAGTTTATGTCAATGCCAGAAGGTGGTAGCACAGTGCAGCAGACTTTTATCCCCATTCGCTTGCCATAAATCCTAGTCTACTCCCATGAAGAGAGTGAAATTTGGACCCATTTTGTGAACACTTTGGCTGTGAATACTTCATAAGATAAAAGTGAATGCTAGCACTTGACATCATATATTCAATCTCTGTAAGGAAAACGATTTGTTAAGGTACTAAAATTTTCTTTGTAAATTTGTGAATTAGTCTCATAATATGGGGATCTCCCCATTGACTGTCCAATAGGAATTCAAATTCCTGTTAACAATACTACAGTGACATGTTTTGTTATAGTTTATGATATATTGTATTATTTATAAATTACTTTCTTTCCACTAGACCAGTTGCTGAACGGTTAACCAAGGGGTTTGGTGTGGAACCAGAGTCTTTTGATTTAGTAACCATTTACTTCAGTGACATTGTTGGTTTCACAGCTATGTCAGCTGAAAGCACACCCTTGCAGGTGAGTGTACTTAGGGTATTGTTCTGCATCTTTCACAGTATATAATTTTTCCTAGGCAGCAGAGAATACTAATTTTGGATAGTTTATGTTCCGACATTGACTTTAATGTTTATTTTTATTTCTGAACTGTGATAATCACAAGTGCTTCAGGCCAACAAGGAGTTCGAGAACAAGATACAGTGAATTTAAGTCTCATGAAATGAGAGAAAAATGTTTTATCTTCAATGAAAGGGAAGCTCAACAGAAATTAAAACTAATGTTCTTTAAGACTACAAAAAACAAATCTGTTGAGCGCAATATGATAATTCAGAGAGTAAAAAGTTGAAGAATGGTCAAGGACCTTTCTTGAAGCCCGTTTCCTTTTTCCTCTTTAGATGGAAGAGAGTGAATAACTAAGAGTTACACATACAGTCACTTATCTCATGCAGGTTTCAGCATTCTGTATATGCACAACAAACACAAAACTTCAAATAAGAATACATTACCAGGGTCAGAATAACTAGTATCAGCCAGTAACTTCTACACAGTATACATACTGGTATTTATTTATTTGTGTTTCACCTGTTGATCACTTTTGAAGTATTAATGCTTACATTATGTAGACAAGTACGATTTATAAAAATATCTGATATTTATTTAAACATGTGGTATTATATCAGGCAAAAAACCTCTAATGATTTAAAATTTACACTATATATACAAATTTATGAGAAAATTGGTATTCGCTTTCAGGGGGCAAAATTTTTAGTGCAACCAGCTGATGTTATAAAGGAACATGAAATTATCCTAGTTTTTTGAACTGTTTCTTCCATCCACAGGAGGGAAGACGAATAGATTGGATAAGGTCGACTTTTTCATTTTTAATCCCTGGCCAGACATGCATGCATACTACAAAAAGTCCTGTAATATTTTAAGGGAAGTCATTAAAATCCCCAAAAGAATGCTTGTCATGGCAGAAATTAATAATACAAATAATAAGATTAAAACTATATTCGATATTGTCAAACAGGAGACAGGACAGCCAGTCGGTGTACAAGATAGCATAACAATTAAATTACATGACAATATTATAACCAGTAATTCACAAGTTGAGAATACTTTTAACAATCACTTTCTAAATGTATCAGCAAAAATAGGATCAAATGGATCAGTTGAAGAAGCAAGAGAATATATTAAAAATGTATTCCATGAAACTTTAAGCAACTAGAAGTAGCACCAACATTTTTCATTGAAATTAATTGAGTTACAAAAATTATTAAAAAAAAGACAAAATCTCTTATGGTGTTGGAATTTCAAATGGAATTCTGTAAAGTTGCTCTATAACCAGTCAATGAAGGAAAATTGGAGCAAAAGATAGTGTAGTCGCCAACTTTCTCAAAGTACTGGGAACGAGTGTCCTCAAACAACATACTAAAACTTCTGACTGGTGGGGTGCAAATGCTGGGTTGGGATTGGTTTAAAGTTCAGTTTTTTATGTTTCTCTCAGATAACTCGAAAACCATGGCTTCTAGAAAAAATGTTTCCCAGTATAAAATAAAACTAAATTAAATTGCCTACATAAAAGGTTCTATTTACTTTTTATCTAGCATAAATACGCATAAATACTTCCTCAATCAGGGGATGGCAAAATTGCAGAGTATTAAAAATTTGTTCTCACAGAAAAAAATTAATCTTTATCTTTAAATTAAGTGGGTTAGAAACAAATATTAAATGTGTGTACCACATCTAAGTGCAGTAGAGCTGTATTAAGGGATAAATAGTGTTTTCAGGGCTTTAACAGGATGGAGGGGGCAGATGTATGTGATGGAAGTGCAAGGGAAGATAGGTCACTGGATTATGTTTGTGCACTTTCCTCCTTCATAGTTCTCTAAACTGAAGGTAGAGCAGGTGATTCCCCCTTCTATCTACCCCAGTACATCACAAAGAGCAACTACAGAATGTTTCACAAAGTCGTATGAGCCCTCCACATTGTGCAGGTGAAGTAGTGTGCAGACATGCTCAGGGCCTATTTATTTTGCACAAAATGCATTATCGCTACATGGAGTGCAGAGAAGAGTTACTAATAACACTAATGCAGATAATGCATATGGAAAGAATCTTCTTAAATCTCTGAACACAGTTCTACACTGCTGGAGGAGAAATTTATTCTTACTCATCCCATATGGTAGCTGCAGTGTTCTTCCTGGTTAAGGCAACTTCCCCATGTGGGTGCTCCTTGTTTTTCAGTTTTCAGGCAGACTAACCTCCTGAACATTACACGGAGCTCATGTTCATATAGTTTAATCCATATTTACTTCTCACTCATCATCACTGGACTGTATATGACCTGTGCTCACTGTTGTACTGTCTTTGACCTTGTAGTCTCCCAGATACTTCCCCATTCATCTTCATCTCCCCTTGTCCCTGCAACTGGTGGATCCCTTCTCATTCTGATTTGTGAATGAATTACTCTTCCTTTTTAACTTTCTCCAACATCCCTTTTTTCTCCTCAAGAAAGGAAATAATAGCTCCATGAGCTGGGATAATTTCATAAACTTTTATGTGTGGTTTCATTGATAGATTATCTTTACATGATCTTATCTGTTATTTACATACTGTTATAGTGAGTAGACTCACTGTGATATTGTGGAAATCTTGTGTGCTGGACTCTAAAACACCTTTCACAAGCTAAGATCAAATGACTTCTTTATTTTTGGTTGAACGCTGCAATGTTGTTTTCTTGTCCGCCTGCTTAGCTAGATGGTAATGTGCTCGCCTCCCACACAAGTGGGCCCGGGTTTGATTACTGGCCAGGTTGGAGATTTTCTCTACTCAAGCATTGGGTATTGCGTTGTCGTCATCATCATTTAACCTTCATCACTGGCACACAAGTCGCCCAATATGGCGTTGACTGAAATAAGACTTGCACTTGGTGGCCAGACTTCCCTGGATGGGGCCTCCTGGCCAGCGATGCCATATGCTCATTTCCATTTTTTGTTGTTGTTCTTTTCTTGATGCTGCAAGAAGGAGATGTGTTACAAAATATTATGCATGTATTTCAGGATTTTTGTTCCTTAACTTACTTTATTTGTAAGGGCTCTGTGACCCAATCTTTAAGAGCAGAACCCTTATTGTTGTCCATCTGTCTGTGTGTCCAGCTGTTAAAAATCCTTTTTCTCAGGAACAGGTAGACATATCAAGTTCAGTTTTATGTCACATATTAAGATCTTCAGTCCTGCAACAGTGTAAACATTTAAGCTTCTGAGTTAATTCAGTCAAAAGCACTGATATTTTTGCCATGTATTTTGAGACTCAAAAACTTACTCATCAAAACCTGTAGAGTACCTCCCATTGATGTAGAATCTTGAAGTTTAGCAAGAAGCAAGGTTTCACAGTACAAATAATGGAAAAAATCCAAGATTTGTTGTTTGTAATTATATCGCATGTAAAAAAATTATTTCCTTCGTCATTTGTTATCCAATGCCAAACAAGAAAGAAAGAAAAAACAGCAATTCTGAGTTCAGGCTGATGTGTTGCAGTGGTAAAAGTCCAATACAAGGAAGGAATAACTTTATTGCTCATATGACATGTTTTGGTATTTATCCATCATCAGATATCCAGGAGTGATTACTGCATGTAGATATGGTGTTTCAAATTATATGTGAAACAAACATCTGCAGACTAGTCTGTGATTAACTCCTGGATATTAACTCCTGGATATCTGATGATGGATAAATTCTAAAGTGCGTCATATGTGCAATACAGTCATCCCTTGCCTGATATTTCTCTTTAACCATTGTGACCCAGTAAGTTTGAATGGAGAACTACTGATTATTATAATAATGACTGCCTGCTCCTGCATGACTTTATGTCATATTTGTGTTATTGAAATTAAAAGTCTCAAAAATCTTGGAATTCCTTGGACTGATATCTTGCTAGTGTCATTTGTTGATAACAGGCAAAAATGGTCAAGATTCTTGATTCCCAGCATAGATGAACTGCCTATACACATAATGCAGGAAGATCTGCAGCGGATAGGCACTTGGTGCAGGGAGTGGCAACTGACCCTTAACATAAATAAGTGTAATGTATTGCGAATACATAGAAAGAAGGATCCTTTCTTGTATGATTGTATGATAGCGGAACAAACACTGGGAGCAGTTACTTCTGTAAAATATCTGGGAGTATGCGTGCAGAACGATATGAAGTGGAATGATGACATAAAATTAATTGTTGGTAAGGCTGGTACCAGGTTGAGATTCATTGGGAGAGTCCTTAGAAAATGTAGTCCATCAACAAAGGAGGTGGCTTAGAAAACACTTGTTCGACATATACTTGAGTTGATCATCAGTGTGGGATCCATACCAGATCGGGTTGACGGAGGAGATAGAGAAGATCCAAAGAAGAGCGGCGCGTTTCGTCACAGGGTTATTTGGTAACCGTGATAGCGTTACGGAGATGTTTAGCAAACTCAAGTGGCAGACTCTGCAAGAGAGGCGCTCTGCATTGCGGTGTGGCTCGCTGTCCAGGGTTCAATAGGGTGCGTTTCTGGATGAGGTATCGAATATATTGCTTCCCCCTACTTATACGTCCTGAGGAGATCACGAATGTAAAATTAGAGAGAATCGAGCGCACACGGAGGCTTTCAGACTGCAGTAAGAAGCATTTGCTGGCTAGTGACAGACATTGGTCTATCAAATGGCAGAGGGGAGGGAGATACTCCAAAGGCAAAACTGAGAAGAAATGATGAGGGCTATTTATTGCTAGGCTTCTCAAAAACTGCAATCAGTCATGAAGAACATCTGCAGTGTGTACTTTGTGCAACCATTTTAACTACTGATAGCATGAAGCCTAACAAATTAAAGAGACATCTTGAAACGAAATATCCTGAATTAACGAGAAAACCAAAAGAATTTTTTGTCAAGAAACTAAATGTTTTATTGTCTACCCAGAAGAACTTTGCTAAAATGAGGAATATGACTCCTAAGGCCCTTTTAGCCTTTCACCAGATTTCATGTAGGACTGCTAAATGCAAGAAACCACACATTCTAGCAGAAACTCTGACTTTAACAGGAGCAACTGGCATATTATCAACAGTGTTTGGTGATTCATTTGCTTAATAGCTGAAAATGGTTTCTCTCTGTAATGTCACAGTGTGTAGGAGACTTTTAAACATTTCTCACGATCTTCTAAAGTTGTTAATCAATAAACTGTGTAACATCTGTAGACTGAAGCAACTGACATTCACAAAGATGTTCATTTGATATGTTCATTTCATTGATGAGTTTAACACTCAAGAGGAATTGATTTTCTGTGAGCAATACTGAAAACAGCAACAGCTCAAAACCTTTTTAACATGATAATTTTTTTTTTTAAATCAAGCAGGATGATGTGGCATTGGAGTATGCGGAAATGGTTCGCACTCATTGACTGGAATTGCAAGAAAAAGTTGAAGCTGTAGCTCCTGATGAATTGTGCACTCACCACATGACACGTCAGAAGGCTGTGACGCTTAAAGAATGTAGCTCAACCCTTCATGAAGTGGTGCAAAGGGTTATAGAAACAGTTGATATTATTAAGGGAAAATCTATAAATTCAAGGCTTTTTAAAGTGCTGTCTGAGGAGATGGGTGCTGAACACACTCAACTGCTCTGTTTTTAGTAAAGCCTGATGGCTTTTAAGGATTTGAGTTCTAAAAAGAGTGTTTGAATTGAGGAATTAGGTATTGTTAAAGGAGAAAAGTCACTCTGCAGCAGGCTGTTTCAGCAACAGAGATTTTCTATTGAAAATAGCTCACCTCACTGACACTGAGAAACTAACTATTCTTGGAATGAAAAACTGAAGGTATTCATAAAGAAATTAGAGCTGTGGCAAAACCGAATGGAAAGTGCCATGCCAGGTACATTCCCTACTCTGGTGTCACTGTTAGAGGTCACAGATAATCCAGTCCTTCCCATGGAGATAAAAGCCTGCCTTCTTCATTATCTTGAAACATTAAAAGTTCACTTCAAAAAATATTTCAGCAATGATTTCTAGAAATTTAATTGGATTAAAAATCAATTCCAAAATGCTTCTGGACCATCATGTACAAGAGCAAGAACAACTTACGCATCTCACTTGTGATACTTCACTAAGAGTAAATTTAATTAAGTGTCTTTATCAGAGATTTGCATAAATATTAGCAAGGAATTACCTATGCTGAGCCAAAATTAAATGACTATTCTGATTCCTTTTGCAAAAACATGTGTGTTCAAGATTGGCTTTTCAGCTTTGGCAGCTATGGGCTTGAACTACCATTCAGAGCTAAATATAAGCAAAGAACTTTGAGTGTTTGGTTCTACTATTATATGACATCCTTGAAAACTATCTTCTTAAAAGCGAGCTCATCCGTCACAATGAACTTCGTTATTTAAATTTTTAATGCTCTTGTAATCCATGTTTGTTGAATTGCAGACATTGTTCATTCTGCAGGTTTTGAACAAATGAAAACATGACAATAAATAATTTATTTCATTTCTTTTTAAAATAATAATTCGTGAAGTTTTGGTTTCTGTTGCATAAAATTCTTCAAAACTGAATATGGTAAAACAAAGAATAAGACAAAGAAGATATAAAAATGATTATTTTTTAAATAAAATAGGCTAGGGAGTGAATACTATTTTTTCTCATGAAAGGGGGCCCAGCGGAAAAAGGTTCAAAAACCGTTGCACTAGACGAAAACAGAAGTAGGTCTAAAGAAACTGAGATTGTATCACAATAGGTGTAAAACAAGTCATAGGACTATAGACAGAGAGACGCTGAATGAAAAGGATTTGGTTGTCAAGAGGGCAATGCATGAAGCATTCAGTAACTACCATAGCAGAATATTTTAAAATGTTCTTTCACAAAATCCAAAGAACTTCTTGTCTTATGGGAAGGCTGATAATGGCACCAAAGGTTAGTATCCAATCCCTAGCAAATGAGACAGGAACTGAGATTGCAGGTAGCAAGGCAAAAGCTGAAATGCTTAACTCTATTTTCACATGTTCCTCTACAAAGGAAAATTCAGGAGTATTCTCCCAATTTAATGCTTGTACCACTGAAAAGATGAGTGAAAACAGTATTAGTTCAGCAGTGTTCAGAAACAGCTGAAACTGTTAAAATTGAACAAAGCTCCATCGCCTTATGGAATCCCTATCAGATTCTGTATTGAATGTGCAAATGAATTAGCTCCTCTTTTAACTATAATCTATTGTAGGTCCTTCAAACAAAAAACTGTGCCCAGTAGTTGAGAGAAAGCACAGGTAACATCTCTCAACAAGAAGGGTAGTAGAAGTGGTCTACAAAACTACTGTCAAGAATCGTTGACAGTTATTTGTTAAAGAATCTTAGAAAATTTTCTGAGCTCAAACGTAATGAGGTATCTTGTTTAGAATGACCTCCTACATGTCAGCCAGCATGAACTCTGAAAACATCGGTCATGTGAAACCCAACTTGCACATTTCTCACCTGGTATATTGAAAGCTTTGGATCAAAGCAGTCAGATAGATGCAGTAGATCTTTATTTATGAAAATTATTTGATTCAGTACCACACATACACTTATTGTCAAAAGTTCAGTAATATTGTGTATAAGGTAGGGAGGACACAACATGTTATCTTGGATGGAGAGTAATGGCCAGATGTAGAACTAACTTCAAGTGTGCCCCAGGTAAGTGTGTTGGGACTGTTGCTCTTCATGTTGAATATTAATGATCTTTTGGACAATGTTAATAGCTACCTCAGACCTTTCGCAGACTATGCCGTGATATATAATAAAGTACAGTCTGAAAAAAGCTACATAAATATTCATTCATATCTTGATAAGATTTCTAAGTGGTGCAATGATTGTCAGCTTGCTATAAATGTTTGGGAATTTAAAACGGTGCACTCCACAAAATCAAAATAAAAAGTATTCTATAACAAAATATTAATACAGTATTGGTAGAATACTGGGGAAGTGCAATCAGCTTACAAAAGAGACTGCTTGCAAATCACTCATGCAACCCATTCTAGAGTATTGCTCTAGTGTGTGGAACCTGTAACAAGTAAGACTAACAGAGGATATTGAATGTATACAGAGAAGGCAAGCACAAATAGTTACAGGTTTATTTGACCCATGGGAGAGTGTTACAGAGATGCTGAACTAACTTTAACTGGCAGACTCTTGAAGAGAGACGTAAACTCTCCAAAGGAAGTCTACTAACAAAGTTTCAAGAACTCGCTTTGAATGATACCTTTAAGAATATGCTACAACCTCCTACATACCACGCATATAGGGATCACGAGGATAAGATGGTAATAATTGCAGCACACACACAGGCATTTGAACAATCATTCTTCCTGCCCTCCATGCATGAATGGAATGAGAAGAAAGCCTAATAACTGGTACAATGCGATGTATCCTCATCCATGCACTTCATGGTGGTTTTGCAGAGTATAGATGTAGATGGAGATGTAAATGTAGGTCATAATAATATCCAATATTTGTGGATGGTTGATTCTCTGTGAAATTGGAGAAATTCCGCATCAGTCTCAAACCAATGCTGGTTGGATAAAGGGCACCGGAAAGGATGGAAGAAAGTTTTCCTATGCTCAACCAATCATTGAACTCCAGCCTTTTATTTTTACCTTCAACTCAGTCTATGTGATTATACCAGTCAATGGGATCAGTTCTGTGTTCAGTAAATATACAGAATTTTTCCTTTTTTTCTTTTTCTTTTTAAGCCTCATTGTATAAGCTTTGTATATGGTTAACACAGACTGTAATTCTGTCTTTGCAGGTGGTGAATTTTCTAAATGATCTTTACACATTGTTTGATCGAATCATACGAGGATATGACGTCTATAAAGTGGAGACTATTGGTGATGCATACATGGTGGTAAGTATTGATTGCTATATCAAACACACTCCTGATATAATTATTTTGAGTAACACATCTGAATAGATTGCATGTTTAATCAACTGAGCTTCTGATGTTTTCTCTAACTAGTCCACAATAACATTCTCAACAGCACTCTAGATCCTTTCCATGCTACTGTAATTTGTCAGCTCACTGGAAATAAAATCTCAGCTCAATAAGTGAGTTGCTCTAGAAAAATATAGTCTAAATATTATTGGCATAGCCATAGAAGTGGATTAAGTTGAGAAGCAAAGAATGTTTAGAGATAGCCTTACTTCTACCTGACAGTTAAATATTGTTAATCTCACTTGAAAATACTCTCAAGAGACTGTCAGTGTTTCAATTGTGCTGTTACTGTTAATCTTTGTGGTGTAAACAATAGGGCTGAGAATAAGATTAAGTTTCCTTGTGGTGACTGAAGTACTATTTCTGACTTTAATCCAATAATTTTGCTTCTGAGAACATATGTAGTGTCCTTCATATTCTTTGAAGAAGACACTATTTCGTTAGATTTTTTTAAGAGCAAGTTAGTAAGTTAATGAGTAAATATGCTGAAGAAGGCTGTCAGAAATTGCTTAACTCTTTTAAATAATTCACTGTACAGTGACTTGTAACTATTAATTTCTTTTGGCATATATTAGTCAAACCAGATGTTGTTGTCACCATAGCCCACAATCCATTACAGAGTGAACCATGGGATTCATTTCAATAAGCAATTCTCTCTTCTGCTTTAACACACATTGTTCTCTATCCTGTGTTTCCACCATAAAATGGTACTGATTGTGGAGGTTTACCAAATGTAGTATCTAATAGGATATTTTTCAAGTTTTGTACAAACTTTGCAGTAATTATCTCTGCTATTAACCATATTTTATTACAGACCTCGGGAATAGTTTTTAATGACTGGAAGTGAGCAAAGACATGTCCTGGTACAAGTTGTTAATGTAGCAATGTTAATCCACAAAATTACTACACCATACCTATGTTGTTGGTATGTTGTGAAATTGACTTCTGCAAATTTAAAGCACAGCACAACACTCACACCTACTACAGAAGAAAATGTTTATACAAGGATCTTGGCAGATTTGAAACAGAATTGAAGGATTTTTTGTATGCTGAACACAAGGCTACACAACTGATGCTGAAATTCTTTAGGATATTGGTCATATATTCAATGCTTTGTATGATAAATTATTAATCAGGACTTTTCATTGTTATTGGTGATAATATGAAGAAAAGAGGGAGAGGCTTATGAAATTTAGCCGGCCGCGGTGGTCGTGCGGTTCTAGCGGTGCAGTTCGGAACCGCGGGACTGCTACGGTCGCAGGTTCGAATCCTGCCTCGGGCATGGATGTGTGTGATGTCCTTAGGTTAGTTAGGTTTAAGTAGTTCTAAGTTCTAGGGGACTGATGACCTAAGATATTAAGTCCCATAGTGCTCAGAGCCAACCTTATGAAATTTCAGTGTAATTAAAAAACATGCAACTGGCTCTAAATAAAGAAATATACAAGGTTGTTCACTGCACCAAACATAAAATTTAACTAAAATACAGTGAGTCAGCCATGAGATATAATTCCTTGGCAGTAACAATACATGGGGGCTTTATTCTGTCAGCTTTATGTCATGAAATTTTGAACTCAATAATGAGGCACAGAATAATAGAGTGCAAACAATAGCTGAAGCCCTGGTGGGCACATTTCCTTCCAAAGCATTGTCTGTTTCTGTAGTATGAATTACAGTATATTGCAAACATCATAAAATCTAAAATACATACAGTCAGTTATGTTTATAATAAGAAAGTTCATTCAATTATTCATATGAGTAAGATATGTTCTCATGCTTCATAATGTTAAGATATTTAAATTGTGCCCATTTGATCATGAAAATTCCAAAGAGAGAGAGAGAGAGAGAGAGAGAGAGAGAGAGAGAGAGAGAGAGAGAGAGAATTGGCATCTGCTCACTTCCAGGTAACTAGACATTGTGTGGAAATATGCTTAGCAGTACAACATTTGCACTACTTCTTTTTTTTTGCTTTAAGTACTCTCTCTCTCTCTCTCTCTCTCTCTCTCTCTCTCTCTCTCTCTCTATCTCTCTCTCACTCGCTCGCTCTCCACTACACATACACACATAAGGGGAGGATGAAGAAGTTAAGGAAAAGAGACAGGTGTTCTCAGTGGCAGTAGTTAAATGAGTCACTGTTGTTGTGGCACAACATCTTCTGAAACTAGATGGCTGAGTTCGAAGATAACTGAGGTCATTTATGTGGATGAACATTAATTCTCATCTCCACACACATTCTAGAAAAGCAATTTTAGCACAACTGGTATATGACTTTTGTGGCTGTCCTGTAATTTTTTGGGTAGGAAATGCGTGAGACTGCACCAATGTGGGAGGCGATGGATGGGGGTACTGGACAAGTGTTTCACTGGAGACAGCAGGGCAATGGTGTATTGTGTGCAGGGCAGGGAGAAGGGTGATATTCGGATGAGCTAGGGCACTGGATTGATTGAGTTATCAACAGAATACTACTTTGGGTGATGAGTATAGTATTTTGGTAAGATATATTTCATTTTGTCATATGATGAGTATAATTGAAGCTGTGGTGTGCTGTTGCATTGGTAAAGGAACCACTTATCATTCAGATGCAGATGTTAGGTATTTTTCTATATTGTTTATAGAGACGCCATTTTTAGTTTGTTGAGGTGTATAAGTAGATACAGAAGCAAACGATATGCAAGGACGCGTAAGGCAGTTTACTTTGCTTAATAATGTAAATTGCAAACTTTTTCAGGTACAAGACCATATTTACAATGGTGTAGCCCAAAAGTGTGGTTTTAGTTGTACTGTCCACTTTCGTCACATCAAATATTTTAGAGGAAAGTTAAATGAATATTTTTGCTACTTAGTATCGTGTGAAATACACTGCCTGACAGAAACGTTAAGCACCCTGAAGGGAAGGAAGAAATGAAATGATACTTTGTGTATTGAAACGGTATGTGATTTTATTTCAGTGATTATGAAGTCGAGTCAAATTTACAAACAACTTGGCAGTATGGCCCATTTATTAACTGAATCCCCTCTGGCCTGAAATCATGCACTGGATTGTTTGGGAAGGGTATCAAAAACTGTTGCATTGCCTCCTGAGACAAGCTGTTCCACAACTGTTTTAACTGAATTTCAGTATCCTGGATACTGGCACTGAGGTGGATTTGTCCTAGCTAGTCCCATTCAGGTTCTGTCAGAGATAGATCTGGGGATCTTGATGGCCATGTGAGCATCTCACTGTCATACAGAGAGTTCAACACATGCCATGTGTGGACGAGCACTGCCTGTTAAAAAATATCACCAGAATGCTGTCACCTCAGAGTTAACATGTGAGGATGCAGGATATCTGTGATGCAATGTTGTGCCATCAGAGTTCCCCCAGTCACTACCAGCCATGATGAAGTTATACCTGCTGGCTCACTACACCATGATGTCAGAAGTAACACAGCTGTAACTCTCCAAAGCATTGGAAGAATGGGACCTCTCCCCAGGTCACTGCGATACTCACCCATTATTGCCATCAAGTGTTGAGCAGAACCCTGAATAATCACTGAAAACAATGCAAGACCACTCATCATCAGTTCATGTTTCCCAGTCATGACACTACTCCAAACACAGCCTTCATGTTGTGGTATTAACAGCAGCCTACAAATGGCATGATAATTCTCTAGTCTGGTTGTCTAGTCTTTGACCAATGATGTGGGATGACATACTGTTGCAGAGAGTCCACTACTTGTTCTCGAATGGCAAGCACAGGTGTGAAGTAATTATAATGTGCCTGTTGCACAATATGGCAGTCTTTCCAGATGGGGGGTCAGACATGTTTGGCAAGATTTGTGATGGTGAGTATGCTTGCCCTTACGTTCCCATGCAGTCTGACATCTGAATGCCTCATAAATCCTGATACTGCACAGTTTGAGCAGCTGGCCGAATGGAGATTCACAATGTGGCCCTTACTAAATCTGTCAGGTGGTGATAATGTAGTCACACATGAGTATGTGCCATATCCATGTACTTCACAGTGATCATTCAATGTGTGATGCTGTTCATACTCCTTATATACCCTACCAGGTCTGGAAGCAACACTAAACATGAAAATCACAAGTACGCTCTGGTGACTGTTAACATGTCACACAGAATTGGAACTATAATCATTAGCATACCTATAAATGGTGTTTCTGTTTATAAAGTTATACTAATGTCCAACCAAGACTTCTGGGTACTTCACTCTTTTGTCAGACATTCTATATTACTGTGAACTAATGACAAAATGCATTCAACTATTTGTCTCTCTAGGTATCAGGTCTTCCCCTACGAAATGGTGATCGCCATGCAGGAGAGATTGCATCCATGTCTCTAGAGCTGTTAGAAGCAGTGAAGCACCACCAGATTGCTCATAGACCAAATGATGTTCTTAAACTTAGAATAGGTGTACATACAGGTAGGTAGCAATAATTTAGTTGACATTAATTTTGTAAGGTCAGTGGAAGACATATTAGTATAAGTTAATTTATATTCTTAAATGATGTGCCTCTGGGTGTTTTGCTTAGTTGTATTTTGATGACGACCCAGCTGTCTTCTTCATGTGCAGTGAGTTTTGCTCTTACGTGTATTCACTGCCTGGACTCCAAGCCAACTGTGAACTACTGTTGTCTTGCACCACTATTTACAAATAACTTTGATTCCTGTTGCCCACTAAGTCCTTTGATGCTTTTCTGTTTTTTAGAGATTTTATTGGAAAATAAGAAACACTCACCACTTCCACATACTCTTAAAAATAGCTAAGTTGTCCTGGCTGTCTACAGTGTCATGACCCCTGCTGAGCAGGACAACATACTTAGCCAGGAGACTGTAGCCATGCATGTAAATCTCTCTAGGACTACCCAGGATGGAATATAACAGCCATCTACCAGAATAGGATATTACTTATGAAGTACGGGAGACACTAAGCAGTAGATAGGCATATAAAAAAGGCTATTACTGTCTCAGACACACTTACACTACAAATCCAGTAAAGTAAATTGCCCCTCCCTCTTCTGTGCCTCCCCCCCCCCCCCTGAGTGTGTGTGGTGTGTGTGTGTGTGTGTGTGTGTGTGTGTGTGTGTGTGTGTGTGTGTGTGTGTGTGTGTGTTTATGTGTGTGTGTGTGTGTGTGTGTGTGTGTGTGTGTGTGTGTGTGCAGAGGGTATGGAGCCGCCAGTCTCTTAGGAAAAAAATTAACAGAAGATTTAAATGTGCAAAATAATCATATATGAAAGGCTTGGAAAAAATGACTTTGTGCACAAGAAGAGTTAGTAATTTTGCTGAAATAAAAATGTATTGCATAAATCTAGGCAAGGGAGATGGGTCAACAGTGTGAAGATAAGAGCACATCAGGAGTACATCAAAAGTTTGAATAGTTGTCCTTAGCATAACATAATAAATAAAAGAAATAGTTTTATCAGGAAGAAGCAGGTGATCCAAGAATACTGTCAGTGTTTAATTACAGAGAATAGAATGACTTTTAAGTCAGAATGCATGGTTTCTCCATTTACAAGAAAGGCAGTGAGCAGACTTTATTGTCACACCCATGCACTATGTTCTAAATGTAGGCTATGGTGATGGTGATTGATGAAGTGCATGTTTGACAAGTATTGTATTTTATTTGCCACAAGTGAGTGCTTGACCAACTGACAGTGATTTCAGTTTGTAACATTTCCACACTGAAGATCACATGACTGCTATAATGAGCATTTGCACAAGTTCTGTTCAAGCATTGTTTTGGAGGGTATACGAGTTATGTTCAAAAAATTCTGGAACATTTTTAATGTCACTAATGGTGTGTTGGAGAAAAATGCGGCTGGCATTCTTGGCACACACTTTTGTTTAATGTCTAACTGCTGGAAGTTTCACTGTTGTGTGTCTGTTAGTTACTGTTCAGTGCTGCGTTAAGTAGAATTTTGTGTCACACAGTTTGCGAATTTTGAGATGGCAGAGTTAGAGGAGCAACACATCTGCAATAAATTTTGCATGAAACTCAAGAAAACCTTTACAGAGACACACCAAATGATGCAGAAAGCCTCCAGTGATGAGTGCTTAAGCCATACTTGGTGTTACGAATTGTTAATGTGGCTTAAAAATGGCCTCATTCAGGACACCCTTCGATGTCTATTGCTGATGCTCATAACAGGAATGTCAATTGTTGGTGCATGACTACTGCGAAAAAACAAAATCATAGTGCTGTCCCATCCTCTGTACTTTCCAGACTTGGCCCCTGAGAACCTTTTTTTTTTATTTCCGAAGTTGAAAACCCCCTTGAAAAAGACGAAGATTTTCAATGCTAGATGAGATAAAAGAAGATTTGCAGACAGTGCTTTGTGCAATCCAGCAAGAGACGTACAAGACTGTTTCCAGAAGTGGAAGTGGCATTGGGAGCAGTGTATCAATTGTCGACAGGGGTATTTTGAAGGAGACCATGCACGATAAGTAAAAGGTGAGTGTAGAGAAGTTTTGTAGGTGAAGTTCTGGAATTATTTGAACAAACCTTGTTCACTCCTCAGTGACGAGTCCATCGACTGATTGTGTGGTTGTGAGAGGACAATGAATGCATGTCTGGAACTAGACAAACTTTCTTCATCTATTTCATAGAGGCAGAAAGACAGAATTGAAAATGAATGGAGAACACCAAACAAACTTTTGTACGAATCGGTAAGGAGCTCATGTTGGGCTCGATAAGGAGCTCCGCTCACATTGCTTTTTCCTGACTGACAGTCATGCATGCCACACCGTTGCCAGAATTTTGCCTATTGGTTAGTGTGCATGATGATAAACACCTGATGCAGCCAGCTTGTGCCAACCATGAGCAGTTCTGGCTCATCCATGCATTTTTGTGATGCAGTTGCAACATCTTTATCCTGAACAGGTGAGCAGACACATTTGGAGCTGTTAAATAAATGGAAGGTATAAGAAAAGGAAAGCAATTTGAACTGATGTTCAAAATACACTAAATTGTAGACATTTCCATAGATTTCCTGAAAAATATTATTGTCAAACTGTTGAAGCAAACACAAGCTGACAAAATAAGAACTATCACATGTTGTGTCTGGTATTCCATGTTTGTAAATTGCCACTTAGACCAATATACAGAAGGATATCCATTCAATATCACACTCAGTAATAGAATAGAAGAGACACTAAGATATCAGCTTGGCATTTTTATTATTCCACTGAACAGACAATAAAGAACTAACAACAACAACAAAGGGGATACAAGTCTGCAGCAATAGGAATGATTCACAGAGAAATAGAGTTCTTAAACAAAGTTCCATAGTGGGCTAACAAAGTTCCCTTATCAATTCAGCACCAGAGTAACATTAAGTCCCACAGTACATAGTTCACTGACTGATTAATCTGGAAGTTCATGCAGATACTAAATGCAACTTGGCTATGTACTGTTTCCAGAAAAAAAGAAAGAATGGCTAGTGATGGCTTCTCGTGGTGAAAACTTGCCTGCTCCTCATCATACTTCTCTGTGAACATTCAGGACAGGAGCCTCTTGCTGGGCAGATGGATACTTGTTCTGTGCTCTAGTGGATGCATGATTGGCATAAGCAAAAAGTTACGTGACTGTCATGCCAGAGGTGGTGATGTGAGTGCCACTGGCGTTTATGTTGGTGCCATGGTTAACTGAGGACCTGGCCATAAGGCTAGCTTTTAAATGTGTTGTCATGACAGCCTGTACATACTGGTTTCTATATTTATTTACAAATGGTATCAGCCAGTTAGCATATTGAAGTTACCAGTGGACTATGTTGATGAGTACTTTCAGACCCAGGATACAGCAGATAGCATACCCGCTGAGGTACCTTTATAATCAGTCAATTATTCGAGGTCTATTTCCAGAAAAGCTGTAGTATGTGGTAATAATATCACTTTATAAAAGTGGGGACAGGTGTGTGACCATTAATCAAAGACACGTCTCACTCCTTCTCATATTCTTAAGATTTTTTTGAGCTGTCAGCCCAGTCTGGTGTCCTAAAATGTTATGGATATAAAGGCATACAAGGGATCATGCCTTAATAAAAAGTAAAGGGCAAATCATATTGGCAAACGATAAAATGAAGATAATGTAACAATTCTTGTAATTAATATTGTGTAGATTAGTGTTAGTTATAACTGATTAACATTATGTTTTACAGAAGTGGCCTGATGTGGGTGCTTCTATTTGGTAATAGTGATGGAAACAGCTGAGTGAAAATGATCAATTCAGTCAGTTGTTGGAAAACAACTGACTCATTCAATTGTAATTTTGTGTAGAAGTTGAATGATTCATTCATTCTTTTACATGAAACTGTTGTTGCAGACAACCAAATGAAAACAATCAGTTCTGTTAGATGTAGTTTTACGTATCATTTGGATTGTTATTTATTCATTTCTTTTGAGTAAAACCAGTCTACACAAGCAATCAAATGAAAATAATTGATAAAGTCCATTGCAGTTTTGAATACTGAGTGTGTTATTAATTTTTCCTTTTCTGAATCTATGTCTATACTCTGCAAATCACTGTGAAATGCATGGCAGATATAAGTTACCTTTTTTTTTTTAAACAGAAATTAGTCTCACTTATTAGGCCTTCTTCCCATTCCATTTTCATATGGTGCATGGAGCACATGGATAATGATTGCATAAATTCCTCTGTGTGCAATGTTGATTAAATTCCCGTGCATGGATGTAAACAGTGTTAGCTTGTTTTGTGATTCCTATGGGAGCAGTAGATAGGGGGTTGTAGTACATTCCTAAATTCCTCACTTAAAGCGAGTCCTTAAAGCTTTGTAAGTAGGATTTCACGGGTTAGTTAGGCCTTATTTTCAAGCATCTGCCAGTTCAGCTTTTTTCAGCATCTCCATGAATAATTATGTACTGACCAGATTAATTCTTATTTTCATCATTTACACCTGATTAATATATTGCTGTGAATTAAATTTTTTCTGATACCATTAAAGTGTAACTAATTAAGCTAATGTATCATTGGGGGTACAAAGCTGAGCCCAAAAGTTATCTTAGGGTTATATGAAGAAGAAAGAAACATTGCCAAATTTTAGCATCAGATTGTATTCTGCTTTAATGAAAAAGTGTCGTGATCTTCATAAATTAAAAATAATTTAAGTCTAGGACCTAGAAATTTATGTAGCTACACTATGAGATCAAAAGTATCTGGACACCAACAAAAACATATGTTTTTCATATTAGGTGTATTATACTGCCTCCTACTGTCAGGTACTCCATATCAGTGACCTCAGTAGTCATTATACATCGTGAGAGAGCAGAATGGGGCACTCTGTGCAACTCATGGACTTCAGACATGGTCAGGTGATTGGGTGTCACTTGTGTCATACATCTGTACGTGAGATTTCCACACTCCTAAACATCCCTAGGTCCACTGTTTCCAATGTGGTAGTGAGGTGGAAATGTGAATGGACACATACAGTACAAAAGTGTACAGGCTGACCTTGTCTGCTGACTGACAGAGACTGCAGACAGTTGAAGATGATTGTAATGTGAAATAGGCAAACATCTATCCAGACCATCACTCAGTAATTCCAAACTGCATCAGGATCCACTGCAAATACTATGACAGTTAGGTGGGAGGTGAGAAAACTTGGATTTCATGGTCAAGCAGCTGCTCATAAGCCACACATTACCCCAGTAAATGCCAAACGATACCTCACTTGGTGTAAGGAGCATAAACATTAGATGATTGAACAGTGGAAAAGAATTGTGTGGAGTGACAAATCATGGTAAACAATGTGGCGATCTGATGGCAGGGTGTGGGTATGGTGAATGCCCAGCAAACGTCATCTGCCAGCATGTGTAGTGCAAACAGAAAATTCGGAGGTGGTGGTGTTATGATGTGGTCATGTTTTTCATGGAGGAGGCTTGCACCTGTTGTTTTGTGTGGCACTATCACAGCACAGGCCTACATTGACGTTTTAAGAACCTTCTTGTTTCCCACTGGTGAACAGCAATTCAGGGATGGCGATTGCATCTTTCAATACAATCGAGCACCTGTTCATAATGCACAGCCCGTGGCAGAGTGGTTACCTGACAATAATATCCTTATAATGGACTGGCCTGCACAGAGTCCTGAACTGAATCCTATAGAACACCTTGGGGATGTTTTGGAACACCGACTCTGTGTTAGGCCTCACTGATTGACATCGACACCTCTCCTTAGTGCAGAACTCTGTGAAAAATGGGCTGTCATTCCCGAAGAAACCTTCTAGCACCTGATTGAACATATGCCTGTGAGAGTGGAAGCTGTCATCAAGGCTAAGGGTGGGCCAACACCACATTGAATTCCAGCATTGCAGATGGAGGGCACCACAAACTTGTAAGTCATTTTCAGGCAGGTGTTTGGATACTTTTGATCACATAGTGTACTTATTTGTGTGGAAAGTAAACATACTGTACAGAAAATTATGTCACTAGCTACATAGGTACAAGGTTTTTTTTTTTGATAAGTCTGGTAAATTTCGATGAAGGAATGGAACATTTTTTGTTGCATCTTCATGGTTGGTAGGCTTCATTATTCCAAGCATCATATAAAGAATTTCAACTATATACAGCATACAGTTCATTGTTGACAACAGCCTGAAATGGTCAGCTGTGTTGACAGCAACTGAAAATGGAGAAAACCAAATTTTGTTCTGTTGCTTAATATTTTCATCTAAATGGTTGGACTGCTGCACAAATCATAACAGAATTGCACCATAATTGAATACCATTTGCTTTTGTATTAATGAATTTAAACATGGTCAGACAAGCTGTTCAGTTGAGCTCACCACAAAGGAAACTATTGATGAAAATCATGATGTGATAATGCAAGTCCATCAAATAAAAATTCGGGAGATTCCTGAGACTAGGTATCTCAACCGAATGAGTGCATAATACCTTGCACAGAGAATTGGCTACGAAGAAGCTGTGGGCGAGGTAGATGCCGCGATTGCTAACAGCCAGCCAAAGGTGCATCGGGCACATCATTTGAACGCAATATCTGGTACTGTTTAATGGCAATCAGCAAGACTTTTTGCACTAACTTGTAACTCTTGATGAAACCTGGATCCATCAATACATACCAGAGGGAAAATGTCTGTCGAAACAATAGACAGAGACTGGTGAAAGTGCACTAAAGAAGGCAAAGATCATTTTGTCAGATGTTGAGGTGATGGCCAATTTTTCTTGGAATTACCAAGGAATAATCTTTATAGATTACTTGTAAAAAGGCAGAATCATAATTGTGTCTGATTATACTTGGTTGTTGGTTTGTTTGAAACTTGCATTGGCTGAAAGAAGACCAAAGCTGGCACGCAAAGAAGTACTCTTTCACCAGGATAAAGCACCATTACACAGTCAGTGATAACAATGGCAAAAGTACATGAATTGGGCTTTGAACTGGTTGCTCATCCAACGTGTTCATCAGACTTAGTCCCAAGTGATTTCTTCCAGTTTCCTAACTTGAAACTTTGGCTTTCTGGGAAGAAATTTTCATCAAATGAGGAAGTGGTGGTTGCAGTCAACAAGTATTTTGCAGAGATTCACAGAACCTATTTTTATGATGGGATGAAAAGACTGGATGATCGCTTGATCAAGTGTATATCCCTCAAAGGAGAGTATGTCAAGAAATAAGGTGAGTTGTTTATGAAACAAACATTTCTTTATGCTGTTGCACCAGACTTATGAAACCACCCTCACACAAATGACACCCATGCATTCAAACTTGTTTGCATTTAGCAACCTGTGAAAAGTAGCAAGTATAGTATTTCATGGGTATGAAGAAGTACTGTTCGCATTCACATATTGGTACTGAAATTTCGTAGTCAATCCTGTCTCTGAACCACTGGGAATGACAATTGGTCACATATGACCTCTGGCATATTGCTCTTTTTGGTATTATTAAATCATAATTATTCACTGCCCTCATTTATTGTGTGTCATACTGTTATTGTCATTCTGATATTTGCTTTTTTATTTAATTTCAATAAATAGTTCTTATTTCAGTTTCTTGTCCATTTTCATGAGTATTGTTTCCTTAATGATGAACTTTGTGTCTGCATCAAAATGCCAGAATGCTCAGGGGCATGTGAATCACCAAACGACAATGACCCTTCAATTAGTGCACCGGAATTTGAATTCCAAATATCCTGTGCCTGGAATGCAAAGACCATAGCAAACCAATCACTGGTGCAGATGTTCACAGACATGAGTGGAAGCGACATTGAGTTCAAATGAAAGGCTGTGGAGAGAGGATTGGGAAGCACCTGAAAAAACTGCGAGAGCAGAGATTTACTGGTGTGGATGCAGCCACTCACCAGATGCCACCACCCCACCTACTGGTGTGACCAAAGGCCATCACGCCAAAGGTTGCACTGATTCTGGGAGGTACATAGTTGAAATGAGTGCAGGTAGCTGAGCAAAAGCCCACCAGCCCAGTCAGGAGTGACATGGCCCTGTCAGAAGTCTTTGCCTGATGGCAGAATTGAAGACCTTGCAGCTGATGACCCCACTGAACAGAAGGACAAAGGGCAAGCCTAAGATAAATTCTATACAATTTACAGTATACAGTATCTGTAACAATTATTCATGTTCTGAAACGATATTAATAATACAAATTTGAAAAAATTAATGTTGATAAATATTTTTCACAAAAAAATGCTTCCAAGAAGTGACAGAATATGCTTAAAAACAAGCAATTAAGTCAACAAATAATTTAAAAAATATTGTATCCTATATGCTTTCTGTTCACATCACCCCAGCATTTACCAAAAGAGAATTATCAGTGATGGGTGCAAACCAACAGGAAGACAGAGACAGATCTTCAATCATTTATTTATTTAAACATAAATTTATTATGTAGCACCAGTTATTAAACTCTTTAAACCAACCAAAAATTTATATTTAACCACAGAAGTATGGAAAACTTTTATCTAAGTAAATAAATACACAAATTTAGAAAATACTTAATTTTTAGAAGCATAGTTCTTTTTAAATCTTTTTGAAATAAAATACATTATTTACGCCCAAAAAAGTTGGCAACTAGTCACGGTTCATGTATAGCTGAAAAGACTGAATGAGTATGTAAGTGAAAACACTCAAATCCGGAGTCTGAGTGATAACATTCGTGTAACTTATGTCATCGTCAGAGACTTGTGCTCAGCTGGTTGTTTCATATTGACTGAAACCATTCAAGCCTGGAGTGTGTGTGAAAAACAATCATACAGCTGATGTGGTCACAGAGACTACTTCATTTGATTGTTTGATTTGACTAAAAAAGGGGGTAAAATGGGGGAGGGGGGTGCCAAGCAATGGGCAAATCAGTTGTGAAAACCAGTTGGCTGTCCCATTGTCTGGTAATGTACAAGTTGACTTGTTCCACATCTCTGAAGGCTTTCCCTCATGATAGAGTTTATGGAACAGATTGCATGAACATGAAAGAATGAATTTATCAATGGTGATGCTTTAAAAATACTTGCTGCAAACTTTATTTTTTACAGTGATTGAAGAATATATTACATTTAATTTATCAGACAATGGAAACGCCAGGTAGGAATATCAACAATTTAGGAAAAAGACAGTTTGCTACTTACCATAAAGAAAACACGTCAAGTTGTAGACAGACACAATTAAAAGACACTCACATATAGCTTTTGGCCACAGCCTTCATAATAAAAGACACACACACACACACACACACACACACACACACACACACACACACACACACACACACACACACACACAAAAGCGAGCACACATACATACAACTGCCAACTCCAGCATCTCGGGGTGGAATGCAGCATCACATGGAATGCAAGCAGCAATATGGAGGGGGCTTACTTGCAGCCCTCTGCCAATGCATCCACCCATCTTTCCCCGCTCCTCTTCTTTTTTGCTCCCTTTTTCCCTACCTCCCTGCCCCACCACCTCCTGACGTTGCGCCTGTGGCAGTCTAGTCCCTGCACACTCCACCGTCGGCGTTTGTGTCTCTTCTCACCTGTACATTGCTATCCTTTCCCCTTCCCTACCCTTACTGATTGCTGTTTGCATCCCACGTGATACAGTATTCTATCCTGAGATCCTGTAGTTGGCGGTTGTGTGTGCGTGAGATGTGCTTGCTTGTGTGTATATTTTACTGATGAAGGCAGCGGCCGAAAATTGTGTGTGAGCGTCTTTTAATTGTGCCTGTCTGCAACTTGATGTGTCTTCTTTATGCTAAGTAGCAATCTGTCTTATCTGACATTGTTGATATCTTTACATTTAATTTACAGTGTTTTCTTTGCATTAATGTTGGTTTGCTACAGCTTGTATCTTGGAACATTTTCTATTCCTTTGCGTGACTTTTGTTTATGAAGAACTTTTCAGTCAGACAGGTACATTTTTTCTTATTCAAAGATTTTCTTGCAGGTCCTGTTGTGGCAGGTGTTGTGGGACTCACTATGCCACGTTACTGTCTATTTGGTGACACAGTTAATACGGCATCACGTATGGAGTCCAACGGGGAACCTCTCAAAATACACATTAGTATGCAATGTCATGAAGCTCTTGAGAAGCTAGGCGGATACATCATTGAAGAAAGAGGCATGGTTTACATGAAAGGAAAGGGCGAAGTAAGAACCTTCTGGCTGGTAGGAGCAACAGATAAAGCCATTCAGAAACGAGAGGTAACACACTTTAATTTGTGTTTGAAATATTATGATGGTAGTTCCCTGATTTGGTGTATTGCACATTTTTGCAACCTGAGAAAGGAAGTAGTGTGTCATGTGATTTTTGTGCATTTGTTACGTGAATTATGAATCTGCACTGTTGAACAGTATCTACAGTGATTATGATCTAAGAAATATCATCGTCAAATAAACTTCAGTTTACTTGTGTTTAGTCAATAAACTGAAATTTTCTGTTGTAGTTATGCTATTGTGCATATTTTACTAGCATTAGCACTCTTTTTTTTTTTTTAAATAAATACTGTTTTCTATTTTTAACGGATGCATATGATTCACAACAGATAATGATGAAGTACTGATAAGCTTGTAATACCAGTTCTGCATAGAAAGATTTTCTTTTGATGAATAATGCTCACCACAGTGTATTCCATACATGACCACATCTGTAGAACAGGGTAATCTGCTTTCTCGAGGATCACACTGATTTATTTTTCTCATGTGTTTTGCTTGTTCTGTTTCCTGGTGAACAGAATAATAGTTCCAGTGGAATCAGCTTGTGATCTTCTCATATACATCCAATGCTTGCACTGATTTTAGTGCCCTATTATACCATATGGCACCTGTTTCAAACCCACTTTATTTACCTCCTCACTTTATTGAGAAACTGAAATTAGAAAAATCTTTCAGCTGCACTATGTTGGCATTTTTTACCTCTTTAATAAAAACTTGTGACATCCTTAGCATGTTGGAAACCTGAAAGGAAGAAGATCTGAAGTTGTCTTTCCAAAGGATTTACAGCAGGTCCCCATGTGAACAGGATGGTAGCCTTCAATTTCTCTATGTCAGTCAAAAATTATATCATCTTACTCCTTATAAATAAGCACCCTATGGTGCCTTAGGCATCTGATACTCATACTGGAAATAAGGAATTTGTACTACACTTTGTAAGTATGCTGTGAGATAACTTGCAGTCTAAAGTCAATGTAACAAATGTGATTTGACACAATAACTGTTCACAAAGAATTATATAATATGACTGGTCCCAGTAGGGAATAATTAAGCTAAGTCTATCTTAATGAAAGTTTTGTCTTATATTCACATCAGTAATCACATCGGTGATATGTGTTACTCATCATAGTCAAAAATTGATGCACTAACTCATTATTAGGTACAGAAAGCAGTGCCATAATGTTCCCTACACCCTTTCCCCCCCTCAGCCTTCTGACAGGTTTGATGTTGCCTGCCAGAGATTCCACTACTGTGCCACTCTCATCATCTCAAAGTAGCACTTACCCTAAATGTCAGTTATTTGTTGGGTGTATTCTGATCTCTGTCTCTTTCTAAAGTTTTTGTTCATTGCAGCTCCCTCTGTTACCATGGAATTTATTACCTGATTTCTTAATATTTCTTCTAGTTAGTGTTGTTCACATACTCCTTTCTCAACTGATTCTGGTGAAGGTCGTCCTCATGTCCTTTACATAAAAGCTCATCTCAAAACAGCCAGACAGCTTCAATCTACCCCTTCACTTCTTTTGCTGATGCAATAAGGTTCCACTTCAACAAAAAAAAAAAAAATTCAGAAAGTCAGATTTCCTAATAGATTTTGTTGAATCACTCATAATGAGATAAAAGTAAACATCAGATGAATGTTGCTTTTACGATGTGTGATGGTTATTCCAAAGTTCATTCTGATCAGTTCAGTTCAGTTCAGTTCAGTTCAGTTCAGTTCAGTTCAGCTGGGGCTTCAGTTGCTATCATGTTCCTCTACCAGAATAGCCAGTCACATCTTTTTGTCTCTATTCTGATAATGTACTCCATTATGTCTCTAGCAGACAGTGCCTAGTGGTCCTTCAATAAATCCTAATTCATTGTCC
Organism: Schistocerca gregaria; assembly: GCF_023897955.1. Lineage (NCBI taxonomy): Eukaryota > Metazoa > Arthropoda > Insecta > Orthoptera > Acrididae > Schistocerca > Schistocerca gregaria. Next base: position 1,025,850,054 of record NC_064920.1, read on the forward strand.
AATAAATCCAGTAATAAATTAAGCAGGAGATGTGAAGCATATTCTTTCAGGCTTGAGATTACATTATGTTGTATTTGATTTGCTATTGCACACACATGACCAAACAGTGCAGAAGGTAGCCTCTGAAATGACTCTTTCATTAAATAAAATACAAAGAGAGACTTCCCAAAGATTGTGATGACCTTTATTGCAGTATAAAATCTCACTTATACATCAAGTTATACACTATAAACAAAGAGAATTTCACTACTTTTTAAGCAACCACCTTTTTTTTTCTTTAAGTGCTTATTTTCACACATTTGGAGTAGGTACATTTGTGTGCTGATGTTGTAATATAAATACATTTATTTTTTTCAAGTAATTTATCTATGACTACATTTGTGACTTTGTTTCAGGTTGATCTTACTGAATTACCACCACTTTTCTGTCGACCGAGGCGTAGCCCTAAGATGAACACAGACTCTCGACAACCTTCAATCTGTGGTGGTTTTGGACCAGGCAGCAGACGTCAGTCCAGTATACCAAGAGAAAATAGCTTAGATGTTGAAAGTGCATCTACTCTTCGTGCCTTTGCAGTATGTAATGCTGCTAATAACTCTAGTCCTGTAGCAAATCATAGCCAGCGCAGTGGGTCAAAACGTGCAGAACTGTCCCCACTCTATATAAATGATGTAAGTGAATCTAGAACTACGTTGAGTGCATCAGCTCTTGAAAGTCAGTCAGTACTCTCAGTGGAGGATTGCAACGAAAACTGTGTTAACAAAACATCAATCAACCAAAGTCAGAGAGCATTATCTACTGTGGAGACTACTAGTGGTAATAAGTTTCTAGAAGATAATAGTCGCAGTACATTCCCCCAGACTCTTAGAGAGGCTAGATCATTAGACCCTCTGCCAGACTATGACTCAACAAATGTTGGGCATCTACAACTGAACTTGCAAGTACCTAAGAGAAGCTCTCGATCTCTTGAAAACTGTGTGGGTTGCAGTGGTAAATTAGTTCCTGCCATGCAGTTCTCCTCAGAGCGCTGCCATGCTGTAAATAACAATTTCCCAAATGGTGATGCTATTCTTCTTTCCCCACAGAGTAACAATGTGTGTGGGGGTAGCAGCACTGATGACATTCAGACACCTCTTCTGCAAAATTTTTCAGATATCGATGAGACTATTACTGTGAAACGTCAGCTGAGAAGAGGGAAAAGTGGGACTGAACCACTTCCTGATTTCCATCCTGATAAACGATGGCGCTCGTTGGAAGAAATGCCAGGAAATGATGCTAATGTTAATGGACATAGTAAGAAAACACTAGCTCGTAATTCGATACGTAGTTGGCTTGCAGGATTGTTCAATGGAAATGGTCTCAGAACAAGTGATGCATCATTGAGAAAAGGCATTCACAGTGGTTATAGTGATCTACAATCAGAAAAAGAAAGCATAGTCTGATAAATTGCCTTCTGCTATTCAGTTTCAGTCTAAGCTGTCAACATGTGTACATATATAACTACCAATAGGTAGTGTAGTATCTTAACATATATACCTCTTAAATGTTGCTAAAATGAATACTGACTATACAAATGCTGGTAATAAAATACTGGCATTGTTTTATTTTTTAATAAATCAAACAAAAAATATAATTTGTAATTTAAAGTAAAGGTGCTCAGAGGCAGTTGTTGTAAGTGTGCCAACACCATCTGCAGGTGAATGTTTAGTTTAAATATAGTGTTATTAATTGCAATAGATTGTTGACCATTACTTTCAGATGCCTTTAAGCACATATTATTTTAAACACGAAAACAAGCAACAAATATTAATTAAACAGACATAATGTCTGCATGGCTGTGAAAATAAATTTTAGTATAAAACATAATTTTAAGGTGCCAAGTACAGTAGATAAATAATTATTTGACATGTTGTACATAAGAGAGATCGTGTGAAAGAGAATGAGTGATCTAAATGTTTTTTGAATTGATTAGAATGTAATACAAATCACACAACACTTTTTTTGTTTGTTTGTAAAAAAAGAACTGAAGACTAAAGGTTGATAAACCTTGACATTTTTAAGAAATATAACAAATGTTTCCTCAGGTATAAAGGCATTTTTTTTTTTTTTTTTTACAAAAACGTTTCTTGTATGTGAAGAACAGCTCCTTTCTGCTATGTGTTGCAATGGACATAAAATTAGCAACAGACCCTGACCAGTTTGTCAATTCACGGAAAAACAGATGAATCACATAGCACTTGCTGTGTCTGTTGATTAAGATCTAGTTAAATTTTGTTGGCAATTTTCAAGGAACACTGTTTTATCCAACAACATTACATACCTATTTCTGTGCTTCAAGTGTCATTTAACTGAAACCCATATGTCTGTTTTCATTGCTCAAAGTGATTCTAAACTTTATTTATCCATTATATTCAAATCTGCTCCAATTATGAAGCATGAGTGGTTTTGTAAATTTCACTACTTCTTTCCATTTTTTGAAACCCCATACCACAAGATGTTCCGAAAAATTTTCAAAATTTTGTACAATGTAAGCTGAATGCTTTTTGTTGTTGTTGTTGTTGTTGTTGTTGTTGTGAAGACATAGTTTTCTATCCTTTCTTTGGTTTATATTACTACCTATCATCTAACTGCACCATTAAGTTATGTCAGAAAATCTTATTGGTGGTCCATCATTTGAAATAGACCCTCACTTATGATTTACTATCTTTGACAATCAACAGTTCTAGATAACACATCTGATGACTGTGTTCTTATGTTGCTATTTTTTACATTACTTTAAGTTATTAAGTTTCAGCTCTGCATCCAGTTTAGCACCTGATGTTAGTTACTTTGAGTGGCAATAATTTTCTAACTAATGCTTCAAAGTTCTCATAAGTTGAGTAAGCATTAAGTGCCAGCCATGTAGATTCAGAGGCCAGTCAGTTTACCAGTTCTTCTGGTGCCCTCATTCCAGGTGCTTACAAATATTTTTTAAAAAATTCATCATTGTGTAAACCATTAAGTCACTGCCAAGTATAAGGTAAAAGTCCACTCAAAAGCACTGTGCCAGTTTCTGCCACAGACTGAACAATGTGTAATTTATGTGGAAACTTCAGAAAAGTTCCATTTAATCAGAGGAACACATACAAATTGTTTAAATACTTTTTAAAATGATGTATCCACTGTTCTGATGTGGCCATTTCACTTTAAATCAGTCTGTACACATACTCCTAACTATTTTATGGTCAAAACTGCTTCCAATGATTGATCACCAAATGTTTAATCTAAATATATTTCTTGTTTTTGCTTATTTATGCACAATAAGGTACATTTCATTATCTTGAGGGTCAACAGCAACAGTAGTAGATATGTTGCAACAGTTGCATGTGATTTTAGCTCTAAGACTAAAAGCTTTTAAAATTAAATCTAAACCTAAAACCAAGTGGTTTGTGAATTTAATTTTCTTAAATCTGATTTCCAGTTTTCTAGGTTAATAATGACTCATATTTGATTAGTGTTTCCTCTAACGTTTGCAGATGTTCTTCCCATGTCTTTGAAGCAACCAGAATACTGTCATCTTATACCATAATTCCATTAATTATGGAATCATAAGCTTTAGAGTCAAATTCTCTACTTCACTCAGTTATAAAATAAATTATGGCTATGCTGTTTTCAGAAGTTCATTCATAATCATATTGTTTTTGCATACCTCCAATCCTCGTAATGATGTTTCCTCTGTGATAAACAGTGAAAAGAAAAAAAAAAGTTTCATGCATCACGTGTCTTCAAAACACCAAATGAGCTATAAATTTTTCATTCTGTTATCTGCCAAATTTTACAGTACACTTAGGAATCATGCAAATAATCAAATCAGGATTCTGGTACTGTGAAATGATTGCCACAGTTTTGTAATTGAACATATGATATTAATCTAGTCATTTATTCTTTGTGTGATGGGTGTATGTAAGAGTACTATGGTACTGTACGAATCTGCAACACAGATCGAAATTCTGAAGCTGTTGTTTAATTTTATATCTGTCGGTATTTATAATCATGCTGTGGATACTTTGGATAACATTTGGTATCACAAATGTATTTCAACTGTCATTTCTCTCAGCACAGTACATTGGGATAATCACACTGACACTGGAAATATCATGAAAATGTGTTGCAGAAGCAATTTCTAGGAAATTGTCATTATCTGTATTTCATTCTGTATCATGTACTTAAACCTGAAGATTTTTGTTAATTATCAGTAGAAGATAAATTAGGTAAATGATATGACTGTTATGGTGTCAGCAAAAAATTGAATTGAATTTTTGGAAAGATTTCACATTTTTAACTGGGGATATATTCTGAAACAGCTTCTCAAACTAAAATCCTCAAAGCACTGTTTAATAATATTTTTGAACAAAATTACTGAAAAAAGTGATGTGCAGCATACTGAATTAATTAAAAAGGCACATATTTATGTTTTCAGAATATTCAGCCTCAAATAAATTTGCATCAGTTGAATTCTTTGGATAACTGAAATGTAAAACATGAACTGATTTTGAATTAGAAACAATTGTGTATCCCATATTTTGTATCTATGAGACTGTGTGCCGACTGTGTAGATACACATTCCTTCATTGAAAATGCCACTCTAAGGACATGAAACGATGCTGGTATTTGTGAATGTGTGTTAGATTTTTGCGAGAATCTGTATTTCATGTATGTTTGTACAGTTAATGAAATTTGTGTGTTAAAAACAGAAAGCATACCTGTGACAGTTGCACTGTGCCTTTTTAAAATGTGTTTGATTCCTTTTAAGTAATCTACTCTGTACCAAATGTTATGCTATTTCCCATCATTTGTGTTGGAAACTGATTGTTAGCCTTTTAAAAAATAACTCAGATCTTCTAAAAAATTGTTAAAATTAATAATTTTGAAACTACCAGACAAATTTTAAGTTATAGGCAAGTTAGAAAATTTTGTAACTGGTGTGCAGTGAGTGATTGTGAAATGATTGATCTTATTTGTTGATAATGTTTTTATAATATTTCATTTTGTGGGTAAATTATAAATAATAATATGTGAAGTGTGTGTATGACAAAGTATAAGCTTTGTGTTTGATTTTATTTATATTTGCACAAAGCTGTTCAATGTTCATCTTTGCACTGTGATAAAGAAAACAGAAGGTAATTTTAGGCTTATAATCAAAAAAATCGTATTTCAATTTGAAAATAATCAGAGAGGTGTAAGATGATTTTTATAGTCAGAGGCCTTAGTGGTTCAAGCATTTCACCATGTTACACAGTACAAATATATTGTAGTTGATGTGTTATATGCTGTTGAGAATCAAAATGCAGAGAAATAAATATTTAAAGCTTTAAGATATTGAGTTTTTCAGATCTGCATTCTGCATTTCACTGAACTGAATAACAGTTGTTTCCTGTTATTATGTTTTTATACAGCCTTTCTTTCCATCCCATAATGTGTAATGACTATAAGATGACAACTGTGACTCTTTTAGTAGTGTAATAATTACAAGTTGTCATCAAAGCCTCATTACTAAAATGAACAGCAAAACATGTATTCACTATTGTCACTGAAAACTTCCTCAAATACTTGTACTAATGTCACTTAAAGTAACTTATGTTCTTCAGCATAACTATAACAGCAGTTAATTGCAATACTGAACACAAAAATAACTGTCAGGGAGGCTTTGGTTCAGATTACATAATAACTCTTTCTGAACTCTATAGACAAGGAGGCAAAGGCATTCAACAAGCTGTCTTACTTAAAGCAACAAATTGGAAGTAATTACCAATTTTTAAAAAAAGTTTCTCTCATTAGCCACTCCTAAATGCCAGATGAATATTAAGATTCAGAAATTCAAAAATCCATTCTGCTACGTGACAAGTTGCAATGTTCATTGTAAAAATACATGCCAAACAGTAGTGTATTGTAAACAGGTTCCTTTTATAGCTGAAGATATTTTCTTTTAAAATTATCAGTGGAAGAGTGTAAATATTAAGCAACCAGTAGAAGGTACACTGTGGTAGTCAAATATAATTGAGGAAGAAGGTGTTTGCTGCTGCTGTCCCCTCCTCCCCCTCTTCCCTCTCCCCCTCTGCTACACCCACACATGGTAGTGGTTTTCCTTTTACTTTACTAGGTTACATTTAGGCAACTTATAAGCAGTATTGTAATAATCCATTCTTAATATCGTGAACATGTTAAGTTTCTAAGAGTTATTCATTTTTCTTTATGTTACTTCCAGTTCCACATTCATGATCATCATCTTGATCATCTGACATAATGAATAAGTTAAGTGCACTTGGACCAGCAGTACAACAGGTAATATGTCAGAGTATCATATCTGACTGTTTTTGAATCTTAATTACTGAATATTTAGTTTCCTAGTGTTTAAAAATTTAAATTTTTTCCTGTATTACTTCAGCCTCTTTTGGGGAACTTGCTAAAACTTAGATAAATATCAATTCCTTGGTAAGGTGCAACAACTGATTCCACTTTCATATTCTCAAACAAATACTCTGTACTCACAGATAATTAATTCTATTTTATAATTGTTGTGATTTGGAAGAGACAGTAACTAATTTTATCTGTCTTGAAGAGTTTCTGAATTTGTCATCCACAAAGCTTCTCAAAAATTAATTAAACAATTCATTTGCATCACAATTATAGGAGTTTTTACCTGAAATGCCGTGTTTCTGTTGACTTCCAAAAGTGACTGTGAACATCAGAATGCCCTACATTCACAATACTGATATTCAGCAAGTAGGCAATACAGCACTCTACAAATTTTCTTTTATCTTTACCAGCATATCTGACTTATCTAGGTTACTATGAGGTTTGACTGAAAATTAATGCCTTCACCTTCGTAACACTTCAACAGTTGGCAGCATTGGTATATAGCAGGTACTGGCTTGTTCCGTAGCATCTTCTCTACAGCTCCAGTTGGTGGAAAGCCTTAGCATTGAACGGTCGTGTTGTTACAGTGTGTCCTGTGCAGACAGTTGGTCAATGCGATTTAAACAACATGCAGTCACTGAATTCTTGACAGCAGAAGGTGTCACCACAAAGGAGATTCATCAGAGAATGAAAGCAGTTTATGGTGATTGTGTTGATGAGAGTACTGTGCGTCTTTGGGTAAGTAAGTTTAAAGACGCTGAGGCAGGAACATCAGGCCTGCGTGACAAACAAAGAGTTGGATGTCCTATGACAGCGACCACCGAGTTTCACAAGCAAAATGTTGAAAGATTGATTCAGGATGATCGTCGTATCACTCAGAGAGAAATTGCAAGCACAATCGGCATTTCACAAGAACATGTGGGTCACATTATTGCTTTGCTTGGCTATCCGAAGATCTGTGCACGATTGGTACCGCGGATGCTGACTCCTGAAATGAAAGTGCACAGACTTAAAATTTGCCAGGAACTCCTCTTGCACTATGAAAATGAAGGTGATGCCTTTCTCCATTCAGTTGTGACAGTAGATGAAATGTGGGTACGCCATTACGACATGGCAACGAAATGTCAGTCTATGGAATATCAACACAAAGACTTGCCCCAGAAAAAGAAATTCAAGACGCTGCTCTCAGTTGAAAAAATCATGGTCACAGTGCTCTGGGATGCAGATGATGTTATCCTCGTTGATTTCCTTCATTGTAGAACAAGGATAAATTAAGAGCTTTACATCACAATGCTGCGAACTCTGAAACAACGACTAACAAGGTTCTGAAAGGAAAAGGGAAATGTTTTCCTGCAGCATGCCAATGCCAAACCACACGCTTCACATGCTACCACAGCAGAACTTCAGAGACTGAATCTCACCACCGAGCGAGGTGGCGCAGTGGTTTGACTGGACTCGCATTCAGGAGGATGATGGTTCAATCCCGCGTCCGGCCATCCTGATATCGGTTTTCCATGATTTCCTTAAATCGTTCCAGGCAAATGCTGGGATGGTTCCTTTCAAAAGGCATGGCCAACTTCCTTCCCTGTCCTTCCCTTATCTGATGAGACCGATGACCTTGCTGTCTGTTCTCCTTCCCCAAACAACCCAACCCAACCCAACCCAACCCAAACACTAAATCTCACCACCGTACAGCATCCTCCATACAGTCCAGATTTATCACCGCCTGACTTCCATCTGTTCTCGATAATGAAAGACAATTTGTGGAGACATCATTATGCTTCTGATGAAGATGTTGAGAGAACTGTGAGACCGTGGTTGCAGAAACAGAGCGTGACATCTCCCATGACAGCTGCAGAAAACTTGTTCATTGTTAGCAGAAATGTATCCAGTTGGCTGGTGATTATGTGGAAAAGTGAACATTCGTAATTACAGGTCACATTCTGAGGATTATTTCTGCATTTCATTTATTAAAATATTCCCATCCAAACCCAATTAACGAGGGTGGAGGCATTACTTTTCATTCAATCATCGTAGTAAGAAGAATGAAAAAGAAAAAACACTCCCACACCTGGAACCAGACTAAAACTGACAATATCTGTTCTACTATTTTAATTCTTGAAACTAATTGGCCCCTGGTGAATAGCACTTTTCAGTGTTGATAATAACTTGGTTGTTAACAGCAGCAAAAAACCAGTTTTGATTATGATGCAAGACTGCCTGTTGTTATAAAATGTCACCAGGCTGTCTGTTCTGAAACACATTGCTGACACATTTAGCATTTCACAATAAATGCAAGACAGGTAAGGGACTCATGCCATAGAGTACTGTTTGTAAAACCAAATTAGGTTTCCGTCTGGACTTGGTGATTTATTTGCTTTAAAATCTTTCAGCTATTTCTCTATGCCAGGAAGGCTTGTTAGTATGTTGTCTGTATGGGACTCTGTCTGTCTGTTTATAGACAGTCATCTTCACTTAAAACTGACTGTACCAATTTTACTCTAAAACCTGTTTAATTTAGGAGTTGTTCAAGCCTCATTGTCTGTAATTTATTCTTCTTTTATTATGTATGCAAATGATTCACCGCTGGTGGTAGTGTAATGCCATCAGAACCCTCAGATGAGTAAAACTGAACTGTCTGTGTGTTATTTCACAAAACTCGATTAAACTGTTATCATAATATTTCTCATGGGCAGGTCAATGCTCTTTTGCATGTCAGCTTCATTCATGAAACTTCTATAACCATGTCTGTGCTGGTATTTTATGATTTTTTTTGTTACCAAATATCATCTGTCTGATAGCAAAGACACTCACACTGGAGTGGTGTCATATCCCACAGCTGTTATCCATCTGTAGGTTGGTTTGAACACCACGGCACTTTACTAGGTACGATGTTATTGGAAATGGTGCACTGTTGTCTTCTTTGGCCTTTGATCTGACTTGCTTATCCAGTTGTACAAGTTTCTAAACCATGGTGTAATGTTGCATTGTTGTTGTTGTTATGGTATTCAGTCCTGAGACAGGTTTGATGCAGCTCTCTATGCTACTCTATCCTGTGCAAGCTTCTTCATCTCCCAGTACTTATTGCAAACTACATCCTGAATCTGCTTAGTGTATTCATCTCTTGGTCTCCCTCTACGATTTTTACCCTCCATGCTAAATTTGTGATCCCTTCATGCCTCAGAACATGTCCTACCAACTGATCCCTTCTTGTCAAGTTGTGCAACAAACTCCTCCCCATTCTATTTAATACCTCCTCATTGGTTATGTGATCTACCCATATAATCTTCAGCTTTCTTCTGTAGCACCACATTTTGAAAGCTTCTATTCTCTTCTTGTCCAAACTATTTATCACCCATGTTTCATTCCATGCAACTGCTCTTCCAAGTTCTTTGCTGTCTCTGATAGAATTACAATGTCATCGGCAAACCTCAAAGTTTTTATTTCTTCTCCATGGATTTTAATACCTAGTCCGAATTTTTCTTTTGTTTCCTTTACTGATTGCTCAATATAGAGATTGAATAACATCGGAGAGAGGCTACAACTCTGTCTCACTCCCTTCCCAACCACTGCTTCCCTTTTCATGCCCCTCGACTCATAAGTGCCATCTGGTTTCTGTAAAAATTGTAAATAGCCTTTCGTTCCTGTATTTTACGCTTGCCACCTTTAGAATTTGAAAGAGAGTATTCCAGTCAACATTGTCAAAAGCTTTCTCTAAGTCTACAAATGCTAGAAATGTAGATTTGCCTTTCCTTAATCTTTCTTCTAAGATAAATTGTAAGGTCAGTATTACCTCACGTGTTCCAACCTTTCTGCGGAATCCAAACTGATCTTCCCCGAGGTCGGGTTCTACCAGTTTTTCCATTCGTCTGTAAAGAATTCACGTTAGTATTTTGCAGCTGTGACTTATTAAACTGATAGTTCAGTAATTTTCACATCTTTCAACACCTGCTTTCTTTGGGATTGGAATAATGTTGCATAGAAGAACATAAATTTCAGTATTTATACTGACAAATAACTTATTTTCTTAGCAGAAGGCAACAGTCTCAGATGTAAATAATGTACTATAAGCCATTTTCAAAGTTATGTACATTTTAGATTTGAAATACTGAAGTAATATTTTGAGACCACAGCTGGAAAGAGCAGAAAAGGCATTTACTGTAACAGATGAAATGTGACTGTACCACAGGCAGCCTTAGAACAGTTTGAGAGCTGCAGAATGGGGTAGTTGACTGGACCATGGTCAAATCTGCTGAATCAGGTAGAGGAATTAAGTGTGATTGTAGACCGGTTAACTTTACTGTAGGTGACTTCAACATCATCACTGCTCTGGCAACTATGAATACAAGTAGTTTATTCAACACTTATGCCACACGTGTTGTTAACAGGTGCAGAGACCACTTATGTAGTACTGGACAAGACAGTGTGCAATTTAAGGCTAGCACTAGTCAGGAGAGGGAAAACTTAAAATGTCTTACTGCATAGTCATAGGAAAGGAATGTCAAAACTAGAACAGGTCATACATACCAAGTACCTACAATATTCTGGAAAGCATAGATGCTACTCACATTACAGCAGAGATGCTGGGTGACAGATGGGCACAACAAAAAGACTGTCAAACAAAGCTTTTGGCCAAACAAGCCTTCATCAGAATTACACACACACACACACACACACACACACACACACACAGTCTCTGGCCTCCAAGGCGAGAGTACTTTTAAACCAAATGCATGGCTCAGCAATGCTATCTGTGGTTAAGGGCCTTTGGGGAAAGATTTTTGTAGAGATTATTTAGTGATTATAGTGGTGCAGTAAAGGAAACAAAAGAAAAATTCGGTGTAGGTATTAAAATCCATGGAGAAGAAATAAAAACTTTGAGGTTCGCCGATGACATTGTAATTCTGTCAGAGACAGCAAAGGACTTGGAAGAGCAGTTGTATGGAATGAACAGTGTCTTGAAAGGAGGATATAAGATGAACATCAACAAAAGCAAAATAAAGATAATGGAATGTAGTCGAATTAAGTCGGGTGATGCTGAGGGAATTAGATTAGGAAATGAGACACTTAAAGTAGTAAAGGAGTTTTGCTATTTGGGGAGCAAAATAACTGATGATGGTTGAAGTAGAGAGGATATAAAATGTAGACTGGCAATGGCAAGGAAAGTGTTTTTAAAGAAGAGAAATTTGTTAACATCGAGTATTGATTTAAGTGTCAGGAAGTCGTTTCTGAAAGTATTTGTATGGAGTGTAGCCATGTATGGAAGTGAAACATGGACGATAAATAGTTTGGACAAGAAGAGAATAGAAGCTTTCGAAATGTGGTGCTACAGAAGAATGCTGAAGATTAGATGGGTAGATCACATAACTAATGAGGAAGTATTGAATAAGATTGGGGAGAAGAGAAGTTTGTGGCACAACTTGACCAGAAGAAGGGATCGGTTGGTGGGACATGTTCTGAGGCATCAAGGGATCACCAGTTTAATATTGGAGGGTAGCGTGGAGGGTAAAATCTGTAGAGGGAGACCAAGAGATGAATACACTAAGCAGATTCAGAAGGATGTAGGTTGCAGTAGGTACTGGGAGATGAAGAAGCTTGCACAGGATAGAGTAGCATGGAGAGCTGCATCAAACCAGTCTCAGGACTGAAGACCACCACACACACATGTAGTGGTGGAGGGGGAAAGGCAATGAGGATGACTGGCACATTGTTGGGAACACTACTCACACTACAGTGAGGACTGTTTCACTCTTCGAGTGATGTGATAAGCCGTGGATGAACCATTCTGTTGAAAGCATATGTGTAGAGTTAGAGAGTCACTTAACCCATGAAGTGATCACACATTTGTCTGATTGATGCATCACCCTTCACATGGTCATATCACACAAAGCATGGTCCACACCTGGATGTTTCCAGTAAGACGGCACTTGCATCACTAATTTCCAGAAGCATTCATTGTAACCAGATAACTAGTGAATAACTGTGCTTTGCTATTTTAATGTTTCCAAAAGACAACGGTGTTGAATAGGTGCAAACAGCAGTAGCAGTTACTGGAGAAACAAAAAGTGGCAACTTAGACAGCACAGTGGATAAAAATAGTATTCTACAGATACAGAATCAAACAGGTGCATCTAGATGCATATAAGATATTGCTCGTTACTGTATAAACAATATAAAGATATGGAAAGTGGCTGTAAACACACAAAAAGTGGAAAAAGTCCCAGGTCACAGACCTAAGTGAGTACTGTATTGAACAACTCTTTGAGTACTTATGTCATTAACAGAGCTGGGAACATAAGCACTTGGAGGGAGGGGGTGGGGTGAGATTAGTCCCCTCCCCCCTCCCCTTCCCTCAGCCCCCAGGAGACACGCGACTAACTCCATGAAAACTGCCTCTGGCCTTTATAATGGCCTTAATTCACCCATAAAAAAGATCCGCAAGGTTTTTCCCAGATAGGACACATCCAAATGAAACCACACAGTACTATCAGATTGTGGGATCATTGATTGCTACATTTCACCTGTTGTTCCTGATCATCCCAGACATTTGCTATGGGATTTAAAAAAATTTACTGATTTAGATAGTTAGTTGGGGTGTCACTGTGTGTCTGAGTGTTTGTCAAACCTGGAACGTATGCATGCAGCCCTGTTAACACAGCTGTTGTCATTTCAGGAGATAGGAATGTCCACAGCATACTCATGATACAGACATAGAAGAAAGAGCAATATATTGTGGTGGAAATGCCGCAGTGCACTGATTGCACTCGACACTTTGAATTAGGTGGAAAAATTGTGACATGACTCCAGTCAGTGACTACCTCAGTCTTCACTGAGGCATTGGAATCATACCGGGGGAATTCTGCAATCTTGTGATAGCTGGTGTGTAACCTGGGAACACCCGTGTCACTCTCAGGTGTCCCTTAGATACCTAGCAGATTACTTGAATTGTTTGTCTGGATTCCTGAGTTGTCAAGAAAGCAGTGATCCAGCAACAAACAGCACGTTTGTAACAAGAACGTTAGTGCACTGCTCAAGTGTTCCCACATGTTTGTAACTTGTTAGTGTCCCTCTGGCCATCCATCAGACTTTAAACTGGCCAATACTATCAGGGCAAAGTAAACAGTCCAGTTAAGTTAAACTTTATCTGTTTGGCTTTTGGGAAATCCTCATGTGCAGATTGTGGCTTTGGTGTCCCCTCTTGTCTTGAGCACATGATGGTGAAGTATTAAAGTATGCAGAGAGAATTTACTGTATGAGAAATGAGAAGATATTTACTCAGGACATACAGTAGATAAGAAAATGATAGTCCACTGTCAGCAGCATGTAAATACCCAGGTCAAACAAAACTAGCTAGAGGTGATGTTAACCTGCTGAGTATAGACTGGAATACCTGTGGATTAATTGCAGAGGGTGCAGACAGACAGTTGTGTGAAATACTTTTGAACACGTTTTCCAAAAACTGTCTTGAGCAGCTAGCTCAGCAGCCCACATGCAATGGAAATATCATAGACCTTGTAGCTACAAACAGGGTGGACCTTATTGGCAGTGTCAGTATAGAAACAGGGATTATGGATCATGATGCTGTTATAGCAACTACGTTTACAAAAACTAAAAAAATCAGCCAAGAAGGCTAGGAGAATTTTTGTGCTAGATAAAGTAGATACACAGTTGTTATGTCACTTAGTGAACTGACATTACTTAGTTTCAGTAAAATAGACAGAGAGAAATTATTGGCGAATCAGGGTCTGGAGAGTTACGTGCTTAGTAAGTAGTTATGGGATTGAAAAGACCCACAATGGTTTAATAATGAAATTCGTAAGCAGAGGCTGTTGCACTCATGGTTCAAAAGAGAATTTACAAGTAACAACAAGCATAGGTTAGTAGAGATTCGTGTGTCTGTGGGAAGATCTATGTGTGAGGCATACAAAAACTACTATTGTCAGACCTTAGCAAAAGATGTAGCAAAGAACCCAAGAAAATTCTGGTCATATGTAAAATTGGTAAGTGGGGTCTAAGGCTTCCATTCAGTTCCTTGTTGACCTATCTGGCGTGGCAGTTGAAAACAGCAAAACAAAATCTGAAATTTTAAATTTCACGTTCAAGAAATCATTCACACAGGATAATCGTACATAACATTCCATCATTTGACCATCAGACAGACTCCCATATAGACAACATACTAATAAGCCTTCCTGGAATAGAGAAATAGCTGAAGATAAGCGCGTGTGTAAAGGTGATACTACATGTCTGCCCTCTGGCGGAATGCATGCTCGCATTGCTAAAAACAAACATCAGATGTTGCAAGATGTGTCATTATGGATAAAATGTTTTCTCTCAGAAGGAATTACACTCCTGGAAATTGAAATAAGAACACCGTGAATTCATTGTCCCAGGAAGGGGAAACTTTATTGACACATTTCTGGGGTCAGATACATCACATGATCACACTGACAGAACCACAGGCACATAGACACAGGCAACAGAGCATGCACAATGTCGGCACTAGTACAGGGTATATCCACCTTTCGCAGCAATGCAGGCTGCTATTCTCCCATGGAGACGATCGTAGAGATGCTGGATGTAGTCCTGTGGAACGGCTTGCCATGCCATTTCCACCTGGCACCTCAGTTGGACCAGCGTTCGTGCTGGACGTGCAGACCGCGTGAGACGACGCTTCATTCAGTCCCAAACATGCTCAATGGGGGACAGATCCAGAGATCTTGCTGTCCAAGGTAGTTGACTTACACCTTCTAGAGAATGTTGGGTGGCACGGGATACATGCGGACGTGCATTGTCCTGTTGGAACAGCAAGTTCCCTTGCCGGTCTAGGAATGGTAGAACGATGGGTTCGATGACGGTTTGGATGTACCATGCGCTATTCAGTGTCCCCTCGACGATCACCAGAGGTGTACGGCCAGTGTAGGAGATCGCTCCCCACACCATGATGCCGGGTGTTGGCCCTGTGTGCCTCGGTCGTATGCAGTCCTGATTGTGGCATCACCTGCACGGTGCCAAGGCAGAAGCGACTCTCATCGCTGAAGACGACACGTCTCCATTCGTCCCTCCATTCACACCTGTCGCGACACCACTGGAGGCGGGCTGCACGATGTTGGGGTGTGAGCGGAAGACGCTCTAACGGTGTGCGGGACCGTAGCCCAGCTTCATGGAGACGGTTGCGAAAGGTCCTCGCCGATACCGCAGGAGCAACAGTGTCCCTAATTTGTGGGATCCTACAGTCTTGGCATGCATCCGTGCGTCGCTGCGGTCCGGTCCCAGGTCGACGGGCACGTGCACCTTCCGCCGACCACTGACGACTACATCGATGTACTGTGGAGACCTCACGCCCCACGTGTTGAGCAATTCGGCGGTACGTCCACCCGGCCTCCCGCATGCCCACTATACGCCCTCGCTCAAAGTCCGTCAACTGCACATACGATTCACGTCCACGCTGTCGCAGCATGCTACCAGTGTAGAAGACTGCGATGGAGCTCCGTATGCCACGGCAAACTGGCTGACACTGACGGCGGCGGTGCACAAACGCTGCGCAGCTAGCTCCATTCGACGCGGTTCCTGGTGTGTCCGCTGTGCCGTGCGTGTGATCATTGCTTCTACAGCCCTCTCGCAGTGTCCGGAGCAAGTATGGTGGGTCTGACACACCGGTGTCAATGTGTTCTTTTTTCCATTTCCAGGAGTGTAAGAAAGATCACGGAGAACCAAGCCTTGTCTAGTTGAAAGCTACCATCACAATTTATAAAATTTTGCCTAGATGTGTTTCCACAGACTTTTTAATTACTGAATCCCAATAGTATCTTGCCAGGGCCAAGATTTATGTGGTGCAATAATCCATAGTGCGTCATAGGTAATACAGTGATCAGCTACAGCCAACTTACTAGGCTGTGAAAGGGAAGTGTCATACTCATGTTCAATGCATCATTCACATACCATGTGTATCGTCTGACCTATGTGCGTTTTGCCACACTGGTAAGGTATTTTATAAATCCTGGCCTTCCACAGACCCACATCATCTTTTACTGAACCAAGAAGGGCATTAATCTTCACTGCTGGCAGTAAGATTACTTTAATTTGATGTTTCCTTAGGATCCTGCCTATTTTAGATGAAAGGATGCAGACATATGGAAGGAATGCTTTAGACCTTAACGGCTCCATATCTTCTTCTTGTTGTGGGTGGCCATGGTACTTCCTCCTTAGTGTTGCGCTAATCTTATGTGGAGAATAACCATTATCTTTGAACACCGAGATCCAGTTTACGATAGAAATAGGGAAGGATTGTTGCTTACAGTTTCTGGCAGACTTGTTTACTTGGAGAGTGGATAGGGTCTTTAGGGCATCCTGTCTACCATAAGCCCGCACATCTGGGCCTTTATCTGCAGATGTTGAGCTGCTGTCACTCTTCACATTCTTAGAACATTCGTGCACAGGCTCATGTTGTTTCTGATGGAGAAATACATTGAGCACAAAATCTTATAAATTGTGATGGTAGCTTTCAGCTGGGCAGGGCTTGGTATCTGGTGATCTTTCTAATTTATTCTGAGGGAAAACATTTTATTGATAATGACACATCTGGCAACATCTGATGTTTGTTTTCAGCAACGTGAATGCAAATTCTGACAAAGGGCGGACATGTAGTGTCACCATTATGTATGCACCTGTGTGCCACAAATGGAACAGTATTAACAGAGGCCATGGGTTTTGATAGAGGATGCTCCTGTGATGGCCCCCAATGCGCATGTGTTTCCACTCTAATTTTTGCTATAAAGCCGACATTGCGAACTAGCAATCTCCAGTAGATGACACTCACCTGAGAATGGATTGATGGTTGCTAACCAAAATACTGCGGCAAGAAGTCAACTTGATGCGGCTGCAATGCCAAAGCTTCATAGAACATTCAGTATGCGGAGAAAATTTCAAAAAACTTCCAATGCTGTTGTATAAAGTTGCAATGCTCAAATGTTTTAGTGAAATGTAGGATGACCAGCAGAGGACCAACAGTTGGTGTAGGAATCGGCAGTCAAGCCTCAACACACAAGTGTAACATGCTGCATATAAATATTAAAAAGACCAAGTATTGTATGATTACACAATTGCAGTACAATCACTGGAAGCAGTCACATCAATAAAATATCTAGATGGAGCGATTTAAGTGGAGCGACCTCATAAAAGTAATTGCTGGTAGGGCAGATGCCAGACTGAGATTATGTGTTAGAATCCTTTGGAAATGAGTCCACCCACAAAGAAGGTAGTTTATAAGGCTTTCATTCGAGCAGAAGTGTACTATTGCACTTCTCTATCTGTACCAGATAGAACTGATAGAGAAAATAGAGAAGATCTAAAGAAGGGCAGCTTAATTGATTACAGGATCATTTAATAAGCATCACAGAGATGCTCACCCAACTCCTGTGGTAGATGCTGCAAGAGAGGCATTCTGTATCATGGTCCGCTTTACTGTTAAAATCCCAAGACCATATGTTCCTAGAAGAGTCAACCAAAATATTGCTTCCTCCTACTTATATCTTGTGAAAAGATCATGGAGGTAAAATTAGAGTGATTCAAGCTCAAACAGAGTCTTATCAGGAATGGTTCTTCCCCTGAACCATTTGCAAATGAAACAGGAAAGGGAAGAAGTGACAATGGCAGACAAAGCTGGCTTATGAAGTATAATTGGCTTATGAAGTATAATTGTAGATTTGAACAGTTATGTCTTCCCCCTACTCTGAACTGTGTAGTAAATGAATTATTATAGCCAAGACAGACACGAAGCCTACACCCACTACAGTAGTACAAGTTTATATGCCAACTAGCTCTGCAGATGATGAAGAGATTGAAGAAATGTATGAACAGATAGAAGAAATAATAGATAAGGGAGACAAAAATTTAATAGTCAAGGGGGACTGGAATTCGATAGTAGGAAGAGGAGGAGAAGAAAAAATAGTAGGTACAAATGGCTCTGAGCACTATGGGACTTAACATCTGAGATCATCAGTCCCCTAGACTTAGAACTAGAACATAGATGAAATAGGAGATATGATAATGCATGAAAAATCTGACAGGGCACTGAAAGACCTAAGTCAAAAGAAATTCTATTAGAAGTACTGAGAGCCTTGCAAGACTCAGCCATGACAAAAATCTTCTATCTGGTGAGCAAGATATATGAGACAAGTGAAAAACCCTCAGACTTCAAGAAGAATATAATAATTGCAATTCCAAAGGAAGTGGGTGCTGACAGGTGTGAAAATTACTGAACTATCAGTTTCATAAGTAATGGTTGCAAAATACTAACATGAATTACTTACAGAAGAATGAAAAAACTTGTAGAAGCCAACCTCAGGGAAGATCAGTTTGGATTCCAGAGAAATGTAGGAACATGCTGGTGGTGGTGGTTAGTGTTTAACATCCCATCGACAACGAGGTCATTAGAGACGGAGTGCAAGCTCGGGTTAAGGAAGGATTGAGAAGGAAATTGGCCGTGCCCTTTCAAAGGAACCATCCCGGCATTTGCCTGAAATGATTTAGGGAAATCACAGAGAACCTAAATCAGGATGGCTGGAGACGGGAATGAACCGTCGTCCTCCCAAATACGAGTCCAGTTTGCTAACCACTGCGCCACCTCGCTCGGTGTAAGAACATGTGAAGCAATACTGACCCTATGACTTCTCATAGAAGTTAAGTTACAGAAAGGCATATCTACATTTACTGCATTTGTAGACTTAGAGAACGCTTTTGGTAATGTTGACTGGAATATGCTTTTTGAATTTCAAAGGTGGCATTGGTAAAATACAGTGAGCGGAAGGCTGTTTACAGTTTGAGCAGAAGCCAGGTGGAGCTGTAAGAGTCAAGGGGAATGAAAGGCAAGCAGTGGTTGAATAGGTAGTGAGACAGGGTTGTAGCCTATCCCTGACGTTATTCAATCAGTACATTGAAAAAATAATCATGGAAACAAAAGAAAAAATTTGGGGTTGAAATTAAAGTCCAGGGAGAAGAAATAAAAATTTTGATATTTGCCAATGACACTGTAATTCTGTGAGAGCCAGCAAAGCACTTGGATGAGCAGTTAAACAGAACAGACAGTTCTTGAAAGAAGTATATAACAAAAAGGATAATAGAAAATAGTCCAATTAAATCAGCTGATGCTGTTGGAATTGTTGTTGTTGTTGTTGTTGTGGTCTTCAGTCCTGAGACTGGACTGATGCAGCTCTCCATGCTACTCTATCCTGTGCAAGCTTCTTCATCTCCCAGCACCAACTGCAGCCTACATCCTTCTGAATCTGCTTAGTTTATTCATCTCTTGGTCTCCCTCTACGATTTTTACCCTCCATGATGGCCTCCAGTACTAAATTGGTGATCCCTTGATGCCTCAGAACATGTCCTACCAACCAATCCCTTCTTCTAGTCAAGTTGTGCCACAAACTCCTCTTATCCCCAATTCTATTCAATACCTCCTCATTAGTTATGAGATCTACCCATCTAATCTTGAGCATTCTTCTGTAGCAACACATTTCAAAAGCTTCTATTCTCTTCTTGTCCAAACTATTTATCGTCCATGTTTCACTTCCATACATGGCTACACTCCATACAAATACTTTCAGAAACGACTTCCTGAGACTTAAATCAATACTCGATGTTAACAAATTTCTCTTCTTCAAAAACACTTTCCTTGCCATTGCCACTCTACATTTTATATTCTCTCTACTTCAACCATCATCAGTTATTTTGCTCCCCAAATAGCAAAACTTCTTTACTACTTTAAGTGTCTCATTTCCTAATCTAATTCCCTCAGCATCACCCGACTTAATTCGACTACATTCCATTATCCTTGTTTTGCTTTTGTTGATGTTCATCTTACATCCTCCTTTCAAGACACTGTCCATTCCGTTTAACTGCTCTTCCAAGTCCTTTGCTGTCTCTTACAGAAATACAATGTCAACGGCGAATCTCAAAGTTTTTATTTCTTCTCCATGGATTTTAATACCTACTCCGAATTTTTCTTTCGTTTCCTTTACTGCTTGCTCAATATACAGATTGAATAGCACCGGGGAGAGGCTACAACCCTGTCTCACTCTCTTCCCAACTACTGCTTCCCTTCCATGTCCCTCGACTCTTATAACTGCCATCTGATTTCTGTACAAATTGTTTATAGCGTTTCACTCTCTGTAGTTTACCCCTGCCGCCTTCAGAATTTGAAAGAGAGTATTCCAGTCAACATTGTCAAAAGCTCTCTCTAAGTCCACAAATGCTAGAAACGTAGGTTAGCCTTTCCTTAATCTTTCTTCTAAGATAAGTCGTAGGGTCAGTATTGCCTCACATGTTCCAACACTTCTACAGAATCCAAACTGATCTTCCCCAAGGTTGGCTTCTACCAGTTTTTCCATTTGTCTGTTAAAAATTCGCATTAGTATTTTGCAGCTGTGACTTATTAAACTGATAGTTCAGTAATTTTCACATTTTTCAACACCTGCTTTCTTTGGGATTTGAATTATTATATTCTTCTTGAAGTCTGAGGGTATTTCATCTGTCTCATACATCTTGCTCACCAGATGGTAGAGTTTTGTCGGGACTGGGTCTCCCAAGGCTGTCAGCAGTTCTAATGGAATGTTGTCTACTCCCGGGGCTTTGTTTCGACATACGTCTTTCAGTGCTCTGTCAAACTCTTCATGCAGTATCATATCTCCCATTTATTCTTCCTCTACCTCCTCTTCCATTTCCATAATATTGTCCTCAAGAACATCACCCCTGATAGAATTAGATTAGAAAATGAGACATGAAAATAGTAGATGAGTTTTGCTGTTTGGACAGCAAAACCATTGATGATGGGTGAAGTAGAGAGGATGAAATTATAGACTCGCAATGGCAAGAAAAGTGTTTCTGAAAAAGAGAAATTTGGTAACATTGAGCATAGATTTATGTGTCAAGAAGTCTTTTCTGTAAGTATTTGTATGAATTGTATGAGTGAAGCCATGTAGGGAAGTGAAACATGGATGATACACAGTTTAGACAAGAAGAGGAAAGCAGCTGAGTTTGGTTGACTATTTTTAGGGTGTTTCATGTTGTGACAGTCTCTTCAGGTGTTTCTTGTACTGCCAGTCATATTATTTCAAAGTAAAGAAAAGGCTTTTTTTGAGTTTTTTTAGGGCATTGACACAGTTGAGTAGATGATCATAATGATAATTGCTCATGATGCGCTACTGCTGTAGAAGGTATGCTTTGCTATCAGAGAGGCATGGCCAGTGACACCCATGATCAATTAGCTTGTGTCAGACTGGATGAGCGTGCTGTTGAAGGGGTTGAGTAGGAGCTGAAAGGGGCAGAGGAAGTCATCAATGACTAGTAATTTGTTGAATCTGCAATCAGAAAGATTCTTTTGATTGTCATTGGTAGGCCCATGTCTAATGTGTGGAGCTCAGAGACATAGACAGTGAATGGTGAATAGTTCACTGCAAACAGCTCATGTGATTGTTTTATCACAGGTAGTGGTTGCTGAGATCAGAGGTGCTTCACTGACGTCAGAATTGGAATCAACCATGTTGTCCAAGTTGATGCAGGGTATAGAGTCTGTCATTATCCTGTGTTGGCAAAGCTTGCAATACTTGAGAAGAGGTGACTTGCATAGCTATTGTGGCTCAGTGCTCCTACTGCAAGCCACGCAGCTCTTTTGGGTGGTCATAGGGCAGACGGGAGTTGTGCTTATTGTTGCAGAACTGTGCTTAATACATACAATGTCTTGGGGTGGTGGCCTAGGTGGCATGGTTGGCAGTAGCCTGTTGTGCTGACTCACCCACGAGAAGCTCATCGTCCTAGGTGAAGGCTGTGATGTCAGGTGCAGTTCGGCTGTTGTGGATGGCACTGCATGCTGAGACTTGTGCTGTTTTCTGCATGTGGAGGTATTTTTGACAACTAAACTGACACATTGATTGTGTTGTATAATTGTGAGAACTCTATCTGCTAGTTTAAGTATGTAATCCCATGGTTCCCACCTGCTGGTAATCATAGCAAACTGTATTTTAAATTAGGAGTTTTGCTACCCACATAGTTTGTTTGGGCATCAGATGAGGGTTCATAGTCAATGCCACAGTTGGGATGAGGTTTTGTCTGTTAATTGCCTGTTATGGATTACTTGTTGCAATTGTTCTTTAGGCTTCATGGATAGGCATAGCAAATACTTGTTGTCAGTCAGTGGTGAAGGGTGATGGTGCTAATCACATCTGTATGTTCACCCAAGTGGCTGAGGAGCATGATGATGAGAACACTGTCACTGTGACAAACCACAAGGAAGGCTGGTCTAAATCACATGGTGGAATCTTGGGTTGAGCACTAAATCATCTGAGGCAATATCTGTAGTTGATAATGGCGGCTGCCACAAGAGAATTTTCAATGGTAAAGTAGGCAGATGTTCTGTTTATATATGCAGAATTGTTGATAGCATGGACACACTGTGTCTGTATGGGCAGCGGTGTCAGGGTCAATAACTAGTTCACACACTGTGGAAGAGTCTTCGTTGGCAGTCGACAACCACTGGATGATTGGTCAGGAGGTTATGGTTCAGTATATGCCACTTGTGAAATGGGGATGGCAGATAAGTCACACAATAAGTCCACAATAGGAGGCCATTGTCATTAATGGTCTACACACAACACTGGCAAGTGTCACTGTTACTTTGAATGAAAACTTTTAACTGGAGAGTTGGTTGTGGAGCACTGTCTGATGAGTGCAGCTCTTGTTCATGTAATTCATGTATTGCACTACTCAGTGGTTATACAATGGTCACATTGTTGCTGCAAGGTATCGAGTTTGGTACATATTACTGCAATTTGTGATCGTCATGAGTCACCAATGTGGATCTATACGTTATACATATGGTAAAACACATATATGATGCAATATGGTACAAGAATAGGCCTACACATAAAGTGATACACAATAAAATGTGTGTCTGTTCTAAATGAAAGCATAGCATCCACTAAAATTTCACAGTCAACACCAGAGATCCTCCATTGTCTTGCAGATCAGCAGTCAGTGAAATTATGCAATATGGTGCCCCCACATTACTATTCAACTAAATTAAAAGATCTCATAAAATGTAAAGAAATGATAGAAACATATTTATATCCATATATTATTTAGTTCTAATGAAGAATGAAATTAATATGAGTGGGGGAGGGGATAGGGCAATAACAATGTCAGTACCAACAACAGTTATAGCACACTGAAGCACCAGAGAAACTACTATAGGCATGCATTTTCAAATACAGAGTTATGTAAACAGGCAGAAAACAGCTCTGTGGCCAGCAATGTCTATATAAGATAACAAATGTGTGGTGCAATTGTTAGATTGGTTACTGCTGCTACAATGGCAGGTTATCGAGATTTAAGTGAGTTTGAATGTGATGTTATAGTCAGCGCATGAGTAACGTGACATAGCATTTTCAAGGTAGTGTTGAAGTGGGGATTTTCCAATATGACAATTTCACATGTGCACCATAAATATCAGGAATCTGGTAAAACATCAAATCTCAAACATCGCTGCATCTGGAAAAAGATCCTGTAAGAATGAGACCAACGATGACTGAAGAGAATCGTTTAATGTGACAGAAGTGCAACCCTTCTGCAAATTGCGGCAGATTTCAATGCTGGGCTATCAACAAGTGACAATGTGTGAATAATTCAATGAAACATCATTGATATGGGCTTTAGGAGCCAAAGGGCCACTCATGTACTATTGATGACTGCATGACACAAAGCTTTACATCTCGCCTGGACCCATCAACACCAACATTGGACTGTTGATGACTGGAAACATGTTGCCTGGTCAGACGAGTCTCATTTCAAATTGTATCAACTGGATGGACATGTACAGGTATGGAGACAACCTCATGAATCCATGCAGCCTGCATATCAGCAGAGGACTGCTCAAGCTGGTGGAGGCTCTGTAACGGTGTGGGACCTGTGCAGTTGGAGTGATATGGGACCCCTGATATGTCTAGGTATGACTGACAGGTGATATGTATGTAAGCATTCTGTCTGCTCACCTACGTCCATTCCTGTTCATTTTGCATTCCGACAGACTTGGGCAATTCCAGTAGGACAATGCGGCACCTCACATGTAAAGAATTGCTACAGAGTGGCTCCAGGAACACTCTCCTGAGTTTAAACAATTCTGCTGGCCACTGAACTCCCCAAACATGAACATTGTTGAGCATATCTGGGATGCCTTGCAATGTGCTGTAGAGAAGAGATCTCCACCTCCTCATACTCTTATGGATTTATGGACTGCAGGATTCATGGTATCAGTTCCCTCCAGCACTACTTCAGACATTTCTTGAGTCCATGCCATCTCAAGGAGGAATGGTTATGGTTTTTGGTAGTGCATATACAGTATATGTAATGAAATGGACAAATTAACAAGGAGTTGCCAAACAAGGTGGATCAATGAAAGTAGTAGCAACAGGAAACATTGTAGGTAATAACGTAAGGTTCATAATGTAACCACTAAGTAAGTTTAAAAAAGTTTATTTAAATCAGGCCATTACTGTTTTCAGGTATATTTCAACTACATTTTCAGATGGGTTTTACAGACTGCCTTGCAATCCTGCTGGGGCCCCATTTTTCATTCATTGCTGGTTGGGCACAGAGGTATACACCTCTGTGCAATGAATTTGTCCTGTATTTAAGTTCTACATTTCAAAGTTAACCAAGTCTTTGCAATGTCTCTGCTGCTATAGCAACTTTTGACAAGATAGCATTCTCAATGATGTTATGTATCTTCCCGAACTGAGTAATTTCTGTGAATGTTATCAATGAAAAAGACTGCACAGTTCCATTTAGTAAACATTCTGTTCAAGTCTATAATGATAAAATACTTATTTTAAAAGTACACAACACAAGAAATAGATTGGATGAAGTGAACATTAAACTAGGAATGCAATCACTACTGATAAAAGAAGAAAAACAAGAATGGCTTCAAAAGCTAGGTCATCTAGACATAAACTGCACTTCAAAGATGTGAAAGATTTGTCTGATGTGATAGAAGAAGAAACAGGTGGTGGTTTAGGAGATATAGGTGATCTGGTATTAAGACAAGAATTTAAGAGAGCTTTGGAGGACTTAAGACCAAATAAGGCAGAATGGATAGAATTTCTGAAATCATTGGGGGGGAAACTTTCGGAAAAATATCATCCAACAATTCTGAAGACAGCAAGAGCTGACAAGTGCAAGAATTATCCCACAATGAGCTTAACAGCTCATGCATCCAAGTTGCTAACAAGAATAATATACAGAAGAATGGAAAAGAAAATTGAGAATGTGTTAGAAGACTATGAGTTTGGCTTTAGGAAAGTTAATGGCACCAGAGAGGCAATTTTGATGTTGTACTTGATAATGGAAGCAAGATTAAAGAAAAATCAAGATACATTCATAGGATTTATCAGCCTGGAAAAAGCGTTCGACAATAAAAAATGGTGCAAGATCTTCAAAATTCTGTAAAAAAGAAGTGTAATCTATAGGGAGAGATGGGTCACATACAATATGTACAAGAGCCAAGAGTGAATAATAAGTGTGGGATTAAACTTAACATAAAGACTGATGGTCGTGAAGTAGATGAAGTCAAGGAATTCTACTACCTAGGTGACAAAATAACCAATGATGACTGGAGCAAGCCGACTACTACTGGCAAAAAGTATGTTCCTGGCTAAGAGAAGTCTACTTTTATCAAACATAGGCCTAATTTGAGGAAGAAATTTCTGAGAATGTATGTTTGGAGCACAGCATTGTATGGTAGTGATACATGGACTGTGGGGAATTTGGAACAGTAGAGAATTGATGCATTTGATACGTGGTGCTACAGGCAATGTTGAAAATTAGGTGGGCTGATGAGGTAAGGAATGAGGAGGTTCTGTTCATAATTGGAGAGGAAAGAAATATGTGGAAAACACCAACAAGGAGAAAGGACATCTGTTAAGATGCCAGAGAATGACTTCCATGTCACTAGAGGGAGCTGTAGAGGGCAAAAACTGTAGAGGAAGACAGGGACTGGAATGCATCCAGCAAATAATTAGGAATGTAGGTTGCAAGTGCTACTCTGAGATGAAGAGGTTGGCACAGGAGAGGAGTTCATTGTGGGCTGCATAAAACCAGTTAGAAGACTTATGACTCAAAAAAAGATAACAAAAGCCACTTCTTACATGACTAATTGGAAAAGTAGTAAGCATGCTTTGCAGTGTGTCCATCTGTGCCTTGCTCCAATTTGACTCTTCTTACATTGGCAGTGCCATTTGTAAGTGTCGCAGCCGATGGTGCCTAATCCGAATTGCCCTTGCCATTTGGGTATTTACATGGGTTTGTTCACTTTGCAGCAGGGGTGCCAAACTGTCTGTGGTACCAGCAGATATCATTGGCAGTAGTTTGATCTTGAGGGGTGTCTGACAGCTGTAGATTGGATGAATGAGGCGAGCATGTCCTCTTATCAGCATCTGTCTGTAACTCCAAGTTCTTTAACTGCTTGACACTTTGTCCCATTCTGGTACATAATTACCAAAGTTCCCCAGTGATGTCCGGTGATTTTTGACAAGATGCAGTGGCATAATTCAGCATCGGCTCCATCAAAAACTGTGATGCGTGTTTGTCACCTTCTGTTGTGATGCTCGCATTTGTCACTACTACTCATGTCACAGTGGCTGACTCTAATGTGACATATGCTCTATCAGCTACTTGCAGGAATTTATCCAATGGTTGTCTTTCACATGCTGTTAATGTCAACTGTACTTGAGATGGAAGTAGTTGTTGCCAGATATGTAGCAGCAACTCACTAGATTTTATGCTACAGTCCACTATCACTCACAAATGTCTCCAA
Source organism: Schistocerca gregaria (assembly GCF_023897955.1). Lineage (NCBI taxonomy): Eukaryota > Metazoa > Arthropoda > Insecta > Orthoptera > Acrididae > Schistocerca > Schistocerca gregaria. Next base: position 1,025,877,310 of record NC_064920.1, read on the forward strand.
AATTCTAACAGGCTTCTGTCCCCACGTTTCTCATGGTAAAGCACTTCTGAAAGCCACTGCTCGGGTAGCTTCATGCCATAAGTGATTAGTGAAGTCTGCAGGGTGAGGTATACTCGTCGTTGGATGGGTGTAGAATCACATCAGAAGCTATTGTCGTCATTCTCTGGTCCAAACTGCTAATTGACAACATAAATTGTTCACAGTCCTGTGTGATACATTGTTGTGTGAAAATGCTTTCCAAAATAGCAAACCATATGTCTGGTTGTGAGGGTGTAAATAGAGGTGACCGCAATTGTAGGCTCAGAGCAGTTGGCACGAATGAATCTGCAAGTGGAAAATTTTTGACACAGGCATGCACTCCGGGCATTGTAGTTATCGCTGGAGTTTGAGATCTCATTGTGTCCATCTTGCTGTCACTATCAGCATTGACTGTTCTAAAACTTCAATCTCTTGTCACAGCTGCAGGATCTCATCACCAATGATTTGTAAAAAATTATTTGTACCTTCCATGTTTAATGGATGTAATCTGCAAAATGTTGTTGCAACATATACCATCTCGTTTTCAGGGTCTCCAATTATGTAGGTCAGAAATCAAACCCAAATATACTTAGAGACATTTATTTACTTGGAGTAACATCAGAAGTACAGCTCTAAACAAAAAACGAAAAACAAAAAATTAACATCAAACCATAGAAATCAGGAACAAACAATGCACTTCACTGGTCGATCTCTTGTTCCCACAATACCATTTCCTGTTTGAGCTAAGTAATGAAAAGAAGGAAAGTTAAGCAAGCAGGAATCAAACTAATGATCTGTTATCAAGGAGTTCAAGTATGTAGTAATGCAAAATAAAGATGGAAATCAAGATGGTTGCTAGGCTAAATTTAGCAAAAGTAATTTCACTCAAAAGTATAACAAAAGGAAAAACAACTGGTAAATTAAGTTTTACTTCAAAGAGAACTTTGTCTAGTAATTAGACACAAGAACAGCTTGTACTAGCAATGTAAATAGTCATGAATTTATCTGTTTTCTGGTTAAGTAATTAAGGCAGCAAACTACAACAGACTAACATACACTGATAACTTTAGAGGATAATGAAAACGTATAATTGCACTGTGCCACTTAACTAGGGGAAAGTGCTAAACAGTTTGACATAGGCTAGCCTGAAATTTCAGTGTTGATGAACAGTATTTATGAAATAGTTACCAAGCTGTCATTTTAACTTACATGAACACTAGTTATTTTCGTTGAGTGCTTGTGAGCCTTTGTATTGCCCAATCAAGAATTGTACAGGGTGGCTCTGAATCTGTTATAACTTAACTGAATTACTTTCAAAAACTGTTATCTGAGCTTTGCACAAACTTTCGGTGTAGAATTACTGACAGGATAACCAGAGCATGAGGGAGACACTGAAAATGTACTGTCTTGTAAAAAGCTTTCTAACACTTTCAACATAGACTAATAGCAACAAAAACACATAAGTACAAATATACAGATGTTCTATTACAAACCTGTTGTATAATGAAGCAATGGAAACTCCAGTTAGGAATATCAACAATGTAAGAAAAGATAGATTGCTACTTACTGTAAAGAAGACAGGTCAAGTTGTAGACAGGCACGATTAAAAGACACGTGTAGCTTCAGGAGGTTGTAGGGGAGGGAGGTGGGGAAAAAAGGAGCAAACAAGGAGGGTTCAGGGAAAGATGGGCATTGTCAGAGGGCTGCAAATAAGCAAGGTGGGAGAAGTGAATGGGAAGGAGATGACAGGACATAGGGGGTTGAAACTATTGGGTGAAGGGTGTGTTACCGTAAGTTGAGGGCAGTATAATTATGGTTGTGGAGCATGTGTTGTAAGGATAATTCCCATCTGCACAGTTCAGAAAAGCTCGAAGTAAAGGAAAGGATCCAGATGGCTGAGGAAGTGAAGCAGCCATTGCAATCAAGTGTGCTATGTTCAGCAGCATCCTTACAACACATTCTCCACTCATGTAACTATCCTGGCCTCATCCCATGCCAGAGGGAAATTACGGTGCTGCTGGACATTTCTGTGATTAAAAACTAAATTAACAGTCTGCAATGAGCTACATTGGGTCAGTAATTGGAGCTTCTTGCTTCTCCCATGTTAATTTAATGGTGGATAATGCTGGATGCCATGCACTATTTATTGTTAGTTGAAACCCCACATGCTTATTGATAAGACTGTCTGATGTATGGATATGTAGGCCCCTTTGATAATACAGCCCAGTATGATGACACAGAGGGTAAGACTTAACTCTTCTCACAAGACATGTGGTGCCACTTGTTCCCTTGATCAGGCAGTGCTCCACAACTGTTAATTTATCATGTTGCCCTGGCATGTATGTCAGTGGTGTCCAAAATGACATTCTTGTTCAGTGCAATATGTCTGGCCAAATCAAGATTTTCCACAGTGGCAGGCTGCTTTTTCTAAGGCCAAGATGACCAAACATTTAAAAAAATCTCAGTTTTGCTGGTGGATGAAAAATGCACTTAATGACATACCTCTTGAGGATCCTTTTCCCTCTTGAAGACATGCTGCCAAGATACTGTAATAAGGCCATTGAAATGGATGTCTCTGTATCATCCTTTACATCTGTATACTGAATTGTTTCAATCAGAATGCATTATGCATCTTTTACAGAATAACTATGCTGTTATTCTGGTCGGCTGTTGGGATCTGAGACATGTGCCTAATGTACAAGGGAATGTAAGATACTACCATATTGTACAGAGTGATGGCAGCTTTAGGTCTGCAAATATGACTCTTCGTGAGTTGGATTGTGGTAGACACTATGTCCCATCTTTCTGTCAGCATTTTTATAACTTTGACATCCACAAATGATAAGCTGCCATCTTTCCTACTTTCATAGTGAACTGAATATTCAAATGGAGTGAGTTTACATGCTTAAGAAATGTAGGTAGTGTTTCTATTCCAAGGGGCTACACCACAAATGTGTCATCAACGTACCACTAGCAGCAAGAAGGTTGGAGAGTAGCTGATTGCAGTACTTTCTCCTCAGATTGTTTCACAAAATAGTTGGCAACCATGGCAGACAGGGACATCCTAAGGTGACACCACCTCTCTTGTTCAAAATACTGGTTATTAAACAAGAAATAGACTGGCCTAAGCACATATTTCAACAATGCCACAATGTCTTCCTCAAACCTACTGTTAATAAGTTCTAATGAATTCTGTAGTGGCTCTCTTGTAATTAAGTGTACAACATCGAAGCTAACTAAAAGATCTGGTGATTTTAGTTTATGTGTCTTTAGGTGTCCTGTGATACCTCTGTATTCAATGTGAGATACATTTGGTTATGAGAGGTCCTAACAGTGAAGTAAGACATCTACCAAAAAATAAATAGGTGCTCCAGTATTGTTTACTATGGGTGAAGAGTGGACCCATCCTTGTGAATCATCAGTAGTCCTTAGACTTTTGGGGGAACCACAGTTTGCTGGTACAGATCACTGATAATGTTAGCCTGAATAGAACTCCTCTCAAGGATGTTGAGTTCTTCTCTGAATCTTACCAATCAGATCCTCTACTAGCTTGTTATATGCATGGCCACAGAGCATTACATCATCTTGCAGTTGTTCTCAGTTTGTTACTGAAGGACAGTAGCATTTCCCTTCTTGGCAGGTAAAATGTTAACATTCTTATCTCCTCTCAAGTTTCTGAAAGACTTCTTTGCAGGTGGAGCTTGTGTAAAAATTCAGCAGGTGTCCCTCAACCTCACTGGAGTGTTTCAATATTGCCTGCTGTATTTCAGCTATTACATCTTGGACTGGTGCTGTCACAGGTGTTGGTGCAAAATACAGAACTTTCTCAACCACTAAAACCACTGTGTTAACCAGAATCTAGTTCATGATATTAAACATGGTGGTGTTGTGGCATATTATCTTGGGTTTAGGTTTCAAGTCAGGCATGCCTTGCTGCTTGGTGACACTCTGTTTGTTGTTCAGTCCATTCAGGTATAACCCAAGTAACACTATCTTCCCATCCCAGTATACAGTTGAGAGGTTCAGTGAGGTCTTTATATGTAGTGATGATAATTTCATGGAGACAAGATGGAGTTCCTGTCACATGTAATGAATCCTACCTCACACAAGGACTGCTCTTGCCATTGGCATAATTCTAACAACTGATGTAGCGTCATATGATGTTTAATTTTAGCAGATGCAGGATTAGTTTCCTTGTCACTGCATCTCAATAAAAAGGCCAGTGTACACAGTACTGTACCCCTCTCATTATGTGAGAGGCATCATAGTGACTCAGGTTTGCTACTGGGTAACAATGAGCAAGGCCCACAATATTTCACTGAAACAACTGCTTGATATCTTTAGGTGGTGGTAGTTGCTGTCATTATTGCTGCAAGATGTGTGTGGTACTACTCATGTGGCAGTGCCAAAATTTATTGGGTCCATGAGCAGGAATTGTGCATACTTAGAGAAGCATTCACAGTTGCATGAAAGTATGAATGCTACAACATATCTCATGATTTGAACAATATCTATTGTCACAAGTGAAATTCCCAGGAACACACATTACCAGATTCCTTTTGAATGTCTGGCTTTGATGGCACAGATATGCAGATCACATGAATTAAAATCCCCCAGTTCTTTGTAAAAATATCTTACTGTAGTAGTGACACTGAATAAGATAGTTTTAGCATGAATTTGTGACAGTGCATTGCTGCTGTATACATAGGTCAGGCATCATCTTGTTGATTATAGCTTAGTGCAACATGTCTAGAAAGGTGTGTGAAGGGATTCCAAGGGATTTGTACTCTACTATTCAGTTGGGGATTCAGTATGTGGAACTAGACATAGCCATGAGGGTATGTGATAAGTGGATAGTGTTTTTGACTAGCATGAGGTGCTATAAGTGTGGTTGTATGGGACATGCGCAGTAGTAGTGTCACCAGCCACCAGGGAAAAGGGGTGGAGGTGGTAATCAGTAGTGTGGAGGATGGTGGGGTGGATGTAGTAACGTTAAACAGTCATTAAATGACAGAGGGAGCCCAAAGTCCAACTAAAAGCATTTCCATGTCATTTCAGTGCTACAAGTATATATGCAGAGGTGGAATGTTTACAGGTAGGATTTACAGGAAACTTAAGTTTGTTGGACACAGGGGCGCATATGTCTGACTAATAAGAGCCCAGTAGGTCAAAGTAGTTGAACCCACCACATTATAAGTTGTGTGGATAGGGGACGGAGAGGGCACACCACTTAGGTCAGTGCACATGGATTTTTGAATGGGGAAGTTTCAATTTGATGTGTGCAGACATTGTTTCACTTGTGAGCAAAAGCTATGACGTGATTCTAGAGGTAGATTTCTTGTTGCAGCATCATGACAGAATTGATCTTGAACACAAACTGTGGAGCTTAGTGGAATGTTATTTCAGCTGGAAGAAACTGTTGTCAATGAAGAACTGACATGAGGATCATTCAGAATAATGAACAAACAAATTGAACTGTGTACATTAGTGTTAAGGCTCATGAGTGTGTGTCTAGTGATATTGGAAAGTCACTTGGAGTGAATGTCGAGTCAAGTCTACCTGTGGGTGATACGCCCGCTAAACCCACTGGGCAGAACAGGTAATTAGGATTGGTGAAAGAGCCAAATAAGGTTGGGGTCAGTTTCACCTTCTAATTGTAATTTAATAATACTTTTACAACCAAAGCAGCACATAGCTGAATCTTTACGGAATGAAACTCTTTCACAGCTGAAGGCCTCCAGACAAGAAATCTTAACAAATCAACAAGATAAAAATCCAGTTAAGGTAGCAATAAAATAATAATAAAAAAACATCACAGCAAAGTAGATAGAGCAAACATATGTAAGGTGCAATACCAAAGGCTGAAGGCCACCATTACATTTCAAAATTTTAGAATATATTACCATAAACTTTTAAAGGCAGAAGGCCACAATGTTTAAGCTTGGAAGATAAATTAAAGAATTAATTTTGCAAAATTTTTAAGAAAAAATAACCACAAGGATTAAATTTTTAACGCAGCTGAAAACAGATAATTAAACACCGGTGGCACTTAGAAGCCTCCAGGGAGGTCGGTCTACCCTCGTTCACTTAGGCAAGACAGGTGGCGAGCCCAACTACACTTGAACCATTGGAACCCAATCAGGAGACAGCATGGACCGACCAACACAATGACTTGCTTCCCACCAGTCAGTACATGAGAACTCAAACAGAAATGGTTACAATGCGATAATCCACAATGGAGTATGTGTTAGCTGTCAAAATTACACACCATGTTGGACAGCAACAACAGGTGAGGAAAGGACACTGCATGAAATTATGTTAGTGGCCAGGGCAGGTAGCTGGAACACTGAGAGCAACAAGGCAGAAAATTCCACTGGTGCACTTGAATTGTAGTCAATCAAAATATTTAATTGCACCACATGGCAGCTAAATTTTAGCAGTAGAAACACTCGGCATTGCTCATAATGAACCACCACAACATGAATGGATGTGGCTTGGGTAGTTGAAACCACTACTCAACTTTGACATCCTGGGTCAGTGAACCACAAAGCTTGTAGCAATCAGACAGCTCCACACATGCTCCGACACCGTGCAGGGGCTGCCAGTGCACCCAGCCAGCTCCACACATGCTCCGACACCGTGCAGGGGCTGCCAGTGCACCCAGCCGACTGCACCACATGGAGATAACTTCCCTCATCTGCAACAACTGACCAACTCACTGCCAGTATGCCAACAACATTTAAAAAAGTTTTAGACCTAAACGATACCCAACAATAACAAAGCACGCATAAAGAGACATTGGGAGTTGATGCGTGCGTGCGTGCATGCGTGCGCACGCACGCACGCACGCACACGCAACGCAGACCTCATTGCTGCTCCAACCTGACTGCACTAGTGCCGCATTGCAACTCCCCGACTGGCAGGTCTGGACTGCGTTCCAGATGTGTTCCTACTGACTGGCAGCCCAAAGTCGTGACACCAACTCATAATCCAAACTGCCATCGAACTCCCTATGACAGACAATGACTGGGAAGTAAAAGCAGTCGAGCAAAGATACTGCGAGGGGGGATATATTGATATACGCTGGTAACATGACTCACAGTCAGGGAAAGGAGCAACTCAATGACAGTAGTAATTTAAACTAACGTAGTGAGGTGGAACTACATTAAAAACAGTGTGTAAAATACATGACGGTGGGAACATGAGCCACGCACAGCTCAGTGGGTATTGGTATGTGTTGTGAAACCATCAGAAGAAAGTGATGTCTTCGATCCATTACATTGTTTTGTGACTTGTATGCATACAAGGGGGGCAGGTGAGTAGTATCCATGAACATGGATAATTATGGCTCAATGGAAGTGAACCTGAAGAAAGGAATGATGATAGCGAATTTAGGTGTTCCAAATGAGAAGGGCTGCTGGACAAGGTGTGCCAACAGTGAACAAGTGTACATCACAGGTAGAACTGCATTGCATCAGAAAATTGAGTACTTGAAAGGAGTGGAGGATGAGTGGATGGAAGAATTGTTATGAGAATGTGAGGGCCTTTGTCAGGGGCGTAAAACCATGGCAGTGTTTTGTATACTTAGTTGGCGAATGGTATGTTTGATGTTGTGCCTGGAGAAGTGTCATTTTCATTGGAGGAGGTGAGATATTTGGGCCATATTATTAGTAAGGAGAGAGTGTGGACAGATCCGACATTTGTAAAGGTAGTGCACGATTTTCTGCAACCAAAAACAATTAAAGAAATTCACTCCTTCCTTGGGATCTTGAATTTCTATAGAAAATTTATGAAGGGATTTGCCAACATAGTAAGGCCATTCACTTGGTTGGTACAAAAAGGTGTGAGGTTTGAGTGGACAGGAAGTGTCAGGAAGCATTTGGCAAATTAAAGGAAGTGTTGAGATTGAGTCCAGTTCTTGTTTTTCCCAAATTTTGAAAATGAGTTTATTCTGACATATGACACATTTAATCAGGCACTGGATTGTGTTCTTAGCCAGGAAATTGATGGGAAGGAGCATTCTGTGGTCTATGCATCAAGACAATTGAATACAGTGGAAGGGTGTTACTCAATGGCAGAGAGGGAAATACTTAATAAGGTTTACAGGGTTATGTATTTTAAGCATTATTTGTATGGGAACAAATTTTATGTGGTAACAGACCATACCACTTTGAAATGGTTTCTGGGACTGAAAGATTCATCTAATAGACTTGTAAGATGGACTTTAAGGTTCAGTGAGTTTGACTATGAAGTCATACACAAGCCAGAGGAAAAGTACAGTAATGTGGACGCATTAAGTGGAAAAGTGGCAATGGTGAAAGTCCTGGGTAACTGTTTTGCAGTATGGTACAAAATGCATGACGCTGATTGTGGCTGTAAGACACAACCACAGTTTGGTAAGTATGATGTTCTTCTGTGCAGAGAAACGAGGTTAGGACAAGAAGTAGTGGTGCCAGCAAAGACAAAGGAGGAAGTGTTAAGGGAAGCGCATGATCATGTATTGTACTGTCATGGTGGATATAGGTTGATAATAGGAGACAATGGGCAAGTGACTTTCAAGTAAAAGGTCTCCCAAGCACAGAAATATATGTAATCGATGCTCGAATACAGGGTGTAGACTAATGGCTGATGACATATGGAAGTTTGGGTCTGGCCATGAGTCATGCTTGGATAGCCAAATTGTGCAGGTAACCATTCACAATAAGGGGGAAATCTGGGTTCAAATCCCAGTCTAGCTCAAATTTTCTTTGTTGTCCTTCCTTTATACATGCATGCATGATGTATGTCCAAAAGAGCTTTGCATCATATTTCTGTATAACACATGCACTGCAATGTTAAATAGGAGAGTGGAGGAAAGGTACTGATGGAAGGGAAGGATAAGTGATGTAGACTAGTGTGTGAGTAGTAGTATACAGTGTGTGCAAAGGACCAATTTGAGTCTGAAGCAGATGCAACTGCAGAGATTGCCAGAAGTGTCAAACCAATTTTCTGCGTTGGAGATTGATGTCATGGGGCCATTCAGTCAAACACCAGCAGGAAACAGATTAGATATGAGAGAATATATCATTTTTCAAGGTACATAGAAATGATAATCATGCCTAATCAGCAGGTGACAACGGTCATGAAGGTGTTGGTGAAAAACTGTATTCCGAAGTTTGGTGTACCTGAACTGATAACTCATGACAAGGGCATAAATTTTATGTCAAATCTATTGAAGGAACTTTGTCAGTTGCTGAATGTAAAGAAGCTGCATCTGCAGACAAATGGGAGGACAGAACGTGTGCACAGAATGATTAGTAAGCTGTTGAGTTACTGTGTAAACTCACATTATTGTCACTGAGACGAATACACGGGATATGATGTCTGCATTTAAAACTCAAAGGTCCACACAAATACTGGATTGTCTCCATAGGAGATAGAATATGAATGGAAAACGCCATTTCCATTTGACCTGATAGAGGTAGTAAAGGGAAGAAATGAGAATCATTGTGCAAATTTGTGAGAACTGTTCATGTGGTATGAAAATGAGTGCAAAAGGCAAATAAAAGAGCTTCAGAAAAGCAGGAGGAGGCAGTGAGATGAATTGTAAGTTTGCCACAGTACAGAGTGGGTCAATGGGTGATGCTGTCCAGCCCATATATGCTGAAAGGGAAGACCAACTGAAATTCACCAAAAGGTATCAAGTGCCTTATCAGGTAGTAGGAACCACCTCACTTGTCATTGTCAAACTTCAATTACCCACCAGATGCGATTAGGCCAGAGCATGAGGTGCCATATGAATTGCAATCTAGGAAGTAGTACGAAATATGGATTTTTTTTCTGGTAGTTACTAGTGAATGACCATTCCATTTTGTTGTGATTTAGTCATGTTTGATTTGATGTGTATTACAGAGCTTGCTAGCGGCACCAGTCTTGAAAAAGGGAGGAGGGGTGTCCTGAGGTTACCAAAAATGGGAATCTTGGTGGTGGTGCATCTTGTCATCCTCATCATGGTGGACTACTTGCAGGTCTGGCTCTTGGACAGAGGAGTGCTGTACTCGAGGCAGATGGATGTAGTTGTGATGAGTCACCAGTGGGTGTTAAGGATAGTACTGAATGCATGGGAGATGTAGAATGAAATGAGGAGATTGGAGCAGATATTTGATGAGCTTAAATGGGGTGCGGGAAGCAAAGGAGTACTTGGGGAAGTAGAGGGGATATGAAAAATTGCATTGATGTATAGTATGCTACTGGAATGTATGGGACAAATGATGGAAGCTATACCACATGCAAGGCCATAAAGGATTTGGTTGAATGCAGGTGGGAAAATTTTGAAAATAGTGTTTGGAAAGGCAGACAAAAGCGATGTTAGGGAACTGAATGGCATGGTAGGAACCATAAAGAAATTGTCAGAGAAGAGTAAAGCAAGCAATGGAGGCATGGCACCTGACACTGATGAAGAGCTTGGAAGGGGAAGTCCTGAACAACACATGGTTACTTCGCAAGTTGGCACAAAAGGTGGTGGAGTATGCTAAAACATCAGAAGACATCGTGAACCACAATCTAGGAGCCTTACAGTGAACTTCAAAGTGCTGGATACTGGGATTGTGTTGACAAGACTTTTGCAAGGGACAGCTGACAGTGTGTGGAACATTCAGGGAGTAGTGATGATCTGCAGGAAACTTTGTGTCATGCATTATGCAGGCAGCTGAGTACTAATTCATTAACTTGCTGGTTTTATGTAAAGCACAGAAAGACCTGCCACTAGGGTTAAGTTCGATAATGGAACCTAGCATGCAAAAACTACCATTTTACTGTCACATGGCATCAGTGGAAGTAAAGACTGACTGATGGTGATTATACATTCTGGTTCAATTTCCAGTAACAGGGAAACATGTACAATTCCAGTGTTATACCATCCATCCCTACACATACCCCGCCGAAGTGAGGGGCTTTGAGAAATTTTGTGGAAGTGAGGATTGAGGGGATGTTGCTAATCTCAGCAGATACAGGAAGGTATGCTGCAGTTTCAAGAGAAGAATTTCAAAATTGCCATGAAGGAAGAAGACCTATGACTAACATTGAGCTGAATGCATGTGCAGTGCTGTTCTAGCTAGGCAGAAGCAGATAGATTGGCTGATGGATAGTTTATTCCACCTACAAAAGTCTAGTGGTATTAGCAAGCTGGTATGAGCAGGGTGGATTCATGGAAGCTAGGTGCATAGAACTTGGAGGAAGTGAAATATTGATTAATGGGGCCACCTGCAACATAATAGGACCAACTTTTCATCTACCAGTGTCAATTTCAGGGGTTACACAATTGAAAAACACACAGCCACAGCTGTACTGGCCACAGGCAACATTAGGATTTTTGCCCAAATGAAATATAAACTTTTTGAATCATCACCAAGGAAGAGGGGTACATCGAAGCCAAGCAGCTGATGCAGCATGTCAGGCATTACAGAGAAGGACAGCAGTGGGTAACAGTCCTCCTGAGCACCACCATTCTGAGTGCCATAGTGGCCCTGGCCCTTTTAGGAGTTGATTTTATTATTACAAGGCTGAAAGACAGCAAACAAAAGGAACCATTAGTGGTACAAGTCCCACTGCATTGGATACTGAGGGCATGGAGGAGAAGGGAACTCCTGAATTCTTGATGCCTAGTGCTTAAGTAACAGTATAACATTAAAAATTCATGTGCTTATGGGTGAGGCACAGCATCTGGAGTATCCCAAAATAATGTGTGTTATTATGAACACTTGTATAAGACATGTAATAGACTGTATTGTGATTAAGAGAAGCCCATGTAACTATTGAGTATGAAATGACAATTAGAGGTTGACCTGGGGACCTGATCTCCCCACAATGGAAAATAATGTAGTGGTGTCACCACATTAGGTAATTTTAGTGTGAATTTACAGCAGTGTATTACAACCATACTCATATGCCTGGTGTGGGATTGTTGACAATAATTTTGTCGAGTGTAATGTGGCAAAGTATATCGAGCAAATATGGGTGCAAGAGTTTCCAAAATGGCATGCTGAACAGGACTATTGCTGTAGAACACCATCAAAACCAGTGCACTGGTGCTAACCTAATGTGTATCGATATGTGACTTGAAGAGGCACATCTAGCCAGCAGCAGGCCATATCAGACCTTCCAGCAACACGGTTGACTACTGCCCAGAGGCACAGGTATAACATACCAGCTGCTGCAGAGGACATCCATCCACCAGAATCTACCAATCACCATTGCAGTGAGCGGGTCAGCATGACGCAAGTGCTATTTGTCACTGGAGGCTGGTGTATGGCCATCATCAAAGACTTCACTGCTGGAGTAGTGTGCCTCACTGTGGATGTCACAATTGTGCTCTGGGCAATGGGACTGTATCCTCAGAAAAGCACGGTGACCAAACTGCTGAGTGAGTAGTATTCATTGTGAGCCAGGTGACGGACACAGTACCACCTGAGGCAAAGAAAAAGAATTTTTTTACAGATTGCTGCAGCATAGCTCTGCAGCCTTGAGCTGCCCTTTGCTCTACCCCACAGCATCTACTCCAGCAGGCCTTGCAGGTCTGCCTGCTGTCTGCATAACTGTTACAGTTTGACAGGAAGTCCCTTTAATTAATAGTAGCAGGTGAGTTGATGCATTGCAAAATGGAATGAACCACATTATGACCCTCCAGAATATTACGAGCCACCACAGAGACATCTAAAATCAATCTATTTATTGTGAAGAGTACTGCGAGAGGACACTCATAAAAATCCTGACTCCCCATCCATACTTCCATAAGGTATATTTGTATACTCAGTACACACACACACACACACACACACACACACACACAGAGAGAGAGAGAGAGAGAGAGAGAGAGAGAGAGAGAGAGAGAGAGAGAGAGAGAGAGAAGGGTGCCCCAGTGGGAACGAAGGGATGTTTACATCCACAGTGTATTGGACTGACATTAAATGACACTTGCTGTGACATTTGTAGCACATCAGTCAGGATACTTGCAGAGATAAAAGGGACTATGATCCTAAATGTTAAAATGTTACATACATCCTGCTGAACTTACTGATTCATTCAAGATTTTTACTGCCAAAAACCTGATCATCCTAAACGTCTCCAAACTCTGCTCACCTACCTAGCCAACTTGACAATGGGTCAAAATGGCAGCACCTGTAAGGAGTAAAATCTTTCAACACATTCCTCTGTTATTGATATAACTACTGGCAACACATCATGCTCATGGGCACCTCTGCCATCAGATCTTCTTGGTCCTATTTGTAGCCAGTGCAGCCTATACCTACCACCAGCCAAAAGCCATCTGCAATCCTGTGAACCTGACACAGTACCTGCAAAGCCAAGGGACAAGTTATGGCAAACAAGCACAGCCTTACTAAACAAACTATAATAGGAGGTTATATTCAGTATAAATAAGAAACATTGTTCTCATCACAAATAGAGAACTCAGGGCTCGGAGTAAAAGCAGAACATGTGCCCAGTGTGAGATAAACACATATGAGATAAACAGTCAGCATTGAGACAGTTACAGGTCCAACCACAGGGCAGAATTCCTAAAATTCTCCTAATAAACCAAAGTGACCTTCCAACCTTTCCTACCAGAGTTCTCACATGCTCGTTCCACCTCATATTGCTTTGCAACATTATGCCCAGATATATATATATATATATATATATATATATATATATATATATATATATATATATATATACGACTTGACTGTGTCAAGCAGGACACTAGTAACACTGTATCTGAACAATACAGGTTTGATCCTCCTACTCATCTGCATTAACTTACATTTTTCCACATTTAGTGCTAGCCGCCATTTGCTACATCAACTGGAAATTTTGTTAAGTCATCTTGTATTTTCCTATAGTAACTCAAATTCAACACTTTACCTTACACCATGGGATCATCAGCAAACAATCTCTTGTCTTTAATGAACATCCACTGTTGAGGACAGCATACTGGATTCTATTACTTAAGAAGTCTTTGAGCCGTTCACATAGCTGTGAACTTGCCCATATGCTTGTACCTTCATTAACAGCCTGCAACGGGGCAACATGTCAAATGCTTTCCGGAAATCTAGAAATATGGAATCTTCCTGTTGCCCATCATCCATAGTTCTCAACATATCATGTGAGAAAAGAGCAAGCTGAGTTTCACATGAGGAATGCTTTCTAAAACCATGCTGATTCATCATCATTAGCTTCTCAGTGTCAAGAAAGTTTCTTATAACTGAACTGAAAACATGCTCAAGGATTCTGCACCAAACCGAAGAGAGGGATATTGATCTATAATTTTGTGGGTCCTTTGTTTTATCTTTTTTACATAGTGAAGTCATCTGTCTTTTTCCAGTCACTTGGGACTTTGCACTGGGTGAGAGATTCATGATAATTGCAATCTAGGTAATTAGCAAACATAATAGAGTACTCTTTGTAAAATTGAATAGGGATTCCATTTGGAACTGGCGATTTATTTGCGTTCAAATCCTTCAGTTGTTTCTCTATGCCAGGTATGCTTATCACTGTGTCATGCATGTGGGAATATGTCTGATATTAAAATGACAGTATGTTTGTATGATTATCCTGTGTGAACAGTTTCTTGAATGTGAAATTTAAAACTTCAGCTTTTTTTTCACTATTATTCATCATTTCACCAAGAAGAACTCAAAGTTTACTGCACAATTCACTATTCACATTAAGACACATTGTTTATTGTTTGCCTAGATAACTACAATTCATTCCCAATTATCCTCACATAAGTAGTGTTCATCACATCTTCTCATAACATGTATTGAAAATAATAGCCATAAGTCACTTGTAATGTTCTTCACTGTTCTGCATCTAACATGCGTATATAGGCATGCTATACACTGCAGAGCAGGCTACTGTCATGTGGTCTGGTGAAGCATTGTCACTCAGCCACACACTAATGCTCTGTAGCTATCACCATCAGTCAATTTCATTCAACAGGACTGCTTGCCATGCCAAGCTGCATCTAACACTGATGGGCCAAGAGTCAAACTTCTAGTCACCAACTGCTTGCCAATTTATCCCTTCCTGGATGACTGGAAGGTGTATTGATGCCAATTGTTTTCCTACATCATATTACGCATGGTAATGTGTTTTGTTTGTCGAGTTTCCATATCCCCCTTATAGGTATGTCACTTCGTTCTACTTCAACACTAGTCATAGTTCGTCATAGGCAGTGGGTGGCAGGTGGTAGCAATCCATGACTAGATGTTTTCAGCAGGTGAGAGGCCTGGAAAACATCATGGCCGGTGCCACATCCAAACACCTTTTGTATCGAGTAAGGTCAAGATGATATAATGTGGTGTCTTACACCAGATAATTTCAGACAAACCTGAAGACAAGATACAGACATCATTCTAAACACATCGGAAATGAATTGGCCATACAAAACAGAGGTGTTGAGTACCCAGAGCCACTCCATGCAGTCATGCCAGGTGCTGGGACTGTATGATGACGACGACTGCATCCTGGCAACGTTTGTCCTCCTCAGAGAACCCACATGTGCTTTCATCTACTTGGTGCTGTACACAACCAGAACTCATCTAAAAAGACAAAGTGGTGCCACTTATATGTCCTGTGTTGCTGTTGGGCGTGCCACTGTCGGAGTGCCTCTTTCAGCTGTTTGTCAAGGGAAGCAGCAGTAATGGTCTCTGTGCTGACGTACTGTTGTGCTCCAGAGGTCGTCACACTTTCTGTGTTGGTACTTGTCTTTCTGCAAACAAGTCCACTTCCTGAATCAAGATAAATGACATGGTTGTTTGATCCTGTGCCACACGAAGGACCCGGATCGATTCCCAGTACTGACAGGGAATTTTCCTAGGTGTTAGGACTGATACGGGATGGACTCAGTATCGTGATGTCAACTGAGCAGCTACTCGACCTGTTAGCAGCAGTTCCAAGGTTACGAAACCCTACAATGGCTGGGAGAGCAGTGTTGTGACCACATTTCCCTCTATGACACGGCTGTCAGAAGGGCCAGAACGCAGAAGTTTACCTTTACTGTACAATTCTGGACAGCCTAACATATTTGTGTCATCTCAGCTGCTAGACGCTTCTGGCCGTTGACATCTTGTGTGGTGTTGAGTATGGTACTCTGAATCTGCTAATTTCATATACGCATGACAGTGGTGGCATCCCAGTCGAAGCAAGCTGCAACACCGCGGAACGAGGAAACTGTGTTCAGGGCAGGCACAGGCCACAATTCTGCCGTGGTGTCAAGTGGCTTCACGTGCTGTAGCTGTTTTTTGTTTTTTATTTTTTTTAAGCATTAAAATTGGATTTTAGTATCAGGAACCCACTGGGTGATCTTTCATTCCATACAGAATGTATCTGGTTGATGCAAGCATAAACTGGTGGCGCTTTCCGTAAGTTTAATAAACACAACACACACACAATGCAGTGGGGACGCCAGCAGGCATTCTAGTGAGATCCTCTCATGGGAATGCAGAATTTGCAGCAGAAATAAATTGATAGAGGAGCAAGAGCGTAAGATCTGGGCCCTTCACACACATTTACAATACGCAGTGGAGGAACTAAATAGGTTGAGGAGGTCGAAGAGTGCTGGGGAATGGGAAATGACAGTTGGCAAGAATGTAGCTAGGAGGAGGTGGTATTCAGACAGTTGTACTTTGCTTATAGGCAATAGATTGCACCAACTAGCAGAGTTGAGCACAGAGGAGCCTCTTGTAGCTGTAGGTGTAGGAAACATGCAGCAGTCCTCAGCAGTTAGGAAGCCTAGGTCAGTTGCAAAGTCTAACAGAAAGAAGAGGGTACTGCTGGTAGGTAGTTAGCACGGCAGAGGTGTGGGTCAGCAGTTGCAGGAAGTGTTGGGGCGTGAGTACCAGGTCACCAGCATTGTGAAGCCTAGTGTAAGGTGTGCCCAGGTGACTGACAGCATAGGAGAGTTATGTAGGAATTTTATGAAAGAGGATCAGGTAGTAACTGCAGATGGAGCAGGGAATAGTCTTGATAGGGATGGAGAATGTGAAGTAGGTGGTGACCTGGTAAAGATAGCTACTCAAACTGGTGGCACTAATGTATATTTTGTGCAACTGTTTGAGCATCATTATCAGCCTCATCTTAATGCGGCTGTCAGGTGTCTTTACGTGGGGCTGGAGAAGGCACTGATGGAAGAGGGCATGTGTCACATTGCAGTGGTGCCAGTTGAGTGTATCAGTACACTGGGTTTCACTGAGCATGGCTTGCATCTCAGTAGGCAGGGGAAGGGGAGTCTGGCAAAGCTTATGGGTGATGGTGGGATCACTCGTGGAAAAATTCCTGTAGTAGTTGGTGTTAGAGATGCACCTTTTTAGACTGAAGTCAGCTGATAGGTATACCTTCTTAAAGGAAGTCCTCCTAAGGAATCACCTTCACAGGAGGTCAGGTATCCAAGAAGAGGAGTAATTAGCATATTTCATCAAAATATAAAAGGTATTATAGATAAAGTTAGTGAACTGCTTATAGAAGTTGCCTCTGACATTATTGGTAGATTGGAGCACCACTTAAATTATTTGACAGTTCAGAGGCTTGCTTTACCAGGATAAAAATTAGCTGGCTATTTTTCAAGGAATTCCTTATGGAGGGGGGATGGGGAGGAGTGGCCACACATGAAAAAAACAGTATTCCATTGGAGTCCATAGAAGCATCACGGCACTGCACTGAACAGATATTTGAATGTTGTGCAGGGGCGTCTGAATTTAGTGAAACTAAACTTCTAATTGTTGTTGTTTATAAGTCCCCTAACTCTGACTTCAGAGTATTGCTGTTCAAGCTAGAGAGGCTTCTAGGTTCAGTTTATAGGAAGTACAAAAAAAAATTGATTATTTGTTGTGACTTGAATATTAATTTTGTATATGTCTGTGCAAGGATGAGGTGGTTGGTAGAGCTCCTAAACTCATATGATCTGATGCAGACTGTGTTTTTTGCATCCAGAGTGCAGGGAAACAGTAGCACAGCCTTAGACAGTATTTTAATTCATTCTTCATTACTAGATGAGCATTCTGTTAGTAAAAGTGTTAATGGCCTTTCAGACCACGATGCACAAGTTTTAACACTAAAAGGCTTTTGTACTTAAAAAAAAAAGACACATATAATAACAAACCACGTAGGAAAGTTAAACCAATGGCAGCTTTTTAAACTTCATTAAGCAACAAGAGTGGCAGAATGTTTATAATGCTAACAACATATATGACAAATATAATGCTTTCTTTAACACATTTCTCATGCTCTTTGAGAAATGCTTTCCATTAGAACTTACTAAATGGGATACTAGCAGTAAAAGGCAGCAAGGGTGGCTGACTAGTGGGATAAGGATATTATGTAGAACGAAGTGGGAATTATATCAAAATGTTAACACAACCAAGCTACAGTAGCCCATTAAAAACAATATTGTAAGGTGCTTCAGGGTACAGGGTACTTATAAACGGTGGAAAGGTCAAAATTTTTGTATGACTCGCTGAATTCTATAACCCCCCCCCCCCCCCCCCCCCCCCCAACAACCATGGACCTTGCCATTGGTGGGGAGGCTTACTTGCCTCAGCGATACAGATATCCATACCGTAGGTGCAACCACAACGGAGGGGTATCTGTTGAGAGGCCAGACAAGTGTGTGGTTCCTGAAGAGGGGCAGCAGCCTTTTCAGTAGTTGCAGGGGCAACAGTCTGGATGATTGACTGATCTGGCCTTGTAACAATAACCAAAATGGTATTGCTGTTCTGGTACTGCGAATGGCTGAAAGCAAGGGGAAACAACAGCCTTAATTTTTCCCAAGGGCATGCAGCTTTGCTGTATGATTAAATGATAATGGCGTCCTCTTGGGTAAAATATTCCGGAGGTAAAATAGTCCCCCATTCGGATCTCCGGGCAGCGACTACTCAAGAGGACGTCGTTATCAGGAGAAAGAATACTAGCGTTTTATGGATCGGAGCATGGAATGTCAGGTCCCTTAATCGGGCAGGAAGGTTAGAAAATTTAAAAAGGGACATGGGTAGGTTAAAGTTAGATATAGTGGGAATTAGTGAAGTTTGGTGGCAGGAGGAACAAGACTTTTGGTCAGGTGAATACAGGGTTATAAATACAAAATCAAATAGGGGTAATAAAGGATTAGGTTTAATAATGAATAAAAAAATAGGAGTAAGCTACTACAAATAGCATAGTGAACGCTTTATTGTGGCCAAGATAGACATGAAGCCCACGTCTACTACAGTAGTACAAGTTTATATGCCAACTAGCTCTGCAGATGACGAAGAAACTGATGAAATATATGAGGAGATAAAAAATTGTTCAGGTAGTGAAGGGAGGCGAAAATTTAATAGTCATGAGTGACTGGAATTCAAGAGTAGGAAAAGATAGAGAAGGAAATGTAGGTGAATATGGATTGGGGCTAAGAGATGAAAGAGGAAGCTGCCTGGTAGAATTTTGCGCCGAGCATAACTTAATCAGAGCTAACACTTGGTTCAAGAATCATGAAAGAAGGTTGTATACATGGAAGAACTCTGGAGATACTAAAAGGCATCAGATAGATTATATAATGGTAAGACAGAGATTTAGGAACCAGGTTTTAAATTGTAAGACATTTCCAGGGGCAGATGTGGACTCTGACCACAATCTATTGGTGATGAACTGCAGATTAAAACTGAAGAAACTGCAAGAATGTGGGAATTTATGGAGATGGGACCTGGATAAACTGACTAAACCTGAGGTTGTATAGAATTTCATTGGAGAACATAAGGGAACAATTGACAGGAATGGGGGAAAGAAATATAGTAGAAGAATGGGTAGCTTTGAGGGATGAAATAGTGAAGGCTGCAGAGGATCAAATAGGTAACAAGACGAGGGCTAGTAGAAACCCTTGGGTAACAGAAGAAATATTGAATTTAATTGATGAAAGGAGAAAATATAAAAATAGAGTAAATGAAGCAGGCAGAAAGGAATACAAAAGTCTAAAAAATGAGATCGACAGGAAGTGCAAAATGGCTAAGCAGGGATGGCTAGAGGACAAATGTAAGGATGTAGAGGCTTATCTCACTAGGGGTAAGATAGTTACTGCCTACGGGAAAATTAAAGAGACCTTTGGAGAAAGGAGAACCACCTGCATGAAAATCAAGAACTCAGATGGAAACCCAGTTCTAACCAAAGGGAAAGTAGGAAGGTGGAAGGAGTATATAGAGGGTCT
The DNA here is from genome assembly GCF_023897955.1 of Schistocerca gregaria. Classification (NCBI taxonomy): domain Eukaryota; kingdom Metazoa; phylum Arthropoda; class Insecta; order Orthoptera; family Acrididae; genus Schistocerca; species Schistocerca gregaria. Next base: position 1,025,897,537 of record NC_064920.1, read on the forward strand.
GTACAAGGGCGATGTACTTGAGGACAATATTGTGGAAATGGAAGAGGATGTAGATGAAGATGAAATGGGAGAGACGATACTGCGTGAAGAGTTTGACAGAGCACTGAAAGACCTGAGTCTAAATAAGGCCCCAGGATTAGACAACATTCCATTAGAACTACTGACAGCCTTGGGAGAGCCAGTCCTGACAAAACTCTACCATCTGGTGAGCAAGATGTATGAGACGGGCGAAATACCCTCAGACTTCAAGAAGAATATAATAATTCCAATTCCAAAGAAAGCAGGTGTTGACAGATGTGAAAATTACCGAACTATCAGTTTAATAAGTCACAGCTGCAAAATACTAACGCGTATTCTTTACAGACGAATGGAAAAACTGATAGAAGCTGACCTCGGGGAAGATCAGTTTGGATTCCGTAGAAATGTTGGAACACGTGAGGCAATACTGACCCTACAACTTATCTTAGAAGAAAGATTAAGCAAAGACAAACCTACATTTCTTGCATTTGTAGACTTAGAGAAAGCTTTTTACAATGTTGATTGGAATACTCTCTTTCAAATTCTGAAGGTAGCAGGGGTAAAATACAGGGAGCAAAAGGCTATTTACAATTTGTACAGAAAGCAGATGGCAGTTTTAAGAGTTGAGGGGTATGAAAGGGAAGCAGTGATTGGAAAGAGAGTGCGACAGGGTTGTAGCATATCCCCGATGTTATTCAATCTGTATATTGAGCAAGCAATAAAGGAAACAAAAGAATAGTTTGGAGTAGGTATTACAATCCATGGAGAAGAAATAAAAACTTTGAGGTTCGCCAATGACATTGTCAGAGAAAGCAAAGGTCTTGCAAGAGCAGTTGAACGGAATGGACAGTGTCTTGAAAGGAGGGTGTAAGATGAACATCAACAAAAGGAAAACGAGGATAATGGAATGTAGCCGAATTAAGTCGGGTGATGCTGAGGGAATTAGATTAGGAACTGAGACACTTCAAGTAGTAAAGGAGTTTTGCTATTTGGGGAGCAAAATAACTGATGATGGTCAAATGCTGCAAAATGGTTCAAATCATATATATCTGGCAGAAAACAAAGGGTGTTATTAGGAAAGAGACATGTATCAAGCTGTCAGGCATCATCCAACTGGGAACTAATTACATGTGGGGTCCCACAAGGTTCCATTTTAGGGTCCTTACTTTTTCTTGTGTATATCAATGACCTTTCATCAGTAATATTACCAGATGCCAAGTTCGTTTTGTTTGCTGACGATACATACATTGCAATAAATAGCAAATCAAGTGTAGTCTTAGAAAGATCAGCCAATAAAATATTTGTAGACATTAATGGTTCCTAGCCAATTCTTTGTCACTAAACTTTCAAAAAACACACTACATGCAGTTCAGAACTTGTAAGGGTTGTCCCACGAGTATATGTCTAACATACGATGACAAGAATATAGAAGAAGTGGACAGTGTTAAATTCTTGGGATTACAGCTTGATAATAAATTCAACTGGGAGGAGCACACTACAGAACTGCTGAAGCGTCTTAACAAATCTCTGTTTGCAATGTGAATTTTGTCAGACATAGGGCATATAAAAATGAAAAAGCTGGTGTACTATGCTTACTTTCATTCCATAATGTCAATGGGATTATTTTTGAGGGTAATTCATCAAGCCGAACTAAAGTTTTCTGGGCACAAAAACGTGCAGTAAGAGTTATATGTGGTGTGAACTCAAGAACATCATGCAGAAGCCTGTTTAGGGAACTAGGGATACTAACTAGTGCTTCCCAGTATATTCATTCCTTAACGAAATTTGTCATTAAAATATATTCTTTTTCAAACCAACAGCTCAATTCATGGAATCAATACTAGAAATAAGAATAATCTTCACAAGGATTGAAAGTCACTTAGTCTTGTACAAAAATGTGTGCATTATTCAGGAACACACATTTTCAATAACTTGCCAGCAGCCATTAAAAGCTTAACAACCAATGAAATTCAGTTTAAGAGAAGCCTAAAGGATTTATTGGTGGCAAACTCCTTCTACTCCATTGATTAATTTCTCAGTAAAACCAACTGATTTGTATGTAAGTACAATCTAACTTCTGCACCATTTCAGTGCAGTAATGTGTTCATTGTAAATAAGTATTATAATAGTTGTATTACATGTTTATTACCTTATAAATAAATAAAAAAAACTTTTTATTTTAAATTCAGTGCATTAGTATTTGTAAAATGACTCTTTCATATAGTGTTCATTAAAAAATGACGATCATTCCACTTGGGACCTGTGGAATGGTACATTAGCTTATTTGTTTTAGTTCTAAATATTTGTCATGTATTGTTGTTCTTCTGACATGTTCCACATCCTGGAGGACCTTCTCACTATGGATAAATTGGAATGAAAGTAAATCTAATATAATCTAATCTAAAAGCAAACCTAACAGTACTTATCAAAGCATATGAGTGAAACAAAAAATGCATAAAATTAAAAAAGAACAACAAATTATACACGCCTGTAAAGCATGTAAAGTAGAATGTTTTATGATGAATACTAAAACAAACAAGTAAAACAAACAAGCGTTTAAAGAAACCAACCTTACACGTCCAGGATGTTGATAAAAATATTTTAAAGAAGAATAAATTTCACATGTCAGTGAACCGAACAGCACAGAATGCTGTAACAGAACTTAAACTTTTCAATTAATAACAAGAGCTTTTTTTTCTAGGAGCCAGATGGTTGCTCGTCTGTGAACAGATTCTGGAATAGACAGAATATAAAATTATGAATTAAATTTACGTAGGAAACGAATGCAAACTATACACAGGCCACTTAAACACAACAGTGACATGCGGACGCGCAATCAGAAGTCGTTTTTTGGGCAACAAATACGAAACCAAAGGAAATACTTAAATTCAGTGAAGCTGATTTTTAGATTAGCAAATACGCGCTCTAATATCGCGGATTACAGTTAATTAAAATTTTGACATGCTGTAAATAGACAGTAGAGACGGTTACACAAGACTACATACTTGCAAATTATGTAAAGGCGTTCTGCCTGCTTTCGTGAACACATACAGAACCAGAATGTGTTCTAAAACATACACTCAGAGCGCAAACCAGATGGCAAACTAAAGACCGGACAGGTCTTTCCAAAAACACAACAGAAATAGAGCACACGAGTTAGACTTGAGAAGAAGTGTCTTACTTAAGGAATACAAAATACTCAAATTTACAAATGAGCGCACCAACAGTGCAAGGCGAGAAATACAATTAAATGAGTGTTAAGCTTAATGACGTTTAGATGCTGAAATGCTGATCCACCTTTAATCGGCGAAACTACGCCCAATAAAACGATCGGGCGAGAACAAAGAACGACACTCACAGCCAGGTTCTCATTCAATATGGTCAAAAATTTAATTCTTTTATTGGATTTTTTGAAAGATGTATGTGTGTAAAATGTTGGGACAAAAATTACAAAAGTTTTTACAGCCCATTGTTCGATGTAGTGTCACGGTTACCATAGGACACTCTCAGCTGGAGACACCCGAATCAGGTAGAGAACTTGCCGTGCCGTGACACACATTCACAAAATGATTTATATTCCAGTATGCATCCAAACATATTCGGCGAAAAAGCTGACGAACGACGTGTGCAGTTTGTCGAACGCAGCAGATCCAGCTCAGCCAGATCGACTTTTCTCGACAAGAACAAGGGAATTGCTCTCCAGAAACAATTTGAGTTAGAGGAAGGAATGATATATGTCCTGGAATTGCAGACTAAAGGTAGGTAACGAAAACACTTTTTTTGCTCAAATTTTGGTCAAAATAGGTCAAAACATAATGTTTGGTTCGCCATGTTGGATTAGCCATTTTGAATTTTGGCAAACTAATAATTTCAGATTTGTGTTCAGACACATCAGCAGTGTATGACAACATGTAATTTTTATGAAAATTGAATTAATAGGAGACATAAAAGATTTCCCTAAGCTGTAAACAGATTCTCCCTGAGAAACGATTTTTCAAAACTACGTGCAGCATCAAATAAAAACTGTTCAACCTATTAACTTGTACCATTGACCCACAAAAAGTAAACAATTTTCTTATGAGCTTATATCCATAATATATGAAATTTGTTAATATCAACTATTTATTGTAGAGACATAATAGGTGACAAAACGCCCAAAATCAGCTTAAAGTTCGAGTTGGCACCATATAGTTAAATTCAAGGTTATTTCATTGTGGTTAGATATAATCTCCTTTAAATTTAATGTAGTATCGACTGATGTTGTCCATTTTTGATTTTTATTTTGAAAATCTGAAATAAAGTTCAAAGTATGACCAGTCATAATCCCCAAACAGCTCGTTTGTATGCCTTTTCACTGTCTAAAAAGAAAAGTCCAAACGTTGGCTATTTTTTGCTCATTTGAATGAGAACCTGGCCTCTATGGTGACGTAGTAGAGGTTTGCCACTAACACATTAACGTCCGCCAAATATGGTTCGTAATTCAGGCCGAAGTCGCACATGGACAGAGTTCGTTGCCATATCCACCAATCAAGGCAGTGGCCTCGTCACCTCGCATGCAGGGTAAGGTCTCGACTCTCCAGTAGACGAAGGCGCGATAGATGGAGTAAACACCACCAGTCGAAAAACAGGGAGCAGCCCGCCACGGCAACTCGGCACAAGCCACGATTCCAGACATGGCTCGGAACAACGGTCAACTCCTCCCCCTCTCCAGCCAATAGCCCCTTGAGCAGACAGCCCAGCTGCGAGCTGTGTACGCGTTTAAATTGTCCTCGCATTGCTGCAAAAGAGCCACCACAGTGGAAGCTCAAGAAGCCGTAACTTAGCAACGCAATGAAAGACATTCTACGGGTACAAGAATCGATATCAGGGCGCGCGCACGACTCAGGAATCATTCTCCTCAAACCACTGCAGCATGATCCGGTCTTGTGACGGACAGTTATCCTACTGGAAGATACTATTACCATCTGGCAAGACATCAAGGTAGTCTCTTACAGTGTTCACGTTGGCCACAGCTGTCATAGTGCCTTCTGTTACTATTACCGGTCCCATAGACGTCCAGTTGAACGTCATCCACAGCATAATACAGTCCCCACCAGTCTGCGTCCATGGCTGAGTACGCGTGATACTGCAGCATGCAACTTAGGGAAGGGCAGAATTCGGTGTGGATGGGGCCCTACGCAGTTACCATTGGTTGCTCAGTTTTTTTAAAAAATCACGTACCCTTTATTTGGAAGCAATTGCAAATAAGGTAGATAATAAGGAACGATTATCAAATTTTCATATTACGACACAATGTCTAAATAAAAAAATTCTTATGCAAGTTACACTCATGGCTAAGGGCCTTATTGACCAGAAATTTAAATAATTAGTCGGCTGAAGGCCACAACAGTAATAACTTAAACTCAAAATATTTTTTTTTAAAGGACATTTATCAAAATTTCACTCTTAAGAGACAATATCTACAAACTGGCCTAATTGACCAGATATTCAAATTATTTGTCAGCTTAAGGCCCCAATAGTAATACCTCAAAATTAATTTTCAAATTCAAATGGCTCTGAGCACTATGGGACTTAACATCTATGGTCATCAGTCCCCTAGAACTTAGAACTAGTTAAACCTAACTAACCTAAGGACATCACACAACACCCAGTCATCACGAGGCAGAGAAAATCCCTGATCCCGCCGGGAATCAAACCCGGGAACCCGGGCGTGGGAAACGAGAACGCTACCGCACGACCACGAGCTGCAGACAAAAATTAATTAAAAAAAAAAACTATCATCACAATCTGATCAACCAAGAGAGAAGTGGGACTCAGAGAGTGCTCCAAAGCTCGGACTGAGAAAGTCGCTCAACTTCGTAAACAATGAGACAGGCAGCCAAGAGGTGTATTCACTTAACCAGATGGCAACTCAAACTAGTGACAGTTTAAACGCAGACCAACACTCTAGCAAAATCTACCTAACATCTGATAAGCAATACAATGATGGAATAACCCAGGCAAGGTGGAACTGGCGGACAGTACTGTGTGTTCAGAATCCGGCGTTTAGAACATCCAGAAGCAGAAGGAACCACTAAGGCCAAAGCAGTCCAACAGAAACAACATATCCAAACCACAATCAAGGAGGCTGTGTAACTACATACCTTACCGGACAGCAGCGCCAAGGCAAGGAAAGGTACACTGGTGCGAAAATACGCTAACCTCCAGGGCAGGTGACTGGGGCGTCAGCGGCCACTAAGCAGAAAAATACCGCTGGTTGAACTTCACCAATAAACACAAAGAATTCAATGATTAATAATAAGAAGCGGAGGACAGGTAACTAATTTCGCCAACTCCAAACACTCCACTCATTGCTCTTCGTCTCTGTGACCCTGCAAGCAGCAACTCACGAAGAAACGGTGTGATCTCAAAATAATGGAGATTTCACTACTGGGTTAATGTTCACTCATCTCAAACATCTTGGGTCCGGTGGACAACGAGGTTGTGGCCCTCGCAACTACAGCCCCTCGATCTGGCAGTTCCTGCATGCCGCCAGCAGTCCTGGCATGTCCTCGCACTGCCCCAGCTCATTGCTCCTCCGTCCCAACCGAACTCCCCAACACACTCACACTCGGGAAACACTTGACATCCTTCCAAATACAGTGCCACGGTACTAGGTATCGATAACCGCTGCTGGTGTCACTCTTAGACAGACAACGCTAGCAAACATAGTGGCGCCAGTAAACACAAGAAGAAAACGAGACACCATTATCCGTATTGCACGATGTCAACCCACCAACGTGAGTCGCAATACGTCTCAGATATGTTGCGCGGCTGGCACCAGTACGCTTTTCTTTTAGTGTCAGCTTTGCCATCGATATCGCTTTGGCCGGCCACGAGTCGGTTATTCATCATGGGTTTGGCTATTTAAGTCTGCAGTGTGCAGGCAGCAGCTCGGACTGTGTGGTCTGTCGGTTGAGGTTGCAACATGGTCGGGAGATTGGCCCTTACTTGGTGCGCATGCTCATTGATCCTGGTATTACTGATGTCCTGGGGCCGGAGACGGCGAAAGGGTTTTGGGTTCAGGCACGAGGTGTGCTATTGGGCTTTTCTTGCCACGCAGTGCATGTTGAGAAGAGGTTGCCGAAGCGTCGCCTGGCATTCACCGTTCGCCTGGGCATATGGTGCGTGTTCGATTTACACAGGTGCACTTGTGTGCTTATATATGCGTGTTAATTGTTAACTAATGTCTTCAGTGACGAGTCTGATATGTCAAAGTATGTCACACGTGACATGATAACGTGGCTTGGGCTTTTCATCTTAGTTTCCTACCAGTTGATGCCGGATCTGCAGCTAGACGCAAGGAAACCCGATGAGCTCCTCATTGTCCAGTGATGGAATTTCTAAAATTGTGGTAACATTGGTGATTAAGTACCAAAATTTGCACCTTAATTAACGAGTAACGAAATACTATTCCATTAAAGTGTAGTTGTGGTGGGCTATTGCCCGTTTAAAGTAACACTCAGCTGTCGCTATTAAGTTTAAAGGAACAATTTTATTTACGCGTTGTGACGTCCCCTGTCCCCTTTTTGTTGTCGCTGTTGATGTTGAGCCGCTACTGCTACAGCTCGATCGGTGGAATGGAGACACGACGGGCAGTGATGGTTGTTCCCGTCGGATAACGTGGAACAGCACCTGAAAATCTCTAAAGAAAATTGTTCTTCGTGTAATGTATGAAAGTCCGTTTGCGAGTCGACATAGTCTTCTCAGCGATTCTAAATGCTGATTTTGATTGTCTGTTATGGTTTTATGATGATTTGCTATGCTCGGTTAGTTAGTTATTGCAGTATTGAGTGAATCATTCATCACCGGCGTCGTTTCACACCAATGAAGAGAGGAAAAATCCATTTGCGGTTCAGTATCAGTAGTTGCTGTTCCGTTGCTAGGCAGAATTGTTCACTACGGCACGACGCAAATCCAGGGATAATCTATAATGCCATCTTGCTGTCGCGCGTCATATTATTATTTCGGCAAAACACTCCTTTCAATGCTCAATGTTCGTCAAGTCACTCTTTCAATTAAAAAGTCCACAGTTAATTAATTTTGATCATCAACTATCACACAGTCCAATTAACGATGGAGCCAACACGTGAGATTTCCGTTACTGAACTGACGAACTAGTTTTATTGTTCCTTCTTAGCAGTTAGTTTATAATCATCACCCCACACGCACACCGATGGATCAGATCAATTACGATTCTTTTCAGTTCGGTGATCTTGACAATTACGACAACTTTCACAATCGGCGCTTTGTATTATCTTCGTGTGATCGTATTAGTGTTTCCTACACAAGTCTAATCAGGTATTGCAGTCTTCGATACTATGTACATTCTTCGTTCTAACTGTTCACTTTGATGAAGGTTGAACCGAACAATGATATCTCCAATAATTAAAGTTCATTAATTCGTCGTACACTATCAGAATATCACTTCAGTCCAAGTTCTCAAGTCAGAATAACTGAGAACAAAGTCCGCGCATGTCTATCATGCAATAGTACTTTTTTTTTAATAGAAATAATCTCGTAGCGTCCCGTTTGTAGTACTGTAACGAACGGTGCTCTCTCACGACTTGATAGCAAGCAAGCTAGCAAGCGACTAACATTTCCATGATCGAGCATTGTAGACGCATTGAATTTCCTTTTCGCCGCGTTTACAACTCTCTTTCACAATAAATGTTATCTCTGACCAACATATTACTTTGGACTTAACTTTTATCGTACTGATTTGCAGTTATTCCTGAGATGTTTGATAGCTAATTAAAAATAACCTTTCTTTCTCTCTACCTTTATATCATGACATGCTGAGTAATTATTGGAATTGCTTTTCATCAAAACTTTAAGGTCTTATATTACTGTCAAAGTTGTACCTGTCAGGATAGCACTGTTCCCTATTTTAAATTATCGTGACATTCTTATTTGGGTTTTCGGGTTTTATGGGGTGTTACAGCGTGTTTTGCAGTGGTTAAATGAATTCTTAAGGGTTGGGTTAAAAAAAGACAAGCATTCCTGTCTCAATGTTACGTTTCATTCTTTAACGTAATTTAAATGTGCAACCGCAAGTGTGCTGTTGTGGTTGATTTATGTTTCATTTGGGAGGAGCACAGTGTATTGTCTCCGGTACGGTGGGACGTGGCTCCGGGGCTTGACGACTTGGCCGTTACCAGTGGAACTGTGTTTCATTAGACCGGGCTCCAGGTTCCTGGCCTTCTGTCACGATCTCGTTCTTGAGTATTGCTGTTCTCTTTGTTCCTGGCTCTATCAGGTCATTAAGCTTTGTAGCTCGTTCCTCCACCACCTTGGCGGATGCACCTTTCGCTCGTAAAACTGGGTCACTCTGTAATTAGTGAACGATCAAATTGGACGAAGCTGCACCTTAGTAATTCTGTATTCCATTATTAGCCATTTTTATCATAGTAGTACCTTGTATGTTAGTTCAAATGACTCTGAGCGCTATGGGACTTATCATCTGAGGTCATCAGTCCCCTAGAACTTAGAACTACTTAAACCTAACTAACCTAAGGTCATCACACATATCCATGCCCGAGGCAGGATTCGAACCTGCGACCGTAGCGGTCGCGCGGTTCCAGACTGAAGCGCCAAGAACCGCTCGGCCACATCGGCCGGATGTATGTTAGTTGCGAAGTTTAATTCTTATAAAGGTGGGTTTGATTAGCGTATGTTCTCAGGGAATATGTAGGTGCCAAGGTGCTGTTTTTTATTAGTTGTTTGTTATTTAATTAACGCCTACCTGTACTGGCATTAACTGGATTATTCCTTAGAAGTTAGTGTGCCTGGTGTCTTCATTTCTGAGCGTTCAAGTTTTAGAATTTGCTTTATTGTTTCTTGTCCATTATGTTATGCCTTAATGTTATACCTTGGTATGAATTTATATTGCAAAGGAGAAGTCAATGTTCGGCCGGAGTGGCCGTGCGGTTCTAGGCGCTCCAGTTTGGAGCCGAGCGACCGCTGCGGTCACAGGTTCGAATCCTGCCTCGGGCATGGATGTGTGTGATGTCCTTAGGTTGGTTAGGTTTAATCAGTTCTAAGTTCTAGGCGAATCATGACCTCAGAATTTAAGTCGCATAGTGCTCAGAGGCTTTTTTCTTTGAGTAGTTAATGTATAGGATAGTCTTGCGTGTTCAGAGTTTGCCAAATCTCGATTGTGTTATTTATATCAACAGAAATTTTCTTAATGTTTTATGCATTTCTTATGCCGGTTTCAACAGGAATTTAAGAAAAAAATTTATTGTGATTGTTAAATTGATCGGTTTTATTGAATTTAAATTGTGCGAGCTAATAAACATTGTTTAACACAAACTGTGTATGTTTGGTCATTATGGCCGTGCTGCTTCCTGTCGTATTATTGGACGCAAATAGCACGTCATTTAGAAGTCCAGTTGAATGTTATCCACAGCATAATACAACCACCACCAGTCTGCGTCCCTGGCAGCGTACGTGATTCCAGCAGTAGTTCGCCTGGATTGCAACATATCTGGTCAGGATCATCGATGTGCTGTTACAAGAAACGTGATTCATCCAACAGGGCGACACGTTTCCAGTGACAGATGAACGTCTATTAGCCAGTGCCCATTGTAGTCGTAATCGAGGATGTAGTTGGGTCAACAGGGCAGTCGGTACGGGTCGTCTGCTGCGGGGCCCAATCCTCAACAGTGCGCATTGAACAGTGTATTCCGAAGCCCTTGCGCTAGCGCCAACATTGCACTCTGTCGTCAGAGTGGACAACTTCTGATCTCCGTGTTCCATGGTGAGGCTCGGCCATCCAACACTTAGTCGCCCACGCGAGGTTTCGCCGATCTTCAACCACTTCCCAAAGACGCTCGTGACAGTAGTACACGAACAAATGACCAGATCTGCCGTTTCCGAGATGCTCGTTCTCAGGCACGTCGCCATGAGAATCTGTCCGTCGTCAAAGTCGCTTACGTCAGTGGATTTGCCCATTGGCGCACGGTCTTTCACTAGAGTGACTCTCCCCATTCGTCTCTGCTCCGATTATATAGGATGAAAAGTATTTAAACCGACACACACTGGGAGGTTGTAGGGGACATCGAAACAAATATTTTTCCCTAATGTCATTTTTTCCTATGAGGAGTATTTAAACCGGCAGAAGAAGATTTCTCTGGTGGCAAATTAATTAAACCAACAAACACTTTTCCATTTTTTTATGACCAAGAGACAACACATTAACACAACCGAAGTTCAATTACAGTTTTTTTTGTTTTTTGTCATCAGTCTATTGACTGGTTTGATGCGGCCCGCCACGATTTCCTTTCCTGTGCTAACCTCTTCATCTCAGAGTAGCACTTGCAACCTACGTCCTCAATTATTTGCTTGACGTATTCCAATCTCTGTCTTCCTTTACAGTTTTTGCCCTCTACAGCTCCCTCTAGTACCATGGAAGTCATTCCCCCATGTCTTAGCAGATGTCCTATCATCCTGTCCCTTCTCCTTATCAGTGTTTTCCACATATTCCCTTCCTCTCCGATTCTGCGTAGAACCTCCTCATTCCTTACCTTATCAGTCCACCTAATTTTCAACATTCGTCTATAGCACCACATCTCAAATGCTTCGATACTCTTCTGTTCCTGTTTTCCCACAGTCCATGTTTCACTACCATACAACGCTGTACTCCAGACATACATCCTCAGAAATTTCTTCCTCAAATTAAGGCCGGTATTTGATATTAGTAGACTTCTCTTGGCCAGAAATGCCTTTTTTGCCATAGCGAGTCTGCTTTTGATGTCCTCCTTGCTCCGTACGTCATTGGTTATTTTACAGCCTAGGTAGCAGAATTCCTTAACTTCATTCACTTCGTGACCATCAATCCTGATGTTAAGTTTCTCGCTGTTCTCATTTCTGCCAATTCTCATTACCTTCGTCTTTCTCCGATTTACTCTCAAACCATACTGTGTACTCATTAGACTGTTCATTCCGTTCAGCAGATCATTTAATTCTTCTTCACTTTCACTCAGGATAGCAATGTCATCAGCGAATCGTATCATTGATATCCTTTCACCTTGTATTTTAATTCCACTCCTGAACCTTTCTTTTATTTCCATCATTGCTTCCTCGATGTACAGATTGAAGAGTAGGGGCGAAAGGCTACAGCCTTGTCTTAACACCCTTCTTAATATAACCGCTTCGTTCTTGATCGTCCATTCTTATTATTCCTTCTTGGTTGTTGTACATATTGTATATGATCCGTCTCTCCCTATAGCTTACCCCTACTTTTTTCAGTATCTCGAACAGCTTGCACCATTTTATATTGTCGAACGCTTTTTCCAGGTCGACAAATCCTATGAACGTGTCTTGATTTTTCTTTAGCCTTGCTTCCATTATTAGCCGTAACGTCAGAATTGCCTCTCTCGTGCCTTTACTTTTCCTAAAGCCAAACTGATCGTCACCTAGCGCATTATCAATTTTCTTTTCCATTCTTCTGTATGTTATTCTTGTAAGCAACTTCGATGCATGAGCTGTTAAGCTGATTCTGCGATAATTCTCGCACTTGTCATCTCTTGCCGTCTTCGGAATTGTGTGGATGATGCTTTTCCGAAAGTCAGATGGTATGTCGCCAGACTCATATATTCTACACACCAACGTGAATAGTCGTTTTGTTGCCACTTCCCCTAATGATTTTAGAAATTCTGATGGAATCTTATCTATCCCTTCTGCCTTATTTGACCGTAAGTCCTCCAAAGCTCTTTTAAATTCAGATTCTAATACTGGATCCCCAATCTCTTCTAAATCGACTCCTGTTTCTTCTTCTATCACATCAGACAAATCTTCACCCTCATAGAGGCTTTCAATGTATTCTTTCCACCTATCTGCTCTCTCCTCTGCATTTAACAGTGGAATTCCCGTTGCACTCTTAATGTTACCACCGTTGCTTTTAATGTCACCAAAGGTTGTTTTGACTTTCCTGTATGCTGAGTCTGTCCTTCCGACAATCATATCTTTTTCGATGTCTTCACATTTTTCCTGCAGCCATTTCGTCTTAGGTTCCCTGCACTTCCTATTTATTTCATTCCTCAGTGACTTGTATTTCTGTATTCCTGATTTTCCCGGAACATGTTTGTACTTCCTCCTTTCATCAATCAACTGAAGTATTTCTTTAGTTACCCATGGTTTCTTCGCAGCTACCTTCTTTGTACCTATGTTTTCCTTCCCAACTTCTGTGATGGCCCTTTTTAGAGACGTCCATTCCTCTTCAACTGTGTTGCCGACTGCGCTATTCCTTATTGCTGTATCTATAGCGTTAGAGAACTTCAAACGTATCTCGTCATTCCTTAGAACTTCCGTGTCCCACTTCTTTGCGTATTGATTCTTCCTGACTAATGTCTTGAACTTCAGCCTACTCTTCATCACTACTATATTGTGATCTGAGTCTATATCTGCTCCTGGGTACGCCTTACAATCCAGTATTTGATTTCGGAATCTCTGTCTGACCATGATGTAATATAATTGAAATCTTCCCGTATCTCCCGGCCTTTTCCATGTATACCTCCTCTTCTTGTGATTCTTGAACAGGGTATTCGCTATTACTAGCTGAAACTTGTTACAGAACTCAATTAGTCTTTCTCCTCTTTCATTCCTTGTCCCAAGCCCATACTCTCCTGTAACCTTTTCTTCTACTCCTTCCCCTACAACTGCATTCCAGTCGCCCATGACTATTAGATTTTCGTCCCCCTTTACATACTGCACTACCCTTTCAGTATCCTCATATACTTTCTCTATCTGTTCACCTTCAGCTTGCGACGTCGGCATGTATACCTGAACTATCGTTGTCGGTGTTGGTCTGCTGTCGATTCTGATTAGAACAACCCGGTCACTGAACTGTTCACAGTAACAAACCCTCTGCCCTACCTTCCTATTCATAACGAATCCTACACCTGTTATACCATTTTGCTGCTGTTGATATTATCCGATACTCATCTGACCAGAAATCCTTGTCTTTCTTCCACTTCACTTCACTGACCCCTACTATATCTAGATTGAGCCTTTGCATTTCCGTTTTCAGATTTTCTAGTTTCCCTACCTCGTTCAAGCTTTTGACATTCCACGCCCCAACTCGTAGAACGTTATCCTTTCGTTGATTATTCAATCTTTTTCTCATGGTAACCTCCCTCTTGGCAGTCCCCTACCGGAGATCCGAATGGGGGACTATTCCGGAATCTTTTGCCAATGGAGAGATCATCATGACACTTCTTCAAGTACAGGCCACATGTCCTGTGGAAACATGTTACGTGTATTTAATTCAGTGGTTTCCATTGCCTTCTGCATCCTCATGTCGTTGATTGCTGATTCTTCCGCCTTTAGGGGCAATTTCCCACCCCTAGGACAAGAGAGTGCCCTGAACCTCTATCCGCTCCTCCGCCCTCTTTGACAAGGCCGTTGGCAGAATGAGGCTGACTTCTTATGCCGGAAGTCTTCTGCCGCCAATGCTGATTATTTATCAAAATTTAGGCACTGGCGGGGATCGAACCCGGGACCGAAGACGTTTTGATTATGAATCAAAGATGCTACCCCTAGACCACGGGTACCCAATTGCAGTAGATTTTCAAAAATGCCTCCATTGGCACGTAAACAAAGGTTACACCGTCGGATCATGTTCTGTCTGACACTGGCAAAAACCCCAGGAGTATCCTGAATTCTTCCTGTTGCTGCTAATATCCGGGCGTCCAGATCCTCTTCTGATGCACCAGGAGTTGCGTAAACGAGGTTGCGCATCTCTCTCCACACAAAAGAGTCCAGAGGGGACATATCTGGGGATCGAGCACGCCATAGTACAGGACCACATTCGCCAATCCTCATTTCTGGGAACCGTCGGTCCAGGAATCGACGCACACGACGACTGAAATGTGCCGGCGCCCTGTCATGTTGGAACCACATGCGTTGTCTTATAGGGAGCGGGACGTCTTCCAGCAATTCTGTCAATGCTCTGGCGAGAAAATTGTAATAGTGCCTGCTATTTAAAGGTGTAGGTAGCAGATACGACCCAATTAAACAGTCCCCAACAACACCGACCCACACATTAATGAAGAACCGCACTTGATGAGCGCTAGTAACTGTGGCATGTGGGTTATGCTCACTCCAAACACGCGAACTGTGCATGATGAAGACTCCATCACGCCCGAACGTTGCTTCATCCGCAAATAACACAGAGGATGGAAATGGAGGATGCATTTCACACTGTTCCAGGTACCACTGAGAAAACTGTGCTCTGGGCGGATAATCAACTGGTTCCAGGTTGTGGACACGCTGTAAGTGAAATGGACGTAACAATTGCTCTCGATGGACTGTTCTTACATTCGTCTGATTCGTCCCAATGTTACGAGCAATTGCACGAGTGCTGATTGTAGCATCCCGCTCCACATGCTGCAAAACAGCTTCCTCAAATTGCAGCGTTCTTACCGTGCGACGGCGTCCCTACCTAGGTAATTTGCTAAATGACCCGGTCTCACGCAGACGTTGGTACACAGCAGCAAAGGTCGTATGATGCGGGATACGGCGATTACGATATTGTTCTTGATAAACCCGCTGTGCAGCTCGTCCGTTGTGGTGTGCTACGCAGTACGCACCAACCATATCAGTGTATTCACTCCAGGTGTATCGCTCCATTAGTAAACAGAGACAATGCGCTACTACACTGGTGGACAGCAGTTGCCTACAACTGAAGATCGTATTACGGCCTCCATCGATTTAAATAATCATCATAGGAAAAAGTGACATCAGGGAAAAATATTTGTTTTGATGTCCCCTACAACCTCCCAGAGTTTGTCGGTTTAAATACCTTTCACCCTGTATACACTGACAGAAAAAAAATCTCAACATCAAGAAGGTATTGTGCGACACAACGAAACTCAGTAGGCCTGTTTCTGTACCTGAGAGTGATGACTGTTTAAATTTCACGCCAGTTGCCTAAGAGTGGCACCAGTATCGCCACTACCAGGATGTAAATCAGGTTTGCTTTAAATACACGATGTAGCGGTAATGAGCGTTAGTTACCTTTCAGATCAGATGTGGTGAGTTGATGTTGGTCAAGAATGCCTGAAGGCGACAAAGACGCAATTATCAACAGCACAGTTTGAGCGAGTTCGTGTAATAGGCCTACAAGTAGGTGGATGATCCTTCTGCGATACTGCAGAAAGACTTGGCAGGAATGCAGCCGCTGTACATGATTGCTACCAGAGGTGGTTACGAGAATGTAAGGTCATAAGAAGGCCGTGCTCCAGAAGACCACGTCTCACTACCGCGAGGGACGACCGTCGTGTTTGGAGTGGGAATCTGGGGCCCTTTGCTGTATCTTTCCGCCATTCTGCCGATAGGTTTGGTACGGGATGGCACAGAACGGTTTTGTTTTCGAAACAGAGCCCCAACATTATTCAGTGCACATTTCGAAAGTGATGCCGAAAGGCCCTAGAGTACTGAACCGCTGTTGTCAGTTCTCCTCGCGCCAACCAATGGAAAGCAATCCGCCTCAGATCAGCGCATGCGCACTGCAGCGCCACAGCGGCACGAACTCGAGGCTAGCATCCGACACGGGCACGCCATTCTTCACAGTGCCGAAAAGTGTGGTTAGAGTACGCAATACTGAACAATTTCGCCTTTTCGAGAGCGTGTGGCGAGTGCAGCTACAGAAGTTCGTTGTACTTTATAACGTGCACCTGATGAATCAAAATGTTTCATATATGGTGGTACATTCTTAAAATATTGTCTTTCTACTGTTAACGATTCGATCGCACATAAATACTTGACAGGCTAAAGTATAAAGTCGATTGCTGCTAGTCTCGTTCGCAGTAATTTACGTTGTGCTTTTAGATTCCTGTCTGACCACACTCTCAGAAATCGCTACGGATTCCGAAAAAAATGGCGAATTATTCGTGACAGGAAGATGTAAAAACGTGACTGTCAGTTGTTTCACACACAGTAATTTCATCTTTCATTTCTTGAACTTATGGAAGTCACGAAATTCGGAGATACACTTTACTGAGAAAGCGCGCTCTTACATGTAAATTACAATGAATATTTCAGAAAAATGCTTAACTTTGATGATTAAAGAAGTCTCAGAATGCGTTGCAAACACAAAGACAAAAAAAACAAACAATATTTTGGCATCCAGTAGTAGACGAGCCTACGTCTATAATAAGGGCAGTTCGTCACCTTACCAACTTCGCTACTACAGCTTGCGTGATACAGTCGCTTTATTTTATATAATTCCCAGCGAGAGAGACGCAGGCTGACTTCATTGCCGAATGATCCGGGAGTAAGCCGTAAACTCTTGAAAGTTTGGAAGCTTTCCTCTATCAGGCCTTACAAAATTCCTTTGCATTATTACTTAAAATTCTTAAACGGGTTTCGATAATTAATAAGTAAACCATTTGCCGAAAAGAGTACGTGAAGTCACTAGTAATTTCAGCTAACACTCATGTAATATACGTAATCAGAGCTGACGTCTTGATATTTAATTATCTTTGAACTTAAACTGCACAAAAAATTGGTATTTTGAGGGAATATTTACCGAAAACATAGTTTTTGGATGTTGTAATCATTCGCAGTAACAACCTAACCTAACGTAACCATATTTCTGCCAAAGGAAAATGGTCTATTAAGAACTTACATTCGAACTGGACGCGTCCTGTGCTGATTCTTTAGTAACACAATCACTAAATCTAAAGCCAAAACCGCTCAATATGTTTAAAATATCAAATTATAAGTGTAAATAAACCACAGCTAACTGAACGACAGGGCCATACCGAAATCCAAAACCTCTTGGTACAGTTGTCGATAAATCGGCGGGAGGACCGTTCGGTAATAGGTCTCATAAGCTTACTGAATAATAAATTCGGATAAAGAACCGAAAATGACGTCACTACCGTGACTAACCTACTGCACCGATCGGTAAGAACGATATAGAATAGGGCCCCTGGCGCATTGTACTGCATCTGCAGCAGCAATTTGAGCAGCAGTTGGCACCACAGTGACATTAAGATTTGTTAGAAATCGACTACTTAAAGGACAGCTCCGAGACAGGCGCCTTGTAGCTGACTCAAATCACCCCCATTTGCGACTTCAGTGATGTCGAGCGAGAGCTCATTGGAGGGCAGGGTTTGTATCTTCTGATGAAAGCTGGTTCTGCCTTTGTGCCAGTGATGGCCGTGTGTCGTTTAGAAGGAGGCCAGTTCAAGTCTCACAAACAGCCCGCCTGCATGTTAGACACACTGGACTTATACCTGGAATGGTGGTCTGAGGTACGGTTTCGTACCGCAGCAGGAGCACTCTTGTGGTTATCCCACACACTCTGACTGGAAATTTTGTACGTCGATCTGGTGATTCGATCTGTTGTGCCACCATTCAGGAACAGCATTCCATGGGGTGTTTTCCTATAGGATAACGACCGCTCACATACTGCTGTTGTAT
The DNA here is from genome assembly GCF_023897955.1 of Schistocerca gregaria. Taxonomy (NCBI): domain Eukaryota; kingdom Metazoa; phylum Arthropoda; class Insecta; order Orthoptera; family Acrididae; genus Schistocerca; species Schistocerca gregaria. The sequence continues at coordinate 1,025,916,026 of NC_064920.1, forward strand.
AAAAAAGCTTACATACTTTGCTTACTTTCATTCTAGTATGTCATATGGGATCATATTCTGGGGCAAATCATCAAACCGAGCAAAAGTTGTTAGGGTACAAAAGCGTCTGATAATCATTTGTGGTGTAAAGTCAAGAACATCGTGTAGAAACCTGTTCAAGGAACTTTGTGTTCTAACCACTGCTTCTCAGTGTATTTATTCCTTAGTAAAATTTGTTTCCAACCAATAGTAGCAATATAAAGAACAAGAAAAATCTACATAAAGGCCTAAAATCACTTACCTTGGTCCAAAAAGGGTTCAAATATTCAGGAACGGAGCTGATCCTCCTTGGTACACAAAACTGGTTAGAACACTGTTGCAGAAACAACGAAACAAACATGTCAAATTTAAACAGACGAAAAATCCCCAAGATTGGCGATCTTTTACAAAAGCTCGAAATTTAGTTCGGACTTCAATGCGAGATGCCTATAACAGTTTCCACAACGAAACGTTGTCTCGAAACCTGGCAGAAAATAAAGAGATTCTGGTCGTGTGTTAAGTATGTTAGCGGGAAGAAACAATCAGTGCCTTCTCTGCACGATAGCAATGGAGATACTATCGAAGACAGTGCTGCCAAAGCAGAGTTACTAAACACAGCCTCCCGAAATGCCTTCACAAAACAAGACGAAGTAAATATTAAAGAATTCTAATCGAGAACAGCTGCCAACATGAGTAACGTAGAAGTAAATATCCTCGGAGTAGTGAAGCAACTTAAATCACTTAATAAAAGCAAGTCGAGACTGTATAAGAATTAGAGTCCTTTCTGAGTATGCTGATGCGTTATCTCCATGCTTAACAATCATGTACAATCGTTCGCTCGACAAAAGATCCGTACCCAAAGACTGGAAAGTTGCACAGGCCACACCAATATTCAAGAAAGGTAGTATGAGTAATCCACTAAATTACAGGCCCATATCATTAACGTCGATATATGGTATGATTGTAGAACATATATTGTGTTCGAACATAATCAATTACCTCGAAAAAAGTGCCTATTGACACACAGTCAACATGGGTTTAGAAAACATCGTTCCTGTGAAACACAACTAGCTCTTTATTAAAATGAAGTGTTGAGTGCCATTGACAAGCGATTTCAGATCGACTTCGTATTTCCGGATTTCCGGAAGGCTTTTGACACTGTACCATACAAGCGGCTCGGATTGAAATTGCGTGCTTATGGAATATTGTCTCAGTTATGTGACTGGATTTGTGATTTCCTGTCAGAGAGGTCACAGTTCGTAGTAATTGACGGAAAGTCATCGAGTAAAACAGAAGTGATTTCTGGCTTTCTCCAAGTTAGTGTTATAGGCTCTTTGCTGTTCCTTATCTATATAAAAGATCTGCGAGATAATCTGAGCAGCCGTTTTCGGTTGTTTGCAGATGACGCTGTCGTTTATCGACTAATAACGTCATCAGAAGATCAAAGCAAACTGCAAAACGATTTAGAAAAAATATCTGAACGGTGCGAAAAGTGGCAGTTGACCCTGAATAACGAAAAGTGTGAGGCCATCCACATAACTGCTAAAAGGAACTCGTTAAACTTCGGTTACACGATAAATCAGTCTAATCTAAAAGCCGTAAAATTCAAGTAAATACCTAGATATTACAATTACGAACAACTTAAATTGGAAGGAACACATAGAAAATGTTGTGGGGAAGAGTAACCAAACACTGCGTTTTCTTGGCAGGACACTTAGAAAATGTAATAGATCTACTAAGGAGACTGCTTGCACTACGCTTGTCCGTCCTCGTTTAGAATACTGCTGCGCGGTGTGGAATCCTTACCAGATAGGACTGACGGAGTACATCGAAAAAGTTCAAAGAAAGACAGCAAGTTTTGTATTATCGCGAAATATGTGAGGGAGTGTCACAGAAATGATACATCATTTGGGCTGGAAATCGTTAAAGGAAAGCCGATTTTCGTTGCGGCGGAATCTTCTCACGAAATTCCAATCACCAACTTTCTCCTCCGAGTGCGAAAATATTTTGTTGACACCGACCAACATAGGGAGGAACGATGACCACGATAAAATAAGGGAAATCAGAGCTCGTACGGAAAGATATAAGTGTTCATTCTTTCCCCACGCTACACGAGATTGGAATAATAGAGAATTGTGAAGGTGGTTCGATGAACCTTCAGCCAGGCACTTAAATGTGATTTCCAGAATATCTATTTAGATGTAGATGTAGAACACATATTTTTAAGAAATTGTCAACAACCATTAAAAACTTGGTTTCAGATAAATCACGGTTTAAACAGAGTTTGCAAGACTTTTTGATAGGCAGCTCCTTCTACTCTACAGATGAATATCTTAACAGAGACCGTTAAGCCAGCTTAAGTTAAAATGTCCATTAGATTTCAGTTTTGACAGCACTTGGTTACAACAGTCAAGATTAAGTATTTTGTGTATGATAAATTTATTAATAGTGCCTAACAATGTTTCATTCTGACAGCGTGTTAATTCCGTAAATATTAGCTATTCCAATTTACCGCATTATATTCACTTATTTCGACAATCTCCTGACAAATGATCAGCTTAGTAAGTATTATATTCAAATGTTATTATGTTATACTTTCTGACATGTTCCACACCCACGAGAATCGACTCATTATTTGGGTCTATGGAACGAAAACGGAATCTAATCTATTCTATTCTCCAATATCCCCTACAGAGTGTCGACATGTTGACTTCGCCTGATAGATCACCAGATCGGTCTCCTATCGAGGACATATGGGACGAATAGGACGACAACTCCAGCAGTAACCGTTGCTGTATTGACCGAGTCAGTGCGACAGGCATGGAACTCCATCACACTAACTGCAATCCTGCTTCTGTACAACACAATGAATGCGCGTTTGCATTCAACATCCTGGTGATTACTCCGGGTATTAATGCACAAACGTTTCACATTTGCCCTGGCTTTTCTCGCGATTACTTTAATCTGGGTTCTTCAATGCTGATCACTTAAATATGTTACATAGACAAATGTTCTCACGAAATCTCATTACTCTACATTAATTATTTTTTGGTGTTGAGATTTTTTTCCCGTCGGTGCATTTTGTGAGATTGAAATTAAATGGTGATTATTTCCATATGCAAGCCAGTCTGAAGATTGCTGCATGCCACGTACGTGGTGTTGCTATTTTAACAGCCAGTAGCGTATACAGGGTGTTCCACAATCTCCTTTACAGGTTTCAAGGGATTGAAGAGGGTATTTTACTGATAAAGTGTCTATTCTGTCAGAGACAGCAAAGGACTTGGCAGAGCAGTTGAACGGAATGGACAGTGTCTTGAAAGGAGGATATAAGATGAACATCAACAAAAGCAAAACGAGGATAATGGAATGTAGCCGAATTAAGTCGGGTGATGTTGAGGGTGTTAGATTAGGAAATGAGACACTTAAAGTAGTAAAGGAGTTTTGCTATTTGGAGAGCGAAATAACTGATGATGGTCGAAGTAGAGAGGATATAAAATGTAGACAGGCAATGGCAAGGAAAGCGTTTCTGAAGAAGAGAAATTTGTTAACATCGAGTATAGATTTAAGTGTCAGGAAGATATTTCTGAAAGTATTTGTATGGAGTGTAGCCATGTATGGAAGTGAAACATGGACGATAAATAGTTTGGACAAGAAGAAAATAGAAGCTTTTGAAATCTGGTGCTACAGAAGAATGCTGAAGATTAGATGGGTAGATCACATAACTAATGAGGAAGTGTTGAATAGGATTGGGAAGAAGAGAAGTTTGTGGGACAACTTGACCAGAAGAAGGGATCGGTTGGTAGGACATGTTCTGAGGCATCAAGGGATCACAAAGTTAGTATTTGAGGGCAGCGTGGAGGGTAAAAATCGTAGAGGGAGACCAAGAGATGACTACACTACGCAGATTCAGAAGGATGTAGGTTGCAGTGGGTACTGGGAGATGAAGAGGCTTGCACAGGATAGAGTAGCATGGAGAGCTGCATCAAACCAGTCTCAGGACTGAAGACCACAACAACAACAACAAGGAACTCAAGTGCGGATCTGTGCTTTTTGGATGTAAAATATGTTTGAAGATCGGATCATTTTCCGAACTCCCTATTAACGCTATGCACACAGCCGAGAATGAAATCTGACCTGTATGCTCTGCGGGAATTACTCGACATCGCGATGCTCTTGTTGTTTGCACAAGGTGTATCAGCGACACATGCTTTCATAGTCACGGTTCACCAATCCTAGTGATGCTGAATAATTTTACATCCATCAGAAGTCATGCAGGGAGTTCTTCAGACCATATAGGAGGCGGATATATAGGGCGACAATTTTGTACTATATGAAATAAAATTGTCATAACTTCCGAACGGCTTGCGTTAGGACGTTGAAACCGTACGATTGGCCACGGGGCATGATGGGAATTAGTATGCGGCTGTGCACGTCTCCTATTATTGTCGACCATTTGCACGTGAAAAATGTCACGGCCTGAGCGCATAGCGCTTGTGAAGGCCTACTTTGAGACCACTAGCAGCCCAACTGTGGCTCAAAGGAAGTTTACAACCGAGTTCAAGCTGAAAACAACCGCACCAACTGTGCTAAAAATCAAGAATTTATACGTGTATGGTGTCTGTTCTTTCGGACATGTGCTGCCTTCTTCTGAGTATCGTGAACCAAGAGATTTAAAACAGAATCTATTGTCAAAGTTCTTTTGCATCCAAATGGTGCATTTCTGGGCGTGGGTTCCTTGTCAAAACTGTATCTACTAAGACCCCTGTAGGGCCCCTGGGAGCCTGTAATAAAACAAATAAATACCGTCCGAAAAGGCCTTGCAGGTACAACGGTACCGACCGGCTCTCGTGTCATCCTCAGACCGTAGGCCTCACCAGATGCGGATACGGTACTCGGTAGACCCTGACGATGACCGAGCGATGTGGTCCAGTGGTTAGACACTGGACTCGCATTCGGAAGGACAACGGTTCAATTCCGCGTCCGGCCATCCTGATTTAGGTTTTCCGTGATTTCCCTAAATCACTGTAGGCAAATGCCGGGATGGTTCCTCTGAAAGGGCACGGCCGACTTCCTTCCCCATCCTTCCCTAATCCAATGAGACCGATGACCACGCTGTCTGGTCTCCTTCCCCAAAACAACCAACCAACCAACCAACCAACCCGGACGGTGACCCATCCAAGTTATAGCCAAGCCCGACAACGCTTAACTTCTGATGGGAATCGGTGTTACCACTGCAGAAGCCTGTAATATGAGTTGTGAAATACCCTGTAACCATACAATGCAGCTATACTGGCCTGACACGTTCTACATCATGGTGTGTTGTCCCCTGTATGATCCACAGGACACGGAGGAATAAGCATACCACCTCTTCATTCGAATCGGGAACGAAGGGACCAGTCTACAATGAGCAGATAAAAGCAATAGTATAGCGATATGTAAATATACAGATGGCGGTGGTATCGCATACACAAGGTATAAGAAGGCAGTGTATTGATGTAGTTGTAATTGGTATCAGGTAAAACACGTGAAAATGTTACCGGCCTGATTATGGCCGCACGACGGGAATTAACAGACGTTGAACGTGTAAATGTAGTTCGAGATAGACGCATAGGACGCTGCATTTCGGAAACGTTACGTAATTCAATATTCCGAGATCCACAGTGTGAAGAGTGTGCCGAGAATACCAAGGTGTAAATTAGTTGGAGATAGACGCATAGGGCGCTCCATTTCGGAAATCGTTACGTCACAGTAATATCCCGAGAACCACAGTGTGAAGAGTGTGCCGAGAATAGCAAGTTTCAGGCATAACCTCTCGCCACCGACACAACGGGTGGTCGACGGCCTTCACTTAACGACCGCGAGCAGCGCCGTTTGGATAGAGTGGTCAGCGCTAATGGACAAGCAACACTGCGTGAGATAACTGCAGAAACTAATGTAGGACGTACGGCGAATGTATCAGCTAGGACAGTGCGGCGAAATTTGGCGTTAATGGGCTATGGCATCAGACGAGCGACGTGAATGCCCTTGCTGACAGAAAGACTTGCCTGCAGCACCCCTCCTGGGCTAGTAACCATATCGGTTGCACCCCAGAGGACTGAAACATCGTGGCCTGGTCAGATGAACCCCGATTTCAGTTGGTAAGAGCAGGGGCAGGGTTCGAGTGCAGTGCGGCCGCCACGAAGCCACGAAGTCATCAACAAGGCACTCTGCAAGCTGGTGTGTGTACATGGAATGGACCGAGTCCTCTAGTCCAGCTGAACCAATCATTGACCGAAAATGGTTACTTTCGGTTACTTGGAGACCATTCGTAGTAATTCATGAACTCCATGTTTCCAAACATCGATGGAATTTTTATGGATGACAATACACCATGTCACTGAGCCACATTTGTTCGTGATTGGTTTGAAGAAGTTTCTGAACATTCAGAGCGAATGGTTTGGCCATTCAGATCGTCCGACATGAAGCCCTTCGAACATTGATGGGACACAATCCAGAGATCTGTTCGTGCACAAAACGCTCCACCGGCAACACTTGTGCAATTATGGATGTCTACAGAGGCAACATGCTCAGTATCCTGCAGGGGACTTCCAACGAGTTGTTGAGTTCGTGCCACGTCGAGCTGCTGAACCACGACGGGCAAAAGGAGGTCCGATATGATATACTATGTGATCAAAAGCATCCGTACACCTGACTGAAAATGATTTACAAGTTCGTGGCGCCCTCCATCGGTAATGCTGGAATTCAGTGTGGTGTCGGTCCACCCTTAGCTTTGATCACAACTTCGCCTCTCGATATATACATTCAATTTGGTGCTCGAAGGTTTCTTGGGGAATGGCACCCCATTCTTCACGGAGTGCTGCACTCAGGAGAGGTCTCGATGTCGCGCGGTAAGGCCTGGCACGAAGTTGGCGTTCCAAAACATGCCAAAGGTGTTTTGTATGATTCAGGTCAGGACTCTGTGCAGGCCAGTCCATTACAGGGATGTTATTGCGTAACCACTCCGCCACAGGCCGTGCATTATGAAGACGACCCTATCAGGTTGAGAGATGCAACCGCTATCCCCGAGTGCTCTTCAACAGAGAGAAGCAAGAAGCTGCTTAAGACATCAATGTGCTGTGATAGTGCCACGTAAAACAACAAGGGGTACAAGCCCCCTCCATGAAAAACACGACCACACCATAGCACCACCGCCTCCGAATTTCATTGTTGGCACTACACACGCTGGAAGATGACGTTCGCAGGGCATTCGCCATACCCACACACTGTCATCGGATCGCCTCATTGCGAACCGTGATTCGTCACTTCACACAAGGTTTTTCCACTGTTCAATCGTCCAACGTTCACGCTCCTTACACCATGCAAGGCGTCGTTTGGGATTTGCCGTCGTGATGTGTGGCTTATGAGTAGCCACTCGACCATGAAATCCAAGTTTTCTCACCTCCCGCCTAACTGTCATAGTACTTGCAATGGATCCTAATGCACTTTGGGATTCCTGTGTGATGATCTAGATAGGTGTTTGCCTATTACACATTACGACCCTCTTCAACTATCGGTAGTCTCAACAGATGTTCAAAAATCAAAATGTGTGTGAAATCTTATGGGACTTAACTGCTAAGGTCATCAGTCCCTAAGCTTACACACTACTTAACCTAAATTATCCTAAGGACAAACACACACACCCCTGCCCGAGGGGGACTCGAACCTCCGCCGGGAGCAGCCGCGCAATCAATGACTGCCGCGCCCTACACCGCTCGGCTAACTCAACAGATGAGGTCGGTCTGTACGCTTTTGTGCTGTACGCGTCCCTTCACGTTTCCACTTCACTATCACATGGAAAACAGTGGACCTAGGGATATTTAGGAGTATGGAAATCTCCTGTACAGACGTATGGCACGAGTGACACCCAATCACCTGGCAATGTTCGATGTCATTGAGTCCCGCAGAGTGACCCATTCTGCTCTCTAACCATGTCTAATGACTGTTGAGGTCGCTGATATAGAGTACCTGGCACTAGGAGGTAGCACAATGCACATAACAATAAAAAGTATGTGTTTGGGGTTGTCCGGATACTTTTGATCACATAGTGTGAGCCATGTGCGGCTTGCGCTGTTGCCGTTCGTAACTTGGCGTCTTGTAATAGCGGTAGTGGTGTCTCGTTTCCTTCTTGTGTTAATGGCGCCACTGGGTATGCTAGTATTGTTTGTCCACGAGTGGCAGAAGCAGCGGTTATCGATAGCCAGTACTGTGGTACTATCTTTGGTGCCACGGCTAGTATTTCCAGGCCGTCGTGTGTGTCAGGTAGTTCGGATTCGGACGGAGCAGGGAGGAGGTCCTCAGCGCTAGGGGAGGCCGGGACTGCTGGTGGCGTGCAGGCACTGTGGATCGAGGGGCTGTAGCCGACGACTGACCCAGGATGTTTGAAGTTATGTGAACCTTATCCAGTAGTATAACCTCCACTGTTTGAGATCTCGCTGTTGTTCCGTGTTGCTGCTCCCAGGGTTGGTGAGACCAGCCGCAACAAGTGGAGTCTGTCATGTTGACGGAAGCTATTAGCCACCTTCTACTGCTTGATGTTAGTTTGGAATTTGTGCTATTAATGCTGAAGTGCAACTAGCAGTATCTTCCTGCCTAGTGGCTGCTAACGCCCCAGTTACCTGCCCTGGAGATTAGCGTATTTTGCGGCAGTGTACTTTTCCTCGTCTTGTCGATGCTGCCCGGCGTGGCATGTAATTTGACCCCCTTGATTGGGGTATGGATAGTTAATTGTCTTCCTTGTCTGCCTGGGTTATAGTGGTTCCTTCTGCCTTTTGGTGTTTTAAACACCGGATTCTAGAGACACAGTGCTGTCTGTCACTTCGTTCTCGCCTGAATTATTCCATCGTTGTACTGGTTATCTGGCGTTAGGTGGATATGCTAAGAAGGTTGATTGGCGTTTAAACTGTCTCTAGTTTGAGTTGCCCTCCTTAGGTGAACATTACTCTTGGCTGCCTGTCTCACCGCTTACTCAGCTGTAGTCACCTTCCTCAGGTCGATCTGTGGAGCACTGTCTATGGATCACTCCATCTTACTTGGTCAAGCTGTCATAATTGTTTAAAATTTACCCTAATATTTTAATGTGTAATTGCCTTCCTCATTTGTAATCAGGCCTTCAGTTGTTAATTGTTCGTAACATTGCTTGTGGCCTTCAGCTGACAAATAATTTTCAATTCTGTCTTAATAAGGCCTTCAGCCATCACTATAGCTTGTTACAGTTTATTAAGATTGTTAAAAGGGTTTAGTATTTTTAACGCGTGATTATCCAATTTATTTGTAATTCAGGCCTTCAGCCATTGTTTATTCCGAAATTACGCTACTGGCCATTACAATTGCTACATCAAGAAGAAATACAGGTGATAAATGGGTATTCATTGGACAAATATATTATACTAGAACTGCTATGTGATTACATTTTCACGCAATGTGGGTGCATAGAGCCTGAGAAATCAGAACCCAGAACAATCACCTCTGGCCGTAATAACGGCCTTGATACGCCTGAGCATTGAGTCAAACACAGCTTGGATGGCGTGTACAGGTACAGCTGTCCATGCAGCTTCAACACGATACCACAGTTCATCAAGAGTAGCGACTGGCGTATTGTGACGAGCCAGTTGCTCGGCAACCATTGACCAGACGTTTTCAGTTGGTGAGAGATCTGGAGAATGTGCTGGCCAGGGCAGCAGTAGAACATTTTCTGTATCCAGAAAGGCGCGTACAGGACCTACAACATGCGGTCGTGCATTATCATTCTGAAATGTAAGGTTCCGCAGGGATCGAATGAAGGGTAGAGCCACGGGTCGTAACACATTTGAAATGTAACGTCTACTGTTCAATGAGAACAAGAGGTGACGGAGACGTGTAACCAATAGCACCCCATACCATCACGCCGGGTGATACGCCAGTATGGCGATGAAGAATGTGCGTTCACCGCGATGTCGCCAAACACAGATGCGATTATCATGATGCCGTAAACAAAACTTGGATTCATCCGAAAAAATGACGTTTTGCCATTCGTGCACCCAGGTTCGTCATTAAGTACACCATCGCAGACGTTCCTGTGTGTGATGCAGCGTCAATGGTAACCGCAGCCATGACCTCCGAGCTGATTGACCATTCTGCTGCAAACGTCGTCGAAGTTCGTGCAGATGGAGGTTGTCTTGCAAACGTCCCCATCTGTTGACTGAGGGCTACAGAAGTGGCTGCACGATCCGTTACAGCCATGCGGATTAGATGCCTGTCATCTCGACTGCTAGTGATACGAGGTCGTTGGGATCCAGCACGGCGTTCCGTATTACCCTCCTGAACCCGCCGATTCCATATTCTGATAACAGTCATTGGATCTCGACCAACGCAAGCAGCAATGTCGCGATACGATAAACCACAATCGCGATAGGCTGCAATCCGACGTTTATCAAAGTCGGAAACGTGATTGTACGCATTTCTCCTCCTTATACGAGGCATCACAACAATGTTTCACCAGGCAACACCGGTCAACTGCTGTTTGTATATGAGAAATCGGTTGGAAACTCTTCTCATGTTAGCACGTTGTAGGTGTCGCCACCGGCGCCAACCTTGTGTGAATGCCCTGAAAAGCTAATCATTTGCATTTCACAGCATCTTCTTCCTGTCGGTTAAATTTCGCGTCTGCAGCACGTCATCTTCGTGGTGTAGCAATTTTAATGGCCAGTAGTGTACTTGTGGCCTTCAGCCGACAGATAATTTTGAATTCTTTCTTAGTAAGGCCTTCAGCCGTCAGTATGGTAAAATCTTTTAAAATGATTGTTGAAAGTTATTTCTTCAGGTAAAGTGTATGTGTTTACTGTAGCCAACGGTAGCTAATTACGGCCCCATCCACAATCGTTGCCTTATCCTGCCTCTCCCTGACTACCAGATTTCATAGTGTATTAGGAGGTATCCCACAAATTTTGTGATCTCATAGTGTCATGTACTGAAAAGCATCGACATTACCGTGACATATTTGGCACAGTATTTCCCGACAGATACTTTGGTTCAAAGCAGGCACTTCAGCGTGTGTTCCTGCCATGTATTACCTTGGCATGACAGGCGTGCACCACAGCGAGGCAAAGCTCCATTATGAGGGCCGGACGCTCAACTTGCTCGGTCCTGTGGATCGTGTAGCCTGTAGCGCGGAGCGTACAGTGCGCTTGGTAGGCAGTGAATGGGGGCGTATCGATCCGTGAGCTGGGCTCGGCTGCTGCTCAATGGCACAGGGCGGCTAGCAAGGGCCGTGGCGTGGCGCCTCGCCAACATCGGACTGCCGCCAAAGGTCAGGCTACTTGGGCGCATACACCAGGATTGTATCTCTACCGCCCAGTTGCATTATCTTTACAGTGTAGCACACACAGTCACGTCACTCGATTCTGAGAACGCCGTTAGCGTTTAACAGGTGGAGTGACGCTAGCGCCCCAAGTAGCGAGAAAGGAAACCGTCTATTAACACCATATGCGCCGTAAGATTAATGTTCCTTTTCAAATTCTGTTTCTACGTACTTTACGAAATAATGCATCCATATCAAGAATAAAATATGAAGAGGCGTAAATCATGGTACAATAAGTATGTTTAGGTTAGGTTAGTGTTGAAACTTCCTGGCAGATTAAAACTGTTTGCCCGACCGAGACTCGAACTCGGGAACTTTGCCTTCCGTGGGCAAGTGCTCTACCATCTTTTTTTTTAAATCTCATTTTGTTCGCTGTTGTTCGTTATATCTGCTCGGGACGGACGTCGGAAGACATCCGATGAAGTTCGTTGATGATCGATTAACTCAGTTTTTTTTATTACAGAGGGTGCGTAACCCTCTGACCGAACACGCTGAGCTACCGTGCCGGCTTGACGGACCGAGACTCGAACTCGGGACCTTTGCCTTTCGCGGGCAAGTGCTCTACCATCTGAGCCACCGAAGCACGACTCACGCCCGGTACTCACAGCTTTACTTCTGCCAGTATCCGTCTCCTACCTTCCAAACTTTACAGAAGCTCTCCTGCGAACTTGCAGAACTAGCACTCCTGAAAGAAAGGATACTGTGGAGACATGGCTTAGCCACAGCCTGGGGGATGTTTCCAGAATGAGATTTTCACTCTGCAGCGGAAGGCAAAGGTCCCGAGTTCGAGTCTCGGTCGGGCACACAGTTTTAATCTGCCATGAAGTTTCATATCAGCGCACAATCCGCTGCAGAGTGAAAATCTCATTCTAGGTTAGTGTTGTTTAACGTCCCGTCGACAACGAGGTCATTAGAGACGGAGCGCAAGCTCGGGTTAGGGAAGGATGGGGAAGGAAATCGGCCGTGCCCTTTCAAAGGAACCATCCCGGCATTTGCCTGAAACGATTTAGGGAAATCACCGGAAACCTAAATCAGGATGGCTGGAGACGGGATTCAACCGTCGTCCTCCCGAATGTGCTAACCACTGCACTACCTCGCTCAGTGTATAATAAGTATAAACAGACACAAAACTGAAACTAGGGTGACCAACTCTCCCGTATTTTCCGGGATCTCCCGTATTTAGGGACTTTTTTCATAATCTCCCAGATCCCTTATTTTCAGGCTCAGTGGTCGTTTATCTCCCGTTTTTAACTTCATTTTTCTTATCACGTACCGGTATGTAAAAATATTTTCCAATTATTTAAATTTTGCACGCACTGTCAGGATTTGTTCGTAGGCAGCAGAGACAACTGATTCAATACCGAACTTCGACCATAGATGTCGACATTATGTCTATCGAATATCTTTGGAATGATCGACCGACACTTGGCGGCTAGATGTGACTTTGTTTCTGTGCCAGTGCTTACTGTGAATCGTCTTTAACTTGTTCAAGATTTTATGATGGGAACCGAAGACGAAGCTAAAACGCCACGAAAACAGAAAAGAACGTATATGTGTACATATCTTACGAAATGGGAAGCTTTATATTCCTCGATTGGATCAGCACGGTCAAATGTTTATAAAGCAAACTGCAAACGGGAGTGTGGCATCGCGCATGGCGGCAAGAACGATTGTGTATATAAAATCGTATACATAATATCATATATAATATCTTACTGTTCAGTTGCTAAAAATGATTTAAAACTACTGACTGAGGAAAATCTGTTGCAAAATATGTATAAGTAATTGTGATGTGTAAATATTTAGTCTAGTTTTACAAATACTGCTTTGATTTTGGCGAAATTTTGCCGTGCTATTAATCTCCATTATTTTTTGTCAAGAATATAAGAATCTCCCTTATTTTCGTTTAGAGAAGTTGGTCACCCTAACTGAAACTGAAAATAAAATGACCTAAGCTAAAACGTCTTCATCAAGAAATACTGGTGAAAATAAGTTGCGGGTTTGATGGCACTGACTGTGAGGGGCAATAACTATCTTATTCTGCGATCGATGGAGAAATGGGAGTTGATATGCAAGACCTAGGACACCCACAGTTAGAGTCAGAGTTTAAGGGCAGACGCAGGACAAAATGCATTCTTTTACTGAAACATATGTGTCTCCAAAAATATTACCGCTAAGATACTAAAACTTGGCTCTTTGAAAATGAGCACTGAGCTACATTTTATAAGGATTTGAATTTTTAATTACCATAGTTTCTATAATGTACCTTTTCTCGTAAAATAATCAAGCAATAAAACTGGAATTTTACAGTTTACATCAGCATAAGAGGCTAATAAAACGTGTGGAACAGATTTTTGGTTAAGGTCGCTCTGAAATTAATTTTTCAGTTTTGTTACCCAGTACTGCGGTATTTTTCTCAAATTTTAAAGGAGAACTTTTCTCAGAGGAGAGAAAACGAAAAGTGCTTTACAGGATTATTCAATAAGTAATTCTTCAGAGCTATGCTAAATTTCAGGATATTAGCTTTTATAGCTCGTGAGAAAAAGTCAATTTACCGCAATTCGCATTTAAAGTTTTTATTTCAATTTTTGACAATATTGCTATACCTCTAGTGGCTAATGCTGTACATATCTATACTCTTTATTGTATTCCTCGCCTTCCTGGAGTAATCTCTTCCCCTGCCTCCTTTACCTAGCCAACTTTTGATTTTTTCTTCTGCTGACTGAGCTTTGTCCATTCGCTCTTCATCGATGCTTCTGAGTATCTTCAGTATGAATGCACCTGAATGGAAGCCTAGTCTCTGAATGTACTTACTCTTACCTACATTTCCACATTTGAACACCCTCCCCCCCCCCCAAAAAAAGTTTTTCATATTGCATTGTACTGCTACTTACTGCCAGGTGCTCCACATCAGTGACCTCAGTAGTCATTAGGCAACGTGAGAGAGCAGTATGGGGCGCTCCGTGGAACTCACGGACTTCAAACGTGGTCAGGTGATTGGGTGCCACAAGTGTCATACGTCTGTACGCGAGATTTCCACACACCTAAACATCCCTGAGTCCACTGTTTCCGATCTGATAGTGAAGTGGAAACGTGAAGGGACACGTACAGCACAAAAATGTACAGGCCGACCTCGTCCGTTCACTGACAGAGACCCCCGACAGTTGAAGAGAGTCGTAATGTGTAATATCCACACCATCACACAGGAGTTCCAAACTGCATCACGACCCATCGTAAGTACTATGACAGTTAGGCGGGAGGTGAGAAAACTTGGATTTCATGATCGAGCGGCTGCTCATAAGACACACATCACGCCGGCAAATACCAAACTACGCCTCGCTTGATGTAAGGAGCGTAAACATCGGACGATTGAATAGTGGATAAACGTTGTATGGAATGACGAATCGCGGTTCACAATGTGGCGATCCGGTGGCAGGGTGTGGGTATGGAGAATGGCCGGTGAACGTCATCTTCCAACGTGTGTAGTGCCAACAGTAAACTGCGGTGGCAGTGCTGTAATTGTGTGGTCGTGTTTTTCATGGAGGGGACTTGCACCCCTTGTTATTTTACGTGGCAGTATCACAGCACATGCCCACATTGATGTTTACATCAGCTTGTTGTTTCCACTGTTGAAGAGCAATTCGGGGATGGCGATTGCATCTTTCAACACGATCGAGCTCCTTTTCAAAAAGCACGGCATTTGGCAAAGTGGGTACGACAGTAACATCCTTGTAATGGACTGGCCTGCACACAGTCCTGACCTGAATCCTATAGAACACCTTTGGGATGTTTTGGAACGCCGACTTCGTGCCAGGCCTTACCGACCGACATCGCTACCGTTCCTCAGTGCAGCACTCCGTGAAGATTGGGCTGCCATTCCCGAAGAAAACTTCCAGCACATGATTGAACGTATGCCTGCGAGAGGCGAAGCTGTCATTAAGGCTAAGGGTGGATCAACACCATATTGAATTCCAACATTACGGATAGAGGCCGCCACGAACTTGTAAGTCATTTTCAGCCAGGTGCCCGGATACTGTTGACCATCATTATGTACATTCACAACAATTCAGGACACAAATACTGTTTTTGGACAGCGCATCCATATAAGGTGTTGGTAGCTCTTATTTGTATTCTGTGTTTTCCCATGTACACATTTTTTTCAGTAGTTCAGGATTGGCTAGGTACCTGAAAGTTGGAAGGTTTCAGACAGATGGTTCTTTTCAGTTCAATAAAGGTGTGGCAGGAACGGTGGCAGCCAGAGCGATATACACCGTTTAATGGGATAGTGTTATTAGACAGAGCACGGCATGAAAATGGTTTTTCTGAAACTTTTACACGTGAAATTCGACATTTCCTCACTTTTTTTGATATCCTTCCACTGTTACGACCCACTTCGAGCAAAACAGGTGGATAATGCAAAACTAAAAACTGAAAGAACTTTGTAGCACGTGCTACTGAAAAAAAACCTGTTGTAAACAAAGGAACAAGCGAAGTTAATCTTTTTCACAGCCTTTTAGACTCATCTGCAATTCTTTTCGATTTTGTGAACGAAAAATTAACCCAAAAAAATTTCTAGCGTAGAGAAGATGTGAATCACGGCATAGAAAGAGGGGGTATGGCAGGCACAGACGCCCAAACAAACTTCTTTAAAATAGATTTCGAGCCGGAATTCGATTATGGAATTTTGCGATGTTATTGTTAAAGAATCAATCTAATGAATTACAAAGTAAAGAAATCGAATTTTTTCGCAGTTTTGCCCTATATTTGCCCTTAACAGAACTTTGGAAGACTTGCAGTGGAAGTCAAGACATGCCTAAAAAGTACCCCTGCGAGAGTCGCTAGAGTTGATTGGTCAGAGGTTTGACGAGAATACCACTGAACTTTTTAGGCATGTCTTGACTTCCACGTATTTTCTTTTTAATGGAGAATACTACGAACAAACGGAGGGAGTCGCCATGGGTAGCCCACTCTCACCGGTGGTGGCGAATTTGTACATGGAGAACTTCGAGGAGGAAGCCCTGTCGTCATCCGAATGGAAACCCACTTGCTTTTTCCGTTACGTGGACGACACGTTCGTCATCTGGCCACATGGTATGGATAAACTCCTTGACTTCCTTACACATCTAAACTCCATACACCCCAACATCAAATTCACTATGGAGACTGAAAAGGAGGGTAAATTACCTTTCCTTGACGTCTTGGTCAGGAGAAGGGCTGATGGCACCCTAGGTCATGGGGTGTATCGAAAGACAACACACACTGATCTGTATTTGCACGCAGACAGCTGCCACCACCCTTCACAGAGGAATGGGGTACTTAAAACTCTAGTACATAGGGCGCGCACTATCTCTGACACAGAGAGTCTACCCCAGGAATTGGAACATCTGAGAACTGTGTTTCGAAAAAATGGGTACTCAGAGTGGCAGATCCAACGTACTCTCCGCCCAACCACTGCAGCACAACCAGTTGATATGGATGAAGTCACGAGGGAGGAGGTAGGCACTGCATTTATTCCATACACAGGCGCACTCTCGGGGAAAATCGCCCGCATTCTGAAGAAACACCGTGTCAGAACTGTGTTTTGTCCTCCGAATAAAACTCGTGCACTGGTGGGGAGCGCCAAAGATGACCTCAGTTTGAGGAAGGCTGGCGTGTACCAGATTCCGTGTCAATGTGGCAAGTCGTATATTGGTCAGACGATGCGTATTGTCGAGGATCGATGCCGTGAACACCAGAGGCACACTCGACTAATGTATCCGAGCAAGTCGGCGGTCGCTGAACATTGTTTGTCGGAAAATCACGCTATGGAGTATGACCGCACGAGGATTCTGGTACAGACGTCGAGGTACTGGGACAGCGTTGTTAGAGAGGCCATCGAAATTCGCACCAATGACGACCTCATAAACCGTGACTGTGGCTATAATCTTAGCAAGGCTTGGGAACCAGCGATTGGGTTAATCAAGAGTAAATCGAGCAAACGCATAGTTGTGACGACCACGGCGGACAGAGCCATCACACCGACGTCATCTCAGACGCCGTCGCAATCTGTTCCACCGCGACACCGTGGCGCGGGGCGCGGACGGCGGAGGGAGCGCGCCGCGGGCGGAGGGTATTTAAATCGGCCGCCGCCGCGACCGAACCCAGTTCCCCCTGAGCAGCCATAGCGTACGGATCTCCGTGCCGCCACGTTCACGGGAGCTCAGTCCGTCAGTTCACCTGATGATGGCGACATGTTTGATCGCCGAAATATTGTGCCCGTTGGACACTATAGACCGGCAGTACACCCGTGGATATTTTGATTATCAAATACGCCGGGAGAAACTCAAGAATCACTGAAAATAAAATGTTTTCCTAAAAGTTCAGGTTCGAAAATGTCACACGAAATTTTAATTTTTTGACAGTCGTTTGGAATTTCTAAAATCAGTGGGGGGAATGGCAACCAGACTGCTCAAGTTGGTTTGTAGAATCGCTGAGCCTGGAAATCATGAGGCAGTCAGAAAATTATCATCCAAATTATCCTGAAGATAGCAACAGCATGTAAGTTCGAGAACTATAGCTCAGTCGTCTTAGTGGCTCAAGCATAGAAGACGCTGACAAGAGTAATACACAGAAGAACGGAAAAGAAACCGAGGATCTGTTAGATGACTATCAGTTTAGCTTTAGGAAAGGCAAAGGCACCAGAAAGGCAGTTACGTCTTTGCGCTTCGTAACGGTGGCAAGACAAAAGAAAAAACGAAACACGATGTGAAAGATCTTAGAAATCCTCAGGAAAATAAATGTAAGAGATAGAGAAAGACACGTAATATACAATATGCACAAGAACCAAGATTGAACAATAGGAATGGAAGACCATAAAGGAAGTGCTCGGATGAGTAAGTGTGTGAGACAGGGATGCACATTTTCAGCATTGTTCAGTCTACACATCGAAGAAGCTATGAGGGGGCCACGAAGCAGACAAACCTGAGGAATACTGTCACCCTGTAAACAAAATAACACGTGATGGGCGAAGCAAGGAGGACGTAAATGCAGACCAGCACCGGCAAAGAGCGCATTCCTCGACAAGAGAGGTTTACTCGTATCAAATATCGGCCTTTATTTGAGGAAGAAATTTCTGTGGATGTACAGTACGTTTGGGGCACAGCATTGTAAGGAAACGAACAGTGGGCTGCGGGAAACCCATAAAAGAAGAGAATCGAAGCGTTTGAGATGTGGTTCTAAAAGATGTTCAAATTTAGCTGGACTGAAAATGTAAGTAATGAGAAGCTTATCCGCAGAATCGTGGATTGCACATTGAAAAGGAGGAGGGACAGGATAAAGAATACGTGTTAAAATATTAAGATACCTAAGAGAGATGTAGAGAGTAAAAACTGTGGGGGAAAACAGAGATTTGGAATGTATACAAGAAATAATTGAAAATTTTGGGTGTATGCACTACTCTGAGATGAAGACGTTGGTACGGAAGAGGAATTCATGGCGGATCGCATTTAAAAAAAAATCAGGAGGTTGATGACAAAAAAAAGAGTGGGATCAGAATGGCTCAGCAGAGACATTTTGATGACCTATAGTGATATTTTCACTCTTGGCGTCATTCCGTGGCTACGGCTGATAGATGAAACTTGGGAGGGAACGTTCAGGAGCTGTCCCCAAATGGAAGGACAGTAGTCCCCATATGGTTGCTACAGCGTTCAACAGGCTTAGAGAAAAACCACTTTTATTAATATCAGTACCAAACAAATACTACTTAAACAGTTGCCAGGATTTTAATTAATTACCATCAAATAGATATCAGAGTACAGACCTTTAACAAACAACCAATGCTGACTGGTTTCTGTAAAAATTGTAAAATAGCCTTTCGTTCCCTGTATTTTACCCCTGCCACTTGCAGAATTTGAAAGAGAGTATTCAAGTCTACATTGTCTAAAGCTTTCTCTAAGTCCTTAGAAAGACATAATTTGTTGGCCGTTGAAGTGTTTTCTACAGTTGAATCCCTCAAAAAACAATTAGAACAACGAATATCAGATTGGTTTTTTGGGATCAAAACTATGATCCATATTAATCTTCTGCCAACACAAGATCTGCAATCAATGGAGTTAGGGCTGGTACAGTGGTATTAAACAGCACTGGAGTACTTGATATCTATATTTGATTGTTCAGTGAACAGCGCATTCTGTAACATGAGTATCATGTCTCTGGAGAAGGAGAATGATTTCAACTCTGTTCTGAAAATGCTTCAGTTATTAAATCGGAAATGCCGTGTGGCTAGGGCCTCCCGTCGGGTAGACCGTTCGCCGGTTGCAGGTCTTTCGATTTGACGTCACTTCGGCGACTTGCGTGTCGAGGGGGATGTAATGATGATGATAAGGACAATACAACACCCAGTCCCTGAGCGGAGAAAATCTCCGACCCAGCCGGGAATCGAACATGGGCCGTTCGGTATGACCTACCGTCGCTCTGACCACTCAGCTACCAGGGGCGGACAGGGATTAAATTTAAAAAACATAATTCATGTGAGGATTTTTTACTAGTAACGGACACAAACAGCATTACAAATAATACAGTAAAGAATACTGTATAAGTAAATAGATGGAAATTCTAAAAGTTCTTCCAGAAGAAAAAAATGGCAATCTTGCTAAGTTGTTAGAATTTTTATTCTCAATCCCACCAAAAAATGCAGTTGTTGAAATCAACTATCAGCCAGGGACTAAGATTTTGGTCAGACAGAAAAAAGGCTTCATGTGAGCACACTCTAAGCAGAGCTTCGAATGGAAATAAAGTATAATGTACAGTGGAAAAACTTTCTCACTATGGTCCCAAATAATATGGACGTTTTGGCATGTGCAAGAAACAACAAGAAACATTTTTTTTAAAGAGACATAATATGTGTCATGAGTATGAATTCAATTTGCAAGAAATAATATAATACATGTATTTTTGAAAATAAATCTGGTCAATTATGTTTATAATTTATAATCCTACAGCAATTTAAATTGTGATTTTCACGTTAGGTATTGGTAAATTGTAATTATGGAAAACATTTTTCTATGAATAAGAGAAGGAAGAGAACATAACTGCAGATTTATTTTCATGCAGTACTGTGTCACTCAAAATCCTTAAATGTCCCTCTTTTTTGGCATTCTTGACCCTCATTCTATTCCCAAACAGGCGGTCACCCAATCGGATAAAAAACTGAAGCACAGCACTTTCAGTTAAAATCTGAAGGCCCTGCGTGGGGTGAGAAGCGTTGTCATAGGAGAGAGTATGTTTCATAGGGCTGAGGGGTGAGGGTGAAAGGATGGGAGTCTGATAGGTAGGGAAACTATGGAGATGGTAGGTGTGGATAGTGGAAAACGCAGACGGTGGGAAAGACAGAGGTTGAGGAGTAGTGTGTTGTGTGGGTAGGGTAGTGTTTACATGAGGATGTGTGAAGAGGGAAAAGGAAAGAGGAGCCCTGATGTGGAGTGGGATAGGTGGGGAAGAGTTAAAGTTGATAAGAGGAATGAAGACCGGAGCGGATCTCATTGTGTGGGAGAGGGAGTTGGCTGAAGTTGCGTTGGGATAGGATATGGAGTGAGTGTAGGTTTAGGGATGAAGGTATGTATTGTGGAAGCGCGACAGCATACCAGGATTGGTGAGCAGAGAGGAGACAGTGGCATTATTGGAACCTAGTTTGCTGCTAGCGCAGGAGATGCGGAAAGCGAGGTGCAGCGCAAGGCGTTCGAGGCTTTAGATGGACTTAAAGAACTTTAGTAGGGCGGAGATCCATGCCTGATTTCTTATTTTATCTGTCCACTTAATTTTCAGCAGCCTAACACCACATCTTGAACACTCAGAGTGTCTTCTTTTATGGTTTTTCCGCAGTCTGTGATTCAGTTCCACACAATGCAGTGTTCCTGACGTACATGTCACCCTATAATATACGCCGAAGCAACTGTTCTTTCACTCATATGTAGGGAGCGATTTCTTCTGCCATTGGGAAACCCCTGAAATCGCGACTTACTGACTGGCTGGATTTCTTTGACAGACAAACTGCTCCATGTCCCGCAGGCCCTGACAAACTGTCATTTGCAACTGTTAGTAATTATATGCGATCAGGTCATAGCAACGCAAGAATGGATGTGTATATTTGTCAGGCGATGTGGTACCTCCAAGGAAAATGTCGGCACCAGAGATTTAAAATAGTACACATGTATTAAATCGCAACGTAACCATAACCTGTAGTGATGAATATGAACTTAAATCAGTCCAGTTGCAATACAATACACTGAGTAGAAGCCAAATTATATTAAAAGCACTTAGTAAGTATCCAACTCAGTGTCTCATGTCTCACTGTGTTCCTTGTTTCCCATCTCTTCAGGAAGTCGGAATTGTACAAGACCCTGGAGGGCCAGGAATACTTTCATCGCTGTATGCTTTATCAACTACTTCATACTCTACACGTGTTTACCGAGGAGCTACGATGAACTGTTTGAGCGTTGCGGCTGGCAATAATTTTTCAGCGTCAGAGTCACGAATACTACCGACATGTTACGATGTGTATTGAGCAGAACTACGTGCCAAAGTGATACTGTTACATGGAAAAACGATAGCACCAGTTGTTTACGTTCAATCTTGTAATCTTATTTACGTTCAATCTTGTAATCTTTTACAATGTGACAAAAGTCATGTGATAATTCCTGATATCGTGTTGCATCTCCTTTTGCCCGGGGTAGTGCAGCAACGCTACATGGCATGGACGTAACAAGTCGTTGGAAGTCTCCCTGCAGAAATATTGAGCCATGATGCTTCCATAGTCTTCCATAGCTGCGAAAGCGTTTCGATGCAGGCTTTTTTTTTATTCAAACTGAGGTCTCGATTATGCCCCACAAATGTTCGCTGGGGGGTGATCTGGGAAGCCAAATCTTTGATCGAACTATCCATAATGTTCTTCAGACCCAATAGCGAACAACTTTGGCCATGTGACAAAGCGCATTGTCGTCCTCAAAAATTCCATCGTTGTTTGAGTCCATAAAGGCCACGAACGGCTGCAAATAGTCTCCAGGTAATGGTACTGAAAAATACGCAGTATTGTAGAACAGTCAGTATAATGTCGTTTATTGAAACTGAACTACACTTCTCGAACAACCACTATATACACACAAAGAAAACAAATAACATGTAGACGACCATTCATCAAGAACGTCGGTGAGGTCCGTCAGAGCTGGTCCTAGCTCGGCGAGGAAGTGACTGTACTGCTGCTGCGCTGGCCTTATAATGCAGGCGGAGGTCGGCGGAGTACTCCATCTTTCCCTGTATCTATGAAGCGACCTCTGCAGGAAAAGGTTCGCATTAGTCTCTAGCAAGTTCTGTTTATTTTGAAGAATTGTTTTCCTCTTGGTTGCGCCTGCAAGTGCTTGTGTATGTTATATGGTACACAGTGGTGTTTTGAGTGTAGTCTGCCTGCAGGGGCCGTCTGTGGCCGACGTAACAGGTCATAACCATTTCCCGTCATTGATCGGTTCAGTTGGATCAGAGGACCCAGTCCATTCCATACAGACACAGCTCACCCCATTATGGAGCCACCATCAGCTTCCATAGCGCCTTGTTGACAGCTTGGGTCCATGGCTTCCTGGGGTCTGCGCTACACTCGAACCCTACCACCAGCTCTTGCCAGCTGAAATAGGGACTCATTTGAACATACCACGGTTTTACAATTTTCTAGGGTCCAATTGATATGGTCACGAGCTCAGAAGAGGCGGTGCAGGCGATGTCATGCTGTTAGCAAAGACACTTGCGTCGATCGTCTGCTGCCAAAACTCATAAACGCCATATTTCGTCGCACTCTCGTAATGGACACGTTCGCCATACGTCCCACCTTAATTTCTGAGGTTATTTGACACATTGTTGCTTGTCTGTTGGCACTGATAACTCTTGAAAACTCCGCTTATCTCGGTCGTTAAGTGACGACCGTCGGCCACTGCCTCGTCCGTGGTGAGATGTAATGCCTGAAATTTGGTACTTGCGGTGTACTCCTGACACTGTAAATCTCTAAATATAGAATTCCCTACCTATTTCCGAAATAGAATGTCCGATGTGTCTACCTCCAACTACCACTCTGCGTTTAAAGCCTGTTAATTGTCTTAGTGTGGCAGTAATCACGTCGTAAACATTTTCAAACGAATGACCTGAGTGTAAACGAGAACTCCGCCAATGCACTGTCCATTTATACCTTGTGTACGCCATACTAACACCATCTGTACATCCGTATATCGTTATCCCATGGTTTTTTCACCTCAGTGTAGTTCTGATTATAAGAAATTGTGTCCTAAAAAACTTAATGTGACAATAGTATTTGAAAAAAAAAAGATTGTTCATTATAAGTATTATCACAGGTTTCCAAAAAGCGAAACTTACGATTTTTATGATTGAAGCGGCGGTGGGGATAAGGGAAGCGCCGCTTTTTTGGTTGAAGAGGTTCTGCGTTCCGGCACCTAAAATTTTAGAAATTAAGTATTGCTGCAGCGAACACAATGAACTGCAGGTGTTTCGTCATGGAGGTGTCATATTTTCTGGCGCTCATCATAGGGTTGTTTGCTATCTTTCGTATGAGTCTTCAGGAGCGTTTCTTGTGGTGTTTCGACGGATATTTGCTATTCAATTTGTCCTTTGTGTAGCTGGAGTCAGTCCAAACAGTTGCTGGTCACAACTACTTTCATGCGACGCCCAGCAATTTTTAAAGTGCAGTTTTACGTACCTATGCAATTTTGGGGTCAAAAATTGATGTAGTGCAATATTCGTTATATCAATATGAATTAAGAAGAACAATAATGCACCAAGAATAAGCATTACTCCAGCAACGACTAAGCAGCGGTGTTGCATGTCAGTAGCACTCAGCGACAAGCAGTGAGGAAACAGTGCACGATACTTGCTTTCCGTAAAGCCTTGGCAGGCATCCTCAATTTGAAAATGGCACCTGTATCTTTTGTGAAAGACGACTACGACCGTTTGCATGAACAAGCATCATTACACAAAATTTCTGCTTATTGGTTAACTTTAAGCTGAATAAATGGGAATGGTAACGGAAATATGGCATTGCTGTGCAAAACCAAGTTAGGAATTTTATGTAACAACAACATTTACTTAATAGAATGATTATATGGAATGCTGGCCCGTAATCAGTAATACAAAATAAAAATAGCAATTTTATCAAACCTGACTATCTCTCCTAGCTAACCGTCTCGCCTCGTTCGGGGTCCACACACGGTGGCCGGAAGGGCTCAGACAATCTGCACAGCAGCTGTTTGCCAACCTAACGTGACCTGCTAATGCACGGGGAATTTATGTATCTCTGGTCCGGTGCTGTCGCACTCTACTTAATACAGTGGTTGGCTAAACTGCATCTTCACATTCACAGAAGCCACAGCAGACTGCCCACGCATACGTCAGCAGACGACCCGCATTTACGTTTTCAGACTATACTAAGAGTGATAATACAACACAATCCCGAATAATAAATCTTATATTGACCTTTCCTGAGTGTCGGAAGGGCACCCAAGTGCGTATTGAGTGTATGATTGTTGTATCAAGCCATGTAGTGGCTCACATGGAGCCGTTACATAACCTTCCCCTTCTGAGAAAAAAAATGAGCAGTAAGTGTCCTTGCTTTGGAAGGGCACTTTCAAACATTTTTTAATCATAGTGGCAAGAGCTGCGTCATGTAAATAATATGATCGACCACTAATTTTAAGTACAAAAAATCCTAATAATCTAATATGTGGAACATAATATATGGAAATTATTAACCGTTAACAAAGTATTCTCCTACAGTAACTATCGACACAATCCTAATGCAGCGACTTATAGGCCAATGCCCTTCTGAAACATCATTATGGAAACATAATGAACACAAGTCATTTCATTTATTACTTCGGACAAGCATTCTGTTTTAAACGTTATGTAAGTGAGTGCAATTTTGATATTGTTAACAAAGACATGACCACTTTCTACATTTTAACCATTCGAAATCTGATGAATCTTTCACATACTCGAGTACAAGTACATAATTCTCGTAGAATACATATAAAAATCGATAATATATTTTTAGGCACTCAAATTGTTAATATCTTTTCGTAAGTGTGTCCTCCTTTGAAATAATCTAGAGGACATAGGAAAACATATAAAATCTTTAAACTTGAAAAATTTAAACACATTACATGGAAAACTTAACCAAGTACAGTTAATGCAACATTGCCAAGCCAATTTTGGCACTTTGTAAATATTTTCCTTTTTTTTAAAAAATTGGCAAACAAATATGATTGAAATTCCTGAGATTATCACATAAAGTCTTTGAAATTCTTTTAAGTTTGATTAGTGAACTTCGTATTAATGTGGTAAAGTCCTTTCTTTAACATTGGTCCATATTTTCTTTAGTTAGAAAACAAAAGATCAGTTCGAAAGTGGTATTTCCTTTTCGATACAACAATCACAAATTTTAATAACTCGGTCTCTGTCATTAACATAAGTACGTTTCTGAAAAATTACAATACATAAAGGTAATATGTGTATTAAATCAGTGCTGCTTGAAAAGAAACACACGCTTTATCTTTGTTAAATACGTGGCACTTTCGAGCACTTTTATACACTTCACTATTGGGATTGGGGCATTTGGAGGACACCTGTGTTGGGCTACTTGGTGGATGTGGGTGGGGCGACTTGTTGTGCAGGTGTTTAGGGACTGTAGACTGTCCCTCTGACACGCAGATCAGCTCCTTGCCTCTGGCCTCTCCCTCAAGATTTGGCAGCAGCTCAACAGGACCTGTGATGCCCCGTGTTTACAGCCGCATCGGGACACGGCTGCACGCGTTTCCTCGTCGCGAGTGCCTGGACCCACTTAGCTGAAATTCATAGTAATGTGGCCTTATCAGCAAGTGCTACGCTGACAGCCACTACCTATGACGCCACCCCTTCGATAGCGCCATTCCCCTTTCTTCCTCCTGCAGTCCCGCCATGCCTCTGGTGGTGAATCTGACATGTCTCTTGATTCGGTACTACAAACGTTGTGAGTGTGGTGGTGTTGAGGACACGTCACCACTGGTGCACCCGTCCCTCTTCTTTCATCCATCCTGCCGCATCGCAACGCCTGACCCAGGGTAAGCCAAGCACGCTTCTTGCGGGTGCTGCAGTCTTCAATTTTGCATTTGGCAACGGCTGCCAAGCTGGCAGCGCGTCGCCTTACGGGTCGTCTGTACGAACTGCCCGTGGCCATTTGATTTTACTGCGCGACGACTCCCTCCGTGTTGGGGGGCGTGTCGCCTATCAATGTAGGCGCTCGGCAGATGTGGGTCACTGCCTCTCGCCACGCCCCTGTGCTGCTCGTACTGCTCTCGACCGCCTGAAGTGGCCGCCGCTTCCGCCAGGTGGTGGGGAGACCCACGATGTCGCCTTCGGCAGCCGCGGGCAGCGTTCGTCAATCGGGGAATTGCAGACGCGTCACGCTCGCTACGGCGTCACCTGCTGACCGCCTTCACCTGCGGCCTCCACTTTCTCAAGCTGCAAGCTGCTCCTTAATGGGAATCTGTGCTCAAGGGAACACTGTTCTCAATACCCCTTCATAATAATGTTCTAACATTTATCTCTTCTCAATGTTTCTTCATATTGTGCCTTATGGGCGTTAACTTTCACATTATGTTTAGCATGGCTTGTGATTCAGCCAACTAACACGTAAACAAATACTCTATCACTAATTTACAATAGTCTCATTTCTTAATGATTCCCTCAATAGCTTTCCAGTAGGGAAATTTTTGTTTACAACACTTAAAGTGTTTTTGGTTCATGGTAAATAAGAAATAAATTGAACTTTAATTCCATGAGTCATTTATCAATGCTTTGTGTATCCTATCAACAGTGTTTAGGAAGCTAGAATATCGAGTATGAGAAGACCCCATTTATTTCTTTACACTGTCGTGTCATTCAGGTATCAAATTTCACATTATTTTACACATATACGTAACACGCACAGGCAATCTTGACTAACTACGCAGAAAGCATTCCTGGTGACGTCACTTACTCCGCATACATGACTATTCATGTCAAGCTACTTTCAGATGTAATACATAGAACATACAGAGTTTCTACCATGCATATTAAATGATTACAAACTATGTCAATGCTACATTAACAAATACAACCACAGAACTACCATTACCTCAAAGTACTCTCTTCAATGTCTCACATGCATTCTACAACCTTAATTCATATGGTAATTTACTCCTATGGCTTCCTTATTTTTGTTTTTCTTTTCTGTGCCCCTGACACGCTTCATATGGCCCCTTGCGTCATTCCTCTTCACACTGTTGAAAACCTATTTTCCGCTACATAAATTCTTCCCACAAAAAGTTTTATCTTTTCTTCTACAATTAGATATTCCTGGTAAATCTAGTTCTTGCCCTTTTGACTCTATCATAGACGACTTACCTTGCCTTGTTGACATTATACAATGTAATACTAGGGACACAAGATCTATGAGTGATATTTAATATACAACAAAACGCTGTCGACCTATATTACATACCTTGTACATTGATACACTGTTTGATATTCTCTGAAGGCCTTCACACTGGATACATGAAGCAGGTCTTTCGATTTCTTTGTCCATAGGGTCTGGACGTCGATAATGTTGGGGTGAGGGTTACGGCACACTCGGTAAGGTCCACTATAAAGGCTAAGAAATTTTTTTGCAGATCCTTTCCCCCTTGTTAGCTGATTAATGGTAACTTCCTGTGCACCTGACCTATTTATCCTCGTACCTCTCCTTGAGCGACCACGTGTCTCCATTTTGGATACTGGGATCACACTTTCGCACGATGTACGTAATTAACTACGTTCACTAAGCGAGTCAAGACGAATTATTTTTCGTAGCTATGATTACACACAACCTAACACAGTCGTCACACGCAGCCTAACACATATAAGGTCACACGCAATGTAATTTAAAATTCCCCAAAGTACATGAATATAACACACAAAGAAAATTGCACCCAAAATCACGCAAATAAAATCACAAAGCAACACGGAATATGCAACGCAGTATTTGCAACGCTGATTATGCACAAATTGGATTTGTGACATCAGTGGAAATTTAATAATTTATTAGTACATCCTAGCAGTCTCACAGCATCACGAGAGGGTTCCTAATTTGAACGAGATCCTAGGCTAAACGGTCGCCGTTATGCACGGTACCTGCTTTCCGCAAAACTTTGGCAGGCATCCTCAATTTGAAAATGACACCTGTGTCTTTTGTGAAAGACGCCCACGACCGTTTGCACGAACAAGCATCATTACACAAAATTTCTGCTTATCGGTTAACTTTAAGCTGAAAGTTTGAATAACTTAATGGGAATGGTAACGGAAATATGGCATTGCTGGGAAAAACCAAGTTAGGGTGTTGCAAACAGCAATATTTATTTAATAAGAAAATCATGAAAATACTCCCTGATCGCTCACTTTACTTAGTAGTACGATTATATTGAATGCTCGCTCGTCATCAGTAATACAAAATAAAAGTAGCTATTTTATCCAACCTGACTATCTCTCCTAGCTAAGATGACTGTAGGAGCCATCACGCAGAGCGTCTGTACTCACCAGAGTCTTAGCGGGGAATCCTAATCGTCTTCCCTCGTCCGGGGTCCACAAACAGTGGCCGGAAGGGCTCAGAGAGTCTGCACAGCGGCTATTTGCCAACCAAACGGGACCTGCTAATGCACGGGGAATTTATGTCTCTCTGGTCCGGTGTAGTCACACTCTACTTAATACAGTGGCTGGCTAAACTGCATCTCCACATTCACAGAACCCACAGCAGACAGCCCACGCATACATCAGCAGACGACTCGCATTCACGTTTGCAGACTATACTAAAAGTGATAATATAACACAATTCCTGAGTGTCGGAGTAGCACCTAGGTGTGTTTCGAGTATATGATTGTTGCATAAAGCCATGTACGGCTCACGTGGAGCCGTTACAGCAGTAGTCATTGGATAAATTTTAATAGTATGTCGGACTTCCTTTTCCCCGGCGTAGTGCAGCAACTGGACGTGGCTTGGACTCATCAAGTGGTTGGAAGTATCCTACACGAAATACAGGGTGTTGCAAAAAGGTACGGCCAAACTTTCAGGAAACATTCCTCACACACAAATAAAGAAAAGATATTATGTGGACATGTGTCCCCAAACGCTTAATTTCCATGTTAGAGCTCATTTTAGTTTCGTCAGTATGTACTGTACTGCCTCGATTCACCGCCATTTGGTCCAATTGGATGAAGGTAATGTTGACTTCGGTTCTTGTGTTGACATGCGACTCATTGCTCTACAATACTAGCATCAAGCACATCAGTACGTAGCATCAACAGGTTAGTGTTCATCACGAACGTGGTTTTGCAGTCAGTGCAATGTTTACAAATGCGGAGTTGGCAGATGCCCATTTGATGTATGGATTAGCACGGGGCAATAGCCGTGGCGCGGTACGTTTGTATCGAGACAGATTTCCAGAAAGTAGGTGTCCCGACAGGAAGACGCTCGAAGCTATTGATCGGCGTCCTAGGGAGCACGGAACATTCCAGCCTATGACTCGCGACTAGGGAAGACGAGGACACCCTAATGTCAGCATCAGAGAAGTTGCTGCTGTACGAGGTAACGTTGACCACGTCACTATATGGAGAGTGCTACGGGAGAACCAGTTGTTTCCGTACCGTGTACAGCGTGTGCAGGCACTATCAGCAGCTGATTGGCCTCTACGGGTACACTTCTGCGAATTGTTCATCCAACAATGTGTCTATCCTCATTTCAGTGCAAATGTTCTCTTTACGGATGAAGCTTCATTCCAACGTGATCAAATTGTATATTTTCTCAATCAACATGTGTGGGCTGACGAGAATCCGCACGCAATTGTTCAATCACGCCATCGACACAGATTTTCTGTGAACGTTTGGGCAGGCATTGTTGGTGATGTCTTGATTGGGCCGCATGTTCTTCCAGCTACGCTCAATGGAGCACGTTATCATGATTTCATACGGGACGCTCTACCTGTGCTGCTAGAACATGTGCCTTTACAAGTACGACACAACATGTGTTTTATGCACGATGAAGCTCCTGCACATTTCAGTCGAAGTGTTCGTACACTTCTCAACAAGAGATTCGGTGACCGATGGATTGGTAGAGGCGGACCAATTCCATGCCCTCCACGCTCTCCTGACCTCAAACCTCTTGACTTTCAGTTATGCGGGCATTTGAAAGTTCTTGTCTACGCAACCCCGGTACCAAATGTAGAGACTCCTCGTGCTCGTATTGTGGACGGCTGTGATACAATACGCCATTCTCCAGGGCTGCATCAGCGCATCAGGGATTCCATGCGACGGAGGGTGGATGCATGTATCCTCGCTAACGGAGGACATTTTGAACATTTCGTGTAACGAAGTGTTTGAAGTCACGCTGGTACGTTCTGTTGCTGTGTTTCCATTCCATGATTAATATGATATGAAGAGAAAAAAAAAATGGCTCTGAGCACTGTGGGACTCAACTGCTGTGGTCGACAGTCCCCTACTTAAAACTAACTAACCTAAGGACATTACACACATCCATGCCCGAGGCAGGATTCGAACCTGCGACCGTAGCAGTCGCACGGTTCCGGACTGCGCGCCTAGAACCGCGAGACCACCGCGGCCGGCTGTGAAGAGAAGTAATAAAGTGAGCTCTAACATGGAAAGTAAGCGTTTCCGGACACATGTCCACATAACATCTTTTCTTTATTTGTGTGTGAGGAATGTTTCCTGAAAGTTTGGCCGTACCTTTTTGTAACACCCTGTATTAAGCCATTCTGCCTCTACAGCTGTCCATAATTTCAAAGTGTTACCGATGCAGGATGTTGTGCACGGACTGACTGACCTTTCGATTATATCCTATAAGTGTTCGATGAGATTCATGTCGAGCGATGTGGGTGGCCATATCATTCGCTCAAATTGTCCAGAGTGTTCCTCAACCGAATCGCGATCAACTGTGGCTCGGTGACACGGCATTGTTGTTTGAGAGCATGACGTCCATGAATGGCTGCAAATAGTCTCCAAGTATATGAACATTACCATTTACAGTCAATGATCCTTTCAGCTGCACGAGACGACCCTGTCCATCACATGTTAACACAGCCCACACCATTTTGAAACCACTACCAGTTTATACAGTGTCTTGTTGACAGTTTGGAGCCATGGCTTCGTGGGGTCTGTGCCACACTCCACACTCTAACCCCACCATCAGCTGAAATCTGGACCCACCTGACCAGGACACGGTTTTCCAGTCGCCTAGGGTCCGACAAGTCTACTAATATCAAATACCGGCCTTAATTTGAGGAAGAAATTTCTGAGGATGTACGTCTGGAGTACAGCATGAAACATGGACTGTGGGAAAACCGGAAGAGAAGAGAATCGAAGCATTTGAGATGTGGTGCTATAGACGAATGTTGAAAATTAGTTGGACTGATAAGGTAAGGAATGAGGAGGTTCTTCGCAGAATCGGAGAGGAAAGGAATATGTGGAAAACACTGGTAAGGAGAAGGGACAGGATGATAGGACAGCTGCTAAGACATGAGTGAATGACTTCCATGGTACTAGAGGGAGCTGTAGAGGGCAAAAACTGTAGAAGAAGACAGAGATTGGAATACGTCAAGCAAATAATTGAGGACGTAGGTTGCAAGTGCTACTCTGAGATGAAGAGGTTAGCACAGGGGAGGAATTCGTGGCGGGTCGCATCAAACCAGTCAGTAGACGAAAAAAAAAAGTGTCCGACTGATATCGTCACGAGCTCAGGAGAGCCACTGCAGACGATGTCGTGCTATTGCCAGGGGGGCTCGCGTCGGTCGTCCGCTGTCATAGCCCATCGACGCCAAATTTCACTGCACCGTCCTAACGGATAGATTCATCGTACGCCCCACACTGATTTTCGCGCTTAGTTCACGAAGTGTTGCTTGTCTCTTAGCACTGACAACTCTATCTAAACGCCGCTGCTCTCGGCAGTAAAGTGAAGGGTGTCGGCCACTGCGTTGTCAGTGGTGAGTGGCAATGCTTAAAATTTGGTATTCCCTGCACACTGTTGACGCGCTGGATCTAGTAACACTGAATTCTCTAACGATTTCCGAAAAGGAGTGCCTCATGCATCTAGCTCCAACCACCATTCCGCGTTCAAAGTCCGTTAATTCCCGTCGTGGGGCCATGAACACGTCGGAAAGCTTTTCACATTAAACGCCTGAGTACAAATGATAGTTCCGCTAATGCACTGCCCTTTTGTACCTTCTTCTACTCGATACGACGTCCATCTGTGTACACGCGTGAAGCTATCCCATGACTTTACTCACCTCAATGTAAGTGAGAATGGCTCTAAAATAATGTGAACTAATGCTTGTCTTTTTGACAGGCACTTGCCACGGAAGGCGCGTATTAGGAAAGAATAAAGTGATTAATAAGATTTGCTTAGCGATACAAAAGACTATAAATAAATAGGATATGAGTGCTTTTGTCAATAACTTATCGAAACTTATTTATATACAACTGGAAAATGCTTTGAAATGCGTGGCAGAGTGTCTTTCCGTTGTACCAAATGATTTTTTTTCCCTTTTCCATTCGTATATGGAGTGAAGAACTAATTAAATACCTCTGCGTTCTGCTATTTGTGTACCCTTGTCATCGCGGCCCTTGTGGGAGTTATACTATTTACTTTTGACAATTTAATTAACCTGAATCCTAAATGGGTATATACGAGAATATTGATGACGCAATAGGTCAGTATTCTAGAATAAATCTGAGAGTCTGGCAGCAGCTGTGCGGGAAGTTGATACGCACAGAAGTCGTAAGAAGCTGGGGCATATAAAGGTTAAATCCTTCAATTGAAATATTACATTGACAGCGGTCAGTAACTCGAAACCTTTTTAACTGGTCTCCCTTGGACAAGCAGGCTTCGAGGAACTGTTAAGTGTCAGTGAACAAATTTAGGCTCTGATATCATATCTTTTCGGAAAAGTATGTACCCAGCAGACTGAAGGCATCTGAGGTTAAATGGATGTAATCGATGTCTGTGGTTCCGGGTGACTCATGTTCTAATGCAAGAGCTAATGCAAATGCCACCTTATTTCCTCATAGGTATGTCAGTGTGTAGGATATAGTAGACAGCTTGTATGCTAACCATCGAACCCAGCAACGCTTCGCAATTGCTGAATGTGGTGTTGTTGTGGTCTTCAGTCCAGACTTGTTTGATGAAGCTCTCCACGCTACTCCATCCCGTACAAGCCTCTTCATCTCCGGGTAGCTACTGCAACCTACGTCCCTCTGAATCTGCTTACTGTATTCATCTGTTGGTCTCCCACTACGACTTTTAGCCCTCACGCTTCCCTCCAGTACTAAGGTGATGATCCCTTGATGCCTTAGAATGTGTCCTACGAACCGATCCCTTCTTTTAGTCTCCTTGTACCACAAGCTTCTTGTCAACTTGTGCCACAAACTCCTCTTCTCCCCAATTCTAATCAGTACCTCCTCATTAGTTACGTGATCTACCCGTCTAATCTTCAGCATTCTTCTGTTGCACCACTTTTCAAAAGCTTCTATTCTCTCCTTTTCTTAACTGTTAACCGTCCATGTTTCACTTCCATATATGGCGACACTCCATACAACTACTTTCAGAAAAGACTTCCTGACACTTAAGTCTATTTTCGATGTTAACAAATTTCTCTTGTTCAGAAACGCTTTCCCTGCCATCGCCAGTCTACAATTTATATCCTCTCTACCACTACCATCATCAATTATTTTGCTGCCCAAATAGCAAAACTCATCTACTACTTTAGATGTCTCATTTACGGATCTAATTCCCTCAGCATCAGCTGATTTAATTCAACTACTTTCCGTTATCGTCGTTTTGATTTTCTTGATGTTCATCCTAAATCCTCCCTTCAAGATATTGTCCATTCCGTTCAACTGCTCTTCCAAGTCCTTTTCTGTCTCTGACAGAATTACAATGTCATCGGTGAACCTCATAGTTTTTATTTCTTCTCCATGGATTTTAATACCTACTCCGAATTTTTCTTTTGTTTCTTTTACTGCTTGCTCAATATACAGATTGTAGCGACGCTACAACCCTGTCTCTCTTCTTTCTCAGCCAATGCTTCCCTTTTGTGCACATCGACTCTTATGTCTGCCATCTGGTATCTGTAAAAATTGTAAATAGCCTTTCGCTTCCTATATTTTACCCCTGCCACCATTAGAATTTGAAAGAGAGTATTCCATTCAACATTGTCAAATGCTTTCTCTAAGTCTAAAACGCTATAAACGAAGGTTTGCCTTTCTGTAACCTAGCTTCTATGAAAAGTAGTAGAGTCAGTATTGCCTCGCGTGTTCCTACATTTCTCCAGAATCCAAAATGATCTCCTCCCAGGGGCGGCTTCGACCAGTCTTTTCATTTTTCTGTAAATGATTCGTGCTAGAATTTTACAGTTTTGACTTATTGAACTGATAGCTCGGCAATTTTCATACCTTGACAGCACCTACTTTCTTTGGAAATGGAATTATAATAGTATCCTTATTGAAGTCTGATGGTATTTCACCTATTCCATACATCTCCAGATGGAAGAATTTTGTCATGGCTGGCTCTCCCAAGGCTACCAGTTGCTATAACGTAATCTTATCTACTCCAGGCGCCTTGTTTCGACTTAAGTCTTTCAGTGGTTTGTGAAATTTTTCACACAGTATCATATCTCCCTTCTCGTTTTCTCTACGTCCTCTTCCACATCCGTAATATTGCCCTGAAGTACCTCTCCCTTGCAGAGACCCTCTACGTATTATTTCCACCTTTCCGCTGTCCCTTCTCTGCTTACGATTGGTTTTCCATCTGAGCTCTTGGTATTCATACGGATGGTTCTCTTTTCTCCAAAGGTCTCTTAAATTTTCCTGTAGGCAGCATCTGTTTCACCCCTACTGATATATATATGCTTCTAAATCCCTACATTTTTCCTCTAGCCATTACTGCATTACTCCTTAGCTATTTTACACTTCCTGTTGGTCTCATTTTTTAGACGTTTGTATTCCGTTTCACCTGCTTCACTTATTGCATTTTTATATTTGATCCTTTCATCGATTAAATTCAATATTTCTTGGGTTACGCAAGGATTTCTACTATCCCTCGTTTTTTTACTTACTTGACCCTCTGCTGTCTTCACTGTTTCATCTTTCAAAGCTACCAATTCTTCTTCTACTGTACCAGGGTACTTGTCAATCGTTCCCTAATACTTCCTTCCTCTGATACCCTCTAGAACCTCTGAACCTCTGGTTATTTGAGGATCCGATGTATAATTTTCGAGATAATCTCAACTGAAACTTCAGATGGACCACTCTGTATATGGCGATTTTTTCGCATCCTGTACAAACTCTAGGGATTGATCGATGAGAGGATACGAAACAAAATAGGTCTAATGAACTTACGTCCGGAAATGCGTGGTTTCCATGCTAGAGACCATTATTCAGTCATACACTGTTACAGAGACTGCGGTCTAATACGCGCTGTACAGTGCAGCTACCGTTACAGTATGTGTTGAAAATGGTTTCCATGTTCCTCAACGCATGAATGTCCGTGCCGTAGCATGTTCTGTGTCATACGTTGACATCGGCCAGGCTTCATCCGAACAGTGTGAAAGGCAGCATGGACACGCTGCTCCAGTGTCTCTACATCTGGAATGGGCCTTGCATACTTGCAACTGGAATCCCCTCATCCGGTCCATCGACGAGGGAAGACGCGAGTAAGATGCGTCCGGACATTAACGGCGAAATGGCCTGGAGCACCATTAGCCACATAACCCTTCGAATCATCAATGACAGTTCTTCCAGCAGGGGAAGCGAAGTCACCCGCAAGAAATTCCGACGGTTCCGGCCTGTTATGCGACTTAGAAGGAACACTGGTCCCAAAATACGGTCACCACTTATCCCAGCCCATACATTCCGGCTGCACCGATGCAGACTATTCGCTGTCACCCTACGATACTGGTACTGCACACTACCGCACAGGTAACTTTTATGAAATTTGACGATACCACTCTACCTAAAGGTGGCCTAATGTGTGAAACCACGTCGATGATATTTCCAGACGTTTCCTTCCAAGTTTGTTTCTTATCGTCTATCAGCGTGTGCGGTACAAACCGTGCTAAGATCTTGTGCCATTTCAAACGTTTGTGAGCAGTAGTGCTAAACTGTCTTATCTTATCTTCACGTCTTCTACAATCAATCTCAAAGACAGCCTCCGATCATCCGGAAGCATGTGTCGCACCCGTTCGATGTCATCTTGGATTGTGTTTGTTGAGGTCGACTTCAGCGCCTCTCATCCTCAACACCTTCCTTTCCGTCACTAAGGCCTTTAAACCACTGAAACACACACTGCTTCAACGCCGTACACTTGGACTAACATTCTAAAACTCTCCGTTGTCGTTTGCCATAATGTGTTTGCAGTGACAACAGTTCTAGAGTTCTCACACCGACACTGTTAGATCGGCCGCAGCGTGCACCATTGCTTTCACGACGGGGGGGGGGGGGGGGGGGGGGGGGGGGGGGGGTGACAAGTTTCTCAATGAATATGCGCCGGCGCTTCGCCCTAACCAGCTCATTTTTGAACATATCGCACAATTGTGCTACAATTGTGTTTCACCTTTGGTGTTTGTGAAGGTGACGCTAACAAGCGCTCGTTACATGCAGAATGTTGTCAGACACGTTCTTTTGCAGTTCTTGCAACAGGAAGTTGATGTATTGTTCCCACAGGATAATGCTCGCCCACACACCGCCCATGAAGCGCAACGTGCTATGCATGACATGCAGCAACTCACATGGCCAGGACGATCGCCGAACTTGTCTGTAGTCGATCACCTGTGGGATTTGATGGGACAAAAAGGGACTCGTGCAGAACTACGTAGACGGGTCGAGCAGGCGTGTCGCAACCTATCCCATGATATCGCCAATTTTACGATGCCAGTGTCAGTGTCTGAATTACCGCCATAGAGATACGCCATGTACTAATGTGGGTGTTTCAGCATGGTTCGATACCTGGTACCTCAGAACCGCATATGCTATTGGTCTGTAAATGTAATCATTTCATGTACTCCATATGTACTGTTGCTGAGCCGTGCGTGGCTCCTGTTTCTGCCGTTATTGCTTCACATCTTGTCTTGGCGGTACTCCCGTCTCGTTTCTTATTCGATTTACTGGCGTCACTAAGTTTCTGTCTTTCCTGCACGTGAGTGGCAGCAGCAGCGCTTATCGATAAGAGGACGGTCTTACTATCTTTGGAGCGACAGTTAGTTTTTCGCGTCGTCGTGTGTCGGGAGTACAGTGGGGATGGAGCAGCAGTGAGGTCCACACAGCAATGATTCTCCCGACTGTTGCCGACACACATGACTTGAGTGGGGATGACCTTGGTTGGTCGTTCGAAAGGGTCGTCTCATCAGACGACGTGTGTTTGGTCGCCGACCGCTTCTGGGTTCTCTGTGTGTGTCGACTTGTGATTCGTCCTTGTTATTCCACAGTCACTGGTTTTGGTATTGTTCGAGATGCTTGTGGAAGTGTTTTCTCGCAACTGTGTGTAGCTTGGGTGGTTTTTCCTGAGCAGATATTTTAATGTTGTCTGCCTGCTGGAATATATCAGTCGGTTGTGACGGGGCAGCGAGGAAGTCTCCGAGACGCGAAGCCAGGCCGAACCCACTGGCGGCGTGCACGCGCTGTCGAATTATGAGGTACTAGCTGCGAGAGCGACAGAGGTCGTTGTCCACCGAACCTGGACGCTGAAGCTGAGTGATCAGTTAACCTGTTATGAAATCTCAACTATTGTGACATTTCTATATTCATTTGCGAGTTGTTGCTCCCTCGGCCGTTCGGACTAGCAGCAATGTATGACGTGTTGGAGTTGGCGAAATCCTGCAGCCATCTTCCTATATTGTGATTAATTATTAAATTGACTGTTACTTGCCAGTGAAGTGCACCAGCGGTATTTTGTGCCCTGTGTGTTTGGAGGAAACCAGGTCAGGCTGAAGGCCGTAGATACACTGTCCAACAAGTGCAGTAAGGTGGAGGTTCCCTGCTGTTTGGGGTGCCATTATGTAGCGTCGACGTACGCCGCTGGTGGTGATGGAAGGCGCCATAATGGCTGTACGTTACGCGTATGCCATCCTCCGACAGAGAGTGCAACTATACTGGCAGCATATTGGCGAGGCATTCGTCTTCATGGACGACAATTCGAGCCCACATCGTTTACTTCTTGTGAATGACTTCCTTCAGGGTAATGACATCGCTCGACTAGAATGGTCAGCATGTTCCCCAGACATGAACCCTATCCAACAATTCTGGGATAGATTTAAAAGGGCTGTTTATGGATGACGTTCAAATGGTTCAAATGGCTCTAAGCTTTATGGGATTTAACATCTGAGGTCATCAGTCCCCTAGACTTAGAACTACTTAAACCTAAGGACATCACATACATCCATGCCCGAGGCCGGACTCGAACCTGCGACCGTAGTAGCAGCTCATGGATGACGTAACTCACCAACTACTCTGAGGGATCTACGCCGAATCGCCGTTGAGAAGTGGGACAATCTGGACAACAATTGCCTTGGTGAACGTGTAAATAGTATGCCACGACGAATACGGGCATGTATCAAAGCAAGAGGACGTGCTACTGGATATTAGAGGTACTGGTGTGTACAGCAGTCTGGGCCACCACGTCTGCAGGTCTCTCTGTATGGTGGTACAGCATGCAATGTGTGGTTTTCAAGAGCAATAAAAAGGGCGAAATGATGTTGATGTTGATCTCCATTCCAATTTTCTGTACGGGTTTCAGAACTCTCGGAACAAAGGTGCTGGAAAACTTTTTTCATTTACGTGTAAAGAGAGACTGGGTAAAAGGATTTAGAATGTTCTGTGTTAAACGAGTGCGAATATCTTTGCATGCCAAAACTTTTGGCGAGGAAGGTGGCATGAAGATTGTAGCGGCTGGTTTCCCACTTTTCTATCAGAGTCTTTTAAAGAGGAACAGATTTGGCTTTTTTTGCTCCGATAGGAGCATTTCCCCGTTGGCTCTATAGTATCTCTGTTAATTCTGTTTATTATCTCTGTTAATTCTGACCAGTTAATAGCACAGATTATTTTTATGCCACAGTAACTTCAGTGTGGAATATAGCTTGACACAGGAGGTATTAATTTTACAGTACTATCGCCAAATAAAATTATCCAAAGACCAAAATTTAATTAAACTGACAACTTCCAACTTGTGAAGCTACATCATTAATAGCTACACGAGGTTGCATAAAATTGTTGTATAACCCAGCAAAGCTAATATTTCGGATGCACTGTTCTTACATTACGTAAGGCATTGTATGTCAATGTGTAGTGATAAAATTTTTGTAGTAGTTGCCACCAATCGTAATCATTATACAGGGTGTCTCTAAAGTCACTATCAGTTTCGATGAAATCGCTAATTTGTTTTTCTTTTCTCTGCAGATTATCTTATCTTCGGGAAAGATGTATTGCGCAGAAGTGTTGGTTGCATTATTCGTGCAAGGGTATGCAGACTGTCACATGAAGAGGCCAGAGCGGAATTTACCGTAAATTCCGAGAACCAACCCTATCAAGGGCACACATTCGTCTGCTTATGAACGAATTTAAGCGTACCGGCAGTGTGTGAGATGAGGCAGGCCATGGAATAACCACGCGTATCGGCAGACTCAGCGCGGTAGGTGCAAGCTGCAGGCGGTAGGAGTCCGAAGGCATCATCTCGACTTCAGTAGGGAACTGAATGTCCCTCGCAACACAGTGTGGAACCTCCTACGTTTCAGTCTACGAAAACGTCCTTATCATCTTCAGGTTATGCACCATCTTGAGGACGAGGATTCCGCCTGTCGTCGGATTATGTGTTATGACCTCCCGGAATCTGCAGAGAACGAGAAGTTAACGGACAACACTTCATTCTCCGATGAAGCCACACTGTACGTTTATGGGAAAGTGCACAGACAACAGCTGGGCATTGACATCCGAACGAATCATATGAGGTATCGGAGAAGGAACGTAATACACCGAAGGTCAATGTTTGGTTGGGTATGACAAAAGAAAAAATGTATAGCCCTTTTTTTTTTGCCGAAAGGTCAATAACACGTAACAGCCACTTCGACGTGTTAGGACAGTTCCTTGAACCGTAGCTTCAGGATGATGGTATACGGGATACGTGCTATTTTGTCAAATTCTGACTTTATGAGCCTGTGGCTATGTACAAAATATAGGTTGACTCTTACATAGCAGACAACAGCAACCAGCCACTTTTTTAAAAAGTTATCTTCTACGTAAGAGTCAACCGATACGAGATACAGTTGTGCTTCAGCAAGGTGGTACGCCTCCACATTTTGTACACTTTGTCTGTGATTACCTCAACAGAACCTTTCCAGGGAGGCAGAGGGTCACCTTGGCTGTGATCTTCCCGTTCACCGGACCTTAGATTTTTTGCACGGAGGTATAGGAAGTCCAAAGTTTACACTAGCAATGTGAGTGGTCTGCGTGATCTACGCAATCGTATGAGGGAAGCAGCAGGCCACTTTACGGTTGAAAAGTTACGGTCGACATTTCGTGCGACCACTGAAAGGTGGAGTATGTGTTTTGACCTAGATGGCGGTCATATAGAAGGGCAGTAGAATATGTGCAAAACTTCACAATGAAGTTGATTCTTCAGTCATTGTATTACTTCACTGAAATGGATAGTGACTTTAGAGACACCCTGCATGTATTAAGATGGACACCACCGTGGGATGTGTGTCTAATACCTATCAAATGTGTTCTCTTTTCAACGAAGAGAGTATATTCTTTAAATCTTGCACCCACAGCAAAGCTTGGTCACCATGGAAAATTGCGATTGTATATATTATTATCATTGTCGTTACGAAAGTTTATTGGTTTGCTTGTTCGCATCACGTTTTTAATGTAGATATCTTCTCGCATTTTGACAAGTATCGCATTTGTAAGAAATTCATAAATGAACGTCAGTGCATTAGGGGAGCAAAATAACTGATGATGGTCGAAGTAGAGAGGATATAAAATGTACACTGGCAATGGCAAGGAAAGCGTTTCTGAAGAAGAGAAATTTGTTAACATCGAGTATAGTGTCAGGAAGTCATTTCTGAAAGTATTTGTATGGAGTGTAGCCATGTATGGAAGTGAAACGTGGACGATAAATAGTTTGGGCAAGAAGAGAATAGAAGCTTTTGAAATGTGGTGCTACAGAAGAATGCTGAAGATTAGATGGGTAGATGACATAACTAATGAGGAAGTATTGAATAGGATTGGGGAGAAGAGAAGCTTGTGGCACAACTTGACCAGCAGAAGGGATCGGTTGGTAGGATATGTTCTGAGGCACCAAGGGATCACCAATTTAGCATTGGAGGGCAGCGTGGAGGGTAAAAATCGTAGAGGGAGACCTAGAGATGAACACACTAAGCAGATTCAGAAGGATGTAGGTTGCAGTAGGTACTGGGAGATATAGAAGCTTGCACAGGATAGAAGAGCATGGAGAGCTGCATCAAACCAGTCTCAAGACTGAAGACCACAACAACAACGTCAGTTTGAGGTCTCTCTCTCTCTCTCTCTCTCTCTCTCTCTCTCTCTCTCTCTCTCTCTCTGTATATATATCACACACAGTTTTGTTTTCGTCTGGGGCAACAGATAACATCGGGACAACGGATAACATCGTCCGAGAATTAAATGAAAAATCCGCCGTTCCGCTCCACCAGTTCGCTTGTTATTTGACTTAAAAAAAATCTAATGACTACTGGCATTAGCTGCTAACGGGCATTAAAATAAATGGACAGTGAAAGTAGAAAATTTGTGCCAGACAAGGACTCAGACCAGGATTTTTCGCTTCGCGCAAATAGCCACCTTGACCAGTTGTGCAATCCAGACAAATTTCCAAGTTATCCACACACTACTGACGCAGTGTCCCTGTCCACACTTCTCACCACTCGTATCGACCCGTAATTCCCATAGCAGTTTCGGCTTGTTTGTACATCTGCACAGAAAAGATCATTGGCTGTCTCATTCTCATTGTATGCCTGTGGTGTCTATTCCTTCAGACATGCCTGAATGAACAGACACCACATGAATACAAAAATATGTAGTCTATAGTAGGCGAAACTGGAACAGTTCTCTTGCAGTGGAAAATGGAAAGTACAATAAAACTTTCACACAAAACCTACCTCTTCAAAAGCCAGTTGTCTAGTTTCGAAAATTTGGGCTTCTCAAACGTCTATGTGCACTGCCCCATTGCATCTCCATACTGTAATTAAGTGTTCAGCACTTACAGTTCCAGCAGTGAGCAGGCAGGCTCAGCTTAGACCCTTAGAACAGGCGAGAGCTGCGACCACGTTCACATTCCATCACTGCCACAGGCAGACTTACCGTTTGACATGCCAGGTGTGCCAAACTAACTCAGTTTTTTTATCCTATGTCTTCCTCCTAGTAAATATTCAGAAATAAGAAGCGCTCTATCTAATTACAGTGTGAGTTTGGTCAGTTCACGAGGCGTGCTTGGACACGAGAATGGCTATGGCGTGTTATGTTGGAAAGCAGGTAATTCAGTTTCGAATCCTAGTCATTTCAAAAATTTGTCATGTGATGCTCTGAACTGGAGCTGTGTTACAGCTAGTTCACTTTTATAATGTGATTATCGGTATTTCCTGTTAGTAAATGCTGGGAATCGTGGATTGAGTGTAAGTAACTAGACATTTCCTAATGGTCTTGAGTGCGTGCTGACAGAACTTACTCTAATTTACCTTGCTATCTGATACATCCACAATCGGCCATTCGTATTAATTATATCCCAATAAAATTACAATACTTGATTACAGTATGTAGCTACCATATATGTGACGACGCACACTGTTTCGTTATTTGCTCAAATACATCAAAGCGGTTTATCTGCGTGGGATAGTTCGCTACCCCCTGAACAGAACCCCTTCCTTCGTCATAGATTCAAAATGCCATATTAAGAGGTGAAGTAAATAAGCGCATAGGTAGTAACAAAGGACATTTGTCAAGTCTGTTCGTTTGGATGCTCGCATTAAGTGTGTTCCGTCTGCAAATTCACGTCAGTTAAGTGTTACACCCGAGCTCCTTTCATGTGGCTCACATT
Source organism: Schistocerca gregaria (assembly GCF_023897955.1). Classification (NCBI taxonomy): domain Eukaryota; kingdom Metazoa; phylum Arthropoda; class Insecta; order Orthoptera; family Acrididae; genus Schistocerca; species Schistocerca gregaria. The sequence goes on from NC_064920.1 coordinate 1,025,959,617, forward strand.
GATATTAAACATGAACGATGAAAGGAGTTGTAGGAGGGAAAGTCCTAATTTATCCTCTCACGAACATTGAAGATATCAGTTACGGAGCCTACATGGCGAAGGATAAGGTGGCCTTTTTGAACGAGTCTTTTTAGAATTTACTAGCAGTGAATTGAGGAGACCAACGAAAATATAAATCAGGATCGTCTGACGCGACTTTGAAATTCAGTTTAATAGCGAAAACTGATCCAGCAATATACACTTTATGTCAAGCACCCCAGAGCGAATTGCCATCGCGAAGAACATTTACACTAAACATCGAGCGTTTTAATTGGAAGTCAAATGTTGTAGTTGTCTAAAAAAAAAAAGTATATGTCTTATTAGTAAACTGCGCTCTAAAGAAGTAATCGTACTGCATTTACAGACAATCAGTGTCAAGCATCAGTATCAAATCCAAATTGATGACTTTGTGAAAATTGGCTTATTGTGTGTCGAGTTAAATATGCTAATAACTGCTACAATAGTACTTTGCTGTTAATGAAACCCTGTTCCAACGATAAACGTTGATCCATAAACTCGCAATAGTAAATGGTGTTCCTCAATATTCATACGGCTTTAATACAGTGAAATATAACTAGTAGCGCCATGAAAAATAATTCTTGTAATGATTGCATATGATTAGATTCTGTGAGTCACTTGTATGCCCACGTTACTATTACTCCAGATTTAAGAAGAATAGCTGTATTAACTACTGGAATCTGTTACTCCAGATGCAAGCAGATTAGCTGGTGAACAAGTAATGGAATTTGCATACGATAAAAAGCTTGACTTCCCATTGGTGGCCGTAGCATTCTTGGTTAAGTAGTTGGTGCTAGTCTTTTACCGAGGAGAGCTTAAAGTAAAGAGACAAAAATTAAAGCTTCTGAGACAATAAGCAAGATTTTTTACAGTTGTAGTCCAATTGAAAGACGTCCTGTATGTAATATTTCATGCCTCCCTTCTCGTACTACATCTCGTCGTCGTTGAATTACTGTAACTAATGGAACTCCAAATCCTGTTGTCAATAAACGAAATCATTTCGCTGGGCCTCATACTAAGCATAATAGGTGAAATGAGTGATTTTAGTCAGTTGCCAACGTTAGTCATTTAGTAAACATCTCTCGAATATAGATTTCTCATAACAGGAAATAACTCCCTGTCCCCAGAGGACGCGGAAGGCCGAACGGTACCGACCGACCGCCGTTTCATCCTCAGCCGAAAGACGTCACTGGATGCAAATATGGAGGGGCCTGTGGGCAGCACACCGCTCTCCAGGCCGTTGTCAGTTTTCGTAACCAGTGCCGCTACTTCTCAATGAGGTAGCTCCTCAATTGGCACCACAAGGGCTGAGCGTGCCTCTTTTGCCAAGAGCACTCGGCAGACGCCAACGGTCACCCATCCAAGTGTTCACCAAGCCCGACCGCGCTTAAATTAGGTAATCTGACCTGAACCGTTGTTACCACTGCCGCAAGGCCGTTGACAAATCAGGAAATGCGCGGCCATGAATTATTGCAGTTGGTGATTCTACGGTTAAGAACAATGTTTGTCCAATAATTAAGAGTTAAACAGGGACTACACCCAGAAATCACGCACTGCTGTCGCTAGAGGGCTTCTCACTCACAAAGGACAATCTGCAGGGGCTCGGTCTGATAACCAGGAGGAAACAATAACAATTGATGACTGAACGGAAATACAAATCTTAGAGATAAACGTGAGGCAATAAAGTACGTAAAATATACAATGAAGCGCCAAAGAAACTGGTATAGGCACGCGTATTCAAATATACAGATATGTAAACAGGCAGAATACGGTGCTGTGGTCGGCAAAGCCTATACAGTGTGTTACAAAAAGGTACGGCCAAACTTTCAGGAAACATTCCAACATCGGTGCAGCCGGAAAAAGATCCTCCAAGAACAGGACCAACGACGACCAAAGAGAATCGTTCAGCGAGACAGAAGTGGACCCCTTCCGCAAATTGCTGCAGATTTCAATGCGATGCCATTAACAAGTGTTAACGTGTGAACGATTCAACGAAACATAATCGATATTGGCTTTCGGAGCCAAAGGCCCCTCGTGTACCCTCGATGATTGCACGACACAGAACTTTTCGCCTCGTCCGGGCCTGTCAACACCGGTATTGGACTGTTGATGACTGGGAACATGTTGTCTGGTAGATGAGTCTCATTTCAAATTGTATCGAGCAGATGGACGTGTACGGGTATGGAGACAACCTCATGCATCCACGGATCCTGCATCTCAGCAGGGGACTGTTCAAGCTGGTGGAGGCTCTATAATGGTGTGGAGCGTGTGCAGTTGGTGTGATATGGGACTCCTGATACGTCTAGATACGGTTCTGACAGGGATCACCTGGATCTGTTCATGTCCATTGTGCATTCCGACGTAATTGGGCAACTCCAGAAGGACAATGCGACACTCCACACACACAAAAAAAAGGTTCAAATGGCTCTGAGCACTATGGGACTTAACATCTATGGTCATCAGTCCCCTAGAACTTAGAACTACTTAAACCTAACTAACCTAAGGACAGCACACAACACCCAGACATCACGAGGCAGAGAAAACCCCTGTCCCCGCCGGGAATCGAACCCGGGAACCCGGGCGTGGGAAGCGAGAACGCTACCGCACGACCACGAGATGCGGGTACTCCACACGTCCAAATTGCTACAGAGCTGATACCAAAGACACGTTACGAACCAGATAAATAGGTAGTGAAAATAATGGGTAGGCAATAATTACGTATTTCGTTTGGAAATGCGGTGTAATCGAGTGTGACTTATTGTACTTTAATTTCTGGCCAAAACCTGTCTACCACTTGACACTGAGGACAGGGTGCGTTGTCGTCGTGGAACAGCCAACGGATCACAGTACAGTTCATTTTATTTCCACATTGCCTCAGGAAATCATTTCAACACTCGGAATTAATAACGATTGTTAACTGACGTACTTTGGAGAAAAAATTTTTAGTGGACTGTCAAAAAAGAAAACAACCATCGTAATGAAAAATCTCCTTGTGCGTCACAGTTATATTCTCTTTACAGTTTTGATAAGGAAAATAATAATAAAAGATTGCATGGTCAGTGATCCAGCCGATGTTTTCTTAATTACACTGACAACGGCCACGATTTCACTGAGACAACATGTCTTCGATTATGCATTTTCGTTAGTTCTCACTTATTTACTGTCTTCGAAGAGCGTGATAAAATGGTCGTGTTGCTTGGTTTCTGTATCATATCCTGACAATTTCTTTGCTTTCTATAATAGCAAATAGAACTTGACGCTAGCATGTTTTCTGTGAAATTTACAAACACGAAATCACCAAGTACGTCGAAGACCGTCTAAGAAAACGAGCGTTCCGACCTAACTGACGCTATCCCACGCATAACGTATGCTCAACCGATTGAAAGCAGCTCGATTGAGGCACTTGGAGTGAGAACCCGCCAGTAACACCCCTCTATCTACAGGTATGAAATGCTCCTTACTTTTAGGTCGGATTGCGAACGCAGCATCGTCACGAGACTTTTACAATTCTACTTGTAATCTGTACAGATTGGGAAAGAAAACGAACCTTTGTGATTTTTAGCAAGACCACAGAAGAGAGAGTATACAGAAAGGAAAGCAGAGGGCGACTCCTTTGATTAGTATGAAGACAAATGTTGCGCTCGACGCCATACTGGAACCCTGTAAATGCGAAACGAAAGCAGCATATTATTGTGTCTCGAAATGGAGATTCGTTCGAAATGGAAGTAATCTAAAGGACTGCATGAAAACTTTTATGAAAGGTAATGCTAGTGAAATAAGTTCTGATAAATCTTTAGTAAAAACATATCACATAAGCTTTTAAATTCAGTATCGTTCACAGTGCAAGCTGTGAAATGCCACTGCTTTTAGCTTCAGTTTACAGTGAAACTACTTTTTTTTTGTAAATATCGGTTTGTTTCCTTGCAGTTTTTTTTGTTCTCAGTTTTTCTTTCCTGGGACTCTGAGGTGATCAACCATCAGCTGTTAAAGAGCACTTCAGGGGTTTTAGTATTTGTATCAGAGCTGTAATTTTCATTCATTTTTTAACCTGGAAGCAAAACTGTTTACGTGCATGTCTGGATGGACAGTCATTGAAAACGATTGGCAGCCATCTGGAATTAATCGAAAATAAACTGGCGTAAACTAATAGCCGAAGTGATTAAGGTCACCGCTCGCGATAAGCGGGACATCCGACTTTTAGTCCAGACCCGACAAAAACGTTATGCCACTAATAGGTAGTACGTCTACACGTAACACAGTTGATGACAAGGTATCTGCAGTCAGCGAATTTATTTCGAAATAACTTAGGCATTACTTTAAATAAACAGAGTAGGCTGCATCAAAATTTAATTTATACAAACGTTTTGACTTAGTTCCAGACGTATAAGTTCATTGTGTAAGGTGGTCATGATATTTTGATTTTTGTATGTTTTCGATGTGCACGTCAGGGAGAGAGAGAGAGAGAGAGAGAGAGAGAGAGAGAGAGAGAGAGAGAGAGAGAGAGAGAGAGAGAGAGTTACGTTACTGTTCAAGAATCTTTGGTCTTGTCGTGGCACAGTCTTTGCCTCTGCGCAGTCTGATACATGTTTAGTTGAACTGTGGTAGGTTCAAATGGCTCTGAGCGCTATGGGACTTAACATCTTAGGTCATCAGTCCCCTAGAACTTAGAAGTAGTTAAACCTAACCAACCTAAGGACATCACACACATTCATGCCCGAGGCAGGATTCGAACCTGCGACCGTAGCAGTCGCGCGGTTCCGGACTGCGCGCCTAGAACCGCGAGACCACCGCGGCCGGCGAACTGTGGTAGGTCATGGGAGTATTCAGCAGTGCTGTGTTGAATTGTGATGGTATCTATTAGATGAAGAAAGGTTTGCTGTAAAGGATAGCAAGGATGAATAAGATGTGTACAGCAGAAAGTGAAAAGGATATAAATTTTGAATAATGATATTGTTTTTGAAGAGAACAAGTTTGAGGTAAGGAATTATTATTGTCAACTAGTTAAGTTGCTCAGAGCTGAGAGAGGGAGCACCCCACTCCCCTGAGTCACGCATTAACATATTAACTGATTATGCGGTTTGATTTTTATAGTAATTCTCTGTTAACGTTGTAAGCTTTTAAAATTATTGTTCACTTTATTAAGCACAGTATTGTTTAGACGTGTGTTATGTGTGAAGATCACGCGAAGTTTTCCTCTGTCTTTCTGAATACATACTTCATTCTAAACTCGTTGTCTTGGAGTATCATTTCACAGGAATAGTTATTCTTCCCATCCCACTGATTGTCATTACGCGCTGCCACATGAAACAGTTTGAATATGCCTCTATTTAGAAATAGAAATCTAGCTTAGTCGCTGCCTGCTTGCTGTGTGCTGTTGTGCTTTCGAGAAATCTGCAACAATGTTGTCAAGAAGCGAGGTAAGTGGAAATTTTGATTGGGGCCAGATACTTATTTTACTTCAGTTGCGCATTTAATACGAGGGGGAGTTGTAAAATAAGTTTCCCCTGTTGACTGTTGGCAGAGTTGTATGATGAAGGTGAAAGACGACACGGCAGGTGAACGCGCACGTGCAAGAAATCGATACACCATTGGGTAGAGGTCGACCGCGATCAAGCAGATGGCGCTGTCGCAATGCCTGCGCAAAGCACAGGCCAGAAGCCCAGTTTTTGCCGGAGCTATGGAGAGAAGGTGCCTTTTGGAGTCGTAGTCAAAGGCGGAAGTGACAGCTGTTATCCGCTATGAATGGGCACGTAAAGTATCAGGCACAGAAGTACATAACCACCTTGTTGAGATGAATTGATCAGGTGTGATGTTGAGGAAAATGATGCGCAGATGGTGCCAGCAATTCATTGATGGACGTCAGCAAGTGCAGGAGATACCGAGACCTGGACGGACGCGCACGGCCGCTACAAATGCAAACGTCAGGAAGGTGGATTACATGATTAAAGCTAACCGGCGGAACACCATCGATGGAATAGCGGCAGAACTTGGAATGACATGAGCGAGCTCACAAGAGCATCCACGACATTCTTCGATACAGGAAGGTGTCAGCACGATGGGTGCCCCGCCAGCTGACCCCGACACACATGGAACAACGCATGTCGTTCAGCCAGGAACAGCTCGTGCGTTACCATGAATCTGGCAATGACCATCCACCACTACACGCCCGAATCGAAGTGCGTATTCATGGAGTGGAAACATACGTCGTCACCTGTCCGAAAGAAGTTCAAAAGCACTCCGTCTGCAGGTAAAGTGCCACTCACCGTTTTCTGGGACACCAATGGAGTTTTGCTGCTGGACTTTCTGGAGGATGCGACCACCAATGCTTCGCGGCACTGTGCCACTGTGTCGAAACTGAAAGAAGTGATTCGGAAAAAGCGGCCTAGCCTTCTCAGATCTGGCGTTCTGCTGTTGGATGACAATGCGAGACCACACACGGCGACGGCAACGCAAAACCATATTGCAACTCATGGTTGGGAGCACCTACACCATCCGCCTAACACTCCGGATCTCGCACCAAGTGACGTCCATCTGTTTCCTGCTTTGAAGAAGACTCTCGGCGGAAGGCGCTTTGGCAGCAATGCTGACGTCAAACAAGCCGTTCAACGCTTCTTCCATATGCAACGCCCTGATTTTTTCCTGGAATGTTTTTTGAAGCTTATAAAGCGGTATGACAAATGTCTCAATGTCCTTGGAAATTATGTAGAAAAATAAACATTTGTCTTATCTTTAATGTCTCATTCTCTTTTTTTCCCCTTCGCACACAGCTCTGACCACAGTCGACAGGGGAAACTTATTTTCCAACTCCCCCAGGTATAAAGACATCCTGCATTTAGATCAGTTTTAGTTCAATTCAAGTTAGGTACTATTTAGTCAAAGGTTAGCACAGGAGTTTAAGTTGTATAACAGTTTGTGGGTGCATATTTTTGGTAATACATAGAGTTTTAGAGAGTGGGAGGTAAATCTGGGCTAATTTCAGACAGAAATAAATATAATAGGAAGGTTACAATTGTAACATATTACGTAACATGAATCATATTCGTTTAATAAGCGACGGTTGATAAGTGTCACAAAGAAACTTGTCAAGCTATGTCCTAAATACAAGGTGTGTTTCAGCTTTTCCATTATGTAACTGTTGGTGTGTAATGTCTTCTCTTTCATTATTTTCTTCCAGCAGAAGTACGACAGTAAATCGTGATCAGTAATTTGAGAAACGTGAGTCTACTTGCACGAGCTGTTCACGACTTGTACATGTCACCGTCAGACAGTGTGCGCAATAAAATATTTTTAATTTCTATTTCCTTCATACTTTAATGAGATATAACTTTCGTTCCAACAATAGAAACAATTTCGATATGTTAGCTACATTTAGCACTCAGCAATGTTATCACCTAAACTGAACGAAACGTAAAGTAGCCTACACCCATATTTTTCACTGCAAGCCCTTCAACTTTTATGATGCAAAGTACTAGGAAGTTATTCAGACTAACTAACTATCAACACCGAAAAATAGACACTTCATCATCGAGCTGTGATATGAGACTGTAAGACCCGGGAGAAATAAATTTTGTGCCCATTTTTCTTTCCTCAGAATAGAATGAGAAAACGTCCAAATGTGAAACAACCTGTTTTTCATTTTTTGAAGGAAAGGGAGAACATCTACCTGAAAAGTAAGCTCAAAAGTTGATGTACCTGTGCTTCATTTACGAGGGTCACTCCAAAAGAATTGCAGAATATATATTTTTTTAAATCCATGTTTAAAAGTTTTACAGTGAGTAGATACATCCTTTAGAAATATTTCTTTAGAAAATATTTTAATTTCTCCACATAATTTCCATCCCTCTCAACTGCCTTACGCCATCTTGGAACCAGCGCCTGTATACCCGCACGGTAAAATTCTGGACCAACCTGTTGGAGTCACTGTTTGGCAGCATGCACAAGGGAGTCATCATCACCTTGTGCCACGAAGAGACTCTTTCAGTTTCCCAAAGAGATGATAGTCACATGGAGCCAGGTCAGGACTGTAAGGCGGGTGTTTCAGTGTTGCCCATCCGAGTTTTGTGATCGCTTCCATGGTTTTTTGACTGACATGTGGCCGTGCATTGTCGTGCAACAGCAAAACATTCTGCTTTTGCCGATGTGGTTGAATACGACTCAGTCGAGCTAGAAGTTTCTTCAGCGTCGTCACATATGCATCAGAATTTATGGTGGTTCCACTTGGAATGATGTCCACAAGCAAGAGTCCTTCGGAATCGAAAAACACCGTAGCCGTAACTTTTACAGCAGAAGGTGTGGTTTTGAATTTTTTTTCTTGGGTGAATTTGCATGATGCCACTCCATTGATTGCCTCTTCGTCTCTGGTGAAAAATGGTGGAGCCATGTTTCATCACCTGTCACAATTCTTCCAATAAATTCATCTCTACCATTCTCGTATTGTTCCAAAAGTTCACTACATATCGTTTTTCTTGTTTCTTTGTGAGCCACTGTCAACATCCTGGGAACCCACCTGGCACAAACCTTTTTTAACGCCAACAGTTTCAGTATTCTGCAAACACTTCCTTCCCCTATCCCAACGCAGCGTGACAATTAGTTCACTGTGATGCGTCTGTCAGCAGTTAAATCTCTGCGCATTGTCTGGAGTGTGTGCAGTACGTGGCCTGCCGCTGCTAGGACAATCCTTAATATTGCCGTGCCCGCTTTCATCACGTAACTTGCTTGCCCACCAACTAACTGTATTGCGATCGACAGCAGCATCTCCATACACCCTTTTCAACCTCTTGTGGGTGTTTCCCACTGTCTCGTTTTCACAGCACAGGAATTCTATGACAGCATGTGGCTTCTGACGAACGTCAAATGTAGCAGCCATCTTGAAGACATGCTGTGACGGCGGCACTCACGGGAACAGGTTAAACTAAGTTTGAAAACTAGCGGGAAGGATGTATCTACACACTGCAAAACTTTCACACATGCAGAATGAAAACTGTATTTTTACAAAAATGTGTGCATTTCTTTTGGAGTGACCCTCGTACACACAATATTTTTTACGGTTTTCTAATCTTTTATTTTTTACGGCAAGAAGACCGGGGAACTCATTTTTTTCTTGTACTGCTATCGGACACTTCATGACAACTGTCGTTGCTCTCCTGTGTGACCTTTTCTCTTACTACTGCTCATAATATATTTTTAGCCGTTAACAGTACATCGAACAACTATTGACTTGTAGTTAAGTCCAACAGCTAAAATGTACAATTAACAAAATAAACAAAAGGTTCCGATCGCCTTTTGCTTCAGACACTGCTTTTCCTAGGTTTCAATATGTCGGACTTCAAGCATGGTCACTAAATTTTGGCGGATGGGTTGCAGCCGAGTTTCTATTCTGTATACTCTTTGTGCTGAGGAAGACACCAGGTTAAATGGTGTTATTCTAGTACGCGGATGAATAAGCCCACATTTTTGGACAAATATCGTGGTGTTTATCGCCTCATGAACATGGTTAAATTCGGACAGATCAATGTCACTGGGATCTCATCGCGTCCGCCACGTAACTCTCCTCTTCCTTATATATCATTTATATGCTCCCTTATATATCATCCTTATACGTCATATATCCAAATCATAGGGCTTGCCTCTCAACCGATAACACGCGAAAAACTACTGTTTACACGCCGCGGCGCAGATGCCAGCGAGGTAGGCTGCACAGGTCATTCCATCACCGCAAAGGTTCTATTCTTGCGAGGGCGCGCTGGTCGCCTATTTTTATCCATCGATTGCGAGCGGCCACCAGCGTCACGTAACTGGAGAGACGGCGCCAAGTGACGTTCCTCGTCGAGAGTCCTCCACCCCCACCACGGGGCCCGGCGTCCTCCGGCTCTACACTGAGCGATCGAACGTCTTCGAGGAAAGTGCAGGTAACGCAGGCCTGTACGGGGACCACATTCACGCACAGCACAAAACAGGGAAAAAATGTAGTCGTTCATTCTAACGAACGTAAGAAGCTTTCCCCTAAGTTAATACTTACCCACAATTTTTCCTTCTCTTCCTTTTCCTACTTACGAATTCCAGTTGCACATCACGGTTAAATTTTCTTCTCCGTTAACAATCTGAATAATTTCTATTATCACATCATTGATTTTTCGAATCACATCAAATTTTACCGCGTATTTTGGCAACGATAATGTGTTCACTACGCTGCTCTTACTAGTTTATCGGCTTTACAGTTTTGTTACTCATTATTACAACCACTCGTGGTCAGGTGAGTACATGCCTGAAATTACAAGGAAGGTTACTGCAAAGAAACTTTTGGTTACAGGTGAAATACTTCGACGACGGATGAAAGAAGGAACCGGCCACTGTGACCGAGCGGTTCTAGGCTCTTCAGTCCGGAACCACGCGGCTGCTACGGTCTCAGGTTCGAATCCTGCCTCAAGCATAGATGTGTGTGATGTCCTTCGGTTAGTTAGGTTTAAGTAGTTCTAAGTCTAGGGGACTGATGCCCTCATATGTTAAGTCCCATAGTGCTGAGAGCTATTTTTGAAGAAAGAAGGGTGTACAAAAATATAGGAAAGACATAAATACAGGAATATAAATCACTCAGGAAGGAAATAAAAGGAAGTGCAGGGGAGTCTAGGCGAAATGGCTGTACAGCATATGTGAAGAAAGTCGAAACAAAAATGGTTCAAATGGCTCTGAGCACTATGGGACTTAACATCTATGGTCATCAGTCCCCTAGAACTTATAACTATTTAAACCTAACTAACCTAAGGACATCACACACATCCATGCCCAAGGCAGGATTCGAACCTGCGACCGTAGCGGTCGCGGGGTTCCAGAATGAAGCGCCTAGAACCGCTCGGCCACTCCGGCCGGCTATAATAATTCCAATCCCAAAGAAAGCAGGTGTTGACAGTTCAATAAGTCACAGCTGCAAAATACACTCCTGGAAATTGAAATAAGAACACCGTGAATTCATTGTACCAGGAAGGGGAAACTTTATTGACACATTCCTGGGGTAAGATACATCACATGATCACACTGACAGAACCACAGGCACATAGACACAGGCAACAGAGCATGCACAATGTCGGCACTAGTACAGTGTATATCCACCTTTCGCAGCAATGCAGACTGCTATTCTCCCATGGAGACGATCGTAGAGATGCTGGATGTAGTCCTGTGGAACGGCTTGCCATACCATTTCCACCTGGCGCCTCAGTTGGACAAGCGTTCGTGCTGGACGTGCAGACCGCGTGAGACGACGCTTCATTCAGTCCCAAACATGCTCAATGGGGGACAGATCCGGAGATCTTGCTGGCCAGGGTAGTTGACTTACATCTTCTAGAGCACGTTGGGTGGCACGGCATATATGCGAACGTGCATTGTCCTGTTGGAACAGCAAGTTCCCTTGCCGGTCTAGGAATGGTAGAACGATGGGTTCTATGACGGTTTGGATGTACCGTGCACTATTCAATGTCCCCTCGACGATCACCAGAGGTGTACGGCCAGTGTAGGAGATCGCTCCCCACACCATGATGCCGGGTGATGGCCCTGTGTGCCTCGGTCGTATGCAGTCCTGATTGTGGCGCTCACCTGCACGGCGCCAAACACGCATACGACCATCATTGGCACCAAGACAGAAGCGACTCTCATCGCTGAAGACGACACGTCTCCATTCGTCCCTCCATTCACGCCTGTCGCGACACCCCTTGAGGCGGGCTGCACGATGTTGGGGCGTGAGCGGAAGACGGCCTAACGGTGTGCGGGACCGTAGCCCAGCTTCATGGAGACGGTTGCGAATGGTCCTCGCCGATACCCCAGGAGCAACAGTGTCCCTAATTTGCTGGGAAGTGGCGGTGCGGTCCCCTACGGCACTGCGTAGGATCCTACGGTCTTGGCGTGCATCCGTGCGTCGCTGCGGTCCGGTCCCAGGTCGACGGGCACGTGCACCTTCCGCCGACCACTGGCGACAACATCGATGTACTGTGGAGACCTCACGCCCCACGTGTTGAGCAATTCGGCGGTACGTCCACCCGGCCTCCCGCATGCCCACTATACGCCCTCGCTCAAAGTCCGTCAACTGCACATACGGTTCACGTCCACGCTGTCGCGGCATGCTACCAGTGTTAAAGACTGCGATGGAGCTCCGTATGCCTCGACAAACTGGCTGACACTGACGGCGGCGGTGCACAAATGCTGCGCATCTAGCGCCATTCGACGGCCACCACCGCGGTTCCTGGTGTGTCCGCTGTGCCGTGCGTGTGATCATTGCTTGTACAGCCCTCTCGCAGTGTCCGGAGCAAGTATGGTGGGTCTGACACACCGGTGTCAATGTGTTCTTTTTTCCATTTCCAGGAGTGTACTAACACGAATTCTTTACAAACGAATGGAAAAACTGGTAGAAGCCAACCTCGGGGAAGAACAGTTTGGATTCCATAGAAATATTGGAACCTGTGAGGCAATATTGACCTTACGACTTACCTTATAAGAAAGATTAAGGAAAGGCAAACCTGCGTTTCTAGCATTTGTAGACTTAGAGAAAGCTTTTGAAAGTGTTGAGTGGAGTACTCTCTTTCAAATTCTGAAGGTGGCAGGGGTAAAATACAGGGAGCGAAAGGCTATTTACAATTTTTACAGAAACTAGATGGCAATTATAAGAGTCGCGGGGCATCAAAGGGAAGCAGTGGTTGGGAATGGGGTGAGACAGGGTTGTAGCCTCTCCCCGATGTTATTCAATCTGTATATTGAGCAAGCAGTAAAGGAAACCAAAGATAAATTCGGAGTAGGTATTAAAATCCATGGAGAAGAAATAAAAACTTTTAGTGTTGCCGATCACATTGTAATTCTGTCAGAGACAGCGAAGGACTTGGAAGAGCAGTTGAGCGGAATGGATAGTGTCTTGAAAGGAGGATATAAGATGAACATCAACCAAAGCAAAACAAAGATGATGGAATGTAGTCGAATTAAGTCGGATGATGCTGAGGGAATTAGATTTGGAAATGAGACACTTAAAGTAGTAATGGAGTTTTGCTATTTGGGGAGCAAAATAACTGATGATGGTCGAAGTAGAGAGGATATCAAATATAGACTGGCAATGGCAAGGAAAGTGTTTCTGAAGAAGAGAAATTTTTTATTATCGAGTATAGATTTAAATGAGAGGAGGTCGTTTCTGAAAGTGTTTGTATGGAGTGTAGCCATGTATGGAAGTGTAACGTGGACGATAAATAGCTTAGACAAGGAGAGAATAGAAGCTTTCGAAATGTGGTGCTACAGAAGAATGCTGAAGATTAGATGGGTAGATCACATAACTAATGAGCGGGTATTGAATAGAATTGGGGAGAAGAGGAGTTTGTGGCACAAGTTGACAAGAAGAAGGGAAAGGTTGGTAGAACATGTTCTGAGGCATCAAGGGATCACAAATTTAGTATTGGAGGGTAAAAATCATAGAGGGAGACCAAGAGATGAATACATTAAGCAGATTCAGAAGGATGTAGGATACAGTAAGCACTGGGAGGTGAAGAAGCTTGCACAGGATAGAGCAGCATGGAGAGCTGCATCAAACCAGTCACTGGACTGAAGACCACAACAACAACAACAACAACAACAAGACGGGAATGCAGTCTTTCTACCCCACTACTCAATCTGGAAAGAAGGGATACAAAAGCATACACTCTTTTACAAATTGTGTTATGAAACTTATCATTTATATCTCTCAGTTGTTCCAATAAGCATACTCTTTTACACAAATTGTATTATGAAATCATCATTTATATTTATCTGTTATTCCAACATGCGAACAGAAAAATCTATGAAGTATTTTTGTGTCTAGTGTACACAAAAAATATGAAATTCTATTTTTCAGTTCCAAGAGAATACTGAAATTTTGTGATCTTAAATTTCAGTTTTCCTGCAACTTCAAGAAGTTTATTTATACCCCTTTGCTTCTTACTTCCTCAGTTATAAATGACGAAAAAAATGGAGGGAAGTCCCTCTGCTCCCGGGGAGTGAACGCGCCAATTGGAAAGGTGAGAGAGCGAGAACCTGTCGCGCCAACGTTAGAGCAAAGCCCAGTTTGCAGACATCCATTGATGTGGAAAAGACTAGAACGAAGAAGTTGTGTAGAGTGTGTTACATGATGAGCCACGGTTGCATATTTCCGCCCAGCGCCGTTGTCGAAGCAGCTTAGTGTAAGGAATGTAATAAATTAGAACTATAATATTATGCTTGAACCAGTGTTTCGTGACGTTTACTAAATACAATTGTTTATCGAAATTGTGTGTGACAAGCTTACATTTCAGACTGGCATCACTTCAGCTATATTAGAATTTTATTCATAATCCACCAACTGCTCTGAACGATCCTAAAAGTGAGAGTTTTCACTTAAACAGTAAATTAAGTTATTTGCTAAAATATGCCAAATAACCTGATCGTTAATGTCGTTTTCGAATACCCCACTTGTTCATCAGAGTGAAGAAGTTTATTTAATACAAAATTATATTTACTCAGTTTTGCTGATAGAAGTAATACTGAGTACGTTTTATTTGCTATGCAAATTTGGACCTGAAAAGTGAATTGCACAGTACGTGTGCACTACACCACCTTAATTGCTTTCTTCACGTTCTACGCGGTAAATGCTGATCTGTGATTGGTGAAGTTTCGTTGCAGAATATTATGTTTATATTTTACAAGATGATTCATACTAAAAGTGACTGTTGAGTCTGTAATAGAGCAGAACGGATTCCATACTTTACAGGGTTGCACATTATTAATCACTCTAATTTCAATAAAGAATATACGCATGTATATTACGAAGGTTTGTCTGGAGATTCATTTGCGTATCACAAGAGATTCAGGGCTGTAAGTGTAAGTTACCGTGAGGCTGAATAATCAGTTAACATTCATATAATAATTGGTTGGTTACATTCTATGTTGTTGTTGTTGTTGTTGTTGTCTTCAGTCCTGAGACTGGTTTGATGCAGCTCTCCATGCTACTCTATCCTGTGCAAGCTGCTTCATCTCCCAGTACCTACTGCAACCTACATCCTTCTGAATCTGCTTAGTGTACTCATCTCTCGGTCTCCCTCTACGATTTTTACCCTCCACGCTGCCCTCCAATGCTAAATTTGTGATCCCTTGATGCCTCAAAACATGTCCTACCAACCGATCCCTTCTTCTAGTCAAGTTGTGCCACAAACTTCTCTTCTCCCCAATCCTATTCAATACCTCCTCATTAGTTACGTGATCTATCCACCTTATCTTCAGTATTCTTCTGTAGCACCACATTTCGAAAGCTTCTATTCTCTTCTTGTCCAAACTAGTTATCGTCCATGTTTCACTTCCATACATGGCTACACTCCAAACAAATACTTTCAGAAACGACTTCCTGATACGCAAATCTATATTCGATGTTAACAAATTTCTCTTCTTCAGAAACGCTTTCCTTGCCATTGCCAGTCTACATTTTATATCCTCTCTACTTCGACCATCATCAGTTATTTTACTTCCTAAATAGCAAAACTCCTTTACTACTTTAAGTGTCTCATTTCCTAATCTAATTCCCTCAGCATCACCCGATTTAATTTGACTACATTCCATTATCCTCGTTTTGCTTTTGTTGATGTTCATCTTATATCCTCCTTTCAAGACACTGTCCATTCCGTTCAACTGCTCTTCCAAGTCCTTTGCCGTCTCTGACAGAATTACAATGTCATCGGCGAACCTCAAAGTTTTTACTTCCTCTCCATGAATTTTAATACCTACTCCAAATTTTTCTTTTGTTTCCTTTACTGCTTGCTCAATATACAGATTGAATAACATCGGGGAGAGGCTACAACCCTGTCTCACTCCTTTCCCAACCACTGCTTCCCTTTCATGCCCCTCGACTCTTATTACTGCCATCTGGTTTCTGTACAAATTATAAATAGCCTTTCGCTCCCTGTATTTTACCCCTGCCACCTTTAGAATTTGAAAAAGAGTATTCCAGTCAACATTGTCAAAAGCTTTCTCTAAGTCTACAAATGCTAGAAACGTAGGTTTGCCTTTTCTTAATCTTTCTTCTAAGATAAGTCGTAAGGTCAGTATTGCCTCACGTGTTCCAACATTTCGACGGAATCCAAACTGATCCTCCCCGAGGTCTGCATCTACCAGTTTTTCCATTCGTCTGTAAAGAATTCGCGTTAGTATTTTGCAGCCGTGGCTTATTAAACTGATAGTTCGGTAATTTTCACATCTGTCAGCACCTGCTTTCTTTGGGATTGGAATTATTATATTCTTCTTGAAGTCTGAGGGTATTTCGCCTGTCTCATACATCTTGCTCACCAGCTGGTAGAGTTTTGTCATGACTGGCTCTCCCAAGGCCGTCAGTAGTTCTAATGGAATGTTGTCTACTCCGGGGGCCTTGTTTCGACTCAGGTCTTTCACTGCTCTGTCAAACTCTTCACGCAGTATCGTATCTCCCATTTCGTCTTCATCTACATCCTCTTCTATTTCCATAATATTGTCCTCAAGTACATCGCCCTTGTATAAACCTTCTATATAATCCTTCCACCTTTCTGCCTTCCCTTCTTTGCTTAGAACTGGGCTGCCATCTGAGCTCTTGATATTCATACACGTGGTTCTCTTCTCTCCAAAGGTCTCTTTAATTTTCCTGTAGGCAGTATCTATCTTACCCCTAGTGAGATAAGCTTCTACATCCTTACATTTGTCCTCTAGCCATCCCTGTTTAGCCATTTTGCACTTCCTGTCGATCTCATTTTTGAGACGTTTGTATTCCTTTTTGCCTGCTTCATTTACTGCATTTTTATATTTTCTCCTTTCATCAATTAAATTCAATATTTCTTCTGTTACCCAAGGATTTCTAGCAGCCCTCGTCTTTGTACCTACTTTATCCTCTGCTGCCTTCACTACTACATCCCTCAGAGCTACCCATTCTTCTTCTACTGTATTTCTTTCCCCTATTCCTGTCAATTGTTCCCTTATGCTCTCTCTGAAATTCTGTACAACCTCTGGTTCTTTCAGTTTATCCAGGTCCCATCTCCTTAATTTCCCACATTTTTGCAGTTTCTTCAGTTTTAATCTACAGGTCATAACCAATAGATTGTGGTCAGAGTCCACATCTGCCCCTGGAAATGTCTTACAACTTAAAACCTGGTTCCTAAATCTCTGTCTTACCATTATATAATCTATCTGATACCTTTTAGTATCTCCAGGGTTCTTCCACGTATACAACCTTCTTTCATGATTCTTAAACCAAGTGTTAGCTATGATTAAGTTGTGCTCTGTGCAAAATTCTACTAGGCGGCTTCCTCTTTCATTTCTTAGCCCCAATCCATATTCACCTACTATGTTTCCTTCTCTCCCTTTTCCTACACTCGAATTCCAGTCACCCATTACTATTAAATTGTCGTCTCCCTTCACTATCTGAATAATTTCTTTTATTTCATCGTACATTTCTTCAATTTCTTCATCATCTGCAGAGCTAGTTGGCATATAAACTTGTACTACTGTAGTAGGTGTGGGCTTCGTATCTATCTTGGCCACAATAATGCGTTCACTATGCTGTTTGTAGTAGCTTACCCGCATTCCTATTTTCCTATTCATTATTAAACCTACTCCTGCATTACCCCTATTTGATTTTGTGTTTATAACCCTGTAGTCACCTGACCAGAAGTCGTGTTCCTCCTGCCACCGAACTTCACTAATTCCCACTATATCTAACTTTAACCTATCCATTTCCCTTTTTAAATTTTCTAACCTACCTGCCCGATTAAGGGATCTGACATTCCACGCTCCGATCCGTAGAACGCCAGTTTTCTTTCTCCTGATAACGACATCCTCCTGAGTAGTCCCCGCCCGGAGATCCGAATGGGGGACTATTTTACCTCCGGAATATTTTACCCAAGAGGATGCCATCATCATTTAATCATACAGTAAAGCTGCATGTCCTCGGGAAAAATTACGGCTGTAGTTTCCCCTTGCTTTCAGCCGTTCGCAGTACCAGCACAGCAAGGCCGTTTTGGTTAATGTTGCAA
Organism: Schistocerca gregaria; assembly: GCF_023897955.1. NCBI lineage: Eukaryota > Metazoa > Arthropoda > Insecta > Orthoptera > Acrididae > Schistocerca > Schistocerca gregaria. Next base: position 1,025,977,697 of record NC_064920.1, read on the forward strand.
GGCCAGATCAGTCAATCATCCAGACTGTTGCCCCTGCAACTACTGAAAAGGCTGCTGCCCCTCTTCAGGAACCACACGTTTGTCTGGCCTCTCAACAGATACCCCTCCGTTGTGGTTGCACCTACGGTACGGCCATCTGTATCGCTGAGGCACGCAAGCCTCCCCACCAACGGCAAGGTCCATGGTTCATGGGGGGGGACATTCTATGTGTTGGTTTGTGTTGGTTTATAATAAAAGTTTGATCAAGAGTGCAGCCACAACAGATTAATCAAGTGGTGATCATTAAAGAACATTAAGTGTACCTAATTTGTTAGTAGTACACTATAGTGTGAAAAAGTTTATTGATTCATTCATACTTTGATAATTGAAACGCAATAATAAATGACTGATGTGGCAAGTTTTTACACGTCCGATTCCATTTTTGTTTTGGATTCTGAAAGTAGAAGGAATTACGAACTTTGATTTCATTCTTCACGTATTAAATTCACGAACATTTATTTGAGTGCGTGGTGTCTGTTGCGAAAGTCCTTTTCTTTCTTGTCCATCCACCTTCAATTTACGCAATATGTAACACCGACACCAGGAATTCATATATTTGATAATGATCGAAGCAGAAGAAATGAATTAAAATTTGTGCTGTGGCAGGGACTTTTTTTTTGCGCCCGAGTCTGGATACCCATCTTATCGCAAGAGGTCGCATTACCACTTTTCTTTTTCATGGAGCCATTACAACTTGTTCGATTGTTAATTACAACCCCCAATGGTTTATTTTAAAAGAAGACAAAGAAAAGTATTCCGATTACCAGACATTCAGAAACAAAGTCGAATGAAAAATATGCCATGACCAAGAATCGAACACAAACCAGGAATTTGGTAACCTAATGCCTTGACCATTCTTGTTTTTTTATTTTCCTCCCTCCAAAGCACTTATTTAAGGCAATCAACTAACAATAAAACAAAAGAAGTCATTTCGACAAAAACAAAAGGGTTAAATCATAAAAACGTATAGGAAGGAATATGGCGTTAATTTTTGCGTGGCCACACCTTTTTTCCTCCGTCACAACTACATCGCGTAACATTTAAATCCAAATAAGAGTGTCCACAAAGAAAAGGGTGGGGGGATTTCAACTCATCCAACTTCTTGTTGATGAAAAATAAGACACAGCAAATTAGAAAAAAGCTCTCGATAACGTGGCATCCTGAGCCAAGTCCAATGGGTTGTGGCCATATATTGGGAAAAGGCACTCTGATCTGCGTCATATCCACTTACCATCACCTAGTGGACATAATGGCCAACAACCCAAATGATTGTACTGTTATTCGATCAGGAAAGAAGGTTGAATCGGGACGCACGAGAACCTCCCCCGAGATAGCCGCCTCCGACGTCCTGTAAAGAAAAGGCAGTTGTCGACGAAGCCATCTCCAGTGGCCATGACCACAGGAGATCAACCGATGGTATAATGTATCAGTTTCATGGCAACGATTGCATCGATCTGTCACATTGGGGGCAATACGAAAAAGTCGCACGTTGGTTGGTACAATATCATGAACAACTTGGTACTAAGAGGACGCCACTTCCACCGGGAACATCGGGAGGCTAACGTTAGACCAACCAGTCCTCCAATTCGTTTCTGGTGACAGGGCTTTCACAGAGGGAATGCTATGAGGAATTGGCCAGCGGCATAACAGCATTTCTAGAGAGAGATTCGTTTGGGAAAGGATACCTATTCCTAAATAATTGACTTCAAGGAAGGGAAGTTCCTTAACGTGCCTTAGTTTATAACTAACCCTACCAATATCTACTGGAGGTGTTGAACTCGCCGGTCGGAGACAGTGATGAAGGCGAGCTGTGAATGGGGGGGGGGGGGGGGGGGGGGGGCGCAAAGACAAGTTGAAACGGTGCGACGGATGAATAAGGCAGAAGCCTTAACTCGAATGTCAGGGAGCCCCAATTTTCCCAGCGTACGGGGGCGCGCCATTACCCCATACAGCACGCAAAATATAGAGGTGCGCCAGATAAACCTGCCACTTAAACTTTGCAACTTGTGGTACATCACCGCAGGAAGTGGAAATATTTGTGCTATAAAATAAGCCTTACTCAACACATACGTTTCCATGGCTCGGACCTTATGAAGAAGTGAGAGGGAGCCACGCTCGTGTTCAATGATTGCTCCCTGAATCTTACCCGTGACAGACTTCCAGTTTATCGTAGCCATCTTTAGCGGACAACTGTCAATTATAACACCTAACGATCTATGTCGGGTGACCTTCAAAGCCCATGGAATTTCAACAGCGTCAAATCGTAGGAAACTCAGTAAGCGACATTTCTGGTTACTACCTCACGCTCCCGTAAGACCACAAAAAGCATACACAATTGCTTGGTACTCGAACCCGGGTCTTCTTGTTTGCTAGGCAGAAGTGCTAACCATTACACCACCACAGCACGACGGTCAACATTGCTGTACGAAATACCCAAGTTGAGGGCGCTTCCCAACACACACTTCAGTTCATACCTTCTGCTTATTTTCCCTTATATTGTCACTACTTCCAGAACTCTCCGACATTGTTCCAGTGCTCTTTTTCTCAAAAAACGTTTGAGGGTACTTCAACATTGGATATAATCCAGTGAAAATTACTTATAACTGAAGCATGGGTTACCACCCGTCTGGTTTTAGCCATGACGTCATCAACATGTCGAACTTAAAAAAAAAAGAGTATCAGCCGCAGCTTCGAAATGCTTGAAACAGTCAGTGACATCGCTTTTCGTTCACATTGGAATTACCAACACAAAATAATGAAATAAAAATTTACGTCCTTGAAATAAATCTTTGGCACTCTTCCAAGTTCTCAACATCGTAAAAAATTACTTTGTCTACGAAAAAGTTTAGGGGTACGCATCCCTCAGCGTTCCCTCAGGAAAACAGCACTGGGAATAACACACCAGCGTTGGATGTAATGGGAAAGTCCTGTACCATAGGTTAGCTTATAGATCTGCTTCGATCATTATCGTAGATAATGAAGAGACTTAAATGTTCAAAAAAATGATTCATATGACTCTGAGCACTATGGGACTTAACGTCTGAGGTCATCAGTCCCCTAGAACATAAAACTACTTAAACCTAACTAACCTGTGGACATCACAAAAATCCATGCCCGAGGCAGGATTCGAACCTGCGACAGTAGCGGTCGCGCGGGTCCAGACTGTAGAACCGCTCGGCCACTCCGGCAGGCTAGACTTATACGTCTCGGGGAAACATTTCATTATAAGATCTATTAGATCACCTATGTTACAGGACTTTCCCATTACGTCCAACGCTCGCTGGGGTGCTATTCCAATGTCGGAGAGCGCTGGCAGTTGTGACAATGTAAGGAAAAATAAGCAGAAGGTATGAAGTTTGTGTTGGAGAGGGCACCCAACTTAGGTAGTTCGTGCAGCAATCTTGACAATCGTGCTGTGGTGGTGTAATGTTAGCTTTTTCTGCCTAGGAATCAAGAAGACCTGGGTTCGAGTCCCGGCCGCATTACAAATTTTAATTCATTTCTTCTGCTTCGATCATTATCTAGGATAATGAAGAGACTTAAATGTCTCAGGGAAACATTTAATTATAAGATCATATATTTGACTCATCGACGGGCAATTGATCCACCACCTTGAGTGCGGATGCACAGTCACGTCCGATCGCCTGTGGGAATATCATAGTAGCGAGCACAGAGGACATAGACGGGGACGCGCATAGTTGGTGCCAGGTGGGAGTGTGGATCGGCCGAGAAGCGTGCTAGAATAATCAGAGCAATTGTGATAAGCACTATGTGTGGGTGGCGCAGTGATTAACGCTACTGTCTATTCAGCACGAGATCCCGGTTTCGGTGCCAGTTCGGCACCGCCGTTGTTCCGCATAAAATCTCGATGCAGGTGACATGAATAATCATTCCCTCTCTCTTCCCTCCACCCTCAGTTTACATAACATCATGAACGTTTGTTCTGAAATTATTTATCCATTTTGGACTGCCGATAGTTTTTGTTCACACCGTCACTTACTGTTACATTTTCTGAGGAATGTTGGGTCGAATCCTGTTATTACCTCAGTTTATTTCATTTAATGTGGGGCTACGTTAGGTAAAGAAATTCATAATCCAATCATCCAGTCCATCACATGCACTTTCACGTTCGACTAAAGTCGTGTAAAAGTGATAACATTATAATAAATGAAAACTGGTGCTTTTCATTTTTTATAATGTCGTTCTACCAACACCCGACGGAAGATTCTGTTAATATGATAATATTAACTGAATCTACGGAAGCGTTGCTATGATAGTGTTTCAGTTGAATGTTTTTATCACTTACGATATACTAAGTGTGATAGGCTCATGGCTTCGATCATGGCTTCTTCTCCTTTATTATCTCTTTTTTGCTGATTCGCTGTGATGCCATTTACAGCTTATCATCTCACGACTAGATATTTTTTCCGGGAAAGTTAATTGCTTTCTCAATCGGCGTTCTTCACCGTTGCCCTAATCTTAACGTCATAGGAGTGTACCCCACCGGTGACTTTACTAAGCGCTCACAGAGTCCATGGTATTATGAGTGCTTCTAAAGCAATGCCCCGAAGGTGTCCCGACAGGAAGACGTTCGACGCAATTGATCGGCGTCTTAGGGAGCACGGAACATTCCAGCCTATGACTCGCGACTGGGGAAGACCTAGAACGACGAGGACATCTGCAATCCTTCGTGCAGTTGACGATAACCCTTATGTCAGCGTCAGAGAAGTTGCTGCTGTACAAGGTAACGTTACCCACGTCACTGTATAGAGAGTGCCACTTGTTTCCGTACCATGTACAGCGTGTGCAGGCACTATCAGCAGCTGATTGGCCTCCGCGGGTACACTTCTGCGAATGGTTCATCCAACGAAGTGTCAGTCCTCATTTCAGTGCAAATGTTCTCTTTACGGATGATGCTTCATTCCAACGTGATCAAATTGTAAATTTAACAATCAACATGTGTGGGCTCGCGAGAATCCGCACGCAATTGTGCAATCACGTCATCAACACATATTTTCTGTGAACGTATGGGCAGGCATTGCTGGTGACGTCTTGATTGGGCCCCATGTTCTTCCACCTACGCTCAATGGAGCACGTTATCATGATTTCATACGGGATACTCTACCTGTGCTTCTAGAACATGTGCCTTTACAAGTACGACACAACATGTAGTTCATGCACGATGGAGCTTCTGCACATTTCAGTCGAAGTGTTCGTACGCTTCTCAACAACAGATTCGGTGACCGATAGATTGGTGGAGGCGGACCAATTCCATTGCCTCCACGCTCTCCTGGCCTCAATCCTTTTGACTTTGAGTTATGAGGGCATTTGATAGCTCTTGTCTACGCAACGCCGGTACCAAATGTAGAGACTCTTCGTGCTCGTATTGTGGACGGCTGTGATACAATACGCCATTCTCCAGGGCTGCATCAGCGCATCAGGGATTTCATGCGACGGAGGGTGGATGCATGTATCCTCGCTAACGGAGGACATTTTGAACATTTCGTGTAACAAAGTGTTTGAAGTCACGCTGGCACGTTCTGTTGTTGTGTGTTTCCATTCTATGATTAATGTGATTTGATCAGACGTAATAAAATTAGCTCTAACATGGAAAGTAAGCGTTTCCGGACACATGTGCACATAACATACTTTCTTTCTTTGTGTGTGAGGAATGTTTCCTGAAAGTTTGGCCGTACCTTTTTGTAACACCCTGTATACTCTCTAACTCACTTACCTGGTATTGAGAATTATTTCATTAGCGTCCGATGTGTCAGTTCCTTATAAGTCTCCTGATTTCGTAGTCGTGCTCACAATATGTTATTCCTGCAACCTTCGGCTTTCCTGGTTCCTCCTTCAGACTGGAATCCATCAAAATAATTCAGAAATTCGTGTTTCTGTGTGCAATCATTATTGACGTCATCAGCTGTTTCCCGACCCATTCTAACCTATTTGGGCTTTCTTCGGATGGAGAACGAAGGTTTTTTACTTGGTCTGGAAGGCAGTTTTAAGTCTCATAGAAAATACTTCAGGAAGGAAGAACTGCCAGAGAAATCGCAGCTTCGCAACATATTGCAGTTCCGCTATCAGCTGACCTTTGACCTGCAAGAGCCGTTTTCTTGCCTAGTATTGATTAAAGCACTTCCTTACAGCTCTTCACGCTTTCCGTATTTATAACCTGCAGAATCTCATCATAGACGACAATCAGTAAGTAATGTTGACCAAAACAGCTTATAGTTTGTATTTAAGCCAGTTTCGTTGCTCTAAACAATTACTCGAAATTTCCTACGAAATTCAGTGGTTAAATTCGTAAATGAAAATGTTTCCCGAGGAGGATTTATGTAATGCCTGTTCGTTGAATATTCAATGAATTTTGGATGAAGCCCAATCAACAGACATTACATGCATTGATAAAAAATGATAGTGCATTGAGAATGGTTAGTTTCTAGCTGAAATCTAGTCTGCCAATAAAATTTCAAAAGGACGACTGATAGCTGAAATCTATTATTTACGAGTCAATATAACTGTCACTGCGTGCAACAGCCTTCTGAATGGAAGGTAACCCGAATCAGTATTTCAGTCTTTTTTACCAGCTTATTAGAAAAAATAAAAACATCTGTTATAAGCGAGACTAAACAGTCACTGAAAGGTACCGGTCATTCGGGACTAAAATCCCGGTATCGGCTTTAACCAGTCGGTTTTTCTCATCCCTGAACTGTTGTCGAAACGGCAATGCCTCTGAATCCCTCTCATGGCGTCAGCATGGCTCCCCAACAGTGGCGAAGCTCTAGCCTCGACTCTGTGGTCAAATGGTTCTAATGGCTCTGAGCACTATGCGACTTAACTGGTGAGGTTATCAGTCCCCTAGAACTTAGAACTACTTAAACCTAACTAACCTAAGACTTCACACACATCCATGCCCGAGGCAGGATTCGAACCTGCGACCGTAGCGGTCGCGCGGCTCCAGACTGTAGCTCCTAGGACAGCTCGGCCACCCCGGCCGGCCTCTGTGGTCATTTCGCTGCTCCAGACTGGTTGTTACCCTCGTACAGCTAATGGATAAGGACTTGTATTCTCAGAATTCTTTACATCCCGGTAGTGTGTGCTTTCACTGCACCCTGACGAGTGCAACCATGAACGCATTGCACTAAGGTGTTGCTGAGACAAACTTTTATATCTGCGTGAAAACTGCGGTTTCGTATCTCGGAACGTCTGCAGTGTAGAAGGTATGTGTACACACGACTCGGTAGCTTGTACGCAGTTAATAAGCGCTTTGGTCTGGCTGGTCTGAGGCGGCTACATACAAAAATATGAGACTACGCTCTCCGAATCATGCCTCGCTGCTCTGGGTTGCTGGAGGCACTCGGTTACTGTATTTGTTACCAGTCAGAACGAACGTAGACCACGCAACTGCCCTCTATTTTCCCGTATCTCTGTACAGCTTCTAGCCGAATATTTTCCCAGGCTTCTTTGTGGTTGTGTATGTCACTGGAAACATCACGTCCTGTTACAGTAAAGGCAAGTTGCAGTAACACCCTCTGCCGATGTCCGCATGACGTTAAGTAACAGCTCATACTCATTGATGCTCACTACCGACTTTGCTGTATGACTAGTAAAACAGTTTGAATTAAATGCAGTCGCCAGATTAATGTTACTCAATGACTTCTCGGAAATAATCTAAGTACACGGACAGGAAATAATCACATCACCAACAAATAATTAATGTAAAGCAATGAAACTGAATGAAGAAGAAAGCAAAAATAAGGAGGGGAGTAAGGCAAGGATGCCCATTATCACCATATTTGTTCAACTTATTTATTGAAAAATTCATTGAAAAATTGAAAAGAAGAACAAAAGGAATTAAAATTAATGGGGAACGAATACATCGTATCCTTTTTGCAGATGATATAGTAGTACTTGCTGACTCAGTCAAGGAAATGGAGTTTATGTTTCTAAAACTTTCCAAAATCCTAAGAGAATTTAATATAAAAATAAATAAGAAGAAAACAAAAACTATGGTAGTAGGGAAGACAAAAGAAAATGGTAAAGTTAATATTAAACTAGCAGATGATGTCCTAGATCAGATTCAGAACTTCTGTTATTTGGGGAGCACAATCACTGACGACAATAAATGTATCACAGGTATAAAGAGAAGAATAGCCTTGGCAAAGCAAGCTTTCCAAAATAAAAGGAATTTACTAACAGAAATCATATGTCTAGAAAGTAGGAAAAAGTTTGCCAAAACTTTTGTCTGGAGTGTCTTAACATACGGATGTGAAGCGTGGACTCTGGGAAAGGTAGAGAAAGAGAGACTGGAAGCAATGGAAATGTGTAAATGGAAAACAATCACGAAAACAAACTGGGTAGATAGAAAAAGTAATGAACAGGTCTTAAGAAAAGTGAATGGGTACAGAACGCTGCTAAATTATGTAGGAAGAAGAAAATAAAAATGATAGGGCACATAATGAGACACAACCAGTTCCTAAAGAATGTATTTGAAGGAAAAGTTTTTGGGAAAATGCTTCCAATGGCTCTGAGCACTATGGGACTTAACTTGTAAGGTCATCAGTCTCCTAGAGCTTAGAACTACTTAAACCTAACTAACCTAAAGACATCACACACATCCATGCTCGAGGCAGGATTCGAACCTGCGACCGTAGCGGTCACGCGGTTCCAGACTGTAGCGCCTAGAACCGCTCGGCAGGCGCTTTTAGGGAAAAAACCAAGAGGCAGGCTAAGAGCAACGTATTTAATAACATCAAAGAAGATATGGGGATAAAATCGTATGAAGAATTCAAGAGGATGACAATGGAGAGAGGGACGCGGCTAAATCGACAAGGCATAGCCTTTAGTTTATGATGATGAATGAAACTGCGGGAATACATTTGTCTAGGTAACACATTGAAATGATTAACATTGCAAGATCACAGGTTAATGCAATCGCGAGAAACGCCAGTGCAAATGTGAAGTGCTGGTATATTAATAACTGATGTAACCGCCAGAATGTTGAATGCAAGCTTGCAAACATGTACGCATTGTGTTGTACAGGTATCGTACGTCAGTTTGTGGGATGAAGTTCCATGCCTGTTCTACTTGATCGGTCAATACAGGAACGTTTAATGCTGTTTGTGGATGACGCTGCAGTTGTCGTCCGATGATGTCCCATAAGTGCTCGGCTGCAGACTGGTCTGGTGATCGAGCAGGCCAGGGCAACGTGTCGACACTCTGTAGAGCAAGTTGCGTCACAACGGTATGTGGCCGAGCGTTCTCGTGTTGGAAAACACCCCCTGGAATGCTGTTCATGAATGGCAGCACGGCAGGTCGAGTCACCAGCACGTACGAATTTGCAGTCAGGATGGTCGGGATAACCTCGAGAGTGCTACTGCTGGTCAGGGAGTGGCAACTGACCCTTAACATAGACAAATGTAATGTATTGGGAATACATAGAAAGAAGGATCCTTTATTGTATGATTGTATGATAACGGAACAAACCCGTTGCAGTTACTTCTGTAAAATATCCAGGAGTATGTGTGCGGAACGATTTGAAGTGGAATGATCACATAAAATTAATTGTTGGTAAGTCGGGTACCAGGTTGAGATTCATTGGGAGAGTCCTTAGAAAATGTAGTCCATCAACAAAGGAGGTGTCTTACAAAACACTCGTTGGACCTGTACTTGAATATTGCTCATCAGTGTGGGATCCTTACCAGGTCGGGTTGACAGAGGAGATAGAGAAGATCGAAAGAAGAGCGGCGCGTTTCGTCACAGGGTTATTTGGTAATCGTGATAGCGTTACGGAGATGTTTAGCAAACTCAAGTGGCAGACTCTGCAAGGGAAGCGCTCTGCATCGCTTTGTAGCTTGCTCGCCAGGTTTCGAGAGGGTTCGTTTCTGGATGAGGTATCGAATATATTGCTTCCCCCTGCTTATACCTACCGTGGAGATCACGGACGTAAAATTAAAGAGATTCGAGAGCGCAAGGAGGCTTTCCGGCAGTCGCGACTGGAACAGGGGAGGGAGGTAATGACAGTGGCACGTAAAGTGCTCTCCGTCACACACCGTTGGGTGGCTTGCGGAGTATAAATGTAGATGTAGATGTAGGTACGAAATAGCGGCTCGGACCATAACTCCACGTGTAGGTCCAGTGCATCTGGCAAGAAGACATGTTGGATGCAGGCCCTCAACTGGCGTCCTCTTAACCAACACGCAGCCATTACTGGCACCGAGGCAGAACCAGTTTTCATCAGAAAACACAACAGACCTCCCCCCCCCCCCCCCCCAACGAGCTTTTGCTTGTCACCATTGAAGTCGCAAATGGCGGAGGTCTGGCTCGGAGCTGTCCTTGAAGTAACAGTTCATTCCGTCACTGTGGTGCCAATTGCTGCTGAAATTTTTTCCCCACCAGTGTACTTTTCGGTCTTGTACAAAAGAATTTGTGAACACAAGAATTCTGGTAACAAAAGGAAATACACTGAAGAGCCAAAGAGACTGGTACGTCAACCTAATATCGTGGTACTGGGGGTGGGGGGCGGCTGACACCATGAAACCTACAGGGCTGTCCACAAATCCGTAAGAATACGAGGGGGTGGAGATCTCCTCTGAACAGCACGTTGCAAGGCATCGCAGATCTTCTCAATAATTTTCATGTCTGGATTTTTGTGGCTAAATGAAGTGTTTAGACTTAGAAGAGCGTTCCTGGGGCCACTCTGCTGCAATTCTGAACTTGTGGGGTGTCGCATTGTCCTGCTGGAATTGCCCAAGTACGTCGAAATGCACAATGGACATGAATAGATGCAGGTGATCATACAGTATGCTTACACACGTGTCACCTGTCAGAGTCATACTAGACGTATCAGGGGTCCCAAATCACTCCAAATGCACACGTCGCACACCATTACAGAGCCTCCACCAGCTTGAACAGTCCCCTGCTAACATGCAGGGTCCATGAATTCATGAGGCTGTCTCCTTATCCGTACACGTCCATCCACTCAATACAATTTGCCGGCCGGGGTGGCCGAGCGGTTGTAGGCGCTACCGTCTGGAACCGCGCGACCACTACGGTCGCAGGTTCGAATCCTGCCTCGGGTAAGGATGTGTGTGATGTCCTTAGGTTAGTTAGGTTTAAGTAGTTCTAAGTTCTAGGGGCCTGATAACCTCAGAAGTTAATTCCCTTAATGCTCAGAGCCATTTTGAACTCGATACAATTTGAAACGTGACTCGTCCGACCAAGTAACATGTTTGCAGTCACCAACAGTCCAATGGTGGTATTGACGGCCCATGCGAGGCGTAAAGCTTTATGTCTTGCGTTCATAAAGGGTACACGACTGGGCCATTTCGATGATGTTTCGCTGAATGGGTCGCACGCTGTCACCTGTTGATGGCAAAAAATTGAAATGTGTAGCAATTTGAGGGAGGGTTGCACATTTGTCACGTTGGACGATTGTCTTCAGTCGTCGTTGGTCCTGTTCTTACAGGATGTTTTTTCGGCCGTAGCGATGTCGGAGATTTGATGTTTTACCGGATTTCTGATATTTCGAATTCTGTCGCTAGTATGCCCAACACACGTTGTAAGTGATAAGGATAGTAACAATTGTCATGGAGAGTGTTCCACATTGTCGTCTGGCTTACCCTGTACTTGCGAGCCGGCTGCCTCGTTCCGACACGTGTTCAGCGGCGTTCGCGGCGCACGAGGCGGAGGGTCAATGTGGAGGCTGGCCGTGTGGCATCGCCCGCTCTGCCTGTGACTGGACATGTGGCCGCTCCTTCAGCAAGGTCCGAGCAGGCACACGGGGGGAGGGGTTTATTAGTTATTGGGAGCTCCAACGTTAGGCGGGTGATGGAGCCCCTTAGGGAAATAGCGGAAAGGTCGGGGAAGAAGGCCAGTGTTCACTCTGTCTGCTTGCCGGGGGGTCTCATCCGAGATGTGGAGGAGGCCCTACCGGCGGCGATAGAGAGCACTGGGTGCACCCGACTGCAAATTGTTGCTCATGTCGGCACCAATGACTCCTGCCGTCTGGGTTCAGAGGTCATCCTCAGTTCGTACAGGCGGTTGGCGGAGTTGGTGAAGGCGAAAAGCCTCGCTCGCGGGGTGGAATCAGAGCTAACTATTTGTAGTATCGTTCCCAGAACCGATCGCGGTCCTCTGGTTTGGAGCCGAGTGGAAGGCTTAAACCAGAGGCTCAGACGATTCTGCGGAGAGCTGGGGTGCAAATTTCTCGACCTCCGCTATCGGGTGGAGAAATGTACGGTCCCCCTGAATAGGTCAGGCGTGCACTACACGCCGGAAGCGGCTACGAGGGTAGCGGAGTTCGTGTGGAGTGCACATGGGGTTTTTTTAGGTTAGAGAATTCCCTCCCTAGGCCCGACAAGACGCCTCCTGAGACGCGGCAAGGCAGGAGTAGGCAAAATGCAACAAGGAATAACAATATTAATGTGCTAATAGTAAACTGCAGGAGCGTCTATAGAAAGGTCCCAGAACTGCTCTCATTAATAAACGGTCACAACGCCCATATAGTAATAGGAACAGAAAGTTGGCTGAAACCAGACGTAAACAGTAATGAAATCCTAAACTCTGTTTGGAATGTGTACCGCAGAGATAGGCTGGACAGTGAAGGGGGAGGCGTGTTTATAGCGATAAGAAATGCAATAGTATCGAAGGAAATTGACGGAGATTCGAATTGTGAAATGATTTGGGTGAAGGTCACGGTTAAAGCAGGCTCAGACATGGTAATTGGATGTCTCTATAGGCCCCCGGGCTCAGCAGCTGTTGTGGCTCAGCACCTGAAGAATAATTTGGAAAATTTTCGAGTAGATTTCCCCACCATGTTATAGTTCTGGGTGGAGATTTTAATTTGCCGGATACAGACTGGGAGACTCAAAAGTTCATAACGGGTGGCAGGGACAAAGAATCCAGTGAAATATTTTTAAGTGCTTTATCTGAAAACTAACTTGAGCAGTTAAACAGAAAACCGACTCGTGGCGATAACATATTAGACCTTCTGGTGACAAACAGACCCGAACTATTTGAATCAGTTAATGCAGAACAGGGAATCAGCGATCATAAAGCGGTTACTGCATAGATGATTTCAGCAGTAAATAGAAATATTAAAAAAGGTAGGAAGATTTTTCTGTTTAGCAAAAGTGACAAAAAGCAGATTACAGAGTACCTGACGGCTCAACACAAAAGTTTTGTCTCAAGTGCAGATAGTGTTGAGGAACAGTGGACAAAGTTCAAAACCATGGTACAATATGCGTTAGATGAGTATGGCCAAGCAAGATCGTAAAAGATGGGAAAGAGCCACCGTGGTACAACAACCGAGTTAGAAAACTGCTGCGGAAGCAAAGAGAACTTCACAGCAAACATAAACATAGCCAAAGCCTTGCAGACAAACAAAAATTACGCGAAGCGAAATGTAGTGTGAGGAGGGCTATGCGAGAGGCTTTCAATGAATTCGAAAGTAAAGTTCTATGTACTGACTTGGCAGAAAATCCTAAGAAATTTTGGTCCTATGTCAAAGCGGTAGGTGGATCAAAACAAAATGTTCAGACACTCTGTGACCAAAATGGTACTGAAACAGAGGATGACAGACTAAAGGCCGAAATACTAAATGTCTTCTTCCAAAGCTGTTTCACAGAGGAAGACTGCACTGTGCTTCCTTCTCTAGATTGTCGCACAGCTGACAAAATGGTAGATATCGAAGTAGACGACAGAGGGATAGAGAAACAATTAAAATCGCTCAAAAGAGGAAAGGCCGCTGGTCCTGATGGGATACCAGTTCGATTTTACACAGAGTACGCGAAGGAACTTGCTCCCCTTCTTGCAGCGGTGTACCGTAGGTCTCTAGAAGAGCGAAGCGTTCCAAAGGATTGGAAAAGGGCACAGGTCATCCCCGTTTTCAAGAAGGGACGTCGAACAGATGTGCAGAACTATAGACCTATATCTCTAACGTCGATCAGTTGTAGAATTTTGGAACACGTATTATGTTGGAGTATAATGTCTTTTCTGGAGACTAGAAATCTACTCTGTAGGAATCAGCATGGGTTTCGAAAAAGACGGTCGTGTGAAACCCAGCTCGCGCTATTCGTCCACGAGACTCAGAGGGCCTTAGACGCGGGTTCACAGGTAGATGCCGTGTTTCTTGACTTCCGCAAGGCGTTTGACACAGTTCCCCAAAGTCGTTTAATGAACAAAGTAAGAGCATACGGACTATCAGATCAATTGTGTGATTGGATTGAGGAGTTCCTAGATAACAGAACGCAGCATGTCATTCTTAGTGGAGAGAAGTCTTCCGAAGTAAGAGTGATTTCAGGTGTGCCGCAGGGGAGTGTCATAGGACCATTGCTATTCACAATATACGAGGGTCAGTCAAAAAGTAATGCCTCCTATTTTTTTTCTACGTTTAATTGGCAGGAAATTTAAATGCAATTACATAGGTTGAAAACCACAACATTGAGGATCATTTTGTCATTTTTCAATGTAATCTCCGCCCATCTCTACAGTTTTGGTCCATCTTTGAACAAGGGCATGTATCCCAGCACGGTAAAAATCACAGCTCTGCTTCCTAAGCCATTGACGCACGGATGTTTTGACGGCCTCCTCATCTTCAAAATGAATCCCATGATAAGCTTCTTTTAGTGGCCCGAACAGATGGAAGTCTGATGGTGCCAGGTCAGGGCTGTATGGGGGATGAGGCAAAACTTCCCATCCAATTTTGACAATCTCGCCAGAGGTGTGACGACTGGTGTGTGGTCTTGCATTGTCATGCAAAAGAAGAACATCTGCCATTGATTTTGTTGGGCGAACTCGCTGAAGACGTGCTTTAAGTTTTTTGAGGGTTGTGACGTATTGAACAGAATTTATTGTGCATCCCTGCTCCAAAAAATCAACCAGAATCACACCCTCTCTATCCCAGAAAACTGTTGCCATAACTTTCCCTGCCGATCGCACAGTTTTGAATTTTTTCTTCCTCGGCGAGCTTGTGTGACGCCACTCCATTGACTGCCTCTTTGATTCGGGTTCAAAAAAATGCACCCATGTTTCGTCCCCGGTCACAATTTTTTTCAGAAACTCATCTCCCTCCAAACGGAAGCGCTGCAAGTGTTGGGAGGCTATTGTTTTCCTTGCCTCTTTATTCTGATCGGTTAACATTCTTGGAACCCACCGTGCACAAACTTTTGAGTACCCCAATTGTTTAATAATCGTGATCACACTGCCTTTACTAAGAGAAATAATGCGACACACTTCATCTGCAGTCACCCGACGGTCACCACGAATGATGTCATCAACTTGCTGAATGTTGTGTGGAGTCACAGCACTCACGGGCCTGCCGCTCCGCTTTTCGTCAGTCAACGGTGTTTGCCCTTCAGCTTCCTTACAACGACGAACCCATCGTCTAACAGTGCTGACATTCACTGTCACAACGCCATACACCTTCTTCAGTCTTTCATGAATGCGTATGGGCGTTTCACCTTCTGCATTCAAGAATTCAATCACACAACGCTGTCTCAAACGAACATCGATGTCGGCCATCTTACAAACTTCTACTGTGCTGCCACCTGTTGACACAGAAAGTTACTACTGCAGTGGATTGCAGAAGAAGGTTTGAGGAATGGCGCCAAATTCAAATTTTTCACTTAACTTAATTTTTTTAAGTAGAAAAAAAATGGGAGGCATTACTTTTTGACCGACCCTCGTACATAAATGACCTGGTGGATGACATCGGAAGTTCACTGAGGCTTTTTGCAGATGATGCTGTGGTGTATCGAGAGGTTGCAACAATGGAAAATTGTACTGAAATGCAGGAGGATCTGCAGCGAATTGACGCATGGTGCACGGAATGGCAATTGAATCTCAATGTAGACAAGTGTAATGTGATGCGAATACATAGAAAGGTAGGTCCCTTATCATTTAGCTACAAAATAGCAGGTCAGCAACTGGAAGCAGTTAATTCCATAAATTATCTGGGAGTACGCATTAGGAGTGATTTAAAATGGAATGATCATATAAAGTTGATCGTCGGTAAAGCAGATGCCAGACTGAGATTCATTGGAAGAATCCTAAGGAAATGCAATCCGACAACAAAGGAAGTAGGTTACAGTACGCTTGTTCGCCCACTGCTTGAATACTGCTCAGCAGTGTGGGATCCGCACCAGGTAGGGTTGATAGAAGAGATAGAGAAGATCCAACGGAGAGCAGCGCGCTTCGTTACAGGATCATTTAGTAATCGCGAAAGCGTTACGGAGATGATAGATAAACTCCAGTGGAAGACTCTGCAGGAGAGACGCTCAGTAGCTCGGCACGGGCTTTTGTTAAAGTTTCGAGAACATACCTTCACCGAAGAGTCAAGCAGTATATTGCTCCCTCCTACGTATATCTCGCGAAGAGACCATGAGGATAAAATCAGAGAGATTGGAGCCCACACGGAGGCATACCGACAATCCTTCTTTCCACGTACAATACGAGACTGGAATAGAAGGGAGAACCGATAGAGGTACTCAGGGTACCCTCCGCCACACACCGTCAGGTGGCTTGCGGAGTATGGATGTAGATGTAGATGTAGAATCACATTTTCCTCCAAGTCTGATGTCCGAACATTTCGGTTACGTCCTTCATGATTCCCTGCTTCCTGAAACGATCTTGTCTCGGCCAAACAGCGAGACACTGTTGCAAACATTGAATGCTGTAGTTGTCGTCGATGAGAATAGGTCTCCTGTTATAACCTTGTTGCCTGCCGCCCGTTGCTATTTGTCTTCCGTAAGTAAACACCTTGTCGGCAAGCTCTCGATTCGAAATCGGGACCGTCGTGTAGAACGCTGTAGTACATCCACTACAGGGTGACTCAGGAAGAGAAGTGAATCTGACACAACATTACCAATTACTACGGCAGGATAGGACGCCATTGCATGACATACCACCCTCTAGAAGGAGACCATGTAACTGCAGTACACCGCGTATTAGACCGCAGTCTCTTAACAAAGTATGATTGAATAAATGGTCTCTAGCACGGAAACCATGCATTTCCGGACGTAACTTAATTAGACCTTCTTTGTTTCGTATCCTCTCATCGATCAGTCCCTAGAGTTTGCACATGTGGACAAAATCACCCTGTAATTACAGCTGGTTTAATCCAATGGATAATAATTTGCACCAAATGTTCTAACGTAGAACTCACAAATGGAGACTGTAGACGGTAAGCAACGATACATTATTGTATTCTATAAATAAGAATTTTGTTTGACTTTGATGTTTACTGATAATACAAGACAAGTAAGATATTTTCGATACTTAACTTGCAAAAACATCTTCTCGAATAGACTGAAGCAAGAGGTTCAAGAATGGTTCCAACGCAATTTATCTCCACCATAGTATGGGACTACTGTCTGATATTTCAAATTTTAGTTTCTCTTGCATCCTAATTTCTGTTTGTCGAGCCCGAAAAACGCTTACGTCGTTATTTACCGTCGGACTGCTGCGTAATCGAGGAATTTCCATTGTAATCAGCGGTGACGTAGCGCCTGTGGGACAGGCGGCTGGTTTATCAGTGTCAAAGTCATAACTGGAGTGCTTGGCCAAGAGTGAGTAGCCGTCAGCGTCAGCAAGATAAGCAATTAGGCCGTCGCACATGAAACGCCCGATTTCCAGATGACGTAAGCTGGGTATTTGCAAACTCAGCTCGATGGTGCTTTTGTATTGGGAGGCTTGGCATCCGCATCCCCTGAAATTAATGATGGGAGCAATCGAGTATAAACAATCGACTGAGTTGGTTGTTGGAAAACAATCGACTTATTTGATGATGAATTTATGTTGAGGATCAGTCATATGATTTCTTCGACCTTAATATCACTGACAGTTTTGGCATTTTGATCGATACGATGTTTACCATGACGTAAACGCCTGTTCATAAACACGGACGAGACACTGGCACTGCATAAAAGCAAATATCGAGACACAATAATAGTGACGATTGACAATACCGGAATGCAATCAACAATCATGATTTAACAATACCGAAACGATCGAAAGTTTTCATTCACTTCACTCTAAACTTCTGGAAATGTTTCATTTTTGGAAACTTACTTTTTATTCACCTGTTCTTGATTTAACATACAAGGCCTGTTCGGAAAGTAAGGTCCGATCGATCGCGAAATGAAAACCAGAGTGGAAATAAAAAAAAATATATTCGAAACAGTTAGCAACACCTTCCAGCTACCTCTCTAAATAGTCTCCGCTCCGACTTAGACATCTGTCGGGGCGTTGTACAAACTTCCCAGTTCCTTCGTCACATTAAGCAGCCACGTGTGCTTTCCGCCAATTCTCTAAGCTGGTCTTCCTTTCGTTGATTGTGCCAAAATGTTGTCTTCGTAGCCAGTGGTTCATGTGAGCAGAGAACAACGGAGCGAGTCGGTCAAGGGCTGCATTGTGGATGATCAAACCCTTCCCCTCGAAAACACTGCAGGAGCGTCTTCATTGTCCTTGCAAAATACGGCTGAAACTTGTGTTGAAGAAAGAAACGCATGACATTTATGTTATATGGGCTGCATAGCTTCAGGCAAAATCTCTCACCAGATCCACATACTAGACAGGAGACACTGTTGTTTTTGTCGTTTCTAAGTGATCACTTTGCGCTCTGAACCGAAAAGTACGGTGTGAAGCAATCGATAGGCACACTAAAGACTCTGATCTACACATCTGTGCAAATTTCCATCGGATTTTCACAGTGGTTTCCATTTCGCAGTTAACCAGAACTTACTTTCAGAATACGCCTCGTACGTTATTTGTTTCGTAAAACTTGGCATTCGTAGTCATGGCTCATGTACGGCCGAAAATGCTGGAAAAGTATGTGGGTGAAGACATTCATGTAACTGACGTAATTGTTAGACTTCTGTCAGTCGGTTATTCACATTAAAAGAAACCACTCAAACCCAGAGGGCGAGTGAAAAATATTCGTGAAGCTGACATGGACCAGAGACTAGTTTCATTCGGTTGTTTCACTGGACTGAAAAGACCGACTGAACGGAAAAACAATCTACTAGCCAGTCGGTTGTTAAGCAAGGTGGTTGTCCCATCACTTCTAGAAAAGGGCAATGAGTCGTTCAAATGGCAACTTTGTGGTGACACAAATTACGTAATGTTTCTTGGCTCTCAGTTCGAGATTAGAATAATAAAAAGAATTGAGAAAAGTTAGGATGGTCCTTTTAATGTTTCAGGTGTACGACAAAGTTTCTCCTACTTGAGTACAACGCACAGAACGTCTATACAAACATGTGAAATTCTCAGAAAAGTTTGTCTTTAGGACGTTGTTCAACATAGGCATCACACAGACTTTAATGTCGATTATGTCGACAAAGCTTTCACGCTTCACTGAATTTTTGCAGATTGTCTTTTTGTGCTAGGTTCGTATTGTTAACACTATGCCTCGTCACTCGTGGTGACGTTTCAGAAAAGAATTCTGTCACGTTTTTCAACTTAATTAAATGGCGGCAAGCGTCTCTGTGTCCGTATTTTTGTTAGGGAATCAAGGTGTGCGGGACAAACTTTGCACACACTTTTGACTTCTCAGCACATTCTGGAGAATGTCTTGCACGCTTGAGTTAAAGACGTTCTGTTGTTGCTCCATTGCTATTTGTGACACAACAACGTTACCACACTATGGCTACAAGTCACTACTTAACACTGCCTGTATATATACTCTAGAAGAAAGTTCAACATCGTGAAGAAACATTATACGAGGTGCGACAGTAAAGTAATGAGACTGATTTTCTTTGCAAGATGTGGCAACCCTGCGGGCTTGCGTACGCACAATATCTTTCACCTTCGTCTATAATCTGCTTCTAGTCCAAGTAGCACATCGATGCAACTGCTCAGTCGTGAGTTGTGCTGTAATAAGTTAACACATATTTTTACCTCGTCACGGAAAGGGAACCGAATAATATTGCAATATTGCGCAACGGTATGCCATTTCTTTTTGCGTTAAATTGGGCGAAAACGCGATGGCAACTTACGGTAAGCTTCAGAAGGCTTTTGGAGAGGAGTTTTCCGTTGGCATAAAATGTTTAGTGAGGCAGAACGAATGTTTAAGATGAAGACCGCAGTGGACGACCATCAACCTTATAGAATGATGTCAACTTGGCCAGGGTGCGTGAACTCGTACGATCTGACCGAAGATTATCCGTGAAAATGATTGCAGAAGAACTGAACTTCAATCGAGAAACAGTTCGTCTATTAATAACCGAATATCTTGGTATGAGAAAGATTTGTGCAAAAGATTTGTGCAAAAATGGTTCCCAAAAATCTCAAACCACAACAGCGAGAAACGCGGAAAGATGTGGCAGCCAATCTGTTAGAGCAAACGGAAATCAATCCAAAATTGTTGAGCCGTGTTATCACTGGTGATGAAAGTTGGTTTTTTCAGTACGATCCAGAGACAAAACGCCATAGTTCGCAATGGTGCTCAAAGGAATCACCCAGACCAAAAAAAGCTCGCATGTCAAAGTCAAAAGTGAAATGCATGCGTGTGTGCTTCTTTGATTCCAAGGGAATCGTTCATAAAGAGTGGGTACCTCCTGGACAAACAGTTAACCAATACTACTACAAAGAAATTTTAGAAAGACTTCGTGAAAGAGTTCTTCGTGTCCGTGCCAACATTGCTGATAATTGGATTCTGCATCACGATAATGAGCCATCCCGTACTGCTCAGTCAATAAAGCAATTTTTAACTTCAAAACAAATTTCAGTACTACCATAGCCACCTTATTCACCAGATATCACTGTGTGCGAAGTTTTTTCTGTTTCCAAGAGTCAAAACTGCGGTCAAGGGACACTATTTTCCAACAACACAAGATGTTCAAAAAACTGTGACGAGGGTCTTGGAGAATATTACAGAAGATGAGATCCAGAAATGCTACGATCAATGGCAGAAGCGCTGGAAAAAGTGTGTGCAATCAGAAAGGAACTAAGTTGAAGGAGACAACACTGAAATTGACTAAAACGTTAAGCAACAATTTTTTCACATCAGTCTCATTACCTTATTGTCGCACCTCGTATTTTACCGTAAAAACTGAGAAACCTTTTCATTATGTCCAATATGTGTTTATAGTTAGCGCACTGCGTTTCTAAATTTCTTTTCCCTTACCCTCTATTTTTCTCCTCTTCGAGAACGCTACATCACCAACATTTTCGGGATCACTTACTTTTCGTAAATTCTTTCTCTTCTTTAGTTCATTTGCAAAATGCGGCTCTGCAAATAAATCTTTATAAAAGAAAGAAACAATGTCATTAAGGCATTGCCGTTATAATAATATCAATAATGTTAATTGAATTTTCCGTTGTTTCTTGGTATAACAACTCCATCAGTACACATGAAAAGCATAATAGTGCATGTGTTCTACAGTATTAATGTATACTGTTAACCTGTTTTCGGCTTTAAGTAACTATCGTGGTCAAAGAAAGTACAATAGTTACGAACAATATTGAAAAAGATGTTGCATCCGATGAGTGAGGTACGAACACAAAGAACACAGACATTTCAATGGTAACTCAATTAAAAATAATGAAGCTAAACAGTAAATAAATGTGAAGGGTTAAAACTAGAAAAACATTAACATAAAACTCGTAAAAACAGTACCTGTATAATAGTTTAAATTACGAGTAATCAGCAATCAAACTGAAATGAAATTAGTGTGACAACGGTACTGAATGACGGGTTGAGGAGGTGTTACATCTGGAAGGTAACGCAAAACGGAATAAAGGACAGAATTGGTACTTATAACAACAGAAAAAATGGTCCAAATGGCTCTAAGAACTACGAGACTTAACATATGAGGTCATCAGTCCCCTTGACGTAGAACTACTTAAACCTAACTAACCTAAGGATATCACACACATCCATGCCCGAGGCAGGATTCGAACCTGCGACTGTAGCAGCCACATGGTTCCGGAGTAAAGCGTCTAGAACCGCTCGGCC
Organism: Schistocerca gregaria; assembly: GCF_023897955.1. Lineage (NCBI taxonomy): Eukaryota > Metazoa > Arthropoda > Insecta > Orthoptera > Acrididae > Schistocerca > Schistocerca gregaria. Next base: position 1,025,999,694 of record NC_064920.1, read on the forward strand.
ACAGCGGCCGGCTAACAACAGAAAACATGCCGTACATACACGGCCACATACCTAGGACAGGTAGCATAGAATGTAGAGAAAAACACCGAAATCTTGTAACTATAGGTTTGCCTACAACTTGATGAACGCGGCAGTCAGCTGTAGTTTCAATAGTAAAGGTAAGAGTCGTTTAGGGGCTAGTCAACGCTGGGATGTATAAAATAACCTATCCCGACTGTGATAAGTTTTATTTTGATCAGCCACGTATACATAGCAGCTGAAGATGAACTAAGCTCGAGGTTGCAGAATTATGACTCCACATTTGCGAGTTATGTAAAGAGTGATGGCAACAGCTACAGCTTCCCACATTTAGCGCTGCCAAAGGAAGTATCGCAGCTTGCACAGGAATCCGTATTCCAATAGATATTAGAAGCTTTACAGACCACGGTGTTTAGGATGGTGGATAGTGAAAGCATTCCATTGTGTTACTCTTAATTTGCCCACTATCTGATTTTAAAAATATGCATGACGTTACTCAAAAAATATGCATGAAATAATATGCAGACCCACATTTGGCGAAAGCAATATCTGGGAAATCCCCGCAGTCACATTCTTGAGCTGCAATACCAAATGCTATTTGAATCACATTCTAGAATTCAGTAACATGTGCATGAGTATTGTACCCAGCCACTTGCCAGGAATATCTGAGCGTAAGCTGATACATTGGAGCTGACAATTGGTTATAAATGATATAATGTACTTTCATTATAAAAATTCTATTTCCTAATTTAGTGTCGAGATCACTTCAGAGAGTCCTTAGAGAGTCTGTTATCGTTTCTGCCTATATTTTATATTGCCAGAAGAAATATACATGCAAAGGCTGAACGTATTTTGTTGTTCTTGGTGGAATGACCATGCACTCAGTATATTTACCGGCAAATGAATCATTTACTTTTGTTGTGTCCTTGTGAGCACTCCAAGCACTCCAAGACTCACAAAGTAGACACATTGCTGGTTATTTGCTACACTGACAAAAACAAATTTAAGGAAAAATGATTTTAAATGGTCGTTTGACCATTTTTCCACTTGTGCTAGCCTAGAAATGTATGTTCGACAGAAGATTGTCTTCAAGAGCCTTTTTAACTTTAGTTAAAACTTTTTTATTAGGTATCCACTCTTTGAAAGTCCAACATCTATTGTATAACTATGAGTTGTATTGTGTATAGATTGGATCAAAGACAACTGTTGATTTTTCTTCGTTTTTAATGTCGCATCACAAGTTAGTTCATAATTAAACCCACTTTGATGAGTGTTCCAAATGCAGTTTGGCTGTATTTGGACACTTGCTGTTTCCCCGTTTACTTCTTCGACAAAACGGGAACCGTACTGGCTAATATCTTGTTCTTCCTGTGTATATCTAACTGCCTTGAAAGTAGCGATGTGTCTACGTCACATTCTGTATTCTTTCTTGGGACGTGGTATGAAATCTGCGCAGCATTTAAACTTTGTGTGCCCAATTTCTCTTGCTTCTTGCATTGCCCAAAATTTCAGGTGCCTGTACTGGACACATTTTCCTTCATTCCTTGCTAAGTCAAATTGGGATAGAATGTGCCATTTTATCTCCACTTCTTCGTTTGCATTGTTTCCTTGAAATGACGTCTTTTTTTCTCCACACAATCAAACATTACTTTGATGTGCTTTCTACAGATGAGTGTGTCTTCAATAACGAACTTTAGGTTACAACTTTAATTGGAGGTGTATGTTAATTATAATAAATACATTCAAGACGTTATATCGAAATTCTTTTAAAATACTATCTATGTTGGATTTATTTCCGGTGAAGGCTCATAGTCACAAGAACTGTTAACGTCTCTTCGAGGAGTACTGTTCTACCACTGCCACTACCACAACAATCTCTTCATCTACTGTCCTATCCAATGTCGCTTTAGTTAAGCACTGAATTGAATATTCATGTTCCTGAATAACTAGATCCACCACAAACATTGAGGAAGTGTCATAATCCTGGCCTACAGTGTCTTCAGTTCGATAAAGCCTTCTCAGCTTGGATGTCACAGCATTTAAAACGTTCCAAATATTAACGTTTTCGTTCATTTTTGGTGCATATGTATGACAATACTGACAACCTACACTAAACACGTCAACACCTGTTGTGTAACTGACTGACTGTCGTGTTAACTCCCTTCCTCCAGGACTGCAAAAGTTGTTGTGTACAAACCAGCCTGAAGACAAACACAAGCCGTCGTAGGCGTGGCTAGATGTGTGAGATTATGTACAAATGTTTAAATACAAATTCCTGTTGGGGCTGAGAGATGCCCCTTGTAAGTATCAGTGGCCGGATCCATTCTCGTGAATCACTCTTTCTATTAGTGCGTACCGTATCAAAATCCCTATGGCATTTCTTGAGATATGAATTCACTCGTAGACCCAGAAACGTGGTGGATGACTTTATTAAAATGTATAGATCACCAAACATGGCTCAAAGCAGCCTCACTTCTGAACGTGACTTGCTCCTCAGAGTTTTCCAATGCTTTCCACACTTCCTGCTCCAATCTATTCGCCATTTTTCTTGCATTTATTTATTTTATTGTTACAGTTTATGTACTCCTTACATTATGAGACGTGGGACTTACTGGAACTAAGAGAACGTGGATGGGAGAACCCATCAATATAACTTTCTTTTCACACAACCTGTTTATTTAACAATACATAACTATAAATTTGTTTTTTTTTTACAAAATGAACAAATTTGTAAAATGAATAAGCTTTTGCGAGAAAAATAAAAATAGCAAACAATATTACAACAATTACAAGACGACCGGACCTGCAACCTGCGCGTTATCGGGTGAAACAGCGGTGTTTACTACATCGCTGGACACACTTTCTCTTTATAAATACCCTTCTGCAACACATGAAAACTATATAAGCACCATTAATGACAAGGGTGGTTCAATTACTCAAAACAGATGACGCAACTTTTCATTTGAAAGCTGTATGTCGAGATGTTCGGGGTTAAGATGCGCACCTGCGCTTAAAGGTTAAACAAATGGTTCAAATGGCTCTGAGCACCATGGGATTTAACTGCTGTGGTCATGAGTCCCCTAGAACTTAAAACTACTTCAACCTAACTAACCTAAGGACATCACACACATCCATGCCCGAGGCAGAATTCGAACCTGCGACCGTAGCGGTAGCTCGGTTCCAGACTGTAGCGCCTAGAACCGCGGGGCCACTCCGGCTGGCAAAAGGTTAAACAGATTAGGAAACAATATGGTAGGGATAAGGCTTACATAAAAGCAAACAACCTCTTAATTTCAATCTGCAACCAAGATTCGATTGGATCCCAACCCGTCCCTTTTGACAATCTTATTTTGACTAAAGTTCTGGCTCTTAATATTTTCCAAATTAAACTGATTGTCAGTTATTAAGATCACTCTGAAGGAACGTCTTAAAACATTACTTGTAAACACTTAATACAAGAGAACTCACTCGGAGGAACCACAAGATCCAGTTAAAAATACACCAATAATGACCCGGTCTTTCAAATACAGCTTAGTACAACAGGTTGTGGAGATCATAACTAATGCAAATACAATCAAAGAAGTGAACCGGTTAACATCTAAATCTAACCACAAGACCCCTGTTTTGTTTAACGGCAACCTGTGCCTTAGTACAATTGTTCCGGCTGTGTTTACGACCAGGAGCTGATTCATTAGAACATTAATGATAGGTTATAAACCAGAAAGGAAAGGCAATATAATAGAGGAACAAATTTTCAAACGACAACTAGTGTCTTAGTACAATACTACGGCCTATATTTAGGACCAAAGAGCCGACCGAGTAAAACTCTAAGGGTCGCGTACAAACCAGAAAATAATTAGGAGGGCAAGTAGACAGTGACACAAATCACCACGAGGATTACAGAATGGTATTTCCCTTTGTCAGCAAGCGGTTCCATGGATCCACGATGCGTCGCAGAGGTTACTAAGTGGTGCCGTTGAAAGCCAAGTAGAAGAGGGCAGCAAGGCCACGAGCGATCGTCCGACACGAATGTTGCCAATCAACCGACGTGATGTGAGCCTGCTATTTGTAGTCGACGCTGAACCCGGTGAAGTAATCCGGTATCTTCGCTCTGCACAGGCACTCCTTGCGTAGCTCGTGGCTTCGGCCGCTCGGATCTCGTGACCACACCTAATCGCGACGCTACCGCCAATCCCCAAACGTTGTGCCTCCCCCACTTGGGCCAGCAAACCCGTATACAGGGTGTTACAAAAAGGTACGGCCAAACTTTCAAGAAACATTCCTCACACACAAAGAAAGAAAATATGTTGTGTGGACATGTGTCCGGAAACGCTTACTTTCCATGTTAGAGCTCACTTTATTACTTCTCTTCAAATCACATTAATCATGGAATGGAAACACACAACAACAGAACGTGCCAGCGTGACTTCAAACACTTTGTTACACGAAATGTTCAAAATGTCCTCCGTTAGCCAGGATACATGCATCCACCCTCCGTCGCATGGAATCCCTGATGCGCTGATGCAGCCCTGGAGAATGGCGTATTGTATCACAGCCGTCCACAATACGAGCACGAAGAGTCTCTACATTTGGTACCGGTGTTGCGTAGAAAAGAGCTTTCAAATGCCCCGATAAATGAAAGTCAAGAGGTTGAGGTCAGGAGAGAGTGGAGGCCATGGAATTGGTCCGCCTCTACCAATCCATCGGTCACCGAATCTGTTGTTGAGAAGCGTACGAACACTTCGACTGAAATGTACAGAAGCTCCATCGTGCATGAACCACATATTGTGTCGTACTTGTAAGGGCACATGTTCTAGCAGCACAGTTAGAGCATCCCGTATGAAATCATGATAACGTGCCCCATTGAGCGTGGATGGAAGAACATGGGGCCCAATCAAGACATCACCAACAATGCCTGCCCATACGTTCACAGAAAATATGTGTTGATGACGTGATTGAACAATTGCGTGCTAATTCTCGTCAGCCCACACATGTTGATTGTTAAATTTACAATTTGATCACGTTGGAATGAAGCATCATCCGTAAAGAGAACATTTGCACTGAAATGAGGATTGACACATTGTTGGATGAATCATTTGCAGAAGTGTACCCGCGGAGGCCAATCAGCTGCTGATAGTGCCTGCACACGCTGTACATGGTACGGAAACAACTGGTTCTCCCATAGCACTCTCCATACAGTGACGTGGTCAACGTTACCTTGTACAGCAGCAACTTCTCTGACGCTGACATAAGGGTTATCGTCAACTGCACGAAGAATTGCCTTGTCCATTGCAGGTGTCCTCGTCGTTTTATATCTTCCCCAGCCGTGAGTCATAGGCTGGAATGTTCCGTGCTCCCTAAGACGCCGATGAATTGCTTCGAACGTCTTCCTGTCGGGACACCTTCGTTCTGGAAATCTGTCTCGATACAAACGTACCACGCCACGGCTATTGCCCCGTGCTAATCCATACATCAAATGCCAACTCTGCATTTGTAAACATTGCACTGACTACAAAAGGACGTTCGTGATGAACACTAACATGTTGATGCTACGTACTGATGTGCTTGATGCTAGTACTGTAGAGCAATGAGTCGCATGTCAACACAAGCACCGAAGTCAACATTACCTTTCTTCAATTGGGCCAAATGGCGGTGAATCGAGGAAGTACAGTACATACTGACGAAACTAAAATGAACTCTAACATGGAAATTAAGCAATTCCGAACACATGTCCACACAACATCTTTTCTTTATTTGTGTGTGAGGAATGATTCCAGAAAGTTTGGCCGTACCTTTTTGTAACACGCTGTAGATTCAGATCACAATGTAGTGAGAGATTGGTAAGAAAGAATCAGTACGCAAAGAGGTAGCACACGAAAGTAATAAGGAATGACGAGATGTGCTTGTAGTTCTCTAAGACTAGCGGTACAGCAATAAGGAATAGCTCAGTAGGCAAAACAGTTGAAGAGGAAGGGACATCTCTAAAAAGGACAGTCACAGAAGTTGGAATGAAAAGGATGGGTACAAAGAGGGTAACAGCAAAGAAAACGTGGGTAACAGAAGATATATTTCGGTTGATCGATGAAAGAAGGAAGTACAAAAGTGTTCAGGGAAATTCAGGAATACAGAAATACAAGTCGCTAAGGAATGAAATAAATAGGCAGTGTAGGGAAGCCAAGACAAAATGATTGCATGAAAAATGTGAAGAAATCGAAAAATAAATGATTTTCGGAAGGACTAACTCAGCGTATTGGAAAGTCAAAACAAACATCGGTGAAATTAAAAGCAAGAGTGGTAGCGGCGCGCGGTGTTAGCCGAGCGGTCTGAGGCGCTGCAGTCACGGGCTCTGCCGCTGGTCCCGGCGGAGGTTCGAGTCCTCCCTCGGGCATGGGTGTGTGTTTGTCCTTAGGATAATTTCAGTTAAGTAGCGTGTAAGCTTAGGGTTCAAATGGCTCTGAGCACTATGGGACTTAACTTCTAAGGTCATCAGTCCCCTAGAACTTAGAACTACTTGGTCATCAGTCCCCTAGAACTTAGAACTACTTAAACCTAACAAACCTAAGGACATCACACACATCCATGCCCCAGGCAGGATTTGAACCTGCGACCGTAGCGGTCGCGCGGTTCCAGAGTGAAGCGGCTAGAGCCGCTCGGCCACCCCGGCCGTCTAATCTTAGGGACTGATGACCTTAGCAGTTAAGTCCCGTAAGATTTCACTCACATTTGAACATTTTCGAAGAGTGATGGCATAAAGAGTGCAACGAGAGTTCCACTGTTAAATGCAGAGGAGAGAGCGGATAGGTGGAAAGGGTATATTGAAGGTCTCTGTGAGCGGAAAGATTTGTCTGATGTGATAGAAGAAGAAACCGGAATCGATTTAGAAGAAATAGGGGATCCAGTATTAGAATCAGAATTAAGACAGCTTTGGAAGACTTAATATCAAGTAAGACAGAAAGAACAGATAAGATTCCATCATTGGGGAAAGTGGCAACAAACTATTCACGTTGGTGTGTAGAATATATGAGTCTGGCGACATACCATCTGACTTTCGGAAAAGCATCATCCACACAATTCCGAAGACGGCAAGAGCTGACAAGTGCGAGAGTTATCGCACACTCAGCTTAACAGCTTATGCATCCAAGTTGCTGACAACAATAATATACAGAAGAATGGAAAGGAAAATTGAGGATGTGTCGGATGAAGATCAGTTTGGCTTTAGGAAATGTAAAGATACCAGAGAGGCAATTCTGACGTTACAGTTGATAACTGAAGCAAGACTAAAGAAAAATCAAGACACGTTCATAGGATTTGTATACCTTGTAAAAACGTTCGACGGTGTAAAATGGTGTAAGATGTTCGAAATTCTGAGAAGAATACGAATAAGCTGTAGGGAGAGACGGGTGATATCCATTATGTACAAGAGCCAAGAAGGAATAATAAGAGTGGACGACCAAGAACGATGGAATGCGTGGCGGGCCGCATTAAATTGGTCAGAAGACTGATTACTCAAAAGAAAAAAAATTATTTTAGGCTAGGCTTAGAATTTTATCTTTGGAACTGTTAGATCAGCATACAGTCTGGAATGGAAGACTTTCCTTTATTAAGCGATTTAAATAAAATTGCTTCCCTCCAGAGAGGGTGTTTACTTCTAAGTTCCTCATGTTGGCAGCTGTTCTTGATCTGAATTCTCGGAAATTTACTTTCTGTGCTTTGGTTATGGAATTTCGAAAAACTGTGTTCAGTATTTACGCTTTGTGGTACTTTCTTTGGTAACATCGCTATTGCTATTGTCCAGTGAAAGTATTGATTATGTTTGCCGCTGGTGTACTTTACACACGACTAGAATCTCATTCGATTTTATGTCTGTTTTCGAGACAGAGTTATGAAATGAAGTTCTATCCATAATTGCATGTAAAGGCTAAGTTATGTTTCGAGGAAAGCCACTAATGCTGTACGATCAAATTAACCATCCGGCGCGCTAGCTGCCAACAGGTTCCACGATTCCATTTTTGCGGTAACGTCATTTGACGACTGCGCGAAATTATATTTTCATGTGTAACAATGAGTGGACCCGAATACACAGTTTCTATGATAAGCAGAGAGATGGCGCATATAGTCTCCAGCCAGTTTTCCCCTTCAATTGCAATAATTTATAGGGGAATCATGAAGGACAAGTAACTGTCAGGAACCAGTGCCAAATGATGACTGATCAGCTTAACAGGACAGCGCATACGTATACAGACATGGGGAAAAACCACACAGAAAGACAAATACCGGTATTATGTAACCAGATCGTTAATATGCTAACACTTTATTTGCTAGATGAAATTCGTGACTACTGACACCCATAGCCCAAAATTTCTGCGTGCCCATACTGAATTTCAGTTAAAAGTCTAACAAGTAAGTGGCGTACTTGGGAAATGAGCGTCAGTCTCTGATGCGGGAATTCCGCATTGCAATACTTGGCAAGGTCCTAGTGTAAGTGGATTTGCTGTTGCCTTCCTCAGAACTCTTACGAAGAGCCAAGTGTGTCTCTTACGTCGTGTAGATTATTGAGTTTATCCTGTAGAGAATGAATGGATAACAGAGCTTGAAAACCGGTCCCGGTTTCGAATAACACTAAGGGCGCTGCCGAACTGAATGCACTCATCCGAGTAACGGTTCACCATCAAGAGCCTTGTGCCACGGTACACATGATACGAGTGGAGATGTTTGAGATTTATGCAGGACATTGGCTCAAAGTCAGATGATAGGGAACTTTAGCCATCACCTCTCCTTCCCTTGCGTCCAAATACGAGGCGATTGAAATTTTTCCATCGCCAGAATTCGAACTAGTGACCTCAGGATCGAGAACCACCACACAGTTGTGTATTAGCCGACTCGATGTTGAAATATCGATTCCAAAACAAACATATAAATTTTTTGAACACATAGTTTAACAATTTTTTTCTGTACAGGTAGTTGCCGATTTTGGCGAAGTGCCAAAAGTTAGCTTATTTTTCCTATTTCTATTACTTAAGACCATACGAAAAAATATTCTGTGGCTATTTTTCTTAGTTACACGGGGACCGCACTTACTCCTCTTCAACGATTTCATCCAAATTTATGGTATTTCCAGGGTTTGGCAAGGAATGAAAATGACTGAAACTTGATATCCTGATGGCCAATCGTTTGGAAAAAATAGCATTTTCGATGCAGATCGTGAGAGGAATGAGCCATTTATGTTGTTGTAGTTCGTAGGCAGCGGCTGGCGCAGTGGAAAGAGTTCGGATCGGTTATCCGAGGGTCTTGGGGTCGAGTGCCTATCCGGTAACATTATTTACTGTCAATTTTTACGTTACTGACACTGCAAATAAAATGAAGTAAAGCTCAATGTGTAGTATTTATTAATATCTTCAAAAGGCGCGAAAAGGAAAATTTGTGATTGCAAACAAATTACAACATTCACATATAAAACTAGATTCTTTCATTACTTTGCTGTTGATGATTTACACGTCATGGTGTTACACTATTCGTAAAACAGAGAAAACACTAGTTGATATAACTTCCACATATTATAAACGCCACATTTTTGCAATTAAGTTGTCGTTTTAAAGTTTTCTTTAGAAGGAGAAACTTGGTTTACATAAATAAAAGGTGCTCACTCACAGCGCAGTTTGATAGCAAAACCTAGCATAACATCTGATCGAATGTCAAAATGAAACTAACGGAATAGAAAGTCTTGTACGCTTTAATTACATTCCCTTCCTCGAAAGTCTTTTGCAGAGTCCTCGTGGTGGAAAGCACAATCCTTTCTTGGAATTTTATTTGCAATCAGGAAGTTTCCTTCGCCTTTCCTTTATATTAATAATATAATCCTTTGTATTAGTAAATACAATATATTGAACATTATATCCGTTTATCCGCAGTGTGAGTAACTTAAAAATTGAAAAAAAGAAAGAAGTTTTTAAGTAGGGACTTGACCTCATGACGCTCGGATTATAGTTATGTACTCTATAATAACAGATAAGAAATTCAGGAAAGCTGTTAGGGACAAATGTGTATTCAGGGGATTCTTTGATGACACTGATCATTATTTAATCTGCAGTGAAATTGGGATTGTGAGGCCGAAAGTACAGGAGGTCAGGTCCATATGTAGGAGGATAAGAGTGGAGAAACTTCAGGATAAGGAAATCAGGCACAAGTACATAACAGCAATCTCAGATAGGTACCAGTTAGTTCAGTTAGTTGAATGTAGTCAGTTACAGTCATTGGAAAAGGAATGGACAAGGTACAGGGACACAGTACTGGAAGTGGCTAAAGAATGTCTTGGAACAGTAGTGTGTAACAGTAGGATGAAGCAAACAGCTTGGTGGAATGACACAGTAAAGGCAGCCTGTAAAAGGAAAAAGAAGACGTATCAAAAATGGCTACATACTAGAACTCACGTAGACAGACAGAGTTATGTTGAAGAAAGAAACAAAGCCAAACAGATAATTGCAGCATCCAAGAAGAAATCTTGGGAAGACTTTGGAAACAGGTTGGAGATTATGGGTCAATCTGCTAGAAAACCATTCTGGAGTGTAATTAGCAGTCTTCGAAAGGGAGGTAAGAAGGAAATGACAAGTATTTTGGACAGGTCAGGAAAACCGCTGGTGAATCCTGTGGATGCCTTGGGCAGATGGAGGGAATATTTTGAAGAGTTGCTCAATGTAGGTGAAAATACGATCAGCAATGTTTCAGATTTCGAGGTAGAATGGGATAGGAATGATGATGGAAATAGGATCACATTTGAGGAAGTGGAGAAAATGGTCAATAGATTGCAGTGCAATAAAGCAGCTGGGGTGGATGAAATTAAGTCGGAACTCATCAAATACAGTGGAATGTCAGGTCTTAAATGGCTACACAGGATAATTAAAATGGCCTGGGAGTCGGGACAGGTTCCATCAGACTGGACAAAAGCAGTAATCACACCAATCTTTAAACATGGAAACAGAAAAGATTGTAGCAACTACAGAGGTATCTCATTAATCAGCGTTGTGGGTAAAATCTTCTCAGGTATTGTTGAAAGGAAAGTGCGAGTATTAGTTGAGGACCAATAGGATGAAAATCAGTGTGGATTTAGGTCTCTTAGAGGTTGTCAGGACCAGATCTTTAGCTTACGGCAAATGTTGGAGAAGTGTTATGAGTGGAACAGGGAATTGTATCTATGCTTTATAGATCTAGAAAAGGCATATGACCGGGTTCCTAGGAGGAAGTTATTGTCTGTTCTACGAGATTATGAAATAGGAGGCAAACTATTGCAAGCAATTAAAGGTCTTTACATGGATAGTCAGGCAGCAGTTAGAGTTGACGGTAAATTGAGTTCATGGTTCAGAGTAGTTTCAGGGGTAAGACAAGGCTGCAACCTGTATCCACTGTTGTTAATATTATTTATGGATCATATGTTGAAAACAATAGACTGGCTAGGTGAGATCAAGATATGTGAACACAAAATAAGCAGTCTTGCATATGCGGATGACTTAGTTGTGATGGCAGATTCGATTTAAAGTTTGCAAAGTAAGAGCTAGATCAGAAATGTAAGGACTATGATATGAAGATTAGCATCTCCAAAACAAAAGTAATGTCAGTGGGAAAGAAATATAAAGGGATTGTTTGCCAAATAGGAGGAACAAAGTTAGAACAGGTGGACGGTTTCAAGTACTTAGGATGCATATTCTCACAGGATGGCAACATAGTGAAAGAACTGGAAGCGAGGTGTAGGAAAGCTAATGCAGTGAGCGCTCAGCTACGATCTACTCTCTTCTGCAAGAAGGAAGTCAGTACCAAGACTAAGTTATCTGTGCACCGTTCAATCTTTCGAGCAACTTTGTTGTATGGGAGCGAAAGCTGGGTGGTTTCAGGTTACCTTATCCATAAGGTTGAGGTTACGGGTATGAAAGTAGCTAGGATGATTGCAGGTACTGGTAGATGGGAACAATGGCAGGAGGGTGTGCACAATGAGGAAATCAAAGACAAACTGGGAATGAACTCTATAGATGTAGCAGTCAAGGCGAACAGGCTTAGACGGTGGGGTCATGTTACACGCATGAGAGAAACAAGGTTACCCAAGAGACTCATGGGTTCAGCAGTAGAGGGTAGGAGGAGTCGGGGCAGACCAAGGAGAAGGTACCTGGATTCGGGTAAGAATGATTTTGAAGTAATAGGCTTAACATCAGAAGAGGCACCAATGTTAGCACTGAAAAGGGGATCATGGAGGAATTTTATAAGGGGGGCTATGTTCCAGACTGAATGCTGAAAGCCATAATCAGTCTTAAATGATGATGATGATGACTCGTTCAGATGCGCCGACCGCTGGATGGAAACTATGCTAACATAAATGGCTCATACCTCGCCCGACCCGCGCCTAAAATGCTAGTTTCCTCCTCCTCTGATTTTCATTTTTGGTCAACCCCTGGATATAATCACAAGGAAAAAGCAACATGTAGCTATGTTTATACATAAAAGCCGTTTGAGTATATTGTGCATACTGCAAACACGATACGCTCTCAGAACTCTTCTGGACCACTGTAATGGTACGAGCTGTGTGTCGGCTATGTACAGATTGTTGAAAAGAAAGGAAAGTGTGGTTGAACTTCATGTAGCTGGCAAGCTGCAAAGTTAGATCAGCCCAGCTATAATTACAACTTGTTCAGAAAATAACACTATTGATGACAAAAAAGTGTCTCCTTGACTATCAGGAAAGGATTCCCGAGGAGCTACTTGGGTCCTTGAGAACTGCGTCACAACGTATTTTCTTCCATTTGAAATTTATCATTATTAACTAGTGAAAATCTACTACAAAAATCTGTTTAAGGTGTAACAACAGGAATACAATGATATCCACTACCAATTACGTAAAATTACAGTGTTCCAGTAAAGGGCTAGTAAACAGTAAAAAGTTTCAGAAACAAAATATGTTTTATTGGTAGCGTATAGTGTTTAGTAGATGAAATGTGTGTCTAAGTTGTGAAAAACTAATTTATTCGTATGTTAATACTAACATGGTAAATACAAGAAACTCAGGTAAATGGCCTATGTCTAAATATACATACGCTTAGAAAATGAATTTTTATGTATCGTCGAACATGTGCAACGAAACATCCAATGTCTAAATAATTCCTTAGGAATCACTCTTTTACAAATGACTTGTCAAGATATCCGTTCACACTGCAGTTCTTCCAAAATTGTGTTCCGTCACACTGAAGAAGATTGTACTATGGTTCGTCTCGATTCTTTCATGGGGACGGCACGGTTAGATATAGAAATGAATGATCTTTATCTCCTTAATCTGAACGCTGCTGGATTCACTCATACTTCTTCCTTTCTTAATGCTGTTTTCTTGACGTTCTAATATATTTTGCTATCTTTAATTTCATCTTCTGTCTTCTCCCCTCCCTCATTCCCTTGATCAGAGAAATGAACTGGGATGAATGTCGGATGAGATGGCGAACAATGTTGTACTTCAAAGCAGAGGTTGTTTTGAACAAACTCCTTGTCCCTCCTTTTACCTGCTGTCAGTCCATGGGACCTTCAATAGTATCCTCTAACTCCACACGTCGAAAGTTTGCAGCATTTTCTTTTCCATCTGAGTCCAGTTTTCTGCACCACACCTCCATCGACTCCAAAAGCAGCTCCTTAAGAATCGTTTCATAAGGGTCAGGGAGACACTGTTTCTTTTGAGTCAGTTGTGTTCTTTTCTGAAAAAGTAATTCTTTTGGTTGGGCTATCCCAGCCTTAACGTAGCGATATTGCGAGTGGTATATCTGCTATGTACAAATTATTCAGAAGAACGGGAAGTCTGGTTGGACATCATGTAGCTGCAAGTGCCTGCAAGTTCGCTAGGTTAGGTAGCTATGCGAGTGCTGGGGAGAACTGAGTGTACACATCCTGGAATTACAGCGGCAGCGAAGGTAAACTGTGCCTGAGGAGTATGGTCAAATTCTGACTGTGCTAAAATTGCAGCTACTTGGATAAAGATGCTGCCATTATTCTGACATATCAGCATTGCTGCTCATACTGAACCTTGTCATCAATAATACCAAACGGCGAAGGTAAACTGTGTCTGAGGAGTATGGCCAAATTCTGACTGTGCCAAAATTGGAGCTACTTGGATAAAGATGCTGCCATTATTCTGAAATATCAGCATTGCTGCTCATACTGAATCATGTCATCAATAATACCAAAAATTACTTGGTGTACCAGACCATAGACTATACTGCAGCACAACAGCTTCGTAACAAGAAAATCACCATACCGTGGGTGAGGGGCCACCATCGTATTAGTGGTTAAGAGTGCCATCACAGGACTGAGACATATGAACATGTTCTGTACACAGATCTTCTGCAACATGCAAGGCAGCAAATCAGAATATTTTGGAACAATCTACTTGTTTGCAAGCAGGAGAACCCGGGTTCAAGTCCCGGTTGGGGCACACGTTTTTCAACTGTCCACGTTGATATATATCAACGCCCATCAGCAGCTGAAGGTATTAATATATAATTCTAATTGTGGAACAATGTGAAACGTCCCCTTAGAACAATTATACAAGACTGTGCTTAAACTGACACACAATATTATTTTAGCGCAACGCAATCTAACTTTCAGTAATCCCTACAAGAGAAGGACCCTGAATAACATTAACCTATACATTTCACAAATCACTTACCCCACAAAAATCTTTGTTACTCGAACTACTGCAATACAGCGAGCGCCACTACTGCCAGCTAACTAAAAGATTCAAACTACGGAAGGCACTAACTACTGATAGGCATAGTTAGCAAATGAAAGATTTTGATAGAGAACAAACAATGTATTTACCTCAATAGTGTTCAAAAGTCATAATGTATACAGCAGTTCATAACATCCAGTCTTACAAATTTCAAAACTCCGCCATTTCTCACCCAACATCCACCACTGCTGGCGGCTCACCTCCAACTGCGCAACGCTACGCGCTGTTCACATCCATCTGCCCAACGCTACAAAGGCGAGTATTACAACAATGCCAACCAGCCACCGACTGCACACAGCACAGCCAGTGATTTTCATACAGAGATGGTGTTACAAATAAAAAAACCTAAACGGCCTACTTACAAGTGATTGGCTCCTATCGTACCAACAAAGGGAAAGGCGTTAAGCAGCTATACTAACATAGTCTCTGCACTATCGTGGTACTGCATTGTTAGGTTTAGACAATTTCTGGTCACTATGTTGCGCCCTAGCTGTAACCAAGGGCGGTTCCGACTGCATCTCTGTCGGCTACAACTGACTGTCTCGCCCTTATGTGTTTGTGGCACGAAGGAGGTCATCGACCACATCATTCTCGACTGTCCACTGTGACAAGTGAACTGCTGCAGTACTTGGTGTTTAGTGCACAACAGCTGATTGGATGTATCTTTTGATCTGCAACAAATGATGTGCTGGAAGATGGCTGAATGGATAATGTCCGAAGACCACAATAATTAAAAGAAAAATAAATAAAAAAGAACCACCACTCATAAAGGAAAGTTTCAGATATTCACTAGAGACACTAAAATCACTACCAGACGAGCTACAGAAAATCAGATGACAGCACCGAAAACGCAATAAAGAGACGAATTCAATAAAAGCACTGCTGTATTTTTACAACAAACATTAACAAAGTTGTAAACATTAATATCAAAAATTGTTTGTAACAACAGTAAAAGAAGCAGCAGGCACACTACATCTGCGTGCGACACCATTCGATGGGTACTGAAGCCAGCTATAAAATGCCCATATTCATTTTAATAGTGCATAGGCAAACTAATTGTCATAAACAAATAATTGAACAGTTATTAATTGAGTACCAAAACAAAGGGTTCTCCACAGATACACGATAGATTAGCATCAGCATGAATGATTTGTCTTATTACTTCAGTTTGTTTGCATCTGCATACGCTGCAAAACATATTTACGTGCCTGGCAGAGGGTTCATCGAACAACCTCCACAATAATTCTCTATTAAGCCAATCTCGTACAGCGTGGAAGAAAAGAACATGTGTATCTTTCCGTGGGAGATTTGATTTCCCTTATTTTATTATGATGATCGTTCCTCCCTGTGTAGGTCGGCGCCAACAAAATATTCTCGCATTCGTAGGAGAAAACTGGTGTTTGAAATTTCGTTCGTAAATTCTATAGCAACGAAAAACGCCTTTGTTTTAATGATGCTCACCCAAAATGCTATATCATTTCAGTGACACTCTTTCCCCTATTTCGTGATAATACATAACTTGATGCCCTTCTTTGAACTTTCTCGATGTACTCCTTAAATCCTATCTGTTAAGGATCACACACCGAGCAGCAGTAATCTACAAGAGGACGGACAAGCTAGTGGATGCAGTCTCTTTAGTTGTGATGTCCTTAGTTTAGTTAGGTTTAAGTAGTTCTAAGTCTGGGGGACTGATGACCTCAGATGTTAAGTACCATAGTGCTTAGAGCCATTTGAACATTTTTTTTTTGTTGTAAAAACTGGTATTCTGTAGAGTGGTGGTCTAACTTCAAGATACTCTGTTGACCATAGTGGCCGGCCGGAATGGCCGAGCGGCTTTAGGCGCTTCAGTCCGGAACCGTGCGACTGCTACGGTCGCAGGTTCGAATCCTGCCTCGGGCATGGATGTTTGTGATGTCCTTAGGTTAGTTAGGCTGAAGTAGTTCTATGTTCTAGGGGACTGATGACCTCAGCAGTTAAGTCCCATAGTGCTCAGCGCCATTTGAACCATTTTTGACCGTAGTGGTTAGTCACACGACGGAATTGGAGAGCAGAATATGGATTTTGGACTTTTATGTTCATATCTGGTTTGGTAAGGTTTCAGCGGCCCTCTTAGACGCATGTGTTTAAGAGATGGTTCAGCGATGGGCATGTTTGGATATGCACATATTGTTTCAATCTAATAGTTTGCTACTAAGAAAATATTGAATAGTGATTGCTCGTATAGCTATAAGTAACTTTTCTTTGCCATGGTGAAGTAGTTATTGTGTTCAGTCTTCAGTCAACTTATTGAACTTCAGGAATATTATTTAGTTTTAGTGGCGTTGGTGCAATAATGTCTTTGGCTTACTACATCATTGTCTGCGAGTGCTCTGCTAGGTCAGTTACTTCACATTGTACTTGGTTCACTGTGTATAAATGTTAGACTGTGTAAGGCCGCCCTTCAGAGTACCTAACATTTGTTCCGAATGAATCGATGGGAAACTTTAATCGTGTGGTTAGGGTACATCAGTATCTTGTGAGCTCAATACTTTCTTACCTCATTTATTTATGTGCATTTGTAAACTGTTAACTGGTTGTTCAGTTGCCTGGACAAGACATGATTAATCGATGCATGCATAATGGCATAATGCAACAGTCAAACCCCTTAATTTGCAAACCAGCCTTAAACAGTTTTACGGTTCTGTACTCTTCCTCTGATGGTTAGATAACAGAAAACTGGTTTTAGCTGACGGTTCACCTCACAGTATTTATCAGTTACTTTAAAGCAGCAGTGCAGTCGCAATTGTTTGGTCCCATCCAAGATTAAAGTAGTTTTAGCTTAATATGTTACAACATTCGTTACACTTTTTTATCCTCTATGACACAACTTCCCACGTACCTGAACTTAGTGAGATGTGTCAGATTTTTGTCTTGTAAGTGCACGAATGCGTTCTAATTTCCATCTCCTGTGCACTTCCTAATTTTCATTTTGTTGTTGTTGATCTTCATATCGCACTCTTCTGATAAAGCATCTTCTGCTGCTCTTCTTGATTTTAGTCTATTAAGGCCATCTCATTTTCGATACGGATGGTTTTGCACTATTCTCCGTTAATTTCTTTCTCGTTGCTGATAGTTCCTCACGTTTCGATTATTCCACTTTTTATGTACAAATTATCTAGCAGTGGAGACAAACAATATTCCTGTTTAGTCCTCTTAATATTGAATCGGTGGTCCATTCTTTCCTATGATAGCAATCTGACACTTATCTAGTTACAGTTATTCTTTTATACTTGTTTCTTCATCTCTTTGAATTATATATTCCAGGTAACGTTACCGAATCGTTTCTGTGTCTACGAAGATGCTCAATGTTAGTAAGATGAGCCTCAAGGATTCCTCTATGAATACTCGTGTGCCTTTAGTGTCACACGGTTCCTTCGAAACGCATCCTGGTCATAGTGTAAACATTCTTTTGCTTTCTGCTCCGTGCTATAATAGATAATGCAGATTAGCATTTTTGTGGGAAGTGATACGACGATGTGTGTTCAGCACTGTTCGCACTTCTTTGCGTTGGTAGTCTTTAAGTGTCTGCTCAAAATCGTGCGGTATTTCTCCCTTCACGTACATTTCGCTTACCATCTGAAGTAACGTATCTTTATATTTTCATCCGAGTGATTTCAGTAATTCTCTAGGGATGTTAAAATGTTCGAATGTGTGTGATTTCCTAAGGAACCAAACTGCTCAGGTCATCGGTCCCTAGACTTACATACTACTTAAACCAACTTAATCTAACGTATGCTAAGGACAACACACACACCCAGGCCCGACAGAGGACTTGAACCCCTGGCGGGAGGGGCCTCGCAATCAATGACATGGCGCCTCAAACCTCTCGGACACTCCGCGCAGCTCCTCGAACTTGATAATCTTCCAGCCCCTTTCAGGCTCTGTCGAAATCTTCCCTGATTATTGGTGAGCCAAGTTCCTCTTCGTCAACCTCACTAATTTTCTAGTCATTGCTAAACCTCTTCTATTCTTTAGATGTTTCTACTTTATCTGCCTACCCACGTTGTCTGGCATCCTTTCCTTTTAAAGGAATAATACTTCGTGTGAATTAGGTTTGAATGGCTTGATATGCACTTTCCGTATGACCTTTTACTACATTTTCATCCATCACTTCACATTTATTTTGAAATCATTCTTGTTCTCATTTCTTCATCTACATATATATGCCACAAACCACCTGCATGGCGGAGGGTAACCTGTTCCACTGCTAGTTATTTCCTTCCCTGTTCCACTAGCAAATAGAGCGAGGGGAAAACGACTATCTATACGCCTCCGTACGAGAACTAAGTCTCTACTGTTATCTTTGTGGTCCTTACGCGAGATGTACGTTGGCGGCTGTAGAATGGTTCTGCAGTCAGTGTCAAATGCCGGTTCTCTAAATTTTCGCAATAGCGCTCCTCGAAAAGAGCTTCGCCTTCTCTCCCGTGATTCCTATTTGAGTTCCTGAAGCTCCTCCGTATGAAGTGCGTGTTGTTAAAGCCTACCGATAACAAATGTAGCAAAGCGTCTCTGAATTGCTTCGATGTCTTCCTTTAATCAGATCTGGAGCGTATTCTAAACATTCCAACAGACCTCAAGAGTGGGTCGCACTAGTTTCCTTCACAGATGAACCACATCTTCTCAGTCCACATTTTCTCAATAAACCGAAGTCGGCCATTCGACTTTCCTACTACAATCCTTACATGGTCGTTCCATTCCATACTGACTTGCAGCGTTACGCCGTTGTGGCTGCGTGAAGCACCATGCAACTGATGCTGTACTCTAACATTGAGGGTTCGTTTTTTCCTACTCATCTGCATTAGCTTACACCTCTCTACATTTAGAGCTATTAGTCATTCATCATACAAAGAAGAAATTTTGTCTAAGTCATCCTGTATTCTTCTACAAAATCAACGACATCTGACCGCTCACTGCTGCTTGCGCTGTCCGCCAGATCGTTGATGTCCTATCACATCCCCAGTGTAATCTGCTATTTTTCATTTCGTTCTTTCATTACCCCTGGTCAGCATATTTTCCATTATACATGGCTAATCCTATACTTTTTTCCTTCCTGAAACATTTATCTGCTGTCTTCAACACAGGGTCTTTAAATATTTTTTGTTTATACCATCTCCATCCATTTATTTGCAAATGAATTCATCTATCATTTTTTGTGTTATTCTTTAATGTAATTGGAGTCCTTATCTGTCCAATGGTTTGTATCTCTTTTCTTTTTTCTTTTGGGGTGTAACTGATTGCCTGTCACAAGTGGGTTATGTCCTGAAAGTACTTCAGCACCAGGACAGATTTCAGAATTTTTGAGTTGATTACTGTACCTGTTTTATCTTGACATGTAGTCCATTTGGGAGCAATCATTATCAGCTGGCACAGTCCAAGTGTGTCTTCTTTATGGTTGCCGGAAGAATGTATTCACCAGAACAAAGCTGATGTGGAATGATTCGATACTGGGAACGCATTATACGTGATAATAATCGAAACTGTGTAAACAAAAAAAAAAAAAATCTTGCTCCGCAGCGAGTAGCAGAATGGTCGTAGTTCAAGAACGAAGTGAATTAAGAGATAAGAAGGAGGCCCAGGTCATTCGTGTTTCCAAGAAGATTTCCTGGACTGATACATGGAACTATAAACCTATATCGTTGTCCTAGATTGTGTATTGATTAATGGTACACCTTCTACATTTGCGAGCCGGCCTGAGTGGCCGTGCGGTTCTAGGCGCTACAGTTTTGAGCCGAGCGACCGCTACGGTCGCAGATTCGAATCCTGCCTCGGGCATGGATGTATGTGATGTCCTTAGGTTAGTTAGGTTTAATTAGTTCTAAGTTCTAGGCGACTGAAGACCTGAGAAGTTAAGTCGCATAGTGCTCAGAGCCATTTCTACATTCGCTTATTACGACCTGTTTGAAAAATGAAAGACCTCCTCTGGAGGCATCAACACGGGTTCCGAAGGTATAATTTGAAACCGATACATTTTTGGTTGTGCTGTCACTATAAAAAAAAGTATATTTCGGGGAAAGTATATTTCGGGAAGAAACGGTTGTATTCGCAACTGTCGACGGTTCTTCCTTCTGGACGGCTCTTCCTCCTCCGGGTTTGTCAATGAAATGGCAATCATTTGTTCCGTCATTGCAGCGAGAGGTTTTCGTAAATACTACGTGTGAGTTACGTCAACGATTGTACTTATACGAGGAAAATCAGTAACGAGGAGGATTACTTCTCGAGGCAAACGTTAGTTATTTGAGGTAAGCGTGAGTCGGTATGTGGGAATTCAGTCTGCCGAGGGCTTGCTTTGCAGAAGGATTAACATACATACACTGCAAGCCAACAGACGCAACGGGGATGAGAACACTTCGTACAGCCACTAGTCACGCTTTCCCGTTCCACTCGCTAATGGCACCAGGGCAAAACAATTGTCTTTAATCTTCCGTAAGAACCTTGAAAGCTCTTATGTTGTCATCGGGGTCCTTATGCGAGATGTGTGTTCGTAGCAGTCAGGTTCTCTAAACGTTCTCAATACTGATTCGCGATAAAAACGTCGCCTTCCCTACAGGGATTCCAATGTAAGCTCACGGAGCATTTACGTAATACCCGAGTGTTGATCAAACTTACATTCAACAAATCAAGCACTACGCCTCTGAATTCGGCTTCGCTACCACCGACCTTAGCGCTGCTTCCATTTCATATCCCTTTGAAACGATACGCCCAGATATTAAACTGACGTGATTGTGTCAGGCAGCACGCAACTAATGCTTTATTCTAGCATTAGACTTCTTTTTACTGTACATCTACATTAACTTACATTTTTCTACATTTCTATCTTAAGCTCTCATGCATCACAACGAACAGAAATTCTGTCCAGGTCATCCAGCATCACAGAGAACAAGAACACTCCTATCACATTTGCCTGGGGCACTCCTGTCAATATCCTTGTCTCTGATGAAATCTGACGTCTTGCGGGTAACTGCATACGAAGATGTCGAGATCCGGGTGAAAAGTTGTACGTACTCGCCAAACAGCGGGAAGACTTAAGCAACTACTACTGGCCAAGATGGATCCATTTTACACATCAGCGTCGAAAATCCATTCAGATGATCAGAAACCTAAATTTGCCAATGAGTTCAATTAATGTTCGACGATGTTATCATACTGCATTTTTTATCATCGCAATGCTGCAGGAAAACAAGACAATGCATCTCGTCATCGAGAAACTAGTCCAGCTGGTAAGGATTTCTGTCACTTATGTTCTGACTGACACCAAAAACCATTATCTCAGCACAAAATGGAATCATATCGTGGGTGTTTGGCAGTTAAATGCCTGGAGCTTGCATTGGATTTTACGTCTTATCAGCAGAAGCATACTGGAACAGAATGGTTGAACTGTCGGACGCAACCAGGTAATCAAGTCCTATAACGCATTTGCTGGAAGCAAAACGGAGGTACGATGAAGTCCACAAAAGGAGAAAAACCCGTACATTCTCAGAAAGCACTTTAGAAGAAAAAAAATACCGCATGATTGACTTTTGCGATTTTCCGGTGAGTTAGAGTACTTAGCTCGCTTGCTGTTACTTCGGGAATTGCGAATTTTCAGTTCCTTTGAGTGAAGCTGAAAGAAACGATCTAAGAGTTGCATAAATTCAGAGTAACTGCAAAAGGACTGAGATACTGGTTGACTGGAACCTCGGAGGCACCTCTATACTGTTTGCAGTCGATGCTGTTGTCTACAGGGACGTTGCAGCACCAGTGAGACTGTGGCGAAATATCTCTCAACAGTAAATCTCTGTTTCTTAGGCTACTATCATGTGAGCACCGCTTTCTTCTTCGTTGAAGAGGTTACCTTGTGAAACGCTGTCCATCTCCATCAACTAAATAAGAACGGATAGATGGAAAAACCCTCCTATTGGAGTACAAAAAGTGCGAATATATTCATGTTTATTTGAAAGACTGACTGAGACGTGGGGTACCAGCTGCCTCATTCTGCCTTCTTCAGCACCTTTAAAATTTTTCCAAAAATTTGGCATCCGAAAATATTTCCTTATTTTAACATTCAACTCGTCTCATACTCCCACATGTTCCCACAACAGTAATACATTCACACCCATTGATCCATCGCTGTCACTCATACCCATCCACTCCAGTTGCGCTCTCTCACTGGCACATTCGGCCCAACTCATTGCCATTATATCTTCATGTCTCTCTGTCATTGGCTCCTGTGTCATAGCCACTGTCTCCTTAATTCTGTCCTGCTACTACAGTCTTCTCTCACTGTCACTGTCTCCTTCTTTGTCCCTCTTACTGCTAATATCTCATTACACTCCTCCTAGTGCCGTTGTCTCTTGTCACTGTCGCTATGTGTCTCTTCCTTGTTGCCATTGTCATTCATTCTGTCTCTCATTATCACTGGCTCTCACCCATTTTCTGTTTCTCTTTATTCCTCATCATCCCCTCCTTCCTCCTAGCACTGTCTCCTTCATTCTTTTCCTGCCACTGTTCAGGCACTGTCAACTATGTTCCTCTTACACTGCGTCCCTATCTTTCTCTTACACTGTCATTGCCACCATTGCTCTTCATATAACAAAACCGCTGTCTACTATTTTCCAGTATTTATTACTTTCCCGTCTCTTTACCAATACCACTGTCTCAGCATAAAAAAGCGCGAAAATGATCGCGTGTCAAAATGTTTGTAAAAATTTTCAATGCTACTGAGGAGGGTACTACACTTTTCAGTCAGACTCTTTCAAATGAACAGGAATATATTCCCATTTTTTGTGCTCTGGTAGGGGCAATTCCCGCAGGTACCTTTCTTTTCCCTGTGGCAGCAGGCCGTGTAACTCTTATGAAAAGAAATATATTGGTGACTAAAATTTAGATAGTTTACTCACATGAAATTGAAATAATGCAAAACAAATTTTACTCCTCAGGCCGGATTTTACATGCAAAACATTTTTGCATGTGCTTCAGTACTACAACATTGGGTTTCCAGATAAAATAGAGACTTTTCATGCAGCATATTTTCCGTCCTACGAAACTTTACAATCTACGTTTTCGTTTCACAGTGGATTTTAGTTGTACAAGCAGGGTAACGTTAAACCTGTGTATCTCGGAAACGGATAAACATACGAAGAAAATTTTCAAGATTGTTCGAGATCGACATCTTAAGAATACATCGTGAGAATTATAGCGATTTAGTGTAGATAGCCGTATCGGACACTGCAGCGGGGTTTTGGTACAGAAAAAACAAAAGAATGTTTTTGGCGTGTTTCAGGGGAACGGATGAAGATTTTTGAAAATAGGGAGATGTTTATTCTAGATAAAGATCTAGATAACATAGTATTAAAATTTGAACAAATTGCTATGGTTGTTTATTAGGTTTTACCTCAGACAGGAATTTACGTGTAGAAGTAGGGTAACTACGAACCTCTGTATCTTGGAAACTGATAGAGTATCAAGAAAATTTTCAAAGTTTTTCGAGATTGGGATCCTAGGAATATATCGTTAAAATTTAAGCCATTTCCTATGCTTAGCTGTCTTTGAATCTTAGACTGGGTTTTGGTCCGCTGATGTGGCAAATGTAGAAAAAAATCCCTTTTTTGGGATTTTGCGAGGAATCGACCATTAACTAATAGTGCCTCAGTAAGTCCCACCAAGCAAGCCCACTGTACACTGCATTAAATGGAAAAAGAACCGACCGATCTGTTGCATTTGCCTAAGTAGAAGGAAGTGTATACTATTGATATTTTGACCCTGTACTGCAGGTTAGTAACATTAAGACGATCCTTGCAAGAGATATCCAAAACATTCGTCCCCACCTTTTTCTCACTAATAGAACCCGAGGCATGAGCACCAGAAAATCCAGTTGTTTTGTGATTTACTGGGTACGCTTGCTGTCACATGAATGCCGCAAGCCATAATAGTGTCCTGTGACTGTGTGCGCTTTTCCATTTGTGAGTAATTTTGACACATAATTAGTTACGCAGTATTGTGTCTTTTAAAACTGTAAGTAACAGTTTCACATTAAATCTCCGATCAAACAGAAATGCGTTGTCGACTCGTGTAGTATGAAACGGGGAGCAGGACCTCAGATCGGAGAAATGTCGAAAGAGAAGGCCTGCAACTTCAATTACACCATTGATTTTCTCGATGTTGACTAATCAACAGGTGTTCAGTAAAAGGTTGTGTACAATATCTTTGTTCCAGGTATTGCCGGTATACCGCATTTTCAGTTACCGCCCTTGAATGTGACACCGCTCTGCCAAGAACAGCGAGCGCCCTTGCTGCCTTCGGGATTCCCGCATCCCTTACGCACGCGAAACATGCGTGCGGAGGTCCGCGCCGTCTGCAGGTAGGCAACCCGCCGCTCCCGATGTCAAGGTCGCGCGCGCCCTGCCTCTAGCGTCGCCCACGCAACCCAGGCGCAGTGTGACGTCAGCGCGCCGCGCCGTGACGTCAGGCGCCGTTGCCATGGCGACGCCGCGACGCCGCGTGACGCGTGCGGCCAGAAGTGCTGCTAGCCCCCTGGGACCCAGGTTTCCTTGGAGGAACCACCGACTCCCGCCCCGCACTGACGTTGTTTCACCGGCGCTTCTTCGGTGGTTGCTACGGCACACAGTCATACACAATTTATTATTATTATTTGTTCCGTAATACTGTTTGTGAGTAAACACACTGTACGAATAATAGCTATATCGTACTGCCTATAATTTTGACCGAGCGAGGTGGCGCAGTGGTTAGCACACTGGACTCGCATTCGGGAGGACGACGGTGATTTAGGTTTTCCGTGATTTCCCTAAATCGTTTCAGGCAAATGCTGGGATGGTTCCTTTGAAAGGGCACGGCCGATTTCCTTCCCAATCCTTCTCTAACCCGAGCTTGCGCTCCGTCTCTAATGACCTCGTTGTCGACGGGACGTTAAACACTAAACACCACCACCCAAATTTTGATTGATTTCTGTTACTAAAAAATCTACATCTACATGGATGGTGCTTTTTGCCGATGATACAAGTATAGCTATCACACGCAACAGACAAGAATTAACTGCTGAAATTGTAAACGATGTTTTTCAGAAAATCATTAAGCGGTTCTCTGCAAATGGGCTCTCATTAAAATTTAACAAAACACAGTATATACAGTTCCACACAGAAAATGGAATGACACCATTAATAAATATAGACTTCGATCAGAAATCGGTAGCTAAGTTAGAACATTCAAAATTTCTAGGTGTATGCATTGATGGGTTGAACTGGAAAAAAACAAACTGAGGATCTGCTGTAACGTTTGAGTTCAGCTACTTATGCTATTAGGCGATATACATCTGAGTAAATTAGCTTACCACGCCTATTTTCATTCTCTGCTTTCGTATGGCATCATATTCTGGGGTAACTCCTCATTGAGTAAATGAGTGTTCATTGCACAAAAGCGTCTAATCAGAGAAATTACTGTAGCTCATCCAGGATCATCCTGCAGACATTTATTTAAAGAGCTAGAAAGCTTCACTGTGGCCTCACATTATACATATTCACGTATGAAATTTGTTATTAACAATCCGAACGCATTCAAAAGTAATAGCAGTGTATATGGCTACAACACTAGGAGAAAGGATGACCTTCACTACTCAAGGTTAAATCTACGTTTGGCTCAGAAGGGGGTAAATAATGCTGCCACAAAAGTCTTTGGTCACTTACCTAATAGCATCAAGTGTCAGACAGATAGCCATATAGCATTTAAATTAAAACAATTTCCTAATGACAACTCCTTCTACTCATTAGATGCATTATTGGATATAGTAAGGGGGTAATTTCCCAACCCCCACAAAAAATTAAAAATATTGAGTGTCATATAATATTTTGTGTATTGTAATATCTTGTATAGACACCTTTCATTAACCTGACACGTTCCACCCCATTACGAAGTGTCGTATTCATGATCTATGGAACAAGTATTAATCTAATCTAATCTCTGTAAATCACATTTAAGTGCCTTCACAATACTCTGTTGTTCCAATCTCGTAAAGCGCGCGGGAAGAATGAACACCTAGATCTTTCCGTACGAGCTCTAATTTCCCTTATTTTATCTTGCTGATCGTTCATTCCTTTGTACGTCGGTGTCAACAAAATATTTTCGCATTCGGAGGAGAAAGTTGGTGATTGGAATTTTGTGAGAAGATTCCGTCACAACGAAAAAGGCCTTTCTTTTAATGATGTCCATCCCAAATCCTGTATCATTTCTGTAATACTGTCTCCCATATTCCGCGCTAATACAAAACGTGCTGCCTCTCTTTGAACTTTCTCGATGTACTCAGTCAGTCCTATCTGGTAAAGAAAGATCCAACACCGCGCAACGGTATTCTAAAAGAGAACGGACAAGCGTAGTGTAGGCAGTCTCCATAGTAGGTCTGTTACATTTTCTAAGTGTCCTGCCAATAAAACGCAGTCTTTGGTTAGCCTTACCCCCAACATTTTCTATGTGTTCCTTCCAATGTAAATTGTTCGTAATTGTAATGCCTAGACTGATTTATCGTGTAACCGAAGTTTAACGCGTTCCTTTTAGCACCTCTCACTTTTCGTTATTTAAGGTCAACTGCCACTTTCCGCACCATTTCGGTATTTCTTCTAAATCGTTTTTCAGTTTGTTTTGATCTTCTGATGACTTTATTAGTCGATAAACGACAGCGTCATCTGCAAACAACCAAAGACGGCTGCTCAGATTGTCTCCCAAATCGTTTATATAGATAAGGAACAGCAAAGGGCCTATAACACTACCTTGGGAAACCCCAGAAATCACTTATGTTTTACTCGATGACTTTCCGTCAATTGCAACGAACTGTGACCTCTCTGACAGGAAATCACAGATCCAGTCACATAGCTAAGACGATATTCCATAAGCACGCAATTTTACTACAAGACGCTTGTGTGGCACAGTGTCAAAAGCCTTCTGGAAATGCAGAAATACGGAATGGATCTGAAATCTCTTGTTAATAGCACTCAGCATTTCATGTGAATAAAGAGCTAGTTGTGTTTCACAAGAAGGATGTTTTCTAAACACATGTTGACTGTGTGTCAATAGACCGTATTGAATTAACTCAGGTCTGTTATATGTTGCCATCCTACCTATATTGAAAGAGAAAGAATCGTTTTTATGTTAATTTCTTCCGAGCGTTTGAATTCACTAATGTACATTAGAAATAAGCTAAAGCAAGTAAATGTCGAAATTTGAAACGCTGATAAAAACGGATTGTTGCAGACCTTCAGTTGGTATTTTATATAACCTTGCGTCTCATGAATCTTATTTTGAGCTATTTAGCATGTCATATTACGTCTAAAACTTCGCTTCCACCGTTTTTTCTCGAAGTTCGAAGGTTTATTGTGAAAAACTCACAGAATCAAACACGCGATGCAGTAGCTATACATTCGCAGACTGACGCACAGAATCCGCGACATATTGAACAAACACGGCGTAAAGCCTATTTATAAACCGATAAAGAAGATCAAACAGAGTTTTATATCGGCAAATAATGAACATAAGGGGCATTGTAGGTTGGGGCAAGTGGAGAAATCGGCTGTAGCGGAGCACGCGCTGTGTGAGACCAACCACATAGTAAAATTTGTTGCACGGAAGTTTTGCGGTAGAGAAGAACTGTCACACCCGCTTGTTCAGAGATGCTATAGCAGCACACAGACATGACAACAGCTTCAACAAGAAAGAAGAAAGCCTCGTGTTGAACAGATCCTGGATTTCCGTGCTGCAGCGAACGACCGTTGCAAATAGGGAGCGGAGAACCGCAGAGGAAATGATCACTGAAAAGCCCTTGGACGTTGGCGCACCAGGTACATATAATCTGCGGCCACGAGCTCATCTCCAGTCTACCACCAGCAATAGAGAACGAAGCGTTGACAATGCCAGTAACTCGTGCTGGCGAAATGTCAGAAAAATCATCAAAGAAATGTCGGCCGAAGAATTCGAGGCAGGCTGTCAAATAATTTACAGTTCAAAGTGCTGGCCATAGCTGACCGCTACTTTCTCCCACCTTTCGGGCAGCATACGAATCCAGCGGCATAGGAACTGGTCGTCATTTCAAGAGATCCATGAATCGACCCAATTTTGCAATTGTTCATTTGACCGGAGGTAGTGGAAAGCCAGTCCGTCTGCCATTGTTCGAAAGAGGTGGAAGTCAGAGATACAATGTCTGGAGAATCTGGCGGGTGGGGTTTCAAAAGTATGTTCTGACGGTTTTGCGGTATGGAGTTGAGCAAGTTACAGGGGAAAATCACCTTTTCATGTCTGTCACTGTACTGTGGCCGTTTTTCAGCGTTCGGCTTAAACGCATCAATTGCTTTCGATAACGATCTCTTACGATTATTTCCGTCGGTTTCAGAAGCTTCGAATACCATCTCCCTTCCAGAATGAGATTTTCACTCTTCCACCGCCATGCCGGTCTTCGAAGTCAAAATCACTGTTCTTGAATCACTGAAATCATTCCCCGGGCATTCTTTCAGTCATACATGCCTCATCGTAGGTCTTACCCAGTGTTTTATGAGACACAACTGTAGGTTTTTTCACGTTGAAGCGGAAAATGAAAACTTCCCGCAGATGAAGGAAACAGGTGTCGTAAGCTGACGTATTCAATAGAGAATACCTTTACGTTGCAATAACTAATCGACTAATATTCTTATGATGTTTACAAATGCCTAAGCTTGTAGTATGAGAATTACGACCATCCACCTACACCGTCACTTGCAGCTGCTGCCACCTATTGCAAGACGGCGGAAGCGAAGTTATAGACCTAGTAGTATGACATAGTTACCGATTGCACCAGAACAGAATTTCGTTGCCGAAATGAACTAATTTATCGAGTCCCATAATAGTCTGTCGTTCGAACTATTACTACATTCCTCCACGTGCTGCTGTACACCCGAAAGTACAATCGGACAGAGGAATCTAGCAAGTAACCATAAATCAGCAGTAAAATGTAGGATTCAGTTAAAGTAATTGAGGTGTGGGATGCACATAAAAAGCGAGGCAGAGTTTACTGGCAAAGAAATTTTGGAATTGGGTGTCTTCTAAGAAAGGTATTAACCTAGCTGCACTGCGAAATGATATTAATGATGTCAGTGTCGCAGCTCGTGGTCTTGCGGCAGCGTTCTCGTTTCCCGCGCACGGGGTCCCGGGTTCGATTCCCGGCGGGGTCAGGGACTTTCTCTGCCTCGTGATGACTGGGTATTGTGTGTTCATCATCATCATTGACTCGCAAGTCGCCGAGGCGGCGTCAAATAAAAAGGACTTGCAATACGGCGGCCAAACTTCTCCGCATGGGGCCTCCCGGCCAACAATGCCATACGATCATTTCATTTTCATTTCATGTCAGTGAGTGCTCCTTTCGATTCGGAATTATGTTCCTAACGAAAAGTGAAGAAAACAATCTGACTGAAGAAGAACCGTTGTTATCGATAAAATATACTGGTCGTTGGATACTTGTTTTTGTTACTTTCCCTTTGTGATGTTTTACAATGCTACTCGCTCGATAACTTCCAGTTCCGTTTTCTGCTCACCTCAGTCCATTGGCGTCAGTTTCGTCGACGTAATGTTTGACGTAAGAAAACAGGGATCAGACAAAGAACTTACGCTCAGCATTGTAACAAGATACTATTGCTATGTTCTTCTTTTTTCTCTGAGAGATCTGCGGTGCTCATGCCACCATTACTGAAACACTTTACGTTTAAATCCAGGGTGTCCGTAAAGATCAGCTAAAAAAAATCTTGGAAACTGTTAGCGATAGCGCATATTAGTTTGTCAGAAATCGTTGTTACGCCAGAATTTGAGTGTCTTGCAGATTCATCATCGCTCGTAGAACATCAAGACGAAATTAGAGTTCTGCTCATGTACGGGTCAGCGTTGCAACATTAACAATTCTGATTGCTTCATTGATTGCTGCACAGAGGGTAGAAACGTCTAGTGTCATTGATTGATGTGAACACGCAATCCTTGACGTAACCCCACCAAACGAGTCTAATGGCGTGACGTCAGAACAGTGGGGCCATGCGATTGCACCATCACGACCCACCAAGTTAACACTTTATGAACAGTAGATCTTGCTTACCGCAATGCGCTTGATGCAGCACGAATCAACTTTTGGGGACTGCTCATTTCGCTGATTCCGTCTTATTTCATCTGTACTTGATGAGTGTATCTGGAGATTCATTTAGCGTCGGGTTGTCATGAGGTTTTGTGGAAAACTGCGTGGACTCGGTAACACGCTATAGGTATCCGTGTTTCTATAAATGCAGGAAAGCGAGTACCGGGATGTTTCCTATGAAAACTCCTCGGGAAATATCCTGCACCATAGTGATCAGTTCGAGCTTGTGCTCATTCGTCGACGAGGCCCTAAACTTATTATTCTTTCCTCTTTAGGACATAAAAATGAAAAAAAGTAAACGTAGCATTCATTTCACGCTAGTTGAGGAGAGCCCTACGTCATACTCACGTAGGCACGCGTCATCTTGAGTTTCACGAGTTGTCCTATAGACTGTTGTGTGCATTCTGTAAACATCGACTGATGTGTGCGTCTTGAATTTGTATCGTTCATTGTTCTTAGTTGATTTACAACTTGAAAGGAAAATTAAATGGAACTAGATGGCTTAATATTTCCAGTAACATTCGGAATTTTCTTCGGAACCACTTCAGTTTCTCAGTTTAACGTTTCTGCCCACATGAATTATGTACAATTCATTGGCTTTTATAAAAATACGAAACACTTTAATTTCTCCCTATTTCACATTTTTATCCACATGACTTATGTACGACTAATCGGATTAAAAATGACTAGACACTTTCGTTATGGTTATGATTCCTTTATTCAGATGTTTATTATGGTCATGAAACACACAATAACATTCTTTGGATTGCAGCTTAATAATTAATGATTTCATGTTTCCACTCACACGATTTATGCACGATTCATCGGATTTAAAAAAAATAATTCTAAAAGCTTCTCTTTTCACTTTCATTATGGTTCCTTCTTTCAGACATTCATTATGTTCATGAAACGCTCAATAACATACCAAATTGTTGGGATTACAGAATAATAATTATCTCAACTGGGATGAGCATAACAGACAACTCCTGTCACCTCGTTTGTACATATGTATTTACATTTAGATTTGACGTTATCGGTACAACTTCAAAGATCGATATACGTACTCATGTAGTCGATTTAGGCTATTTACGTCACGATGACGTAATCTTACGTCATTGTGACGCAGGGTTCTCCTCATCTAGCGTGAGATGAATGCTACCCTGTCGAGTGGCGTATGTCTGTTATTTGGTTAAAGTGGCAGTGGAAAGCTATGATGAGTAGTGACGGCAGGCTGTCTATGGAACAGTGCCAGACTTGTAGTTGTCATAATTACCATGTTCTAAATTTTAATCGCAGTACTTACGAATATTTACATCCTTAGCCATTTCTCGGTTGGCTGATTATTTGAAAAAGACGGTATTGGAACATCCCATAGTATTCACACTTTGTGCGATGCTACACGAACACTGATTAGCACATCACGGCGTTGAAGCAATAAGTTTTCATACAGAATTATGATCGAAGCAATTATCTCCTTACACTTATTTATTCTACAAGGGGCTATCAAAAAGTTTCCGTTCGAAGGCCACACTAAACCACTGCTTGCGTGCCAGTGCTTATATAACTGCATCGGAGTCGCACTGGGTTGCATATACGCAGCAGTATCGCCCTCGAACGGAAGCTTTTTGATTCCTTTTTATACAATTCGATCTTCCCCAGGCGTATAAAAAAACTCTAAGAATTATCTACTCTCTAATCACAGGCACCTGTTGTACTAAGATGTGATATAAACCATCAGCTACAGATACCATCATTAATTAATCCTCCTTCCACATATAGTAGCAAAACTACATCTTCTGCAGTTGAAAACTGCGTAGGATACACAACCAACCCTTAAGTCGAGTTAAAGTGGCAAAAGAACTCTCAATATTGAAACGAATTTCGTTGAGTAATTATGATAATAATAACGTAGCCGACAGACGGCACAAAAAAGTAACAGAAATATGAAAACTGAAGGCAATTCAAAACAAATTCGAATGAAAATAAATAAGAAGAAACAAAATTTCTGACAACACCTTTGGGAGGAGAAATTTCTGTAAATACAGCCAAACTTTTTGTTTTACGTATTTACTCTGAGGGCTGGATTTGGCTGTTTCAAAACCGGTCCATAAGAGAGTCGCGGTTTTTTCCAGCCACGTACTTAGTGAGTTGATTGTGGGGCAGAAGGAATTACTAAGTTGGGAATAATTTATTTTTTTATTTTTATTTTTTATTGCTTTTCGTTCCCTAGGTAGGGCGGCTGTTCAAGCAATGATCCATATAGAGCCAGTGACTTCTCAGCCAGATACGTAGTAAGGCGGTAGTAAGCCGGAGGGAATCCGTATTGGGAACGTTTGGGAGTGAACATATAGGTTGGGTATTTGCCTTACAACCCAGCAGAACCTCCCCGATACCTTATTCAGAATCGGGCGATGGAAATATTTTTAATTCTGGGACTGTATC
The DNA here is from genome assembly GCF_023897955.1 of Schistocerca gregaria. NCBI lineage: Eukaryota > Metazoa > Arthropoda > Insecta > Orthoptera > Acrididae > Schistocerca > Schistocerca gregaria. The sequence goes on from NC_064920.1 coordinate 1,026,033,065, forward strand.
TCGTTCATCAAAGAATAATAGCCTAGCGGCGTATGAGAAAGTGTATTTGTTTACGAGTATACAGAGCAAATTCGATGACTTACTGGGTGACAATTATTGAACTATATGAAATGAAAGCGTGATGACATCCGAACGGTTCGCGGTAGGAAGATCAAACTGCATGGTTGGTCAAGAGGCATGATGGGAATTAAAATGCGCTGTATCGTTTGGTTTAGCAACGGAGCCCACTTTCATGTGGGTGGGTTCGTCAATAAGCAAAACAGGCGCATCTGGAGGACTGAGACTCCGCATTTCACGATCGAGAAGCCTCTTCACCCTCCATCACCCTCCACGGGTGACTGGGTAGTTTGCAATGTCAAGTCACGGAATAAGTGGGGCGATATTCCTCGATGGCTCGGTGACTATCGAACGGTACGTGAAGATTTGGAAGATGATTTCATTCTCATTATCTAAAGTGGCCCTGATTTCGACAAGACGGAGCTCGACCCCACTGAAGCAGAAGAGTTTTTAATGTCGTGGGGGAGCACATTGGGAACCATATTCTGGCTCTGGTGTATTCAGAGGCCACTGACATGGACCTCGATTACCGCCATATTATCCGGACCTGAAAACATGTAACTTCTTTTTATGGGCGTATATTAAAGAGAAGGTGTACAGCCGTCACCCCAATACCATTGTTCAAATGATAACAGCCATCCAGGAGGTCAGCAACAGCACATATTTCTCAGCTCTTGAAGAGCAGCTGTCATAGGTGGAACAAAAACTCAGTCTTTTATACGATGATAATCCCAAAAGTAAGGTCTCCTATTTTTTTATAAGTACTTAGACCTGTTTATTTCTACAATGGCTTACATCAGTTTACAGCTTGGACATTTATCTATTTTTCGACATAATCACCGTTTCTGTCGATGCATTTTTGTAGACGCTGTGGCATACAAAAACTGCCACAGCGTCTACAAAAATGCATCATCAGAAATTGTGATTATGTCGAAAAATAGTTAAATGTTCAAGCCGTTAACTGATGTAAGCCATTGCAGTGCACCATTGTGGGTTAAAGATGAAATAAAGTGCGGCGTGGGACAGGTGAGCTGCTCAGTGCGCCGGTATGCATTTCGCCGGGCGGTGACGCGGAGCTATAGGCCGTCCACCTGTGACGCGGCTGTTTCGTGACCGGCGGACTGCGCTCAGCCTGGGTAATTGCCCTGCTTAAGGCGCTCAGAATACCCTCTGCCTTTCCTTCTTAGGCCGTAATCTAGTGCCGCCACTTTTAGCTCGCGTTTTAATCCTGTTTGTTCAAGATCCGTATCTCGTTGCCCAGCTATGCAGGGACAGCAATAGCGAAATGCAGAAACTGCAGGTCACTGAAACTTTCCCTGGTGGATTCAGTACAACTAACATAATACTAAAGAGTAAAAAAGCATATCTCTGTTTTGAAAGTTTTTCGACTCCTGCGGCTAGTACCAATACGAATAAAATCATTGTGAGTAACAGGCCGTGTCGTTATGAAACAATGAAATCAACCAAAATACCGAGGGGTTCACCATCTTTGCTGCGTCGTCTTCAGGTAGACTAAATATCTATACTATTTTTGTTCTAGATGAGATGTGGACACGCAATAGCCGCCGGAGTGGTCAAGTGGTTTTAGGCGCTACGGTCTGGAACCGCGCGACCTCTACGGTCGCAGGTTCCAATCCTGCCTCGAGGATGGATGTGTTTGATGTCCTTCGGTTAATTAGGTTTAAGTAGTTCTAAGTTCTAGGGGACTAATGACCACAGCAGTTGAGTCCCATAGTGCTCAGAGCCACTTGAACTTGACACGAAATATTAGGGGATGACGCTTGGACATTGTTGACACTTTTCATAGTGAATTACCTGATACTAAATGCACCACAAATTAAAACTGCGATACGGAACACAAAAAAATGGTTCAAGTAGCTGTGAGCACTATGGGACTTAACTTCTGAGGTCATCAGTCCCCTAGAACTTAGAACTACTTAAACCTACCTAACCTAAGGACATCTCACACATTCATGCCCGGGGCAGGATTCGAACCTGCGCCTGTAGTGGTCGCACAGTTACAGCCTGAAGCGCCTAGAACCACTCGGCCACTTCGGCCGGCTACGAAACACAGATTTACCACTACGCCCAAAAATGTACAGGGTATACAATAAATAACAGACAGTAAATAACAGCGAAAACTACGATTACATACGAAAATATACAGTAATAGAATGAAAAACGTACCCATAAACATGGGTCCGCAAAACAGGTGTTTGCGAAGTAATTGCCAACTTGTGGCTGCGAGCCGCCACTGATTTCAGTACGAATTATTCTCCTACTTAGTATGAATGTATTTGAAATTACAGCTTTTCGATTATGTCCCATCGTAACAAACGAAGATTAAGCGTTATTGGGCCAACTGAACCTTTGGGACAATTTTCTCTTGGGATGAATTTTTTCCGGTCGTAAAGCAGGCGATTCATGATCTTTACTTAAGTATGCTATACACTGGAATATTTTCGAGCAATGAGTTTTCCTTATTTGTTTGTAACTTACGAAGTCATATTTGTGCGTTACAGTGTGTAAAGATAACATCACGAAAAAACGCTCAATCTATTGATTTCACCTTAAAAGTAATGATAAAATTAATTTAACAGAGAATTTGTATCTGTAAAACATTTGCTATTACATCTCTGGTACAATATACTACTAATGCCACGTGTACTTTCTAAACATCCAAATTGTATATCATTTATGCCAAATTGTAGTTTATTACTCACTAGGTAAATATCCTTCATTCTATTCCGAATGCACATATTACTTCACCAGAAAGTATTTCACGTAGCACAAAAAGTAATGTTCCCAAATGTAAACAAAACATTTCACGTAGAACATTTTGGTAGTTCTTATTCTTAAATGTGGGCTATATAGAGTATCTTTTGTAACTATTTTAATTCTCAGATTTTACTATTCATTAAAAGATTCGTTTTTACTTACATTTTGCCGACCGGTGTGGCCGAGCGGTTCTAGGCGCTTCAGTCTGGAACCGCGCGACCGCTATGGTCGAAGGCTCGAATCCTGCCTCGGGCATGGATGTGTGTGATGTCCTTAGGCTAGTTCGGTTTAAGTAGTTCTAAGTTGTAGGGGGACTGATGACCTCAGAAGTTGAGTCCCATAGTGCTCAGAGACATTTGAACCATTTTACTTACATTTTCACTGTTATTAAAGCTGGATGTCATTACCACAATTAATTTGACAAAGAAATCTCTAAAACATTGTAGCGTAAGGGTTATTTATAAATACACACATCAAAAGAAGTTTCGTATCACCCCGTTCCCAGAACTCGTGAAGATGGACGTTGACTGTGGATATTGGATCATAAACACACTCCCTTTGACTGTTCAGAGATGTCACTCAACTCGCCCAAAGATGTAAACAACCGTGCACGAGCCGCGCCTATTAGACGGAGGGAGTCATTCCACCAGGAAAGAGGTACACGGCTCGTGTTGTCTGTAGTTCAACCATGCCCAGACGGGCAATACCGCGGTCCCATCGCGTCGGCATTTTTACTTTGTGCCAGGAAGGGCTCTCAATAAGAGAAGTCTCCAGGCGTCTCTGAATGAATCTAAGCGATGTTATTTGGGCATGGAGGAGATACAGAGTGACAGGAACTATCGATGACATGCCTTGCTCAGGCCGCCCAACGGTTATTACTGCAGTGGATGAGGGCTACCCACGGAATATGGCTCGGAGGGTCCCTGACAGCAACGCCACCATGTTGAATAATGCTCTTCGTGCAGGCACAGGACGTCGTGTTACGACTCAAACTGTGCAAAATGGGCTGCATGATGCGCAACTTCACTCCCGATGTCGTTGGCGAGGTCCATCTTTGCAACGACGACACCATGCAGCGCGGTACAGATGGGCCCAACAACATATCGAATGGACCGCTCAGGATTGGCATCATCTTCTCTTCACCGATGAGTGTCGCATGTGCCTTCAACCAGATAATCGTCGGAGACGTGTTTGAAGGCAATCAGGTCAGGCTGAACGCCTTAGACACACTGTCCAGAGAGTGTAGCAAGGTGCAGGTTCCTTGCTGTTTTTGGGCCGCATTACGTGGGGCCGACGTACTCCGCTGGTAGTCATGGAAGGCGCCGTAACGGCTGCACGTTACGTGAATGCCATCCTCCGACTGACAGTGCAACCGTATCGGCAGCATATTGAGGAGGCATTCGTCTTCATGGACGATAATTCGCTCCCCCAGCGTGCACATCTTGTGAGTGACTTCCTTCAGCATAACGGCATCGCTCGACTAGAGTAGCCAGCATGTTCTCCAGCCATGAACGCTATAGAACATGCCTGGGATAGATTGAAAAGAGATATTTATGGACGACGTGACCCACCAACCACACTGAGGTATCTACGCCGAATCGCCGTTGAGGTGTGGGACAATCTGGACCAACAATGCCTTGATGAACTTGTGGATAGCATGCCACGACGAATACAGGCATGCATCAACGAAAGAGGACGTGCTACTGGGTATTAGAGGTAGCAGTGTGTATGGCAATCTGGACCGCCACCTCTGAAGGTCTCTCTGTATGGTGGTACAACAGTCAATGTGTGGTTTTCATGAGTAACAAAAAGCGCGCAAATGATGTTTATGTTAATCTCTATTCCAATTTTCTGTTCAGGCTCCAGAACTCTCGGAACCAAGGTGATGCAAAAAGTTTTTTATGTTGTACCACCGGATGCGCACCAAAGAGATATTTTGCATTGGAATGACACACATCATAGTTGACATGTCTCTGTAAGCGGTTCTCAGCGTGTCTTTTGTTATCTGCAGCTGCGCGCGTAAGAAGTTGAGTGGATGAAAGCATGTTGTGGTTGAAACTATATTTTCTATACAAAGCTCTAAACTGTTGCACAAAACGAACTGTGGAATCTTTTTCAATGTGGCACTTTACTATGAAATATGACTGACAAAGAGCAATCAAACGTTTGAAATAAGTCAAATAATGAATATTTAACAACAGTGTATTTCTTTGCTGGTAAGCCATTTTGTACTGACGAGACAAAGACTGCCACATTTAATTAAAGTCATAAAAAGATGGGAGCCTTCTTTGTTCTGCTAATCATTAAAGTGAATTATGGATGAGTCCTTTCCACGAATTCTGTTTCCGCTAAAATAGCAAAAACATTCCCTGAAAGTTGATTGTATTCTGAAAGAAATATAACTTTATTACGTTAAATGGGAAAAAGAGTTATTTTACCATCTAACTGGGCTCAAATTTCATCTATGGACCGACCATGGTTTGAAAACACGGTACATGCGCGAAGGAGAATTTGCACATTTTTCTGCTAACAGACCATTTCAGTCCAAGATGGACAGGCCGAGATCACCTGACTTCTATATTTCTCGGTATGTTAGCCCAAAAGTAAAGCGTACAGCATTGTGGAGTCTTATCAAGATTTACGAGACGATCTGCGATGTCTGACAGAGTTCGTAAGTGACTACAGAGAAGAATGCAGTATTGCTTACAGTCGGGAGGACGACAGGCGCCAAGCTTCCTTAAACAGGTAAGACTGTGCAGTCAACTGTAACATGTAACGCGCCGAATTTGTATTGCACTAGTATTTCTTGTTAAAGTAGGACGTGGGTGAAATTTGAGCAGAGCGAGATGAGGAATTAAACGAAAAATTGACGTTTCAAATACTTTGTACCTACAATGATAGTATTTGATACTGAAATCAGTAGCGGCACTTAACCGTACATTTGATAGGAAAACGGTACGAGTGAGTAGAGTGAGTAGTGAGTGAGGTAAGAATTCTTTAACCAATTAGATCTACTTAAAGGCATTACTTACAATTATTAGCATCCATTGGTTTCTTCCTGGTGCACACGTTACCTCTAAGAACATGACTTAACTTTTCCAGTTACGGTACATATATAACACTACACAAACTTTGCCAAAGGCAGCAACTTCCAGATGGCTTACTAAAGTCAAAGAATTTGTGTTGGTACAGAGATTTTCTTTGATCAACACTCGCATTTTCGATAGTAAATATATCTATAGTAAATATACACTAGGTAACACAATTAAAGGATCACTGTTTCGAAACGGCCTAATTGTCCTGCTATGCCGCCAAGGTTTGAAATTCGGTTCAAGGGTGCCTACAAAGTTTCTTCTCTTTCGGTGCGCTGCAACGTCACCCTCGGGTTCGGTGACCCTCAAACAGCAGCACGTCCACTCATCTGAAAAAGAGGCCACAGCTCAGCAGTTCACGTCAGGTCTAAGGCGGATTAATTATGACACACTGACACCAAATTTCGCCACAATTCTCCCCAGCGCCACTGCCACTGCACAAGATGGGAAGGTCGTCGGATCTCCTCTTATTCATATTTCATCTCTTCCTTTGAGGCCTCTGCATTGGAGGTCAGAATCGCAGTTTTCTTTTGGGTTAAGTGAGAAAAAAATTTCAGGCACACCGAAGCTCAGGATAGACACGATGAGGACAAAGAGGGTGGCATAAAGAGCATCAATGACACCTACCCTGTCCTTGCTTCGATTCCCACACATTTCATCGTTGAAAACGGCAGCTTCCAGTGTGGTGAGCAACAGAATGACGATCGTGACAATCTTTGATACTGCTGACACCCCTGGGCGGTTTAGTCCTTCCTGAAGGACATTGTCATAGCAACACCATGACATGATCGCACCTGTTTGGAGTGCAGTGGCACAAGCAGTATTAGCTCTGGTGTTCAAGATGGAACCACTAGGGTCCTGTCAAAGCCATTCGACGAAATTGGAACTTGATCGGAAACAGCAAAGGGCGCTTACGCGTCTTCAGCCCTCCGTTTCGTGTTCTCCTGTGACGTGATTCCGCCTCCCAGTTCGGGGATACCCTCGGTGCCACCTGCTTGCCTTTACTGAGCACTTTAAAAATGTAACTCTAAGAGACAAACAGTGATGGAATCCTGCAGACACGCAGCCCCTTGCCACTTCTACAACTTCGTATGCCCACTAATAAGCGTAAGAGCTGCAGAATAGTCTGCCTGCAACGGTCTAGGACTCCCGCCGCAATTTCTCTCTGTTCAGGCACATTTTTAAAGGGTTCAACAAAGGTGGGCGATTGCCACCAATGGTGTTGCGGAACTGGAGGTCTTAGAAGGGCCCTTTGCCGATTTGTTCACGCACGTTGCAATATCGCACCTCTACCTGACCACACAACAAGAGGGTGCTAAACGAGTGCACTGAAAAGTATAAGCTCCCTTTACTGCTTCGAATTGTATTCACATTGTTCAGTCCTGTACACTAGAACAAAAACTACTATCACACTGTTTTACAAATGGGTGCGCCCATGTTCATTGGGATTGCTGACTCACGATGCCCTCAGGGAAGGATTGAATCGTCCGGAAGGTGCCAGCAGTGTCAAAGATTGTCAAGAACATAGTCCTGTCGCTCATCAAACCACGAAATGTGCTGGAATCAACGTCCCAAGGAAAGGGGTGCTTTCATTGACGCCTGTGTGTCACCCCCTGAGTCTTTCCTTGTCAATTCTGAGCGGCAGTGTGCCTGAAATGTTTTCCTCGGCCATTCATACGAAAACCGTGTGATTTCAACACTGGGCATCATGTGCCTCTGACGTTCATAGCAGAGGCCACATCCACGGTGGCATTGCACGTAATTTTGGTGAAATTTCGTGTTAATGTGACATCAGTGACCCACGTTATACGCCACATGCCACATGAACTTCCGAGCCCTGGTCTTCTTTTGGCTTGAGTCGACACTTTGCTGTTTGATGCGTTGCCGGCTCGAGGATGACGTCGCTGGGCGCCACGCTTTGGCAACGTTACAGAGACCCGTTGTCGGCACCTTTAAGCCAAATTTCAACGTCGCAACGGAAGACAAGTACACCCCCTCGAAAAACTGATCCCTTAACTGTGTCGTGGAGTGTAACAACTTCGACATTAGCGTGGTTGGGTGAACATGAGTTGCCATCCACACATCGGTCACGCTCTTAGCGTGTTGTACGAAACCGCTCACTGCTGATTTTTCGAGAGGACTTTGGAGCTATGGGTCGTTAAAAGCTTCTTCATATTGCATTTGGTATTTTAATTAGCTATGCAACCAATAATGGTATTATAAAAAAATAATGAAATTGCTTTCGCAAAACCTTTATACCTGCCAGAAACGTCCCCTTAAGACCCTCTAATTAGAACAAAATGGCCATTTGTCAGTAGTAAATCCACGAAACCTCAAAACGTGTGGAACAAAAGATGAAGGATATGAGATATAGCGAACAATGAGTAAAGATTCTCTTCTTCTTCTTCTCCTGATCAGTGGTAATTTTTGGAGATCATTCCAGATGATATCCTGCAGCGACCAGTTCCTGGCCAGAAAGCATTGATTATCTAAAACACTTCGCCCACCTATTCACTAGTATGTTGATCAACATTTGGAATGTGATTCTTCAGTTTCTCCCGGCGTATTTCTTGCTCGAACTGTCCATGAGTGTACTGCCGGTCCATAGTGTACAACGGGCACAGTATTTCGGCTATCAGTCATGTCGCCATAATCAAGTCGGCCCTATGGACCGGCAGTACACGAGTGGACTGTTGGAGCAACATTTGGAATGCTGAATAGCAATGATTATTCGTGGTATGGATTAGACAAGTCCTTATGGGGGTCTTATTTACGGGTGTGGAACTAGAGACAGTAACCCAGATGTGTTCCATCAGTTTCAGACCAGACGAATTTCATGCCAAAGACATCATAGTCAGTCCACTGTAATACTCCTCAAACCATTGGCCTTTTTACACGAACACTTATCCTACTGGCATATGCCATTGTCGAAGGGGAAGACATCAAGCATGAGATGGTGCAGGTGATGCGCAGTGATGCCCATGTGGACCACAGCTGTCATGGTGCTTTCGATTACTAGACAGATTCCTTGGAAGGGCAGGTGAATGACCCTCTCCCAGAGTGGTATAACAATGGCCCTGCTGGCCGGCGTCCATGATGTGGCGCATTCTTCAAGACAAGACAATGTGTCAAATCTTATGGGACTTAACTAAGCTTACACACTACTTAACCTAAATTATCCTAAGGACTAACACACACACACACACACACACACACACACACACACACACACATGCCCGAGGGAGGTCTCGAACCTCAGCCGGGACCAGCCGCCCAGTCCATGACTGCAGCGCCTTAGTTCGCTCGGCTAATCCCGCGCGACGTTGCATACTTCGAACAGCCATTCACTCGGAGGGCGGCGTATCCGGATACATCCATTCATTTGCTGTAAAAGGAAACATGTTTCATCCGAGCAGATAACACCTTTGCATTGATCGCGGGTCCAGTCTCGAACATCCTATGCCCAATACAATCGTAATTGACGATGTCATAGGGTCATCACAGGACATGTAATCGTCTTCTGCTGTGGAGCCCCATGTAGAACAAAGTGTGCTGAACAGTGCACTCAGAAACACTTGTGCCTGAGCCAACATCATGGTCTGTCATGTGATTTGCTGCCGATCGCCGACTGTCTCACTTTATAGAGCGAGCAAGTCTCCAACCTCCACTTTCAGTGATGAGGCGTTATATCCGACATCTTGTCCCCCGCTCCTGGTCTCATACATAATCACGACAGTAGCACACTAGAAAGCGAACGGCTTCGCCTTTTCTAGATGCTCGTTCCCAGGCGCCAGAGAGTAACGGTCTGCCATTTATCAAAGTTGCTTGTGTTAGTGGCTTTCTCCATTTGCTGCCCGTTTAGCGGCAAGAACTATTCCCCATTCCTGTATGCTCTGCTGATGTAGTTTCCCCATAGCGTCACTTGCGGACGACGCTGGGACTCGTGTTGGGCAATGTTGATAATGTTTTGGCTGATATACTGCCTCACAAAATCAGTGAAGCTACCAGAGACATGGTCAATGTGACTTTGTGCACATATACGCCTTTAACGAGTACGTAAACTATTAGAGTTGCAATTTTCGGTGGCAGGTAGAACGGCCACCAGAGTGCCTTAATATTCTACGTGTTTAGTGCTGTTACCAGGCCTGGTAGTGTACATAAGGGTTGTGAGCTGCGTCTGACATTATCACTGTGTAGACTACGGCGATGCCGTGTGCTCTTGTGGCACTGTCTTATCAGCAGCTGAAAGCGTTTGAAAGAGCCTCATTGTGTATCCATTTGGCCGGCTGTTCGAATAGGACAATATCCGGATTTAATAGGCGGATGTGATAGAAGCCAAGGGTTGCACTGCATGACAGAGTTGGGGTACAGGCGGAGCACGTCTGACCACGACGGAAGAGGATCGCGCTCTTGTGCACCAAGCATATCACTTCATCACATCTGCGTCTGAATTCCAACAACTAATGTACTCCTTGCAACATTTTGTTTCATACCGCGCCGTTACTCGAAGAGTAGCAGCAGCCAGACTAGTGATTTACTGTCCCATGCGCAGTGTGCCGAAGTTAACACCAAAACGGAACAGGCGTTGTTTGGAGTAGTGTCGTGATCGTAGTGTGTTCAGCGATCGTAGCGCGTCTGCGACACCCCGGATAAGGATCGTCGGTGAGTATGCCGGCGACCTGGGGACAGGTCCCATTTTTTTCCAATGTTCTCACCCAATAATACAGTGGTGCCATTTTTCAACAGGATTATGCTCATCCACACATCACTATGAACTAACTGTGTGAAGCTGAGATATTCTCCTGGCCAGAAAAATCTTCAGATGTATCCATGCATGCGACCAGTTCGGACGTCAAATGTGTCCTAATGCCAGTATCCAGGGTATAAAGGAGCAGACACAAAAGAGTGAAAATCTCATTCTGGAAACATCCCCCAGGTTGTAGCTAAGCCATGTCTCCGCAGTATCTTTTCTTCCAGGAGTGATAATTCTGCAAGGTTCGCAGGAGAGCTTCTGTGAAGTTTGGAAGGTAGGAGACGAGGTACTGGCAGAAGTAATGCTCTGAGGACGGGACGTGGGTCGTGCTTGGGTAGCTCAGATGGTAGAGCACTTGCCCGCGAAAGGCAAAGGTCCCCAGTTCGAGTCTCGGTCCGGCACACAGTTTTAATCTGCGAGGAAGTTTCATATCAGCACACACTCCGCTGCAAGGTGAAAATCTCATTCTGGAGACACAACAGTAGTCGCTCTTGGAGAGGGCACAACGGCTTTACAACGCCCTTCCCAACAGAATCAGTCCCCACATACTGCTCAGATGGGGTACGACACCAGTGATAGTGGGCTCATAATGCCATGTTATTCGTAAATTTGAGTCGATTTTGTGATCCTAAGATAACATTATATACCCTCTCAACCAGTGAGATTTCAGTCCTTTTCTCTTCCCTTTCTGGTTGCTTAACTTTTTTGTCAGGGAATCTACATAAATTATGCAAATTATAAAAGTACAGTCGTACTGTTTTTTCAAAAATTTGTACTTATCAGGCCGTTTCGATATGGCCCCCTAATTATTACAAAGTAACTGTTACTCAGTAGCGATACCTGAAAAACTCCAAATGTTTCGAACAAAAAATTAATCACATATAGTGAACAACGAGCAATGATTCTCTTCTGTTCCTCCCGATCCGTGGTCGCTATTGGCAATCATTCTAGACGATGGTTCTACAGCTACTGGTCTTGGTGTGTTACGACTCGAATGCAAACAAAAATCACTACGTGTATTTCAGTATAAGTTCTAACTGTTAAAAAGCCTACATAACCCATTAAATTAACTTTTTTATGCCGGAGATAACACGAGTATCTTGAGGGAAACTTACATTACCGATTTCAGGGGAACCATCTTGGCTCGCAAAACGTCCCTGATAAGATAACTGTAGTAAAGATTTCACTAAGTATGTGCAGGTCGAAAATGTTACATCGAATAGTGTTCCAAACTACCTCATTTGGCGTTTGTTCACGGTGATGTTCAACAAGGCCAGTTGCTCACGGTAGATCTTAACGCAAGTACATAGGAAAAATCGATATGGGTCTGCAAATAAACTTTGTCACTCATCACTCCAGAAGGACGTACCAATTGCAATCTGATGCGTTTGCGGTTCTTGGAAACTGTATGACATAGAGACTCTACTCTCGTTGCAGTGTCCCTGTGGACAAGGTGTAAGGCCATTATCACAGTGACCTGAATGATTCGGTACAACATATGGTACGGCCCTTTCCTCCCTCTAGCCTTAAAACCGCTCTTCTTCAGACAGCTTCACACCACTTCTATCACCTCATGGCCCGTATTCGTTTGTAATCCCACCCACACGTAAAGAAAACATCACAGAACCGCATCCTGTGAGCTCCTCGACGTAGGTCTAATTACCAACAAAGGCACAGGTGACAGCAGACTTTTGCAAAGGTCAGCAAGTTAGTGCGGGCGTGGAGGGGCTCCATTTATAAAGAGAGCGTTCGCTGTAGTGTTCGAAATGTCACGATGTAACAAAGTCATATCGTGAAGACCGGTCGCTTTTCCCGCACTAAGTCACTTGCTTGGTGATATTGCGTCCTTTGATGTCTATAAGGCAACCAGGTATCCGCATTCATGTTTCCACTGCGTTTGATAGTGCTTTACGTATCGTGTTTGGCGTTTCGCTGACATTTCTGCACACATAATAGAGATCACTTCTCCACGTCTTACACTGTGCCCAATCGCTCTACATTCTACATCGCATACGGCTGCACCACGGATCTACGCATTCCTCAACTTCGGATTCATTCGGGCCAGTCTCTCTGATAGCTGGAATCTTCACAAAAATGTTTCCATTTTTCGTGTAACTAACGATCGCTATGAATAACAATTTGTATTCTAGAAAACCATACTACCTGCATACTTTGTTTTCTATTTGGTGATGGGGCATAGCTAGGCAAATTAATAGCTCCATAAAATATTAATCAGTTTCCTATCGTAGCTTGTGTATCGCAAAAATATTTTAACATGTGAACGTCCTATACACGGAGTAACAATATAAGATTAAAGCGATGCCACAAGACTAACCTCTAAATGAATTAAGATGGAAACTTGAAGTGAACTTGGACTTATGCATCGAAATTAAATGTTTGCATTGGCGGTAGCTGTAATTTATCGGTTCACGTTGCTTCCAGTAATGGTCTCCCTGGAGCACATATGCTGCCAGAAAAAAAGCAACAGCAAAAAATAAATAATATAGAGTAATGAAATTTTGGGGATACATTTGTCTAGGTAAAATACCCATATTTAACTGATTGACATTGCAAGATCACATGTTAATGAGAGCAAGGAATAAGCGATTGCAAATTTGAGATGCTGGTATGTTAACAACCGGTGGAACCTCCAGAATATTGAATGTATTGCATTGTATTGTGTAGGTGCCAGATGTCAGTTTCGGGATGTGGTTTCATGCCTGTCACACTTGGTCCATCAATACAGGGACGGTTAATGCTGTCGTACAATGATGTCCCCGGCGTGATCGATTGGAGACAAACCTAGTGATCGAGCAGGCAAAGGGAACATGTCAACACTCTGAAGAGCATGCTGGGCTACAATAGCTGTATGTGAGCGAGCGTTATCCTGTTGGAAAATACCCCTGGTATGCTGTTCATGAATGGCAGCACCAACAGATCGAATCACCAGATTTACGTACAAATTAGCGTTCACGGGGCGTGGGATAACTATGACAGTGGTCCTGCTGTCATACGAAATAGCAACCCAGACCATGTAACTCTTCAGGCTTTCCCAGCGAGATCTTGACATGTGGAAAAGTCGAGTCTACTGCCGGATGTTTGTGTCGCTCTGGCACAATATTTCGGCCACTAACTCGTTGCCTTCTTCAGGTGCTACCTGAGACTGCCATGTTGGAGGATCTTGTCCAGTATTTATGCCCAGAGGGCGCTGGGTGCTCTCTTTGCCGTCCGCGCTGCCTGTAAGGTGTTGTTTCTTCCCTGGTGCTCCCTCGGACGTCCGCGCCCGACTTGGTCTCCATCTGTGGTAGCTCTCTGAGACCTGTCCTTTGCTGGGCGCTCCATTCCCGTTCCTCGCCCGCCTGGCGCTGATCCTGCGGTGTTGGCACTTCCCTGGTGCTCCGACGGTCGTCCATGTTCGGCTCGTCCATCATCTGCGGTCGTGGCGGCTGTCAGAGGCCCGTCCTGCGTCGTGAGTTGCGTTCGCGGTCCGCACACGCCTGGCGCTACTCCTGCAGTGTTACTACTTCTTGAGGAGTTTGTTGGTTCATTTCGTTGAGCCCTAATAAGCTCCAGAGCCGGACTGCAAGGCGAGCTGAGATGGTAACCGCTGTCCCGGTTTATTAGGTTGTCAGTGACCTTGATCTCGATGGCCTCCTTTATGACACTGTCCCAAAATCTTGGCGTCTGTGTCACAATTTTGGTGTTGTTGTAGTCCATTGAGTGGCCGAGCTCCAGACAGCGCTCCGCTACGGCAAATTTTGTTGACTGTCCGAGTCTGGCGTGCCTCTGGTGTTCTTTGTACCTGACGTCCACCGTCCTGGTTGTCTGCCCAATGTATGACTTTCCACACTGGCACGGGATGTTGTAAATGCCTGGTTTACGTAGCCCCAGGTCGTCCTTCACACTCCCTAGCATGGTCCCAAATTTGGAGGGTGGACAGAAGATACTCTTTATATCATATTTTGAAAGAATTCTGCTGATCTTTGCAGAAATAGGTCCAGCATATTAATGCTGTCGTCCAATGATGTCCCCGCCTCCTCTGGCTCCTCTTGTATACCCTGTGGTTGACTGGTAGTACGAAGTGCCCTTTGGATGTCTGTGGAGAAGTATCCATTTGTGCTAAACACCAGCTATAGATGTTCTATCTCTGTGGCCAGACTTTCCTTATCTGACAGAGCTCGAGCCCTGTGAACTAATGTTACGATTTTTCTCCGTGGGCGTAATTCCTCCTCGGTCTTGACTAAATGATTAAATATTACTTGCTCCGCATAATTAGCCAAAAGAATGATAGGGAGTAATTTATGGATCACTACAGTCTGTTGTTGATCTGCTACTGATATAGTGACACATGATCGTGCAGAGAAATGTAAGTATTTCACCCTATTATTAGCGTAAAAATGCAATGTTGCTTTAAATGGCCCGGACTTCGGAAACCAAATTCTGGAAAACACGCAGGTTCCTGTATTGATGATGCGGTATGCATTTAAAACTGCAGCACTGGCTGTCGATCAATGGAATCACATTATTAGTAACAACAACCTAGTTTTCGCCGTCGATCACACTTCTGTAAAACACATTCAAAAACAAGGTTACGACAGGAAATATTAATACCGAAACACGACGTTAATTCATAATAAATCATACGTAATTAGTCTAAACTGTAGAACAGTGTTACCTTCTGCTATCCAAGCAGACAAGTGAGACATGTAGAAGTGAGACGGAATTTCAGTTGTTTTCAGATAAGAAAAAACGAAAAAAAATCACAGAAAATGTAATGTCTGTGGTATACGAATTTTGGGAGACAGTGGGTTTATTGTTCTTGATTTATTATTTCCTATTGCATGCAGCTAGCTTGCTCGTTCATGTGTGTCGTGTAGAGATGGCGACAACACATGTTGCTACGCAAATAATTTACTGTGCAGAGCTGATTAAAACTGAGACACTTTTCACAACAAAAGTCAGAGGCCGTGAAAGCCGATCAGTTCGGGCCCGCCATCCAAAGTTAGATCAGAAGCTACCTGCTGATATGGAAAGTACTGTCAGGAGCTGCCCAGCTGTTACCACATAGGCCCGGCACAATAGAGGGACCAGAGTTACGATATCGGCGAAGCATCAGAAAATCAGAACCACTGAGGCATAGGGAACCGGATTGCTTCACGTTCAAGCCATTGTCTTATTGACGCTTACGTGATTGTGTGATTGATACCTTACCAAAAAAGGACATGTACAAACTCTAGGGATTGATAGATGATAGTATACGAAAAAAATGTATGGTTTCAATGCTAGAGACCATTTATTCAGTCATACATTTGGGAGAGCCAGTCATGACAAAACTCTACCAGCTGGTGAGCAAGATGTATGAGACAGGTGAAATACCCTCAGACTTCAAGAAGAATATAATAATTCCAATCCCAAAGAAAGCAGGTGCTGACAAATGTGAAAATTACCGAACTATCGGTTTAATAAGTCACAGCTGCAAAATACTAATGCGAATTCTTTACAGACGAATGGAAAAACTGGTAGATGCGGACCTCGGGGAGGATCAGTTTGGATTCCGTAGAAATGTTGGACCACGTGAGGCAATACTGACCTTACGACTTATCTTAGAAGAAAGATTAAGAAAAGGCAAACCTACGTTTCTAGCATTTGTAGACTTGGAGAAAGCTTTGACAATGTTGACTGGAATACTCTCTTTCAAATTCTGAAGGTGGCAGGGGTAAAATACAGGGAGCGAAAGGCTATTTACAATTTCTACAGAAACCAGATGGCAGTCATACGAGTCGAGGGGCATGAAAGGGAAGCAGTGGTTGGGAAAGGAGTGAGACAGGGTTGTAGCCTCTCCCCGATGTTATTCAATCTGTATATTGAGCAAGCAGTAAAGGAAACAAAAGAAAAATTCGGAGTAGGTATTAAAATTCATGGAGAAGAAGTAAAAACGTTGAGGTTCGCCGATGACATTGTAATTCTGTCAGAGACAGCAAAGGACCTGGAAGAGCAGTTGAACGGAAAGGACAGTGTCTTGGAAGGAGGATATAAGATGAACATCAACAAAAGCAAAACGAGGATAATGGAATGTAGTCAAATTAAATCGGGTGATGCTGAGGGAATTAGATTAGGAAATGAGACACTTAAGTAGTAAAGGAGTTTTGCTATTTAGGAAGTAAAATAACTGATGATGGTCGAAGTAGGGAGGATATAAAATGTAGACTGGCAATGACAATGAAAGCGTTTCTGAAGAAGAGAAATTTGTTAACATCGAATATAGATTTATGTATCAGGAAGTCATTTCTGAAAGTATTTGTATGGAGTGTAGCCATGTATGGAAGTGAAACATGGACGATAACTAGTTTGGACAAGAAGAGAATAGAAGCTTTCGAAATGTGGTGCTACAGAAGACTGCTTAAGATAAGGTGGATAGATCACGTAACTAATGAGGAGGTATTGAATAGGATTGGGGAGAAGAGAAGTTTGTGGCACAACTTGGCTAGAAGAAGGGATCGGTTGGCAGGACATGTCCTGAGGCATCAAGGAATCACAAATTTAGCATTGGAGGGCAGCGTGGAGGGTAAAAATCGTAGAGGGAGACCAAGAGATGAATACACTAAGCAGATTCAGAAGGATGTAGTTTGCAGTAGGTACTGGGAGATGAAGAAGCTTGCACAGGACAGAGTAGCATGGAGAGCTGCATCAAACCAGTCCCAGGACTGAAGACAACAACAACAACACATTGTTACAGAGACTGCGGCCTAATACGCGCTGTAACAGACAGCCACATTTACAATATGTGTTAGAAATGGTATCCAAGTGCCTCGACGCCTGCGTGTATGCTCCGTAGCATTTTCTATCTCACACGTTCATATCGACCAGGCTCCATCCGAACTGTGTCCGAGACAGTATGAATACTCTGCTCCAGTGTCTCCATATTTGGAATGGCTCTTCATACACGATACTTTTGACGTGGCCCCACAATCAGAAGTCCCACGAGCAGAGATCCAGTGAACGAGCAGGTCAGGCCACTGGCCCCCTGTCCAGTCCGTCGACCACGGAAGACACGGTTGAGATGCGTCCGGACATGAACAGTGAAATGGGCTGGAGCACCATCGTGTAGCCGCCACATAACCCGGCCAATCACGAATGGAACTTCTTCCAACGGGGAGGCAAAGTCATTCGCAGAAACGCCGATAGTTCCGGCCTGTTAGGCGATGTGAAGGGAATACTGGTCGCAAAACACGGTCGCCAATTATCCCGGCCCACACATTCCGGCTGCACCGATGGTGATGACTCGCTGTCATAAATGGGGGTTCAACACACTCTCCTACAGATGACTGTTATGAAACTTGAAGGTACCGCTCCGTGTAAAGGTGGCCTCATCTGTGAATAGGATGGATGACACAAATCCTGGAATCGTAGTTGCCTGGTGAAGAAACCAGTGACAAAACTGCTCCAAATGTGACAGGTCTGTCGTTAGTACGCCCTGTACACGCTGTAAGTGATAAAGAGTAGTAACAACTGTCATGGAGAATGTTGCACACAGTCGACTGGCTTACTCTGTATACTGGCGGGCCACCTGACACGCATTCCACAACGTTAATCATATTTTCCTCCAAGTCAGGTCTCCGAATAATTCTGGTACATCCTTCATGATTTCTTGCTTCCTGAAACGACCCTGTCTCAGACAAACGGCGAGACACTGTCGCAGACACTGAATTCTGTGGTTTCTGTCAGCGGGGATAGGTCTCCTGATACAACCTAGCTCCCTTCCGCCCGGTGCCACTTGCCTTTCCGTGAGTAAACACCACGTCGGAAATACACCACGTCGAATACGGAACCGGCAAGAGAGCTGAGTCGGACACAACATTACCAATTACTACGGCAGGAGAGGTTGCCAGGGAATGACGTAGAAGGAAAACATGCACACCGTAACTCTGGCTGCTTGGTACAGAGCCTATCAGACCGCAATCTCAGTAACAAATATTACTGAATAAATGGTTTTAAGCGTGGAAACAATGCATGTCCGGACATAAGTTCATTAGACCCTTTTTGTTCGGTATCCTCTCACGGACCAGTTCCTAGAGTTTGTACAGGGCGAAAAAAATCACCCCGTATATACACTGTGGTCCATTGATAGTCACCGGGCCAAACTTCTCACGAAATAAGCATCAAACGAAAAAACTACAAAGAATGAAACTCGTCTAGCTTGAAGGGGTAAACCAGATGGCGCTACGGTTGGCCCCCTAGATGGCGCTGCCATAGGTCAAACGGATATCAACTGCGTTTAAAAAAAATAAGAACCCCCTTTTTTATTACGTATTCGTATCGTACGTACAGAAATATGAATGTTTTAGTTGGACCACTTCTTTCGCTTTGTGATAGATGGCACTGTAATAGTCACAAATGTGTAAGTACGTGGTATCAAGTAACATTCCGCCATTGCAGATGGTATTTGCTTCGGGATACACTACCCGTGTTAAAATGGACTGTTTACCAATTGCGGAAAAGGTCGATATCGTGTTGATGTGTGACTATTGTGATCAAAATGCCCAACGAGCGTGTGCTATGTATGCTGCTCGGTATCCTGGACGACATCATCCAAGTGTCCCGACCGTTCGCCGGATAGTTGCGTTATTTAAGGAAACAGAAAGTCTTCAGCCACATCTGAAACGTCAACCACGACACATAGGGAACACACACGACACAGATATGTAAGTCCACGGTGTTGGTGATAAGTTGAGAAACGCGTCCCGAAACACACGTGCTGCAAAACTCCACTGTTCCCGTCGCATGTACCCCGACATCAGTATGGGATATTATCAACATGCACACATACACAGAGGCCGCACAACGTGCTGGCATAGTCTGGATCAGGTGGTCGAGCAGCTGCTGGGGTACAGCCTCTCATTCTTGCACCAGTGCCTGTCGGAACTCCTGAAGTGTCGTGGGGGTTTGAAGACGTGCAGCGTTACGTCGACAGAAAGGATCCCAGACGTGCTCGATGGGGTTTAGGTCTAGAGAACAGGCAGGCCACTCCATTCGCCTGATATCTTCTGTTTCAGGGTACTTCACCACGATGGCAGCCTGGTGGGACCGTGCGTTATTATCTATCAGGAAGAAGGTGGGACCCACTGCACCCCTGAAAAGGCTGAAATACCGGTGCAAAATGACGTAACGATACACCTGACCTGTTACAGTTACTCTCTCAAACACATGCAGGGGTGTACTTACACCAATCATAATCCCACCCCACACCATCAAACCACTACCTCCATACAGGTCCCTTTCAAGGACATTAAGGGGTTGGTATCTAGTTCCTGGTTCACGCCAGATGAAAACACGGCGAGAATCACTGTTCAGGCTATACCTAGACTCGTCCCTGAACATAACCTGGGACCAATGTTCCAATGACCATGTAATGTGTTCTTGACACCAAGCTTTTCGGGCTCTCCTGTGACCAGGGGTCAGTGGAATGAACCGTGTAGGTCTCTGGGCAAATAAACCATGTCTGTTCAGTCGTCTGTAATCTGTGTGTCTGGAGAAAACTGTTCCAGTGGCTGCGATAAGGTCCCGAGCAAGGCTACCTGCAGTACTCCATGGCCGTCTGCGGGAACGGATGCAGAGACATAGGTCTTCTTGTGGAGTTGTACACTGTGGACGCCCCGTGCTGTAGCGCCTGGACACGTTTCCTGTCTGCTGGAATCGTTGCCTTAGTCTTGAGATCACACTTTGTGCCACACGGAGGGCCCGTTCTACGACCTGCTGTGTTTGACCAGTGTCCAGTCGCCCTAGTAATCTACCTTCATAACATCATCAATATGTGTTCTTTGAGCCATTTTCAACACACAGTCACCATTAGCACATCTGGCAACATCTGCACACTCACTCCCTGCACCGTACTCTGACATTCGCCAACACACCTCTGCGTATGTGAATTGCTGCCAGCCGGCCGCGGTAGTCTAGCGGTTCTAGGCGCTAAGTCCGGAACCGCGCGACTGCTACGGTCGCAGGTTCGAATCCTGCCTCGGGCATGGATGTGTGTGATGTCCTTAGGTTAGTTAGGTGTAAGTAGTTCTAAGTTCTAGGGGACTGATGACCACGGATGTTAAGTCCCATAGTGCTCAGAGCCATTTGAACAGCTGCCAGCGCCACCGTGCGACGACCGCAAGTCAAATGCACTGCTGGGTCATACTCCGAGGAGATTTAAACCCGAAAACCGCCCACCAGAGTGTTTTTTCACCATGTATCAGCATTATCCTTAATTTATGAGCATGATTGTATGAGGAGGTCTTAGATGACGATTACTTTGGCATTAAGAAAGGTAAAGACACAAGAGAGGCAATTCTGACATTGTGGTTGATAATGGAAGCAAGAATAAAGCAAAATCAAGACATGTTCATAGGATA
The DNA here is from genome assembly GCF_023897955.1 of Schistocerca gregaria. Lineage (NCBI taxonomy): Eukaryota > Metazoa > Arthropoda > Insecta > Orthoptera > Acrididae > Schistocerca > Schistocerca gregaria. The sequence continues at coordinate 1,026,054,142 of NC_064920.1, forward strand.
TGTTGATATCGAGAAAGCGTTTGACATTGTAAAATGGTGCAAGATGGTCGAAATTCTGAGAAAAATAGGGGTAAGCTTCAGGAAGCGACAAGAGGGAATAACAAGAGAGCACAACCAAGAACGAAGTGCTAGGATTAAAAATGGAGTAAGACAGGGATGTAGTCTTTCGCCACTACTGTTCAATGTGTGTATCGAAGAAGCAATGATGGAAATAAGAGAAAGGTTCAGGAATGGGATTAAAATTCAAGATGACAGGATTTCAATGGTACGATTCGTTGATGGTAAGAATGGAATGAACAGTCTAATAAGGACAGAATATGGATTGAAAGTAAATCGAGAAGTAGCAAAAACGCGAGCAGCGAGAAACTTAAGGCTTTATGGTCACGAAGTAGACGAAGTTCAGGAATTCTGCTACCTAGGCAGCAAAATAACCAATGATGGACGGAGGAAGTAGGACATCATTGTGTGGGACTGAGCCTTTTCTATCGGCCTGTGTATTTTTGGTTTTAAGCTTTTCGGCATCTATGCGGATGTGTGGCACGTCAGTCGCAACTACAAGTGTTTGATGCGGCAAGTCGACAAACTAGTAACAGCTCTGCTAGAGATCGAAAAGTTTTAGACAGTCCATTTTTTTGGATGGCAGCGTGGTGTCAAATTTTAGTATCCCTACACAACATTCGACGTGAAACGCAGTGTTGTGGGTTCGGGTCATGTCTCGCACACAGTTCCTATATGCTTTACTTTTACCTATAGCGCTGATGTCGTCTTTGCGTACTCGAACTAGCTGTTGCCAGTATTTCCTGATTCCGGAAAATATACGTGATTGTATTATCTCGCGATAAACGGGGCTTACTTAATATACACAGACGTAAAAACCACAACATCAAATAATAATTAATGTAGAGTAATGAAGTTTCGGGAATAAGTTTGTCTCTGTAACATACTCGTATTTAGCTGATCGATATTGCAAGATCACAGATTAATGAGAGCACGAAATATGTCATAGCAAATGTGAAATGCTACAGGTGTAACCGCAAGAATGTTGACTGCAAGCTTGGAGATGTGCATGCGCTATGTTGTACAGATGCCAGACGTCAGTTTGTGGATGAGGTTGCATGCCTGTTACACTTGATCCGCCAATACGGGAACGGTTAATGCTGTTTGTGGATAACGCTGCTGTTGTCGTCTAATAATGTTCCATGTGTGCTCAATTAGAGAGAGATCTGGTGACCGAGCAGGCCAAGGCAACTTGTCGACTTGATGTAGAACACGTTGTGTTACAACAGAGGTATAAGTGCGAGCGTTATCATGATGAAAAATAACCGCTGGTATTCTGTTCGTGAATAAACAGTGGCAAGACGCAATAAATACCTTCACTGCGCGATAACAACGGTGAATTCACTGATGACAGTGCCACTAAAGCAGAGTTATTAAACACGGTTTTCCGAAACTCCTTCACCAAAGAAGACGAAGTAAATATTCCTGAATTCCAGTCAAGAACAACTGCCAAGATGAGAAACATAGAAGTAGATATTATTAGAGTAACGAAGTAGCTTAAATCACTTAATAAAGGCAAGGCCTCCGGTCCAGATTGTATACCAGTCAGGTCCCTCTCAGAGTATGCTGATAAAATAGCTCCATATTTAGCAATTGTATACAACCACTCCTCACAGAAATATCCGTACCTAAAGACTGGAAGATTGCTCAAGTCACACCAATACCCAAAAAGGCAAGTAGCCGTAATCCGCTGAATTACAAACATTATGAAGTACCTCGAAGAAAACGATTTATTGACACATATCACGGTTTCAGAAAATATCGTCCTTGTGAAACAAAACTAGCTCTTTATACTCATGAAGTAATAAGTGATATCGACAGAGGATGTCAAATTGATTCTATATTTAGATTTCCAGAAGGCTTTCGACACCTCCCACACCCGGGTTCCCGGGTTCGATTCGCGGCGGGGTCAGGGATTTTCTCTGCCTCGTGATGACTGGGTGTTGTGTGATGTCCTTAGGGTAGTTAGGTTTACGTAGTTCTAAGTTCTAGGGGACTGATGACCATAGATGTAAAGTCCCATAGTGCTCAGAGCCATTTGAACCATTTGAACCTTTCGACACCGCTACTCACAAGCGTCTTCTAACCAAACTGCGTGCCTACGCAGTATCGCCTCAGTTGTGCGACTGGATTCGTGATTTCCTGTCAGAAAGGTCACAGTTCGTAGTAATAGACAGAAAGTCATCGAGTAAAACAGAAGTAATATCCGGCGTTCCCCAAGGAAGTGTTATGGGCCCTCTATTGTTTCTGATCTATACTAATGGCATAGGAGACAATCTGAGTAGCCGTCTTAGATTGTTTGCAGATGATAGTGTCATTTCTCGAGTTGTAAAGTCATCAGAGGATCAAAACGGCTTGCAAAATGATTTAGATATGGTATCTGTATGGTGCGAAAAGTGGCAACTGATCCTGAATAATTAAAAGTGTGAAGTTATTTATATGAGTACTAAAAGAAATCAGATAAATTTCGATTACGCAATAAGTAACACAAATCTGAAGGCTGTAAATTCAACTGAATACTTAGGCATTACAATTACAAATAACCTAAATTGGAACGATTACATAGATAATATTGTGGGTAGAGCAAACCAAAGACTGCGATTCATTGGCAGAACACTTAGAAGGTGCAATAGGTCTACTAAAGAGACTGCTTACACCACGCTTGTCCGCCCTATTCTGGAGTATTGCTGTGCGGTGTGGGATCCGCATGAGGTGGGACTGACGGATGACATCGAAAAAAGTACAGATAAGGGCAGCCCGTTTTGTATTATTGCGAAATAGGGGAGATAGTGTCACGGGCATGGTACGTGAATTGGAGTGGCAATCATTAAAACAAAGGCTTTTTTCGTTGCGACGGGATCTTCTCATGAAATTTCAATCACCAGTTTTCTCCTCCGATTGCGGAAACATTCTGTTGGCACCCACCTACATAGGGAGAAATGATCATCACGATAAGATAAGAGAAATCAGGGCTCGCACAGAAAAATTTAAGTGCTCGTTTTTCCCGCGTTCCGTTCGAGAGTGGAACGGTAGAGAGACAGCTTGAAGGTGGTTGGTTGAACCCTCCGCCAGGCACTTTGTTGTGAATAGCAGAGTAATGACGTAGATGTAGATGTGGAATTACCAGATTTACGTACAGATTGTCAGTAAAGTGCGTGGGATAATCGCGAGAGTCTTCCTGCTGTCACACGAAACAGCACCTCAGACCATAGCTCCAGTTGTAGGCCGAGTGTGTCTAGCGCACAGACAGGTTGGCTGCAGGCTCTCAACTGCCCTCCTTCAAACCAATACACGGTCATCACTGGCACTGAATCAGAACCAGCTTTCATCAGAAAACACAACAGACCTCCACCCTCCCCACCAATGAGCTCTCGCGTGACACCACAAAATCGCAAATAGCGGTGCTAAGGGTCAGTGGAGTGCACCCTACAGGGCGTCTGGTTCGGAGCTGTCCTTGAATTAACAAGTTTCCAACGGTTAGTTGTGTCAATGTTGTCCGAACTGCTGCTAAAATTGCAGCTGAAGATGCAGTGCGATGCGCCAGAGCCATAGTAGTGCCACGTGGCCGTCTGGTGTCGGCCTTCTTGTAATCGTACATTCTGCTAGCAGTCATGTACAGTGGCTACATTCCGTGCCAAGTCTTTCTGTAATATGGCAGTTGCTTCTCACAGCCCCATTACACGACCTCGTTGAAACTCAGTGGGGTGTTGATAGTGACGTCTTTGTCGCCTTACAGATATTATTGACTAACTTGAACTCTACATGTCCAATCTCAAACGTAGCTAAGAGTCAGAGCGTGTTTGAAGACAACCTGGTTTGCATCCTCATAGTGGTGCTGCTAGCGCCTTTCTTTTGCGGCTGATACAAAATTTCAATAGACATCTTTTAGATGTAGAAACACGCCTACCGTCTTTCTTTTATGTCGCACAGCTTGCAGTTCTTTTTCCGTCAGTGTAGCTTAAGAACGAGAAAGGCTGTGGTAAATTCGTTGAATCTGGGTGCGGCCCCGGCACCCCTGTAATGAGCCATCATCCCAAATCTGTTGCAGTCAAGTATCCAAAGGAAGCACCTGAGGTCCGAATTCACGAAATCTAGAAACATGTGGCCCCAGTAAGCCAATATCGATTTTGGGAGGTGCATGTGGGGCCTGAAGATGGCATAATGAATTGCCGAAATTGGTAATGAAAGTAAATAAAATAACATCTCAGTTGCACGGCTGGTTGGCGAATTTCATTGTTAAAAAGGCTGTGAAAGTGCACTAGTCAGCCATAGTAGAGAAAGTAAAAGCTGAGGAAGAAAGGGAACGAGATTAGCGCAGTCCAGTTACTCCGGAACAAGCGGCCAAAATGTGAGAGTAATCGGACGCTTGGTGAACTGAAAACGCCCAGTATCTTTATGCAGCGCTAAAGAATATTACGAATTTATTGGAACTTTAGAAATTAAGAAAGATGCAGGAACGGGAAAATAAGGAGAAAGAAGTCAGTAATGTGAGCTTCATTGACGCACAGAGTACTAACGTTGTAGAAATAAAGGAGGGTGATGTAGAATCATCAGCTCAGTATCTTGTGAAACTGTGGAGTCTGAACTATCTGTAGAGTCTGACTAACTAAATGTCCGCTGCACTGAAGTAAATGAGTGTGCGAGTCACAACATATGTGATATTGATTTAGGGGCCGTTATATTTACGTCACTGGGTGATAATGTTGTTTCTTAGAGGCCGTGGAGCCTAGGACAGTGTACAGGAAATTAAATGTGCCACAGATTTTTTGTCGTGCAGAGTTCCACAGTTGACATTAAGTACTGCAGCGGATACATAGGAAGCTATTGATGATGTTAGTGGTGTTGAGAGTGCTGTGGATGATGAAGAAGTAAGACGTATATATTTTCGAAGGGTATGGATTCGTCGCTACCTGTCTCGACGCCCTCCTCAGAAGGGCGGAGCGAAGAAGAGAAGAAAGACGAAAAATGGCTGTAAGGCTAATCATACGGCGACAAGACCGAATCCCGTTAAGGACGTGTACCAAAGCATCAGTTGCATATTGCACTTGCAACGTGATAGGTACTGACGGTAAGAAAAAAATACTTGTTTTTTCAATAACACTGCCTTTTCCTACTGCTAGTTATTCTGAATAAACTGAAAAATCTTACCTTAATTAGATCGCCGGATAACGCGTATATATCTGCTCCTATAATAAATTTTCCTGGCGCAGCTAAGTGCAATGCTGGCCGATAGATTCGTCTTATATAAAAGGAAAGAACTGATTTTTCTTTTCAATAATCGGGATGGACAAGGATTGGAGAAATTAGTGACTTCTTTCAATTGAGCTTATTGTCAAAAGTTACTTTTTATGAGAAAGACTATTATTAACAGATTTTTTTAAAAACATTTACATGGGACTTGATGTAACAATACTACATATGCGCGAGGCTGCTTTCACCTTATCCTACAACGCTCAGGCTCCGCCATCGCTGCACACGACCGGCCCAGCCAACACGATACACCAGACTGCTCGCTAGCAACAACTTACTGCTACTAACACACAGTGCTTACTGCAGTCAACACTGCTCTTTGGTCTCAGATTCTCTTACAGCTTACATACCGCAGGCAGCGCGTGAGCAATACATCGAAATTACATCAGCTCGAGTGCGCTAGCAACAAATTATCTAATTATGGACCTCTTACATAACCCTCCACGAGGGAGGGAGGGTGACAAAAATTGGGCAGCGATGGTGAGTCAATTGGACTTGCCATGAGCAACAAATTTTTCTATAATCTATTTAGTTACTGTGTCTACAGTCACAGGGTATATACATAATTGATAAGTGCAGAACATATTAAGAAATTAAATAGAGTGCACATGCACTGAGTACAAAACATATTCAGAAATGACAAAGTATATACGCAATGAGTACAAAATATATTAACAAATGACATAAAGTGCACACGTACTGCATAAGTGTTTAGCAGTTTTACATGAACTGATCACATTAACAAATGAAATAAAGTGCACACGCACTATAAAAGTTTTTAAAATTTTGCAAGTATTTAAACAAATTGAGAAATGAAATAAAATGCGCACTCACTGTATAAGACTTTAGCATTTTTACAACAAATAAATATATCAAGGAGTGAAATAAAGTGCACACGCTCTGTAGAACATATTTAGGACAACTGATCTTGTTAACAAATGAAATGAAGTGCACACGCACTGTATAAGTCTCTATCGTTTTATAAAAACTAGGAAAGGAATGGGAAGGATTGCATCATGGTTGCAGCACAGTAGGTTGCACGTAGCTGCACTGAAAGTCCATATCTTTCTACAGAAGCACAACACCAAGTGAGACAATCTGAATTCCCTGAAGTATTTATCAGTGTAGCCAAGACACTGTAATCTTGTATTAATATTGTATGTTATCATTTGGTAGTACATTAGGTACACCAAACAGTAGGACCATAATGACATCTTCATCGTTCAAGGTGGTGTACAGCTTGACATGTCAACACCATATTCTTGTACAATCCATACTCTTACAGCAACGTAGAATTAGTGCAAAAACCAATATCGTGCTCCGTGATCATGAGGATGGACAGGACAAACGGATATCGCAGTAATTGCTGGTAATTAGGTCAGAAGGTGAAGGACATTAACTCTTATGCTAGTCATCATAGAATTACACTAGTGTATCAACCGATCTGAATAATTATTGGCACTCATTGTCTAGTTACTAAAGATGTAGTAAGTATTGAGTATTACAAAACACTATTCATAACTCATCTGATTGAATCAGTGGCATTCATTGTCCAGTTACTAAACATGTAGCAAGTATTGAGTAGTACAAAACACTATTCATAACTCGTCTGATTGAATCAGTGGCATTCATTGGCCAGTTACAAAGTATTCATATAGTGTTACAAAACATTATTCAGTGTTATTCACAAGTCGTCATTTAAAACAGGATCTATTGAGTATAGCATCAAGCTACTAGAGTTTATAGATGATATCATGTAAGTGACATAAGACATATTTAAAATGTAAGACATCGGAACTATTGCTCAAGGTCGGTAGTCCAATAATACATAAACATAATGGAATCAATACACAGAAAATTTGCATTATCTTTAGGACTAAAAAATATCTTAAACTGGTAGCATTATTTAGTTGTATACTGGTAATAGTTGGGACTTGTAACATTTTTTTTTTTTTTTAGCAATGCATTGCATTGGGATCGACAGTTGCTGGGGCATGAAAATATTTGCTTTTGACTTATTGCTGGAAATAAGGATTATTAACGTCATTCGTCATGAGTCAGCTGTAGCAAGGTTATGAAACAAGTACAGTATATGTGATCACATTCATAAATGATAGACACAACCGGGTAAAAAAATGTAAGTACTAGAACAGGTTTAATAACTAACTACTTATAGCATATTATTTCACGAAAAGCGTCTCCTGGAAAAAATACAAAAGGGATTATTGAGCTGAAACAAAAAATGCATATTATGCTGAAAAATAGTGAACTTCGAATTAACAGGTAATGAAACATGTACTTAATATGTATGTACTCTAGCCGTCTTTTCCAAAACATTCAGTCATTATACTATGCGACATAAGACATACTATCAAAAGGAACTGCAACAAATACTTAAATAACTACATAGCATTTCTTAACTAACAGTAAATATATAAACTTCATCATTATCATCATCTGCAAAGAAAAACTTCATTATTTATATTAGCATATTCTTCATATAACTATTCACCATCATTTATTATCATCTGCAAAAAATAGACACTTCATTAAGCATATTCATATTACCATTTACTTCATACAACTATTCATTATCATTCATTACTTCATATAGTATAGAGTTTCTTACTTCTAGCATATTTCATCACTAAAATTAACATTTGTAGTCCTGTCTGACAGTCTGCATCAATCGCCTTGTATTCTGAAAGAAAAATAATTAGTCAAGACTGCTATCATACGATGTGTACAGTATATTCTGGTTAATGCTTGTTAATTCTGATCCATTTACTCTTCATGACAATATATTGCATTTTATTTCCTTCATTCTGATGGTAAAATTTCCATTTCATAGTAAACCACTGTGGTTGTTTCATTCATTTCTTTTACACGGTATTGCTTTCTGAAAAATGATGAATATGGATTAATATCTTGCATTCAATTCATATACCCATTAAATAAAAACTTGTTTGTAGTAATATAATTAAGCATACATCATAGCATGACCGAAAACGTATTAGGTCAAAAACATAGACAGTTTTTAAGTGCATAAAATGTACACACAGTATAATAATGTAGAAGCAAAAAATGTAAAATAGTCAAGATTCTGAGATATCACAATGCAAAATGTCAATGTCAACTGGTGTTTGTTACATCTTAAACATTTCATAGTGCATACAGACAAAAATTCTACTTTCGATAGGAAAACAATCATACATACACAAAAAATCGAAAATGTGCACGGTCTGATATATAACGACAAGAAAAGCGACCTGATAACCTTACCTTCCCGGGCACTTGCCAGGAAAAAATATGATAATCATCAGTAAGTGTTCATATCAATAACCGCAAAGTCATTACAATGTGATAAATCATAAAGTATGTTCATTCAATAAAGGGTTTAATATTGGAGACATGGTGATTGCCTTTGCTTTTTCTGGTTCTCAAAGTTTCAACATGTACCACATTGGGATGAGGAATGCTGCGAATTCTGTATGGACCTGCGTATAGAAGTTCAAATTTACTGCATCTACTCTTTCCTCTGTTGGACAAATAGTGTGCGCGTACTAATATCTTCTGTCCTATGTGAAAGTCACTGCGTGTACAAACCTGTTTTTGCTGTCTTCTCCGGCGCTCTGCGACGCGTTTGATGTTGTTGAGCGCAATCTCAATTATTTCATGGTGGCGTAGTCGACGAGATGTAGGAAAGGATACTAATTCTTTGATTTTGTTAGGTGGTTCAACATTTTTCACTATAACAGTCGGAGATAGCATAGTAGATTCATTTGGTATGGAGTTAATTACATCCTGGAATGAGAGTATGTGTGTATCCCAATCAATATGTCTTTCATGGCAGTACATTCTACGCAGTTTACCAATTTCTTTCATCAATCGTTCATAAGGGTTCGAAGAAGCGTGATACTTGGATATACAGGGTGTTACAAAAAGGTACGGCCAAACTTTCAGGAAACATTCCTCACACACAAAGAAAGAAAATATGTTATGTGGACATGTGTCCGGAAACGCTTACTTTCCATGTTAGAGCTCATTTTATTACTTCTCTTCAAATCACATTAACGGTGGAACGGAAACACACAGCAACAGAACGTACCAGCGTGACTTCAAACACTTGGTTACAGGAAATGTTCAAAATGTCCTCCGTTAGCGAGGATACATGCATCCACCCTCCACCGCATGGAATCCCTGATGCGCTGATGCAGCCCTGGGGAATGGCGTATTGTATTACAGCCGTCCACAATACGACAAGAGTCTCTTCATTTGGTACCGGGGTTGCGTAGACAAAGAGCTTTCAAATGCCCCCATAAATGAAAGTAAAGAGGGTTGAGGTCAGGAGAGTGTGGAGGCCATGGAATTGGTCCGCTTCTACCAATCCGTCGGTCACCGAATTTGTTGTTTAGAAGCGTACGATCACTTCGACTGAAATGTGCAGGAGCTCCATCGTGCATGAACCACATGTGTCGTACTTGTAAAGGCACATGTTCTAGCAGCACAGGTAGAGTATCCCGTATGAAATCATGGAGGTGGATCAGGAAGTACAGTACATACTGACGAAACTAAAATGAGCTCTAACATGGAAATTAAGCGTTTCCGGACACATGTCCGCATAACATCTTTTCTTTATTTGTATGTGAGGAATGTTTCCTGAAAGTTTGGCCGTACCTTTTTGTGTAACACCCTGTATAGATCGGAGAAATGTTTCTAGCTCGTAACATACGTGTCCATATCGCAGATCGAAATTGTGGTCCATCGTCGGAAATTACTTTCAATACATGCCCTACATGAAATAAAAAATGTTTTACAAATGCATTCGAAATAGATTTAGCAGTAGCTTTGGGCAACGGAGTGAAGGTAACAAATTTGGAAGTGAGTTCAACGGCGACAAAGATGTAGCAAAAACCTCTATTAGTTCTGGGAATCGGACCAAAAATGTCTACAGCGGCAATGTGTCTCAATTTAACAGGTACAATGGGATGTAACGGAGGAATATGTGAAGTCGTGTCTGATTTAGCTTCCTGGCAGATTTTACATGACGCTAAAACTCGTCGAATACGTTTCTCCATGTTGGCAAAATAACAGTTCTGTCTCAGTATAAGAAAACATTTTCTGGCTCCATAATGTGCGTAACTCAATTGAGTATACCAAATTAATTTGTTAACAAGTTCGTCAGGAATGCATAATAACCAGTTGTTGCTGTCAGGGTGAGAGCGGCGAAACAGAATGTTATTGCGTACCGTGTAATGGTTTCTAATGGTAACGTTATTCTTATCTTGCCAAAGGTGTTTAATTTCTTTCCATACGTTGTCTTTACTCTGCTCTTGTGCTATGTCTCGTAATGACGATGAAATGAAATTTTCAAATGCGACATGTTGAATATACATGACGCTACAATTTGCTTGGCAGAAGTTGGTTGCGATGTCTTGCTGATTGTTGCAGAGAGAACGGGATAGTGCGTCTGCTACAATATTTTGTGTACCGGGAATGTGAACAATTGTAAAATTAAATTCCTGTAAATAAAGTTTCCATCTGCTTAATCTGTCATGTGTAAATTTAGCGGAAAGTAAAAACTGGATAGCTCTGTGGTCTGTGTAAACGGTAGTATGTCTTCTATATATAAAAAAAAAATGTCTAAATCGGGTAAATGCCCATACAACACATAATGTTTCAAGTTTTGTAACAGAATGATTACGTTCAGCAGGTGACAGAATGCGACTTGCAAAGGCGATGTTTTTAATTACTGTATTACCGTCTTCTTCAATTTCCTGAAAAATGTGTACGCCTAAAGCTGTGTTAGAGCTGTCGGTGGCAATGGAAAAATTTCTAGTGAGATCTGGGTGTGATAAAAGTGGTGCGTTCAACAAAGCTTGTTTCAGATTGACAAATTCAGACTGCGCTTGGCTATCCCAGGACCAAATAGTGTTTTTACCCGTCAGTTGGCATAATCTAGGGGTGTCTAAAGCAGAGTAATGAATAAATTTACGGAAAAAGTTAATTAAACCCAGAAAGCTGCGTAGTTGTTTCTTCGTCGTTGGAACAGTAATGTCACGTAAAGCTTGAAGTTTTTCCGGGTCAGGTGCAATGCCTTCTGCTGAAATTACATGTCCAAGAAATTTTATAGAAGTTTTGCCAAAGTGCGATTTGCTAAGATTAACTGTGAGTCCTTGTGCACGAAAAGTTTGCAACAGTTGTTCCAGAATCAGATTATGTTCAGACCAGTTAGCTTCTGCGATAACGATGTCGTCTACATACGTTGTGATTCTGTCTTTTAATTCTGTCGGAAGTATACTATTCAAACCGCGAATAAATGCTGCTGAAGAAATTGTTGAACCGAACAGTAATTTGCAAAATTGATAACAGTCACCAAAACAGAGAAATGCTGTGTACTTTCTGCAGTTCGGATGGAGCTGAATTTGCCAAAATCCCGATCTCAAATCTAATGTGGAATAAACAGCAGTATCATGAAATTTCTGTAGAAGTTCTTCTAGTGTTTGTGGGCGATCTGTTTCATTAACAATAATGTCATTGATGTGACGCGAATCAAGGACGAGCCGAAGTGAGCCATCCTTTTTCTTAACAATATGGAGCGGGTTTATGTACGGACTAATAATACCTTGGTCAAGCATACCTTGCAATTCTTTCTTAACTTGTTCTCTGTGAATATACGGAATGGGTTAATGTTTGGCTTTAAATGTGGCGTGCTGTTTAATTTGAAATTCATACATGAAACCGGACATAGTACCAGGGATGTTGTCAAAAACTGGAGCTTGCTGTAAAAGGATATTGCATAGTCGAGTACGTTCAACGTCTGTATTTGCACTACTTTGTTTTACTTTCACAGAAATCATTTGCATGACGTCGCAGTCGGCTTCGTCAGGTGTATTGTAGTTGTGTACGAACGTATCTGTGAACAATGTGGAATGACAGTTTATGTTACGTGATGCAGAAATGACGTCTGTCCGATTAACTGTTTGTTCTTCTACAGATAAAGAGTGCTGAAATCCTAATGCCAGTTGTACATTTTCATCCTTTAACATTAAATAGGAATTTTGAAAGTCAAAAATTGCGCCGTGTTGTACCAAAAAATTCGTACCTAAAATAACGTCTGTTGTCAATAAGGGAACAATCCAAAAATTTGAGTGGAACGTATGACCTGCAGTACAAAATGATAAGTGTGTCTGTAATTTTACATCTACTCCTTTACCAGATACTGCTCCTTTTACTTTAAGTTTACCTAATGGTAACGTAGAATAAGTATTCTCTTCGTTACATTCGTTGAAAGTTTCCTCATTTATAACTGACATCAGTGATCCAGAGTCGATTACTGCTGAAAATGTGTATGATACAATCTTTACTTCAATGACAGGGTGGCAAATGGTTTTTTGAATAACTGGTTTTTCCTGCAAAAGAGTGTCTCGGATGTAGTCAAAAGTAATAACATTTTCGTGAACAAGAGTCTGTGTATCAAAAATATTGCTTACATCGCTGGAAGGTTCAATCTGTGCTGTATCTAGTCAAATTCTATCTGACGTGCTGTTATTTGCGGGAGGATGCTGTGGCATTTCCACTATTTGTACTGTTCTGTTATTTCTCCCTGACGTATTACGTTCGGGATGATATCTACTGTCTAGTTCATTCATGATAATCTGTTGTCGCGGATGATTCTGCTGCTGGTAAGACCGACTGTTACGCTGAAAACTGTGCTCATTACTTTTACGTCTGTCATAATAATCGTTGCTATACGGCGCATTGCGATATGAGTTGAAATGGTGTGTTTTCTGTACGTAGTGATTTCCTTGTTGCTGTGCGTTACTATTTGGTGGAGCTGACGCTATACGTGTAGGCGGTGAAACATTAAAGCTTGGTTGACCTTGCAGACTACATTGTTGGTTAGGTATGCTAACCGACTGGTTTTGTTGATGTTGTGGGGAAAAGCCTCTATTGTTGCTAAATTGTCTTTGCTGTTGCTGATAACTATGAGGAACTGATAATTAAAATTTTGTCTGTTATTAAAGTTCTGGTGGTTGTCATTCCTGGACCGTCTATCACCTTTGCTATTAAAATAGCGTGGCTGATCGTAATTTCCGTATGCTTGTTTGCCTTGGTTATGATGTGAAAAATTTTTGTTAATGAAGGAATAGTCTGATTGCTGGACTTCCAAAAGCTGTAACAGATCTCTGAATGCCGAAATATTTTCTTTCTGCTGACCTGTTAAAAGTGATACTCTTAACGATCGTGGTAATTTAGAAATACATAATTGGATAAGTGCGGATTCACTGTATGGCTCACTTAAGTATTGGTTTTGTTGGATCATGTGATCAAAAAATTGCGTGACAGTGGGAAAATTTGAGTTCTCATAATTTGGTAAGCTAATTAATTGATCCTTGATTCCGTGCTATGTCGTCTTCGACCAATACGCTGACAGAAAGGCATTCTGAAATTCTTCTAACGAATAGCACTGTCTCGCGATCGGTCTCATACGAGTTGCCGGTTCGCCTTCCAAAAAACTGCAAATAAATTCAAGTTTGCGTGTCACGGGCCAAGTTGGTGGAAAAGCAAAGCTAAATTGTTGTATCCAATCCAAAGGGTGAATCTGTGTTCTGACATTTTTAAGTACCTTAAATTTCCTAACGGACAGAAAGTGCTTGTAATCAAAATTTTCGTCTCTGAATGTCTGAACAGGTTCAGGATTGTATGATAATATGTTTGTCTGTGACTGTTCGGAATCTAAGTCACGTACTCTCTGTAAATTACCTAAATTGTAATGGCTGTGTGAGTGTGAGAAATGTTCGGAAAGTGGCGTATCCTGTGATGTGTTAAATGCTGAAATATTTTTCATCTCCGTCAATTCGTGCTGTAAAGATGACAATTTTCTACGTAATGTATTATTGGTCGAACCTATCTCATTAATCGTCTGCTGTAAATTTTGTAATTCGGGTGTTTGATTAAACGAAGCTGGTGACATATCGTCTGGTTTGGTATCATTATTATTTTCGATAACGTCAATACGACTGGCCAATTCATCAAATTTTTCAGTCAATGCTTTAACCTGATCATCATTTTTAGTGTCACAAGCATTAATTTGTTTTTGGATTTTACGGGTAGTTTTGTTCAATTTCTTAACGTCTGCTTTAATAGCATCGGGATCCTGTATTAATTCTAATTGTTCAAGTCTGTTGGTCACTGTCTGAAAGTCTACTGTGTGTGTGTCTGTTTTTGTTTTAAGATGGGAGATTTCATCATGCAATTCTGTGTTCAACTGTTTGATTTCGTCTGATACTGTTGCAATATTGTTGTCTACGTATGTTTTCGCTTTCGTAAACATTTTACGCTTATCTCCCTGTCTCTGTGCAGTAATGGTATCCCTGACTTGTTTCTTTACTTTGTTCTGTTCCTGTATGAATTTACGGTAACGCGTTTCACTGTTTTGTAGGTGGTGATTAAAACGTCCGTCGATTAGGCTGTTCTGTTGTTCGAATTTCGTGTCTACTTTCGCATCCAGTGTGTGTGAAAGTTCTGATGACATTAATTTAAACTCGTCGTATAACTTTGTTGCGTTTTCAGAACATTGTTTAGCGACTGCTCTAATTTCATCTCTAAGTAATTTGGTTGTGGCTGAATGTGTATTACATATTTCTTGTGCAACGGATCTAATTTCTTCACTACTATTCCTAGCACTAGCCTTAATTTCCTCACGTAGCTGTTTTTTAGTTTCATTACACTGCTCGGCAACGGTTGTAATCCGTTCAGTAAGCTGTTCAGTAGAGGTGTCAAGTTTTTCATTAATATGTTTGAGATTTTCATTAAGTTGTTTGTAATTGTTGTCTTGTTTTTCATTCGGCTGTTTGGAATTCTTGTCTAGTTTTTCATGAAGTTGTTTGTAATTGTTGTCTTGTTTTTCATTCGACTGTTTGGAATTGTTGTCTACTTTTTCATTAAGTTGTTTGTAATTGTTGTCTTGTTTTCCATTCGACTGTCTGAGTTTTTCATCAAGTTGTAACAATACTGCCATAACTTGATCCATGCCAAAGGTAGTGACTCTATTTTCTATGATGTGTGATGGTGTATCTGCATGTGACACGTTTTGAATAACCATTTGGTCATTGCCTGATTCACGAAAAGTTCACTAATCGGATGTCCACTGTTGGTCACTAGTGCGGAATCAAATAAATCTGACGTGCTTTGTGTATGTTGTTCACCTTCGTTACAAACAATTATCTGTTCGCTACGTAAATTTGGCAAATCAGGCGTGTCAAACTGGACAGCGTTCATTGTAACGGAAAGTGCCGCGTCATCAATTGTCGTTAAATTTACATTGGACACAATTGAATTTGTTTGCTCATCATTTAGATTAGAATCATTACTGGTGGTCGGTACGCACTGATTGTCTGTAACTGGAGGATTATCATCAAGACACTGAGTGTCGCTAGTGTTATCAGTCAAATTGTTAAAGTCGGTTTTTTCACCCATTACGACTCGCGATGTACTGTTAGCAGTTTTTCGCGGCATTTTCACAACTCAAAGTTAAGCACAAAATCAAACAAAGACAAAGCAAAAATGGAACAAATACAGTTACAACGAAGAGCAATAAATTGCCGAAGACCTGTGAAAGAAAAAGTGACAAATTAGTAAACGCGTTGCGCCAGATGCAAACTACTTTTAATATTAAGTAAATAAGAGCAGATATATAGCTGACTACTTCTCAGAAATTCACAAAAATACGATCCTGGTCGGTTGTCGACAAGTGTAACCTCCCCACAAAATACCAAGTGTAACTTCTCAGAAAATAAAATAATATGAATAATATTCTCATTTAGTGTATCCACAAAACAGAAAAATTCCTAAACCTCTCAACAGTAAAAAAATATAATTATGTCTTTCACATTCAGTATAACCTACCAACAGGAAAATTGCGTAACGTATCAATAATAAAATGTGACTAATCTCTCAATAAAAAAAATTGGATCACTTATAACCTTTCAATAATTGACAGTCAATTTAACCTGGTAAATTTTGGACGTCAGCAATGCTGCGTCATGGCCCTGATACATCGTCCTGAATAAACTGAAAAATTTTACCTTAATTAGATCGCCGGATAACGCGTATATATCTGCTCCTATAAGAAATTTTCCTGGCGGAGCTAAGTGCAATGCTGGCCGATAGATTCGTCTTATATAAAAGGAAAGAACTGATTTTTCTTTTCAATAATCGGGATGGCGAAGGATTGGAGAAATTAGTGACTTCTTTCAATTGAGATTAATGTCAAAAGTTACTTTTTATGAGAAAGATTATTATTAACAGATTTATTAAACATTTACATGGGACTTGATGTAACAATACTACATATGCGCGAGGCTGCTTTCACCTTGTCCTACAACGCTCAGGCTCCGCCATCGCTGCACACGACCGGCCCAGCCAACACGATACACCAGACTGCTCGCTAGCAACAACTTACTGCTACTAACACACAGTTCTTACTGCAGTCAACATTGCTCTTTGGTCTCAGATTCTCTTACAGCTTACATACCGCAGGCAGCGCGTGAGCAATACATCGAAATTACATCAGCTCGAGTGCGCTAGCAACGAATTCTTTAATTATGGACCTCTTACAAGTTCTTTCAAAAACAGTTTCTCTCTTCACGGAGAAAGCTCTGCTATTATCAGTAAATGAAAAACCAGCACGGAAAAGTGAAACGAATCTCATTCCTTGACCTTTTAAATCCCCATCCGGCCACTCTAGTTTTCAAATGTGTGTGAACTGATAAGGGACCAAAAGTGCTCAGGTCATCGGTCCCTAGTATTACACACTACTTAAACCAACTTAGACTAACTTACGCTAAGGACAACAGGAAGGACTCTAACCTCCGACGGGGGCTCTCCAGTTTTCATTGGTGTCCCTAAATCACTTATGCAACTGCCCATGTTGTGGCCTTCAAAAGGCCACCGCACTCCTATCAGCAAAGTGGTGATCGACGGCACTCAGGACTCTCTTCTTCTATGTTACATGCATCATTCCTTTAAGAAAAATAAGCACAGATCTTAAACAGGTTAACCATTGCAGTTCACAGCCTTCGAAGTCATTCTGTCACACTGCATTCTGCCAGACAGAGCAGAAACTAAAAATTTCTAAGGAAATGGGAGTAAATAAGAAATACTACCATCTAGTTTTTCTTCCTTCTGAAATAAAGGTAAAATAAAACATGAGGCAAAATAGTTTTCGCATAGGTAACAATAAAAATTTCCAGTATTCTTTTAAATAACTCTTTGTATTACGTGGTGTAGCTCTGGTTTCACTGAACTTGCTTACTTGGAAAGATGAGAACCATATTCCCGGTGCTGCAGGAAAAACAGATCGCTGATACGGGAAACGCAAGCTGTAGGCGGTGAGGTATGCCATCCCGCAACGCTTCCGTATGCCGGTCTGCCTACTGCGGCAACGGTTATGTGCTACATTTGTTCTGATCCACTTCCTTGTAATAACCCCGCAATGAGTGTCGATATCAACTTTGCGTTACGGTTTGTACATTAACAATGAGTACTGTCGCAACGAAAGAAATCAGAATCCCGACTGCGCTTAGTGAAAGAGCAAGCTCAATTTTGAAGGAAAAGGACGGATTTTCGCCTTCATTCAACTTGAGTCATTTATCGTTAGAAAAAATCGCTATATATGTTGCTGTTTAATTTCACAATAAATATATTTTGGAAATATTGCCTTCAGCAAAATGTACAACAAATTGCGTTTGGGTTAATACAGAATCTTCAAATCTTATTTACTATTAGGAAATACTTACAAATCTAAACGTTTTCACTAAAAGTGAGGTCGTCGTCACGGCTCTGTCAAATCCAATTGTCTGTGTTGGATAAAACTGGATTTGGGACTGGCGTACCTCCAGCTGCCACGAAATCTTACTAACATAGGAGTTACATGGATTATTTCCCTATCTATATCCAACTGATGGTGGCAGTACGCTGCGAAAACAGCAAATTCTCCAGGTTTTGCTTTATGGTACAACTGCAAATTATTGTCAAAAGATATCAGTTTCAATATAAAGAAAACTAACTAGACTAAATTCCGCCCAACGGTACCGGCCGGCCGTCGTGTCATCCTGAGCCCACACGCGCCACTGGATGCGGATATGGAGGGGCATGTGGTCAGGACACCGCTCTCCAGCCCGTACGTCAATTTACCGGAGCCGCTATTTCTCAATCAAGTAGCTCCTCAGTTTGCCTCACAAGGGCTGCGTGCGTCCTGCTTGCCAAATGCGCTCGGCAGACCGGATGTTCACCCATCCAAGTGCTAGCCCAGTCCGACAGCGCTTAACTTCGGTGATCTGACGGGAACCAGTGTTACCACTGCGGTAAGGCCATTGGCTTATAAAGAAAACTATGTAAATTTAATTGTAGAAACTGCAGTCAAATGAAAACATGACAGATGAAAAAGGTACGTAAACTGTTAATTACTTGAGAAATAATCGCTATAATTGTTAATTACTTGAGAAATAATCGCCATAATTATTAATGTATTTCGCCCACTGTGAGGCAAGATAGTCAGAGCATTCACGTAAAATGTTTGCGGTTGTCTTCGGAACCATGACTGTGCCCAGGTGTGCACATCTTCGATCGGTGACCACGAATGTCTTTCGTCAGAGCTCCAAAAATGTGGAAATGGCGTGAGGAGAGAACGTACTACACGTAGCATGTGCAAAGGCTTCCCAGTGACACATCTGCAACGCACTCGAAACAACCTTGGTAGTATGTGGGTCCCGACAAGGTAATGGGCCCAACATGTTGCCAAGGTTGTTTCGAGCATTTTGTAACGTAAGAAATGTTACTGTGGAATGAATTTGGCGTCGGTTATCTCAGAAGATGTCGGAAGAGAAAATCCACAGCTGAAAAATGGTAAGTGGACACAAAACCAGCTCTGAAGACGAAAGTCTCAAAGACCATCGGTAAATATTCATACCATTATTCACTTGTTTGCTAATATCTCAAGTTCTTCGACATAGAAACATAGGAAATGGTATTCATAGTTATAGGAGAAACTATTGTCTATATATAAATTGTCTGTAGTAAATAAAGTAATAAACAGCATTTAAGACCAGTGGTATATATTTTTACCAGTGTCTTTTAAAGTTTTAGACTTAATTTATCTTTGTACGTATACATGAGGCCAATAGATTTAAGATTTACAAGTAGCGTAAATTGTCTGACCTACTCTTTTGTTACCAGACTGATGGGATTTTACTGTTTAGACTCACGCAAGAGTGTGCATTTCATTTCACAAAGTGCTACGAAACAAAGTAGAATGGCGATGTATGTGAAATGTTTGTTTTTGCAGCATACGTTAAAGATGTCGATTTGTTACTCAGGGAGTTATCAATTTTTTTGTACCTATCGTAAATCAGTTGGTCATAAACTGAACTGTTCACTATGTTGGTTCATTTTATTTAAAATTCTGGCTACGATTAAATTCAAGATACTCGACGTTACTTACTGTTATTTAAGCATCAGATGAATCTCCGTTTCATCATAACTACTGAGTTCAGTGGCAAATATTGTCCAGATAACGTAGTATTGCATATGGCTCCAAACGTGAAATCCTTTAAAAAAACAACAATGTTATTGATACAGAGTAGAACAAATTTTAATATTTAAACCTAAATTTATTAAAGTTACGATGGAATTGGAGAAGTCTGTCACGGTTCTACGACTGTGATAGAAAATACGTGAAGTTTAGTAAGGTTTTAATATGGTTAGTTGAGAATTTATAAAAAATCCTGCAATCTTCTGCACGCCATAAGGAGAGGCTCTGTTGGGATCATCGGATATTCAGTTATAATGCAAGTGAAGAAACTGTATAGAGTTAACTGTCTCAAAATGCAAAATTTCTCACTCTCTCTCTCTCTCTCTCTCTCTCTCTCTCTCTCTCTCTCTCTCTCTCTCTCTCTCTCTCGCACACACACACACACACACACACACACACACACACGCACACACACACACACACACAAACACACACAAACACACATGCATTCATCAACAGAGCGAACATAAAAATCAGTCCAACAACCCGAACACTTGTTAAATCTAGAACACAAACTTAATGCTCCTCTGGTGTAAAGGTAAAAATTCATGTTTTTCATTGTTTCTCTCCTGCACTGTCCTTCAAATAAAAGTGCAGAGGAGTATACGGAGCACTCAAAAGACAGAGCGCAGTAATACACTGCTCACTTTATCTATAAAATTCTGTAAAGAGCTTTTGTCTTGATTACTTCTGGACGCCAGATTATTCTTCATGAAAATACTAAAATCGAAGAACTCTGTGAAAACGGTTCACAAATGCAGTGAGTGCCAAATTATTCCTCTATCAGTAGAATTTAAAACTGGTGCCAGGCCGTATTCGAACCCGAATTTGCTGCTCCTTGTAAGCTGTCGTCTTAACCACTCACACCATCCGATACTTTTCCAGGATGATTGGGACGCTCTGAAACACGTTAAAATCCCAGTGTGACGCTATCAACTGTCATGACAGATGAATAATCCGAATTTTATCCATTATTATAAATGTTTTTTTAAAGGGTGCGACTGTGGAAAATGGATTTTTTTGTAAATAACTTTCAGCTACCGGTCACGATTTTCTTTTATTTATGTTTTACACAAAATCGTGGCTGATAGCAGGAATTTATTTATAAACAAACCCACAAAGAATAATATTCCTGTAACAGTAATAGTGAAATATTTTTGATTTCAGTGCTTTATGGAGATTTGTACAATGCATTCCCTACAGCAAATATGTTCCCTCTGTAGTGCTACATCTGTATATCATGTGATCGAATGTCTGGTGACAACTTTCAGAAATAATAGGAGAGAAACATCGTGACGTTGAAGGATCTGTCTACGGCATCTTTTAAGCACATCAGACTTCAACCCCAATCTGGAATATGTTTTCAGTTATCATGATAGATGGAGTCACATCAGTGATAAGATAAATTTCGAGAGACTAAGAATTTAGTTAGTTACTGTACCAGTGAGTAAGATTGAGTGTTATGACGCTTGTCTTTAAAACTTTATGGCCTTATGGTTGTTCTTTTCAAAGTTCATTCACTAGACGTACTTTTTTGGAAGCCTGTTGAATGGAGTTTTGTTGTATAAAGCTATACATTCTTGTAAGAAAAATGCTATACATTATAGAAATAATTACAAACTATTTTTACAATGAGTGAAGGGTGCTGTTGTGTAAAACATGTCATAAAAATCTTTTTTTTTTTTCGTCTACCAAAAATAACGTTCTTTGTGCACACCAAGAAAAATAGGTGTAGAAGCATCATCGAGGGCGTGCTGAAAAGTGATGCCTCGGAATTTTTTATGTGGAGACTCTTAAAACTGTTTTAATAAAGCAAAAATTATTAAAATTCTACAACTTTATTCTTCATGTCTACATATTCGCAGCCTCTGCCGCTAGGGGGCTCCGAATTATGTCGTGTAACATGGCGGTGTGTAACGTAAGTATATCTGTGCTTGAGAAACAGCGTGCTGTAATCGAATTTTGAATTTAAAGAGTTCCTCGGAACATGGAGTACCGTCTCCTTCAGCATAACAATAGCAGTCCGACGCCTTGACTTCACTGTTATCGATCACCGTCTGTGCAGTCCAGACTTGGGCCCATCCAATATTCATCTGTTTCACAAACGTAAAGAATACCTTCGAGAAATTCACTAGACATGGTGCAAGCAGAGGACATATTGTGGCTCTTTCAACAAGTCCAGCGTTCTACAGAGACAATGTCAACAAACAGGTCTCTCTTTGGGAGAGATGTGTTCGTCGTTAGGGTTACTATGTTGCGAAATAAATATGTAGAGATGAACACTCGTATATGAAATAACCACCAACCAGGTGCATAAAATAAAGCTAATTCATTAACCGGTTTTACGCACTTAGTGTGCTCCTTCAGAAGGTTGTAGAAGAAATTATACCAAAAATAAGTAGAAATACCATACAATTGGTTTAAAATGCGTGAGATACAATTCTTTCGCGAAACGTACTTGCGACTTGCATGTATTCCGATACCAGTTGTTTCATTGTAATATAATTGTGCCCACGCTTCGTTTGCTGTATAGTCACTTTCCAATATGCAACATTAGTTAATGATTTAGAATTGTCACTACACTTACTCCAGTCATAGATTCTAGCCCCATGGTAGGCTTCGCATTTTGTTTTTGTTGCCAGGCTTCCTCTTGGCATGTTACTGACCTCACTACAGCTGTTAGGGGATTGCTTCCCAAATTTCCCATACATAACGCCCGTTATCGTTGATACTGATTTATTTTATTTGTCATTAGGTTTTTATAATTACTTGTTACAGTGCTTATGTGCACTTATATTCATCTTTACGCCTTATGACAACTACAGCTGTGTACGGTTTTGGATTGTTATTTTATTGCACTTTCACCCCCAGCCAGAGACCAACTTCGAGATATGCATGCCATTAACTGATTGGCTCCAGATGTAACATGATGTCTACACTTGTTGTTTGGTTTCTTTATACCATTTTGTACAGGCACTGCGAACCACTGTAAACATTTACGAATTCTTCTTGTATTCATGGATTCATTATTTTAGCACCTATTTCTCATGTATTTTTTGGACCACAGCAATATGTTGCATGCATATTTTTATTGACACTTGCAAATAATCCGATAGTTATATGTACCATTTTTTATCTTTAAATTTTTAAACTTCTGATTCTTATTTTTAATATTCTTATCCAACTTTTGTCCATTTTTGGCATATATATTCTTGTATAGACTTCTGAAGAAGGACTCTAAGTGCTTGAAACAGGTTCAAATGGCTCTGAACACTATGGGACTTAACAACTGAGGTCATCAGTCCCCTATAACTTAGAACTACTTAAACCTAAATAACCTAAGGACATCACACACATCCATGCCCGAGGCAGGATTCGAACCTGCGACCGTAGCGGTCGCGCTGTTCCAGACTGAAGTGCCGTGAACCGCTCGGACACACCGGCCTGCCTGAAACAGGTAACGAAATTAAATTTCTTTTATGCAGCTAGTTGTTGATTATGTAGATATATACAACTATAATTGCTGAAGATGAATAAAACACTAAGTATGTATGGATGACGAATAAAGATATGGAATGTTAACAACGTTTGTTTTATTTAAGAAGCTCTAAGAGTTTTCATATAAAAAAATTCGGGGGCATTACGTTTCAGCACGCTCTTGTACAACCTCCGCTGACACCACAATTACTCCGATATATACGGTTTGCTAAGCAGATTTGCACGAGCCGATTTCAGTGTCGTCACGGTATAAATCTTTTGTCGCTACTCCACAGACCACTCGAGTGTAGGTTGCGCCGCACAAAGGCACGCCTTTTTTTCGTTCCTATTGGCGCTGTTACAGGACTGCCCTTACAGGACTGCGAATATCGAGCGTTCTGGCCTTTCCTAAGTCAGCAAGGGTCGCCTGCGGCAGTTAACAAGGATGTCTGAGGTTTGGTTTGTTAGTGGACCACCAGACCGATGAGCAGGGTTTAACGATCCCTCAGCGTTTCCATTTGACCGAAACGCCACTAACACAGGACAAGTGTATGGGTACATATGAAGCCTGTGGAAGCTTGTGTTCCTTTACAACAGTGCTCAATTGACAATTGTGTTCATAAACTGATCCTAGTTGACAGATGGAAGGCCACAGACAATGGCGCTGCTACAACATATCGAATCTTACGATAACAAATTTCTGCTGCACACAATTTCGCAGTTGCTCGGGGATGCTCTGTCAGCTAGGGAATGGGATTTTTGGCGCTTGCAGGATAGGTGATCGGCAATTTACTATGGTGCCGGCTCATACAGTCAGCGAGTGCGATTTGGCGCGTGAAAACGTGGCGCTAACAGGTGCGTGAAGTATTTTTTTTTAAAGATTAGTACTGCGCGATAAGGAGCAGCGTACTTTTCTTTACAGCGACTGAACGGAATCAAAAGGGTCAATGGCTAACTCAGGTGGAACTGTGAGCAGTGTGCTTGTTCATGTACTATGAGTGGACTTTGGATCGATGTACGGACATTTTTCAGGAAGACATAATAAAACCCAATGTTAATAATAAACTGTTTAATTTCAAAATCCTCTTTAACCGTAGCACATTTATTGAGTAGTCATATTGAAGAATGACAGTAGCAGAAATGAGAGGGTACGTGCCACATAAGCATGTCCTCAGTCCCAAGACTGGTTTTCTGCAGCTCTCCACGCTGCTATATCTTGTTCAAGCTTGTTCATCTCCGAATAGTTATTTTCATTTTGAATTTAGTTACTGATTCATATCCTGGTTTTCTACAATTTTCACCCCCCCCCCCCCATACCCCACATGACCATGCCCCTCCAATCCTCCAGTACTAAACTGGTAATCCTTTGATGTCTTAGAATCTGTCCTATCAACCGCTCCCTTCTTTTAGTCAAATTATGACGCAGATATCTGATCTGTCCAATTCTATACCGCACCTTCTCATTGGTTACATGCGGTTCTAGGCGCTACAGTCTGGAACCGCGAGACCGCCACGGTCACCGGTTCGAGTCCTGCTTCGGCCATGGATGTGTGTGATGTCCTTAGGTTATTTAGGTTTAAGTAGTTCTAAGCTCTAGGGGACTGATGACCTCAGAAGTTGAGTTGCATAGTGCTCAGAGCCATTTGAACCATTTTGTCTCTGACTGAATTACAACGTCTTTGACAAACCTCTAAGTTTTTATTTCCTTCCCCGGAACTTTAATTCCTTCTCAAAAATTTTCTGTGATTTATTTACAACCTGTTCAGTTTACAGATAGAATAACGTTGGGGATAGTCAACAACCCTGTCTTACTCCCCTCTCAACCACATAGGCATACGATTATAGAAGTTATTAAACTGATACGTTTAAGACGGGACTAAGTTGTCCGATAAAGCTGGCTACAAATGCTCCGTTGTCGAATAAAAATGAATGGACATATCAAAAGCCCAGCTGAACAAGTGAACGATTTATAAAATTGTTAGACGAACGAGCGACGCAACGATGTGGTGACAGAAAGGCGCTTTCTATTCTGCTTGACAACTGTTGTGTGCTTGACAACTGGTGTCAGAATGGAAACAAGAGTCTCTCTTCGGTCTTGTTACGTAAATTTGGTGCCCTCTCAGCGATCCCGAAAAGCGGCACGCGGGTGTCTATTAATAGCAGAGCCTCTAACCAGCCAGCCCCGGGTGGCTGGAGCGGCGCGGCGCCTCGGGTGACGCCGCAAGAGGATGCCGCCCGCGGCAACGGCACCGGCGCAGTGACGTCACGAGCCAGCGGCCATATTGAGCGGGCGGCCTGGCGGCGGGCAGTCGATATCGCGGCGCGGCTGACGCCCCGCGCGACAATCGATATCTACGTCAGCTGAGAGGCCCCAGGGCCGGGCGTGTAGCCACAGGCGGCTCGCCTCCCCATTCACGCGGTGCGGCACAGCTGCTCGCTGGCTGTGCCATTCCGAGCAGCTTACAGTCACCGTTCGCACCCCCGTTGTTAATTCTTGTGGAATCTATCTATCGGGAATTCATTCCGACAACACAAACATATGACCAGACCACGCAGCAATCTGTTTGCTATTTCCGATATTTATGGTACGCGCAAGGCCGTTCTGTGCCCCCCCCCCCCCCCCCAAAGAACTCGAGAAAATCAATTTCTGAGCGTCTTTAACACCCTAAAGCAAGATAGCTTTTTTTTGAACTGGCTGTGTGGCTCCGTGGTAGAGTGTTGACCTGCCATGGAGGCAGTCTGAGTTCGATATCCAGCTTTGATAAACTTTTAAACAACGGTGCATCTTCCATGATCATTTCTATGAAGTGTAAAATACATGAAGATGACAAAAATTTTGCCGGCCGCTGGTGGCATAGCGGTTCTAGGCGCTTCAGTCTGGAAGCGTGCGACCGCTACGGTCACAGTTTCGAATCCTGCCTCGTGCATGGATATGTGTTGTCCTTAGATTAGTTAGGTTTATGTAGTTCTAAGTTCTAGGGGACAGATGACCTGAGATGTTAAGTCCCATAGTGCTCAGAGCCATTTGAACCATTTTTTGACAAAAATTTTTTATTTAAACAATCTTTATTAATAATTTTTATAGAAGATCGTTAATTAAGAGTGTACATTGCAAAGAAAACCGGATTTTTGTGTGTGCTTTGGAATTAGAAGTAAGACGAAATGCTTCTTTCATAAAAATGGTAGCTAGATATGTGTTAATTAGCATATATTTGTTGAATTTTATATTTAGAGACGTAGGTATTCGAACTGAACAAAAAAAAGTATTGACCGAAAGGAGACTCGAGCCAGAGATCATCAATTTCAGCGCTAGTGATTTTTCCTTCTTCATGTATTTACGCTTCTCGAAAACGCTCGTAAAAGGAGCGTCTTCGTCTAAAAAATTGCATTAGCACGGAATCGAACCCTACGTGGGACACAACCATTCCACCACAGAACCACGTTGCCTAACAAATCTGAATTTAGGGTATTTAAGTGGCTTGGAAAAGTTCAATAGCTGATTTTGTCGAGAGCGTTTGAGAGTTGCATCTGTGCGACTGGGAGACTAGTACTGAGCTCAGAACTTCACGTGCCATAAATATAAAAAGTTACAAAAATCTGATTGTTTGTGGCTTTCTTGTAAGTTAAGTTGTAAAGACAGAGTTCAGTTAACTTGAGGACGATTCACGATCCTGGTTTCGGAAGTTATTACACTAAAATTTTCTCTAACAAGTAATTAGTTACTTTTTACGTCACGCACACTTTTTTAATATCAGTGCGAAGATTAGAACACACAAACTGTGCAAATGTGCGATTTATTTAATTTAAAACGCGCAACGTGTTTGGTAAACATATGATCACCCTATCAGGTTCTACACTATGTGATCAAAACTATCCGGACACCTGGCTGAAAATGACTTACAAGTTCGTGGCTCCCTCCATCAGTAATGCGGGAATTCAATATGGTGTTGGGCCACCGTTAGCCTCGATGATATTTCGAATTTGCAGCCATACGTTCAGTCACGTGCTGGAATGTCTCTTGGGGAATGGCAGCCCATTCTTCACTCAGAGGAGAGGAGAGGTATCGACGTCTGTGGGTGAGGTCTGGCACGAAGTCGGCGTTCCAAAACTTCCCAAAGGTGTTCTATAGGATTTCTGTCAGGACTCTGTGCAAGCCAGTCCATTGCAGGGATGTTATTGCCGTGCAACCACTCCGCCATAGGCCGTGCATTATGAACAAGTGCTCGATCGTATTGAAAGATGTAATCGCCATCCCCGAATTGCTCATCAATAGTGGGAACAGCAAGGTGCTTAAAACATCAATGTAGGCCTGTGCTGTGATAGTTCCACGCAAAACAACAAGAGGTGCAAGCCCCCTCCATGAAAATCAGGGCCAGTGATCCAAGGGCAATCAAAATTTTTGGAAATATTTGTAAGGACATGTCCAAGAGAAATAACGAATGAACCATTGAAAGAAACGAATTTTAATTTCAACATAAGAGTGTAACATTTATGAACTGCATATCATGTTTATGTACCAGATTACAAACGTCACTCAATGTGATGACCATCTGCAGCCTGGAACCACACTTGAGACTGATCTACTGCTGCTCGAAACAACGGTGGACCATGAAATGTTCAGCTGTCATCACACAGCGCGTGCACTGCTTCAAGATTGCACATTTCGCCCAACGTTCTCAGCCATGGCAACAGTAACGCCTGCAACAATTGGTGGCTCAATAGGCCGTCGGATTCTCCCGGGAGAGGTTCCCAAATCACCAATTAACTCGAATTTCTGAATCATGTACGTCAACCCCGGCGCGGAAAGAGGATCTTTCTGTATTCCTGTAATGCGTCAGTATTCGCGAAGAGAATCAGCACTAATGCAGTTGTTTTGATACAACAGCTTTACCAGTAACGTCCTGCTTGCCGCGTTCAGACCCATGTGGAATGTCTGCACCTGTAATGTACACTGATGGTTGTGTTTCAGCCGCACATCGCCGCAGCACGCAGTCTGAACATCAGTCCTATAAGGTTTCGTATCCATACGGTAACTAGTTGTCCGTCTACGCAGGCCCAAGTAGCGAAAGGTTAACTGTAACCAACATGTTGCATTAGTATATGAAACAATGAGAAATAATAATTTGTATTTTCCCTGTTTATAGAACTTGATAAAGGGATCATATCTTCAAAAAAAATTGGGTTTTTTAATTAGATAAATGACACATTTGAACAACTGATGCATCATAATCTCCATACCGATATAGTGGTAGCGATATACAATGGTTTCACAACAAAAATGGTTCAAATGGCTCTGAGCACTACGGGACTTAACATCTGAGGTCATCAGTCACCTATAACTTAGAACTACTTAAACCTAACTAACCTGAGGACATCACACACATCCATGCCCGAGGCAGGATTCGAACCTGCGACCATAGCGGTCGCTCGGTTCCAGACTGTATCGCCTAGAACCGCTCAGCCACACCGGGTTTCACAACAAATAACACTTTTAAGTTTTTGTTGAGTCCATAGTTCTAAATACAGGGGTCGTGAGCTATTAAATATTTAATTATGGAAAATAAAGGGTATTCTTTTTGTATCTTTTGCTCCGTTGAGTTGTATTCTTTTTTGTTTGTTTATTAATTTTTATGGTTTCTGAAGCAGCTACGATTTCATCTTCAACTACTTCAACACTGCGATCAGTGTATATCTGGATAATGAATTCTAGCACCCTCTGGTATGGTAACTCCTGTGTAAGCTTATTCTTCAAGTATGTTCGCACTGTACTCCATGTGCCCACTCAGTCTTATACGTACCATACTAGAAAATGCTGGAGTACGTTTACAGGATATATTTGCAGTGGTGTATCACAGAGGTCTAACAATGCTGTGAAAGACTTCCAGTCATTTCTTTGGGAATTATAAAATCACTGGGGTAAATTTCAACCAAATGACTATTCAGATTTATTTGTAGAATCCATGAGTGTTGGTACGTACCATCAGACATTCGAAAAAATATCAACAGAAATTGTTCTAAACGCATTCTCTGAAAATTGTTTCGACCAATTAGTTCATAAGCCCACTCGAATGGTAAACGGATGAAAAAAGAAATACTTGTCCTCTTAGCAACAAATAATGCTCAGCTACTAACGAGCATCAAAATGGATAAAGCGATTAGTGAACACAGAGTTGTCGTAGCGAGAATGAATAATGTAATTTCCAAATCTACCAAAATTAAACGAAAAGTATATCTACTCAAGAAATCAGATAAAAATTCGCTTGACGCCTTCCTCAGAGACAATCTACACTCCTTCCAAATTAACAGTGTAAGTATACACCAGATGTAGCTTGAATTCAAAGAAATAGTATCGGCAGCAATTGAGAGATGTATATCGGATAAATTAATAAACGACGGAGATGATCCCCGGTGAAACACAAAACAGTTCAGAACACTGTTGCAGAAACAACTAAAAAAGTATGCCAAACTTAAACGAACGCTAAGCCCCCAAGTCTGCCGATCTTTTCAGAAGCTCGAAATTTAGAACGGATTTCAATGTGAGATGCTTTTAACAGTTTCCACAACGAAACTTTGTCTCGAATCCTTGCAGGAAATCCAAAGAGATTCTAGTCGTATGTAAAGTGTAGGACAAAATCAGTACATTCTCTAGGCGATATCAATGGAAATATTATAGACGACAGTGCTGCTAAACAGAGTTATTAAACAGACCCTTCCGAAATTCCTTCACCAAAGAAGATGGAGTAAATATTCCACAATTCGAATCAAGAACAACTGCAAATATGAACAAAGTAGAAACAGATATCCTCGGAGTAGTGAAGCAGCTTAAATAACTTAATAAAAGCAAGTCTTTTGGTACAGGTTATATACTAATTAGGTTCCTGTCAGAGTATACTGATGCTATAGCTACATACTTAATAATAATATACAACCGCTCGCTCGACGGAAGATCTGTACTCAAGGACTGTAAAGTTGCGTAGGTCACACCAATATTGAAGAAAATCGATGGGAGTAATCCTATAAATTACAGGCCCATATCAGTAACGTCCATAAGCAGCAGGATTTTGAACGGTCTGTTGACACATAGTCAACACGGCTTCAGAAAACATTGTTCTTCTGAAAAGCGACTGGCTCTTTACTCACACGAAGTGCTGAGTGCTATCCACAAGAGATTTTAAATTGATTCTGTATTTCTAGGTTTCCAGAAGGCTTTTGACACAGTACCACACAAGCGGCTTGTAGAGAAATTGCGTGCTTACGGAATATCGTCTCAGTTGCGCGAATGGTTTCACGATTTACTGTCAGAGAGGTCACAGTTCGCAATAATTAACGGAAAGTCATCGAGGGGAAACAGAAGTGATTCCTGTCACTCACCAAGATAGTGTTACAAGGTCTTTGCCGTTCTTTATCTATATAAACGATTTAGGAGACAATCTCAGCATCCGTCTTAGGTTGTTTGCAGATGACGTTGTCGGTTATCGACTAGTAAAGTATCAGAAGACCAAAACAAACTGCAAAACCATTTAGAAAAGATATCTGTGTGTTGCTAAAATGGGCAATTGACCCTAAATAACGAAAAGTGTGATATCATGCACATGAGTGTTAAAAGGACTCCATTAAATTTCGGTTAGACGATAAATCAGTCAAATGTAAAGGACGTAAATTCAACTAAATACCTAGGAATTACAATTACAATTACAAACAACTTAAATTGGAAGGAACACATAGAAAATGTTGTGGGGAAGGCTAACCAAAGACTGCGTTTTACTGGCAGGACACTTAGAAAATGAAAAAGATCTATTAAAAAGACTGCCTACACTACGTTTGTCCGTTCTGTTTTGGTGTAGTGTTACGCGATGTGGGTCCTTACCTGATAGGTTTAAGGGAGTGCAACGAGAAAGTTCAAAGAAGAGCAACATGTTTTGTACTATCGAGAAATAGGGGACAGAGTGTCACTGATATGGTGCAGGATTTGCGGTGGACATCATTTCTCGTTGCGGTGGGATGTTCTCACGAAATTTCGATCAACAACTCTCTCCTCCTAACGCGAAAATATTTTGTTAACGGCGACCTATGTAGGGAGAAACGATCATCTTAATAAAATAAGGGAAATCAGAGCTCACACAGATAGAGAATTATGGTGTTAGGTGCTTCGATGAATCCTTTGCCAGTGTCTGTGATTCACAGAGTAGCCACGTAGATGAAAATATAGATGTAGATGTAAATCTACACAATCCCGAAGGTAACAACGGCAGTAAAGTGCAAGAGCTATCGCATAGTCACTTGACAGCTCATGCTTCCTAGTTTCTGACAAGATCAATATACAAAAGAATGGAAAGGAAAATTGAGGATCTGTAAGATTAAAATAAATTTGGCTTTAGGAAAGGTAAAGACACTAGGGAGGCAGTTCTGTGCTTCGGTTTCATGATGAAAGTAAGGTTTAAGAAAAATCAAAACACATTCATTTGATATGTCGACTCAGAAACAGCGTTGAAAAATATAGAATGGGGAAAATTCTGAGAAGAGTGGGAATCAGTTATAGCTTACATATAATATCTGTAAGAACCAAGAAGGAACGAAAGACTTGGAGAATAAGAGCGAAGTGCTTCCGTTAAGAAGGGTTGAAGACAAGGAAGCTGTTTTTTTCCTCTACTGTTCAATCTCTATAGCGAATAAGTAATGGCAGAAATTAAAAAAAAAAGGTTCAGGGATGGGATTAAAATA
The DNA here is from genome assembly GCF_023897955.1 of Schistocerca gregaria. Classification (NCBI taxonomy): domain Eukaryota; kingdom Metazoa; phylum Arthropoda; class Insecta; order Orthoptera; family Acrididae; genus Schistocerca; species Schistocerca gregaria. Next base: position 1,026,086,243 of record NC_064920.1, read on the forward strand.
AAGGGTGGGAGGGTATAAGAGATAATATTCGCTGATATCATTGCTATCCTCAGTGGAAGCGAGGAATAATCAGAGAACATACTGAATGGAATGAACTGTGCAGTACAGAATATGGACTGAGAATAAACCAAAGTCAGGCGGAAGCGGTGAGCAGTGACAGAAATGTGGTTAGTCATAAATTAAACATCAAAATTGGGGCACACGAAGCATACGAGGTGAAGGAACTCTGCTACCTTGGAAGCAACTAACACATGACGGACGAAGCAAAGATGACGTAAAAATCAGACTAGCACAGGCAAAGTGATCACGCATAGCCAAAAGAAGACTACTGGCATCTGGGCCTTAATTTGAGCCGGCCGGAGTGGCCGAGCGGTTCTAGGCGCTACAGTCTGGAACCACGCAACTGCTACTGTCGCAGGTTCGAATTCTGCCTCGGACATGGACGTGTGTGATGTCCTTCGGTTAGTTAGGTTTAAGAAGTTCTAAGTTCTAGGAGACTGATGACGTCAGATGTTAAGTCCCATAGTGCTCAGAGCCATCTGAACCATTTGAACCTCAATTTGAGGAGGAAATTCCTGAGGATGTGCATTTGGAGCGCAGTATTGTGTGAATCTGAGCTACTGATTTCGCCAAATTCGGAGAAGAAGAGACGTAAGCTTGTGAGATTGGTTCTATTGAAGGATGTTGAAAATTTGGTGAACTGGAAGAAATGGAAAGGTTATCAGCAGAATCGGCAAGGGAAGGAACGTGTAGAAAACATCGACAAGAATAAGGGACCTATTAGCACACAGGCGACAAACTCCGTGGTACTTGAGGGACCTGGAGAGCGTATAAAAACTACAGGGGAGGACAGAGATTGGAAGTCATCCAACAAGTAACTAAGATCGTTCAATGCAAGTGCTACTGTGAGATGGAGAGGTTGGCACAGGAGAGAAATTCGTGGCGGGTTGCATCAGACGAGTTAGGAGATTGATGAGAAAAAACTGGAAATGAAAACCATATCGGTTGCAGTGCCATAGAGCCTGAAACTGAAGCGGATACGTCTTCCAAATTGTAGCCTTTGCATATTTCTAGGATTTCCTACGTTCCTCATTCCAATGCGAAATCCCTCAATCCTAGTTCTGCATCTCTGCTTAGCTGACGTATCCAAGTCAGGACGTCACCTCTTCGCGTTTTATTTGCCTGCTTAACTTTATGGCAACGTTCTTTAGCTGGGGTACCACAGGGTGGAATCTGAGACTGATTCTGTATACATGTAAATGCGAACAATCTAGGCTTTCTCACTGGTTATTCTATGGCTAGCCTACCATATTAAATGAATTTTATTTATGGTTTGTTTAGTTGATCTTAGTTAGTACATGAAAACGGACTGTTAGGTCTCAATTGGGCAGTCATGCAGACGCACTGATTAAAACTTTGGATATAAACTAAAAATAGACGAAGTTATATATTTTTGACTTCGCTCTCTAACACCATAGTTCAAATGATTCAATTTGCTGCATGTGCTATTTTCTCGAGGTCCACACTTTTCATCCATGAAGTTGTGAGTTTCACACATATAGCTACAGAAACATCCACCTCTATCATTTCACGTATCAAAAGTCTTTCACAATCTGTTCTGTGTTGTTTTGCAGCTAAGATGTCTAGCAAGTAGCTAATCCTCTTCCCACTACGCTTTCTAATTTTCGTCATTCCTTTGTTTATCGTTAACCCAAATTCTCTTTAATGCAGAGTGTCTACTCACACTTTTCGAGCCTAAGGACTGTGCCATGTGTACATCTAGGCACTATGATTTACGCCATCTGCGCTTCTACTCTCATCCGCCGAAAGATTCTCCCAATCCCCTAATTATCTGTCCGACTCAAAAATCGAACAAAGGCTATACATTCCAACATCCTTTTACACATTTGTAAATACTAACTTCTCTTCCTTGATTTTAGACTTTTATCAGACCCTTTTGACTATTACAAATATTTTACTAGTATTCATCATCAGCTTATCTCTGCTAAACATCCGAAACAACGATATATTTTTGGAGATTTTGTATTGATCCAGAATTGATATGAAGATATAATAAATTTTCTTCATTTTCCATTCGAGTATTGATCACAAAGTAAGAACTCCTTGTTTTGTGTCTTCACTTTTTGTAAAGTCAGATTGATATTCTGCAGCAGTTTCTTAGTAATTACAGTCTATATTTTCGAATCAGTAGTTTATGCATGTGAGATGTTAGACTGATCGCCGTGTTAGACTTCGCTAATGTAGGCATAAGAGTAACCATGTTTCTTTAAGAGCCATTATCCTTGACTGAATATGTGTTGTGAACGTCAAATGACAAAAACCATTTGCACGTAGATTCAGTAAGCTTCTGCAGCAAAATTAACTTCCATCAAATTTTTTCATTTTATCTCACATCTATTTTTATTAATTCATCCATTTGAGTCCCCATAGTGCATAGCTTCTACCCCCATATAAATAATTCTCTCATTCTCCAGAAACTTTTTCGTATCTCTCCTCGTTAAGAATTTTGCGACAGCCTCTACTATGAATGAATAGAAAGAAAGCTCCTAAATTAAGATACGAAAAACTACGAAAAGCTCACTTGCAAAAGATGCACGAGGTTGCTATCAAATGCTACAGCTAGAACATTCTGGTAACCTGTAGTACCACCATTGCAGCCTATGAAAACAGTAACTCTGATTTGTTCTATCTTCGGTTGCAAGGAATGGACCGCAAAGAAATTGAGGGTTGATTGTAATTCATCCCCATCGCTCAAGCAAAACTTTGTAAACTAAAGGTGCTCCTTCCAAAAACTGCTTCAGTTTTTTTTTATTTCCTGAGGATCCTCCAATATACGAAGCGCTTTTTTTGTTTCCTATAAGACTGTATAAGTGTTTATACGAAATTTGGTTTTCTGTCTGTGGTATCATAAATATTCTGATCTCCAGGTGTATTCGTTCCAGTCTCTGTTGAGTTCTTCTCATTTTCTATGTTGTTTGTACTTAATAAGTCAAGTTTCCTTAGCTAAATGTTATATGAATGCCTGGTGTCGGTTCTTTCGGACACTGCTGTCAAATACATCGAGACATTACGTGGAATCAGCGGCGACGGGTGAAATGCGCACCGGAGTGGGACTCGAACCCGGGACCTCCTGCTTACTAGGCAGGTGCGTTAACCACTGCGTAATCCCGGACACAGGGTTATCACACCTGCGCGGACTATGTTGGTACGCATCGAGGCCGATCCACACTCCAACCGAACTCTACCTAACCGCAATCCCTGTCCATTTCCTCCATGTTCGCTCTGTGATATTCCTGCAGGAGGTCGGACGTATTTGTGCATCCACACAGAAGATGGTGGATCCAATGCCCAGCTAGGTCAACCAGTTACGTGAATGCCTACGGGGGATGTTATAGAGAATCATACGCAGCTTCTCAGCCCCACGGCGTACGGGGGGTGTGTTATAGAGAATCATACGCAGCTTCTCAGTACCGCAGCCTAAGGCTACAATCATACGCACCTTCTCAATACGAATCCAACATCCTGATAGTCGTTTCAGTACCGGAGCCCTCTTCTGGCATCTTGCCTAGATGTCGTGGCATATTATAACACAAAGAACGCGTGTCCTTGAATTGTCTGAAATGTGGTCTTCTTCGGCAACTATGCGGTAACATTAGTGTTGCAAAACGTAAAAAAGTCATTTGACTTACATGAGCTTTTATTATGTTTATCTAGAAGACGCTCAAAAAACGAACATCAATCATATATCCTTCGCAGTCACCCAGTCACCTCTTATCAGCACACCACATTGACACAATTAACACCACAATGAATTCAGTTAACTAAAGCCAAAATAATTTCCTGCCGTCCGTCAAATTATGACGCTAATTTATCTGTTTGTCACTGAACAGTTTGAAAGTGTCACTGTGCAATTCAAGCTTTATTATGCAGGGTGAAAAGTATTTAAACCGACAAACTATGGGAGTTTGTAGGGGACATCGAAACAAATATATTTCCCTATTGTCATTTTTTCCTATGAGGATTGTTTAAACCGGTGGAGGCCGTATTAAGTTCTTCAGTTTGTAAGGTGTCAGGCAAATCCAACACCTTCCATGAAAACCCTGACATGATAAGTAAATCCAGTAGTATGTCACATAGCTCCGAATAAATCGCGACATTAAATTAACCAAAGTAATACGAGTAACGAGTGAGCAAATGGAATACCACAGACTAACACAAGAATGCATAAATGCATATCATACCTTCCCAACGTGAGACAGACGCAGTTCCGAGGGGAGAAACGAGAACAGAAGCCGAGAGCAGAACCGTGTTAAGCTAGAAGGCCCTACGGTAAGGGACGGACTGGACACCCACATCGCCAGCTAACCACTAGGACAACGCCAGCTCCAAGTTTTAGCGTGAGACGTTTTCGCGTCTCTGTTACGTCAAGGACCACCCCCACCCCTTGTGAAAAGCTAGAGCCCTCCAGAAGAACAGTATAGATCTTACGATAACACAAATAGGGCCACACCACCCGTAAGTTTTAGCGTGAGACTTTTTCGCGTCTCTGTTACGTTAGGACCACCCCCCAGCCCATGTTAAAAGATAGAGCCCTCCAGAAGAACAGTATAGATCTTACCATAACGCTAAAAGGACCACACCAGCTGCAAGTTTTAGCGTGAGACTTTTTCGCGTTTCTGTTACGTTGCAAACTTTAAAAACATTGCCCCTCCACGAAAAGTATAACGTTTGTCATTGGATAGACAGAATTTTTATAGGCGGAGCTTAAGGTTAACATTGAGACTCTGAATGGTCACATGAAAACACAGCCAGATAGTTTTTTTTAAACCAACTTCGGTAAATGGTAGTAAGGAGAAGATAGGAGAAATGAGTTAGTTCCGAGACGGCGAGCTGGATGGCTGCTGCGCCGGCCGCCGCCCCCTGACGAACACCAACAAGGTAATGAACGCACGCGATGCCGCATAACAGCGCATAAAGCTTCACTCAGAACTACAGAAGTCTCGTCTGTTACACCCCCTTTTTGCGTAATACTAGTGTCGATCGTCAATTAAAGCTCATGGTGTTCACATTTGCCACTTGAAGTAAAAATCTGAAACGCGATGATTTCTCTGTTATATAATTATTGAGAAGCCACATCAGCCACTGTAAATTATGACAAGTTAGATAAGTAATTAAAGATAATTGAGGATCACTGTAGGCCATTTTGATAGTTTTCTCTTTTGTGAAACTTAATTTAAACCAAGATTATAGATGTGATATGGCATAGGTCATCCTTCGATCCATTGTAGAACTTGGAAACCCATTCAGGGAATATTCGTTCACATTTTTGTTGAACGCAGTTGGTTTTTACCATCCTGTATTAAAACACTTCCTTTTATCAATAGTGCAATTTATAAACAATGTTTTGTGAGTAGAATAAAATTTCCAATGGTAAACTTAACTGCTTTTTCGACGTTATTTTACCAGCTAACTAAAAATAGGAAAGCCTTGAACCCCTTCCACTAAATTTAGTTAGTATTAAGATTCTTTTACAGGGAGTGCAGTGGAGCTGACGCTGAAATCATTAAGTATTTGGTTATATCATCGCTAGTCTCACTGAACTCTTCTGAATTCTACATGTCATGTGTGGTCTGGCGTCTCCTTACCAGCAACAGGTCCCAGGTTCAAACTAGGCTATTCCCTAAAAAACACGCTCAGAGCGTCGTTGCGCGAAAGTGGTAGGGAGACACGATATAGAATAAACAGACACCACACAGAATGTTAGAAGTTGTTATAGGACGTATTACGATCTTCAGTTGTTAGAGGCTGTATTACGCTCTTCAGTTGTAGGCAACCAGTGTAGTAGTGCATTTTCTCTGTTTACTAATGGAGCGACACACCTGGAGTGAGTACACTGATATGTTTGGTGCGTACTACGTAGAGCACCACAACGGACGAGCTGCACAGCGGGTTTATCAACAACAATATCGTAATCGCCGTATCCCGCATCATACGACCTTTGCTGCTGTGTACCAACGTCTGCGTGAGACCGGGTCATTTAGCAGATTACCTGGACAGGAACGCCGTCGCAGTATGAACGCTGTAACTTGAGGAAGCTGTCTTGCCTGTGGAGCGCGATCCTTCAATCAGCACTAGTGCAATTGCACTTAACATAGGGACGAATCAGACGAATGTAAGAACAGTCCTTCAAGAGCAATTGTTACATCCATTTCACCAGCGAGTCCACAACCTGGAACCAGTTGATTATCCACCCAGAGCACAGTTTTCGCAGTGGTACCTGGAACAGTGTGAAATGCATTCTACATTACTATCCTCTGTGTTCTTTACCGATGAAGCAACGTTCAGGCGTGATGGAGTCTTCAACATGCACAATTCACATGTGTGGAGTGAGGACAAGCACATGAAGTGCTGTTCTGCGTTAATGTGTGGGTCGGTGTTGTTGGGGACTGTTTAATTGGGCCTTATCTGCTACCTACACCATTAAATGGTAGACACTATAACAATTTTCTCGCCAGAGCGTTGCCAGAATTGCTGGAAGACGTCCTGCTCCCTGCAAGACTATGCACGTGGTTCCAACATGACGGGGCGCCGGCACATTTCAGTCGTCGTGTGCGCCGATTCCTGGACCGACGGTTCCCAGAAATGTAGATTGCCAGAGGTGGTCCTGTACCATGGCCTGCTAGATCCCCATATATGTCCCCTCTAGACTTCTTTGTGTGGGGAGAGATGCGCAACCTTGTTTACGCAACTCCTGTTGGATCAGAAGAGGATCTGATTGCCCGGATATTAGCAGCAGCAGGAACAATTCAGGTAATTCTGGGGTTTATGCCCGTGTCGGACAGAACATGATCCGACTGGGTAACCTTTGTTTACGTCTCAGTGGAGGCATTTTTGAAAATGTACCGTAATTGAAATTGGGTTTAGTTAATGTGTTGTCTCTTGGTCATAAAAAATGGAAGAGTGTTTGTTGCTTTAATTAATTTGCCGCCTGAGAAATCTTCCTCTACCGTTTTAAATACACCTCATAGGAAAAAATAACACTAGGGAAAAATATTTGTTTTGATGTCCCCTAAAACCTCCCAGAGTTTGTCGGTTTAAATACTTTTCCCCCTGTATAAGTATTGTGCTTCTTCTTTTGGACATGGAATAATGTAGAGCTGCGAGCAAAGAGGAATAATGGGCAGGGACTCTACTCTGTAGTGTACGGCATATGGAGATTTGGGTCGGACAGGAAACTTGTTCGGATAACCTTGCACGTCGAGCGAGCAGGCTGTTCTTACTTCTTACCGCAGCGCCGCGTGTGTCGAAGTTGTGTGTACTCCGTGTATGGCTCGGTGTCGCATCGTTCTTCCTTAGCGAAGTTTGCTGTTGGTTTGTTCTTTGTCGGGGCGTTCTCTGCCCGCGCCATGATGTCTGTCGAGTCTCGCAAGAACATTCCTCGTCGGGATACCGTTCGTTCCAGTTCTGACAAGGTTAGGCGTCATGTTCAACCAGTCTCTTTAGAAATTGGTTGATCGATGCTATTCGAGTTACCTATGATCAGGATGCTACTTCTTATCTTAGTCGATTTGTACGCATTTTTAATGAAGTTCACAGATCATTTGCAAGTAGACCGGCTTCTCTCTGAGGTTGGTTCTCAGTTGATGTTCACACATCTTCATTGTTCCGTTAGTGCCATTCCTCTTGCAAATGCGGCGATCGAGTACATTTCGGTTAGAATTGATAATCTTCCACTCCCGCGAACCATACGCGACTGGAACAGGAAAACGAGGTAACGACAGTGGCACGTAAAGTGCCCTCCGCCACACACCGTTGGGTGGCTTGCGGAGTATAAATGTAGATGTAGAAGTTGATGGTTCATTTCTTAACGCGGCGTTGCTTCCTTTTGCAATCGTTCGCCGTACTGGCGGGAACGCCGGTCTGCACAACATCGCTTGCAATGTTTCAGTGGTACCCGAAACACAGAAATGTGTGTGCAACACTAGAAGTACCGGAGTCCGCCGCACCCGAAGTAGTGCCATGTGGCTCAGTTTCCACCGTAGGCAACCAGCGTTTTATTCATATTTGGGTGAGTTCTGAGTGTCGACATCTTGACAGTACTTTGAAGAATATTCTTAAGTGTAACGAAAGGGTAAGTTTGTCTCTAAAATAAATATTCAGAAATAATCTTTTTTATTTTAAATTTTACAGAAATTTTAAAGTCTTTCAGCAATTACCGTTAAAACAATGTTACAATGTTTTTCTTTATAAAGAGATTGAAACAGAGTCAAAGTATAGCGTTTATGTGAGTGCTAATGTATTTTTACTTTTACAGACGAGTAAAGTAAGTACCGGGTATTGGTGAAAGATTTTAGCACACCAGGTGACTAAAATACTTTTCGTGTTTTCTTGCTTGTTGCAATGAAAGAACAATTTCAGTCTATAATTAATAAATATTTGGAAATATTTAAGAAAAAAGAGATGACAGAATTGTCTAAGCTGGGATGGGTTCACAGATAAGACATTCGACAAGAGTTTTTGCTTGACAGATTTTGCACTTGCACTTGAAGCAAACATTTGATATTTTATTCGCATTTCGTTGTTTGCAGGAAATCTGAATCTGACAATGGCCTCATTTTCCATATTGTCCAGCACTGGTATCAAGTGCCTGCAAGGCGATATTGACTCCTCTCTGCAGTTTGTAGGGGGCAACAAGCTCATCTGCTATTCTGAGAATGAAGTCTCGGCTAGAAATCTTCTTAAAGGTAAGTAACTTAAAAATTGTGTGAGCATTGGTCATGGCAAGGTCAATAATATTGTAAAAGACATGCACAGGCCATCGGTGAGTACCAGCTCGGACATTGTAGTGTCCAACCATTTGGTCAACTGTATCGACTTCATAGATATTGGTAGCCTAAATAAATAATGAAGTCATATTCGGAATTTTTTTATTGATGTCAGTTATTTGGGGGTTGATATTGTTTCCCAGGCGCATCTCTCTGTAAAAATGCTCTTATGTCGCTTGACGTTTCCAAATCGCGTTTCGTCTGTGGATTCCCTGTCACCTGAGGTAGATCCATTGTCAGCCTATCTACTTTTCCAACTTTTTTTGCATTGTCCTGTGAGAAAGACTGATGCAGTTGTTGCCATAAAACGGATACATTACGTCATCGGATGTCCGGTTGCAGACGCAAACACTGGAGTTGGCTCCGCCGTCAGTTGGCCGCTCTTGGCAGGACGACGGAACAACCCAATCTCCGGCAATATTCCCCTACTTCCCGGTTCAACTTCCTTCCAAACACGAACAACACTACAGTTACGTGGCATGTTGGGCATTATGTCCATTACGTAAGGGGGGCGGGTATAGCCATGACCCTTGTGCCTTTTACCTTTATAATGTTACGGCCCATTGCACGTGGCAAAGAATGGCGCGCTTTCGTGCGCTTTTTGCGAATATGCTGCACCTCGTAATTAATCGTCGAGGAACTGTATCAAGTGTAGAATCGCTTTTCTTTTCGGATGTTTCATTCCTGTGGTGTGAGTTAACCAGTCCTCGTGATATATTTTCGTCATGATCTCTTTTCAGGCTGTTAATTTCATTTTTGTGGCCCTGTTTGTCTATTTTTTTAATTAATAAAGGCACCGAAAGCTTCATGTATGCAGATTATTCCGCCATTTCCGCTCAAGCAGACAGCTTTGAAACTGTTGAACAGAATCTGTGAGAAGCCCTCGAACAGCTTGTCACCTACTATAAGGGAAACCATCTCAAACCCAACCCAGGGAAAACCCAAGCCTACGTCTTCCACCTAAAGAACAGACAATCTGCAAGAAGACTACAACTTGACTGGGAAGGTGTGCCCCTGCAACATTGCGAAACACCAACACCTTGGATAGAGCACTCACCTATAAAAAGCACAGCATGAACGCTAAACACAAAATAGCCGCGAGAAACAACATTGTGCGTAAATTAACGGGCAGTACATGGGGGGCACAGCCTGGAATAGTGAGAACCACAGCTCTTGCTTTGTGCTGTTCAACAGTGGAGTACGCGTGCCCAGTGTGGTACAATTCTAGCCACGCCAAGCAAGTGGACATACCGCTTAATGAAGCCTGCCGCACCATCACAGGCTGTCTGAGACCAACCCAGACTGATAAATTGTACTGCCTGGCAGGCGTGGCCCCACCAGATATTAGAAGGAAAGTAGCGGCCAGGAAGGAAAAGACAAAGGCGTTGACCTCACCTGCCCACCCGCTGTACAAACAACAGCGAGCCCGCCGTCGACTAAAATCTAGAAAAAGCTTCCTGCACACAGCAGAAAACATCGTCGGGACACCGCAGCGAGAAGAAAACGTGCACCTTGGAGAATGGTTAGTTCCAAACGGAGAACTCCCTCACGGCCATATGGAAGGCTGGACGACATGGGAATCTCTTAATAAGCTGCACTCTGGTGTCACACGATCCAAAGAGAATATGCGCAAATAGGGCCTCTCAAATGAACCGGTGCTGTGTGACTGTGGACACACTCAAACCACCACCCACCTCACGCATTGTGTGCTGTGCCCAAGCACCTGCACCGTGAAGGATTTGATGAATGCCACCCCGGAAGCGCTGGACGTGGCCAGGTTCTGGTCCAAGACTTCATAAAATAAAGAACTACTTGACCCTGCTTATATATCTGTATACTTTGATACTCTTTTTGTATTTGTTATATACTTGATATGTATGTGTTAATTATTCTGATTTTACGTACGATGCTTCTGACACTATTTAATGAAAAATTAATAAAAAATTGTTGCAAGCAACGACTGGAAATGAATTTTCTTTCTTTTTCAGTTGCGAAAGCCACGTAGAATTAACTTCGATTTTGCTTCTTTCTTTTTTGAGTAGCAGGTTGTAAGGTTTCAAAGAAAAAAATAAATAAAAGTAAAAAAAAACTAAAAAAAAGGAAAAATGTGAGGGACCAACACAGTGACAGGCTGGCGGTGGGGGGTTAGAAGCGGGTGGGGATGCATCGTGGCCAGACCGCGAGATTCGACCCGTGCCCACCTCGTCTTCACACAGCCTGAAGCTGTCAGTTCTTTCCTGAAGCTACAAGGGAAAAACGAGCAGTTAAAGAGATCTCGCGTGTAAAGAGGAAAATTCACGTTCGCGTTTCGTTCTAACAAAAATTTTGACCTGTCCCCATTGAGTTATTTCAATGCCACAGTGCTGAAATTTCTTTCATCAAGTATTTTCGAGCTTTATGTTGCTGTTCGTGTTGACGCGGCCTATCCTATCGAACACTTCCGCAGAATAAATGTCCTCATTTAGTGCGAATGACAATATATCTCCTCTCGTACCAGTTTAGTACGAAAGTTGCCTGTTGATTTTCAATTTTACCTTTTTTCTTACAATATTTTTGCTGTTCTTAATTCGCGACATTGTCTTTGCAATGCTTAGCGTGCTGCGATTAGTCGGAATAAGTTCTCTGAGCAATTTCTTTGTTCCCACACTGATGCAATTTGCTTCTTTGGCGGCCGGTTTAGCCAACAGCCAATGGGAGGCGCTCGCGTTTTCCTGCTTCCTGTTTCTGTTCAGCTTGGAGTGAGCAATCTGTTTGTGGCCTCACAGATGCATTTCATGTGTGTGGCGGTTGGTTTGGTATCAGCCAATAAGAGTTCACCATTTCCTGTTCCTTTTTTCTGTTCTGCTTGAGATGATATTCTGTTTTGTTCGATATTTAAGAAAGTCTCGGTTTATTTGGTACTGATCCGAGATGTCGGAGTTTCCACAACGATGAAGAGAAGACAACGGGTGAAATCTCTTCAGATACTTGCCGCGGCGACAATTTATTTCAGAGCGGCATTCTACATTTCGGCATATTTAACTTATGATCAGTCCATATTCAGAGTTGCATTGATAGCCTTCCACGAGATAAAATGGAAGTTCATAAGTTGGACACTTTTCGATAAATGGAAGTTGATTAACGGAATGAATATTGTTTTCCAGTCAGTCTTGCTGCAGATCCAAAATTATCATCCTCTTCTGTATTGAAAAAGACTTGTTGCCTTGCTAAAAGTTGTGTATTGACTGGATTTGCTAGAATCTTATTTCTATTTCTACTCTGATAATGTTTGATTTGTGGGGCATCCGTACAAAGTCCAAAATTTTTCACACTCCAATTTTTACGCAGTCCAATCTTGACACAATCGCGAATGATGATGATGATGAAAACCCCCAATCTGGTTGGAAATCGAACCCGGGGCCCCGTCATCCAGGGGCAGCAACACTAACCACTAAACCACTAGCTGCGGACTATTTCTACTCTGAGAACCCATGTGGGCTTGTAAATTACTACATTCTTTTGCAGACATACAATTCTGAATGCTAACACGCCGCCATATGGTGCACACATGTTGAATCTAACTACGATACATAAATGCTCTGAGATGCCGCAAACATATAAGTGAATTTTCGTTTTGCAATTGCGAACAACTAAAAATAAATACCACTTGTTGTTGTTGTGGTCTTCAGTCCTGAGACTGGTTTGATGCAGCTCTCCATGCTACTCTATCCTGCGCGAGCTTCTTCATCTCACAGTACCTACTGCAACCTACATCCTTCTGAATCTGCTTAGTGTATTCATCTCTTGGTCTCCCTCTACGATTTTTACCCTCCACGCTACCCCCCAATACTAAATTGGTGATCCCTTTATGCCTCAGTACATGTCCTACCAACCGATCCCTTCTTCTGGTCAAGTTGTGCCGCAAACTTCTCTTCTCCCCAATCCTATTCAATACTTCCTCATTAGTTATGTAATCTAGCCATCTAATCTTCAGCATTCTTCTGTAGCACCACATTTCGAAAGCTTCTATTCTCTTCTTGTCCAAACTAGTTATCGTCCATGTTTCACTTCCATACATGGCTACACTCCATACAAATACTTTCAGAAATGACTTCCTGATACATAAATCTATATTCGATGTTAAGAAATTTCTCTTCTTCAGAAACGCTTTCCTTGCCATTGTCAGTCTACATTTTCTATCTTCTCTACTTCGACCATCATCAGTTATTTTGCTCCCCAAATAGCAAAACTCCTTTACTGCTTTAAGTGTCTCATTTCCTAATCTCATTCTCTCAGCATCACCCGACTTAATTCGACTACATTCCATTATCCTCGTTTTGCTTTGGTTGATGTTCATCTTATATCCTCCTTTCAAAACACTGTCCATTCCGTTCAACTGCTCTTCCAAATCCTTTGCTGTCTCTGACAGAATTACAATGTCATCGGCGAACTTCAAAGTTTTTATTTCTTCTCCATGTATTTTAATACCTACTTACACCACTTATTAGCATGAAATTAGGTTTATAAGGGGTAAAGTAAGTCGTCGGCTGCTCTTATGGCCGATCGCTGTTTTCTAAATGTACTACTGAGTGACGTGGCACAGTATTGAGATAAGAAGTGCTTGAGAAAAGTAATGAGACGGTTTTTTTATCTACCATAGTTTTTACTTTTTTCAAACAACAATATTATCCCTTCAGAGTAGTTCTCTTCGGCAGCTACACACTGGCGGAGTCGTTGATCCCTGTCCTGGTAGCGGCCCTGAAAGGCGTCAACTATTAAGCCTTTTGAAAGTTCTCCAGAGTCTCAAAATGACGTCCTTGTAAAATATTTTTTAATTGTGGGAAAAGAAAAAGGCCACAAAGGTTCAGATCAGGTAACGGGGGAGGGGGGGGGGGGGGAGGGTGAGCTTTGGAGCAACAGGAATGCCTAATGAGGTCAGAAATTCCGTGATAGAAGTGACCGTGTGCCATGGAGCATGGTCATGATGCAGCATCTGCTGCATCCGGTCTCACTCGATGCACCATTTTCATAAGCCTTTCACGGACGTCTTTGTAAAACACTTGGCCTACAGTCTGTCCTGGAGGAACAAATCCGTTAGGCACGATACCCCTACTGTCAAAAAGCAAATCAGCATTGTTTTGATCTCTGATTAGGCCATCTGGATTTATTCGGTCGAGATGATATCTCAGTGGGCTACTCGTGACTTCGCCACTTTATCTCACGATTGTACTAAAAAATCCAGGATTCATCTCCTGTGATCACACGAATGAACCATTTGTAGTCATCGGCAGTCTTCTCAAGAAGATAAACACACACATTTCTTCGACTGTCCTTTTGCTCAGTTGCATGATTCTTCGGCATCATTTTGGCGCAAACTTTTCGAGTGTGCAAATCTTCGGTCAAGCCCAGTGGAAGTTTACCAGGTATCAACCTTACTGTTAAACACTGGTGTGATCTCTCAAGAGCACGAGCACATTCGGTGTTTTCATCGGTGCTTGAAGTGGAAAGTCTCCCTGAGCGAGGTTAATTTTTAACTTGTTCTCTGCCTTCGAAAAAAGATTTGTGCTAATAAAAACTTGTGCCCCTAACTAGAAATGTTGCCCATAGGCCTGTTTCAATTTATCAAAGGTCACAATTGCAGATTCCCCAAGTTTAACACAAAACTTGACTCCATAATGTTGGTCTAAATTCCGCTGTTCCATTTTCGTAACATACAACAAAAGGACAACTTAACCGACGGCGCTCTGAAAAACCACGTCATGGCTGCACAGAGCCCAAACTCAGACTGAACGTCTGTTAGGGATGAACGCGCCGGTCTACAGAAGGAGAACGGCACAGTGTTGTGAAATCGCTCGCAATGTTGCCAGTCTCATTACTTTTCTCGCACACCTTGCATATTGTGGAATATAAGAGAAGAAGGGGCTTTCTGAGTACGATAGTAGGTGGAAACCATATTCTGAATTTGCTTTCTTGTGTTAACGGTTCACGAAATAATTGGTTTAATTATTCTCTCCAATCTAAAATCAGATGTTACATATCGGCAGGGACATCCTTAATTGCACTACTTGGAAGTATAAGGCGAACATACTGTGCATTTTTCTGACAGTCATTTGATGAATCATTACTTAGTAGCAGTAGTAGTAGTAGTAGTAGTAGTAGTAGTCATAGCAGCCTTATTCATCCATAGATCTCTTTTTACAACGGTATAGGACATTTCAAAGTATTTACAAATTCAGATCAATTTAAAATAAGCTAATTTGTATACACATTTATTTACAGACTTCTAGTTAGAGACAATCATTAGATTTGCTCCTGGTATACAACACCTTTTTACAAGTAACTTACTAAATAATGAAGTACCACTCATATCTCTCTATCAGTCACGGCACACAATCATAACACTTCAATAGCTACACACACAAACGCACACACACACACACACACACACACACACACACACACACACACACACACACTGGTGTTCTCTGGGTCATTTTTCTGTACTGCAACCTCCGATTTGCTATCCTGAAAAACTGAGTCAGCATCCCTCCATAATGAGAGCGATGTTGAGCTCAGAAAGAGGAAGAGGTGTTAGTATTGTGCTATGCATAGCTTGGGGGTAAGTATTACTAGAAAAGAAAAAAAAAAAGAAAGAAAAAAAGGAAAAGTGAAGGTGTTATGTGGAATGTTGGATATTTTATAATAATTATTATTATTATTTATTTGTATAACATTCTTTATCAAATCCCTACTCTGTTTTAGCTAAGTAATCCTTCAATGTATAAAATGTTTTGCATAACAGGTACTTTTTAGCTGACTTTTTAAATAAGTGTATTTTGGCAATTTATTTAATCTCTTTTGATAATTTATTGTACAGTTTTATTCCTTGGTAGAAAATGCTGTGTTGAGTTTGTTTTATGTTTATTTTTTCTTGGTAAATGTAAGTTGAGTCTATCTCTTGTTGCATGGTCATGGACAGAGCTATTTGTGCAGTAATTACCAATGTTATTTTTGATGTGTACAGCTGACTGGTAAATGTATTCATATGGAGCAGTTAAAATCCCCAGTGATCTGAACAGATCTTTACAATAAGCTCAACTAGTATTTTTGGTTATTATTCTTATTGCTCTTTTCTGGAGTTTGAAAATTGTGTTCATATTTTGTGCATTTGTTCCCCAAAAAAGAATTCCATAACTAAGAATTGAGTGTACATATGAATAATATGTAACTAAAAGACACTGCATATTACACACTGATGATAGGCTTCTAAGGGCATAACATGCTGATGACATTCTGTTTGTAAGTACCTTTGTGTGTTCAAACCACTTCAACTGAGAATCAATATTCATTCGTAAAAATTTTGCATTTGTTACACAGTCTATAGAGATGCCATCTACATTTAATTTAACATTGTCATTTTTCCTCTTCAAACTGAAATTCTTGGCATTAGTTTTCTATTTGTTCAATGTCACTTTATTACTTATTGACCAATCATAAACTTCCTTGAGAGTTTCATTTGCTTTCTCGGCAAGGAGGTCCCTTGTTTTCTCAGTGACTATAATATTGCTGTTCTCAGCAAAGAGAATTTTTTCATCATGAGCAACACTAATGGGAACGTCATTGATGTATATCAGGTCCTAATATGCTACCTTGCAGAACCCCTATATTAATTTATTTTGGTTCTGATAAGTGTTTTACTCAAAGTTTAGCTCTATTTGAAGTATGTGTTATCTATACCCTTTGTATCCTATCTGTATTATTATTTAATTCTTGAACAGTTAACTATGCAAAATTCATTACAGTTGCATCTAATTTATTTAACCACGTGTGCCTATGCCTATTCCATTACAAATTAGTGGTCAGATTGGATTTCCAGTTTGTTCTGAGGGGCTTAATAATTCAGGGGTTTGTTTGACTGCTTATGATAGGAGTTCAGGTTTTAAAACACGCACACATACATACATACATACACATATACACCTAACATACTAACATGGTTGTTCTATTGTTTTAGTGGAAACTAGATATGTATAAAATAAAAAACTTAAAAACCTTGAAGTAATTTCTCAGTGTCGAGGGCTTCAGCTAAGAATCCCTGCTGTCGCTCAATGCTCGCTTTGAATAGCTACTACCATCTGTACTAAGTACTTCTTCTGCACGAGGATGCAGTGTTTTACCTACCACTAACTTTTCCCCCAAGTTTGCTCATCACCTTCTCTCTAATTGTAGTATCTGGTGATTTGCTCATCACTCTTGGTCTGAAAAGTCACTGACAGGTTATGCATACCAATGCTGTCTAGCTATAGCAAATAAAACTTGCTAGATCTAGCACTAATTGTAGGTTACAATGTTTGTGAAGTTAGTTATGTAAGAAGCGCTGTTGGCGAGGGAAGCCTACATCCGACGGCTCTCCTAATTCATATTTCGAACGGTTGTAGTACAAACTCTGATGTAACAAATGTGGTCCCATAGAATGCGTTTTTGAAGCGTTTTCGAGAACTGTGGGTTCAAAGTGTAAGAGCCTGTTGATTAAGATACGAGAGTGCCATATGGTAAGCTAGCGCAATTGGCTATGGTTCCACACTAGAAGTCAGGCGGTACTTCAGTTGAGACTAGTAAAATTTATTTTCTTCTAACCCTGCACCAAATCATTATATCGCTGCAACAATTTTATTTGTTTGGAAAGTAATAATAATCTAATATAGCCTATAAATATCATTATGTATTTGATAAATATCATTATTTATTTGTTTGTTTGTAGGTCTCCTGTGCATTCCTGTACCATTCTTCATTTTAACTGAAATTTTGGTCAGTTGTTGTGGGTGTGCCAGCGAAGATTTCTGAATTAGTACAACCATAACTCTGCCACCTCTCTAGAGGTGGGGGTGGGGCTACGATTGAGAACCCATCACATGTAAAAACATTCGATAAGACCAGTGGTTGTATCGAGAACTTAGTTTTCGGTGGACGCCAGAGTCACTGGTATAGCTCCCATAAAGCAATTTCTACCAAACCTGGAGCACATTTCAGTTGCTATATGGAAAAATTAATATGACAGTCAGACACCCCAAGCAGCCCTTCGGCTTGCGACAGTACCTAATGGTTGCTGCAATTGTAGTTGCTCTTCCTAACAGCACCACATACGAAGAAACTAACTGCATGTTTACCAGATGTTACTCATACTTGATGTACTTGGGCTATGCACTGCTATGTTTAAAGAAAGTACCTCGATGTAGTCATATGACCAAGATCTCGCACGTCTGCTTTCATACCCCACAGCTAATTCGCTGAGAATAATAATCTGTAACTGTGATCCTGCAATCAAATAGTCTATGCATTCCCTAGAGTTTCGAGTTAACAAAATACACAGAAATACAAACTAAAATTAAATGAATGCTTTAATAATAAGGTTTCTATTGGAACGTCTGTAACTGATGCAGACGAAAGATAATTCCATTAAATAATGTTTGTTCAGGTAAGGACAATTCAATTAAAGTGACCTACAATATTCATTTAAAATACAGACAAAAAATGCCCTTATCAAACGCAGCAACGTTACGTTGAGAGCATTACGAAAACAATACCAAAATCCCCAAACTAATATTCACCAGCTCAAAACAATTCAAAGTTCAATATGACGATTCACAATTTGACACACTTGATGCAAAGACTAGTAATTCTGTCTATTCTCAATTCCATGAATCAAGCGGCATAAATTAATGACGTAGTCTGGAACACGTCTACACCTCTGGAAACATAAAGTCCCTTAATACACCTGAAGTACGGCAGCGACCGTTCGCTGACGAGGATGTGTTACTCACTCCACCAAAGCCGCACGATACCGCAGGCAGGACTGGCTTCTTCCAGAACGAACATCCAAGCGTCCCCTTGAAGATATAACCGATAATGGTCCAAGTTCGCTGCCCAGAATCTGTCACGTATACATCCAAATCATGCACGTTACCATAGACAGGTCTGCCTTCCTCCAGCAGTCGATACAAAGTATCCAGAATCACCCCCTAGAGCTCTTTTTGCGGTAAGGTTTCAGTCTCCACTTCACTCCTGTAAAGTTCCACTAATGTCTGCTTTTCCATTGCCTGAAGGCCATCCCCACCAAAAATACATCATGTGTAAGCTCTAAAGACATGATATGACTCATCTTGCCTATTATAACAACAGTCAAAGAAAGACACGTTATAAATTTTTGGTCGTAATCAAATTATTCACAATAATTATAAATAAAGAATTATTAATAAATTAATAAGATAGTACTCTCACATCCGGCACTCTCATTAAATGACAGAAAATTGTAGGAAAATACACTCCTGGAAATGGAAAAAAGAACACATTGACACCGGTGTGTCAGACCCACCATACTTGCTCCGGATACTGCGAGAGGGCTGTACAAGAAATGATCACACGCACGGCACAGCGGACACACCAGGAACCGCGGTGTTGGCCGTCGAATGGCGCTAGCTGCGCAGCATTTGTGCACCGCCACCGTCAGTGTCAGCCAGTTTGCCGTGGCATACGGAGCTCCATCGCAGTCTTTAACACTGGTAGCATGCCGCGACAGCGTGGACGTGAACCGTATGTGCAGTTGATGGACTTTGAGCAAAGGCGTATAGTGGGCATGCGGGAGGCCGGGTGGACGTACCGCCGAATTGCTCAACACGTGGGGCGTGAGGTCTCCACAGTACATCGATGTTGTCGCCAGTGGTCGGCGGAAGGTGCACGTGCCCGTCGACCTGGGACCGGACCGCAGCGACGCACGGATGCACGCCAAGACCGTAGGATCCTACGCAGTGCCGTAGGGGACCGCACCGCCACTTCCCAGCAAATTAGGGACACTGTTGCTCCTGGGGTATCGGCGAGGACCATTCGCAACCGTCTCCATGAAGCTGGGCTACGGTCCGGCACACCATTAGGCCGTCTTCCGCTCACGCCCCAACATCGTGCAGCCCGCCTCCAGTGGTGTCGCGACAGGCGTGAATGGAGGGACGAATGAAGACGTGTCGTCTTCAGCGATGAGAGTCGCTTCTGCTTTGGTGCCAATGATGGTCGTATGCGTGTTTGGCGCCGTGCAGGTGAGCGCCACAATCAGGACTGCATACGACCGAGGCACACAGGGCCAACACCCGGCATCATGGTGTGGGGAGCGATCTCCTACACTGGCCGTACACCTCTGGTGATCGTCGAGGGGACACTGAATAGTGCACGGTACATCCAAACCGTCATCGAACCCATCGTTCTGCCATTCCTAGACCGCCAAGGGAACTTGCTGTTCCGACAGGACAATGCACGTCCGCATGTATCCCGTGCCACCCAACGTGCTCTAGAAGGTGTAAGTCAACTACCCTGGCCAGCAAGATCTCCGGATCTGTCCCCCATTGAGCATGTTTGGGACTGGATGAAGCGTCGTCTCACGCGGTCTGCACGTCCAGCACGAACGCTGGTCCAACTGAGGCGCCAGGTGGAAATGGCATGGCAAGCCGTTCCACAGGACTACATCCAGCATCTCTACGATTGTCTCCATGGGAGAATAGCAGCCTGCATTGCTGCGAAAGGTGGATATACACTGTACTAGTGCCGATATTGTGCATGCTCTGTTGCCTGTGTCTATGTGCCTGTGGTTCTGTCAATGTGATGATGTGATGTATCTGACCCGAGGAATGTGTCAATAAAGTTTCCCCTTCCTGGGACAATGAATTCACGGTGTTCTTATTTCAATTTCCAGGAGTGTATTAAACAATTATTTATGCCTTCTTGGCAGAAGAGTTCTTTGGTTTTCTTTCCAGATGAGATGTCTGATAACACATTTGACAGAACAATTTTAAATTAGCACAGATTGAAAGTCGCGAGCTTTATCTTCTTATCTCGTGTTTTCTACTGAAAATCTCGTTCTTGTATCCTTGCTAACTTTACTATTACAGAGATCACCAAAACTCTATTTTTTTTTAAATTGGTCCTGTGCTCAACAAATAACTTACTTGGTCTTTCTGCTGCCACTGCTTGATCTGCTGCATTCCATTATTTAACAAAAACATAAAAAACCTATTATTCATGCTGAGAGCAATGCATGTTCTGTATGGCGGCTCCTGCTGTTGCTGCGGGCTGTTGCTGGTTACTACAGCTACATATAATTGAAGAGAAAGGGTTTGGTCAGATCTAAAGTCGATAAATGATAACCCAAACAAGTAATTCCTTTTAAAAAAAATATATATTCTGAAAGCGATTCTTTCTCATTCAATTAACAAAACGCTAGAAGTTCTTTGAACAATCGCTTCGTATGTAAACCTGGCTTCAGTGACATTACAAATTAATCAAACTCTTGGGACAGACTGAAATACTTCTCAATTAAATGCATAGTGAAACAATTCCATGACAATTACAATAGAAATCAGTGATAAAAATCAATACTTAATCTATTTGTCTAACAATGGTTTCTCTTAAGAATTCAACTCCTATCGTTATCAAAATTACCGTCTGCTGCTGTGCATATACACAAAGCCTTTTCTTTAAATTAATAAGCGCGCTGCAAATTATAAAAAATATCAACTCAATACCAAATCCTGTGTCGCTGCTGGCGGACGTGGCAGTACTGCAGCTCGGCGACGACCCCTCGCCCAACACACGGGCTCACCACAGCAGGCGGGCTCCTACACTGGCCTACAAACTGCCACTAGTTAATCCGTGCGCTGCGAGGCGCGACAACTATATCTTAGATACCAGAGCTTGTGCATGCGCGCTGTAGCCAACCTTTAAATCCTGAAAGATAGTGCCAACTCTCAAGATTTTTAATACATTTGCAGTCAACATTTAAATAAAGTTACTAGCAAAATAGTAAAGTCTTCATTAAATAAGTACACATATACGATATGTGAGATATTCATACAGTATTCATTTACTGTATAGTTGTGGAGAGTACGATGTTCTGACAAACATTTGAGTAATGAAAACGACATACAAAACGTTATAAGACAATAAATAAAGTAGATACCGATGAGTGGTTTTGTAGGATGATAGCTATAGTGCCATGCTCTCATCAGAGATATCGTTTGTTAAAATCGCATGAAGCATTTAAAAGTTGTTAACTCAGAGGTTCATTGTCAAAATTTTTAGTCACTGTAAATTATTAATCTTTGTTGTTTTAAAGATATTGAAATTATTGTTGTGGCATTGGGCGCGCCTCATTTTTCTGGGATCGCTGACGCCTTCAGACTTGCTTTAATATCTGATTGTAAATTATTTATAGACTCTCAAAGGGCTGTAAGAAGCCATCTTTATGCTTTTACGTTAGTTCAGGAGCATTGCCCCTAGCACAAAGGCCATGCAAACAATTTCTATCCAAATTCACAGCTTTGGGACTTACCCATTTCCAGTGATGCGCTCCTTGTCTCTGCAACTGAGCTCGTCTAGGGCACCCAAGCGACATCCTCGTCGCGCCGACACGTATCCAGCCACAGCAGAAAATTCAGCTCTCCTCCGTATCAGTCCTAGGTGTACGAATAACTCTTCTACGTACGTTACAGGCTGAAGGGGGGAGGAGGGGGGCTGGGAAGGTATGACACAAAAGAATGATTCAGAAATGTCCTTAGCAGTTTCCACCAAATTTGCCATATGCATGACTCATTAACTGTATAAAAATACTGTACAAATAAGTAACCTCTACAATACCTATGGGTGGATGTGGGGATGAGACGAGGTTACATTTAAAAATGTTTGACAAAAAGCCTTTTAGTATTTCTTTCCTGTACTTAGTTGACCTGCATGAATAAGACAGCGACAATGAGCACGGCAGTGAGCGAATAATCTTTTCAGCATGTTTTGGAGCCAAAAATTGTGCCACATGGTCGAATATCACAACTACATTTAACGTCCTCTCTGGAGTCAAATGGTGTAACACACACACACACACACACACACACATATATATATATATATATATATATATATATATATATATATATATATATATATATATATATATATATAATAAAAATGGGTGCATATATGTACGTTTATTCCACATCTCCAAACTCACATGACCGATCCACCTGTGACACCACCATATTGACAAAGTGGCGATGAATTAGTTTAAGAACCTTTGACTAATCTCTGTGCTATATTTTGTTGAAACAGATGGATGATGTTTTTGCGTCTCCCCCACTTCCGCGAATGAGACACACTTCTGTTTCACCTCTAGTTACGACTAGACTCTCTTTTCCACTACAGGGTGCGGCAACCATTTTGTTATGTGTAAATTTACGTAAATATTGTAAAATATATTTATGTCAATTCCGTCCGTTGTTTAATAACTTAATTAACAAGAATTATCGCCATATGTCGATAGCAAAGAGATGCATTTGGCTAGCAGAAATTGTCAATGCTGTTAGTGAAAATTGCAACGGCCAAAATATGTAAGAACCTCGTCTTCTCGTACGTTTAGTTCTGGGATTTCAAAGACTGATGCTTTCAGAATATTCTCACATTTTTTCAGTTTCAAATAAAACGCTCACATCCTCCCTTTCTTAAACATGCAATGGCACAACTGGTAACATTTTCTCAAAAAAATTACATGTCTACCAGCCAGTTCCATGCATTCACGCCGTTGCGTAAGTACGATGCTTCTTTGTATCTGATCCTCCCAAATGAGCAAAGTTTTATTCCAGTCACCAATTCCGAAACCCAATATTCAACCACTAAACCTTTCACGGGATCTTCTGGTAAAAATCACTGCCCTCTATCCGTGTCATCCCTTCTTAATAAAATGACAGATACGGTATAAAATGACGAAATACGTGAGAGAGGAATATACAGTTATAGTCCATACTTTAGCCATCCATTATTTGAGAGTGAGAACACTTAGAGACTTGCAACATACTTAACACATAGTTTCAAACCTCAACGAAATCTTTTTCTCGCTGATGACCTCCGCAAAATTATGACGGGAAAAAAAGTATCGTTTACTACATTTTCGCTGTTTATCTAGTAAAACTGCCGCATGAAGCATGACATTTTCACTTATAACTTTTTTACTACTGGCTGTATTCATGACGCTTTATACACACACTATTTACATACATCACTGAATGTTTAGAAAAAATTACATGGTTGTACGACAATTTTTACAGGAGATATGTCATGAACATTTAGTGCTTGAAAACCTACCGCATCATGAAAGAAATTTAAATTTATAACTTCCTTGCTACTAAATATTTGCAACAGTTTTCGCAGACAGTGTCCGCATTTTCCGTTGAATATACCTAAAAGATATATCACTATTGTTATTATAATTATTCTCATGTGAGAAACATACAGGTACATGTACATACATTTTACACAGTTACGATTCGATTGGTTTTAACCAAAACTTGGCCACTTTTCTGTACAGGAGAGTGGGCACAATTGACACCGAAGCATGTGCCGAACTGTCTGTTCCCCTCCACATTCACACCTAATATTATTTGGATTAGTGTATCTCCATCTTCCTAAGTTAACTTTTGATCTCCCAACTCTCGATCTCAGTCTATTCAGGGATATCCAAGTTGCCCATTCCACGTTATAGCCTGGAGGTAAAGCTTCAACTCTTTTCCAACCAGGGGGAATGAAGGTCTTAGTCCTCCATAGTAGCAACCTAGCTTTTTCAGCAGTGGTTCTAAGTTCGTTTGTTGTCCTAAGGAAACTCTTCCTTGACGTGAGTCGTTGCGAATGCGGTTCGTGCCCATACAGATGTTGGGTAATTTCCTGTTCCACTGCATTTCTTTCCTTGTTCGCAGCTATCTCTCTTCGAACAGATGGTGGTGCTATTCCTTCGAGGTGGTAAAGCCATTCGACTGGAGTGGATTTCAAGCAACCTGCTATAACAGTGCAGGTTTCGTCGAAAGCTACATCCACCTGTTTGGCATGAGCTGAGTTATACCAAACAGGACAGGCATACTATGCGGCAGAGTAGTATAGTGCCACTGCAGATGTTCAGGTTGTTTCAGGTTGACTACCCCACTGTGATACGGCCAGTTTCCGTAGGAGGATTGTTCCTGGTGGAAACTTCCGAGTTGCGTTTCATGCATTTTCATTTGAGAATATATCACTGGACGACATGTACCTCAGGAGGTCAGGAGGTATGACGTCAAATACCCAGGTGTGTGAGGAACTGCCGCATCATGCAAGACGTTTTAATTTATTATTTATTTGCTTCTAACTCCATTCGCAACACAGTTCACACACAACAGACACATACACAACCGGATGTACCTGCAAAAGTATATCATTGTACAGCACATAGTTAAGTAGAAACGACATTATAAACATTGAGCTGCGTGAAAATGAAACTGCATAGTGGCATTCGTTAGACATACAGGTAAACTATATGTACAAATACGCTTGACATGTGTTAAATACATGTGAAATACATTTGATAAGTGCGTATGCGAGCAAAGCCACGGATCCGAAAGCCCTGGAACGATTTCAATAAAACATAGTAGACGTATTACAATGTAGAAACAAATACTGTGGTGGCAAGAATCACTAGCTTCCTACTGGGGTGAGCGTGATAACGTGGGAAAGAGGGAAGCCGAGGAGATGGGCAGATTGCGAGAGGGAAGGAAAGAGTAGGCACAGATAGGAGGAGGAGCATGGGATGAACAGAGATGGGGGAGGGGTGAATAGACAGGAACAGAGACAGGAGAGAGGAGGAGATGAACAGAGCATGGAAAGAGGAGGAGGTGGAACGAGGAAGGGGGAGGAAGAGACAGGCAAAGAGATGGGGGAGGAATAGAGGACCACAGATAGGGGAGAGGAGGAGATGGACAGAGGGAGAAGATTAGATAGGTGGAGAGGTATAAGTACATCCACCCGCCCCCTGCACCATCTGTCCATCTCCTCCTGCCCTTCTCTGTCTGTCTCCTTCTTCCTCTCTGCCCACTTTCTCCTCCTTTCTCTACTTCCATCTCCTTCTCCCCCTCTCTCTGTCAATCCTCTTCTCCCCCTCTGTCCACCTCATCCTTCCCCCTTCTCTCTCCATCTACTCCTCCCTTCTCCCCACCTGTCTCTTACATCACGCCTCTCTCTCTCTCTCTCTCTCTCTCTCTCTCTCTCTCTCTCTCTCTCTCTCTCTCGCCATCGAATGGAGTTCGAGAGAGAGGAATTAGAGTTTTACAAATGTTGAGCCAAATACTAATTTTTTCTGCAGATAAGTTTCGTTTGTTTCATGGTCATGAGGCCATACAACTTTTAATTTCTCCCCTATGCGGAGAGTTTTAGTTTTGACGAATAAAAATTTACAAAGTAAATAAGTATTTTTATTTATCTGTAACCATTTTCCACACAAAAATGAGAAAATGAATTTTCTTTAATTACAGAGCCAACTACCAAGAGTCAAAACAAATGTTTAAGAAAAATGTACATAGTTTTTTATTTAGAATCTCAATTAAAATGGGGGTTCCTATTTGAAATTTTAAAGTTTCCTCCCGCCCCACCCGCTGGGGGCTGGGGTGGCAGGCTAATTTTAGCACCAGCATATGTCCCCCTTGAAAATAAACAACTTTGGATTCTACACATTTTTTGGTATGAAGCTTATTTTTCGAGTTAATCTGGTTTGTCAACTTAAAATTTACACCCTGTATATATTAGGTCTACAATTTTGCTTTCCGTGTTTTGAAATAGACGGGGCTAGCGGCAAGTGGTTGGTCATTGGTGTAATACAATAAGCTTAGGCATCTGTAAACCTAATGTCATAAAAATTTTAGTCGATCTGTGATTGCCTCATAAGGTTATTCTCGATTAAGTACGTCAACTCACGTACCCATTTCTCGCCATTTGCGGGAAGTTTTAATTTCTGCTTTAACATGAAGAAATCTGCGGCTGTGGCTCTTAAAATGCTGGGTAAGACCAATGGTGATGGAACTATTAGTATAAGAACGTGCAGCGAATATTTTCAACGGCTTAAGAACGGTGATTTTGATGTCAAAGACCGGCATGGCGGGGGAAGACAGAACTTTTTAGTAGCTACTGAAACACACGAAGACAGTCACAGGACATCCTTATCGAAGGCAACTGATGTGTTAGAGCCCAGAACTGAAACAGAAACGGCCACAATACAGCAATAGACACGTACAGGTAATATTGCAGCAGTTCAGAGCTCGACCCCATGTCGCAAAACTCATCAAAATATGCATAGAAATGTTGATATGAGAAGTCCTATCCCTCCCGCCGTATTCTCCAAACGTTGCCCTCTCTGGCTGCCACCTTTTTCGATCAGTGGCATACAGTCTGGCTGACCAGCACTTCCGATCATATGAACAAGTGCAAAACTGAATCGATTCATGGATCCCTACAAAAGAAGCCCAGTTATTGAGCCACGGGATTCGTATGCTATCCAAGAGATGGGATAATGTAGTGGCCAGCGATGGGCAGTACTATGAATCATATTTTTTTTGTACGTTTTTCACAATGAAGCGCTGAACTTCGAGAAAAAACGGCGAAATCAAAGTTGTAATGGGGTTTCCTACTTTACTACGTGCTCTGTTGTAAACCTCTTCATTTCGATACTAGAAGTGATCGACATTGCAGTGAACAGTTCATAACTGCTCAGAACGTTCGTTCGTTATTATGTAATGACTTCGTTTACATAACTTTTTACGAGTCCTTATCATAGCGCGATTATATGCTACCAAACCTAAAGTATCTGGGCACATGTTAATGTACACTAATATGAGTGTGACCATCTTCCCCTTTATAACGACCTGAGCTCCGCTGGCGACGCTTTGAATGAGACGTCTTATGTCTGTGGAGGAATCTCAGCCTATCGTTCCTCAAGGGCAGAAACCAGAGGTGGGTTGTGGACCGAAGTCGACTTTCTAACTCATCAAAAATGAGTTACATTGGGTCCAACTTGGCACAATAAGCAGGCGAATGCATTTCAAGAATGTCATTGTCCACAAACTATTGCCTCACAAATTCTGCCTTACTTCAGGGCGCATTTTCATGCTGACAGAAAGTCATTGTCTCCGAACTGTTACTTTAGCGTACGTAGTACATAGTGCTCTGAAATGTGTTCATACTCTTCCTAATTTATCGTTTTCTTAAGCAGGAAAGGGAACAACACTCTAACTCGCATTCGGTAGTATGACGGTTCAAACCCGTGTCCGGCTACCCTGATTTAGGTATCCGTTGATTTCCCTAAATCGCTCCAGGCAAAGACCGGCATGGTTCCTTTCAAAGGGCACAATCCTTTCCTAATCCTATGGGACCGATGACTTCGTAGTTTGTTCCCCTACCCCGAAATCAACAAAACTAATCCACTTAGTTGAAAAGTAAACAACTGAAACTTGTCTGAGTGAATAAAACTAAGCGTTTACCGACAAACTTCAAATGTGGAGAAGTAAGTAGTAATTGGTCAGTTAGCACTGCCGTTATACAAGTGTAAATGGTGACCGAGAAACCTACAATTGTCAAGAATATGCAGTGAACAGTTCCATAAATGAAACGCTTTTAACAGCTTCCGTCATAGGACTGGACTCAGGGGGAATGTGTACATCAAAAGTCAGCAATGTAACCCTAACACGCAAAAAGCTTCGACAGAACCAAGAACAAATTTTCAATGAACTTAGGAAACGGAGCGTCGCATTTTTTATTTCTCTTCCATTTTTTTGCTTGGCAACAATAATAACATTAGTAAAATTTTAGTTTCCTGTCTGAGACGAACATTACTTTATAAAAGAACTGGTTTTGCCACATTGTTAAAGTTAATCAATTTGTGTAAATTGTATATGTAGGAATTTCTCTTATCGTCACTGTCTACGTAAGCCTGTGTATTAACTGCTCTTTGTAATAATACAGTCTGCTAATAAGGAGTGATTGATTTACCTGAGGTTGTTACATTTCACGTTTATTTCCTCAATAATTATTAATGAGGCTTGCTGTACGGTTTAATTTACTGAATCAGCAAGAGGAGAAAGCAATGGGGAAAACATTTCGTGACAAGCTCGCAATGGTATCAACAAACTCTAGTCGGTAATGCCACTCAGGAAACTGACTGAATGAAGTGTTTGCGCAGTAGTAACGGATATCACAGGTACACAGACTAACAACCCTCTTCTCTGTTACTGTTATTGGCCATCACTTTGAGCTAATACACCAGTTTCCCGCACAAACGGTTTCCTCGTTTCCTGTCAGCGGCTAACAGGATTACAGAACACGTGGAACTTGCAGTAAAGGAAATGTCAAACAGTTACGGAATAATCAGTTTCTCTGAAAAAGGAAGCGAGGCGTAGACGTGTTCTTTAGTTGTATTCAATATTTTTCTTTTTCCTGGTTCACCTCCTGGACTGTTCACAGAAATCGGCGCTGTGGGTTTTCCGACCGCGCGAAGAACAAACGAGATATGGCAGACGCACCAGGTTTAACGCCTCTATTGAGCGTTACGTTTTGCCGGTTGGGGAATCTACTCGGGGATCAGTGCGGGGCGTTAAGTTTCGTAATTAGGTAAATCATTAGGTGGGCATTACGCCGCTACGCGGGCACTCATTACGGCGGAACCTGGTGTTATCTGCCCTGTTTGCTGTCGCTACTTCCGCTATCGTCATTCCGGGGGTAGATAAAGTCCGTGTGGGAAGAGCAGAGCTATCTGCAATCGGCCGAGCCGTTTCGCAATATTTTGTTCCACTCGCGTTAGCAGATTCGGTAACAGTCCCCTGCCACTCTCGAGATAAGTCATTGCCCGACAAGTTGCGATTGCAAGCAGCCGGCGTCATGCATTCGATTTGTGACGTTAGCGCTGATCAGGGTTATGCAAGCCGCCTTTTCGTTTACTGATTTCACAAAACAAGTATGGAATCATATCACAACATAACACTTGTTGAAATCATTCCCCGCTGAAATATCAGTGTAATACACGTTTTGCTACATTACTTGCCATTAAAATTGCTACACCACGAAGATGACGTGCTACAGACGCGGAATTTAATCGACAGGAAGAAGATGCAAATGATTAGCTTTTCACAGCATTCACACAAGGTTGGCGCCGGTGGCGACACCTACAACGTGATGACATTAGGAAAGTTTCCAACCGATTTCTCGTGCACAAACAGCAGTTGATCGGCGTTGCCTGGTGAAACGTTGTTGTAATGCCTCATGTAAGGAGGAGAAATACGTACCATCACGTTTCCGACTTCGATAAAGGACGGATTGTAGCCTATCGTGATTGCGATTTATCGTATCGCGACATTTCTGCTCGCGTTGGTCGAGATCCAGTGACTGTTAGCAGAATATGGAATCGGTGGGTTCAGGAGGGTAATACGGAACACCGTGCTGGATCCCAACGGCCTCGTATCACTAGCAGTCGAGATGACAGGCATCTTATCCGCATGACTGTAACGGATCGTGCAGCCACGTCTCGATCCCTGAGTCAACAGATGGGGACGTCTGCAAGACAACAACCATCTGAACGAACAGTTCGACGACGTTTGCAGCAGCATGGACTATCAGCTCGGAGACCATGGCTGCGGTTACCCTTGACGCTGCATCACAGACAGGAGCGCCTACGATGGTGTACTCAACGACGAACCTGGGTGCACGAATGGCAAGACGTCATTGTTTCGGATGAATCCACGTTCTGTTTACAGCATAATGATGGTCACATTAGTATTTGGAAACATCGCGGTGAACGCACATTGGAAGCGTGTATTCGTCATCGCCATACTGGCGTATTACCCAGCGTGATGGTAAGGGGTGCCATTGGTTACACGTTTCGGTCACCTCTTGTTCGCATTGACGGCACTGTGAGCAGTGGACGTTACATTTCAGATGTGTTACGACCCGTGGTTCTACCCTTCATCCGATCCCTGCGAAACGCTGCATTTCAGCAGGATTATGCACAACGGCATGTTGCAGTTCCCGTAGGGGCATTTCTGGATACAGCAAATGTTCGACTGCTGGCCTGGCCAGCGCATTCTCCAGATCTCTCACCAACTGAAAACGTCTGGCCATTGGTGGCCGAGCAACTGGCTCGTCACAATACGCCAGTCGCTACTCTTGATGAACTGTGGTATCGTGTTGAAGCTGCATGGGCAGCTGTACCTGTACACGCTATCCAAGTTGCGTTTGACTCAATGCCCAGGCGTATCAAGGCCGTTATTACGGCCAGAGGTGGTTGTTCTGGGTAGTGATTTCTCAGGATCTATGCACCCAAATTGTGTCAAAATGTAATCACATGTCAGTTGTAGTATAATGTACTTGTCCAATGAATACCGTTTATCATCTGCATTTCTTGTTGGTGTAGTTGGCCAGTAGTGTATTAACATACGGTCTGTTTCAGTCTTTCAGTTAGGAACGGCTAGTCATATAGAGGTGATACTTTTTTAAAGGAAAACATTTTGGTATAATCCGTCGTTCATGTGTTATAGGTATGTGGCATCTCCAATAAAATGTAATTCGTGTGTAATTGAACCATAAAGTCATGTTCGAATTACTTAATGTGTTCAGTTTTCACTGAGGCTCATGGCATGCTTCACACTGTCGCCTCAATGAACGGCCAACTCTGTCATAGGTGGCAGGAGTTTCTTTGATGCTGTGTAAAGCCCTACTGATATGCACAATCAGTTCAGCTTTTGTGGCCATTGAAGTAATGTATGTTACACACTTTGCATGCCGCTCTACTCTCCAAGAAAGAGAAAAGAACAAGGGGCGTTAAGTCATACCAACTCAGGGGCCAGGGGTAAATCCTGTTTCTTGCACTTTAAGTCGACGGTTAACTGAGTTTTTGCGGGGCTCTATCATTATGTTTGCTGCTAAGCAGATACGTTATTTGAAATGTAACCTTTGGTTAAAGGCAATCGACGAAACATCCAATCTAAACTAAAAGCCGGCCGGAGTGGCCGAGTGGCTCTAGGCGCTACAGTCTGGAACCTCGAGACCGCTACGGTCGCAGGTTCGAATCCTGCCTCGGGCATGGATGTGTGTGATGTCCTTAGGTTAGTTAGGTTTAAGTAGTTCTAAGTTCTAGGGGACTGATGACCTCAGCAGTTCAGTCCCATAGTGCTCAGAGCCATTTCAATCTAAACTAAAAATCTTCACGAAAATAATTCTTCCAAGAAGGTACAAGTCATCTAAAATAAGTTTTTGCATATTTCTAATAACGCTTCCCGTTGAATAAATTCAGTATATTGCAAAGAATTCAATGACCATGAAACTTCTTAAGTAATGCAAGACAGAAGTTAATCACGTCATTTTGCACAACCGCTTGACGTTAGATATAAATTCACTCGACTGGTTCTGAACGCCCTAAATCCAATAATAACACAATAAAACAAAAGTAAGTAGTAACAACATAATTAAATTTCTTTAAAGTCAGTGCCGCCAATACACTGTGTTTATTTACAGTGTTACACTTACACGATTATAATTTCGGCTTCAAAGTGACATTCTCAAGTGTTAAAGTGTTATAAATTGCTTAAGATGGCATACTGTCGTATTAAAATACACTATTAGACACATTGTCTAAGAGTCGATATTTCTGTCAGAGCCTACAGCTTTGTTTCATTACTGAGGACACTATCTTGACTCAAGATAGTATGCCATCTTAGGCAATTTATAACACTTAAAACACTTGATAAAAGAACTTTTAAACCGAAATCATGATTGTGTAAGTGTAAATGTAACACTGTAAATAAACAACAGTGTAATGGCGGTACTGACTTTAAAGAAATATATTATGACTGTGGCCTCGCATTATGAAAAAATTATAAAACATAATTAAATATCAGACAAAAGGAACAAGACTAAAGCTTCGGCGGGTTTATAAAATGAACGGATCGTGAATCCCTCAGATTACTCGTTCGCTCTGTAAATATGACACTCAGAAACTGATAGCAAACTTATCCACTGAGTTGCACTAAAGACGCGCAAGTCCTAGAGTATGTTTATTAAGCGTTCCATCACAAATACTCACGAAAACCTCACGTTGGGAAGCTCCAGCAGCATGTGATTCATGGCAGTTAGTGTTTTTGAGAAGAAAGTATCCCTTGAATTGCACATTTGGTACGAATTCTGGTGCATAACATCTGAACATACTGTTTCCTCAATTTCCTATATATATACAATTTTTGTAATTGAGATATTTTTCGTATATATGGAAGTGTAGACTCAAATGTTAAACAAATTTTTAAATTCTTTACGCTGCATGGAAGTATACTCGTACCTACTCCCAGACTGAGCTAGTTTGTAATAAGTCACACAACTGGAGAACGTCAAGATTGGACGTTAGAAGCTGTTTTTTTAGTGCCATATTATAGGTTGTCTTCCCGTTGTCTTAGAAAGGCCTACAAAAATAGTAACTCTCAGCCTGCATTTTATAATCATGCAGATGGTTTCATTGAGTAAAACAGAAGGAACGTATCATCATATATAAGATAACGATAATCTAAGTGCTCTTCAAATGTTCGTTTCTCAACACTTGTCCAACCCCATGGTCTTATGGAACCGTGAACAATCATAAATAATTCCGACATTATTTTGTAAGTAGGCTGTTTAGGTTTTTATGTTGGTAAAGCCACGTAGCGCTCTGGATGTGTGTCCGCCAGGAAAAGGAAATTTGTAAAGATGGATTATATATATATATATATATATATATATATATATATATATATATATATATATATATATAATGACTTTTGAACATTAAGGTAAATACATTGTTTGTTATCATCAAAATGTTTCATTTGCTAACTATGCCTGTCAGTAGTTGGTGCCTTCCGTAGTTAGAATCTTTTATTTAGCAAGTAACTAAGATTTTTGTGAGGTAAGTGATTCATGAAAGGTATAGGTTATTATTAGTCAGGACCATTCTTTTGAAGAGATTATTGAAAGTCAGATTGTGTTGCGCTAAAAATATTGTGTGTCAGTTTAGTGATGATCAAAATAAGTAAAGAGAAAACTGTTTGAGTACATTGAGTTTTCCTCAGCTGTTTGAAAATCAAATAACGTAGAAGTTTATCAGTACAATCATTCTTTATTTTTCTAATAGGACGTTTCAGCTCTTTCTCTTACAACCAGTTTTAGAGTGGCCAGTGGGGTCAGACGCTATAGGGCATGCAGTCAATTAAATCACAGCCCTGGATATCGATCAGATGCCCTGCACGAGAAGTTGTTTAATGAATATTTCGCTGTGAACCGCCTAGCATATTCCAAATGTAATGAACTAATGGGATAGAGGTGAGGGGGACATATACGCTGATATACAGGGAGGAAAAAGAAGCTTGAAAAAAGCAGTAACAGCTTCCTCGCAGTGGAGGAATAAGATTTCATTTCTGATCAATGACAAAAAAGCTAAACAGGACTGGGGTCATAAGAAATACAGAAAAATTAAAAGGAGCTACACACATAAGACGTACTCTTATGATTATGATTTGTCTGATACTTTTGCATTGTTGATTCTGCGGATTCTTCTGTTGCCTAGTTATCCGTGAAGTGTGTACCCATCTTTTCTAACTTATGGTCACTCGTTCGCGGACTTGTCGCGAATATCGGTAAGCAGGTATCGGATACCCGAAACATGTCGTGTTAAACCCTACTCGTGCATTTCTTAGGTGAGGTCCTAAAAGCAGACTTAAGGCACTAAGACAGATACAGTACTTACAGACGTCCAAAAAGTGTTTGACGCAGTATCAGACTAACGCTTATTCACTGAAGTACGATCAAATGGGGCTTCAAACGGAATTCTTGCTTATGTTATTTTGGATAGCATCTACAGAGGCAGAATTAGCTCAGAGAAGTGTGGTTAGATCCTTGTTTTTCATATTATATTGAAGAGCTATTTCTTTTCTGAGGTCTTAACTGTCGCGTAAATCAAAAATGATGTATTTGAAACATTTAGCTAAACCTACTAGTTTTCTGTCTAATTATTAGAGATGGTGGTCATCGCTGAAACAACCGGTTTTCGGCTACGCTGATCTTTTTCCACGTCAATTGAATGTTAAGAACCTTCAAAATAACCGCTTTCTGAAATAAACGATTTTAGTTTTTTGATTCCTATTATTTCCTGTAATAAACTAGATAGAGAAATAAAACTAGAAATTTTTTGACTCTCTTGGCGTCAAGATACACTGAATTAAATATTAAATTAAGTAGGCAAACAAAAGTAAACATCGTCCGTCCACCGTTCGCTAATTATCTCTAAAAGTGAAAAGTGGTTGAATACCACAAAAAATCAGCACTATTCTACTACTGATTCTAATTTTTGAAACTCTGCTCACAAATAATTTTGTAATGGGAGATGGTACCACTATTGGACATTACTAATAGTCAGTGCTAAAGAGTGAAAACAGAAGTCAAAGAACTCTGTTTTTCTTGTTAATTTGTCCGTTTTCAATAGCCTCAAGCAGATGAAGGCATATTATGTAGACACAGTCAGAAGGTCAGCTGATTTCTATTTATGTTGTACACTTAAATTTTTGATTTATTACTGTTACCCCAACTTTCTTACTCTTTTATTATTTCATAGAAATGGCTTTAACCTTTTAAAGCAAATGAGTCATTGTGCTTCACTGCTACGTTACTTTGTAAAAATATGTTCAAACAAGGGTTGGTGCCATTCTGTTACACAAGGGATGTCCAGCGACGACAGCGAGGAACTACCGTATAGCCCAGGTGGTGGCAAATCGTCCACGCTGCAGGTACACGCGTACCTCAAGTCACTACTCTCAGCAACAGGGACATCGTTGTCTCAGCAATACTGTACCAATTCTTATGCCATGTATTCGTTGCTTATTTCTGTCAGCATCGTTATTAAAATAGCACTGATCGCTTTTCCCACGTTCTGTCATAGCGCGAACACCTCAAACAAATGCAAATTTTACGAATAAAAATTACTTCCTTTTTTTAAAAAACGGTTTATTTAAAAACGAACAATTTTAGCACTGCAGCTGTGGCTAAATGATACGCAGCTTTTTTACTCGGTTACTAGAAAAAATAAAAAGCATCTGCTATAAACGAGACCAACTGAAATACGGATATCGGTTTCAAGCAGTCAGTTTTTCCCATCCCTACTACATAGTCATACTCCGACTTAGACATTTGTCATAGCGTTGTATCAAATTTCCATTATCAACCACCTGCACTTTCCATAAATTCTCTACGCTGGTCTGCGTTTCGTTGTCTGTGCCAAAATGCTGTTATCATAGCCAGTGGTTGTGTAACGAAAGAGATGACAGAGACAGCCAAGGTGGGTGGTCAAACACTTCCCATCGAAAACGCTGCAGGAGCATCTTTGTTGCAGCTCAAGTGTGTGGACAAGCATTGTGGTGAAGAAGGGCGACGTCCGATGATATTCCTCTTCACTTGTCCTGAAGTGCTTTTCGTAGACGAATTTGTCGAATTGCCTGATCCACTCGCTGAAAACGATCATCGGTTGACCCTCGCTACCTTCACTGACCGCCTACATCGTTAACGTCTATTAAGTCCTGCTTACACAGTTCCTACAACATTGTTGCATCTTGTTGACAAGCGTGACAACTAAGTTATGTATGTATGTACCTTTGAGAATCGAGAGAACTTTTAGAAAAAGCTGATTTTCAACGATACGGATTAGAAATGATACGTAATTTTGAATACAGTACATCATTCCTGATATTAACGAACATTTTAAGCGGTTCGAACTTTTATCTGCTCTTTTATATTTCTTGTAGTTTCTTTTTCCTGAAGCCATACAGCCTTCTCTCAGCACTTTAGTAATTTTCTAGCATATATTTATTTAAAAATTACGTATTTAGTTTTAAAAGTGATAAATTATTTTGATGAAGGACAACTTCTATATTAGATGGTAATATTTGTTGACGACTGATTAACTTAACTGTTGTATGCAATGAATTAGCTGGTTAGCATAGCATTCACTTTTGAAAAAAAAAAAAAAAAGTGACTCATGTCTTCTGGTGTTACTTCA
Organism: Schistocerca gregaria; assembly: GCF_023897955.1. Classification (NCBI taxonomy): domain Eukaryota; kingdom Metazoa; phylum Arthropoda; class Insecta; order Orthoptera; family Acrididae; genus Schistocerca; species Schistocerca gregaria. Next base: position 1,026,123,002 of record NC_064920.1, read on the forward strand.
CCACATTCGTAATAAGGAATGTTTGGAAAGTGTATGTAAGTTGGCTGGGGAATGTTTCAAATGGCTCTAAGCACTATGGGACTTAACACCTGAGGTCATCAGTCCCCTAAACTTAGAACTACTTATACCTAACTAACCTAAGGACATCACAAACATCCATGCTCCACAGGATTCGAAACTGCGACCGTAGCAGCAGCGCGGTTCCAGACTGAAGCGCCTAGAACTGCTCGGCCACAGCGACCGGCGGCTGGGGAATGATCCACGATCAAATTTCATGCGAATTATGGAATTATAAACTTTAGGGAATGTTCCGCCGTGTTTGTCTGCAATATATCCCTTTACTGTGTACAGAGGATTGATGTTTTTCTTCGCATTGGCATCTTGTTCTTCTAAATAATGTGTTCTGCAGGTCTGATGGCAGTCATGAGAAATTTTTAAATGTGCCATTTTGAGCGGCGGTCTTCGCCAAGTCATCGACTATTTTATTATGTTTAGTGTTAGGAAGTCCCACAATCCCTTATAAATTTTGCCGCTTTTTCGACATTTTTATTCTTCTTGGTAGCTTTCATAATGTTAATTATCAATGGATTAGTTTTCTCGAGTTGGGATACGGCCTACACAGGAGAGAGCTTCTCCAGCGGTTAAATTCAAATCGTTTGTTGCTGCGAGGTTCCGCAAGTAAAGTAAGGCTGCAACTAAAGTTGTAGTTTCTGTATAAAAACTAGCACTTTAGCTGGCAAACGAAATCAGTTCCTTGTAACTAATCGCCGCGCGGGATTAGCCGAGCGGTCTCTGGCGCTGCAGTCATGGGCTGTGCGGCTTGTCTCGGCGGAGGTTCCAGTCCTCCCTCGCGCATGAGTGTGTGTGTTTGTCCTTAGGATAATTTAGGTTAAGTACTGTGTAAGTTTGGGGGCTGATGACCTTACCAATTAAGTCCCTAAGATTTCACACACATTTGAACGTTTTTGTAACTAATGCCTGGACACAGGTAAGCCCACTCTGCCATTCCCTGTGGTTTGAATCTAGAAATACTCCGGGAAGTTGTCAGCAGTATTGGAATCCGCTTCAGCGACATGTGGGATTCATTATCACTCCAACTGCTGACCTAATATTTTCCGGTGTAGCGCAGCTTCTTCACGTGGCATGGACTCAAAATTTCTATGGAAATCCCCTGCAGAAATACTGACCCATGCTATCTCTATAGCCATCCATAATTACAAAAGTGTTGCCGTAGCAGTATTTTGTGCATGAACCGATATCTCGATTATGTGATATAAATGATCAATGGTATTCGTGTCAGGCGATCTGGGTGTCGAAATTATTCGCTCTAATTGTTCGGAATGTTCTTCAAACCAATCGCGAACACATGTGGGCCCTTGAAATGGTGCATTGCCATCCACAAAATTTCCATCGTTATTTGGGAACGTGAAGGCCATGAATGGGTGAAAATGGTCTCTAAGAAGCCGGACATAATCATTTACAGTTAATTATCGTTTCAGATGGGCCAGTCCATTCCATATGAACACAGCCCATACTATTAAAAAGCCATCACCAGATTGCACAGTGCCTTGTTAACAACTTTGCTTCACACTCGAACACTGTCAGCAGCTCTTATCAACTGAAATTCGGACCCATCAGACCAGGTCGCGGTTTTCCAGTTGCCTACGGTCCAGCCGATATGGACATGAACCAGGAGCGGCGCTGCATGCCATTTGGTGTTGTCAGCAAAGGCATTCAATTAGTTCCCACTGCTGTCATAGCACAGTAACGCCACATTTCGCCCCACTGCCCTAACGGATACGTTAGTCATATGTCTCACATTAATTCCTGCGGTTATTTCAAGCAGTGTTGCTTGTCTGTTAGCAATGACAAATCCTCTGCTCTCGGTCGTCAAGTGAAGGACATAGGCTACTGGATTGCTCATGGTGAGAGGTACGAGTAACACCTGAAATCTCGGAATACTGAAATCCCTAGCGATATCCGAAATGGATAGCTCCAACTGCTGTTCCGCGTTCGAAGTCTGACAATACCCGCTGTGCGGCCATAATCACGTCGGAAACCTTTTCACACAAATCTCCTGTGTGCAAACAACAGCTCTGTCAATACACTGCCCATTTTATACCTTGTGTACACGATACTATCGCAAGACCTTTGTCCCCTCAGAGTATAAATCACATTCTCTCCGTATGTCTTGCCACTACTTTATCTTCGGTAGACAATTCCTTTACAGGTCGAAAATATCTCGTTTTAAACACTGCACTCTCGAAGATTCTCTTTTCGTAAATGTCTAATCTTACGTAAAGTATAGAAAGTTTGGAATCTCTGTCGTTCTGTGAAACTTCCCGATTTTTACCCCTTTTATGCATTTGAAGGATTTACATTTTAACAAATAATATCCTGTTTTAATTTGCAACCACTGTGACCTGATAAATAGCCCTGTTGAATACCGAAAGATTATAATGTTTTACCTGGAATTTCTACTTCAGGGAAAATTGTCCTAGTTCATTAGCATTGTGTAGCGGTCTTTTCAGCCACTGTCTGGTGTAGGGCGTCTGATAACCGTCGCATGTGGAGTATCTGGGACGGAAGAAATCGTTAATGATGGGCTCCCTGCCGGTAATGATCAATTACGGAAGGCCGACCTGTACTTTCTACTTCCCTGGCTGTCATTGTAGTATCTGTTGCTTATGAGCCTTTCTGTAGCCATACTCGTTTTGTAAGGCTGGAGCTACGTCCTAATCTATGGGCAAGATTTTCGCACACACTATCAATCTACATGTCAGCTATTTTCAGTGTGTTAATAACAGTAGTATACATACCAACTACCTAGCTCATTTGGTTTACTTTGGGAATTCTAGCACACTTTTTTATGTTTGTGATGATTCCATGCCCTTTTATATATGACATCTTACTGAAGGCGAGAAAAGCCAGACCCAATTTTCCTTTCCCTTCTCTCTTCCACCAGTCAGAGCTTACTACTGCAACTGCCAGTAAAAAGAAACAGCCAGTCACGCAATTGTGCGAAAATAGGGCAACAAATCGGAATACATCTTGAAACTACGCAAGCTTCATTTCAGTTGCCTGTAATTGGCGTCAAGGTAAATGATACGCATTACTTCGAAAAAAGTTACGTAAGCTTCATTTGAAAAGCCACCAAAGACAAAATGGATGTTATTTTGAAAGGTATTTGCCTCTGAAGCGTGTGGACACAAAGACATAAAACGAACACACACACACACACACACACACACACACACACACACACACACACACACACACACACACACACACACACATGCAAGCAACCACAAACACACAATTAAATGAAATACGTTATCACAACTGAAAGTGCACAAAAGCATGCGAACACTCAGAATTTTATTTTTTGAGCTATGTTCAAAATTATTGATCAAAAATTACGTAAAGGGTGAAATTTTCACTATTTTTATCAAAAATTAAGTAAAGGGTGTAACTTTCACCCAAGTTGTTTACAGAAGGCTCAAAAATATCGGAACGCTCTGGACCTCTTTGAACCTAATTTTTAAAATATTTATCGAAGACATTGTGTAAAGGGTGTAAATGGTAGCACTTCAAAGTGCTTTACAAAGTACTTAAAGGTGTCTGAAGGCTCTGGAGATTTTATGACAAAAGAATTTATTGAAAAACTTACGTAAAGCAGCACTTGCTAATGTCCAAAGTTCTATTTCTGTAGCATCGATGGTGTAAGGTACAATAGAACCCCTATTTATCTAAGTGTTTTTTTGCTGTAGATGTTCTCATGTGCAACATTCTACTTTGCAATTGAATCTTACGTTTTGTTTTCCGCATCCAGTGCATCCTTTCCCCCCAGAAAAAAACTTAAAAGAGACATTATAGAACAGGTTAAGGCGCAGATGATAAATCATTAGAGGAACTTGATGAAGTTTTAGTGGGAAGTCCGCAACTAGTAGCTGAGTGGTAAATGGTGCGATAGCTCAGCGTGTTTGGTCAGAGGGTTAGCTACCCTCTGTAATTAAAAAAAAACTGAGTGAGTGGATCAACTAAGAACGTAAACGGGTGTCTCCGTACGTCCACCCCAACATATTCAACAAACAATATAGAACAAAATGAGAGAGACAAAAAAAGGAAAGAAAAACAGTATTTAGCGCGACGGAAAGTCATACCTAACGGCCCGGGTTCGATTCCCGGCTGGGTCGGAGATTTTCTCCCCTCAGAGACTCGGTGTTGTGTTATCCTTATCGTCATCATTTCATCCCCATGGACACGCAAGTCGCCGAAGTGGCGTCAACTCGAATGACTTGCACAAGGCGAACGGTCTACCAGAAGGGAGGTCCTAGCCACACGGCATTTACATTTATTTAGCGGGAACTTAATAAAGTTTAGGGGCAGTTTCAAACTTTTTCGGGCAAGCTGATGCGGTTTAGAGCCGTTGATATATTTTCGGAGCAAGTTGATCGAGTGTTTCTGACAAATTAATACAGTTTCAGGGCAAGTCGACACAGGTTTGGAGTACGTTGATATGTTTCTGAAGCAACCTGATACATTTTCAGGGTAAGTTGAAACAGGTTAGGCAACAATTTCATTCAGTTTGGGGAGAAGCTGATACTGTTTCGTTGCAAGTTAATATAGTTTATGTGTGTACACAATACCATAAAATTAAGTACAATATTTCCACACGTCGGTTAGTATACTTTCAACTGCTTAGTTTTAGTTATTTTACAATGTCATTGCACTACCCACTTTCAGCTATTTGACTTCGATGGCTAAGCATACATAAACATCTTAGCACAGTCGCCTGACGTCACACACATACTGCAAGGTGGGATGAGGATGGTGCAAATGGCTCTGAGCACTATGAGACTTAACATCTGAGATCATCAGTTCTCTAGACGTAGAACTACTTAAACCTAACTAACCTAAGGACATCACACACATCCATGCCCGAGGATTCGAACCTGCGACAGTAGCAGCAGCGCGGTTCCAGACTGAAGCGCCTAGAACCGCTTGTCCACAGCGGCCGGCTGGGAGGGGGAGGTAGACAAGGGGGAAACATGTTCCAAGAGCTCCACCTTCCCACAGGTTTTGGTGGACAACCGCCTATTGATGCATCAACAAACAAAGATTTGCTGTTGGTATGCTTTCTGATCATACTGCTTTGATAAATGCATTCCAAGCTTGGGGAGATGTATGGATGAAATGTGAACTAGTTCCAACTGCTTTTTGCGAACTTAAGTTGTTGCCAATACCAACATCGTGAATAACAATGGTTACTTGGCTAAGTCCCATCGACACCGTAAGCTGAAAGTTAGATCGGCAGTACTGCTCAAGTGCACTTTGCAATGTTGTAAAACCAATTTTTATGTATTTTGATGAATTTAAGGCGTGGTACAAAGATAAAATTATTTTTTTCGCCTAATTTAGTATTTTCTTCAGAGCCGCTTGTGTTGAAAAATTGTGGTACAAAGGTGTGGAAAATAACATTGCGTGACTTGGCTTAAACACTACATTTTTTATGTTGCGGACATACTTTAGCAGATATTTAAGACTTGGAGCGAACATTATTGTATTTGCAAGCATCATACAATTATTTAAAAAATAATTAATATGAGGGATGAAACTTCCTGGCAGATTAAAACTGTGTGCCGGACCGAGACTCGAAATCGGGACCTTTGCCTTTCGTGTGCAAGTGCTCTACCAACTGAGCTACCCAAACACGACTCACGTCCCGTCTTCACAGCTTTACTTCTGCCAGTACCTCGTCTCCTACATTCCCAGCTGTGAGTCGTGCTTGGGTAGCTCAGTTTGTAGAGCACTTGCCCACGAAAGGCGAAGGTCCCGAGTTCGAGTCTCGGTCTGGCACACAGTTTTAATCTGCGAGGAAGTTTCATATCAGGGCACACTCCGCTGCAGAGTGAAAATCTCATTCTGGAATTTGTGGGATCTTCTGTTCCTCACACCTAGCGTGGTTTATAGGTGGGACTATGGAAGTTGATAAATCCTTCCATTTGTTAGTGGTGAGACAGAGAAGGGAACAAAAACAAACACTGTCCGAAACAGGCCTTGAAGACCGCATGGTTCCTGCCAGCCGCCTTGTCATCCGCAGTCCTTAGGTGTCAGCGTCTGCGAATAAGGAGGGCAAGCGACCAGCACACAGCTCTCCCGCCATTGACAGTTTTCGTGACCTGTGCCGCTACTTCTCAATCAAGTAGCTCCTCACTTGGCCTCACAAGGACTGAGTGCACCCCGTTTGCCAACAGCACTCGACAGACCTGAACGGCGACCCAGCCAAGTGCTAGCCAAGCCCGACAGCACTTAAGTTTGGTGATCTGTTGGGAGCCGGTGCTTCCATGGCGGCAAGGTCATTGGCCTAACAATTTTTTTCCCTTCATTGGATTTCGATTCTCCCCCAGAGGGGGGCAGGCTGGCAGCAGCACAATACGCTGCTCTACAGCTGAGAGAAAAGTTAAACAAAGAATGGTGAGAGAACAAACAATATAAAAAAGGCGATAAAGCGGTGACTTCGTGAATAACAGCAAAATAGCGGAAAGTTGTGGTACTTAAAATACAAAAAGACGGCCTTGACGTAGCGGACGAAGACACACAGGAAGGAGACAGGCACAATTAAACAACATGGCAATAGTCTGGTTTCTGTTCATATGAGATAAAACACAAGTAGGGATAGTATGGTGGCTGTTCACAACACTGTCAGGGGATGCACAACACTCTACACTCACTTAAAACAGCACTGTAGAGGTGACACAGCGGCAGATGGGGAGTAGTGGGTGGGGAGGACCCGGACCGATGAGGAGAAAAAAAAGGGGGAAGGAGAGGAAAGGTAAAAAAGTGGGGAGCCGATGGAGGAAGGGGATGTAGAAAAGAAAAGGGGGCTTGGGCGGACGCGAGAAGGAGTGCAAAATGCAGTGGAGGGGAGAGCAAAAAGTCTCAGGGTAGATAATGGAGGCAGAGAGAGGGTATTTGGGGGAAAAATAGGATGGAATTGGGAGGAGAGGGAGCCCGGGAAAGGGACAGAGAAGGGGAGGGGCAGTTGAGGATCAGAGTTGATAGAAGGGATAAATGGAGGAAGAGAGGGCATCATCTGGGAGGGGGAGTCGATGGAAGACACCTTGGGAAAGGAGATGAAGGGTTTAGGGGTGAAGGGTAGGGGGGACACAATGGTGAAGGCGGGGCAGAAGGCGGGTGTTGGAGAGGAGAGGAGAAACCAGGGGATGAGGGGGATCAAGGCGGTGGGAGGTGTAGAAGACACAGATACGTTCGAGGAAAAGGAGCAGATGGGGGAAAGGGATCAGGTCATAGAGGATCCGCGTGGGGAATGGGGGGGGGGGGGGGGCGTATATGGAAGGATAGCCTAACAATAAAGGAATATTAGAGGTTAATGTCCTGCTGACAGCGTGGTAGTTGGAGGTGGAGCACAAGCACAGATTACTAAATGATGGGGAAGGAAATCGCCTGTGCTCTTTTGAAAAGAGACATTTCGACATTTTCTTGGAGCAATGTTAGGACATCGGAGGAAACCTAGATCTGGATGGCCGTGTGAGGATTTGAACTGTCGTCCTCTGGATAGCGAGTACACAGGACTGACGACTGCGCCATCTTCCCCTGTAGTGACGCCAAGCGACAGGATCGTAAAGCAGCAGTTGCGGTTATTTAGCATTTGGGAGTTTTGTAGAGTTTGAAGAAAAACTCATCTTTGACAACTAAGTATTTCTAATTCATGAATCACTTTGCACAAGCGAACATTGGTTTTTAGCTTTTAACAGAGGGTTCGTTTTGCATTCCTTCTCACTGGAGAGAAATACAGGTACCACAAGTTGTATTACACGCTTGTGTTGCGAATTGAAATTCATCACAGAGCTTATAAGTTTTCAAGCAATAGGAACTTTCGTCATCTATCTTGCACGACAGGCAATCCATTGCAGCAATCCTTTCGTGGTCTCCTTACCTTTGAATTATTTATCATGAAATACAGAACATCCTTCGAAGGGAAGTACTCTAAGAATTATATGGAACTGACTGCAATGTTCAATACAGGATGACAAAGTCTTTTAATTTTTCGTCTTTCTTATTAAACTAATCTGTTTTAATATAGTTTCATATTTAGTACAGCCCAAGGTGCGATGTTGTTTGGTAACACGTCAGATGACGCTTGACCGCGCAAGTAAATTAATATTACCACCCAGACATGAAATAATTTTAAAACAAGGCTATCCGGCTTATTCTGAACAACGTAAATGCAAAGCGCTGAAGGCGCCTGATCGTTATGTCACCAAACGTACAGACGCAAACTCAATGTGAACGGCCAAAATGTTTGAAGTGATATTTCGCTTTATAGGAAAGGATCAGTGGTTTAGTTAATAGAGAAATAAACACAATTTTATCTCTACAGCCGTTGTTTTTCCAGCTAATGCTAGCATATAACACATATATGCCTGCTCTAATCGGTGTCCAGACAGCGAAGAATTATCTTTGTGAAACTATCTAGGAACGTATCCGATTATCAAGGATTTAATTTACACGAAAGCTGATTCCTGTTGCATCGTTGTTCCACATGTTTGATGTCGATAGCAAAACATTATAAAACTCATACGTGATTAGCTACCTGATGGAAAGTATATCACAGTTAGTATTTCATTTATGACATTCTATCTGAATTTACGTTTTTATTCGGTGAAAGAGGATTATGCATAAACTAACTCTTTACCCTGGAGCATGAAATTGTGCTTCAGCAAGAGAAGTCTCAATTAATTCTGAAAATTCAGTATTATTTTGTCTGGGCTGTTGTTCTGTCGAAACATCTGGAACAAATAGAGACATCGAGACTCGGCGACATGCCATTTTTTTCTTGACATTTACGTGCTGAATTCTGGTTTACAACTGATTAAAATCGATTCCACACCTAGAACCTTGAAATTTTTATTTTGTTTAGTCTAGTCAGTCTTGTGATTCTACAGCTCATTTTTTTTCTGAAACGCTTCTGAATTTGATTTCCTGCACCTAAATTCTGTAAGATAAGCAGTAGAGATATTTTTCCAGAACGTTTATAGAAGAAAACATGCTTAGTGTCTGTATTTAATGCTATTGCATCAAAAACTACTGGACTGAAAACTCCATTGAGCAAGAATTTTGTAGTAAATTTTTACCTTTTCTTTTCTATAATCAGTTCACCGTCTGAAACATACGTAAGATTACAAGTATGGAATGAGTAGTGAGAGACTAGGTTTTGACGTGGGAATAGCACTGTTTACTTTGTTAACTCTCATCGACAAGTGCACTTTAAGCTGTACGTTAGATCAACAGGAGTACTGAAGTGTGTTTTGGAAGGTGGCATGTGTATCATATTACGCTGAGCTGACAGTCAAATGCATTGGATGTCAGCAAGTCAAGGGTTCTCAGAAAGAACAAAACGTTCTGTCACTGAGTTCTGTTTTGCCAGTGCGTGCATGCCGGCCTTGTCGTGCTTGACAAGTATCAAAGAATAATTTAGATGTTGAAAATAGAGTTTATTTTGTGCCTTACAGCATCTGAGCAAGACACATAAAGTTTCAGAGCGTTCGGATACTTCAGAACACTCCGTAAAGTACTTGGAAGCACTGCGAGCTACACCCTTTAAGTAATTTTTTTTGGATAACTACTGAAATATCCCCTTAGAAATATTATACATGACTGTGCTTAAACTGACACAATATTTTTAGCGCAACGCAATCTGACTATCAAAAATCCCTACAAAAGAATGGATCTGACTAACATTAAACTATACCTTACACAAATCACTTACCTCACAAAAATCTTCGTTATCAAGCTATTGCAATACAGCGCCCGCCACTACTGCCAGCTTAATAGTGTTCAAAAGTCATAAATATATACCAGTTCATGACATCCAGTCTTACAAATTTCAAAACTCCGTCATTTCTCTCCCCACATCCACCACTGCTGGCGGCTCACCTCCAACTGCGCAACGCTGTTAACATCCAGCTGCCCAACACTACAATGGCAGACAACAATGCAAACTAGCCACAGACTGCACACAGCACAGCCAGTGATTTTCATACAGAGTGCTACGTGAAGTTACCAATAAGAAAACCTAAATAGCTTACTTACACTACTTTTCAATATGGCTCAAAAATTCAGAGCATTCGGTCGTGTTTGAGCGTCCTATAAAATACTTTGAAATTCTGCAAGTTATGGCCTTTTCGTACTTCACTGCGTAATGACCGTTGAACATAGCGCAAAAAATTAAGAGTGCCCGTTAGAGCATGCAATAACACACTTTAAAATACTGCAATTTACACACCTTACGTAATTTTTTGGACAAATGCTTGTGAACATGAAAAATTGGGCTCAAGCGCATGCAGTTGATATTTTTGAAACTGACGCAACATTACGCATATATATTGGACTCTGGCGCCTATTGAAGTGGAGTTTATGTATTTTTTTCACAGATACCGAATTTGACGACATTTGTACGCATCTGCAATGAAGATTATACAGTTTCACAGCTGCTTTCAGACTGGCTGTCTCATTTTAATACTACGCTGTGATTGGCTACTTGCTTTAATGACAGATGTGATTGGTAGAGAGGGGAAGGGGGGGAAGGAGATAGGGCGCGTGGTTTATTAAGCGATTATGGTGACATAATACATAAACTGGGGTGACTTCGTCACTTCGTAGACAAAGTGGGCTGAATAGTATTCACAATTTAAGTTTATTTTAATGTTGTATTTCAAAGAGACCCGGGTATGCATTGGCATTGATGTTCAAACTATTTGCAAACATGACATAAACTGAAATCTGTCATCTTATAAGCTTAAAAGGCACTCCTACATATTGTTTCAATGTATGCAGGATGTTTATAGAACGAATATCATTAAAATAATACAAAAATCTCCTCAGGCACAAAACTAAAAAAGGTCTTTCTGTAGTTTACACCTAAGTGGTCGGATTTTCTATTCTAGTGGGTAGCTTTCTTGGCTCTATTAGAATGCACTTGTAGGTACATTCCTGACTCTCCAGTCTTCATTTTATTTCATTCTATGAGCAATTTTATGAAAAACAGTTCAACAACAATAATTGTTTTTTGAACTCGAATTCTTTCGTGTAGTATCTAATGATATTGTAATTTCATCTGCTTGTCTAAGAAGACCAGGTAACACTTTTCGCTATTCAGCTGTTAGCTTTCCAGTTGCACTGCGAAGTATACAGTTGTTACTTTCGTTTTCATACTGCCTCGGAGTGCCGCAAGCAGTGGCCAGGGATTTCGCTTGCCTGCGAACAATATGAGGACTAAAGTATGGATATTAAATTTCAGTAATTCGATTCTAATTCAGAATGGTAAGGCGACTAGAGGTGAAAAGTAGAAAATCCAGGTTCAAGACCAAGTCGTGTCACAAATTTTCAACCGTCACTCTGATCGTATAAAAATGCGATTACTGCGGTATGTACTGGTTCTCACCACAGTTGATTTCTTGTTTCATATATATGTTTAGCATTTTTGCAGCACGCAAAGGAATTACTACAGCATGTACATGAAACGTTCTGATACACGCCTAATTACAAAGCCGAGTGCATCGCATTGTAATGTATCAAACTATGTATAATGCATCTGACAAGAAGTAATATCCGTCAGTTCTCCAGGTACGTTACGTAAGTGATTCAGTCACTGAGTGCAAATAAATATCGTCCTCATTATCAAAAATTGATTCGAAAGTTAGGTCACTACTAGTACTCAAAAATGGTTCAAATGGCTCTAAGCACTATGGACTTAACATATGACGTCAACAGTCCCCTAGACATGGAACTATTTAAACCTAAGTAACCTAAGGATTGAAGCGCCTAGAGCCGCTGGGTCACAGCGGCCGGCCTACTGGTACTAAAGCCCAGGATCAAATATTAGAAAATTGGAATACTTTTCTTTCTGAAATGAGTATTCAGGCAAAATACACTTTTGAGGACCCATGCTCAGATGCACGTCAGTCAGCGTCGCATTACAACCGTATGTACACACGAAAGCCAGTGCAGCTGAAGTTCGTTGGGGAAAGATATTTTGGTCTGCCTCAGAGTAGCAAGTCAAATATTTTGTTTCGAAAACTGTTACTGTCACAAAGTGACTGGTGTTTCTATAAAATGTGTCTGACCAATCAGAGTGCACCTTTAACACGCCCCCGCCCTCGACCTCCCCCCCCCCCCCCCAAGCCCCCGACATTTCCGCTCCAGAGCTGCAATTTTTACTTAATACCGTCATTTCATGATGGACAACTTATTACACTAGTTAGAAGAAGTAATAAAAGTGGTCGGGTCGGTCACTTGTTAGAACAACAGTAATTAATAAGTACCAAAACATAACGAAATACACATTGAAACCAGACTCCAACCCAGACACTTTTGGTGACAAATAACACTACGTAACACAACGGTTGCCTCATTCAAACATGGCGTATTCCTGAGGTGGAGCAATAGTCAGGACCTTTCTCGTTTTAAGTTACGGAATTTGTTGTGGGAGATGGTGAGATATTTCCACTTCAGCCCCTGTAGTTTCATGAAGTTCCAATAGATGGAGGTGCTATGTGCAGCCTTCAAAATGACGTCTGCAACGGAGGTGCGTTTCAGGCAGAGTGATGTCACTGAGATCTCTTTCGGCGAAAAGAATCTAGTGAGGCCTGGCAGTGAAGAAAAGCACGGTGAGTCGTTGGGAAAGGGCTCTGTAATCATCGTAACAAGGTCTCGCAAATCTGTTCGGTCTCCCGCGTGCCGGCTGGCGACGCACAGCTGTGACTCTACAGTGCTGGAGCGTGAGGACACTCTCACTCGAGGTAATCGACGGATCACAACCAAGCATCTCGCTGCACAGCTGGGTGCCCACGTTAGTCCATCAGTTAGGGTACTCAAAAGGGGTAAGCCCGCTGGTTTCCTCAGTCCGTAACAGAAGACTTCCATCTGTTAGACCCGATGAAGGATGTACTCACTAGGAAGTACGTGGATGATGAGGAGGTTATTGATGTAGAAAGAAGTTGGTTCCGACATCGACCAGTAAAGTGGTGCCACGCGGGCATGAAAGTCCTCCAGTAAGGTGGCGTAACTCCGTCACATTGAATCATTTCTATCTAAGTCGATTCATAATTTTTTGTTCATTAAATGAACAAAAATGAAAACAGAATTTTTTTTCTACCAAGTCGATTCACAATTTTTTGTTCATTAACTACTTTTCATGTTATACCGTTTTTATACTCTCTGAGTAATTCAGCTCCGTTTGTAATTCTGTAATGGCGTTTTCAGCCTTTAAACTGTACTTCTAAGAGTACTTACGTAGACAAATTGTTACCATGTCTGCTGCTGCCACATAAAATATTGCCTCTTACTTCACGTATTAAATAATGTTCACAATATTCTTCTGTTTATATTTTGAATTTAAGTAGCTTGTTTGTGTTTGCGGATACTAGATTGCACTTTTGGTGTAATGTTCACGTGCCCGGAATTGCTAACGCGGGTGCCTCGGTCTGATGCTACCGCAGCTCGACATGCGTGAGTAGCCCATAGTGGCTTGCCGTATATGTTTTCTATTTTAAAATATTGTGACTAAAGCTTTATCGCTTGATATTTATTTTATATGTGACATGTAAGTACTGTGCCTTTTCTTTTTATACTGCTAGTCAGTGCTTACACTTAAAATTTTTTTCCTAAAACTTTCTACTTATGTTGCAGACCAGTTTAAATGTTTTCTGATGAAGGCACTCTTAGTAGTGGCCGAAACCTAGGTCAAAAAGACTTCATTTTTGCCATCGAGGGCTGTTATTGCTTTAATTTTGTTGTATAACTCATTGAATGTACCTGGTACATTACACGTAAACCTGATCATTTGATTAGAAGGAACTGTCATCAAACAGATGGTGGTTCCATTAGTGTGTATGTAGACGATAGGTTTAATTTTGTGCTGTGTGTTGGTTTGGTGTCAAACAAAACAAGCAGAGGAATTCCACGGATAACAGAAAAAGTATCATACTGGTTGTGATATGGAGGGGTAATGGATAACCACAACGCTGTATGTACCTTCAACCTTGCCTGTTATACTCGATATGGTGCTGCCTTACGGAGTAAGTAGAGGGGAGTGCTGCTATGGCTAACTGGATCGTTAGAAACGATTGTAACCCATTCTTCACGCTTTATCATGGGCTTTTGTTTGTTTCAACTTGAGTTTTAGGCAAGCCTTCGCAACCAGGCAAGGGATATGCGGGCTAGCCACCGACGTAAGGCTGTACCTGGATGCTGCGATATTGCTGGAGTAGCACCATGTAATGCGGTGTTCTGCCATCAGTGCTTGACTGATACATGGTGTGGGATGAGTACACGATGGGAACCTAAGTCTTATACTGTCGCGTACTGCTAGAGACTCGAACTACCAATATGGAGTTTATGTGTACTGCGTGGCGCAATCTGGACGTTGGCGACAATATTGTTCGTTGCGCTTTCCCCTTTATAACGGAGTCTCCTGGGTTGTTTAGGGTTCCTGTTGGCAACACGGAAGAATCTTTGACAAGGATAGTGATCTGCCAGAGTAGCAAAAGTATATGAATTCTTTAAATAAACTTATTTAGCATCTGTAATTTTCATATGCGAGGTGTTTAGCGTCCGCGTTATTGAACATGAAAATGCTATATTATTATGCAGTTCAATATAACAATAATATTATGTTATGTTAATAATAAACTACTTGCAAATAATGAATAATTAAGAAGCCTGAAGTCTAATAGCATGTACTAACTTCACCGAAGATTACATAAAAGGCTCTCTCTGTAAATCCTAACAAATTACAAAAATGAATGCACAGTACGTATGTGGGCATGTGTATATGCATGTATGTATATGTGTTCCACATCCCCTCCTAAACCACTGAACCGAGAGCAACCAAACTTGGTCCACATACCATTTACTCTCTGGAAAGAATATGTTCCACATCCCCTCCTAAACCACTGAACCGAGAGCAACCAAACTTGGTCCACATACCATTTACTCTCTGGTAATAATAACTATGGGGAACAGATCCATCTACTTATCAAAGCGGTGGAGGTGAAAAGGAGTGTAGGCCACTATGTGAGAGTACCCATACTTCAGTTATCCAGTATTTATGAATGAGAGCACTTAGAGACTTGAAACAAACTTTACACATAACTTTAAACATTAAAGAAACTTTTTCTCGTTGGAGATTATGAAAATGAGGAAACAAGTTAGTCGCTTACTACATTATCGCTGTTCATGCAGTGAAACTGCCACATGAAGCATGACGTTTTTTTTAGTATTTCTGTACTACTAACTGCATTTCTGATAAATTCTGCGGACAATATTTATATATATCACTGAACGTACCGGAAAAGTTGCTTCACTGTACTGCTCTTAGTTCAGGAGATATGATGTCACAAACACTTAGATGTATGAAAACTACCTAATCCTACAACACATTTAAATTTATTACTGCTTTGCTACTAAGTCTTTTCGCAACACATTTTCGTAGATGATATACACATTCACCCTGAATGTAATGACAAAACTATATCATTTCACAACAAATTATGCAGGAGATATGACGTTAGATACTGAGATGGGAAGGAAAACTGCTGCATACTACATGCCGTATTAATTTATTACTTCTATACTACTGACTTTATTCACAACACATTTCGCAGACAGTAGGCATATATACCACTGGATGTACCTCTAAAATTATATCAGTGCACGGCACATAGTTCAGTAGATACGACGTCAGGAACAATAAGCTCCGTGAAGGTGAAACTGCAGGGCGAAATTCACTATACATAGAGGTGAAATACGTACACAAATACACTTGAAATATATATGTGTGAAATATATTTGATATGTGCCTATGTGGACAAAGCCATAGGTGGAAAGCTCATCCTACATCTACATCTACATCTACATGACTACTCTGCAATTCACATTTAAGTGCTTGGCAGGGGGTCCATCGAACCACAATCATACTATCTCTCTACTATTCCACTCCCGAACAGCGAGCGGGAAAAACGAACACCTAAACCTTTCTGTTCGAGCTCTGATTTCTCTTATTTTATTTTGATGATCATTCCTACCTATGTAGGTTGGGCTCAACAAAATATTTTCGCATTCGGAAGAGAAAGTTGGTGACTGAAATTTCGTAAAAAGGTCTCACCGCGACGAAAAACGTCTATGCTGTAATGACTTCCATCCCAACTCGTGTATCATATCTGCCACACTCTCTTCCCTATAACGCGATAATACAAAACGAGCTGCCCTTCTTTGCACCCTCTCGATGTCCTCCGTCAATCCCACCTGGTAAGGATCCCACACCGCGCAGCAATATTCTAACAGAGGACGAACGAGTGTAGTGTAAGCTGTCTCTTTAGTGGACTTGTTGCATCTTCTAAGTGTCCTGCCAATGAAACGCAACCTTTGGCTCGCCTTCCCGACAATATTATCTATGTGGTCCTTCCAACTGAAGTTGTTCGTAATTTTAAGACCCAGGTACTTAGTTGAATTGACAGCCTTGAGAATTGTACTATTTATCGAGTAATCGAATTCCAGTGGATTTCTTTTGGAACTCATGTGGATCACCTCACACTTTTCGTTATTTAGCGTCAACTGCCACCTGACACACCATACAGCAATCTTTTCTAAATCGCTTTGCAACTGATACTGGTCTTCGGATGACCTTACTAGACGGTAAATTACAGCATCATCTGCGAACAGTCTAAGAGAACTGCTCAGATTGTCACCCAGGTCATTTATATAGATCAGGAACAGTAGAGGTCCCAGGACGCTTCCCTGGGGAACACCTGATATCACTTCAGTTTTACTCGATGATTTGCCGTCTATTACTACGAACTGCGACCTTCCTGACAGGAAATCACGAATCCAGTCGCACAACTGAGACGATACCCCATAGCTCCGCAGCTTGATTAGAAGTCGCTTGTGAGGAACGGTGTCAAAAGTTTTCCGGAAATCTAGAAAATCCCATTTAACGATGTCAGTCAAATTTGGAGTATGTATAAATTGCATCCTGGAAAGAAATACTGTAGAAGTAAGAACCTCATGTTGGGGTGAGTGTATTAACGTGATGAAGAGAAACGGAAGGACGAGAACATGGACAGACAGTGAAGGAGAAGGAGGAGGTGGACAGAGAAACAAAAGAGGAGGAAATAGACAGACAGGCGGAGGATGAGATAGGCAGAGAGATGCGGGAGGAAGACACAAACAGACAGAGGAAGTGGAGGAAATGGACAGAGAATGAAAAGGTGAGGAGATAGACAGAGAGAGGTGAGAGGAGGTGATGAAATTAGAGGAGGAGAAGGAGATGGACAGGAGAGCAGCAGGAGGAAATGTAAGAGAGAGGGAGAGGATTACACTGACAAAGAGAGAGAGAGAGGAGGAAGAGATGGAAATAGAGTGGGAGGAGGAAATGGATAGAGGTGGATGGAGCAAAGGGACAGAGGGGGGAAGGAGCAGGTTGACAGAGAGACAGGCAGGAGGAGATGGGCAGAGAGTGGACGGTGGAGGAAGTGGACAAAGAGAGAGAGGGTGGTTGGTGGAAATAGACAGAGAGATGAAGAAGGAGGAAATGGAATAAGAGAAGTTTGGAACGAATATATACTGTTGAATTTTTTCATATTGAGAAGTGAGAAGGACTGATCTGTGTTACTTGGAGAAACAGTTTCTAAAGTCAAGGTTTCGTAAATATTTCTTTATTTTCAGCAACTGGTTTCGAAGTTTTTGCTGCCATGGCCTAAAGAAGACAGTAAAGTCTGTCAAAACCAGGTGCTGGAAATAAAGAAATGTTTATGCGGTCTTGACTTTTGATAGTTTCTTTTTTACCAGGTATATACCCGGACAACGCCAGATACTCAGCTAATATAACAATAAAAGATGACTTCATTATGGAACGCTTAGGCAGATAGCAGTCAAGCCTGGAAAGAAAGCCAATGTGCTGGGGTGGCCTCATCTGATATTTGGAGGCTCCTTGCCTGTGGCTATCGAGCGTGCAGGGTACAGTGGTCTGCAAGTTGTGGCTTACGTTGTACAACAGACGCCTGTCGCTTGGGTTCTGAGACCATCCTCAGTTCATACATTTGGCTGGCGGGGATGGTGCGGGCTGCTGGCCTCGTGCATCAAGTGCAAGCAGAGCTTCCTGTGTGTAATATTGTTCCCGGATTGATCGGGGTCCTTTGGTTTGGAGCCGAGCGGAGGGTCTCAACTCGAGGCTTCGTCGACTCTGTGACGGTCTTGGTTGTAGATCTCTAGACCTTCACTATCGGTTGGAGATTTGTAAATTAGGGGTGCCCTTTGTACTCAGGTAGCAGAGTAGCAAGTCTACGAGAGGGTTCATTAGGCTAGACGCTAGTTTGAGATACTCTGATGAACACACGCCAGTCAATGTACAGCAAGAGAAATCAGACCAGGTTCAGTGTGCAGACACTGCGACTGACAACATTTAATCGGTAAATTGACTATGTGTTCGTAATGACGTTTCTCAATTTACTGCCCTCCAGAAAACTTATCGCACTCAAACTATTCTTGCGGCTGAGAGCTGGCTGAAACCCGAGTCGGAGAGCTACTCAGTGATTCACGGAACGTATGTTGAAAAGACATATTAGAATCGTAGGAAGGGGAGTGTTCATGGCAGCTGACAAAAATATTGTCTCTATTGAGGTCGAATTTGAGTGTGACAGTGAATTTATCTGGTCTCGTCCAGCAGGTGTTGGTGAAACCCAGTTAATTGTTGGATGTTTTTACTAACCACTCGATTCCACTGTGACAGTTCTAGAGTCATTTGAAGAAAGCCTACAGGCAATAGCTCGTCAGTAAAGAGGTTATCTAATACTAATTGGTGGCGACCTTAACCTATCGATTATAGACTGGGATGTCTATGGATTCATTGCATGAGGTACTGACAGTGTACGAAGTACTTTTGAACACCTTTTATTAAAAATTCTCCTGAGCAGCTAGTTCGACAGCGCACCAGCAATGAAAATATCTTTTATCTTGTAGCTACAAATAGACCGGACAATATCGACAACGTCAGTATAGAAACGAGTATTAGGGATCGTATGTCATTATAGTAACTATGACTAAGAAAGATAATAAATCAGTTAAGAAGAGATGTCGTGTTACAGACGATTGTTGCAAATTAGGTGGACTGATAAGGGTAGAAATGAGGAAGTGCTATGCAGAATCGGAGAGGAGAGGATTATATGGAAAGCACTGACAAGAAGAAGAGGCAGAATGATAGAACACCTGTTAACAATCAGGGAATAACTTGGAAGATACTAGAAGGAGCTTAAAGGATGAAAGCTAAAAGACTCTAGAGGAACACAGAGATTGGAATACGTCGAGCAAATAATTGAGCATGTAGATTGCAGCTGCTGCTCTGAGATGAAGAGGTTGGCTCAGGAGAGGAATCATGATGGGCGGCATCAAACCGGTCAGAAGACTGATGAACGCCCTTCACAAAAAAATGAAGGGTGACAGGCATATGACAAATTATTAAATTTCCGGAAGGAATTTGACACGGTGCCTCGTTTTAGGCTTTTGCCGAAAGTACCAGAAAATTCAATTGGATCACAGGTATGTGAGTGGCTCCAAGACTTCTTAAATTATAGAACTAAGTTATGTTGTCGTCTTCGACGAGTGTTCATCAGAGACAAGCGTATCGTCCGGAGTTCTCTGGTTAGCAATCTGCCCTTTTTTTGTGCTGATACGCTGTGCTGTACGGCAAGGTGTCACAATTGAGTTAATATAGAAGCATACAACATGATGTAGAGAAAATTCGTAGATGGTGTGATGAATGACAGCTAGCTCTAAATGTAGAAGAATGCAAGTTAATGCGGATGAGTAGAAAAAACAAACTCGTAATGTTCGGATAAGGCATTAGTAGGGTCCTGTTTGACATAGTCACGTCGTTTAAATATCTTTGTATAACGTTGAAAAGCGATGTGAAATGGAACGAGCGTGTGAGAACTGTAGTAAGGAAGGCGAATGGTCGATTTCGGCTTGTTGGCAGAATTCCAGGAAAGTGTGGTTCATCTGTAAATGACCATATATAGGACGCTAGTGTGACCTGCTCTTGAGTACTGCTCGAGTGTTTGGGATTTGTGTCAGGTTGATTAAAGGAAGACATCGAAGTAGTTCAGCGGCGGGCTGGGTTCGAACAATATGCAAATTTTATGCAGATGCTTCAAGAACTCAAATGAGAATCCCTGGAGGGTAAACGCTCTTTTCGAGGAACGCTATTGAGAAAGTTTAAAGAACAGTCATTTGAAAACTGCTGAACGATTCTACTGCCTCTAACATACATTGGTCGTAGGGACCATGAAGACAATAAACGGGATGTTACGGCTCATACGGAGACATAAATGCAGTCGTTTTTGCCTCACTATATTTGGGAGTGGAACAGGAAAGTAAATGGCTAGTAGCCGTAAAGGGTACCCTTCGCGACGTGTCGTACGGTTGATTGTGGGTTATCTAGGTAGATGTAGATGCAGATTTAGAAATGTGTATTTTTTTGACTTTCTAGCTGCCTGCATTCCACTATTATAGTGAGACACATAGTCACAACATATTTATAGGTACTTTGTTTTTTAATCTTGCTTCTCAGAATGCAGTTGGCTATAGAATAGATTCTTTTACATCTGTGCCTGCACTTCTGACCTAACCATATGGTGATTTGAGTCAGACTCCTGTACAATCAAATAGTCGTATAGAGCAATGGCGAAATCCGTGGGTTCGTTCAGCTGCCAACCCAAGAAGAAGGCCAAGAAGGTAGGGAAGAATGAACATCGATTTAAAATAAATGAGGATCGAAAATCCTGCAGTGATTACATACAAATTGTCTACCTAGCATCAATCTTTGAAAATGAGTCACTGGACGTTGAAATAAGTTTAATTAATTTTAACGTTGTTTTTGCAAACGTCTGACCCTTAACAGATATACTACCAGTCATACCTAATACTAAATTTTGTTGTTGAAACCCCTTTCTCTATGATTGCGTCCTATTACAGAAGAGCTTCCTGCCATCACGAAACAAGAGCCACCGGCTTCTTCTTCTATTCACTGTTAAATGTACGATGTGTGATACAAAGATCAGCAACAAGCGCCACACGCAGTGGGCGGTCGGTCTGAGGTGCTATGTCACGGACTGCGCGGCCTCTGCCACCGGAGGTTCGGGTCGTCCCTCGGCCATGGGTGTGTGTATAGTTCTCAGCATAAGTTAGTTTAAGAATTGTGTAAGTCTAGGAACCGATGACCCCAGCAGTTTGGTCCCTTAGGAATTCAAATACATTTGAACCTTTAGAAATAAGTGCAGTCAATGCCACTTGCTTTGGCGTCTACTGAATCAGTGACCAGTTAACCTAATTATTATATCTTTCGCCCATAGCGTATTTTACAGGCGACAAGTCCGTGCTAGCATGTGACCTCCACTACACTGATATTTGAGACAGAGTAAGCCTGTCTCAGTTCAACACTATTCAATGAAATGTATATCAGACACGTAATTTTGCTACTTATCTGTCAGTTGTAATTGCACCGTCTAGTGTATATTCTCTTCTAATGGATGAAGTTCTACTGATCCAACAGTAGCTGTTGTCGTCAAAGTTTCAGGTCTCGTCGTTGACATTCTGACACTCTCTCTGTCTCTCATCCTGTTCAAATAGCTGTAAGCACTATGAGGCTATCAGTCCTCTAGACTTAGAACTACTTAAACCTAACTAACCTAAGGACATGACACACATCCATGCCCGAGGCAGGATAAGAACCTGCGACCATAGCAGCATCGTGGTTCCGGACTGAAGCGCCTAGAACCGCTCGGCCATAACGGCCGGCTCTCACTGTGTTACTACGTTATTATGCTACTGATTGATATTAGCTGTGGCGATCCTTTTACTGGCCTACTTTCTGAGAAACCTGGCGTTGACTGGGTATTTATTTATTCAAATCAACTGTAAAAACATCTTCTCCTTCCCCCTCTGTCTGCTCTTGCCCTCTCTTTCTGTCCATCTCTTCCTCCCCTCTGTCTCTGTCCTTCTCCCCATCTCCCTACCCCTCCCATCTCTCTACCCATCCCCTCTCTCTTATCGATATCTCCTTACTCCTCTCTTTATCCAAGCTATTTCCCCTGTCCATCACCTTCATCCCTCCCTCCCTCTGGGCCCCTCACAATGTTTTCTTCCTGTACTATCAAACTCTATGTCCATCTCTTCCTGCTCTCTCTCTGTCCAGCTACTCCTCCCCCCTCTAATTCTATCTCGTTCTCCCTTTTGGTAACTCTCCTCCTTTATCTCTCTGTTTCCATCCCCCCTCTCTTTGTCCATCTCCACCTCCCCCCTCTGTTCCTCTCCTTCTCCTCCCTCTCTCTGTCCATCTCATCCTTCACCTGCACCTGTTAATATCCTCCCTTTTCCTTGTTGTGTACATCTTCTTCTCTCCCTGTCCATCGCTGCCTCTTCCTTCTCTCTGTCCATTTCCTCCTCCCCGTCTGTCTGTTCATCACCACATCCCTCCTCCCCCATCTTCCTCTCTCTGTCTCTGTCTGTCTCCTCCTCTTTCCTCTCTCTGTCTGTCCACTCCTCTTCCCCCATCTCTATCTCCATTTCCCCTATCTGTCCATCTCCTCCTCCACCCCCATCTTATACATTCCTATCTCCTACTTCCCCTTCGCTGTCTGCCGATCTCTTCGTCCTCTCCATTTTATGACACACATTACAATAGGACGCTAGTGGTTCTTACCCCTACAGCATTTCTTTCCAGAATGTAATTAATATTTGTACCAAATTCGGTTCAAATCGTTCCACGGATTTAGGATGAGTTTTTGCCAATGACTTACGCAGATATCAAATATATTTCACAAATATATAACACATTTCACAGATATTTGTACACATATTTCACCTCTGTGTATAGCGGATTTCGCCCTGCAGTTTCATTTTAATGTTTATGACGTTGTATCTCTTAACTATATACGCTACAATGAAATAATTTTGCAGCTACACCCAGTGGTATTTGTGCCTATGGTTTGCAAAATGTGTTCTGCCTAGTGTTAGTATTAAATAAGTAATAAATTAAAGCGTCATGCATGATGCAGCAGTATCTAACGCACTTCAGTGTTAATGACATCATTTCTCCCGAACTATGTGTCGTACAATGATGTAGTTTTACTTGTACAGTCCGTGGTATATGTAAATACTATCTGCAAAATATGTCACGAATACAGTAAGAAGTAATAAATTAAAAAGTCTTGCTTCATGCGGCCGTTTTACTGCATGAAGAGCGAAAATGGAGTAAGCGATACACTTTTCTCTTTTCATCATTTTGTGAGGGTCGTCAGAGAGAAAAAGGTTTGAAATTAAGTGTAAAATTTCTTGCAGGTTGCTAAGTGCACTCATTCTCGAGTACTGCATAACTCAACTACGGGTGTTCTCTTGTCATGGCCTACACTGCGTTTCACATCCACCCCCTTGATGGTTCTCACCCCTAAAGTGATTCTTTTCAAACAGTAAATGATATGTGTACCAAATTTGGCTGATATCGTTCCAGTGGTTTACAAGGAGTTGTGGAACATACATACATACAAACATACACATGTACATGTAAACTTATGTACATTCATACATGCATATGTAGATTTTTATAGTTTTTGTATATTAAGTGCCTTTTTTAACCCTTGTCTTGCTGCACATGTCCCTTCATTGTATTTATGACTTGCTGGAACATTCCATCTGCACATGACTCTTTTAATCTCTGAAAAATAGCCAACATACTTAGTTTTTATTTTTCCTATCAAGACTGCAGTATCAGACCTTCACTCCCTTGGGATTTGGAAAGTGGTAACCATATGCTGGGAGCTTGGCTGACCTTCAAGTGATAACTCAGGGCTAGTTGCGTACAAATGCATTATATTTTACAAATATCCTGCCTGCTGTTGCGTCACCTCTCAGCACATACAGACCTGTCTGTCAAGAACTTTCTTTGCAACGATTTCCACTTATGTTATGATATTGAAATAAAATATTCCCTGTTCATGACAGTGCATATGTTTCCAGCTCACCTGATAGCAGCACATCCTCAGCATTGTGCATTAGAAGGCACATTCTCCATGCCGTCATTGGTCACATGTGCAGCAAATTGTAAGCCACTTCAACCTTATCGAGCAGTGACAGCAGTTAGGTGAAACCGCTGACCTACAAGCCATCAGCCATTCCTAATAATTCTGCACTCTTGACGGGATCTGCCAAGTCGAGGCCACTCAGTGCCCACCATTGTTGGGCACAGTGGCCAGACTTCGAGGGTCATGAGTTCAAATTAAGCGCCTGCACCTCAGCAGCAATTGTTAGCGTTTTGCGCCATGGAACTGACACAGCTGTGTCAGCAATGGCGTCGCCACCGTTGCGCTGCCTCAGCATCCCTGCTGGCTACTAGCCACGACTGGCATCAAGGCAACAACTATCGAAGTTCTGTATGGAAGGTAGCAAATAATTACAATAATAGAGATATGTCTTATGTCGAGTATGCCCTCTTGACTCTGTGCTCACTATGGTACTGGGTAAGCCGTCCCACAGCTTTCCACACATGAGACTCTGCAGCCAGAAATGGACAGCCCATAACAAGTCTGAAAGAAATTACCACTAACACAATGAGCAGCATCAGACTGACTTTTTTGCTTTTAAATTTTGAAGACTACTACACAGGATGTGCTAACACCCTTGCCACAGCAGTAACACAAGTTCCCGCAGAGCACCAAAGTTAAGAGCTGTTGGGCTTGGCTAGTACTTGGATGGGTGACCGTCTGGGTCTGTCTAGTGCTGTTGTAAAGTGGGGTCCACTCAACCCTTGTGAGGTCACTTGAGGAGCTACCTGAACGAGAAGTAGCGGCTTCGGTCACAAAAGCTAACAATGGGTGTATTGTTCTTACTGGTGTCCAGTATACAAGGCACTTAATCCCAGATGAAAAAGTCAAGAGGGTTGAGGTCAGCAGACCGCATTGGCTCATGGGAATGGCACACCCTTCCAGTTACGCTCTGCATGAAGTTTTCTGTGAGATATGCACTGCTCCAACTTCAAAGTGCGCTGGAGCACAGTCCTTCTGAAAACAGAAGCTAGTATGCAATTGCACGTGAACATTCTTTTTAAGTTCAGGCGAGGTATTCTTCAGAAATTTCAAATACCAAGCACCATTCAAGCAATCTGGTAAGAAGTTTGGTCCAACAAGGTGAACTCCAAGAATTCGATCCCAAATATTCACTGAGAATTTCACCAGGTAACTTCTCGTACAGGTAGTGCGTGAATTTTCAGCAGTCCAATGCTGGCTGAAAAACTCTATTTTACATTTACAGCTATAGGTTCCTAATATCAAAACGTTACAAATTTCACCCTATAGAAAGTTCCAAATTTTTAAATCGTCGTTCAGTTACATGCTGTAATTATCAATAAGATCCAGGTAAAGCGCTTAGTAATGGGAATAGGATTTATCTGATAAAGGTCGTCGAGTATATGATATCTTCCCGAGCAAAAGGAAACGCTTAAGTTGCATCAAATCTGTCTCTGTCATGATAGGTGCCTTATTAGGAGCAACTTCATGGCTTTCATCGTTGACAAGAAGGAACATGTGAATGGAGTAGTACCCACAATGTTGTGTTCAAATATGCTCTACACGACCGTCTTACACTGGAAAATAATGTTGATGATCCGCCTTGAACTGTTGTGTTAGGCTCAGTACTCCGGGGTATGACAGGGATACTGTATCACAATATTTGTAAAACTGAATATTCCCACCAGTTTAAGTGGCGCAGAAGTTGCACACAATCAATCTTCGGGAGGAAGAGAGTTCAAATCTCCCTCAGCCGTCCAGATCTTCATTTTCCTGAGTTTTCGTATATATGTTTGGCAAATGCCGCGGTGGTTCCTTTGGAAAACGTGCACCCGATATTTGTCCCCGAGATGCCACAGTCAGACTTTTTGCGCGGTTTGTAACTACGTCGATGGAAAGGTAAACAGTCGTCTACCTTACTCCCTGCGAACTGGGCAAATAGAGTTTATTTTACGTCATTATTTTACCGACTTTTTTTCGTCTGCGATACGGAACGGCTAAAGCTAAAATACGAGTATATACGATGCCGAGCTAAAATTTAAGCAGTTCATCTGAAGTTTATTAGTCACACCGAAATTAAAAACTGGTATTCGTGGTATTTCTTCCGTCGTAGCGGACTGAGTTTATGAATAACTGATAACTGACTACATTCTGTCCTTATCATTCATTGGAGCTCCTAGTTGTCGACAAAAATATTATAAACTTAATTCAGTGGTACTGCACAATAACCAAACGATAAAGAGGGTGGGACAAATAAAACTGGACCAGAGAATAGAGTTCCAGGTTTCAAAGAAACACAGCAAAGGAAAGGAAAGACAGTACCAACCTCACTATAGCAGATGTTGAAAGTGACCACCATTCATCTCTTAGCACTTTCGGGCTCTGGTCAGCAAGTTGCTGAAGGCAAATCGAAACTCGACTGAAGGAATTGCTGCAGCTTTATCCGAAATCGTCTGATGGGGTTCTTGAAGACTGTGAGGGTTGTTGCAGTACATCTTTAGACTTGACGCCTACCACACAAAGCAATCGCTCACTCATAGATCAGGTGAACTGGGTGGTGAGCTAGGATCGTGACCAGGCTGATCTCTGCTAAAATCTGTGTTAGGCCTGAAGATTGCGTAAACGTGTTCCAAGATTCGGTTGACTATACGGGCAGTTGCTGCAGCCTGTTGGAAGTAACTGTAGGTCTTTTTCTCCTGCGTAAATGCTGACACAAATTGACGTCCAATCATATCCACTCCTCTGGGCCACTTTTCTTTGCTCCACCCTATATGTCGCGTTAACACACATTAGTGTCCAAAATTTTAGCAACAAACGGATATTTTG
The DNA here is from genome assembly GCF_023897955.1 of Schistocerca gregaria. Lineage (NCBI taxonomy): Eukaryota > Metazoa > Arthropoda > Insecta > Orthoptera > Acrididae > Schistocerca > Schistocerca gregaria. Next base: position 1,026,149,962 of record NC_064920.1, read on the forward strand.
CAAAGGTTGCTTTTACTTTGCCACAGAACAGTATAAACAGGTGATAGTAAAATTGAGTAACATGTGAAGAGTACAGAACGCAGTCAACTGCAACATGGATAACGGTAGACAAAAATGTTGTGAATGACTTCACCAATCTCAAGTTAAGGGAATAATGTCTATACTTCATGCAGAGCTCCTAAAAAGTCATTAAGAGTGGCTGATGGATGCTGACATGATGGAACTCGTCTCACTGGTGCATTCCAGACATGCTCTATGGGATTCAACTCGGGAGAGCGAGCAGGGCATGCCATGCGTACAATATGTGCCTTAAAAAAAAAAAAAAAATCAAACCCTGCTCTATGAGGTCGAGCATTATCTTTCAATACGAAGCCTGGGCCCACAGCACCTTGCAACAACCGCGCACAAGACCCCAAGACCTTCTCACGGCACCTGACAGCAGTTAAATCCTGCTGATTTACCCGTAAAGTTTCATGAAGGGGTGTTCGAGTGATAAACATAATCCCTGCCCACACCATTATGGATCCTTCTCGATATCGGCCTCTTTCCACATTGTTTAGGTCCTGAAATCGTGTTCTAAGCGCCCTCAAGATGTAAATCCATCGAGAGTGACTCTCCAGACTAAATCGGGACTCATCTGTGAAAAGAACGCTGGGCCACCGACCGACCGTCCAGATGGCTAGTTGACGGCTCCAATCTAGACGTTCCCTTCCGTGAAGACACGCCAGAGGTAAACAGAAGCAGGCCTCCAACAATAAAGGTCACTCTGCTGAAGCCTTCTGTACACCGTCTGGCTCGATACAACACGTCCAGGGGATGCTGTGAGGTCAGATATCAGTTGTAGTGCAGTACTAAGGAGTCTGACGTTTCCATACAGCCACATAACGGTCCAATCTTTGAGGTGTCACACGTGGTCGTCCCTGACCTGGTCTATGGGATACAGTTTCGGTCTCGTCTCATCCATTATACTGGTAGTTTCCATAGTTACCAAGCTTGTGTCCCACCATCTATCACCTGTAGATGGCAACAAACCGTCACACGTCCAGTATCATGGTTAACGAAGTTTTGTTTTCGACATTTTGGCTGTTATATATGAAGTTTTAGTTTAAAATAAGTAACTGTTCTCGTTGTTTACTCCAAAGGGCAAAGTCATTGTATTTTAGAAGTAGCTTTCATTACTTGTACTGCTTGTACTGACGATTCATAGCCGCTGGACAGTAATGACGTCATGCTGGAGAGGGCGGCGCGGCGATAATTACTTAACCACGAGCAGCTGAGCCACAGCCAGCAGTCGATTACATCTCTCTAGAGCAGCCTGCTGAGCCAGCCCAGCACCTGTTACCACCGTTGGTATATGATTCATAGAACTTACATTTTATAACTATTTCGATTTATTATTATAATGATCTTGTTACCTCTAAGCTGTTTACACTTTGCAGAGTAGAAGGTCTGAAAATGATCTAAGTACAGCAGATCGAAACCGGTCACTGTTTAAATATAAAACTGTTTTAGCCAATTATAACGATAATCTTGAAGTCATTGTTTTACTTAAACAATGCTCCATAAAATATTTAAAATCATTCTTACTCGGCAAAACAGTCTAAAGTAAATACACTACTGGCCATTAAAATTGCTGCACCACGAAGATGACGTGCTAAAGACAGGAAGAAGATGCTGTGATATGAAAATGATTAACTTTTCAGAGCAATCACACAAGGTTGGCGCCGGTGGCGACACCTACAACGCGCTGATATGAGGAAGGTTTCCAACCGATTTCTCATACACAAACAGCAGTTGACCAGCGTTACCTCGTGAAACATTGTTGTGATGCCTCGTGTAAGGAGGAGAAATGCGTACCATCATGTTGATAAAGGTCGGATTGTAGCCTATCGCGATTGCGGTTTATCGTATCGCGACATTGATGCTCGCGTTGGTCGAGATCCAGTGACTGTTAGCAGAATATGGAATCTGTGGGTTCAGGAGGGTACTACGGAACGCCGTGCTGGATCCCAAAGGCCTCGTATCACCAGCTGTCAAGATCACATGGCTGTAACGGTTCTTTCAGGCCACGTCTCGATCCATGAGTCAACAGATAGGGACGCTTGCAAGACAACAACCATGTCCACGGACAGTTCGACGACGTTTGCAGCAGCATGGACTATCAGCTCGGAGACCATGGCCGCGGTTACCCTTGACGCTGCATCACAGACAGGAGCGCCTGCGGTGGTGTATTCAACGACGAACCTGGGTGCACGAATGGCGAAACGTCATTTTTTCGGCTGTTCTGTTTACAGCATCATGGTGGTCGCTTCCGTGTTTGGCGACATCGCGATGAACGCACATTGGAAGCGTGTATTCATCATCGCCGTACTGGCGTATCATTCGGCGTGATGGTATGGGGTGCCATTGGTTACACGTCTCGGTCACCTCTTGTTCGCATTGACGGTACTTTGAACAGTGGACGTTACATTTCAGATGTGTTACGGCCCGTGGCTCTACCATTCATTCGATCTCTACGAAACTCTACGTTTCAGCAGGATAATGCACGACCGTATGTTGCAGGTCCTGTACTGGCCTTTCTGGATACAGAAAATGTTCGACTGCTGTCCTGGCCAGCATATTCTCCAGATCTCTCACAAATTCAAAACGTCTGGTCAATGGTGGCCGAGCAACTGGCTCGGCACAACTCGCCAGTCACTACTCTTGAGGAACTGTGGTATCGTGTTGAAGCTGCACTTACAGTTGTACCTGTACACACCATCTAAGCTGTGTTTGACTCAATGCCCAGGTGTATCAAGGCCGTTATTACGGCCAGATGTGGTTGTTCTGGGTACTGATTTCTCAGGATCAGTGCACCCAAATTGAGTGAAAATGTAATCACATGTCAGTTGAAGTATAATGTACTTGTCCAATGAATACCCGTTTATCATCTGCATTTCTTCTTGGTGTAGCAATTTTAATGGCGAGTAGTGTAATAAGGCTACTGGCTGCGGAGTGACTTATTTCACTTCACATTCTTACAACTGAACAAAACAGGGCTGAACCTGGTTATGTCTTGCAGGTAAGAAGGAACTGAAGGGGCTAAACGAATTTTCTTGGGTGAAACATCTGTAAAATTTTCATATTTTCATATGCCTCAGTAGATGAATTCTCTAAGAGGTTGCAGTTATAATACGCGATCTTTGGCCATTGTGTTGTGACTGGTTAATGAGGAAGCCATTTCGTGTATTATTGAGAGCCAGTCTTTGTATTCAACTCATTTGCAGTTAGTCAGATTTGGTTTAGCGTAATTGGCACCACACACATTGAAACGAGTTTATATAGTTAATGTTCGTGTTCGAAAGTACGCTAAGTTAGAGTTTAAGGACGAGACATTTATCGGCGTTTAAAAGTCAAACAGTTTTGAAATACGTTTTTCAGAGGACAAGTTTCAACGTGATCAGTTTCACCCTTACACCTGCAGTGGACGACTTTTTATTTTTTCCTGTGGAATAAAGGAACGGAGTAAAGTCCATTATTGGAAGATTCCCCAAATTCACTGTTCCCTGAAGAATAACTTTGAATGATAGGAACAGAGTTACCCTATAATCTGATGTTGTAGTAAGATTCCTTTTTTGTTACCACCAAACATCCCCATCCCCGTCCCGGTTTAAAGTTACCCACAGTCCATCTCGTCACCAGTCGCTCGGCGGCCACTGCACTGTAGCCACCTTAAGTGTGATCTGTTGGTATTTTGGTCCAAAGTCCCTCATGCCAGTGATTCGACCTTACTCGAAGTCTGAAAGGTGGGAATAACTACTTACCCCGGGCATTCTGTGTTGCAATCTCCTCCTGAAGAGTTCCACTAACGTTATACAAAAATAGACATCCCTTACTCATACCAGTCGTCACCTACAGGAAGGGCTTTTATCTTTACGAAAATAAGTTCGGTTAAGAACTAAATTCTAATCAACATATCCCAAACGCTCGCAAGTAGGTATACTGGAATGTCAACTTGGTAGCGTTTAGCTAAGATAAAAAAACACCGGCTGGATCACAGTTTCTTTAATAACGGCTACAGGTTTCGATCAGTCCTGCAGTGGCCGCGTTGGTCATGCGGTTCTAGGCGCTTAAGCCCGGAACCGCAGGACTGCTACGGTCGCAGGTTCGAATCCTGCCTCGGGCATGGATGTGTGTGATGTCGTTAGGTTAGTTAGGTTTAAGTAGTTCTAAGTTCTAGGGGACTAATGACCTAAGATGTTAAGTCCCATAGTGCTCAGAGCCAGTCCTGCAGTCGACTTCAGATCTGGCACTGAAAGATGCGGTTTATCAAAGATGTTAATCGTGTAATACGGGGTAGCCGAAATAAAAGACGCCCCGTGCTATACTGAATGTGGTACTTGAAGCTATCTGAGTGTTTTTACTTCTTAACGCTAGGGCGGTGCTCGAGTGGGGTCACATAATGTCAAGCGGTGATTTAATGATCAGTGCTGCATTGTCAGTAGTCAGTTAGCAACTTGTCGTGAATGCAGTATTGCAGAATGCCTTTTTAGTCGAGCAAAGAGTGTTTGTTGTTGAAACATTTCCCTGGTGTAAATCGTTTAAAACGTTAAATGAGAGGTTAACGATAAAATATCCAGAGAGAATGGCTCCTGTAAAAACTATTGTGCAGAAATTGATCACTAAATGTAGAACAACAGCTTCAGTCGCTAACTCCGAACGTAACGTTTTCACGAGATTATGTTAGTAAGTCCATGGAAATCACGTAGACGCCTGTGCTCCGAAATGAACAGCAAACGAACGTCATGCGATAGCATGTTGTAGTTGTTACAGGTGCGAGCTTACAAAGTGAGAGTGATGCAAGCATTAAAACCAGCTGATTACGCAGAAAAACAACACTATAGCGAATGGTTACTCACGCATGTGAACTCTCAAAACACAGGTTGGCAGATAATCCTAGGGACCGGTCTGAGGAGCTTTTGCATGATCCGGAAGTAGGCGATTAGTGTGCAGTTTCACACAAATGGATTTGTAGGACTCATTTTCTTTAACAACACAGTGAAATATCAAGTTTGTGTAACAGAATTGCTGCAACCATTCATAGCGCAGCTAACGGAAGAAGAACTAGAGGATCGCTTTTCCAGCAAGATGATGATGATGATGATGATGATGATGATGATGATGTTTGGTTTGTGGGGCGCTCAACTGCGCGGTCATCAGCGCCGGTACAAAGTCCCAATTCTTACACAGTCAATTGTTTTTCACAATCCAGTCTAGACGCTGTCACAAATGATGAAGATTATGATGATGATGAAATGATAAGGACAACATAAACATCACGATACCTTCCATTCGGAAAGTTATAGCCAGTTCCCGAGCAGAGACAATCCCTAACCCGGGAGGTCCCAGAAAGATGTCACTACGGCTCACACTTCACACTTTTCAACGTTAAATGTTCATGAAGCTTTCGAAGAAAAAGTACAGTTTCCGCAGGTTTATGGCCTCCAAGATCGCCCGACCTGTCTACCAATGATTTTTACACTGAAGCGCCAAAGAAACTGGTATAGGCATGCGTATTCAAATACAAAATGGTTCAAATGGCTCTGAGCACTATGGGTCTCAACTTCTGAGGTCATCAGTTCCCTAGAACTTAGAACTACTTAAACCTAACTAACCTAAGGACATCGCACACATCCATGCCCGAAGCAGGATTCGAACGTGCGACCGTAGCGGTGACGCGGATCCGGACTGTAGCGCCTAGAACCGCTCGGCCACCCCACCCGGCAGTCAAATACAGATAGATGTAAACAGGTATAATACTGCACTCGGTCGACAATGCCTATATAAGACGACATGTATCTTCCACAGTTGTTAGATCGGTTATTGCTGCTACAATAGCAGGTTAACAAGATTTAAGTGAGCGTGAACGTGGTGCTGTAGTAGGCGCACGAGCAATGGCACACAGCATCTCCGAGGTAGCGATGAAGTGGGGATTTTTCCGTATGACCATTTCATGGGTGTGCCGTAAATATCAGGAATCCGGTAAAACATTAAATATCCGACATCGCTACCGCTGGAAAACCATCAAGCAAGAATTGGACCAACGATGTCGGAAGAGAATCGTTCAACGTGACAGAATGCTGGGCAATCAACAAGTGTCAGCGTGCGAACCATTCAACGAAACGTCATCGATATGGGATTTCGAAGCCGAAGGCCCACTCGTATATCCTTGACGACTACACGACAAAAAGCTTTACGCCTCGCTTAGGCCCATCATCACCGGCATTGGACTGCCGATAAATGGAAACATGTTGCCTGGTCGGACGATTCTCATTTCAAATTGTATCGAGCGGATGGACTCGTGGAGACAATCTCACGAATCCATGAACCCTGCATGTCAGCAGGGGACTGTTCAAGCTGTTGGAGACTCTGTAATGATGTGGTCCGTGTGCAGTTGGAGTGATACGGGACCCCTGATACGTCTAGATACGACTCTGACAGGTGACACGTACGTAAGCATCCTGTCTGGTCAGCTGCATCCATTCACGTCCGTTGTACACTGGACACTGCGATTGCTGCAGATTTATCTCCAGGAACACTCTTCTAAGTTCAAACACTTCCACTGACCACCAAATTCCCCAGACGTGAACATTATTGAGCATACCTGGGATGCCTTTCAACGCGCTGCTCAGAAGAGTTTTCCATCCCCCAGTACGTCTTCGTATTTATGACAGCCTGTACGATTCATGGTGTCAGTTCCCTCCAGCACTGCTTAAGACGTTAGTCGAGTCAATGCCACTACGTGTTGCGACACCTCTGCGTGCTCGCGGTGCGCGATACGCTGTTACATAGGTTTACCAGTGTCCTTGGCTCTTCAGTGTATTTGTGGGGTAATTTAAAGGGTAATGTTTACAGTAACAATACGCATACAAGTAAAGAGTTGAAAAGAATCATTCGCAATGCGCTTGTGGAAATCAGACCAGATGAATTTTGCGAAAGTTTCCAGAAATATTTTGAGACATGTATCGAAGTTTATGGCGAACATTTTCAGCACCTTTATGAACTATTCATCTATTCGTTGTTTTTCATAATAGCAATTTACTACTATGTATTCTGTATTCACAATAAACAAGTGAATTGTCTCTATGTTGCTTATAAGACAAGGGTTCTTTCTTATTTTGGCGACCCTAATCTTCCCATTTACAGCAGTATATTGTTGCGCCCTGAGACAGAGTATCTCATTGTCGCTGACAACAATAAAAATAACAGTGCATGTGCATTGCAGTGTTCTTCGTAGGAAACCGCAGTCTCCATTAAAGAAGCAGTGAGAGAGAGAAGAGTACCGCAGCGCGTCGATATCCGCGCAGAGCTGGCGAGGGTCGAACCAACGCAGTCTCCGCCGAATATGGGTCACCAGGTTTGCGTCCGGGCTGAGTCATCAGACTCGGCCGGGCTGTTTACAGCTTTTATCTCTCGTTATTGTCGTCGCTCGGTGTTACTTCCCGGTAAGAGCCTTATCGTCTTGTTTGACACCTACAATTAATTGCGCCGCAGTGACTGATCTCCGCTGTCTGTGAACAGTATTCAGCGTGCAGGAAATTGTGACGTGACTTCAAATGGCTCTGAGCACTATGTGACCTAACATCTGAGGTCATCAGTCCCCTAGATTCGGGAGGACGGCGAAGGGCGGAATTTGCCGCGCTCATGGAGCGTAAGGGTATCCTTATCTCACTATTGAGCGTAACTAAGCTCAAACCACGCAACCAACTAAACTTCACCGGCTACTGCGTCTATCGCACCGAACGACCGGGCGGCTCCGGTCACGGCGGAACAGCCATCATCATACACAAAGACACAGAACACTCAAACATAGTGCTCCCTGAACTTGAAAAGCTAGAGGCAACCGCCGTCAGGGTCAAGTTCAACGGAGCCTACACTACACTGGTGTCAGTATACAACAGCCCTAAAAACATTAAAACACGCGACATCAGCACAATACTCAACATATCACCGCGCGGAATAGCCCCTGGAGACCTTAACGCAAAACACCCGGACTAGAACTCACGAATACGAAACTCCAACGGCAAGAAACTACACGAACACGCACTAGGACGAAACTACATCACACTAGCGCCGACCGAACCGACGCACATTCCCTACTGGAGGGGACACAGGAGGCGTGTTAGACATGGCCCTCATCAAGGGCATAACAACGACAATCAACGTTGCCGTTGAAAACGATCTGCCCTCAAATCACCAACCCGTTATACTGTACATTGAAGAAACACTGCAGCACATGGAACAACGCAGGATGTTAGACTACAGGCGCGCGAAAGAAACGCTTGACAGTCGCATCCCAACCACTTAACGAGACAGCCCAAATTGACGAGGCAGTTGAAACCCTCACCGGCGCCGTCCAGCACGCAACAGCCGACACCATACCAACCCGCACACCACAACAACACAGTGCCGCCCTGTCCCAGGAACTCCTGGGCCTCATCTCAATGGGGAACCGCCTCAGGAGACATTGGCAGCGTACCAGGCGCCAGCACTTCAAACAGCACATTAACAGGCTCCAGGCTATAATCCGGGAAAAATACAAACATTCATGACACAACAGTGGGACCAGAAACTCGAAGGGCTGCACAGCACGCGACCTGGCGTGTGGCAGCTAGCCCGACACTTCACCAGGGAGAAACTCTACACACCCACGTTACAAAGGCCTGACGGACCAGCATATTCTGCTGAAGAAAAAGCGGAACTGATGGCCCCCACACTCGCAGCGTCATTCATACTATACCTGGATCCCTCAGACCCAGCGTTCACACTTGCTACGGAGCAGGAGGTCACACGCATCTTGGCCCAACCAGCGCGCAACAACATCAGACAAGCTAGTACAGCTGAAGTCAAATGGGCCATCATGCATACCACCCTGGTCATGATGGCATTCAAAACCGTGTCCTCCAGGAGTTCACGGACAAAGTTGTAGACTACCTAAAACACATCACGAATGCCATACTCAAGCACCAACACTTCCCCGCCTTTTGGAAGACGGCCAAGGTCCTGATGTTCAGGAAGCCGGGGAAAGACCACTCCCTCCCACAAAATTAACGACCCATCAGTCTGCTGAGCGCGCTCAGCAAGATAGTTGAGAAGGTAATATCAAAACGACTCACAAGGCACTGCATCACAAACGACACCCTGATACCGGAGCAATTCGGTTTCAGGAATCACCACTCAACAACACAACACTCCTCCGCATCGTTGAATACATAACACATGGATAGCCGGCCGCGGTGGTCTAGCGGTTCTAGGCGCTCAGTCCGGAGCCGCGCGACTGCTACGGTCGCAGGTTCGAATCCTGCCTTGAGCATGGATGTGTGTTATGTCCTTAGGTTAGTTACAGACTACAAACTGCACCCAGAACGGCGGAGTGTTGGCTGGTGATGACCGTAGATGTTAAGTCCCATAGTGATCAGAGCCATTAACACACGGATACAACACAAACAAGGCAATTGGGGCGGTGTTCCTGGACATCGAAATGGCTTTAGATCGTCTATGGCACAACGGCCTAATACGCAAACTTAGCGACGCAGGGTTCCCCGACGGGCTCTTACGTCTCATACACTCATATCTCACGGACAGGAGTTTCAACACCGACGTGCAGGGCAAACAATCGCCACGACATGGTATACAGGCAGGAGTACCACAAGGAAGTATCCTAGGGCCCTTACTGTTTAACCTCTACATTAACGACCTCCCAGCTACACATAACATGACGGTAGCAATCTACGCGGATGACACTGCCATCCTTGCGCAAGATTGGAAGCCATCTAACATTAACTCACGACTACAGACTGCACTCAGAACGGCGGAGCCTTGGCTGGTGAAATGGCGTGTTAGCGTAAACATCGACAAGTGCGAGGCCGTTCTGTTCACTAGAAGACCGAAGCAACTGCAACCCAATAACACTACACACACGCCCAATACGTTTCCGCGAGAAGGTCAAATACCTCGGTGTTTGGCTGGATAGGAAACTACTCTGGGGGGACCACATTCAACACGTGACCAACAAACCTAACGCGAGGCTCAAACAACTCTACCCTATGCTTAACAGGCGTAGCACACTCAACAGGAGGGTGTCTAGGTCCATGTACATGACACTTGTTAGACCTCTGATGACGTACGCAGCCCCTGTCTGGGGATACGCTGCGCCAGCTCGCCTGCGCCGTCTGCAGCTCATACAGGACAAAGTACTGAAAATCATAAGCAACTCTCCGCGCTACACACGCATTGCGGAACTTCACCGGGAATACCGGCTAGATACCATCTTGCAGGTATTCTAAAAACTCTCCACACTACTGTACAATAACACGAGACACTCGCGCAACACGTTTTATCCTTTCTCTGGGTAACTACGACCACAACCATAGATGGAAGCATAACAGACCAAAGACATTACTGGCTAGGAACTAAACATCTATGGTCCATAGAACGCTAACACGACAGTACTGGCGACCCCTTGCAACACAGTTATTACTGGAAACCCAGATGTGCGACCAGCCAAAAAACAGGCAACCGCAGGGAAACCGTACTGTACACAACACGCAAACCAGCCACAGACACCCCATACACCGTCTGTGAGTCGATCTATGGCCGATCGCCCACTAATCTACAACGACCTTGAACTGTTGCAGGGACGCAGCAACCGCAGCAAGCGCCGCAACAAGCTCCAACAACGACAAAGGTAACGATGCACGATACCTCGAGCTAACTCAACCACACCTTGCATGCACTGTCGCAGATAGCAAGCCGCTACTGCCCTTACTACCCGTCCTACTGTCGCAGAGGTTTTTTCCCTTGGCACCTGCCTTGGTACTTTTTTTCCTCTGCCCTTACAACCGCTACTCTTCAATCGTTTTCGACCACTGCTATCTCCTGATGGACCATGTTAATGAGTAATCTTACCCAGACGCATGGACAACATCACAGCCCGCATCCTGTGACGCCTGATTCAAAAACTAACATGTTTACGGAGGTGACAGTAGAGCGTTTGGTTTGGTCACCACGTTCGTGTGGGCGTGGAGGGGTTCCATCCTTTATAAGGTTCAATCCCGCGCCCGGAACCCTTATTTAGGTTTTCCGTGATTTCCCTAAATCACTCCAGGCAAATGCCGGGATGGTTCCTCTGAAAGGGCACGGCCGACTTCCTTCCCCATCCTTCCCTAATGCCGGCCGCGGTGCCGAACGATTCTAGGCGCTTCAGTCAGGAACCACGCGGCTGCTACGGTCGCAGGTTCGAATTCTGCCTCAGGCATGGATGTGTGTGATGTCCTTAGGTTTAAGTAGTTCTAAGACTAGGGGACTGATGATCTCAGATGTTAAGTCCCATAGTGCTTAGAGCCATTTGATCATTTGAACCTTCCCTAATCCGATGAGACCGATGACCTCGCTATCTGGTCTCCTTCCCCAAACAACCCAACCCAAGTCCCTTAGAACTTAGAACTACTTAAACCTAACTAACTTAAGGACATCACACACATCCCTATCCGAGACAGGGTTCGAACTTGCAACCGTAGCGGTCGCGCGGTTTCGCACTGAAGCGCTTAGAACCGCTCGGTGAGTGACGCTTTAGCGGTATCCTTAACGTATTATTTAGAAAACGACCATCTTTCGTGCAGATATTTGAAGACAAAACTCAAATCACTCTGTTGTCAAGCAGTCTGCGCTATCTTTAGCGCCAACATAGCATGGATAAAGCCAGTTAAGTTGGAAACACAGTCATTCGATCGCAGGTCTGAAAGAACGCACTGACGTAAAATTGATTACATTGTTATCTATATGTATATGTGTTTTTTGTGTTTGGATGTTTTGATTCAAATCAAGAAATACGTTGAGGTATGTTTTTGATATTCAGCAAGTGGTTCCTCTGATTTGCAAGGAAACTTGCAAAGAGATATTTCACCATTTATGCCCCCAATCCCCCCCAAAAAAGTAATTCTGATCGAAATGAAAGAGATGTTGTTCATGTAATGAAGGTAATGAACGACTTTATTTCAACTGTTCTGGATTTACGTTCGCTTTCCATCTGATGGAAAATCATAGTGCCACCTGTTTCTTAAAAGTATGTAGGTTCAGATACCGTGTGGCTGTAATTAAAGCGCAGCTATTCACAGATGTCCAGTGGTCTGTAATAATCGTGAGACAGCGAAACTTCGTAGATTTGTTAATGCGTCAACGCGGAAACGATTTACGCTTGAAAAAAATTGGTTCCAATATTGGCCACCAGGAGCAAGTTTGGCACTATACAGCGTCTTGTCGACGTTTTCGTTACTCACATTGAACAAACTGTGTAAGCTGTGGATAAATTAACATTATGTCTTTTTAACTTGCCTGACCCTTTCGGCCCAAGTCCCGTTCCAAATCCATTACATATGGAAACATTTCTATGCGTCTTTCTTGCATTCACAGTACCAGATTTCAACCTTGTTAGCGAAGTGTAAACGCATTAGCATATTTACCTCGTTTCGCAGCCATACGATAATTACTCTCTGTGAGTAGTTGCACTTTAATAATAACCACTCCAGCTCCGTTGTTCACTTGGAGTGAAATTTCTTTAACTAAATGTGAAATTAATGACAGTGAAGTATTACCTTTCTATTTAAAATATTTACTGTCCGAATTCACTCAAACCGTTGCGTGCAGAATGTTTCAAATTTCGCCATTTCAAATGTAAGCTCGTTTTCATTATTAAAATTATACATTATTCCTTTTTCAGAATTGTTATTTTTCGTCAAAGCACTTTTAAATTCGTTTTGTGAACGCATGTAGGACATTGGGTTGGATTGGGGAGCGCTCTGCACTTTGAGAACCACTGGAGTAATTCAGAAATTTGAAACAGCTAAACCTCATCAAGTAGGACATACGATTGCAAGTATCAGGGCACACGTTAAATTCTGTAAAATGGATGTAAAATACAGACTTGGAATGGTAAGTAAAGTCGTTTCTACAAGTAATAAGTAGCGTTACGGAAGTGAATCGTGGACAATGAAAAATATAGGCAATAAGTGGAGATGGTAGAGCTTGGGTAACTAATGAAGAGGTAGTGAAAATAGTGAAAATTTTCTCTCCAATACGGTCCTTAGTCATTCCAACAAGGAAAAGCTGCACTGTGAAACGTGTTATGTATAGTAATTACAGTCCCACTCCACAAGAGAAATTATGAGAAGAAAATGCAAACAATAAAACAAGTAACTGTCAACAACTGGTGTGAAAAATTGACGTTAGACTGGCTATATTACACTATTAAAGCTAAAAAAACAACACAGAAGCAATCCAGGAAAAGGTATAGCAACAGCCCACATATAAAAACATATACCCCTCCAAGTAAATTCAAACAACTCAGCGTACAACAGAGACAAATTACATGGAGCAGACACATGTGAACTTAACGGCCAAAGCTGCAATGCAGTGTACATAGAAATGACCAGCGGAATTGTAGAACAAGATGTAAAAATTGTATCATATGATGGAAGATAGTATTCAAGAGCACCCATACGAGAGTTTGTACGGGGGTGAGCGATCCTGACCTAAAGATGGATTATTTTTAACATTCTTGAAGACGAATGCTGGCTTGCAAGTAACCATAAAAATGTGGTGGCCGCGCGGGATTAGCGGAGCGGTCTAAGGCGCTGCAGTCATGGACTGTGCGGTTGCTCCCGGTGGAGGTTCGAGTCCTCCCTCGGGTACGGGTGTGTGCGTTTGTCCTTAGGAAAATTTAGGTTAAGTAGTGTGTAAGGTTAGGGACCGATGACGTTAGCAGTTAAGTCCCATCAGAAAAAAATTTTGTGGTTCAGCCCCTGGTGAAAAACTACGTATTACCAACTTTTAAATCATCTAGTTAAGCCTCTAATAGCACCTTTTAAATCATGTCCTTGAAAGAAAAACAGCTGATTATATTAAATTTTTTCTTGCACTGAGAGATGGGAGAGGGGGTCACTCCCCCTTCTCAGTCCCGGAGCATGGTCGCCCTGAAGTATAGTCATCATCATATAAAAATAGGGCGAGATGGAGTTTTTTCCTTGTTATTTCATCTCCCTCGTCCCATATGGGCGGAGTGGACTATCAGCGGTAGAATATTCCGCCCCTCAACCTATACCCACCCTCCCACACACCCACTCACCCACCCACCCACCCACACACACCATCAGCAAGTGACATATAGAATGGCCACGAGAGAGAATTTTTGTTGTTCCTATTTGGTGTTGTTATCGCTCCTGGAAGGGTACATAATGGGAGTGAACTGCGTCAGATGTTGAGTGAGCAGTGTGAATGACACGAAGATTCCATGTACTCGTATGAAACTTAGCTATTAGCGTCTGACAGGGTTTGAAAGGAACCTCATTGTGGGTCTCCGTTTGGCCGCTTGGTCGGACAGTACAATATCCAGATTTGTCAGGCATTCCGATGTGACAGTGGACTGATGTTGGACAGCATAGGAAGCACTCTCGTCATCAACGTTTCGGTCCACCACGTCTCATCACTACATGGGAGGATCACCGTATTGTTTTCCAAGTAAATCATAAATCTGCGCCTCTCAACCAAAAGGAGTAATGCACTCCCTGTAACATTCTCTATCATCCCACAACATTGGTTGGAGACTGAGAGCAACCGGGTTAAGGAATTACTGTGCCATGCGCTGCTGCTAATACCAGAGCACGAACAGCTGCATTTGATGCCGCGTGGGATTAGCCGAGCGGTCTAAGGCGTGCAGTCATGGACTGTGTGGCTAGTCCCGGCGGAGGTTCGAGTCCTCCCTCGGGCATGGGTTTGTGTGTTTGTCCTTAGGATAATTTAGGTTAAGTAGTTTGTAAGTTTAGGGACTGATGACCTAAGCAGTTAGATCCCATAAGATTTCACACACATTTGAACATTTTTTTTTTTGGTTCCGTGACAGGGAAGTATGAACTACTGATGAATGGTTTTGCATTACAGCGATGAATTGCGATTCTGCATTACCCACTGCCACCATGGTCGATGAGTGTGGCAGCGACGTGGGGAGAGGTCTCATTCTCCTAACGTTTTGGAGAGGTACAGCTGTTACTCCCGGTGCCATAGTGTGGGAGCCATTAGGTATGACTTCTGGCCTCAGCTGGCAGTGACTGAGAGAATTTTGACTCCATGACGGTAGGTCAGGGACATCCTGCGTCCTCTTGTGTTACCTTACACGTGACTGTGCCGTGGTGCCACCTTTTAGCAGAACAACGCTCGTACACACATGACACGTGTCTCTATGAAATGCCAGCGTAATGCTGAGGTACTTCTGTAGCCCTCACGATCTCTACATCTGTCCCGATAGAAAATACGTGGATCCAGCTTGGATGTCAACTCTGTCCCATTGCCAGTATACAGATTGTCTCAAATCAAATGACTCTGATCACTATGGGACTTAACATCTGAGGTCATCAGTCCCCTAGACTTAGAACTACTTAGAGGCAGCAAAGTCATACTGATCAGTGGGCTCATGTTGCCAAGTTCTTTGTAAATTACACTCGATTAGGTAATCACTACATTCCAATCACTTCTCCTCTCAAACTGTAAATTTTCATTGTTTCCTCCTCTCCTTCTGGGTGCTTAACTTTCTTGTCAGGTGATGTACATTCTTTAGTCGGCAACACTACACTAAATAAACATTACAACATTTGAGAACGGCGTGTGACAATTTGTATGCTGTGGCAACAAGATTTCGTAGTGGCCTAGACAGCGGAATAGCTTTACCAGGTGAACAACAAGCCTACATGTAAATGACGCCAACACTGTACCGGAAATTACTCTGGGGGGACCACACACAACACATGACCAACCGAGCAAGCGCGAGGCTCAAACAGCTCTACCCTATGTGTCTGGGGATACGCTGCGCCCACACGCCTGCGCCGTCTGCAGCTCATACAAAACAAAGTATTCAAAATCATAAGCAATGCTCCACGATACACACGCATTGCGAACCTCTCACGGAGGTAATCCACAAACTCACCACAAGACTATACAGAAACTCGAGGCATTCGCAGAACCCGTTTATTCTGAATCTGGGTAGCTACGACCACAACCATAGATGGTAACATAAAATACCAAGAGACATACTTGTAAGGACCTAACATTTATGGCCAAGTACACGCAAACACAACGGTACAGGTGAGCCCCTGTTAATCAGAGGCCATTACTGGATATCCAGCTGGAATACACTGCCGAATAACTGGAACCACGCAGGGAAACCGAACCGTACACTGCATGCATACAAGCTCCACACATCCCCTACACAGAGAGATGATCTATGGCCGATCTCCCACTACTGTATAACGATCTTGATTGTTCCAGGAATGCAGCGGCTGCAGCAAACTGGGCTACATCGCCATCGCTTGCCACGGTAATGATGCATGATACCCATACTAACAAACCCAGCCTTGCATGAACCATCGCAGCTAGTAAGCCACTACTGCTCTTACTACCCATCCCACTGTCGCAGAGTTTTTTTTTCCACGGCGCGAGCCTTGGCACTTTTTCCCCTCTGCTCTTCAAATTGTCACCCTCATTCAAGTTTCGTCCACTATCTATCACCTGATGGACCGTGTAAATGCGTAGTCTTACCCAGACACACGGATAACATCACAGCCCAGCATCCTGTGATCCACCTATTAGATAACTAACATGTTGACGGAGGTGACAGTATAACTTTTGGTCTGGTCACCACGTTGGTGCGGGCGTGGAGGGGCCCCATCTCTCTCAAACTTTCCGTAAGTAATAAAACGTACGTATTGAGCAAGAAAGTCTAGGACAATAGCTGTTTGCGGCATAACGTTAAAATGCCACAATATAAAAGACGGATCAACTAAAACCTGTGTACCCCTTTTAATTCCTGAACGTTTAACATAACAAGGAGGGGCTATTATTCCAGGCTCCCCCATTTTATCAAGTCATTCTACCTGTTACTTGTTTCATCAAAAGTTGTTTACGTAACATGCCTATGTACACACATCTGAAACAGTTTTCCTAAGCCCCTTCAAAGAAACTAGAAGCTAGCATATAGTTCCGTTTCTATAAATCGTAGCTGACATTAGATCGATGTCGTAAGAAGCAGGGTCAAGAGTGAACACGTTTTGTACTAGTAGTGCAGATTAATCTTCTTGCTACGTAATTAGGACTACAGATGATGACACAAGAGCCTTATTTGATAGAGTTTACACAGTAACAGCCATTCAACTTTAAAACATTTCTTGGATATTTTTGCGAGACGTTTCAGCGGCGACATTTAACAAGTGTTATTCCAGTGTACTCGTTTTTGCATGGTTTTCGAATGTCATTAAAAAAGTATATCTTTCCATAAGAAATAAAGCAGAGTCCCGCTAATCCGAACCCCGGTAATCCGAACGTTCGGTTAATCCGAGCATGAAAAATGTTAGTCTAAGTTTGGAAAACTGTGCACTAAACTGATGTACAAATACACTATTTTAATTTACACAGTACAGCATACATGCATTAGAAAAAAAGGCAAGAAATCATTAGGTTTAAACAATGCATGACAATGAAAGAAAAGCTGTCAAACTTACTAAAATACAGCGGACATTTTATCCCTACTTTTTAGATGACAAAAACTCAGTCATTGTTTTCTGGTGTAATGAAGACAGTCTGTCATATGACGCATAGTTGCGCCATCGTCTCATAAACATCAAATCAGCAGGTATAGCAGTGCGCTGTCCAGATAACGTAGCGCGAGGTCAAGGACTTGTGCTGCGTCAGTGTGTGGTACCAGCTGTCCTTTGTCGCTTTCAGGCTCATTGTCACTTCCGTCACAGCAGTCCACTTCTTCCTGGTCTTGACTCACAGCAGCAACTAAATCAGTGTCAGTAAGGTTCTCCACATATGCCCCACACATGCCATCCACTCACCTACGTCTCCTACACTAGCTTCTTCACATCCAGGGATTGTCTATCATTTGTAGTAGATTTTCCTCTTCATTTTCAACTAGGTTGTCCTGAAATTCAAGAGATGTCCACAGTTTTCTCCATGGGGTTTTCTCAGAGTATTTCCTGAAATATTCTGCCATGCCTCAGTGGCCCAGTAAATAACATCCTTCACATTGGTCTTTTTTATTTTACTCACTGAAGGAATGCTATCTTCTTGGATCAATATTCTTAAAAATTGTTTATTGTAAATCAGTTTTAATGTTTTCTGTACGTCATGGTCTAACGGCTGTAGAAGTGGTGTAACATTCGGCGGCAAAAACGTCCCTACAATTTCTCCAGCACACAATAGTTCAGTGCTGGAGTGAGATGGCGCGTTATCAGTCGAAAGAATTGCACGGGGTGTCAGACGATTTTCCTTAGGAAACCGTCGAACAAAGGGAACAAACCGGCCGTGAAACGATTCTTTGAACAGCTTACCATCCATCTGGAAGCGATAATATTCAGGCAGGGACTTCTTGTTGCAGTTTTTAGAAGCTCTGGGCCTAGCAGATTAACCAATCAGCATTAAAGGCAGCTTGTGATTGCCAGCAGCGTTGTTGAACGCTAATAAAGTTACACGGTCTTTGCACATTTTACAACTAGGAGCATGATCTTCTGCTTTTGATGCCAGGCTTTTTGTTGGCAATGCTCTAAAATTAAGGACAGTCTCGTCAGCGTTATTAATTTGTTGGGGAGAACACTTTTCCTCTCTTATTTTTTTTCAAATTCACCCAAGTATTCCTTCGCTGCATCACGGTCAGAAGAAAGCTTCTCTCCAGTAATTGTTAGCTGACGGATTCCATAACGTTTTATGAATGTGCCCAACCAACCAGTACTCGCACTAAAAAACTCATCACCATTGATTAACTTGTTCAGGTACACAAATGGCTCAAATGGCTCTGAGGACTGTGGGATTTAACATCTGAGGTCATCAGTCCCCTAGAACGTAGAACTACTTAAACCTAACTAACCTGAGGACATCACACACAGCCATGCCCGAGGCAGGGTTCGAACCTGCGACCGTAGCGGTCGCGCATTTCCAGACTGTAGCGCCTAGAATCGCTCGGCCAAACAGGCCGGCGTTCAGGTACACAACCTTCTCCTGAACCTGTGTAAACCAACGGAAAAGAGCTTCATCCACTTTATCGTACTGGGGCTGTTTCAAAGTCTGCTGAATTTCGAGCGTTTTTTTCTCTAACACTGAACCGCGGATTTATCTTCAAAGAATATTCTCAAAATTTTATTTTATCTGCTAGCGATTTATCAAGAACATTAACACATTTAATCACACTATGTGATCGTGAAAGTAGTTGCCAGGGAGTAACTGATGGAATCATAATTGAATTGCTTTTAACAAATGGAAATTTTATTCCCTAAAGCGTTAAAGAAATATATTTAAAATTATAAGCAGAAAGCACCCTCTAAATATAAAGTTACAATCTTTTCATAGGCAGAAAGAAACAAATTTTTGAGTGTATGAGCTTTCAGGCTGAGAACCTTGCCGCTCCCTTTTGACACGGCCGTAGTCGCGACCGCTCGTAACAACCTCTGAAGGACTACACTGGTGCAAATCTGCAATACACCAGATTACTTTAAATTAGAAGTATTAACAATTCACACAAGCACACAAACTATGCACCTCGTAGGAGGGATGGAAATGGTACAAAACACTAAAATTAAAAGATTAACTTGCCACCGAAGGTGCAACTTGATCTTAACTTCTAATGAAAGTCTTATGGTAGAAGGGTGGCAACTTTATATAGTAAAATGACCATTTAAATAAAAGCCCATGAAATGCAACCTTATATAAAATTATACAAGGTTGGCCACACGAATTAACATGCTCTACAGTACACATATAGCGCCTCTCAAAATGGTAGGCAAGATAAAAACATATTTCAGGAATTAGGCCGTTACATTCCAAGAAATGAACTTGTCAAAACACTGAATCCGACAAACACGACAGAGGCAGCTACTAACGTACGGCAGATTGATAGGGAGATTACCGAACAACCTGAACCACAGGTTGCTCTAACCCGCCCCTACTCCACAAGGGAAAAACGGACCACCCAATTCATAAATAACCACCTTCCCGCGGGTGGACAAACGGAGAAGAATGGTGGGACGACCCCAAAACAAAGCGGCTGGTGATCTCACCAAGAAAACAAGTAGAATTTAACAAGTAAATAAGTAAATGAAACAACATATCACCATATAGTCTAGAAACATATCACCAATCACTTCTAATAAACTGCGATTTCTGGAGAGCATCTGGCGCAGCACCCCCCCCCCCCCCCCTCCCCCCCAAATCGCTCTCCCGAATCGTCCGTTGCCAGCTGCTACACGGACACAGGAAGGCGCGCCGATCTTCCGTCTCACAGCGTCGCAGCTCGCACCGGCCAGACCGATGTCGTGGGTTGACTCCTGTTGTTCTCGTGTCGGCCGCGAAGCCACTACTCCCCGCTATACGGCGCGGCCCACTGGACTCACGTGGCGTCCTCACATGCGCCGATGCTCAAGGCGGACAAGTCATCTTGTGTCTCAGTGCGCGACCAACCAACCGATAATGACCGTTGCCTGAGCACCTCGAGCAGACTGGCGGCCTAACGCGCAGACTCAGATGCCGGAACTAAGCCACGACAGGGTGACCACTCGCTGAGTTCTCTTACTGGCGGAGTGGAAAGACTCTCATTTATCTGGCTTTAAAGATTGATCCGAACGAAATACATATTAGCACTCCGGACGACAGACAGACACTAAATGTCTCACAAATTCGGACAAGAGACAGACTAGCAAGCTGGGGTCGAGAGACTGAGCCAGACTGACTCCACCCAGACTGACCCGACTAACGATCCGACATAGACTCACTCCAACTAACTCAGACTGACCCCGACTGATCGACTCGCGAGCTCATAGCGCTCCTTAAATGCACGTGAACAGGCAACCTTTCCCCTTTCCCACGAGAGGGAGACACCAAAGCTGCGATTGCCACAGCGGCGCCACCGCCAGAACGGAGAGCGACTGCTTCACACTACGCGCTGCGGCGCGTTCTTCAAAACAGCAAATTTTCACCACGGCTCAAAGACGTTGCGCAGGACTGTTCAAGCCTCACTCGGTTCTTCGTCCAGTTACAAATGGTTGCTTTACCGACACCCAGTTCCGTTGCCAGTTTAGATACATTCTCGCCATTCTCTGTCCGCTTCAAAGCATTCTGTTTTTCTTTGAGAGTTAACGTTGTATATTTCCGTTTACTCACGATGAAAAATACGTACACCACTACACCTGAACGAATACAGTACAACTGTTATGCGTGCCAGCGATCGATAACTAACATAACCAAGCGCTTTGCGAACCAACTGGCACTGCACTGACCTCACACACTGCAAAGGTTTCAACAATGCACAACAACAAGGGCAGGGAGGGACAGTGAACCATTGTTCCCACACTTGTTCTCATTTGTTACCATGGTGTACCTACTTATCTGCGTGGTATAATTCATTCTAGAAACTCGTCACCGTAATTCCGGCTAATCTGAAGAAATCTGTAATCCGAACAAGGTCTGGTCCCAATTAATTCGGATTAACGGGACTCTACTGTACTTCCTCCAATATTTTGGTTGGCAGAAGGGTTTATTACCGTAAAACAAAATTGAAAACCTTGTTTCTAACCACTGAATGCGGATCTGTGGTAAAAGTAATTTTAATTACTTTATATTTCTATGTTGTCCTGCCGTGACACACCGGGCCATCAGTCCAGGTTGCTGGGCCGAATGTCGGGCGATACTCACATTGCGATCTCACCTCTCTCCAGGGCGTCTCCGGACACGTCTTCGGTAGTTCAAATGGCTCTGAGCACTATGGGACTTAACATCGGAGGTCATCAGTCCCCTACACATAGACCTACTTAAACCTAACTAACCTAAGGACATCACACACCTCCATGCCCGAGACAGGATTTGAACCTGTGACCGCAGCAGCAGACTGAAGCGGCCGGTGGGCTGTGGGATGTAAACAGGTTTTTGAGCACGGGTGTGATTTGTATGTACGCAGCCGGTGACATTTTTTTGCAGGATGTATTTACTTTTAACGCAAATAAATGACTGAATAAGTGATAAAGTGCTAGATTGAAATGTTTTTGGATTCACGGAAATATTCACACCTTTGCGTTAAAGCAGAAAGCAAACTGACGGCATCGCGGAGCTGCCGTGTGGTTTGAGGCGCCATGCCACGTATTCAGCGGTCTCTCCCACCGTAGGTTCGATTCCTCCCTTGGGCATGGGTTGTGTGTTGTTCTTAGCATAAGTTAGTTTAAGTAGTGTGTAAGTCTAGGGACTGATAACCTTAGTAGTTTGGTCCCTTAGGAATTCACACACATTTGAACGTTTGAAGAAACTGACGATAAAATTTGGCGACATTTCTTTCTTTTTCACGTACCGTTATAAGTATATTTGCGCTTAACTCTGTACTGCTGCACGGGATTACCCGAGAGGTTTAAGGCGCTGCAGTCATGGATTGTGCGGCTGGTCCCGGCGGAGGTTCGAGTCATCCCTCAGGCATGGGTGTGTGTGTTTGTCCTTAGGATAATTTAGGTTAAGTAGTGTGTAAGCTTTGGGACTGATGACCTCAGGAGTTAAGTCTCTTAAGATTTAACACACATTTGAACATTTTTTTTGTATTCCGCTGCGGCACCGGGTCGGCATGGTTAAGGATTGATTTGGCGTGGTTTCCATCGTTACGCCCTAAGCAATTAAGTCCCATAAAATTTCACACACATTTGAACATTTTTTTGCATCCCGCTGCGGCGCCGGGTCGGCATGGTTAAGGATTGATTTGGCATTGTTTCCGTCGTTACGCCCTATAACGAAATGGGTGCACTTCTACTGTGTGAGCACAGTGTTAGTCGTGTGAAAGTGAGCGAAAGTTGTTTAATGTTTGCCAACCGTGTAAATGAGGTTGGACTAAGGTACCAACTTGGTACTGACCTAGTGGGATGTACACTCCTGGAAATTGAAATAAGAACACCGTGAATTCATTGTCCCAGGAAGGGGAAACTTTATTGACACATTCCTGGGGTCAGATACATCACATGATCACACTGACAGAACCACAGGCACATAGACACAGGCAACACAGCATGCACAATGTCGGCACTAGTACAGTGTATATCCACCTTTCGCAGCAATGCAGGCTGCTATTCTCCCATGGAGACGATCGTAGAGATGCTGGATGTAGTCGTGTGGAACGGCTTGCCATGCCATTTCCACCTGGCGCCTCAGTTGGACCAGCGTTCGTGCTGGACGTGCAGACCGCGTGAGACGACGCTTCATCCAGTCCCAACCATGCTCAATGGGGGACAGATCCGGAGATCTTGCTGGCCAGGGTAGTTGACTTACACCTCCTAGAGCACGTTGGGTGGCACGGGATACATGCGGACGTGCATTGTCCTGTTGGAACAGCAAGTTCCCTTGCCGGTCTAGGAATGGTAGAACGATGGGTTCGATGACGGTTTGGATTTACCGTGCACTATTCAGTGTCCCCTCGACGATCACCAGAGGTGTACGGCCAGTGTAGGAGATCGCTCCCCACACCATGATGCCGGGTGTTGGCCCTGTGTGCCTCGGTCGTATGCAGTCCTGATTGTGGCGCTCACCTGCACGGCGCCAAACACGCATACGACCATCATTGGCACCAAGGCAGAAGCGACTCTCATCGCTGAAGACGACACGTCTCCATTCGTCCCTCCATTCACGCCTGTCGTGACACCACTGGAGGCGCGCTGCACGATGTTGGGGCGTGAGCGGAAGACGGTCTAACGGTGTGCGGGATCGTAGCCCAGCTTCATGGAGACGGTTGCGAATGGTCCTCGCCGATACCCCAGGAGCAACAGTGTCCCTAATTTGCTGGAAAGTGGCGGTGCGGTCCCCTACGGCACTGCGTAGGATCCTACGGTCTTGGAGTGCATCCGTGCGTCGCTGCGGTCCGATCCCAGGTCGACGGGCACGTGCACCTTCCGCCGACCACTGGCGACAACATCGATGTATTGTGGAGACCTCACGCCCCACGTGTTGAGCAATTCGGCGGTACGTCCACCCGGCCTCCCACATGCCCACTATACGCCCTCGCTCAAAGTCCGTCAACTGCACATACGGTTCACGTCCACGCTGTCGCGACATGCTATCAGGTTAAAGATTGCGATCGAGCTCCGTATGCCACGGCAAACTGGCTGACACTGACGGCGGCGGTGCTCAAATGCTGCGCAGCTAGCGCCATTCGACGGCCAATACCGCGGTTCTTGGTGTGTCCGCTGTGCCGCGCGTGTGATCATTGCTTGTACAGCCCTCTCGCAGTGTCCGGAGCAAGTATGGTGGGTCTGACACACCGGTGTCAATGTGTTCTTTTTTCCATTTCCAGGAGTTTAGTAAACCGCCTAAAATCCACATTCAGGGTGCCCGGCAAATCATCCCTCGTCGTTAACCCGCTGGGTGGATTTCATCCGTGGGTGGCGCACGGCACTGTCTCGGAAGCGGAGCTTTACCATACTCGGCTATTTTGACCGGTTCTCTTCTGTAATGAACTACTTATCACAATTCTGACCTGCATAGGTCTGGGATGATCAACAAGTCATACCCTGGGGTGAAAAAGTCATGGAATACCTCCTAACATCGTGTCTGACCCCATTTGCCGGCGCAGCGCAGCAACTGGACGTGGCATGGAGTCAACAAGTCGTAGGAGATTCCCTGTAGAAATATTGAGCCATGCTGCCTCTGCAGCGGCCAATAACTGTTAAGTGTTCCGTTTCTCGATTTTACGCCGAACTGGCCTTTCGATTATGTCCCATAAATGTTCGATGGGATTCATGTCAAGCGTTTTGGTGGCGAAACCATTCGTTCGAATTTTCCAGAATATTCCTCAAATATATTGCTAACAATAGTGGCCCGGTGATATGGCGCATTTCCATCCATAAACATTCCATCCCTGATTAGAGACATTAAGTCCATGAATGGCCGTAAATGGTCTCCAAGTAACCGAACACAATGATCGGTTCAGTTGGACCAGAGGACCTAGTGTATTCCACGTAAACACAGTCCAGCTCACACCATTATGGGGCTACCACAAGGTTGTATAGTGCGTTGTTGCCAGCTTGGGTCCATGGCTTCCTGAGGCCTGTGCCACACTCGAATCCTGCGATCAACTTTTACCAACCAAAATTGGGACCAATCTGACCAGATCACGCTTTTCCAGTCGTCTAGTATCCAACCGTCCTGAAACCAGAAGAGGCACTGCAGGCCATGTCGTACTGTTAGCACTCGCGTCGGTCGTCTGCTGGCATAGCATTAACACCAAATATCCTAACTTTTCGTCATTCGTCCCACTTTGATTTGTCCTCTGATTTCACGATGTGTTGCTTGTCTGTTAGCACTGGCAACTGAACGCAAACGACGGTCGCTAAGTGAAGGGCGTCATCCACTGTGTTGTCCGTGGTGAGAGGAAATGCCTGAAATTTGGTATTCTCGGCACACTGTTGACACCCGGTATCACGGAATAGTGAGTTCCATAACGATTTCCGAAATGGAATACCTAATGCGTCTAGCTTCAACTACCATTCCGCTTTCAGAGTCTGTTAACTGCTGCAGTGGGGCCATAATCACATCGGAAGACCCTTTTCACATGAGTCACCTCAGTACAAATTATATACACAGCTGGCCATTAAAATTGCAACACCAAGAAGAAATACAGATGATAAACGGGTATTCATTCGACAATTATATTATACCAGAACTGACATGTGATGACATTTTCACGCAATTTGGATGCATAGATCCTGATAAATCAGAACCCAGAGGAACCACCTCTGGCCGCAATAACTGCCTTCATACTCCTGGGCATTAAATAGGACAGAACTTGGATGGCGTGTACAGGTACAGCTGCCCATGCAGCTTCAATACGATACCACAGTTCATCAAGAGTAATGACTGGCGAGTTGTGTCGAGCCAGTTACTCGGCCACCATTAACCAGACGTTTTCAGTTGGCGAGAGATCTGGAGAATGTGCTGGCCAGGGCAGCAGTCGGACATTTTCTGTATCCAGAAAGGCCCGTAATGGCCCTGCTACACGCTGTCGAACATTATTCTGCTGAACTGTAGGGTTTCGCAGGGATCGAATGAAGGGTAGAGCCACGGGTCGTAACACATCTGAAATGTAACGTCCACTGTTCAAAGTGCTGTCAATTCGAACAAGAGGTGACCGAGACCTGTAACCAATTGCACCCCTTACCATCACGCCGGGTGATACGCCAGTATGGCGGTGAAGAATACACGCTTCCAATGTGCGTTCACCTCGATGTCGCCAAACACGGATGCGATCATCATGATGCTGTAAATAGAACCTGGATTCATCCGAAAACATGACGTTTTGCCATTCGTGCAGCCAGGTTCGTTGTTGAGTACACAATCGCAACCGCTTCTATCTGTGATGCAGCGTCAAGGGTAACCGCAGCCATGGTCTCCGAGTTGATAGTCCATGCTGCTGCAAACGTCGTCTAACTGCTCGTGCAGATGTTCGTTGTCTTGTAAACGTCCCCATCTGTTGAATCAGGGATCGAGACGTGGGTGCACGATCCGTTACAGCCATGCGGATAAGATGCCTGTCATCTCGACTGCTAGTGATACGAGGCCGTTGGGATCCAGCACGATGTTCCGTATTACCCTCCTGAACCCACCGATTCCATATTCTGCTAACAGTCACTGGATCTCGACCAACGCGAGCAGAAATGTCGCGATACGATAAACCGCAATCACGATGGGCTACAATCCGACCTTTATCATAGTCGGAAACATGATAGTACGCATTTCTCCTCCGTACACGAGGCACCACAACAAAGTTTCGCCAGGCAACGCCGGTCAACTGCTGTTTGTGTATGAGAAATCGGTTGGAAACTTTCCTCATGTCAGCACGTTGTAGGTGTCGCCACCGGCGCCAACCCTGTGTGAATGCTCTGAAAAGCTAATCATTTGCATATCACAGCATCCTCTTCCTGTCGGTTAAATTTCGCATCTGTAGCACTTTAACTTCTTGCTGTAGCAATTTTAATATATATATATATATATATATATATATATATATATATATATAACGACATTTGTCACCTAAGCGTATAATAAAAAGGCAACATTGAAACAGAAAATTGGTTACATGGTCTTCTTTTATGTGTAATTTAAATTATGATTCCCCTCGTAGCTCAGGACAGGGGGCGCCTGCTTCCAAGATGAACACTGCAGATTGCTGGTATCGGACAAAGCGGTCTTCACGTTTCGGTAGTCGCAGCGCTGAGCATCGTCAGGCGTGTGAGACGTCCTTTTGCAGGTTCCGGGAAGGAGCCACCTGTGGCGAGACGAGCTGAATGGGGGGCTCACGCGCGGGCTGGCACGTGCGGAGGCGCCGCCGTCAATGGGAGCGACGTGCGGCGATGACGAGGGCAGGCCAGCCCAGCCCAGGGCAGGGCACGGCTGCGCGCCCATTCACAGACGGAGGCAAAAGTTCAGAGTTGAGCAGGTCGCGCGTCGCCAGCGCTGTGAAGTTCAGGGTTCAGCCGGTCTGCAGGTCCCCGGGTGCCGCGAGGCATGCGGCCTTGCGAGCGGCCGCAAACACTCCTCGCGCTGCGTGGAATTACACCGCTGGCCAAAAATATACAATTATTGCGTTGTATGTAGTGAGTAGAACCCGGCAGGTGATTCGGGAAGACGACGGTTCAATCCCGTCTCCGGCCATCCTGATTTAGGTTTTCCGTGATTTCCCTAAATCGTTTCAGGCAAATGCCGGGATGGTTCCTTTGAAAGGGCACTGCCGATTTCCTTCCCAATCCTTCCCTAACCCGAGCTTGCGCTCCGTCTCTAATGACCTCGTTGTCGACGAGACGTTAAACACTAACCACCACCACCACCATAACCTGATGTTCCAGAAATTACGCTCAGTGGAAGAGGAGTCAAAACAAGGCAATACGTGTTTTGGCTTACCCGTAGATAGTCAACCGTTTCTGAGAAAAAGCTGTCATAGTTTCTGACGTAATTTCCTTGTCGTTTACCGGTCGATAACGTCAGGTTAAGTGATGGCAATACAGTTACTGCAGCGGTGTGGTTGTGATCGACGGGTTATTAATGTCGTGCAACAATTCGTCGCGGGCATTACAACCAGAGTCAGCGTTAATGGACAGCTTGCTCAACGCATCGAGGTCCAAAGAGGAGTGCCACAGGGGAGCCCTCTCTCCATGATGTAATTTGTTTTATCGCTCGAGACACTCTTACGCTCTACTCATGACAAACTTGCAGGCCTTCGTGGTTCGTGACGAGGACGTCGGAGTGTTACTGCGCAACGACAGAGGCGTATCAACCCTCAAGACCGCGGTAGACAAGTACTGTCGTGCTTCCGGTGCTAAAATCAACGCCGATAAATGCACCTTTGTCAACATTCGAGGATTCGACGCAGTTATTGTACCTTGGGCGAAGCGTGTCGAAGCCCACACCACTCTGGGGACTATTATCAACAAATGCCCGCTAAAAATAAATGCAAAAAATTGGAAGCAGGTCACCAATAAAATGCAAGGTGCCATCTATGAAAATAATTGGCGTTCCGTTGACATTCTCCAACGCATACGACTCCTCAGCAGTTATATATTCAGTAAAGTGTACTATAGGGCCTAAATATTTCCAGTCCCCAAGATGCAGGCCAAACAGGTGATGAAACTCTTTAATAGATTTATCTGGCAAGGACATCTGTTCAAAGTGAAATACGCCACGCTGACGTCTTCCAGACAGGTTGGCGGACTCAACATGCCTGATATTAATTGAAAGTGTACTGCGTTATATGTAAAACGAATCACCAACTTGTTGGACGAGGAACCTCTCAGCGTAACCAGTTGGCTCTTCCGCACCTTACAACCCACCGATCTGCACCCACCCATTGATGTAGGTAGAATGCATTACAAACTACGACATGTCAAGCAGTAGTCAGCACAAGTAAGCTGTATTGATGGACATTATTTCACGCAGGATTTACCGACGACGTAGCTGTTGTTAAACAGATGGACATATCCAATAGTCCGGAATCCCACTGAACTTAAAGATACCGGAGTGTCCATTGGAAGGCAGTTTGGGACAACGTAAGTTTAACCGTCCTCACTGCTGAGGTGGCACCCACATGGTATAAAGTGGTAAACGATGTTATACCCACTAATGAAAGGCTGCATAGAATCGGCTTATGTGACAGTGATAAATGCGTCCGTTGTGGCCTTGTCGACACCTTACGCCATCGCTTCGCTTGTAGCGGCCATCTCATTAACAGGAAACGGGTGCAACAGAGACTAGGCCTGATTACTCGCAGCAGCCCAGCCAGTCACTATACCGACATCCAGCTCTCGTCGGACACGAAACATTTTCCCGCTACCAAGAACAACACCGTGATGTGGCTGTTAAGACAAACATTTATCACCACCCACAATAGTAAAGATAATCTCATTAGTTTCGAGGCTTATATGAGAATGGCATGTTGGAAGGTGAAACGTTACCGAAATTTTAGGACGATGTTTGGTAATATATTAGACATAATTTTTGAAATACAAGGCGTAGGGTAATTATCGACGCCGGTAAGGACACAAATCACTTGCAAGACTATATAGTGAACAAAATACGCAACGAATAAGGGGTTACACCTGTTCCTAGGACTACCCCCGACTTCTCAATGGTGTTATTAATCTCATTTGACGTTTTCCTTAATTTATGTTGCCTGTGCACGTCTTTGTTATCCGGTTGTATGCTCCAAATGACTTTCTGTGAAGAGTTTGGACGGTTGAGAATCAATTGACAGAACTGCAATTCTAGTTAAGACAGTCAATTTTATATATTGTAATTCGCTTTAATATGTTTACGTTTTGGTTGTATGTCTCTGTCTGGGCTGAAGATGCTGTTGTCAGTTTAATTTTTTTGTTCTGTTTTGTAAGCTTACAAATGGCACTATATTGAAATGTGTTCTTCAGTCTACTGTAGGATACAATTCGTGTTGAAACAGTTCCACTACTTCATTATTTTGTTTTTGTACTTATGTGCTTATATTATTGCTTTAATAAAGAAAAAGAAATAATAAAAAAATGGCAGAGTGGCTAGTGCGCGGCCTCTAACTGTTTGCGTCCCGTGTTCGAAACCCAATTATTCTTTTTATTTATTTTATTTTATTTCATACTTTTCGTTTATCTACTAATGTCCGTAGAAGATTACTACACAAATGTTTCTTCTCAAGTTAAGGGATACAAGGGCGTTATATTAACTGTAAAACTGTAACTGTCATACATTTATTATACACACCGATCAGCCAGAACATTGTGACCCCCTACCTAATAGCAAGTATTTCCATCTCTGGCACAGATGACACCGGCGACACGTAGTGTCACGGAAGCAATGAGGCCTTGGTAGGTCGCTGGAGGGAGTGGGCAACACATCTGCACATAGAAGTCATCTAATGAACTCTGAAGCGTCATGTTCAATCATAGCCCAGATGTGTTCGATTAGGCTCACGTCTGGCGACCTTAAGGGGGGGGGGGGGGGCAGCAGCACATCAATTGGAACTCACCACTGTGTTTCTCGAATCACTCGGTCACACTCCATCACACTCCTGGCCTTGTTACAATCTTTTTATATTCTCGAATTCTTGTATTTCATCCTTATATCAGTCCATCACACTGCTGGCCTTGTGACATGGCCCATTATCTTGCTGAAAAATGCTACTGCCGTCGGGAAACATTACCGTCAAGAAGGAGAGTTGAAAGGTATGTGCTAAGGACTGATCAGGGTGGTTCCAGAAAATAGTCGGTAGTTGCCAACCGCAAGGTGAAACGAGTATAATATCTTTGAGTAGGAGGATCTTTGATGGTTAAGAGAGCAGGGCGTGCGAAGTTAAAAAAAAAAAAAAATCGGGGAGTCGCAGGTAGGTGCCCGGACGAAGCAGACGTGTGCAGACAGCTTTAAGGGAGAAGTCGCAGCTAGGCGCCCGGAGGAAGCAGACGTGTGGTGACAGCGTTAAGGTAGGTCGCTGCCTCTGACCAAACTTTAGCACGCAAATGAGAGAAGATATATAATTATTTCACAATCATTTCAAATCGGTTTTTGTTAGATAATGTTCAGAGTTAGGATTTGTATGTCCAAGGTTTGACGCAGTAAGCGTTTTGTAAAATTTTTTGTAAGAGTGATTCGTGCTACGAAAATGTTTGAAATGGTAGGTTTTGTGTATGACTTAAAATTTTAACAATATATATGTTGAGATCAACTTTGTTTTTAAATCTAATAGCCTTAATCGTAATCCACATCCTTTGCTTGTATTGAATATTGAAATGAGTAGCAAACTGAAGTTACCCACCAATGAAAGAACCAAGTAAACATCAGCGCCAAAGGTTAATTTTCCAGTACCATCTTAATGCCAATATACAAACGGCATTATTCTCTTAAACTTGATTGCTCAGTCAAATATATGCTGCATTTCTGGCAAAATGGAGGAGTGCAAGAAACACGTTCACAGACGCAATCAGATGCAGGTTTGCTGAATAATCAATTTAGAACAATCTTATCACTGATACTTTCACAGAATAAAAGGATACAATTTTGGTTAGATACTTTAGGTGTACGTGGTCGGCCACCAGGTACCATACTCCTTGAACATCATGCTGCTTTGCATGAGCTCCACTGGACCCGTGAAAGCCCACGTGAATGTTCCATAATGGAGCCGCCGCCATCACGTCTCCAACCCGCAGTACAGGTGTCCAGGAGCTGCTCCCCTGGAAAACGACGGACCCGCATCTTCCCACTGGCATAATGAAGAACTTATTGGGATTCATCAGACCGTGCAACGCCCTGCACTGCTCGAACGTCCAGTGCCTATGATCACGTGCCCATTTCAGTAGTAGTTTGCCGATATCGACGTACTAACATTGGCACATTCGTGGGTCGTCGGCTGCGGAGGCCTGCAGTTAGGAATGTTTGGTGCACTGTGTGTTCAGAGATAGTTGTACTCTGGCCAGCATTAAAATCTGAAGTTAGTTCCGTCACAGTTCGCCGTCCCTTCTGTTTTACGAGTCTGCCCAGCCTACAACGTCCGATATCTGTAATGAGGTTTTGCCACATATGGAAGACATTCACCACAGCACTCTTCGAACACCAGACGAGTCGTGCTGTTTTGAAATGCCCGTGCCGATAATCCGGGCCATCACAGTCTGCCCTCGGCCAAACTCAGATAGATCGCCCGCCTTCCGCACTCTACTCACGGACAACACACACACTGATACTACATGCACCGTGCCTGTGTCTGTGCAGCAGTCAGATGATGCTGCTGTCGCCTGGTTTGGTTTACATCGACAGTAGGTCGGTGGTCATAGTGTTCTGGCTGATCACTGTAATACACTACTGGCCATTAAAATTGCTACACCACGAAGATGACGTGCTACAGACGAGAAATATAACCGACAGGAACAAGATGCAGTGATATGAAAATGATTACGATAAATTCTTCTCGGGTTGACAGCCGAGTCAATGCGCTGTTCTCCAGCAACGTTTCAGCAAGTTTCTTACTTGCCATCTTCAGGCGAAGTGTCGGGTTCACGTCTCGTCCGGGTCTTTATAGCCGCTGGACCACGGCCATCTCTGCATCCTTGGCGCGGGTCGGGCCAATCAGGCGCGAGCGGAATCGGCGCGGCGGCGCGTGGTGGGTGGGGGGGGGGGGGGGGGGGGGGGAGAGCCGCGGGCGCCGGGTCCTGGCGTCTCGTCTCGGTGCGGCCTGTTTATTCCATACGCCGCCACCGACCTACCTCCATCGGAGCGCTCTCGTCTCATTCTTGATAATGTTGTATTCCACGCGCTGCTGAGTTGGAAGCCACTGTCCCGATTGATCAGGTTGTCACTAACCCGTATCTCCACTGCCTCTTTAGTAACTGAGTCCTAGAAACCTTTCGCTCTACACAGTCTCTTGGTTTCTTCAAACTGAAACGTGTGTTCTTCACTGAGGCTGTGCTCCGCTACCGCAGATTTTTCTTTTTGTCCGAGGCGAACGCTTCTCACATGTTCAGAGATGCGTTGCGTTATGCAACGCTGCGTCTGCCCAATATATTGTTTCCCACATTCACAGGAAATACTGTAGACACCCGGAGTTCTTAGACCCAGGTTGTCCTTCATTGAGCCCAGCATATTTCTGATTTTTGTTGGAGGATGGAAGATGGTTTTTATCTTGTTTTTTTTTTTCCAGTATCCTGGCAATAGTGGCCGTGGGTGGTCCTGTGTACGGGAGGAACGTTGACTTTTGTTGTTCTCATCTTTCTGAAGGTTCTTCTCCTTCTTCTTCTTGCTCATATGGAGAGCGCGTCTAATCTGCGTGTCGGAGTATCCATTCATCTGGAAGGTTTTCTTCAGGTGCTGAATCTCAGCAGATAAACTGTCCTTGTCGCATATGTTATGAGCTCTGCGAACCAGGGTAGTGAGCACGGATTTCCGTTGTGCTGGGTGATGGCAGCTGTTGGCGTTGAGGTACAGATCTATGTGCGTTTTCTTTCGGTAGACCGAGTGTCCAAGTGTGCCGTCCGTTTTCTTCTTTATAAGGATATCGAGAAAGGGTAGGCGCCCATTTTCTTACATTTCCATTGTGAACTTGATGTTCTCGTGTATGCTGTTCAGATGGTTCAGAAATTTCGTTAGAGTGTCTTCGCCGTGCGGTCAGACCGCGAAAGTATCGTCCACGTACCGATAAAAGACCTTGGGTTTAAGGCGTGCTGTTTCCAAGGCGATATCCTCGAAGTATTCCATGTACAGATTAGCGATACATGGTGCCAGTGGGGATCCCATAGCGACTCCATCCACCTGTTGGTAAAACCTGCCGCCACACTGCAAATATGTGGTCGTGAGTGCATGGCGGAATAATTCCACTGTGTCTTCGTCGAAATGATTTTCCAGTAGAGTCCTCTAACGGTACCCTTGTGAAAAGGGATATAGCGTCAAAGCTGACCATAATATCATTTTTGTCAAAACGCCACTCCTTGAGTGTCTTAACAAACTCCGTAGAATTCTTGATGTGGTGGGGACATTTACCCACGAGAGGCTTAAGTAGTAGCGCCAGGTGTTTGGCTATACCATAGGTGGGAGAGTTGATCGTGTCTACTATCGGTCGTAGTGATACTTGCTGAAACGTTGCTGGAGAACAACGCATTGACTCGGCTGTCAACCCGAGAAGAATTTATCATCAAGATTCGCCGAGAAAGCCTGCATTCTCATACGCAAATGATTAGTTTTTCAGAGCATTCACACAAGGTTGGCGCCGGTGGCGGCACCTACAACGTGCTGACATGAGGAAAGTTTCCAACCGATTTCTCATACACAAGCAGCAGTTGACCGGCGTTGCCTGGTGAAACGTTGTGTGATGCCTCGTGTAAGGAGGAGAAATGCGTACCATCACGTTTCCGACGTTGTTAAAGGTCGGATTGTAGCCTATCGCGATTGCGGTTTATCGTATCACGAGATTGCTGCTCGCGTTGGTCGAGATCCAATGACGGTTAGCAGAATATGGAATCGGTGGGTTCAGGAGGGTAATACGGAACGCCGTACTGGATCCCAACTGCCTCGTATCACCAGCAGTCGAGATGACATCCATCTTATCCGCATTGCTCTAACGGATCGTGCGCCCACGTCTCGATCCCTGAGTCAACAGATTTGGACGTTTACAAGACGACAACCATCTGCACCAACATTTGGACATCTGCGGTTACCCTTGACGCTGCATCACCGCACGCGATGGTGTACTCAGCGACGAACCTGGGTACACAAATGGCAAAACGACATTTTTTCGGATGAATCCAGTTTCTGTTTACAGCATCATGATGGTCACATCCGTGTTTGGCGACATCGCGGTGAATGTACATTGGAAGCGTGTATTCGTCATCGCCATACTGGCGTATCACCCAACGTGATGGTATGGGGTGCCATTGGTTACACGTCTGGGTCACCTCTTGTTCGCATTGGCGGAACTTTGAACAGTGGACGTTGCATTTCAGATGTGTTACGACCCATGGCTCTACCCTTCATTCGATCCCTGCGAAACCCTACATTTCAGCAGGATAATGCATGACCGCATGTTGTAGGATACAGATAATGTTTGACTGCTGCCCTGGTCAGCACATTCTCCGGATATCTCACCAATTGAAAACGTCTCGTCAATGGTGGCCGAGCAACTGGCTCGTCACAATACGCCAGTCACTACTCTTGATGAACTGTGGTATAGTGTTGAAGCTGCATGGGCAGCTATACCTGCACACGCCATCCAACCTTTGTTTGATTCAATGCCGATATATACAAGAACCAAGAAGGAAAAATATAACTGGAAGACCAAGTACGAAGTGTTCGGATTAAAAATCACGTGAGACAGGGATGTAGTTTTTCGCGCCTCCTGTTCGATCTATACAACGAAGAAGCAGTTACGGAAATAAAAGAAAGGGGAAAGAGTGGAATGAAAATGCAAGATCAAAGGATGTAAATCATAAAATTTGCTGATGCAATTACTATCCTCAGTGGAAGTGTAGAAGAATTACATGAGTGTTGATTAGGGAGCCACGAACCGATGAAAGACGAATTAGTAGTAGCAGGAATGAGTACAGCAAGAACTTGATGTCAGGACTGGAGATCACGAAGTAAAGGAATTCTGCTACGTTGACAGCAAAGTAACCAATGATGGACGGAGCAGTAGGATATAAAAAGCAGAATTTTTTTTTTTGAGTCATCAGCCTTTTCACTGGTTTGATGCGACCCGTCACGAATTTCTCTCCTGCGTCAATGTCTTCACCTCAGAGTAGCACTTACAACACACCTCCTCAATTATCTGCTGGATGTAGTCCAATCTCTGTCTTCCTATACAGTTTTCACCCTTTACAGCTTCCTGTAGTACCATGGTCGTCAGTCCCTGATGTTTTAACAGGTGTCCTGTCATCCTGTCCCTTCTCCTTGTCGGTGTTTTCCACAAGTTCCTTCCTTCTACGATTCTGAGAAGAACATCCTCATTTCGTACCATATCAATCCACCTAATTTTCAACTTTCGTATGTAGCACCACATGTCAAATGCTTCGATTCTCTTCTCTTCAGGTTTTCCCACAGTCCATGTTTCACTACCATACAATGCTGTGCTCCATACGTATATTCTCAGAAATTTATTTCTCAAATTAAGGCCGGTATTTGATACTGGTAGACTTCCCTTGGCCAGGATTGCCCTTTTCACCAGGTGCTAGTTTGCTTTTGATGCCTTCCTTGCTCCATCGGTCATTGGTTATTTTGCTGCCTAGGTAGCAGAATTCCTTAACACCATCTACTTCGTGACCATCAATCCTGATCTTAAGGTTCTCGCTGTTCTCATCCTGCCAATTGTCATTACTTTCGTCTTTCTTTGATTTACTCTCAATCCATATTCCGTACTCATTAGACTGTCCATTCCATTCAGCAGATACGTAATTCTTCTTTAGTTTCGCTCAGGATAGCAATGTCAACAGCGAATCGTATCATTCTTACCCTTTCACCTCAAATTTTAATTCCAGTCCTGAACCTTTCCTTCATTTCCATCATTGCTTCTTCGACGTGAATGTTGAACAATAGTAGCGAGAGACTACTTCCTTTCTTACTCTCTTTTTAATCCGAGCATTTCGTTCTTGGTCGCATACTCTTATTACTCTTTCTTGGTTCTTGTACATATTGTATATCGCCCGTCTCTCCCTATAGCTTAGCCCTACATTTCTCAGAAAGTTGAACAACTTGCACCATTTTCCATTATCGAACGCTGTTTCCAAGTCGAATTCTATGAATATGTCTTGATTTTTTCTTACCCTCACTTCAATTTACCTTTCCCAAAGCCAAACTGATCGTCATGTGACACACCCTCATTCTTCTGTATATTATTCTTGTTAGCAACTTGGACGCATGAGCTGTTAAGCTGACTGACTGTAATTCTTGCACTTGTCAGTTCTTGCAGTCTTCGGAATTGTTAAATAATTTTTTCCGAAAGTAGCAAAACTCATACATTCTACACACCAACGTGAATAATCGTTTTGTTGCCACTTCCGATAATGGTTTTAGAAATTCTGATGGAATGTTATCAATCCCTTCTGCCTTATTTGGTCTTAAGTCCTCCAAACCTCTCTTAAATTCTGATCCTAATACTGGATCCTTTATCTCTTCTAAATCGACTCCTGTTCCTTCTTCTATCACATCAGTCAAATGTTTCCCCTCATAGAGGCCTTCAGTGTACTCTCCTCCGCATTTGGAATTGGTATTCCGGTTGCACTCTTAATGTTACCACCATTGCTTTTAATGTAACCGATGTTTGTTTTGACTTCCGTGTATGCCAAGTCAGTCCTTCCGACTATCATTTCTTTTTAGATTTATTCACATTTTTCATGCAGCCATTTCGTCTTAGCTTTTCTGCACCTACTATTTATTTTACTCCTCAACGACTTGTTTTTTTGTATTCCTGAATTTCCCTGAACATTTTTGTACTTCCTACTTTCATCGATCAGCTGAAGTATCTCTTCTCTTACCCATGGTTTCTTTGCAGTTACCTTCTTTGTACATATGTTTTTCTTTACAGCTTCTGTGATTGCCATTTATAGAGATGTCTATTCCTCTGCCTAATGGACCATTCTTTGTTGGTGTATCTACAGCCTTTGAGAACGTCAGGTGCATCTCGTCATTCCTTAGTACTTCCCACTACTTGGCGTACTGATTCGTCCTGACTAATCTCTTCAACTTCGCCCTGCTCTTTATCACTACTACACTGTGATGTGAGTCTGTATCTGCTCCTGGGTACGCCTTACAATCCAGTGTCTGATTTCGGAATCTCTGTCTGATCATGATGTAATCGAACTCAAATCTTCCCGTGTCACCCGGCCTTTTCCAAGTGTACCTTCTCCTCTTGTGATTCTTGAACAGAGCATTCGTTGTTTCTAGCTGAAATTTATTACAGACCTCAATTAGTCTTTCTCCTCTCTCATTCCTTGTCCCAAAACCATATTCTCCTGTGACCTTGTCTTCTACTACGTCCCCTACAACTGCATTCCAGTCCCAGACTAGCTCTGGTAAAAAGTGTATTCCTGGCCAAGAGAAGTCTACTAGTTTGAAACATTGACCAAAATTCGAGGAAGAAATTTCTCAGATTGTACTTTTGGAGCGCTGCACTGTATGGCAGTGAAACATGGAGTGTGGGAAAATAGAAGAAAA
Source organism: Schistocerca gregaria (assembly GCF_023897955.1). NCBI lineage: Eukaryota > Metazoa > Arthropoda > Insecta > Orthoptera > Acrididae > Schistocerca > Schistocerca gregaria. The sequence continues at coordinate 1,026,188,212 of NC_064920.1, forward strand.
GGAGTATGTGGAAAACACTGACAAGGAGAAGGGACATGAAGATAGGACATCTGTTAAAACATCAGGGAATAACTTTCGTGTACTAGACGCAGTTGTAGAGGGTAAAAACTACAGAGGAAGACAAGATTCAAATACATCCAGCAAGTAATTGTAGACGAAGGTCACAAGTGATATTCTGATATCAAAAGGTTGGCACAGCAGAGAAACTCGTTGTGGGCCGCATCAGACCAGTCACAAGACTGATGAATCAAAGAAAAAAGTGTACGTAGGATATCTGAATTGTTACCAGAGCAGGGTAGAACTTAATCTACATATACCTACGTACTCCGTAAGGAACTTAACATTGCAACTTCGTTGGGAATCAAAACAATGCGCGACCGGGACTCGGTCTCTGAATTTTCATTGTCCCTCGCGGGAAATATACTCACCGACGGAGCTATGCAGGGGTGAGTCAAGACCCGCCCAAAACAGAGCCCACTCTTCTACAGACCGAAAGACTGATTAACGGCCGGCCGGAGTGGCCGAGAGGTTCCCTAGGCTTTACAGTCTGGAACCGCGAGACCGCTACGGTCGCTGGTTCGAATCCTGCCTCGGGCATGGATGTGTGTGGTGTCCTTAGGTTAGTTAGGTTTAAGTAGTTCTAAGTTCTAGGGGACTGATGACCTCAGAAATTAAGTCCCATAGTGCTCAGTGCCATTTGAACCATTTGAAGCGATTAACGTTGTCTATTTCTTTGACTCCTTTAGATGTACCTTCTACTTATATAATACTTGGTATCTTAACATTTTTTGAAGCTGTTATGTATTTTGATTGATTACAAAGTTGTGTCTCAACGTAGTAGAAATAACAACCATAGTAATAATAATAACTCTGGTAATGAAAATAACAATAATAATGATTCAGCAATTTATTATATTTATTACCGTTTGTTTATCGCATTGCACAGTCTTAATTGCAAAAATGGACCGTTTTATATGTAGAGTGATTCAGCTGCTACTTCGATTCGTTTATGCAACCTGTACTACGTCTGTATCAGGAACGGTATCCAGACAGGCGACAGACACGTAATCGAATAATTTCTCTCTTAGAGCATTGGCCGACTGTTAGCAAAAGGGATCATACTGAAAAAAAAAAACCAAATTAGGATTAGCCATGATTTACACGGTACTTTTGGACCTTGATGTACCTTACTTTTGCCACACTTATCAAAGTATCTCCAGTCTTTCTTTGTGCAGTCAGTGGTGTAGTCACACGGGTTTTGGATGTCTCTGTACATTTACGACATTTATAGTTATTAATCTTTCGTAAATGGTTCAGATGTTATATATAAGGAGGTTGTTTCTTCCACACTTCCCATTTTGGTATCTTTTGTTAATTTCGTTGTTTCTGACGGTGAAATACTGTTTATAAGGCAACGTTTCTCAAACATTTAAAAAAACAAATCTGTATGACTACACCATTAATTCCCCAAAGAGAGAGACACTTTGATCAAAGCTCTGAGAGGGAACTTATATTGATTACGTAGCTGTCACCTCTCTGAAAACTGTTCCTGATACAAATGTAGAATCGGTTGCATAAAACGAATCGGTATGGACAGTTATGAAAACGAGGTAGACGGAAAATCAGTAAATAAACTGCTGACTATCGCAAAAGTAATTGCCATAACTATTAATACATTGTGAAACAAGACAGCTAGTCCTGTCAGGAGGTTGCCTATATAGATATATATATAATGTAGTTGACAGTTTTATGCATATATATATTGGCTAAAAGTAGAAAAAGTGAATAGTAGTCATACAATATTTGATAGTAAAAGCCATTTCAAATCGGGTTCTACAGAAGAGGACTATAGGCAGAGAGAAACAGAATACTTATGAAGATAAGATGCATTGATATCACTCTGCTAAAGGACAACTTGTTTGTTTTGTGAAACTGCGTAGTAAAATTTCTAATAAAGTCTCATAAATAATATGTTTCATCCACATCGATTGCGATTTTCTAAATTAGACAAGACTTTGTTTTCAGATATTTCTAGAGTAACAACGTATGTTAAAAACAGTAAATTCTATCCAAAATTTTATTCATAAAAATGCATCATTGGGTACGTAATGTTGTATAGTTGCAAATTCAGTGAGCTTAACGTGGGTTAGCATTAATTTACCACTGTTTGCTTTCTCGTCGAGTTAACGAAATATCACTGTGAATCTTCTCGAAAATAGAAATTTTAAATGTTCAAATTGTTTCAGTTATGAGACAGAGAATTGCATTACAAATTTTTACAACACCAAAATATACAACAACAATCTCAAAAAATAGTCTATGATGCAACAGGGTATAAAATTAACTTTTTTGTCGCCCTACCACAGCTCGTAAACAATTTAAAGGACGGCATTTATCATTCCTGCCATACACTGTCACGTAAATTTACGTAACCAATAGTACCCAGGGACACAGTTTAACATTGGTACCTTGCTTCATTGATTATTCACATTAACCCTGTAAGCAACAACTTTTGAAGTTGATGAAGTTGTCATTAGTGAGAATCCGAAATTACAGATGGAACTGTCATTTATGTTTATCGTGGTTCTCTGTAGTACACTTTAAGAAGGAAAAAAAAGAAAAGCGATGCACCACGAAGGTATTATAAAAGCTGGATGGAAATCGATAGACGTAAAGTGCATGTACAGGAAAACATATTATTAAAATTTCAGAAAAATTGGATCATTTATTCAGGAGAAAGGAAATGGTTCAAAAATCTCTAAGCACTATGGGACATAACATCTGAGGTCGTCAGTCCCCTAGACTTAGAACTACCTAAACCTAACTAACATAAGGACATCAGACACATCCACGCCCGAGTCAAGATTCGAACCTGCGACCGTAGCAGCCGCATGATTCCGGACTGAAGCGCCTAGAACCGCTCGACAACAGCGGTCAGCACTATTCAAGAGAAACAACTTCGCAAATGGAGCAATAACGTGTTACCCCACCTCTGTTGCTCACGTAAGAAGTGATTCGTCTTGATATTGATTGGTAGAATTGTTGGATGACCTCCCGAGGGATATCGTACTACATTTTATCCAATTGACTTGGAGAACCCTGCCCATAATGCTCCAAACGGTCTTAATTTTGGAGAGGTCATGTTACCATGCGGGCCACGCGTAGAGTTTGACATGTCCTATGTGAGCTGGCATTATCTTGCTGAAATCTAAGGCCAGTATGGTTTACCATGAAGGGCAACAAAACGGGGCGTAGAATGCAATCGACGCACCATTGTGCCGTAAGTGTGCTGCGGATGACAACCGAAGGGATCCAGATATGAAAAGAGATGTAACCCTAGATCATAACACATGGCTCTCAGGCTGTATGGTTCAAATGGCTCTGAGCACTATGGTACTCAACATCTGTGGTCATCAGTCCCCTAGAACACAGAACTACTTAAACCTGACTAACCTAAGGACATCACACACATCCATGTCCGAGGCAGGATTCGAACCTGCGACCGTAGCGGTCGGGCGGCTCCAGACTGAAGCCCCTAGAACCACTCGGCCACAGCGACCGGCTTCAAGCCGTATGGCGGACGACAGACAGAGTGGTGTCCCATAGCTGTTCGCGTCTTCTCCAGGCACGTCTTCGCTGTCATCGGGGATCATTTCGAAGCGGGGCTAACCACTGAGGACAATTCTTCTACAATTAATGAGATTCCATGCCGAAGACATGACTGGAGACGAAGTGGACAGCGGTGTGATACCAAACTGAGTGCTGCCCGCCAAATGGCCCATCAACCAGGTGTGGTGGTCTGGGGTGCAATTTATTTTCATAGCAGGACCACTTTGCTTGTTATCCGTGGCTTTCTTACAACACAGCGTTACGTCGACCATATTCTACGCCATGTTTTGTTGCCCTTCATGGGCTTATATTTCCCCAACATAATGCCCGTCCGCACATGATGAGAGTTCCTTGGTGCTTTCCAAACGCTACGCTGCCCAGCAACGTAGCAGCGTGTATCCCCAATTAAGGCTGTTTGGAGCATCGTAGGTAGCGCCCTTCAAACATCTCGGGATTTCGACGATCTAACGCTCCAACTGGACAGAATTTAGCTCTATATCCCTCAGGAGGACCGACATCCAGTAATTCTACCACTTCATCCCAAACCGAATAACTACTTGCATAATGGCCGAGATGGACAACGGTTTATGAGTTGTTCAATTTGCGAGGCTCTTTGTCTTGAATAAATTAAACAATTTTTCTGCAATTGTAATCATGTGTTTGCCTGTACATGTGCAGCACATTTACCGATTTCCGTGCCATTTGGATAATTTCTTCGCAGTACCTCTTTTTTTTTAGTGTAATGTATGTAACGTAGAATCACCTAGAATCACCTGTTTCTCAACAGTTGGCCCTTACCATTGTGTACTACTTATTTCATATAAATACACTGGTGTCCAAAATTAATGCAACAAACCGCTCTTCCCCGTCCTAATTCACAATATAATCATGCAAACTGTAAAATGATGTGGTTACGATCGTGTTCTGCAGGGAAGATGGCATTCCGATCAACGCACAATCACGCAGCTTCAGGGCACCTATCAAGCGGGGTGATGTTTCCAGGGTAGTCCCACATCCACAATCGCTGTGTGCACAGCCACAAATGGTGCAGAATGGCACAGAGAAGGCGCTTACAGACTCTTTGCTGTGGAGGGCTATAGCAAGAATGGCAGCAGGAGAGTCGCAAACTGATATGGCCCGATGCCTTAATGTGTTTCTCGGATGATACGATAATTCATACAGACAGAAACTGTATCCCGGTGACCAGGACAGTGCCGAGCCCGTATGGCATCAGAAAGAGTGGACCGTTATTTGGTTGCAAGGGCACGAAGGTCAACTGGCATCTCACTCGTAGCACCCGCTGGACGTGTTGTATCGAGCCAAACAGTGTACAGAAGACCTCAACAGAGTGTCCTTTATTGCTAGAGACATGCTGTCTGTTTATTTCTGGCGTGTCTCCATAGACGGGAACCGTCATCAATCCACCTGGACGGTCGAACGGTGGGACAATGTTCTTCTCACGGATGAGTCCGGAGAGCGATTCTCGAGCGATTCGCAACTGGAGGGTACGTGAAACATTGGATTGGATTGTTTGGGTGAGGAGACCAGACAGCGAGGTCATCGGTCTCATTGGATTAGGGCAGGACGGGGAAGGAAGTCGGACGTGCCCTATCAAAGGAACCATTTCGGTATTTGCCTGGAGCGATTTAGGGAAATCACGGAAAACCTAAATCAGGATGGCCGGACGCGAGATTGAACCGTCGTCCTCCCGAATGGGAGTCCAGTGTGCCACCCCACGATTTAGGGACCAAGACAATGTGGAAAGAGACCGATATTGAGGTGGATCCAAAACGGTGTGGGAAGGAATTATGTGGACCACTCGAATACCTCTTCATGAAATTGTACGGGTGAATCAGCAAGATTTAACTGCTCACAGATACCTAGAGGAGATGTTGGGATCTAATACGTGGTTCTTGCGAGGTGGTGTGAGCACAGACTTCTTATTGATGGACGATAATGCTCGACCCCTTAGAGCACGGGTAGTTCGTGTTATTTTGGAAACGGAATATATTGCACGCATGGCGTTGCCTGCTCGCTCTTTCGATTTGAATCACATAGAGCTTGTCTGGGATGCACTAAGGCGACGGATTGCATCACGTCAACATCCAGGAATCATTTTCAAAACTTGTGAGCAGCTCTGCAGGAGAATGGGCGTTATTGTCTCAACATGACATTGATGACATCATTCACAGCAAGTACCGTCGTTGTCAGGTCTGTATTGGTGCCGGAGGTGGTCAAACTCCATACTGAGCGGGTTAACCAGTTGTCAGAATGTGTGTGCAAATCCGTTAAGTTGGAAAAGAAACGAAGAACATTTTTGTCTACCATTATGCATATTGCAGTTGATTACGTTCTGCATTCTTTACGTTATTACTACTTTTTACTATCCTCTGTTTATATTGTTTTGTGGCAAATTAAACGCAGCCTTTCAAAATCTCCGTTTGTTGCTTGAATTTTGGACACCAGTGTAGATATGTGTTCCGAAGGCTGTCAGAGCACATTTTCTATATCTGTCTAAGTAATAACTTTTTCATTTTATCACTCTTTATTTATTAATTAATTTTTTTTGCACAATCTCGGAAACAGTTACTCATCAGGACTGTTTACACCACTGTGTTGCCCTCCATATTTGGGAACCGCCCTCGGAAGTGAATGTCCTCGTCACCGTCGCTGAGATGGACCTGGATGGTGTGCCGACGCGGGGCTGCCGTCGTACCGCGTGTGCTGCCTCGTGTGGCGCTGTGATCCTTTTTGCACAATCGCATTCTGTAACGCAGCTCTGCTACTCACGTCTTCCACAACACCAGATGAACTCGCTAACATTTCGTTAACCACATGCGCACTTCTACGGTGACGTCGTGCGGCTTAGGAGGGTTTTTATAATTGCTGTACCCTGGCAACTTTGTGTTTTTCATGGCGGGAAATGGTGTTTGTAACTAGTCTATTTTCCACAACTCACAATTTCTTAAAAGTTCGTATAGCGGTTAGTTAGTGTCTGTTCGTTCCATACTTTCATTGTAGGCTTCACAGTTAAAGATAATGTGGCTGGGAGTTCCTGTATGACTACTCTCACAGATATCATTGTCTCTGCCGTTGAATCTATACAAGTAAACTAGAAATGGGGCGCTTCCCGTTACGTAATGCTGACGTTTAGGCTCAGTCTAGCACTTGATGGAGAGTTAACTCTGGCCATAGTAGCTAAGTGTAAAGTTTGTGACTGAGTGAAATAATTATTTGTGTCATACCGTCTAACTTTTCTTGCGTTTAATGTTGGGAACTGACACTGAAGCAAACTGAACGGCTATTCTTTATCTTTCGTACATCAGTGTTGTATTCCCACATAATGCAAGTGGTGTAGTTACGGAAACTGATGAAATGAGTCGCCAAAACTGGAACTGTGTAACTGTACGATTAATTAATTTCAATCAGATTGATTAGATGACGAAAACTGTGAATTAAATAAGCCATCCTGTGAAACTATATTGTGGGGAATATTGAGCAGTGCTACAATGCGCAACTTCACAGTATCTGACTTGCAATTCCAACACATAAGCTAACAGCACAAAAATACTACGCAAAACACCAGTCGATTTTTGAAAGAATAAATAATCAACAATGTCTCAGTGACATTATCCTGTGATCTTTAGGTACGCTGTCTGACTAAACAAACTTCCAAACAATAATTCACACTCACGAAAATGTAACACCGTACTGAGAGAATAAGGTGGTCTGCACAAAAAATTATATCTAAATGATAGTACTGTATGGATAAGCTGAGAATTCGGGTCTGACGGGAGGCTGTTAGGCTAGTCCGTTCAGTTGCGATGGCCACTGCGCCTGGGTGACCCAGTGGTCAGAGCATCTGCTTACTAAGCAGGAGACCCCGTTTCGACTCCCGGTCCGGCACAAATTTTCAGATGATGATGATGATGATGTTTGGTTTGCAGCTTGCTCGACTGCACTGTCATCAGAGCCCGTACAAAGTCCCAAGTTTTACACAGTCCAGTTTAGCCCCTGTCACGAATGATGATGATGATATGAGCAGTACAACACAAACAGCCAGTCCCTAGGCAAAGAAAATCCCCAGCCTGGTCGGGAATCGAACCCGGGACCGCTGATTCAGAGGCAGCAACGCTAGCGACAAGACCACGAGCTGCGGGCACAAAGTTTCAGCTTTTCCACACTCAGAACCAATGTCTGTAGTTCCTTTCTGTCTTTATCTAAACTGGACTGATATTGAATTCTGAAAAGCAATGCTTAGCACTGAACGATCATACATCGTGACTGTAATGTAACTGGCTCTAAAAAAGTTTTTGTGGCTTACTTGTGGCACGGGAACTTATTACAGCTCGAAGCGTAGAACATAAAATATGCAGCGCAGTAGAAAATAAGCTAAGAAGGAGAGAAAAAGCCTTGTGCTGTGAAACGCAAGCATGTGCAACTATTCTAAACAATTTATGATTCACCTTTCAAGAAACTGTGTTCCGCTCTGTGCAATGCGGCGACTCACTTCATCAGAAAACATGAAGTTCTTTCTCGGGAGGACGGTCATGCAATCTGAACTTCCAAAATAATAAAATTGAAACAAACTTTTGGAAAAACTGAATCTCATTCTCTGGCTACAGCAACAATTTTTACAAAATGAATCTTTTATAACAAATTTTATGCTCGCAGACAATTAATTTCTGGAAATCTTAAAGTAGTGGTAAAATCTACAACCTCTGAGCGCAAGCCGTGTGAAGGGATTAATTTTTTTTAGTCCTGGCCGAACAGTAAAACTGACTAACCGAAAGCAATAAAGAAAAATTCCACTAAAACCTTCTGTTATTTAAACACATCGTAACTACATGCAAGCAAACAGTTCAGCAACAGTATTACCTCACAGTCTTCATACGTCCAATTAATCTAACCAAATCATAATTTACAGTTCATCCTTCTCTGCATCTTGATCTCTATGCTCAGTAAGCCATTTCCATCCGATCAGTTACATAGCCAACACCCGACTCTCCCGCTAGCTTCACTTAGAATGCTTACTCCTGCGACAGTACAACTAGCAAACAAATATCACACTGCTTGAAGTCAAAACATCTGCGGCGTAACATATTGTCTACTAAAAAAAAAGTAGGATGGACAAGACTAAAACCTCTTAAAAAAACCTTGGGTTACCTAGACCAGATGATACAGTTCCTAACTATGGTAAAGGTGAAGATCTCAATGGTACTGACGACGGAGATGAACATTATCGATACGACGGAACTGACCAAAGCGGCAGTCCTGCAACCAAAGTCCAGCAGGCGAACTGGGTAGGGTGGTACCACGCAGCAACGGACACCATTATCAACATGTTGCACAGAGAAAACGTTGCTTTCGATGGATCAAGATCGTGGAGTCAGGGTAAGACCAATCATAGCCTGGTTCTTAGGCCGTGATATTGCGATTTGGAGAGGAAATAGAGAGTTTATCTCATTATTATATTTCCTGAACGTTGGAAGAGAGAGGGCAATGACAGCACTTCCTGTAGTAAAAACATTCTCGAGGCAAACTACTTTCCCGTTGGGATATTCGTGTGGGGAGTAATTCAGGGTGTGTTATCTAGAGAGGTGACCATTTTAATTTCAGGATCGGGTAGTAGAATGAAAGAACACTTCGAAGAGCAGGAAAACTGGAAAATCTGAGGAGAGAATGGGCAAATGTCAAGTGAACACAATGGGTTTAGGTGAAGTGAAGAAGCGCAGATAGTGGCAGTCAATTACATGATATTTTATTCTGGTGGTGAAAGTTTTGAACATGGTGTAGCAATAGTGATTGAAGGGAACTCGAACAGTGCAAAGTGTGACTAAAGTGGTGAGCCAAGTGATCGTTTGATGCTTGTGAAAATAAGTTTAGAACCAGTGGTCATACTGATGGTTCAAGTGTAGATTCCAGCATGAGACAATGACGGCGTAGAAATGGAGAAAATGTCGGATAAAATAGAAGACATCACCCATTCAGAAGGCAGAGAAAGAGTGAACACCTCAATCATTGACGACTGGAATAATGATGTTGGACGAGGTAGTGAATCAGTCATCGTGGGAAAATATGGATTCGGAAGAACAAAAGGCAGAAAAGGATGCTAGTGGAATTCTGTCAACGATATAACTTGGTGGTTATCAACAGTTGGTTCAAGAAAATTATGGATACGTTGTACACTCGAAAGAGCCCAGGAGACATTAACAGATGTCAGATAGACTGCATACTCGTCAAATAAAGTTTTAGGGGCAGCATGAAAGGCGCCACGTCTGTACCGGCTGCCGGTGTCGGCTCGGATCACAACCTTTTGGTTTGCAGCCATCAGAACAAGGCTAAAGAAGATCCGACAGCGTGGGAGGAGAAAGATAAGACAGAGCAATAAGGCAGTGAAGCGAGATGTGAATATGACACTTCGGAAGTGCAATCGCGAAATGTTAAAGTGGTTTTGTTGAATACTTTAAAGAGTGAAGTTTGGAGGGAAGCAAGAGACAAGGAAATCCTGGAACACCAATGAGATGCTGGAGAAGATGGAGGAAAGGAGGAAGTGTAAAATGTTAATGAAGAAGAATACATAAGATTTAACAACACACTCGGGAGAGAAAAAGATAAAGCGGAGAAATATTACAAAGAAGAGACATGCGACGAAATAGAGGAACTACAAAGAAGAGGAAGCTATGGTCTCATGTACCAGAAAAGGAAGGGAGTGGGAGGGAGCGAGAACAAAAGGAGTAAAGGCCAAAGACTCTAGAAGCCAAATGGTTATTAAACAAACAGAGCTGCTGAAACATTAGAAGAATACATAAAGGAACTCTACGATAAGGAACATCGTCGTGAAGACATTGGTATAAAGGCAGAGGAGGCGATTGACTGAGACCAAAAAGGCGCCGCTTATTGACAACGGATGTAAGAAAGATGATTAAGGACGTGAAGAGGAGGAAAGCGACATGAGACGACGACGTACTGGTGGATTTGCTGAAACGAATCGGAAACGGAAAACCTACGATACTGGAGAAGGATTTTTTGGAAATTACTGTCATTGCTCTTAAGAAGAAACAATAAGCCAAGAAATGTAGTGATTACAAGAAAATACGACCGATTTCACACGTTCATTGCAAGAACATTCAACAGACGGATGGAACAAAAAATTGAAGAAGTAATGGGAGAGGACCAGTTGTGGTTTAGGAAAGGAAAAGGAAACAGGGACGTCATCAACATGGTGAGGATTTCATCGGACAAAGCAATGACTGTTAACGAAGAAGTTCGGTCTTGTTTTGTAGACTGGCAGAAGGTGTTCGACAGATTAAACTAGACAAAATTGAAGACCATACTTAAGTAGATAAAAATCAACTGGAGAGATCAACTTGTACTGGGATAAAGAGTAAAAGTGCTGCTGATCTACGGAGAAAGAAACTCCATGGAAATCGGAAAATAATCAGTACAAGGATGTTTATCGCCGTGTCTCTTCTACTTGTATGGAGATTGGGTTTCTACAGAAGCTTTGAAAGGATGCGAAAACATGAGTATAGAAGGACGATTCATCAACAGCATCAACTATTCAGAAGACCTGGTATTGCTCGCAAAAAAAAAAAAAAAAAAAAAAAAAAAAAAAAAAGACAGCTACAACAGATTAAGAATCGGTTGGTGGTAACTGGAAGGAAATATATCATGGAAATATATAGAAATCAAAAATGGTGTGAATATAAAAACGGGAGAAACCTTAGAGATTAACTGTCGATAATTGAAAACTGTAGAATGTGATGCAGTTCAACTACTTGGAAAGTTTGTTGATAAAGGATGCCCACTTCAAAAATGAAATTGTAGCAAGACTCACCATGTCCAAAACCGCAATCAACAAGAAGAATTACGGAAGATACTGGGGAAGTACGGAATAGAGACGTAGACTGTGAGAAAAATGGAAAACAAAATACCTGGAAGTTTGAAATGTGGTACTGGAGAAGATTAGAGAAGATCATCTGGACAAATCTGTTGACGAACGATGATTTACTGAGAAGAATAGGAGAGGAAAAATATTCTGAATACAATTCTTCAGAGGAAGGCCAATTAGATCTGACACATAATTAGACACGAAGGGCTCATACCCGACATCTTCGAAAGAAGGATCAGAGAACAATAGGAAAAAGGAGGAGAATTAAACGTCTGGATGACATGAATGACGGATGAGGCTTCAGCAGACTGAAGAAAGAAGCTGAAGACAGCAAACAATGACGTCATGAAGTCTCCACAGTACATCGATGTTGTCGCCAGTGGTCGGCGGAAGGTGCACGTGCCCGTCGACCTGGGACCGGACCGCAGCGACGCACGGATGCACGCCAAGACCGTAAGATCCTACGCAGTGCCGTAGGGGACCGCACCGCCACTTCCCAGCAAATTAGGGACACTGTTGCTCCTGGGGTATCGGCGAGGACCATTCGCAACCGTCTCCATGAAGCTGGGCTACGGCCCCGCAAACCGTTAAGCCGTCTTCCGCTCACGCCCCAACATCGTGCAGCCCGCCTCCAGTGGTGTCGCGACAGGCGTGAATGGAGGGACGAATGGAGACGTGTCGTCTTCAGCGATGAGAGTCGCTTCTACCTTGGTGCCAATGATGGTCGTATGCGTGTTTGGCGCCGTGCAGGTGAGCGCCACAATCAGGACTGCATACGACCGAGGCACACAGGGCCAACACCCGGCATCATGGTGTGGGGAGCGATCTCCTACACTGGCCGTACACCTCTGGTGATCGTCGAGGGGACACTGAATAGTGCACGGTACATCCAAACCGTCATCGAACCCATCGTTCTACCATTCCTAGACCGGCAAGGGAACTTGCTGTTCCAACAGGACAATGCACGTCCTCATGTATCCCGTGCCACCCAACGTGCTCTAGATGGTGCAAGTCAACTACCCTGGCCAGCAAGATCTCCGGATCTGTCCCCCATTGAGCATGTTTGGGACTGGATGAAGCGTCGTCTCACGCGGTCTGCACGTCCAGCACGAACGCTGGTCCAACTGAGGCGCCAGGTGGAAATGGCATGGCAAGCCGTTCCACAGGACTACATCCAGCATCTCTACGATCGTCTCCTTTGTAGAGTAGCAGCCTGGATTGCTGCGAAAGGTGGATATACACTGTACTAGTGCCGACATTGTGCATGCTGTGTTGCCTGTGTCTATGTGCCTGTGGTTCTGTCAGTGTGATCATGTGATGTATCTGACCCCAGGAATGTGTCAATAAAGTTTCCCCTTCCTGGGACAATGAATTCACGGTGTTCTTATTTCAAATTCCAGGAGTGTATGTATGAAAGGAAAAGGATTATATACTTGGTCTTCCAAATACATACGTCAAAAAATTATTACAAAAATATTATGACTATGACTTGTACCTGTTACAAGCTTAGACTTAGTCGCGAACAAAAACACTGATAGCCGACCGGAGTGGCCGAGCGGTTCTAGGCCCTACAGTCTGGAACCGCGTGACCGCTACGGTCGCGGGTTCCAATCCTGCCTTTGGCAAGGAAGTGTTTGATGCTCTTAGGTTAGTTAGGTTTAAGTTGTTCTAAGTTCTAGGGGACTGATGACCTCAGAAGTTAAGTCCCATAGTGCTCAGAGCCATTTGAACCATTTGAAAAACACTGATCCAGGAAGTATAGAATTTGTTTCTTTAATTTTATTACAATCACAAAATTTGTCTTCAGACTATCTGTTTGGGTCCATAGCGACCATCTTCAGATGTGTTTAAATTATATCCTACTATAAAAAATTCAAAGTGGCTACCCTTGACTATACTCCTTTCGTTTTACTGTATTAAGATTATTTTAAACAAGTCTAAAGTTTGATCGAAATTGATGGTTTCACAATTTTTATGATCATTGACTGGAATTAAATAAACCATTTCTACACAGTCACCGCAAGTATGAACACACAGTAATACTCTCAAGCTAGACAGGAAATCATTAATGTGGAGCTATAATAATAATAATAATAATAGCACACTAATATGTGTTTCTTGTTATCCTATGTTCTTTACTAATCAGTGTCCGAATTTAATCCATTAATGTCACATAAGAATTTCTGTTACGTATAAATTTATTGTGATTCGTACTCTATGTAATCATTTTAAGTTAATTTAACGTCACAGGAAATCACAAAATATTATCGTAACAACTCTTCCACTAACATAAATTCATGATGGGAAATATTCGGTCCATGGTTGTATAGTAATCAGTCGTCAAAATTTCTCATAAGGTAGCTGAATTTAACTGGTTGTACATTTAAATAAAACATATAGCACTAGACTGCGAGATAAATTACAGTGTCGATGCCTTCCACTAAAGTTGGAGAAACTACGACTGACTTGCGTCTGTTTACAAAATTTTGGACTGTAACTGCAAAATAATTTTTATTATTTCATTTCCTACGGCTTAACATTGTTTTAATGTACAATTGAGTCACTAGTTTAAGGTGATTTAGTGATTATCACGACGTTCTGAGTCGTAAATATGCTTCTATTATTGTTTCTGAGCGCTGTCAAAGGCGTATTTCCCCGGAGCTCCTATGTCTAGCTGAAGACAGGTTGTCGTTGCAGTACACGCTGGACCACTATCTCGTCATTGAGCTGAAAACGACGGCGTCTCCAGCTAAAATTATCAAAATTAAGCTGCAAATCAGAACATCCAACACTCCCTACAGATGTTAGTCCGATATTCATTAAACGTCTTGAATAATCCAAGGAAAACTTCAGGATTTATATAGATGACCTATTTAGCAAAAAACACAAAAAGTTTATCTTCTAACAATGAACACTCGCACTGTTATTACATTTGCTCCAGCGAAGTGCAAATTTATTTAAAATTTCACCTTTCACACACAAATTTTGTACTATGCCCTTGCAAAATAAATGGTACTTTGCACGTTGGCCAATTCAAATGGCCTTGTAATATTTGATTTGTCCCACCAACACAATCCATGCCTCCTTCGTACTGTTCATAGACATGTCTTCCTCCATACTAAGGAGTACAATTATTCTAGGCAGTTCTTGACAGTGCACTACTGTATCACTCTACATCTTCAGTTAGTAATTTCCTTGCAACTGGGTATAGCAGTTGTAAGGCAGTAAAGAAAAACCCAGCCTCTCCTGTTCTCCATGCAATTAACCCAGCTTTTTCTCCTGACTGCTGACATGTCCCTCTTCTTTACTGATCAGCCTCCACAGTCTCTGATACTTTATATGCGTAATGTCCAACTGAAATTTCGCCAATACTTTCGCTTCACAATATTTCTTCCTTCCTCATCAGATGAATCTTTCTTGTAGTAACATACCTCTATCCTCTCACTTCGTCTTATCTACACCGATCACTATCAGCTGTCTTCTCCTCCCTACCTCGATTAAGAAATATAGATATTAAATTTGATGTAGTGGGCACAGTATTTCACAACAAAATCAGAAAATTTACTTTGTATACAGTCATTACCATTGTGCAAAGGTACAATAAAAGGAATATATTTACTCGCAAAAGTTCCACATTGTAATTCATATTTTACAATTGTATTAACAAGATCGGTAAATAAAACGGAGACTAACTTTACATTGGAAACGAAGGCTGCTATCAAATTAACAATAAATTTTACCTAAGACGGAAATCTCAATTACAAACTTGTGGGGCTGAAAATTATCGGTGATTGGTTACTTGACTTTATCTCGAAAGGAAAGCTGTTACATCTGGTCACAGACATCGACGCGATTGCCGTATGCTTGTGAAAGAAGAACGTAAGTGACAAGTGAAGGCAACGGAAAGAAATGGACGAAAATTATTCTCACCTGGACGATGCCTGTTTTAGATTCACGATATTTCGTCGGTAGCATCTTACGTCCCACTCTGACGTACAGGATTACTTGCAAATTAACGTTAAACAAAATATATCAAGAGAACTCGAAAGTCCACTAGCATTAAAGACACAAGGAAGTAACAGCGTATGTCATTCATAACACATCAGATAAGTGTAGGAAAATAATTGTTAGTACCTTCTATTCATACAAGTGGGATTTCCACTTCACATACAGGGTTATTCATAAGTACCTGCAGGGTTTCAATACGTGAGCGCAGGAGAACTGCAAGATGCAGAGAAAAATAAACACATGTCAGTGGACGGAGCATTTCTCCTAAGTTTTAACTCATGTTACACTGTTAAACATAAGCACCGTTTGTGACGTAACAAATGTCGATACATGGGTGCAATTGACTGAACTCTCTGCAGCGGAAAGCGTAACAGCAGCCCGCTTTGGAAATCTGTCCAGTGGGTTGCCTGTCAGCAGGCGCGAACTAATTCGATGCGACAATGTGGAGTGACTGATTTATTCACATGTTGCGACACACCTGACTCCTAGCAGTACACTCTATACCTACGCCACAGTGCGTACTACATATCGAAATTTGGGGATACGCACCATCTTATATGTCATTTTCCTGTCTGTCTCGCTGCTTTCCCAGCCCCAGTGGTACATACGAATAACCATGCACTTCTCAACATTCGAAAACAAGGCTCAACGGAATGATTCTAACACTATTAACTAAGTTGGTTCTGATGATTGCCTGACATTGTCAGTTTTATTGCGAGGCGATCACAGAATTGAAACATTGTTGTTCTTCTTATTGCACAAATTTTATGCATTGGACCGTAACCTAGACCTTCGCACTTTCGTAGTGTGCCACTATGTACAGAATAGACCTTAGGCTGCGTATCACAATATCCTTGTATACTACATTAATGCTAATACGTTACACTGTTCATATGTTCTTACTTCACATTCCTTCAGCAAGAAAAGACTTTTCAATAAACATTTACGTTTATAGCAACTTCATCCTAGCCATGGGGCTGTTATATAACATTGTACTGAGTAATAAGGCCCAGAATTAATTTAAGAGATTTCTTGTTTACAGTCCAAACGCTCGTGCAATAGGCTTTTTCGGTAGTTATATCTACTAAGTTATTCTAACTAAACGTTATAATATTGAGAGGTGATAATAAAAGTGTTGTCTACCATAGGACAAATAAAGCCGTTAGTGATTGTTGTGGTTACATTAAGTATTTTTACATACAGTCACAGTAGAATCTTCAGTCTCACCTAGCTAGGCTCTTACTGTGTCAAGCCAAACCTAGACCTCGATCTATGCTGTATTCAGTGGTCTACTTTACTGCTGCCACGTCATACGAGGTAAAGACAGTGCACTTTGTGAAATGGTAACACTACTCGTGTCTTTTATTACTTGGCATGTTCTATGAAGTTGGTACTTTTAATAATATTAATGAGCTCCGATATCTGGTATTCTAAGCATTGTAATGTTTTTATGTAGTGCACGCTCGCCAGCGTGTTTTAAACGTATAACGTCAGGCCTTCTTTGGTGTTTTTACGGTCCCACCTTGCGGCTCTTCTACCTCTCACGTTGGCCAGAGGTTGTGCAGAGTTTCAGTGAGAGCATAAGGGGACAATTGACAGGAATGGGGGAAAGAAGTACAATAGAAGAAGAATGGGTAGCTCTGAGGGATGAAATAGTGAAGGCAGCAGAGGATCAAGTAGGTAAAAAGACGAGGGCTAGTAGAAATCCTTGCATAACAGAAGAAATATTGAATTTAATTGATGAAAGGAAAAAATATAATAATCCAGTAAATGAAGCAAGCAAAAAGGAATACAAACTTCTAAAAAATGAGATCCATAGGAAGTGCAAAATGCATAAGCATGGATGACTGGAGGAGAAATGTAAGGATGCAGGGACTTATCTCACTAGGGGTAAGATAGATACTGCCTACAGGAAAATTAAAGAGACCTTTGGAGAGAAGACAACCACTTGCATGAATATCACGAGGTCAGATGGAAACCCAGTTCTAAACAAAGAACGGAAAGCAGAAAGGTGGAAGGAGTATATAGAGGATCTATACAAGGGCAATGTACTTGAGGACAGTATTACGGAAATGGAAGAGGATGTATATGAAGATTAAACGGGAGATAAGATACTGCGTGAAGAGTAGACAACATACCATTAGAACTACTGACGGCCTTGGGAGAGCCAGTCCTGACAAAACTCTACCAACTGGTGACCAAGATGCATGAGACAAGCGAAATACCCTCAGACTTCAAGAAGAATATAATAATTCCAATCGCAAAGAAAGCAGGTGTTGACAGATATGAAAATTACCGAAGTACAAGTTTAATAAGTCACTGCTGCAAAATACTAACACGAATTCTTTACAGACGAATGGAAAAACTGGTAGAAGCCGACCTCGGGGAAGATCAGTTTGGATTCCGTAGAAATACTGGAACACGTGAGGCAATACTGACCCTACGACTTATCTTAGAAGAAAGAATAAGGAAAGGCAAACCTACCTTTCTAGCGTTTGTAGACTTAGAGAAAGCTTTGACAATGTTGACTGGAATACTATCTTTCAAATTTTGAAGGTGGGAGGGGTAAAATACAGGAAGCGAAAGGCCATTTACAATTTGTGCAGAAACCAGATGGCAGTTATAAGAGTCGACGGATGTGAAAGGGAAGCAGTGGTTGGGAAGGGAGTGAGGAAGGGTTGTAGCCTCTCCCCCATGTTATTCAATCTGTATACTGAGCAAGCAGTAAAGGAAACAGAAGAAAAATTCGGAGTAGGTATTAAAATCCATGGAGCAGAAATAAAAACTTTGAGGTTCGCCGATGACATTGTAATTCTTTCAGAGACAGCAAAGGACTTGGAAGAGCAGTTGAATGGAATTGACAGTGTCTTGGAAGGATGATATAAGATGAACATCAACAAAATCAAAACGAGGATAATGGAATGTAGTCGAATTAAGTCGGGTGATGCTGAGGGAATTAGATTATCAAATGAGACGATTAAAGTAGTAAAGAAGTTTTGCTATTTAAGGGCAATATAACTGATGATGGTCGAAGTAGAGAAGATATAAAATGTAGACTGGCAATGGCAAGGAGAGCGTTTCTGAAGAAGAAAAATTTGTTAACATCGAGTATAGATTAAAGTGTCGGGATGTCGTTTCTATGAGGATTTGTATGGAGTGTATCCATGTATGGAAGTGAAACGTGGACGATAAATAGTTTGTACAGGAAGAGAATAGAAGCTTTCGAAATGTGGTTCTATAGAAGAATGCTGAAGATTGGATGGATAGATCACATAAATAATGAGGCGGAATTGAATAGAATTGTGGAGAAGAGAAATTTGTGGCACAACTTGACAAGAAGAAGGGACCGGTTGGTAGGACATGTTCTGAGGCATCAAGGGATCACAAGCAGATTCAGAAGGATGTAGGTTGCAGTAGGTACTGGGAGATGATGAAGCTTGCACAGGATAGGGTAGCATGAAGAGCTGCATCAAACCAGTCTCCGGACTGAAGACCACACCAACAACAACAATGACCATAACACTGATATAAGTCACAGTAATAACAATTTTGTAATAATTTTTTGACGTATATATTCGGAAGGCCAGTTTTATAATCCTTTTATTTATATATAAAGGATCACTGGGATGGTTTAGAACGCCGACTTCGCTCCAAACCCCAGCATCCTACATCTCTACCTTCTCTGGTTTCGGATCTGGAGGAAGATTGGGCTGCCATTCCTACCGTTCCTCCACAGTCACATTCATTGAAAGGTGTGCTAAGGTCACCAGTCCCTAAGCTTACACACTACTTAAATTATTCTAAGGGCAAACACGCACACCCATGCACGAGGAGGACTCGAACTTCCGCTGGGACCAGCCGCACAGTCCATGAATGCAGCGCCTCAGATCTCTCGGCTAATCCCCCACGGCTAAAAACCACACATTTCATGTTGTACCACCATACAGCGAGCCTTCAAAGGTGGTGGACCAGACTGCTGTACACAGCGGTACCTGTAATACCCAGTAGCACGTCCTCTTGCATTGCGGCATGCCTGTATTCGTCGTGGCATACTACCCACACGTTCATCAAGGCACTGTTGGTCCAGATTGTCCCACTCCTCAACGACGAGTCGGCGTAGATAGAGTGGTTGTTGCATCATGTCGTCCATGAACAGCCCTTTTCAATCTATCCCAGGCATGTTCGATATGGTTCATGTCTGGAGAACATGCTGGCCGCTCTAGTCGAGAAATGTCCTCCAAACAAGTCTCCGACGATTGTCTGGTTGAAGGCATATGCGACACTCATTGTTGAAGAGAACGTGATGCCAGTCCTGAGCGGTCCATTCGGCATGTTGTTGGGCCCATCTATACCGCGCTGCGTGGTGTCGTGGTTGCAAAGATGGACCTCGCCACGGAAGTCGTGAGTGAAGTAGCTCATTATCCAGCCTATATTGCACAGTTTGAATCGTAACCTGACGTCCTGTGGCTGCACAAAAACCATTATTCACCATGGTGGCGTTGCTGTCAGATTTCCCGAGGCATTATCCGCAGGTAGCGGTCATCAGCTGCAGTAGTAGCCCTTGGGCGTCCTGAGCGAGGCATGTCATCGACAATCCCTGTCTCTTAGTATCTTCTCCATGTGTGAACAACATCGCTTTGGTTCACTCCGAGTCGACTGGACACTTCCCTTGTTGAGAGCCCTTCCTGGCACAAAGAAGCAATGTGGGAGCGATCGAAGCGCGGTATTGACCGTCTAGGCTTTGTTGAATTTCAGACAACACGAGCCGTATACCTCGTTCCTGGTGGAATAATAATAATGTCTTGTGACGAGGGCATCCCGACTGGAACTCATCGACTGTCGGACCCCTTCCGTCTAATAAGAGCTGCTCATGCATGGATGTTTACATCTTAGGGCAGGTTTAGTGATATCTCTGAACAGTCAAAGGGACTGTGTCTGTGATACAATGTCCACAGTCTGCGTCTGTCTTCAGGAGTTCTGGGAACTGGGGTGATACAAAACTTTTTTGAGGTGTGTATTGTGCCTTAGTTCAGTGTTCAATGGTTTATTTTGCACAGTGAACTGATGTGAAAGTACGCTCATTTTATAGTCAGCAATTTTTCTCAGTGTACAGTTTTTTAAATCGCTGCGTGAAACCGAGACAAGCATTTATTCTTTACTAGTGAACCCGACAATACTCCACAATTTTCTCATTTTTTTCTCCATCCATCTCCTCTTCCCCATCTCTTTGTCCATCTCTTCATCCCCCTCCCCCCCCCCCCACCTTTGTGTCCGTCACCTCCTCTACTTCTCTCTGTCCCTGTTCTCCTTCTCCCTCTCTCCATCTTCTCCCACCCTTCTCTCTGTCCGTCTCATCTTTTCCCCTCTCTATGCCAATTTCTTTTCTCTCCCCCCCCCCCCGCCCTTTACCCACCTATTTCTTCCCCTCACTCTTATCTTGAGCTTTGTTTATTGTTATTCCAAATTCAGTTTGCGTAATAGTATTCTAATCACTAGCTGATAAGCCACAAATATAGCTTTTCTGGTTTCTGCAAAAACTGTCTGCGAGAGCGAAATCAAAACAGTTCAATGTTATGTATAGAATTTTTAAAATATATATGTAATCAGTAAGAATATGAATGGGCGAAACAATTCTTCCAAAGGTTTCATTGCTCTGCTATCGTAGTGAAAACTGATCGTGAGAAAGGAAGAAAGCAAATCCGGACATGCTGTATTCACAGTAGAGTAAACCACAGCGTTTTCCTTCTTGAAGTCGCTTTTAATAAGAAACCTGAACATTTGTTCCAGAATGAGATTTTCACTCTGCAGCGGAGTGTGCGCTGATTTGAAACTTCCTGGCAGATTAAAACTGTGTGCCGGACCGAGACTCGAACTCGGGACCTTTGCCTTTCGCTGGCAAATGCTCTACCTACTGAGCTAACCAAGTACGACTCACGCCCAGTCCTGACAGCCTTACTTCTGCCAGTACCTCGCCTCCTACCTTCCAAACTTAACAGAAGCTCTCCTGCGAACCTTGCAAAGCTTCTGCAAAGTTTGGAAGGTGGGAGACGAGGTACTGGCAGAAGTAAGGCTGTGAGGACTGGGCGTGAGTCGTGCTTGGGTAGCTCAGTTGGTAGAGCACTTGCACGCGAAAGACAAAGATCCCGAGTTCGAGTCTCGGTCCGGCACACAGTTTTAATTTGCCAGGAAGTTTCTGAACATTGTTGTTTAAAAGAAAATGACAGCCTTGTCCATATAAATGCATATTAATATTTTCTGTAAAAGTTCGAAGTAAATAGCTCAAAAACTTCTCGAGGTTTTTTCTAACAACATTCTCTGTTATATATTGTGGATACATTTATATATTATACACAGGATGATTATAATTAAAGTTAAACTTTCAAAACGCTATAGAAATAACTCCACTGGTCAGAATGACGTCAAATTGCAACGGAATATTATCAGAGAAGGGAGAAAACGTATGGCGAACAAAAATAGTGTGAAAATTGATCAATAGACCGCGCTGTAAATGAAAACACCTGTCATGTGCAGGACCAATTGAAGTTAGTGTAAACATGCAGGGTACACGACTTTTCCTCCTTTCGCGACTGCGGCGTGTGCCGTGACTGTCTCAATGCAGGATCACTCACCGCTTGTGAAGCCGCGTTACAGGAATGATGACTCTGCACACGTCGCTCTGCAGAAGAAGTTCCGCACAGTGAAGGGTTTGAAAAAAGGCGTTGGTCAGATGACTGCCATGGGTCTGGAGAAAATGATTCGTAAATTCTCAACAAGACCGGTTCTTTTGGTGTGCAGCCTGGTAAAAGGAAGAAACGAATTGAATCGACGTCAACGGAAGCAGTGGGCGCAGCAGTACAGGAGGAGACGCCTGGTGTAAGAAGATGTTACCAATTATAAAAATTCTGAAACTTGTCATATTCGTGAAAAAGAATTTACTTTTGGTGAAAAGAAAGTAAACTATCATTGCCATTTAAAAGGAAAATATCGTCGATTTGCACATGAAGATTGCCAACTCAATTACCAAATCCTAAATTTATTCTAGGTTGTATTCATAATTTAACAAATTATGATGTTCATTTGCTTATTCAAGAATTAGCAATAGATAATAACTGATGCAATTCCAAATAATGAACTAAGAAATATTCCTTTTATTAAACATGTTGATGATTAATTAACATTAAGATTTTTATATAGATCTAAGTTTATGGCTTAAAATACTGGTACAGCATCGTACAATCTTGTAAAAGAACAATTTATAGAAACAACAAAATATTTCGAACGTGAGGTAGTAGATTTAATAATTAAAAAAGTAGTTTACCCTTATGAATACATGGATTCTGAAGAAAAATTACAAGAAACTTTTTATTTCTCTTCTGCCATAACTTTTCTCCGTTCTGCGATAATATTCTGTTGCAATTTGATGTCTTTCTGACCAGTGGTGTCATTTCTAAAGCGGTTTGAATGTTCAATTATAATCACCCTGTATATTAAAATATGTAGCTTATATCCATCCCAACTTTTATTAGAGTAACGTGTGAAAATCTGAAGAAAATCGGTCATGAAATTTTGGAGGTTTTTAATAATATTTTCCCTTAATACTATGACAAATACCGCCTATTGGAATGCAACGATGTATCAAAATTTCAGAGCAGTCGGTGGATAACTTTCGGATATTTAAGATGTCGAACAAACGAACCTTTACATTACTATTTGTATAGATTTTTACATTCTGCGTTCAGTTGTTGGTTTACGGCGCCTGTGGTTACAGAGCATGTTTAATACAGTGAGATGCAAAACTAGGTTCCTAGCTACGAATCTTACTGTGTCAACTTAAATTTTCTAGGGTATTTCAGTTTTAAACCCTTTACTGCAGTGTTTCACCCGAGACCATCTGTAAGAACTAAATCATAACCGAACTTAGCGCTCGGGATTAAATAACATTTAATAAAATGCAAGAACCACTTTTTAAGAAACGGTGCTGTCACAACTTGCATAAAATTTAAACGCGTGCACCAACGTCTGGACGACGTACAGAGCTGAAGGCAAAGGACGAATATCCGTTCGAGACAGAAGCATCGGGAAACTGCACAAGGAGGAAGCACATCCTGCTGTAAGCGGCAATCATGCATAAAATTGCAACACAACGACGAATACATTTAGTGAGTAATATGAAAGAGGCAGGGTAATGAAGAAACCTCAAAAAAGTTCATATCCTTTACGTTCCGACGTTCTTAGACCATACAAGACAATTAGAGTATAACGTAAACAGAATGATACCAATTTTTTCCTTGTACACTATGAACGCGACCTTTCTTGGTAATAATGTTTAGTCCGAGACTCAGGGAATCCACTACGTCAGCAGAGAAAAGAAGACGTAAACAGACAACGGAAAAATACGGAAAAATAAAGTCGTGAGAAAAGGGTTATGTCACGTAAATGACTACAATTACGGGGCAATAAATCGTAACGTGAAGCAGTGTGTCTCTCAAACCGGTTATTTAGGTATGTGCAATGTGTGTCAGTTCCCATTGTAAACTTTAAGGAGTTCTTGTTGCGACGGAGTAGGTTAGATTTTCAATAGTATCGAAAATTTTGTTTATATGTTAGTGCACAGTCAACAAAAACGTTGCGAAAGAAGACGTTGCCCTAAATAGAATATACGTTTGTATAAATTACACGATACGTAAGTATTACGCAATATCGTACAATAATGCTTGCGTAAAAGTGCTTAAAAATAACATAGCGTCGAAATTGGCCAATCACACAACGGCTAAGTGATATAGTTGTACAGCCTACTACGGACAATGTTTACTTTCACAAAACTTTATACAGCACGTCGCTACGCAAGGCACAGTTCATGTTGGCATGCCTGGACTCAAAAGCCTTCATGTATGTGCTTTGGTAGCTGCGCAGTTGTCATTGCTGCCCTTGGAGTACGACATCCTGGCGGGCGTCTGTGCTGCGTGGACGTCCAGCACGTTTGTTTTCACCACATTGAGGCTTCTGTCTGTGAGCATTCCTTCTTAAGCGGTAGACACAGATGGGGTTCTGGAAGCTACGCCACTACACTATCTGCTGGCGTACATTAAAACCTTTATCACTAGATCTACTGTCCTCCAGGTGGCATACGCCACAATCGGATCAAAATCGACGGCGTCTTTCCAGCAGTACTGATTTTTTCCCGGCAGTGTATTTTAGACGTAGATTTTCCATCCGTTTTAGTAACAAGACCATTCCTTCACGTTTTATCCAGGCTTAGGACTGGCTATGCATATAGCACAAAGGCATGCTGAAATGATTTTTCATTATTTTTAAGGTTTCGTGCCTCAGTCAGTAAATACGGAACTCTTCTTATAGGATCATTTGACATCTGCCCGTCTGTCTGTTGCATAGTGAAGATCCGTTTTCCTGAGGAACTAGTAGAGGCCTCAGACTGAAATCTGTGTCACATATTAAAGTCTATGGGCCCCAGGCGATATGAAAAATTTAAGTTTATGTCAGTGCAGTCCAAAGATAAGTCTATTTGTGTCACATATTTCGATACTCACAAATTCCTATAGTGTATTACTCGTTGAACTAGAATGATACAGTTTGGCAAGAAGCAAAGTTCCATGTACAATTAAAGGCAAAAATTATTAATTTATAATTATTTCACATAATTTTTTTTCCAGGTGTCTGTCTATTTACTGTCTTCTGTGGCCCCTTTTTCTCAGGAACGGGTAGAAGAACCACGTTGAAACTTCTGTAAAACACTGAAGTACGCAGTTCCTTGGCGATGTTAAAAATTTGAGCTTCTAAGTCAATGCAATTAAAAAATACAGACCACTTTTTCTTATGAATGGGTGGAGATATCAAGTTGAAATTAATGTCAGATGCTAAGGTCTACGATCCCTCAGTGGGGTAGTTGATTAGCTTCTAAGTCAATGCAGTCAAAATACACTCCTGGAAATGGAAAAAAGAACACATTGACACCGGTGTGTCAGGCCCACCATACTTGCTCCGGACACTGTGAGAGGGCTGTACAACCAATGATCACACGCACGGCACAGCGGACACACCAGGAACCGCGGTGTTGGCCGTCGAATGGCGCTAGCTGCGCAGCATTTGTGCACCGCCGCCGTCAGTGTCAGCCAGTTTGCCGTGGCATACGGAGCTCCATCGCAGTCTTTAACACTGGTAGCATGCCGCGACAGCGTGGACGTGAACCGTATGTGCAGTTGACGGACTTTGAGCAAAGGCGTATAGTGGGCATGCGGGAGGCCGGGTGGACGTACCGCCGAATTGCTCAACACGTGGAGAGTGAGGTCTCCACAGTACATCGATGTTGTCGCCAGTGGTCGGCGGAAGGTGCACGTGCCCGTCGACCTGGGACCGGACCGCAGCGACGCACGGATGCACGCCAAGACCGTAGGATCCTACGCAGTGCCGTAGGGGACCGCACCGCCACTTCCCAGCAAATTAGGGACACTGTTGCTCCTGGGGTATCGGCGAGGACCATTCGCAACCGTCTCCATGAAGCTGGACTACGGCCCCGCAAACCGTTAAGCCGTCTTCCGCTCACGCCCCAACATCGTGCAGCCCGCCTCCAGTGGTGTCGCGACAGGCGTGAATGGAGGGACGAATGGAGACGTGTCGTCTTCAGCGATGAGAGTCGCTTCTACCTTGGTGCCAATGATGGTCGTATGCGTGTTTGGCGCCGTGCAGGTGAGCGCCACAATCAGGACTGCATACGACCGAGGCACACAGGGCCAACACCCGGCATCATGGTGTGGGGAGCGATCTCCTACACTGGCCGTACACCTCTGGTGATCGTCGAGGGGACACTGAATAGTGCACGGTAAATCCAAACCGTCATCGAACCCATCGTTCTACCATTCCTAGACCGGCAAGGGAACTTGCTGTTCCAACAGGACAATGCACGTCCGCATGTATCCCGTGCCACCCAACGTGCTCTAGAAGGTGTAAGTCAACTACCCTGGCCAGCAAGATCTCCGGATCTGTCCCCCATTGAGCATGTTTGGGACTGGATGAAGCGTCGTCTCACACGGTCTGCACGTCCAGCACGAACGCTGGTCCAACTGAGGCGCCAGGTGGAAATGGCATGGCAAGCCGTTCCACAGGACTACATCCAGCATCTCTACGATCGTCTCCTTTGTAGAGTAGCAGCCTGGATTGCTGCGAAAGGTGGATATACACTGTACTAGTGCCGACATTGTGCATGCTGTGTTGCCTGTGTCTATGTGCCTGTGGTTCTGTCAGTGTGATCATGTGATGTATCTGACCCCAGGAATGTGTCAATTAAGTTTCCCCTTCCTGGGACAATGAATTCACGGTGTTCTTATTTCAATTTCCAGGAGTGTATATGGCCCATCAAGTGACTTATTTTGACACTTGGAAACTCAATCATCAAAGTACTGTCTAAAGAAACTAAGTTGACACTCGGCGCGGTGGGCGATGGGAGCGACCATTCTACAGTCGCTGCCATCAACAAGCACGCTAAGTGTTAACTTAGTCTCTGCGGGCAGCATTTACGTGTTAGGCCTAGAAGCCTGCACGATAGCTCAGCTTGTTCGGACGTCTGTAATTTAACGAGTACAATTCGCATCGAGATGTTTGAGAGATTTCATGTGACATATGCACTGAATTGCTCACGAAAAATAACGGAAAATCCCATTTCGTATTTCCTTCATTACTGCCATATCATGTCGTGGAAAGTATGCCACTGAAGCACACCTGTGGGAAATTGATGGACTTCTTTCGTACCCCTGTATTCCTTCCTTGGTCCTGGTACCAGTGTTTCCTTCCACAGACAACGATAGAAGCGAGAATTGCAGCCGGGAAGGGATGTTTCGGGGACACAGTTTTCATAGCTTTAATTGTAGGTAGCTATTTCAAAGTCAAACACTGCAGTTTTCGATGGCCATCAAGACATCTTATTTTTATATGCGTTTTGAATTTTGTCCGGAGGTAAACGAAGTAAAACAGGAACTACCTCCTTCTCTTCCTCTTCCTTGCTTCCGATGTCTACGTATACCGGATGGCAGAAAGTGCCACAACAAACATGTTTACATACACTGATGAGCCGAAACATTAAGACCACCTGTTTAACAGCTTGTTTGGCCGTCTATGTAACGAAATACATCACTCATTCTGCATACCAGGAATCCGACAGTTGTTTCGTAGGTTTGTGAAGATATGTGGCATTAGATGTCATGCACAAGTCATATAATGACCAGAATCTAACGGTTATGAACTGTAAATTAAAACTGAATAAAGTGCAAAAAGGTGGGAAATTGAGGAGATGAAAAGAGATTCAGGCGGGGGGTGGGGGGTGGGGGGGGTGGGGCATTAGGGAACGATTGACAAGCATGGGGGAAAGAAATACAGTAGAAGAAGAATGGGTAGCTTTGAGAGACGAAATAGTGAAGGTAGCAGAGAATCAAGTAGGTAAAAAGACTTGGGCTAATAGAAATCCTTGGGAACAGAAGAGATATTGAATTTAAATGATGAAAGGAGAAAATGAAAAAAAAATGCAGTAAATGAAGCAGGCAAAAAGGAATACAAACGCCTCAAAAATGGCTAAGCAGGGATGGTTAGAGGGCAAATGTAAGGATTTAAAGGCGCATATAACCAGGGGTAACATAGATACTGCCGACAGGAAAATTTAAGAGACCTTTGGGGAAAAGAGAAGGCATGAATATCAAGAGCTCAGATGGAAACCCAGTACTAAGCAAACAAGGAAAAGCAGAAAGGTGGAAGGAGTATATAGAGGGTCTATCCAAGGGCGATGTTCTTGAGGACAATATTATAGAAATGGAAGTGAATGTAGATGAAGATGAAATAGGAGATATTATACTGCGTGAAGAGTTTGAGAGAGCACTGAAAGACCTGAGTCGAAACAATGTCCCTGGAGTAGACAAGATCCCATTAGAACTAATGACAGCCTTGAGGGAGCCAGGCCTAAAAAACTCTACTATCTAGTGAGCAAGAAGAATATAATAATTCCAATCCCAAAGAAAGCAGGTGTTGACAGACATGAAAATTACTAAACTATCGGTTTAAGAAGCCACGGCTGCAAAATACTCACGCGAATTCTTTACAGACGAATGGAAAAACTGGTGGAAGCCGACTTCGGGGAAGATCATTTTGGATTCCGTAGAAATGTTGGAACACGTGAGGCAATACTGACCCTACGACTTATCCTAGAAAATAGATTAAGGAAAGGCAACTTAGGTTTCTAGCGTTTGTAACTTGGAGAAAGCTTTTGACAATGTTGACTGGAATACTCTCTTTCTAATTCTGAATGTGGAAGGGTTAAAATTAGGAAGAGAAAGGCTATTTGAACCTTGTACAGAAAACAGATGGCAGTTATAAGAGTCGAGGGGCATGAAAGGGAAGCAGTGGTTGGGAAGGGAGTGAGACAGGGTTGTAGCCAATCCTCGATGTTATTCAATCTGTATATTGAGCAAGCAGTAAAGGAAACAAAAAAAAAAAAAAAAAAAAAAAATACGGAGTAGGTAATAAAGTCCATGGAAAAGAAAAAAAAAAAAACTTAAGAGGTTCGCCGATGACATTGTAATTCTGTCAGAGACAGCAAAGGACTTGGAAGAGCAGTTGAACGGAATGGACAGTGTCTTGAAAGGAAGATATGAGACGAACATCAACAAAAGCAAAATGAGGATAATGGAATGTAGTCGAATTAAGTCGGGTGATGCTGCCGGAATTAGATTAGGAAATGAGACACTTAAAGTAGTAAAGGAGTTCTGCTATTTGGGGAGCAAAGTAACTGATGATGATCAAAGTAGAGAGGATATAAAATGTAGACTGGCAATGGCAAGGAAAGCGTTTCCGAAGAAGAGAAATTTGTTAACATCGAGTATAGATTTAAGTGTCATGAAGTCGTTTCTGAAAGTTTTTGTATGGAGTGTTGCCACATATGGAAGTGAAACATGGACGATAAATAGTTTATACAAGAAGAGAATAGAAGCTTTCGAAATGTGGTTCTATAGAAGAATGATGAAGATTAGATGGGTAGATCACATAACTAATGAGAAGTATTGAATAGGATTGGGGAGAAGAGGAGTTTGTGGCACAATTTGACTAGAAGAAGGGATCGGTTGGTAGGGCATGTTCTGAGGCATCAAGTGATCACCAATGGAGGACAGCGTGGAGGGCAAAAATCGTAGAGGGAGACCAAGAGATGAATACACAAAGCAGATTCAGAAGGATGTAGGTTGCAGTAGGTACTGGGAGATGAAGGAGCTTGCACAGGATAGAGTAGCATGGAGAGCTGCATCAAACCAGTCTCAGGACTGAAGACAATAGCTACAAACGGGTATCCAATGAACAAATACATTCTACTAGAAGTGACATCTCGTGGTCGTGCGGTAGCGTTCTCGCTGTTCACGCCCGGGTTCCCGGGTTCGATTCCCGGGCGGGGTCAGGGATTTTCTCTGCCTCGTGATGGCTGGGTGTTGTGTGATGTCCTTAGGTTAGTTAGGTTTAAGTAGTTCTAAGTTCTAAGTCTCATAGTGCTCAGAGCCATTTGAACCATTTAAGCTTGCGCAGTACAGGGTAGCATGGAGAGCTGCATCAAACCAGTCTCTGGACTGAAGACCACAACAACAACATTGGGTCAATAACACATATGTATTAACAGGCCCGATTTGATTGGGCACAGAGGCAACTCATTAATTGTGCAAGAGGGGCAGGGACGTCAGTCTCTTCATCGCACCACTCGCAGGCCTGAGCAGTTGAGATGTGAACATGCGTGTCGATTACCTCTCATCCTATGTGTGGCTGCGAGTTGACGGTCGGTAACGTTTGTCTGTGGTGTTCTGCAGACTCTTAGGATTAGGCGGGCAACGCGGTGTTATAGTTTTCATGTCCTTGCTTGGAGTGGTCTGCAGTCATTATTTCGCAGAGGGGTGTCAGCTTAACATTGGGAAGCTCAGGTTAGACACGGAAGTGCAGACGAATTGTGGTGCTTCTCGTCAGTTGTTTCTGGCTTCCTAGTGTACTGCATACTGATCAATATTTCTTCAACTGTCTGTCTGCATTTCTGAGTCGTGAAGTATACAGCAACCCAACAACGTACCCAACTGTTTCTAACCGAAGTGGCTATACTTTGTTCAAGTCACCCCATGTTTATGGGGTTAGAGGGCATCCCTCTTACTGTCAGTCAGTCCTTAAATGGGGCAGTCCTTTTAGAGCGAGGAAAATACTTCAGTAAAACGATGCCTGGCTGACTTCTGAGATCGCCTTACACTCAAGTGCAGACTAAGTGGACCCCTATTAAGCTAAACACCTAGCGGCGAATTGCAGTATGTGTGAAAGCTTTCAGATATTACCACATTGTATTGCTTTATTGTAGCTGATAGATTTCACGATTTGAAACATTACTGAAGTTACCCATTGCCATAGTTCTATAATCACACTCGTAGATAGAATAGCTACGTGACATATGTGTGTTATCTTTGTGATTACTGATGGCAGTTCTTTGTGACATCAATTTCTTCTATTTGGTTATATTTGCCATAAATGATATTTTATGATGGAAGAGCTACAGTGGTGCACTGTCAGTTAGGTGTAAGTCTATTCACCAAGGCTAGGTCATAACACGTCGCATGGGAAATATCGGTTTTTAATTGTCCTGAGGCCAAAATTAGCCTAAAAAGAAAAAAATGACATTGTTTTTTAATTTTCCTGCGGTAAGGAACCGCATAAAAATCAAAATGACCTCGTTGGATAACTATCATGTCTCTCGCACAAGACTGGTGCAACATGCTCTCCACAGTTTTTTGCTACAAGTTGACATCGAGAAAGACCATGTTTCACAACAGATCGGAGTGACTTGGGGGTCACGTTCAGAAAGGGTTGAGCAATGCGTGCCTTTAATTCAGCTTCGTTAGTAATTGGAGCACTGAACACAACGTGTTTCAGATAACTCCATAGTCAGAAGTCACACGGCTTGAGATCAGGCGATCCTGGTGGCCAGGCTGTAGCGATATAACGGCTGATAATGCTAGCACTTCCGAAATGCCTCTGCAGCAGCCGCTTCACTGGCTGTGCAATGTGCGGAGAGGACCACTTTTTATGAGAATGACCCCACCCACATAACCACGTTGTTGAAGGGTTGGAATGTCGTTGGTGTGCGAAAGACTCTCATAGCGTTTAGCAGTGACGGTACAGGTAACAGGACACGCAGGACTCGTGTCCAGCACCACACAGTCACCTTTGCAGAATGAGGTGGTACCTGTTGATGTGCTGCGGATTTTCTGTTGCGCATATTCTGCATTTCTGCATACTGACATGTCCTTGGAGATGGAAATGGGCTTCGCTAGGACACAGAATGTTCCACGGCCATTCACTGTCCGCTTCCATGCGAATAAGAAATTCCAGAGCGAACGTTTCTAGACTGAGTCCTTATTTAAATTATCTCGAATTTTTTCATGGCATATCTGAACAAGAAATATGATATTGACTGAGCACTTTACTTCCTTTACTGAACATTCGTACCTGTTAGATGAGCTATCCACGTGTCTTCATTGCATCGGATGCAATACAGCACTTGTTAGCAAAAAAAAGGACTGTAGGAAAACCCGCAGACAACAGAATAGAAGCATTTGAGACGTAGTGCTGCAGAAGAATGTTGGAAATTAGGTGTAGTGGTAAGGTAAGGAACGAGGAGGCTCTCGGCAGCATCGGTGAGGAAAGGAATATTAGGAAAACACTGGCAAGTACAGTGGATATGACGGTAGGAAATCTGTTAAGACATCAGAGAATAGCTTTTCTGGTACTAGAGGGAGCTGTAGAGGGTGAGAACTGTAGAGGAAGCCAGATATTGGAATACATCCAGCAAATAACAGCAAGTGCTTCTGTGAGATGCATAGTTTGGCACCGGAGAGGAAATCGTGGCGGTCCGCAACAAAACACTGAGAAAACTGATGATAAAAATAAAAAAAACAGTGCATGTCTCTGCGGAACTCTGTACTTATTATAACTCTTGACAAGACTGTACAATTTTCTGCTCCATTTTTTTCAACCATATCGCGAGAGTTCTGTACACTTTGCTCTTGAGGTAACCCCAGACA
Source organism: Schistocerca gregaria (assembly GCF_023897955.1). Classification (NCBI taxonomy): domain Eukaryota; kingdom Metazoa; phylum Arthropoda; class Insecta; order Orthoptera; family Acrididae; genus Schistocerca; species Schistocerca gregaria. The sequence goes on from NC_064920.1 coordinate 1,026,220,816, forward strand.
GAAAAATCAAGAGGACTGAGATGACGCCAGGTAGAAAAATCAAGAGTATTGATATGATGCTGTAGTCCAAGGTATGGGTGTACATCTTGTACCATTTTGGAGCATTATATGTTGTTTTTCATCATCAGCAAAATATATAGGTGCCCCATCATGAAAGTACAACACCCCATAACGTTGCGGAAGGAACATGAGTAAAATCTGAATCCAGTCAGATGGAGGTTTAAGCGAAAAGGTTGTTTGAAATATGATTCTTGTGTTAGTCGAAACATTATGTCATACTCAAGTCAGTGGCGGCTCGTAAACACACAATTATCTCGCAAATGACAGTTATTTACTGGAACTCTTTTCCTTCTATTGTTGCATACCATCATCTGTTTCAGCTTTAACAAAGTACATGTACGACTTCACTGTGGTTGATCTGAAAATGTCCGCCCCCAGTAGGTGAGTGGTTAGCGTGACGGAATGTCAATCTTAAGGGCCCGGGTTCGATTCCTGGGTGGGTCGGAGATTTTCTCCCCATCGACGCGCAAGTCGCCGAAGTGGCGTCAAATCGAAAGACTTGCACCAGGTGAACGGTCTGCCCAATGAGAGGCTCTCGTCACACGACATTTATTTTATTTATCTGAAAATGATTGTATGAAAAACTGAAACTACTTATCAGATTTTAGTATTCTATGTTATTGACGATCTATACAGTTTCATAAATTTAATAATAATTTTTAAAAAAAATTAAGCAATTGATCAATGATATTTATACCGTCCATGGACGAATCAGTGAAGCAATCAGGATTGATGCACAGCTGACCCGTACATGAACAGAACTCTAACATCATCTCGATGTTCTACGAGCGACGAAGGGGCACATATTAGAGTTCTGGGACAACAGGCGAAAAATTTCGACAGCTGCTAAACGTGTTAAAACGAACCAAGATAATACGAGGGTCGTTCAGTAGCTAATGCAATACAAAAATTCAAATGGCTCTGAGCACTATGGGACATAACTTCTGAGGTAATCAATCCCCTAGAACTTAGAACTACTTAAATCTAACTAACCTAAGTCGGTAGATGCGAGATCCGAGCTGTAGCGTAGATGAGGAAGCATAGTCTAGTGAAGCTTTGTGAGTTCATTTCATGCTCGCAGACGTGTGTGAAGTCTCGCATTTTCATGGAGAAGGAGAAGTTCGTTTGCATTTTTGTGGCGACGAATACGCTGAAGTTGTTTCTTCAGTTTCCTGAGGCTGTTGAAATACATTTCAGAGATGATCGTTGCATCTTGAGGGAGAACATCAAACAGAATAATCCCCTCAGTCTCACATGGCCGTCGCCACGACTTTACCGGCTGATGCTGCTGCCCTGAACCTTTTCTTCGGGGAAGAGGTGGTGAGGTGCCACTCCAGTTTGCAGTTGGAAGTTATGAATCCATGTTACATCGCCTGTGACGATGTTCGATAAGGAATTATCAAGTTCAGCCTCGTAACGCTCAAGAATTTCTGCGCAGACTGTATACCGATTACGATCCTTTTAGAGTATGCTGATGCATTATGTCCATACTTAACAATCATATACAACCGTTCGCTCGACGAAAGATCCGTACCCAAAGACTGGAAAGTTGCACAGGTCACACCAATATCCAAGAAAGGTAGTAGGAGTAATCCACTAAATTACAGGCCCAAATCGTTAAGGTCGATATGCAACACGATTTTAGAACATATATTGTGTTCGAACATTACGAATTACGTCGAAGGTTCAAATGGCTCTGAGCATTATGCGACTTAACTTCTCAGGTCATCAGTCACCTAGAACTTAGAACTAATTAAACCTAACTAACCTAAGGACATCACACACATCCAAGCCCGAGGCAGGATTCGAACCTGCGACCGTAGCAGTCGCGCGGTTCCGGACTGCGCGCCTAGAACCGCTAGACCACCGCGGCCACCTCGAAGGAATCGGTCTATTGACACACAGTCAACATGGGTTTAGAAAACAGTTCCTGTGAAACACAACTAGCTATTTATTCACACGAAATGCTGAGTGCTATTGACGAGGGATTTCAGATCGATTCCGTATTCCTGGATTTCCGGTGGGCTTTTGACACTGTACCACACAAGTGGCTCGTACTGAAATTGCGTGCTTGTGGAATATCGTCTCAGTTGTGTGACTGGATTTGCAGTTTCCTGTCAGAGAAATCACAGTTCGTTGTAATTGTCGGAAAGTCATCGAGTAAAACAGAAATGATTTCAGGCGTTCCTCAAGGTAGTGTTATAGGTCTGTTGCTGTTACTTATCTATATAAACGATTTGGGAGACAATCTGAGCAGCCACCTTCCGTTGCTTGCAGATGACGCTGTCGTTTATCGACTAATGAAGTCATCAGAAGATCAAAACGAACTGTAAAACGATGGTGCGAAAAGCGGCAGTTGACCGCAAATAACGAAAAGTGTGAGGTCATCCACATGAGTGCTAAAAGGAACTCGTTAAACGTCGGTTACACGATAAATCCGTCAAATCTAAAAGTAGCAAATTCAACTAAATAACTAGGTGTTACAATTACGAACAATTTAAATTGGAAAGAACACATAGAAAATGTTGTGAGGAACGCTAGCCAAAGGCTGCGTTTTAGTGGCAGTACACATAGAAAATGTAACAGACCTACTAAGGAGACTGCCTACACTGCGCTTGTCCGTCCTCTTTTAGAATACTACTGCGCGGTGTGGGTTCCTTACCAGATTGGACTGACGGAGTACATCGAAAAAGTTCTAAGAAGGGCAGCACGTTTTGTATTATAGCGAAATATGGGAGAGAGTTCACAGAAATGACACAGGATTTGTGCTGGAGATCATTAAAATAAAGGCGTTTTTCGTTGCGACAGAATCTTCTCGCGAAATTCCAATCACCAACTTTCTCCTCCGAATGCGTAAATATTTTGTTGACACCGACCTACAAAGTGAAGAACGATCATCATTATAAAATAAGGGAAATCAGAGGTCGTACGGAAAGATACAGGTGTGCATTCTTTCCGCGCACTATACGAGATTGGAATAATAGAGAATTGTGAAGGTGGTTCGATGAACCCTTTGCCAGGCACTTAAGTGTGATTTGCAGAGTATCCATGTATATGAAGATGTAGATGTAAATGTAGATGGTCCTGCGTTGCTCTTTATGGTCCTCTGTTAGGTGGTGAGGAAACCAGCGCGTACGCCTTTGAGTATCCCAACTGTTGGGCTATTTGTTAGCAGTAACAACAGAGATGTGTAGTCGTGCATCAATATGTTTGATTTTAATCCGTCGGTCTCCTCGAATGAGAGTGTCCGCACGTTCCAACATTGCAGGATCACAGCTGTGTCCGGCCGGACGGCACGCGGCAGATCGGACCGATTTGCGCGACCTCTTGCTGAGATGAAAGACTCGTCGCCCAACGACTCACCAGGCTTTTATTCACTGGCAGGTCTCCGTAGACATTCTGCAAGCACCTAGGAATACCTGGGATACTCTTCTTTTCCGCAGAAAGAAACTCAATGATAGCCCTCTGCTTGCAATTCATTACTCATATATCCAATAACTTACCAGAGCGTATCAAAGATCTTGTAAGTGATACAGATCGGTTTCAGAGTGAATTAAAGAACTTCCTGTTGGCCAAATCGCTCTACTCCATTGATCAATATCTTCACAAGGATCAGAGCTCATAACATAGTCTGCATTAGAATTATACAATATCCATTCAGATGGTAAAAAAAAAGGCATCCATGCTAAACGATAGATGTAATGTAATGTACAGACGCCAGTTTGAAGGCTACATATAGTACCGCCAGCAATCAGAAATTTGTTGAACTGTTTGGGCTGAAGCAGAAATGTTACATGCTATTCCACAACAAGTTCCGCACTTTGTCAACGGAAACTGGCCGAGAAAAGAGTGCGTTACATTCTTTGTTGATCGCCACTGGTAGCTTCAATGTTATCATTTTTTGAAATGATAGCAGAACTTTATAGACAGCCTCCACATCCTCGACGTAGTGCAGCTTAAACGCCTCATTGAGTCCGTCGGTGCGCTCGCCGCGTCATACCACGAGGCTTTCAGTGAGCTAAGGTCCTGTGTGTTGTTTAGTCCACTGAAGTTCTGCATATTCATGTTCCACTGTGAGCTATGAGCCACGGCTATTTGCGAGGTAGCCAATCATGTATTTGCATATTGCATGCAGTTTCCTTCGTATTATTTGTAGTCACGTTGGGCAGCACGTGTTTGTACACTAACAAACGGGGCAACTTCATTCACGGGCACGTCCAAATCCAGTAGCTCCCTTATGCCGTTTCATCACGCCCCAACTTTGACTGGCTGATTCTAGACAACTGACGGTCACATACATATCGCGTCAATGCCATTATTTAACGTCAGAGAAGGTGAGTCGCATGATTGTATGGTACCAGTTCTACACCGTTTACAATGCTCTAAGGCTGTCTGAAGCACGTGAAGTTTCTTACGAACTGCATTCACTGAAATTAAATGAATAGAATCAAGGTGGAAAATAAGTGATAAACAGCTACTCGAACTGACGTCAGTGGAAACTGTCCAGAAATGGTGAGCCTGTAATGCAATTCAGGATAGAAAGATGGTTAGCGTCGGACGTAATATCATCTTTTTTATTGCAGATATAGACTCCAACTAACAGTGTGGCTATCATCAGCGCGTTGTAGATCGTCATGCCGTCTAGAAGTTATTATAACAACACATATTCCAATATAATTTAGGCCCAAACGTTAGTCTAAAATACTTGTAAATGCCTAAATCATCACGGAATATGTAGATCACACTTCGTATTCCGTTCCCAGACGAGCGCTGTCAAGTCTTATGTTACCGTCATCTGATCTAAAGAGAGAACACGAAGGTAAAATACAAAATTTGGCGAACCTTAAGCAACTTGTTACGAAAGTGCCATGTTACATTTCATGAAGTCGAAGCATAAAAGGCACTAAGCACATATACATATCTTTATAAAAGAAACACAGAGGTGATAAAACGCACGTAGTTGATAATATCCTCATGCGCTACAGGCGCAGTGTTGATATAAAAGCGAAAGATCCGCTACAAAGGTATATGCCTCGCCGTTGGATGGCGTAACTAGTATAGGCTAAATGATCACATGCCGTAGTTACAAGCAATGAATAGCTGCACATGAGATATAAACGTGCATTTTGCAAACTACCCGGTATAACAATAAGGAATGCCAACTGACAATACATTTAAAATTCCCGTGGGCTTATGCTCCACATAAAATCTAGTCATACATGCCATTTGCTTACTCTACACTCAGGAAATTATAGCAATAAACAAAAAGTTGTAAAAATAACCAATATCTTTACTTAACAAAGCAGCATGATGTAAAGAAGAAAAACCTCATTGGAGCGATCGTCGGCCAGACGTGGAGGCTACCCGCAAGGTATCACTCATGTGAAGAGTTAGCGTACGGAAAAACCACACAGAGCTGAATTTACTACAAGTGTCATCTAATTCAGATGCTAGCCTGTTGGATCCAAGGTGTCTATTACAGAGTTAAGTTGAATACTCAACAATGTAGATAACAACAATAAAATTAAAGTAAACAATAACCTGTGACCAATTAACGTGTGCATCATACGTCATCTAAAGGTGAGATAGATAACTCTGTTGCGGATCTGTCGCCTCTATATTAAAACTCTGCCTGTAGCGGAGTCCTGTGCGGCGAGTTAGGGAGAGTCATGTCCACCGTCGATATGCGTGGCTGGTATGAGGATGTTATCAGCTGTGTGCATTTTATTAATTGCGTGTTTTTTTTATCAAGATATTTATATGTATGGCCTTTTTCGCGTTGACTCCATGTAATGTAACACTGCACTTTTATAACAAGTTGCATAAGGTAACCGACCGGAGTGGCCGTGCGGTTCTAGGCGCTACAGTCTGGAACCGAGTGACCGCTACGGTCGCAGGTTCGAATGCTGCCTCGAGCATGGGTGTGTGTGATGTCCTTATGTTAGTTAGGTTTAATTAGTTCTAAGTTCTAGGCGACTGATGACCTTAGAAGTTAAGTCGCATAGTGCTCAGAGCCATTTGAACCATTTTCCATAAGGTATGTAAAATTTTGTGTTTTATATAATGGGTGAAATGAATTGTGGCCTTTCCTTCACCCGACCTCTTCCTCATTATCTTCATGCCCTCCCTCTAGATCAGATGATGGCAGCGTAAGACAATTGAAATCGTTCGCCTTGGAACAATAAAAGTTTGTTTACTGCGATCACGGCGTACGAATTGTGTTCAACATATTCCCATACAACTTAGATGTGGACAAGCATTTTGTTCTCATGCTTGTGTCTAAGTTATATAGAAATGTATGTCGTTACAATTATGTTGAGTCTACATGACAACCTATAACGTGCTGGTGACAGCTACACTGTTAGCTGAAGTCTAGAACTGAAATAAAAACGAGAGATAGTGCTAAGATCGATGCTGACCTTCATTTCATCCTGGAGAACATCACTGAAGTCGGGCACAATCCTTCCCATGGAATCGAACATGATGTAAATTAATTGATTTATCATTACAACTAAAAATTTATACCCAGTTGCCATTAGTTCCTATTTATAGAAAAAGTCTCTTTAGCCGTTACGTTTATTTATTTTCGATGATTCACTGTATTGTCAGATCTCGGTAGAATGTTTTATACATCATGAATGAAATCACACATGACACTGGTGTATACACCAACTTGAAGGAACACCATAAAAATTAGAGATTTACAGAAAGGATACTCTACTTTTGTAGACTACCTACTTAAACAAGTCTGACATCACATCCATAAAGGGAGGAAGATGAACGACATTGAGATAATAGAAATTAATAAACAAATGTCCATTTACCCAAACTTTGTACTGAATGATCAGACACAGGTCTTTAATCGCCACTTCTAACTGTAAATACTGCTCATAATCTCAGCCAGACCATTTGGTAAATAGCCCCTCCTACTCAGAAGTCCCATTTCTCATACTATATGCTATTGCCCTGTTAAGAATGTATTCTTTGTGTAACCACAGCTGCTTTATATACCAGTTTAATCTCATTTGTATATTTTATCAGTTTTTAATATTAGATTTATTAAAGACAAGATTATTTTGCTCAGCCATGTTACAAGTCATTAAAGCTTATTGTTCAATTTATTTTCTTCTCACAACAATAGTTGTAATTTGTATATAGCTCATTATTTAAGGTATCATAAATTTTATCTAAGTTCCGAAGCTTTTCATCTCATTTGCATTGAAATAATTCCTATCGTTTTAGTCCTAATGGAAACGTTAATAACTGTGTTCTGTGGAATGTAACTGAGAAACTCTGTAGATGCAGCAGTCTGAAATGTTTGGTCCAACAAATATTTAACAGCAACTCATATTTACGGTAGTTTAATAGTCAAGAGTGTTGTGTGTGCTCTCATTCATAATTTATTTGTTTTATTTTTTAATTATTTGGTTAGTTTGTAACATGTTCCACAGATAATGTGAACGAGTCCTTTATCGGAATTACGTGGAACGAGTCAATTTACAGGGTATGTATATATGGTTAGTGCTAACATTATTAAACACATTATCTTTTTATTTCTACTAAGGCAACCACATTGAATGATTACCAGTTTGGAAATAGAAACTCTTCAGTGGAATAGGTGCTGTCAAGGAGATTTAAAACTTGATTCGCTACCTGTGAAACATTTTGTGTTATTATGTAAATGACCAAAAATAGAAATAGGCCCAAAATTGAGCCCTGTGGGACTCCCTTTGTGATTTTTACCCCAGTCACTAAAATTTTCCACCTTTCCAACATTGTCTGAATAGTACAGCACAAAGTTTTTAATTCTGTTTGTAAAGTATGATTCACACCAGCTGTTTGTAAAGCCATCTGTTTCATCGTCTGGCAAGGCTTTTCATTTCTCACGGTGTATTTATTATGTCTTACAGTTTAGCATACGTGCACCAACTTCACTAGAATTTCATGTCATTGCATTTCATTTATTTGATGCCCCCTGCTCTAATTCAGTTTCGTTTCAGCAAATTTCATTGAATTGGTGTACATACGTGTTTCATGATTTTGCTGAAAGTGCCACGAAACATGTGGCCTACTTCCGTGCCAAATATTTATCGGTGATCCGGAAGCGCAGTGACGAAAGCAGGCGGGCAGCGACGCACGTGGCGGCATCCGTATAGGGGAAATTGATCGCGGACGCTGGCGCGGGCTCCGGGAATAGACGGTGCTCGGACCGCGTGCGTCACTCTAGACCACACCACACCACATCGATGGAGTAGCGGTCGATAGGTCGACGGCGGGAGACCTAGCGAGGTCAAACGCGCGCCGCCCTCCAAAACTACTGGTCGCTTCTTATTTCAGCTGCCGACCTTGTTTTGCGCTGAACTCTCTCGATCACTCGAAGGTTTTTTAAGGCTCAAAGATCATATGATGCCCTATCGACGTACATAATTCTTAACCCTAGTGATGTCATTATTATCATCTCAGCCTTTGTCCACGACATGTGGGGTCTCTCTTAGAATAGTTACAGTATTGTGTTTGGGTGATGTACCTAACTGTCCTAAAACTATTTATCTGCAAATGTTTCCACTGTTGTACGTTATCGCAGCATCTGAAGCTCGTATCTGTAAAGTGACCAATAAACACATTTTTAGGGATGCAGGTCCTCTCGATGTTGAAGACCTCATTTAGATTTTCAGTTCGGCCGTGTAAGCACTTCCTCAATAGGTCAGGATAGGCAAGGTCTCTGTAGACTGGTTTGATTTGGTCCACAATTGAATCAGGGACCGAGTGCTTGTGTGTGAATGTGTTCAGGCTGCCAGCTGCCTGTGACCTCCTAAACTTGCATCATGTGTCAGGGAGTGGCAGACAGAAAATGTGTTGACTTCTCGTCAATGGATACACGGTGGACGTAAGTGGCACACACAGCTTTGTTCATTGCCTCCAGGTGTCCAGAATCCTCCCTAATGGCATCCCCATAACATACCTGCAACTGATTTGATAACTTTATCCCTCAATCTACACTTCACAGACTTGCATCAAAAAGCTCTGTTCCACCGAGTTTGTTCCTGAGTGTACGACGGCAGGTGCCTATCCTGTTTTTAACATGGCTCACTCATTCTAATTTTACTACCGGAACAACATAATGTTTACCCTGGCAGACAGCAGTGGATGCTTTCGTTCCCCATTGTCTAGGTGTTCGGTATACCGTACACCTCTCTCGGACTCAGATTTACTGAAGGCAGCTACAACAGCATAAACTTCCATCGCCCCATTTGAGCCTTCGTAATTTTCACACAGCTAGGTTTGTGGAGAGCAATTCTGTTTCGATCTGTGACTATTACTGAGCATTCACGGCAATGTTTAGAATGTTTCTGGAAGTCAACAACTTTACCTGTGTCAACACTTGTTGGTGTTGAATAGCCATTCTTTGAAGTATGCTCCCTCTTCTGCCAACTTCCATAAAATACAATAGGAATGTCATTTACACTGTCATTAATTTCTGCATGTAGTAGTCCAACTGTGTCATTTTGGAAGAGTTTTGGCAAATTCATTGTTGTACGTAGGAAGCACCTTAACACCTGTAAGATCCTTCTCAATGCATCGAAGGCCATACACTAACCTCCAGCAGTGTCATATAAATCACTGTTAGAACACTATTGCTAAATGCAAAATAGTTTTTCACTCCTGCAGACTCAGCAGACTATTTTTCAATTTACACACAAAACCTACTCTGGCACTTGCATCTTTACACAATCTGACATGACCACCACAAAATTTGCAGACTACCACTTTAAATAGAATACACTGCAATAATCCTAGATCTGCTATAATATTTGTACTTCCACTACTTCCTTCTACTTCTGCACACGCATCAAGTGTTATCTTCTTTCCCTTTGACTTTACATTTCTTGAAAATACTTTGTTTCGGCATGATAGAAACACACATTATTACACACCGCACTAAAACTTCCAAGAAACTTCGTATTCACAAGCAACAGCAACCAACGAGACACTTTTCCAAGAAAACTATCTTTGTTTCCAAACGGGCCCTCACACATGCGACTATCGAAATGCGCTGTAGCAGGTTAACCAGAATACGAACGGCATATTTCTCTATAAAACAAAGAACACTTAAGTCTAGAACTGTGAAAGAGCCGGAGATATAACACCTTTTACGAAAAGGGGCAGAAAATTATTACAGAGCGACAGATGTCATGAAAATTACAGAAAAAAATTATAAAGGTGTGACAACTGGTGAACCGTATTAAGTAATGGATATAAATGTTCAGAAAAGAATACGGCATTTAATTACGCGAAAAACAAATTTGATTTTTAAAAAAATTTAACTCTACCGCCTAACCCTGATGCAATAACTAACGAACCACCCACAAACGCTCAGAGCGACACCCAACAATATGAAGACATGAGCCTATTTTATAGACAACTATCCTGGCTAAGACTCTGGTAAGATTAACACACTGTCTGCTTCATCGACTCTTCAGTACCAACCAAACAGTGTGACCACCGCTAGCTACTAATATTAATAAGGAGTGTAAGAACTAAAAGATTGTTTGGTGAGGAGTTCAGAATCTACATTTCTGGCCATTAAAACTGCAACACCAAATAAGTATTGTTACTAATTTGCTACTAATGGAAGTATACTTGTTGTGTGTACTGTATGAACAGTATAGGAGGAAGAATGTGTGATTGCATTTTTAGGTAATTTGGGCGTAGACCTTGTGTGAAATTTAGTGAACATGAAGCTGTCACTTCTGGCTACAATGCTGGCTCTAACTCAGCTAGGCATCAAGTCAAACTGAATTTGGACAAGAGATAAGGGTACTTCATTCCACGCTACCATAAACAATGTAATGATAATAGTCATTCTTACCGGTTGCAAATTCTCTTGCTAGTGTGACGGCAACACATTACTGTCTGTTTTCAGGGAGCAAGAAACGTGGCGAACGTCCTGGTTAGGACAACCACTCAACACCTTTCTCTCGACGTAAGTCAACTGAGGTGCTGTGCAGAAATGGCACTCGAATGAAAAGACGAGGTGGTGCCATTCCTGTGTCCCGCGTTGTCACTGGGCGCACCACTCCTTGTTGCCATGTCAAAGGAAGCCGCTCCAAGGTCCTCATGCTGACGCTCTGTGGTGCTCTAGACGCCTTCGCACAGCATGTGGTCATAGTTGCCTTGCTGTAAAAACGCTCGTTTCCTGACTGAAAGTAACTGTATTGGCTGTACGATTAAACAATCGAAAAAAATGTCTGTCCTCTCGGGTGCTAGTTACGTGGAAAATTTGAGATCGTGCATGGCGCTGAATATGGCAACTGAGACTATCGATTCGATGGCGACCAGTGCGAGCAGCAATATCGTAATCTGAATGCAGCACGATCTTGCCGATTTCGAATTGCGACACTTCCTTACACACCTTTCTGCGAGGGCGTGCTGGAAAGTAATGTCTCCGAATTTTTTTATGTGAAAACTCTTCAAGCTTTTCAAATAAAACAAACGTTGCTAACATTCTGCGTCTTTATTCTTCAAGTCTACCTATTTATTCCTCAGCATATTCATCCTGGCCTTCTCCCAAAGAGAGACCATTTTGTTGAAACCGTCACTAGAATGTTTGTCTTCGATGACTGAGCCACAACCATACCTCTGCTTGCACAGCTTCTTCACTACGAAAGCGTTCTTCAAGTTTTGGAAACTGATGAAAACCGGATGGAGCCAAGTTCAAATGGTTCAAATGGCACTGAGCACTATGGGACTTAACTTCTGTGGTCATCAGTCCCCTAGAACTTAGAACTACTTAAACCTAACTAACCTAAGGACATCACACACATCCATGCCCGAGTCAGGATTCGAACCTGCGACCGCAGCGGTCGCGCGGTTCCAGACTGTAGCGCATAGAACCGCTCGGCCACTTCAGACGGCTGGAGCCAAGAAGTGACTGTATGAGAGATGATCAATGACAGCGAACTCAAGGTGTCAAATTGTTGCAGATGTTGCACCGCTCATGTGTGGTATGGAATTGTCATGCCAAAGGAGAGGGTGCTCCACGTGTGGAGGAACTCCTCTAATTCGAAATTAGATTACAGCAATCTCTTTTTCACGCACTGACTAGTTACATTACTCACTGTCATGTTAAACTCTATAATTCGGAGCTTTCTAGTGGCAGAGGGCTGCAATTATAGAGCCATAAAGAATAAAGACATAGAATATGACTAATGTTTGTTTTATTATAAAAAAATTTTAAGACTTGCAACGTAAAAAATTCTTGCACGAGGATAAACGATCTTTCAACAAACAGCCAATATTCAAACGCGATCTCTGGATGATGAACTCACCGTGTTAGTACATCTTTAAATTCATAATTTGATTGGAGTTACTCGTACCTACATTGTGCAGGTGTGGTGAAATGCTAGCCATCTGCATATTTGAGCACGCACTACAATCATACAAATTTCACCTTAGTCGCATGTCACATTCGTGGTGTTGTTATTTTACAAGGAGTGATTAAAATGTTTCCGTACGAAGGCCGCCCACTCCACAATCGGTATGCCAGGGACGTATCGTAATTCATACCAACGATGCACTGTGGCACCTCTTGGTCCTGTGAGCTGAGCTAGGCACTGGTGTGGCTCTGTACTGTGACACCTCCTGCTGCTACATTCTGAGCTACGCACTGCTGACCTTGGCTAGAATATGCTACCGGGTTCCTCACTACAATGCGATGATGTCTTCGACGACTGTATGAGCTCATGTAAATATACTTATTGGTGGCTAGAGCAACGTTTTAGTGATTATTGGTCGGTCTGCACGCCGCAGCGCTGTTTTTGGTATGAGGCGAGATATACCCTTTCAGCTCCTCAAGTGAACACATAAAGTCCTGAGCCGCGGCGGCTCATATCCATAGTGCCATTCTGGTGGTTTATCTTTCCTGTCACGGTCAGGGCGGTAAGCAGCGACCTCTGGGGCCTACGCGAGGAATAACGAGGGGAGGTCCTGTGGGGTGTGTGCCCCGGGACGTGGTGGAAGACGGTTGTCGGGTTGACGCAGCGAGTGTGGGACCGGACCTATCGCATGGAGATATACAAGTTGGTTCTGAACGGAAGGCGCCTTAGCAAGCAGCGGGAAGCGGGAAGAGGGCTTCCTGTGATTTGTGTGAAGGAGTAACGATTTTTACATCGGATGTCCCAGTGCTTCCCGAGAGTTGCGGTCGCTGCTTTCGGAGAAGAGAACTGGTAAGAGCTTGTGTCTACGCTCTTTTCCGTACGATGTTGCTGCCTGCCGTTACAGAAGGGTGAAAATCAGGCTCTTGTAGTGACTATGCGTGAACTAGTGATGTAAAATTACATTTGTGATTGAGTCTCACTTGTACAGTGACAATTTAGAGGCGAAAACTGTGGTGGTTTTTTAAGGTCTGGTTCTTTGTGTGCAACTAAGGGAGTTAGTTATTTGGGATAACTGAGGGAGCACCATTATGTTGGTCTAAGTGATACGTTCTCCACGCTTTGACTGTGGCTTTGCGAATCGAAATCGTGGGGGAGTACACGTGTGAGTAATTTGCTATTGTATTGATGGTTATGTTGTAAAGACTGTTCTCTGGTGTGTTAAATCACGCGGCTGATGTGTAGCCAATCTAAGCAGAAGTTGCCATTGCTACTTGCTTATGTGCTACTGTCCTAACGATTGGCGTTGTTTGTCTTTTGATTGTGGGTGTGCTCACGTTTAAAAAAAATTACTGCTACTATTCATAATGGTTGTCTAGTTAGGAAATTGCTTAAGCTTTTATCATATGCTGGTCTGTTTGTCTATGCAGTAACTGAAGGAATGTGTTTGATGGTTCAACATTGTAGGCTGACTAGTATTTGAACTGGTGCTGAGGTTAAGGGCGAGATCAGCATCCTGCAAACCCGCACGCTTTGGGTGGTTAAATGTTCCGCTATTGGGGAGCCGGCTCTCTGTTCTTGGATTTTGTCGTGATGAGTGCATCGCTGTAGTTTTTCGCGTGCTAAATTGCGGGGTGTCGGTGCCGTCCTAGGGCTCACTTGTGATGTATGTTATGTTGAAAGGGAATTAACTGTACCAAACTTAAGAGAGCTTTTAGTTTGTTTTAGGTGTGTACATGGAATGATGTTGATATTTTGTCGATTGCGGCAATAACTTCCTGTGTGAGGAAATAATCTGAGGGACTTGTATTTTAGTGTTGCAGTGCAGTCTATCTGAAACGTGCTGCTTAAAACTGGGACTGCAGCTCTCTGATGTTATATATTACTGTTTAATCTTGAATGTCTTGGAGGTAATATGGTTGTTGATGATTATGTAATTAATTTTGATCGCTGGTTCCTTAAAGGAAGTATTTTGTTTTAAAAAATGTGCTCGGTCAGAGCCTATTTAAATATGATTTAACTTATCATTCAAATTTTCTAGTCTTGCTTTCTTAAAAGGCTTTCAGTTAAATGATTGCTATTTGCCTGTTTTAATGTTGAGTGACTTAAAGGATAAGAATATTATTTTTTAATTTGTACTGATTATTCCTTTTGGGTAATACCTGCTTGTGTCGAAATTGTGTTCAGAACACCCCTCTGACCTGACACCTCAAGTCCAAGTAAAATCACGATTCCGTAAACTACACTAAATACGTTACTAGACGAAACAAAAGCAACTTACTGTCTGAAATGGCATGCTGTGGTAGATGGTAGAGCACTTGCCCGCGAAAGGCGAAGGTGCCGAGTTCGAGTCTCTGTCCGGTACGCAGTTTTAATCTGCCGGGAAGTTTCATAATCAGCGTACACTACGCTGCAAGGTGAAAATCTCATTCAAGAATAGGTAGTTTTATTTACAAACCAAATATTCCCTCGAAAAATCTGTGATCTGCAGACAGATAAAGAAACACAAAGGAATTAAAGACACTGATTGCGTGTGGGCTTTGTTTTAAATCAGTGGATAAAATCGGAAATTTGTACCCTACCGGAACTCAAACTCAGGTCTCCTGCTTATGAGGCAGATGCGCTGACCAATGCTCCATCCAGACACAGTGGTCATCACAAACGCACGGTCTACAATCGCTCGTCTCCCGTCAGACCTCGTCAGGCACAGATTTTCAACTTTCCCCATTGATTTAAATCAGCAGCCACTCACAGCCACTGTCTGTAATTCCTTTGTGTCTTAATTCGCAGTGGCCGCTGGATCAAACTGGTGCGTGTTCTTTCGAAAAGAACAAATACCACATCTATATATTTAAGGCGAGGACGTTTAGTGATCTCTTCAGTACGATGCACACCAGGTTCGATCTCTTACGGGAATCTGTGTAATGCTGCGAGTAATGAGGATAATGGGCAAAGGGCACTACATTATTAGTGTGTGGATAAGCTGAGGATTTGGGTCAGACAGGAGATATGCTAGGGCAGTCCATGCAGTTGCTATGACCACTGTGTCTGGATGGCCCAATCTTCAGCAGATCTGCGTAGTAAGCAGCCAATGCCGACTCGCGGCCAATGTCTGTACCTTCTTTGTATCTTAATTCATATCGGCTGCTTGGTCAAACTGGTGTCTATTCTTTCGGACATGGCCGAAAGAAGAGGCACTACATGTAAAGAAACGATCTTCTAAGAGAATCCACATATCGGCACCAAGAGACAATAGCATCAGTTTGAAACAGTAAATACACAGGACAATTGGAAAATAGGTTGTCTATTCAATGGAAAGGAGCAACTCGAGGCATACGTTGTGTATGCATCTGTGGTGACCATAGGGTCCTTGATGACAATGGGGCATGCAGTGTTTAAGGAGCCCTTAGTACGTGCTGCAGTCGATGTACCTTTCCATCTTTGGTAGATTTGCGATATCATCTGCACAATCGAGCCGAGATGCAACGTATGTACTTCGTCAATATTGATTTTTTGACATCTGGTATATACCTTCAGGCTCAAATATTTATGTCTATACTCTCTTATGAACTACCAGCCATTTCAGCTAACTAATCACGCCTGAACGAAGCTGTCGCTTTTCTTCAACGTCGTATCGTTCTCATGTGTCTTGTTTTTCACCACCCCATAAACTGATGTTTATCTGTCAGTAGTGACGACCGACGGTTCGAACCCCTCCATTAATTCATGCAATAGTTAACCAGTTAACTTCTGAAATCATTGTCAGTGATTACGTGCAGCTTTGTAGCTGGTTGTCCATTGAAAACCTCGGCAATGAGTACCAGTTAGCTCTTTCTTTTCCTTCTAGTTCATAGTTTTTACAAGTTTCGACAAATTTCGGCAGGGGTGTCTTCTTTGTCACCGCCATCCTCATCTCCTGGTTTTGTAGTGTGTGCCGTAGCCTCTCATAATCATCTCCATCTCCTGGATTGATCTCTATATCTCTTCCTTCCTCGCTTCCTTTATCGCCTGTGCATTATCCTCACCATTTCTTCGCAACTGTCCCACTTTTCCTGCCAATTGGTGGCTCTTACCACAACTTACGTACATCCACCAACATAATCACTATCGCCAAATACAACTCCATGGCTTCTGACAGTGTACCAGAGTGGTCCAGAACTCAATGAGCCATAACTCCTTTGCAGTATCAAAACGACTTCAAAACACCACTCAGCAGCACCATCAGCTTCAGCAGTACAGGTTAAATCTTCAGCAGGCACTACTACGCTCTCCTTACCTGCTCCTGCCATTGTTACACCATATTCTTCTGCATGTAGGTAATCGCCACCAACGTCATTCCACCATGAGGTCAGCTATTTTGCCTTCACAAATCCCATACCAGCGACGATGAACTTCCTTCAAAACATCTAGAATAAAAGGAAAAGACAGACTACTTACACCTACCCTCTACCAGAAGCCAAAGACACTCCATAGAGATCTGAAATCAAGGAAGCAATAGATCCCGTGTCCATCACACAAAAAACATCAGCTTCAACCATTCGGTTTTGTCCTGACTTCCATCTGCTATGACGTCTGGTGTATATAAAAAGTTATGGCAATCATAGATTGTATGCATTCTTCCCAGAACCACGATGGAATCCACCCACTTGAAGACATCAAAGTGACGAGACTAAGATGGAAAATAAGTGTCCGTTTGAGCTAAATTGGAAGTATTGCACTTCCAGGCCGAGGTAATTTCATTTTGCCCTCGTGTTATCTTATTAACAGCAGATATTGAGAACTGTGGAATGTTAATTTACACAGGGGTTTCGACATCAAATGTTCCATTCGTCTCGTTCGTTTTATAAATGTGGCAAAACTTATGCACATGTTAAACTAAGTAACTATGTAGCCATTGAACACATTGATCAAATTTAAAAATAGATTTTTCATATGGGGGATAGCAAGTTTAAATGAAGACGTCCAGAAAGGCTCATTAAAGTAAGTAATTCGCTTAGGTTTCGCCGCTGTAAATGGGCGAAACTTTATTTGCTAGTCTTGTAAATTATCTTCAGATAAGAATTAACATCATACAGTTCGTATTTTTTATATTGGAAATGTCAGCAAATATGATAGTATAATAGCAAAAGTTGAAAGGTGCCATTAACGCAAAACCTAAGTGAAAACGGAAAAAGACGTTTATAAATGTAATGAGTAAGCAGTGGAATAGGCAATCCAGTATTCAGAAACATGATAAATTTATAATTTACCGTTGTTATAGTAATAGAAAATTTCAGCTGTTGGTGTGTAACTGACAAACCACCTTCTGGCTGGATCCGAAGTCTAAAGCCCACGTAACAGAAAGAATAATGACTGATAGTATGAGAAGATTAATTAAATTGAACATTGTGAATTGTTTCATTAAAATAATTTAATTACTTAGCTCAAAAGAAATTCGTGATTTAATAATCATTTTGGTAAAAACGCCTTATTCCTAAACATCTTACTGGAAAGCAGGGTGTTAGAATACCGTTTAATGAAGTGCACTTCAAACTGTCACAGTTGCTACTTTGAGATGAAGAGGCTGGCACAGGAGAGAATTTCGAGGCGGGCCACATCAGACCAGTTAGAAGACTGATGACTGAAAATAGTATGAGCAGAATATTGTAAGAGGATATTATGATAAGAAAATATTGAAATTTTGTAATTTGTTTCTTTAATATGTTCACTCTTATATGCACTGTTACATTACGAAAGGATTTTGTGAAAATGGAAAGAGAAATGTAGAAAAAAATTAATTGAACTGAATGTCTATGGGAACATAGAAAGTGTGAAGGAAGAGTGTGTGAATCACATTGCGAAACAACTTGGGAGAGGACTGAGAAATGGGATGAAGAAAAATCGGATGAAAAATGTGACTCTCAATGGGAAAACACATGGAAGTCTGAAAGAAGAAACAGTTCTAACTCATTATTGTGGAAGATAAAATTCACACACATCATAGATTAAACTGTGAAGATCCAGAAAATGATATTTCTGAAAAATCGATTTTTTGGACCAAAATCCATTACATCCCCCGTCTTCAATTTTTCACGCACAGTAGAGTAAATTTGCTTTATAAAAGAAGATAAAAAACCTTCAAAATGAAATAAAATAATAATTTCTCAAGAACGGTTTGCCGGCTAGTATGGCCGAGCGGTTATAGACGCTTCATTCTGGAACTGCGCGACCGCTACGCTCGCAGGTTCGAATCCTGCCTTAGGCATGGATGTGTGATGTCCTTAGATTAGTTAGGTTTAAGTAGTTCTAAGTTCTAGGGGACTGATGATCTCAGATGTTAAGTCCTATTTTGCTCAGAGCCATTTGAACCATTTTTTGAAAAAACTGTTGGGTAGATTTTTTTGAAACTTTGTAGTTATATTTAGCAATATGCAGAAAATATGTTTAAAATTTGAGACCAATTGATTAATCAGGAAGATTTTTATCAGTCCATCGCCTTAACGCAACTAAGATTTATTCTTAGTGCAAAGATTTATTCGTAGGGCTCTCGCTGTTGTACGTTTATAAGTATATTATAACGCAGCAGAAAATACATCCGCAGTTTTGTAACAGCAGTAGTATTCTGTCACAGCACTTTTCTCTGCTTGTCCTTGAACATCGTGTCGGCAATATCCAACACATGGATACCCAACAACGCATCATATTCCAGCAGTATTTGAATTCCTTCACGAACTCGAGATCTGGCGCAACTCTTGCTGTCTGAGAGTGGAGCGGCAACGTTCGTTATAGAAACGAGTGAAGCATTAAATTGCGTAGGAGGATGAAAGAGATATTTAATTTCGTAATTGATTAGACTCAGCCAGCGGTAATGAAATTCCGTGGGCGTGACGACAAGCTTTTCGTCCATACGGATATTTCTTGAAAATGTATAGAGTCGTATCTATTTTTTCGAAAGCAATAATAATCCTCAGGCATAAATTCCGTTTCCGGTTGGCGGGATTTATATTGATACAAGAGTGGTCGCTTGGAAAATCTGGTGCAACTGAGATTGACAGCTCTGTTGAAGGGATGAGCTTGTATCGTAAAATGATGCTGTCGCCGTACTTCCTTTTTTTATGCCTGCTGTACGGAAATACACGGGACCAAACGACAGTGGCGTGTAGTAGGTATCGACCGTCGACGGGAGACACGTGGATGGCGTCACAGTCGGGGGTCAGCGAACGCTCCCCCCGCTTTTCCGGTGTGCCACTGCTCGTTGATATTTCAGGTCCTGAAATCGCCGGTAATAGAATGAAAGCGGCTATTTTGGGCACAGACTTCCAGAGCGCTCTCTCCGAATGGTAGCTTTCCACTGTTCTGTCGGGACACGCTGTTAGGACTTTATTGCGTAAGCTGCTGGTCTTGTTAGGAACACCGCAATAAAATGAAACTTGACGCGTTGGCGGCTCCGGTATTTCAATAAAATGACGTATTTATGAAAATCAAAGTAACATATGACTATAGTTTCCTTATCATTGAACACTGGAGCAACGGCCGTTGTTGACGATGGAGCGCATTCTTCCTTTTCCATCTAATGCTCATCTAAAAAAATGCACGGATTTCAAAACAATATTGGCGCCTGAAGTTCTTACAATTTACGAGACGTAGTTATTTAAGATCCCCATGGGTTCTGTGGGGCGCGTATCTGGCAGAAACGAAAGCAGCAGAGTCACCGTTCCGTGAAAATGGTGCAATCATATGTAATTTGTGCTTGCTCAGAATGATCGCAAGTCACTGTTAAACGATCCGCAAATAATCTCAGGGACGGCCTTTGCTAAATGCAGAAGGTAACCAATGACTGAACTCGAACTACATTCGGCACAATGTGTCTGTTTACTATGATCTGCTGAGCTCGCAGTTCCAACTAGCTTTTCTGAAACAAATATTACAAAAAAGTCATAAATCATGTACCACTTAATTGCGAGAGGTATATTTTCTCTTAAATGGAACATAAATATAATCCATTTTTAACATATTTAACTACAAATCAGAATGAATTCTATTACAGAGGGACTTGTATAAACCATGTCTGCCCAGTTCGATGGAGACAAGAGAAAAGAGTAGGCCTACACTTTGTTGGAGGAGCTTTCCTCCTCCCTTTCATTTTGTTGCAAAACATTTGAAAAAACAATTCTTTCGATGCGTTTCAGCCACAGGCTGATTTCTCTGGTATCGTTTATCTGAGTCCATAGTTCATATACGTTTCATTACATTTTTCGTAGGCAGGATGGAACATATTCTTAAGAAAAGAGAGAATATTCGCGGAAGAAAATCACTTTTTAATATTCTTTATATTTAAAAAGAGGTGAATTTCTTCAAGTAATGCTTCAAACTTCGAATAAATTGGTAGCACACTTTTATACTTTACTTAAAAACAAATATCATCATTTTCATGTTTTCCCTTGTTCCTTATCTGCTTCAGAAATATGATTATTATTGTTCCTTATCTGCTTCAGTAATATGATTATTATTATTATTATATTAATGCTATCGTCATGTTTTTCCTCGCCTTCTTCTATCAGGAGATGAGATACATCTTTACAACTAAGTAAATGACTTTTTGTTTTCGTGCCATAAGCGTTTAGTTTCCTTTTTATTTGGAAAGTACCGTCAGTGACTTGTAGTACGTATTTGTTGTATGCATATAATAAACGTGGTGTGTAATGTTTAAAATTGTTACTATAGTACATTTTTTTGTTATTCTGTTATTGTAAAGTAAGAAAATCACTTTTGGTGATCGAGTTTGAGATTTCAGACATGTATCATTACAGAACCGTATATGTTATGCTGCGGACACCAGGAAGCAATATTTTCGGCGTCAGTCACATAAACTCTTTGACTTTCTGATTTAAAACGTTTGCTGCTTCTGTGTATTCACTGTTTATGTTACTGACAGCTGTAACTGTGTGTTTTTGAGTCATCTTTTACTTGCTTGGAAGTGTCTGTATGCAGTTTGTTATTTAAGTGCATGTGCTATGTGTGGTTCGGGATTCTTTGGAAAAAGTGGAGGGAACTGATTTTTTTTTTAATGGAAGTATCTGTTTTGAGGAGATTAAATAAGTTATTATTCACATCTGTTTATGTTCTACTTCTCGATCAGTAATTGCTTTAGGGCGTAACATGATGACTGAATTGTTATTTATAATATTTTGATCATTTATTGCTCTCTTATTTAATGTAAGGGCTCTTTGTGTGTGAAAATATTCATGTAACGTTAGTTTTTTTCAGCCATTTTTCAACCTGATACATTTGTATCAGCTAACACTTGGTTTAAGAATCATAAAAGAAGGTTGTATACATGGAAGAATCCTGGAGATACTAAAAGGTATCAGATAGATTATATAATGGTAAGACAGAGATTTAGGAATCAGGTTTTAAATTGTAGGACATTTCCAGGGCCAGATGTGGACTCTGACCACAATCTATTGGTTATGACCTGTAGGTTAAAACTGAAGAAACTGCAAAAAGGTGGGAATTTAAGGAGATGGGACCTGGATAAACTGAAAGAACCAGAGGTTGTACAGAGTTTCAGAGAGAGCATAAGGGAACAATTGACAGGAATAGGGGAAAGAAATACAGTAGAAGAAGAATGGGTAGCTCTGAGGGATGTAGTAGTGAAGGCAGCAGAGGATAAAGTAGGTAAAAAGACGAGAGTTGCTAGAAATCCTTGGGTAACAGAAGAAATATTGAATTTAATTGATGAAAGGAGAAAATATAAAAATGCAGTAAATGAAGCAGGCAAAAAGGAATACAAACGTCTCAAAAATGAGATCGAGAGGAAGTGCAAAATGGCTAAACAGGGATGGCTAGAGGACAAATGTAAGGCTGTAGAGGCTTATCTCACTAGGGGTAAGATAGATACTGCCTACAGGAAAATTAAAGAGACCTTTGGAGAGAAGAGAACCACGTGTATGAATATCAAGAGCTCAGATGGCAATCCAGTTCTAAGGAAAGAAGGGAAGGAAGAAAGGTGGAAGGAGTATATAGAAGGTTTATACAAGGGTGATGTACTTGAGGACAATATTATGGAAATGGAAGAGGATGTAGATGAAGACGAAATGGGAGGTAAGATACTGCGTGAAGAGTTTGACAGAGCACTGAAAGACCTGAGTCGAAACAAATCCCCCGGAGTAGACAACATTCCATTAGATCTACTGACGGCCTTGGGAGAGCCAGTCATGACAAAACTCTACCAGCTGGTGAGCAAGATGTATGAGACAGGTGAAATACCCTCAGACTTCAAGAAGAATATAATAATTCCAATCCCAAAGAAAGCACGTGCTGACAGATGTGAAAATTACCGAACTATCAGTTTAATAAGTCACAGCTGCAAAATAATAACGCGAATTCTTTACAGACGAATGGAAAAACTGGTAGATGCGGACCTCGGGGAGGATCAGTTTGGATTCCGTCGAAATATTGAAACACATGAGGCAATACTGACTCTACGACTTATCTAAGGGAAGATAGATTAAGGGAAGGCAAACCTACGTTTCTAGCATTTTTAGACTTATAGAAAGCTTTTGACAATGTTGACTGGAATACTCTCTTTCAAATTCTGAAGGTGGCAGGGGTAAAATACAGGGAGCTAAAGGCTATTTACGTTTTGTACAAAAACCAGATAGCAGTTATAAGAGACGAGTGGCATGAAAAGGAAGCAGTGGTTGGGAAGTGAGTGAGACAGGACTGTAGCGTATCCCCGATGTTATTCAATCTGTATATTGAGCAAGCAGTAAAGGAAACAATAGAAAAGTTCGGAGTAGGTATTAAAATCCATGGAGAAGAAATAAAAACTTTGAGGTTCGCCGATGACATTGTAATTCTGTCAGAGACAGCAAAGGAGTGTGAAGAGCAGTTGCACGGAATGGACAGTGTCTTGAAAGAAGGATATAAGATGAACATCAACAAAAGCAAAACGAGGATAATGGAATGTAGTCAAATTAAATCGGGCGATGCTGAGGGAATTAGATTAGAAAATGAGACACTTAAAGTAGTAAAGGAGTTTAGCTATTTAGGAAGTAAAATAACTGATGATGGTCGAAGTAGAGAGGATATAAAATGTAGACTGGCAATGGCAAGGAAAGCGTTTCTAAAGAAGAGAAATTTGTTAACATCGAATATAGATTTATGTATCAGGAAGTCGTTTATGAAAGTATTTGTTTGGAGTGTAGCCATGTATGGAAGTGAAACATTGACGATAACTTATTTGGACAAGAAGAGAATAGAAGCTTTCGAAATGTGGTGCTACAGAAGAATGCTGAAGATTAGATGGGTAGATCACGTAACTAATGAGGAGGTATTGAATAGGATTGGGGAGAAGAGAAGTTTGTGGCACAACTTGACTAGAAGAAGGGATCGGTTGGTAGGACATGTTTTGAGGCATCAAGGGATCACAAATTTAGCATTGGAGGGCAGCGTGGAGGGTAAAAATCGTAGAGGGAGACCAAGAGATGAATACACTAAGCAGATTCAGAAGGACGTAGGTTGCAGTAGGTACTGGGAGATGAAGCAGATTGCACTGGATAGAGTAGCATGGAGAGCTGCATCAAACCAGTCTCAGGACTGAAGACAACAACAACAACACATTTGTATACACAGACAAGCTGTACATGTATTACATACCACTGGTGACGCTTCATAAATGAAAGGCAAGCGAAACGTGTATGACACAAAAAGAAGCAGCTTTTCATTGCGCAGATGGACCACATTTCCAATACGACAATGTAAGTCGAGAATTTTTGCTCGCGGAAATTTTTCCAGACATTACGATTAACATAGCAGCATTAAAAATATCATTGGGGTTAAGAGAGCAAAAAATAGTAATAATCAATGTTGTGATTAATCTTGCCAAGTCACGTAACAAAGCAATTTATAATGAAGTGTCTCTCTCGGTATTTGCTTTTATTTCACCATTTCTTTTTTCCATTCAAGCACTCTGTTATACACTCTCTTCCATATCGAAGTTCTCTCTGCATTTGATACATCACTTTTCTCAAAACCGTTAAAAGGTTTTTTTCTGCTGATATTTTCTGTTGTTTTAAAAATCTTTATTCGTGAACTATATGGTTCACTCTTTTTGTCGCAAAAGAAATAGCAAAATTAATCATCCTGACGATGACGACAGTTACTGACAAGATAATTTACACCCTTCTCAGTTTTATTAACAGGAATGCTATATAAATACTAATGCTTATCATAAAGAAAGGACTGAATGAAAGAATACCATGCGATAAAAAACAGAAACTTTAAAGAAATAATTCAAAAATTATTATTTAAGAAGGTTAAAGCCCAGACCATAAATCGATCAAAGATAACTTTTATCCTAGAAGAGAGCTGTAGCCGCATAGAGCTGTTAGTTCGCTGTAACTACAGTGTAACTCGGCAATAGGGATGTTAACTTTACTCCTCTCTCGTACTCTGAAACAGTAGTATGCATGTTGTTTTCAAACTGATTTGAAGTTTAAAGATTTGCGATATAGACTAGAAGTATCAGTCAGAAGTCGGACTAAAGTAGGATCTTTTTTACCGTCTGGACAAATAACGGGATTTTGATGTATATGACAGAAAAGTTAATCGTGTGATTACTGATTTGTGATGGGACTTACCCTTCGTGATATTTAATAATCACGAAGATCAAAGGACACAGAAAGAGAGTGATCGCCGACATGAGCTCGATTATTAGACTTGAGTAGGCCACAACTAAACGCAATCACGAAGTGATTACAGTTTCGCCGTATTATCAGAAGATGACGTCAAGGTTAGACTTACTGATGTTAACATATGCAATTCCCTGAATGACATATCGGTGTGTGTGCTCAGCGTAGGGACAAACAATAATTACGAAAGACAATAAACCTTAATTCAACTTCAATTCTTAGTGTCGCCTACATCATTTAAGGGACATTTAAAGTGCATTGGTGAAATTAAATGATTATTCTGGTAACATAAAAGTATCAAGTGATTTAGTGACAATTCACTGTGAACAGCAATAGCTTTATACCAAAAATACAAAGCATTCTGAACATTGCTCAAGGGTATGTTATCTCTGGAGTTACGTCGTACAGTTGTTGAATACGCGACGTAGCGACGCCTTGACGACGGAATAATAATTAACAACTTAATATCCTCGCAAAATTCATAATGTGGTCTCGTCTTGGGTCATAGAATGATGATTGAAAACACTATTTGTTAACGTTTGAATAACCATTCTCAAACCGGGCATAAGAACTATAGTCAGCAAGTTCGCGTAAACTGAAGGGTCTGTCGCGAACACGCAAGGGACTTTTGGTTATTTCAGATCAGTGGAGGCATAGCGTTATCGAGTGGTGCAGCCGCTACATTTATAAATGAAGAAGATCGACAGACAACGAACCCAACTGCTTTCATTACAAGCAAGGGCGGCGCACACACTCCGGCGTACTGCTCCACCGAGACAGTGATGTCATTTTCGAGATACAGTACCTGAAAATAACCAAACCAAGCGAGGAGTTTTATTTTTATAGTTACAGATTGGCGTTGTCGTGATCGAAGGACTCCGTTTCACGTCATCTCTACTAGGACATCCATCACCATCAAGCCGAGAGACTACAGCGCCACACTGCCGAGGGAACTTCAAGTCTGTGAGTTGCATTTCTGGCAGTCATAACGGTGACTGACAGGAAATGAACGTTGAACCGATCTTCCCTGTATGCGGAGATGATCTGCCCACATGCAAGCTGTTCAAGTTGGGAAAAGGTCGCCAGTGCCGCCACAACTGGACAGTACGAGCACCACCTTACAAGCTGTAATTTGCACTCGATAGGCTGTTTATTCCATTCAGGAGATCTTGCAGTTCTTCTTCACCTTCACTGAGTATGGCAATGTCATCAGTGAATCTTATCATTGATATCCTTTCACCCTGAGTTTTAATCCCACCCTTGAAGCTTCCTTTTATTTCCGTCATTATCTCTTCGGTGTATAGATTGAATAGTAGGGGTGAAAGGCTGAATTAGTGCCTTGCACACATTTCAATCAGAGCACTTCGCTCTTGGTCATCAAATCTTATTGCACCTTCTTGGATTTTTTACGATATATACTGTATAACAATCGTCTCGTCCTAGAGCTTATTAATGTTTTTCTCAGAATCTCGAACATATTACCTCATTTTTATGCTTTATCTAGCTCTACAAATCCTATAGTGTGTCTTGATTTTTCTTCAGTATTGCTTCCATTATCAAACAGACTACTAAGCCATCTACAAGCGGCAAGTTAAGTGTTTACCTTTTCCTGTGCTTTTCTCGCAGCCTGTCTTTCTGTTTAAGAGGTGTAAGCTCGCAATTTGTAAATGTTAGTTCAGGCAGTCTGTGGTGCAGGTTTCGTTTCTTCTGAACAGCCAGCTACACAGTTCACTGAGGCATCAACGTCCATTGCTGACACATCAGGAGGGTAGAAAGCTGCATTTCTAGGATTCTGCCTAGTGTTTCAGGTTATTTCTTCAGTTAGCCTTGCTAGGATGGGTAGGATGTTTGTACGCTGTGTAGAGACTTATGAGAAGCAGGCCACAGTTCTCGATCAACTGAATGTGCTTTTTGAACAACGTGGTTGTGGAGATGAAGCAGCGATTAGTATGATTAATCAGTTATTCAAAAACAGTGTTAATCGCATTTATTATTATTATGCCGCCAACCGGTTTCAACCCGACGTAGGGGTCATCTTCTGGTCGTTTACTTACACCATTGGTCGACTGCTGGTTGTGTCACTCCTGTCTACTATAGTTCCCTGCCGTTATGTAAACTGGGGTGACATCACCAGCGGTCGACCAATGGTGTAAACGCCCAGAAGATGACCCCTACGTCGGGTTGAAACCGGTTGGCGGCACAATAATAATAAATGCGATTAAGACTGTTTTTGAATAACTGAAAGTGCTTTTGGCTACGGTTAGTCGTCTTCAGGCTGCTGCCTCGGGGTGTATAAGTAGCTGGGAATCGGGCGCGTCACATGGGAAACCTCACGTGTTATTTTTTTCGCCCAAGAGCTCTGCTGTCGAGGCACCCGACAAGGTGGATCTGTCCTCACAGCAGAGTGAGAGGCGGGTGGTAACTCGTCACGTCGCTCGAGGTGGAGGGTCAATGTAGAGACTGGCCGTGTGGCCTCAGGCATTCACCCTGTGAGTGGACAGCTGGCAGCTCCTTCAGCATGGTCCGTGCAGGCACACGGAGAGGGGAGTGGTTTACTAGCTACTGGGAGCTCCAACGTTAGGCGCATTATGGAGCCCTTACGCAGATAGCGTTCACGGCTAGTAAGAAAGCCAATGTGCACTCGATACGTCTGCCAGGGGGCATCATCGAGATCTGGAGTAAGACTGTTGATATTTTAAAAAATATCGGGAGTCCGATATATCGATATTTAAAAAGTATCTTTAACGGCTCTCGATAAATCACTAAAAGTTATCGCTATACCAAGCAAAAGTATCGACGTAAGGCCAACAAAACAAAAAAAAAAAATATCGGCAGTGTAATGTAAATATACTGCCAGTTTTAGAGCTGTGTATTTTAGTATTGATTTATTATTACATATCCTGCACATCAACAAGCTAGCAGCCTGCTTATCCCGGACATGTCCGAAAGAACAGGTACCATCTTCATATAGATAAGGCTTACCGGCCAATCATCTTCTTCAGTGCGGATGCACTCAGATTGCCGGAACACTTACGGGAAGCGGTAGATTGACTGCCGCTAGTAATGAGTATAATGGGTAGGGGCACTTCAAATGTAGTTTGTGGACAGTAAGTTGGGTATGTGGGTCTTACGGGGAGCGTGTCATATATAAATCCCTGCAGTCGCACTATCGTGTGTGTCCTCGGTGGCTCAGGCGGACAGAGCGTCTGTCAGGCAAGCGGGAGATCACGGGTTCGAGTGCCTGTCAGGGCACTCTATTTTCAACTAACACCGTTGATATTTATCAACGCCTATAAGTAGCTAAACGTCTGAATTTCATTGTAATTTCAAACTGATTAAAACGATATTATCGGATTGAGGATCAATATAACTTATACCGTTTCGAAGTTATAGTCAACAACATTCGTTAACATTCAAGAAATGTAACATTTCGAGAACATTATGCAACAATTTCGACTTCTTTCCCTTAAAAAATGTAGTGGCGTGATGTATACTGGGTTTTCAAAACTTGCTACGAAGCAAAAGACATATCTATTTCTTTAAGTAATCAGATGTCGCAAACATATATATACTATGCAATAAGCATGCATAAGTACGCCCGTGGTGAAGGAGATAAACAAAATATTCTATCTTCCAAAGTCGTTTCGCTAAATTCTATTTGAGGTATGTAGTGCAGTGAAGGCCTGACGTGTGCTAACCTCTTCATCTCAGAGTAGCACTTGCAACCTACGTCCTCAATTATTTGCTTGACGTATTCCAATCTCTGTCTTCCTCTATAGTTTTTAACCTCTACAGCTCCCTCTAGTACCATGAAAGTCATTCCCTCATGTCTTAGCAGATGTCCTATCATCCGTCCCTTCTCCTTATCAGTGTTTTCCACATATTCCTTTCCTCTCCAATTCTGCGTAGAACCTCCTCATTCCTTACCTTACCAGTCCACCTAATTTTCAACATTCGTCTATAGCACCACATCTCAAATGCTTCGATTCTCTTCTGTTCCGGTTTTCCCACAGTCCATGTTTCATGCTGTAATCCAGACATACATCCTAAAGAAATTTCTTCCTCAAATTAAGGCCGGTATTTGATATTAGTAGACTTCTCTTGGCCAGAAATGCCTTTTTTGCCGTAGCGAGTCAGCTTTTGATGTCCTCCTTGCTCCGTCCGTCACTGGTTATTTTACTGCATAGGTAGCAGAATTCCTTAACTTCATTGACTTCGTGACCATCAATCCTGATGTTAAGTTTCCTCGCTGTTCTCATTTCTGCTACTTCTCATTACCTGCGTCTTTCTCCGATTTACTCTCAAACCATACTGTGTACTCATTAGACTGTTCATTCCGTTCAGCAGATTATTTAATTCTTCTTCACTTTCACTCAGAATAGCAATGTCATCAGCGAATCGTATCATTGATATCTTTTCACCTTGTATTTTAAATCCACTCCTGAACCTTTCTTTTATTTCCATCATTGCTTCCTCGATGTACAGATTGAAGAGTAGGGGCGAAAGGCTACAGCCTTGTCTTACTCCCTTCTTAATACGAGCACTTCGTTCTTGATCGTCCACTCTTATTATTCCCTCATGGTTGTTGTACATATTGTATATGACCCGTCTCTCCCTATAGGTTACCCCTACTTTTTTCAGAATCTTGAAGAGCTTGCACCATTTTATATTGTCGAACGCTTTTTCCAGGTCGACAAATCCTATGAACGTGTCTTAATTTTTCTTTAGCCTTGCTTCCATTATTAGCCGTAACGTCAGAATTGCCTCTCTAGTGCCTTTACTCAATTAGTCTTTCTCCTCTTTCATTCCTTGTCCCAAGCCCATATTCTCCTGTAACTTTTTCTTCTAATCTTTCCCCTACAACTGCATTCCAGTCGCCCATTACTATTAGATTTTCGTCCCCCTTTACATACTGCATTACCCTTTCAATATACTCATACACTTTCTCTATCTGTTCATCTTCAGCTTGCGACGTCGGCATGTATACCTGAACTATCGTTGTCGGTGTTGGTCTGCTGTCGATTCTGATTAGAACAACCTGGTCACTGAACTGTTGACAGTAACAGACCCTCTGCCCTACCTTCCTATTCATAAGGAATCATACACCTGTTATACCATTTTCTGCTGCTGTTGATATTACCCGATACTCATCTGACCAGAAATCCTTTTCTTCCTTCCACTTCACTTCACTGACTCCTACTATATCTAGATTGAGCCTTTGCATTTTCCTTTTCAGATTTTCTAGTTTCAAGCTTCTGACATTCCACGCCCCGACTCGTAGAACATTATCCTTTCGATGATTATTCACTCTTTTTCTCGTGTTAACCTCCCCCTTGGCAGTCCCCTCCCGGAGATCCGAATGGGGGACTATTTCGGAATCTTTTGCCAATGGAGAGATCATCATGACACTTCTTCAACTACAGGCCACATGTCCTGTGGATACACGTTACGTGTCTTTAATGCAGTGGTTTCCATTGCCTTCAGCATCCTCATGTCGTTGATTATTGCTGATTCTTCCGCCTTTAGGGGCAATTTCCCACCCCTAGGACAAGAGAGTGCCCTGAACCTCTATCCTCTCCTCCGCCCTCTGTGACAAGGCCGTTGGCAGAATGAGGCTGACTTCTTATGCCAGAAGTCTTCGGCCGCCAATGCTGAGTATCTATCAAAGTTTAGGCAGTAGCGGGGATCGAACCCGGGACCGAAGACGTTTTGATTATGAATCAAAGACGCTACCCCTAGACCACGGGTCAATAGCGATAGGTTACTGCTGCTAAAATGGAAGGTTGTCAAGATTTAAGTAAGTTTGAACGTCGGCACACGAGTGAAAGGAGACTGTATCTCCGAGGTTCCGAGGAAAATGGGATTTTCCCGTACGACCATGTCACGACTGTACCGTGAATATCAGGAATCCGGGAAAATATAAAATGTCCAACGTCGCTGCGGCCGGGAAGAGATCCTGCAAGAACGGGACCAACGACGACTGAAGAGAATCATTCAAGTGACAGAAGTGCAACGCTTCCGGAAATTACTGCAGATTTCAATGCTGGGCCTTCAACAAGTGTCAACGTGCGAACCATTCAACGAAACATCATCGATATTGGCTTTCTGAGTCGAAGGTCCACTCATGTGCCCTTGATGACTGCACGACACAAAGCTTTACGCCTCGCCTTGGCCCGTCATCACCAACATTGGTCTGCTGATGACACGCAACATGTTGTCTGGTCGGACGAGTCTCGTTTCAAATTGTATCGAGCTGATCGAGGTGTACGCGTATGGAGACAATCTCATGAATCTATCGACCCTGCGTCAGCAGGGGACTGTTCAAGCTGGTGGAGGCTCTGCAATGGTGTGGGGCGTGTGCAGTTGGAGTGATACGGGACCCCTGATACTTCTAGATGCTACTGTGACAGGTGACACGTACATAAGCATTCTGTGTGATCACCTGCACACGTTCATGTCCATCGTGGATTCCGATGAACTCGGGCAATTCCGACAGACAATGCGACATACCACACGTCCAGAATTGCTACATAGTGGCTCCAGGAACAGAGTATAAACAATTCCGAAGGCCACTAAACTCCAGAGACATGAATGTTATTTAGCGTATCTGGGATATTTGCGACATGCTGTTCCATCCCCTTGTACTCTTACGGATTTATAGACTGCCTGCAGGATTCAGTGTGTCAATTCCCTCCAGCACTACTTTAGACATAGTCGAGTCCCCGTCGTGTTGCAGCAGTTCTGCGTGCTCGTGGGGGCCCTACACAATTTTAGGCAAGTGTACCAGTTTCTTTGGTTTTTCAGTATTTTGAAGAATAAGGGACAAACACATTTAACACTGAGAATAAAACAGACACAGTCAATCACCTCTCGGATATTCTGTATTCAATATCCATTTCCGACACTTTTTTGCTTAATGGAATACATTTTATTGTCTCTGTCATCACATCTGTCAATGTGGGCACTGAACTTTTGAACGTACTGTATGTATCGTACTGCCAACGCCAACATCTCATTTAATATCTGGTTTAGAACACATTTTTTGAAAAATCGTATTTAAAATGGTGTTACTGGGTGTGTTGTGTGGTTCTGTGAAAACACTGTAGTGGAACATACTCTCCAAGACTAAGTCACTAACTCACCACCAAGGAGTTATGCAAATTGGTCACAAATTGATATTTGTACTGTCATCGACGGTAAGAGCAAAATTGCAAACGTTGGCGGCCGATGGACGAATGCGTGATGCTGCAGCACAATGTCACTGCGCATCTGGCGAGGTTAGTAAACCGGAGATATTTCGATGCCAGGGCATAAAGTCTTTGCGAATATCATTTCGTGTACTCAACTGGACAGTAACTATGCCTCGCAGATAGGCGTATGAACATATACGCAGACGTCAGCATTTGAGATAGGATATGTAGTTGGACTAAAACAAGCCGTTTGGAATAATCGGCGTATCGATCGACATTAGTGTAGGAACGACGCCACTATTCGTCGGTGTTGGCGGGAATGTGTGATACATAACAGAACACGGCGTCGAGAATGAATCGGTCGAAGTAGAAAGGTGACCGGAAGGGTTGTAGAAAGCGAACGCCGTGCAATCCTCTGAGAGGCACTCAGAGGACCAAATTCATCATTTAATGACTCCGACGTGCAACTAGTGTTTCAGTGACCATAAGCACCAATAATCAACGTTTCACATAAAGGGACTGAGCCCATGGCGTCCCTTGCGCCAACTATCATTAACGCCTGTAAATCAAAAAGCACATTTGCAGTGGTGTCGAGCGTATTAGGCTTGAAATCGCATTGACTGGAGTAGAATTGTCTTCATTGATGACTCCCACATCGAACTGAGACCCGATGACGAACGAAGACGAGACTAGTGACATACCAGATAGCGCTGGGATACCAACCTCAATGTCCCTACGGACCTACAACCAGGAGTGGTGGTGTGTGGTACCATTTCATTTCCTACCAGTAGCACTTCGGTTGTCATCCGCGGCATCCTTACAGCACGGTGGTACGTCGACGCGATTCTACGCCTCGTTTTGTTGCCCTCCCCCGCATGCTATCCTAGTCTTACGTTTCAGCAAGATAATGTCCACCCGCACACGGCGAAAGTTTCTACTGACTTTTTTCGTGTTTACCAGACCCTACCTTGGCCGGCAAGATCGCCGAATCTCTCCCCAATTGAGAACGTTTGTAGCTTTATAGGCAGAGCTCTCCAACCCACTTGGCATTTTGACCATCTAACATGCCAGTTGGATAGAATTTGGAAGGAGGACATCCACTCAACTCAGTCAATGCCAAACGGAAAAAGTTCTTACATAAAAGACAGAGGCTTACCATTATTAACTTGCTCATTCTGTGACTTTCTTTCTCTTCAATAAATCTTCCAGTTTTTCTGAAATTGTGATAATTTGTTTGTCTGCACACGTACGTTGTGCACATTGCATTCAGATAATTCCTTTGTGGTGCGCCCTTTTTTTGTAGTAGAGTGTGTATACAGGTTGTTTCAAAAAGATTCATCCAGTTTCAAAGGATCATATCTTCTCCATGGGCGAAGAGAGAAAGCTGTGGTGAATTTTTAATTATGTGTGAAAACAAAAGGTTTATCTTGGCGTCATTTTAAAGTTAGTGGTTCATGTGTTTGCCGGTGGGAGACAATATGGCGCAGCTAGCTCCTCCTCTCGCTCATTCACCTAGTAGTCAAATTATATAGAGCCGAAATAGTGATAAACCGACAACGCAGAGCAGCTTATGTCCTCCGTTTCTGCAGGTGTAATTCAGTCACCATTGTTCGGCGTGGATTTCGCCTAGAGTAAGGCACGAAGCATCCGACGATGACACCAACTGTTTTAAAGACATTTGCTCTGTTTATGTGATGGGAAATGTCGTTCACGTGGGCCATTTGAAGGCTTTGAGCTTATTCGTTGTTCGCGGTTTACCTAAACCTTGCCGCAGTGTCAGCGGAGAATAGAGTCATTGCTCGAGTTCCTGCCAAGTGCGCTATTGAGGCGATGTTAGTGTTTCAAACCAGGCGTAACTGAACTGCTAGAAGCGCTTCATGATGATAATAAACGAAACATGGTCTTCTGTGGATTCGTTTCAGGCGTGAAGATGGAAGACAACAGTTTACTTCCACATTTATTGTCCAGTGAGGAGGCCACGTTCTATTTAAGAAGAAAAATGAACACCAATAATTTAAGAACATGAATTCAGCAGGTAGATATCATGGCAGAGAATCTTCAGGACATGTATTTTACTCTGTTTCCCGATGAACGTCTTATTTCGAAAATTTTAATTTTCTGCAATAGCACTGCTTAGGCATCTTTATGTGAGATAATTTATTAGCAGTGGGCTACCCCAGCGATGTACGCCGAATGCGAATGTCCCATTGTTTCGTTGTTCCCAAAGGTCACCTGACCTTATGATATGTGATTTAGTGTAGGTTCTTGTGAAAGACTGTCCCCCTGCTTCCCCGTTCCCGTTCTCTCCTTTCTCCCCATAGCTTTGGATGAACCGCGGCGTCATGTAGCAACAGCTGTAACTGCAGCAACTACAGAAATACTCAAAAATGTATGGGATGAGTTCTTCACCATCGTGTGGACATTTTTCGTGCAGGGTACATGAAAGGCAAGTGAAAACTTTGGTGCTAAAGGTAACTGTAAAAAGCATCCGAAAATAGTATTGCAGACATCTAAACGAAGTACGCCTGTAAACTGAGAAGGGGCTTTTGAAAATATGAACTTTTTGGGACTATGTCTAAGACAACATTTTCCCCAAGTTTCTGTTCACATTAGTGTAAAATCAAATGTTCAAATGCGCGTGATACCTTATGGGACTTAGCTGCTAAGGTCATCAGTCCCTAAGCTTACACACTACTTAACCTAAATTATCCTAACGACAAACACTCACACCCATGCCCGAGAAAGGACTCTAACCTCCGCCGGGACCAGCCGCACAGTCCATGACTGCCGCGCCTTAGACCTCTCGGCTAACCCTGCGGGGCACATCAGTGTAGAGCAGGGGTCTCCAAACTGCGGTCCACGGGTCAACACCGGTCCTCTAACACTATGCCGTAAATTGTTTTTTTTATTTTTTTACTTTATTTATTTATTTTTACAATCGAACCTTGCTCATCACGCACCTCCCATAACGGATGAATCACACAACGAGTATAAGACAATGTAAGAAACTCACTCGCTTAACGTACGATATTTCTCTTTAACAGCCTGTTTTTTTTCAGTCTTTGATAAAAATCTCAACAAAAACCGAGCGAGGTGGTGCAATGGTTAGCACAGTACAATCGCATTCGGAAGGACGACGGTTCAAACCCGCGTCCAGCCTTCGTGATATAGGTTGTCCCTGATTTCCCTAAATCGCTCCAGGCAAATACCGCCACGGTTCCTTTCAAAGGGCACGTCTGATTTCCTTCCTCATCCTTCCCTAGCCAGAAGGGACCAATGACCATGCACCACGCAGTTTGGTCTCCTCCCGCAAACCAACCAACCAACCGTTTCTAAAATCACCACCTGGTCTTTGGCTACTATAAATGAACACTGAGTCGAGCTTACTGTAAAGTAGAAGCTCCGGCAATGGTGTATTGAGCCAGCTGTGATAATAGCAGTGGGCTTGCACTGTAGTCCTTGTCGCACGTACTACTGTTCTGGCTTCCGCGACGATGTTAAAATTGTCTGCAACGATGTTGCAATATCGGTTCTTCGCCGGTACGTGGTAATCATTTCCCTAGCAGTATCTGTTTACTAATTCCAGTTCTAATGTGTCATCGTTAACTAATACGTACTCATTAAAGATGCCCATAAGGCAGCACATGTGAACGCTGTGAATTTCATTAACGATAATTTTTCGACAAATTTCGAAGCAAGGACATTAACATATTTGATAACTTTCTTCTAAAATAGATATATTGCACTGCAAATAATGCAGCTGTAACTGGTATCTTCCGGTCTTCAGAATTTTGTTGTTGTAAAACGTGTTCCATTAAGAATTGGTACCTCACACCATGTTGTCATGTAGTGGATAGATTACGTCACATTATGCATAGGTCTGTAGACAATGAAATCAATTACAGTTAAAAACAACTGGTGCACATGGGCACGTAAGCATACGTAGCCCTCACAGATGCTTGTTAATCTGTAAAAGCCACGGTATACAGTAAAATGCACATTGGTACATCTGTTCATGTTTGCGGAACATGCGGTACATATCGTTATTCCATCTTACACGAAGAATACGATGCAAATACGGTGTGAATGATTTTGCTGTCGAAAAACCTGTGTGTGATGGGCAGTATTTTATTCACCATAATGACAACATGGTATGAGGTACTAACTCACAATGGAACATGCTTTGTAACAAAATTTAACCACAGTTACAATTGTCGAAACCGTTTGTAAAAATAAAGAGTGATTTATGAGATCTTGGCCACTAGAAATTTTTTCTCAAAATTTGTTTTTGAAGTAATCAAAATTTCATTTGCCATATCAACCGGAAATGGAGTCTCTGATTACTGACTGAATGTACCGCATGTATTGAAATGCGTGAATCATTTTTTGTTCACTTTAGACTGAAACAAAATAATTTTTTCTCGGTATGATTTAATATGAGTGTATAAATCAGACAGTAGCTGGTTGGTTTTCTCCTTTTAATTTTAAACTGAGATTGTTTATGTCTTTAGTTAAATTTACGTACAATTATGAATGTCATTACCATTCAGTATTTTGTAACTCTGCCAGAGGACGATTCCTGTAAAATTACGATTGTTGTTCGGAACTCAAGTAGTCACGTCAGAGCTTTTCCACAGCTACGCCAGCATGCTGCCTGTTTAATATGGTGAGTCGTTTTCTTCCAACGCTTCAGTAAACTCGAGGACATGGCGATGACTGAGACAAAGTGATCTTATATAATTGACAGCTGCCACGACCGGCTTTAAAGCTTCTGACATATCCAGTCATTTTCTGCAGAAAGACTGTTGATGAATGATGGAATGTATGATTAATGGTTTTGATCCACCTTCTTTTTTCTAGCGTCTTTGACACGAGAGCAACGACACGTTTATTTTCTCCACACTTTTTCCCCGCTATCAGTTGTGATACACCTGAAATTTATCCACTGAAGATTGTTTTTTAAAATAGCATTTTCTGCTCGTGTAAAAATTTCTGTTCCTGTAACCGTGTTGTGAATGATGTGAACGTGAAGAAGCTCTTTATACACTTTATCATTTTTGTTTATCCCTCGAATAAAAATTAACACCTGTGCAGATCTGAAACATCTGCTGAGTCATCCAAAGCCAAAGAGAACCACTATAAGTGTTGAGTTTTCACAGACGATTCAGTTAATATATTTTCAACAGTATCATTTACTCTTCGAGCCACAGTGTTCGCTGACAAACTGCTGTTTATAAATAAATTAGCTTCTGGACACGTTTCTTCAACTTTGGGCGTCATCCATTCCTTTATCAATTCTACGTCAGTAAAAGGTTTTCCATGTTTTGTCATTGAGTGAGGCACGCAGAGACCAGTACGAGTTGCTGCTTCTCGTTCAACATTTACTTTCTTACACAACATTTGCTGAGGTTTCAAGCCGCTTCTCAAAGAGGCATATGTTTCTAACTTTAGCTTCCGGTAAATTCGTAATAACTTTGAGAATGTTTAGTCTAATAATAACGTTTGATATTGTATTCTATGAGAAGTGACACTGTTTAATTACAAAGTATAGGCACTGCCTCGTTACTTGTCTCAATTAGGCAATATTTATGTACCCATTGCTCTGTAAAATTTCTGAGCTCACTATCTATCCTTCGTTTCTTTTGCATATTAACACAAATCCACTCAAAAAGGGATGTAACTGCAAATCAGAATGATGCCAATTAACGGAATTACGAGCAAGGGTTGTGAGTAAAGAATTGCACTGGTTTCATCTTTACGGCAAGTTTAGTTAAATTAAATACTCAATCTTAGCGGAGAAACTGTAGTCAGAGTACACACAAGCACCACTATGGTTTGCTTTTCAGATCGCACATGTCGCCGCTATCTACAAGATGTTGCTGTACTACTGAACTTTTCTACTCTCCGGAGGGCGTCACTGTTATATATTTAGCTTTGTCAGAAGTAGTCGTAAGAATACGTAAAGCGCAGCACGCGCATCGGCTACCAGCGCCGCAATGAAATGACCTGGAAACTTGCCCGCAAGTCCCAACAGAAAATGCGGAGTGGAGTCCGCCCCCGCTCCCTTTCCCATAGATTTCTTAGTCACTGTCTAGTCCCGAAACGAAACTTTGCGCGTATTCAACACTACACATATTGGTATGATCCACGTTTTCTTTCATGCCAGTGATGACTGCAGGGAATGAATGCCGGTATTACACTATCAAATTTCTTTGTCCAATATCTTTGTCAAATATCTTTGTCAAAGAAATTTGATGGCGTAATAGGGAACTCTGTCAAATGTCGTCAAATATTTGATCAAATCTAGGGCCTCGTTGTAGATTTGATCAAAGAAGTCGCTTGTCTTCTGTTCACTGCAATGTGACATGTTACCATCGCTGCAAGTTTGTCATCTGTAGTGTTTTTATAAACATTGCCGGTAAATACAATTGGTTTGTACCGACAACTACAAAATTAATAGAGATGTATAAAGCTGATGAGGTGCTTCACAACGTGAGGCACCCTGAATACAAAAACAGATTAAGTATATTGGAGACCTAACCTGAACTAACCTAACCCTCTTCTGTAGCAAGGAATGGGAGCATTACAGTGAGCCTGTCTTCTGCAGATATAGCAGTTCTTAAGTGAGTATTGTGCTTTGTAATATGAGGATACACTTCACTGAGCATATACAGAAATGTATGCTCATCCATTCTTAAGTAACTGATGTACGACTTGACGTCCTCAACTATAACCTCATGTAACAAGTTTTGTTGAATGCTTTTATTGTGTCGTCGTAAAACCCATGGCTTCACTCAGGTACGTTTCCTTTTTTCCCCCGTTTCTTTTCTGCAGGTGCACACAGTGTAATTGCGGTATATGCAACTAATAACAAGTTCTTGTTGTCAGCCATCTTGAACTTTAACGAAAAATTTGATGACAGTGTAATACCCTTTTTAGCGTCACGTCAAAGATCTTTGTCAAATATATTTGACGAATATTTGATCACATCTTTGTCCAAATCTTTGACATAGAAATTTGCTAGTGTAATACCGGCCTAAGGAGTAACCACTACTGCTTGGCGTGTAATGTTGCGGTGGGAAGATGTCCCGCAGTGCTGATAACATATGCAGCTCGCGCTACGTTCTGACCACTTGCTGTGATGTTAATGACGTACGAAACTAACAAAGTCTCGTGAGAGCGCGTTACGACTTTCACCAGTGGTATTTATCTGTAGCAATGTATTCGTGTATAAAATGAAATTAAGGCCAGAGCTCAAGGTCAATAAATAAGCAGTTCGTTACTGTCAGCCCGTAAAGACTGGCAGCGGTGGTTACCATTATAAGAACTTCTGAATCCTGCCGAGTAGTTGCGAGCATACTAGGGTATCACGCCTCAAGAAAACCCAGACATACCATCTAGTTCTTGTGGAAAAGTCGGTGTGGCCCTTAGGCTACATTTTTTGGAGGCCTCTCGTGTAGAGTATATAGAAGTCCTGTGAAGTATACTGAATATATTTGGAGCACCCTGTGCACAGTGATGTGACAAAAGTCAAGGGACACCTCCTAATATTGTGTCGGATCTCCTTGTGTCCGGCGTAATGTAGCAACGAGACGTGGCATAGTCTCAACAAGTCATTGGAACTCCTCTACAGAAATACTGAGCCATGCTGCCTCTATAGCTGTCCATAATTGCGAAAGTGTTGCCGGTGCAGGATTTTGTGCACAAACTTACCTCTCGACTATGCCCAACGTATGTTCGATGGGACTCACGTCGGGCAACTGGGTCGACAAATCATCCACTAAATTCGTCGAAAATGTTCTTCAAACCAGTTACGAATAATTATGGCCCGGTGACACAGGGCACTATCAGCCATGAAAATCCTATCGTTCTTTGCGGTCCTAGAATGGCTGCAAATGATCTCCAAGTAGCCGAATACAACCATTTCCAGTCATCAGTAGGTTCAGTTTGAACATAGGACCAAGTTCATTCCACGTAAACTCTGCCAACACCATTGTGGAGACACCACTAACATGCGCAGTGCCTTGTTGACAACTTGGATCCATAGTTTCGCGGCGTCTGCGCCATACTCGAGCCCTACCATCAACTCTTACCACCCGATATCGAGATTCATCTGACTAGACCACAATTTCCAGCTCGTAGAGGGTCCAATCGATATGGTCATGAGCCTAGGAGAGATGCTGCAGGCGATGTTGTGCTGTTAGCAAAGGCACTCGCTTTGGTCACCTGCCACCGTAGCCGATTAAAGCCAAATTTCGCCCCACTGTCGTAGCAGATACGTTATTCTTACGTTTCACATTGATTTGTGCGCTTATTTCATTTATTGTTTCTTGTCCTTTAGCACTGACACCTTTAGGCAAAAGCCGTTTCTCTCGGTCGTTAAGTGAAAGCCGTCGTCCACTGCGTTTTCCGTGAGGAGAGGTAATGCCTGAAATTTGGTATTCTTGGCACACACTTGACACTGTGGATCTCGGAATCTTGAATACCCCAAAGATTACAGAAATGGAATTTCCCATGCGTCTAGCTCTAGCTACCATTCCGGTTTCAACGTCTATTAATTCCCGTCGTGCTGCCGTAATCACGTCGTAAACCTTTTCACATAAATCACCTGAATACAAATGACAGCTCCCGCAATGCACTGGTTTTTTGTATTTTCTGTAGCTGTACCATGATTTTTCTCATTTCAGTGTATGTGCATGCATGTATAGGAAATACCCTTTCCTAAAATGGGACGCGTCTGCCCGACGGAGTGGTCGAGCGGTTCTAGGCGCTTCAGTCTGGAACCGCGTGATCACTACGGTCGCAGGTTCGAATCCTGCCTCGGGCATGGATGTGTGTGATGTCCTAATGATAGTTAGGTTTAAGCAGTTCTAGGTTCTAGGGGCTCATGACCTCAGCAGTAAAGTCCCATAGTGCTCAGAGCCATTTGAACCGTTTCTGGGAGGCGTCTCTTGAAAACAAGAATTTTATGATCATATGCTCCGGCCGGATGGCCGAGCGGTTCTAGGCGCTACAGTCTGGAACCGCGCGACCGCTACGGTCGCAGGTTCGAATCCTGCCTCGGACATGGATGTGTGTGATGTCCTTAGGTTAGTTAGGTTTAAGTGGTTCTAAGTTCTAGGGGCTGATAACCTCAGCAGTTAAGTCCCGTAGTGCTCAGAGCCATTTGTATCATCTGATCCTATGCCTAAGTTAAAATCTTCCCAAAAGTCTGATCTGCATTAGTGTGGAATATACAGAACTCGTGTGAAACAGAATGAATACTTTTGGAACACCCTGTACTTTTCATTTCATGTCCGTGCGGCCGTTACGGCAGTCGTTTAATGCAAGCAGCTCATCTTCCGCTGTGTCCGTCTCGACAGCTGAGTGGTCAGCGCTGTAGGATGCCATGCAAAGGGGCCCGGGTTCGATTCCTGGCTGGGTTGGAGATTTTCTCCGCTCAGAGACTGGGTGTTACGTTCTCTTCTTCATCATTTCATCCCCATCGACAAGCAAGTCGCCGAAGTGACTTCATAAAAACACTTTCACCAGGCGACAGGTCTACCCGACGGGAGGCCCTAGCCACACGACATTTCACTTCATCTTCCGTTATGGTGTTTCCCTCCTTCAGCCGTCTCATACCTGAGGGCACGTGAAGGAAATCACGAGAGAAAACCCATGATCACCCCACTTTCACTTGAAGCATCAATCGTCCGTGTTTTAGTACTCCACCACACCCAGAATCTGTGGCAATCTGTGTGAATAACCGAGCCGACCGACGCCTCCTGACACCTTCACGTGGCCCAATCGCTTCGACAGCTCCGAGCTCTTCTCAATCAGCGCTATTTCTGTACACCCAATTAGTGTGTCACCTCGTATTGTGTTTCAGCTTGAAGAGTGTACTTTTCTAGAATATGGTGGTAGGCTACTGAAACTAAAAACCCCTTCTGCTTGCTAATGGCATTACATTCTTCTGCAGAGCTACACCTTGCTCCACAGAGTAGCAACTAGTGCTTTACAGTATATCTGCCAGCTAGCTGGGTTATGCACAGGCAGTGGCTCTGTGCACGCACAGAGGTGGCGACGCTGAGTCATGAGCCGGGACCGGCACGGCTTCCCGTAATCTGATTTGCTGGCCCGCTGTCCTGCGCTCTCTCTGGATCAGGTTTCCACGCTAACAGTAAGGCTAAAGCACCGCGCTTTGCACGCTCACTTTGGGCGCCTAGACGACTCTCTGCTTTCCACACGTGAATTCAAGCAGAATTTGTGTGGAAGGTACCACAGGGCGTTGAGTCGTTACTAATGAGACAAAATTGATAAATCTCGCCAATATGGGCCCTGGTTATGAACTGTAGATTAAAACTGAAGAAAAGGCACCAGAGTACGTTTAGTCTTTACTGATGAGACAAAGTTGATAAATCTTGGCAATATGAATCTATTGGTTATGAAATGTAGATTAAAACTGAAGAAACTGCAAAAATTTGGGAATTTAAGGAGATCGGACCTGCATAAACTGAAAGAACAAGAGGTTGTAGAGAGTTTCAGGGAGAGCGTAAGGCAACGACTGACAGGAATGGGGGAAAGAAATACAGTAGAAGAAGAATGGGTAGCTTTGATAGATGAAATAGTGAAGGCAACAGAGGATCAAGTAGGTAACAAGACGAGGGCTAGTAGAAATCCTTGGGTAACAGAAGAAATATTGAATTTAATTGATGAAAGGAGAAAATGTAAAAATGCAGTAAACGAAGAAGGCAAAAAGGAATACAAACGTCTCAAAAATGCGATCGACAGGAAGTGCGAAATGGCTAAGCAGGGATGGCTAGAGGACAAATGTGAGGATATAGAGGCATACCTCAATAGGTGTAAGATAGATACTGCTACTGGAAAATTAAAGAGACCCTTGGAGAAAAGAGAACCACATATATGAATGTCAAGAACTCAGATGGAAACCCAGTTCTAAGCAAATATGGGAAAGCAGAAAGGTGGAAGGAGTATATAGAGAGTCTGTACAAGGGTGATGTACTTGAGGACAATATTATGGAAATGGAAGAGGATGTAGATGAATATGAAATGGGACATATGATACCGTATGAAGAGTTTGACAGA
The DNA here is from genome assembly GCF_023897955.1 of Schistocerca gregaria. Lineage (NCBI taxonomy): Eukaryota > Metazoa > Arthropoda > Insecta > Orthoptera > Acrididae > Schistocerca > Schistocerca gregaria. The sequence goes on from NC_064920.1 coordinate 1,026,264,199, forward strand.
GCACTGAAAAGACCTGTCGAAACAAGGCCCCGGGAGTAGAAAACATTCCATTAGAACTACTGACGGCCTTGGAGAGCCAGCTCTGACAAAACTCTCAAGATGTATGAGACATGCGAAGTACCCTCAGACTTCAAGAAAAATATAATAATTCCAATCCCAAAGAAAGCAGGTGTTGACAGATTTGAAAATTATCGAAAGGTCAGTTTAATAAGTCACGGATGCAAAATACTAACGCGAATTTTTTACAGACGAATGGAAAAACTGGTAGAAGCCGACCTCGGGGAAGATCAGTTTGGATTCCGCAGAAATATTGAAACACATGAGGCAATACTGACTCTACGACTTATCTAAGGGAAGATAGATTAAGGGAAGGCAAACCTACGTTTCTAGCATTTTTAGACTTATAGAAAGCTTTTGACAATGTTGACTGGAATACTCTCTTTCAAATTCTGAAGGTGGCAGGGGTAAAATACATGGAGCTAAAGGCTATTTACAATTTGTACAAAAACCAGATAGCAGTTATAAGAGACGAGTGGCATGAATAGGAAGCAGTGGTTGGGAAGTGAGTGAGACAGGACTGTAGCGTATCCCCGATGTTATTCAATCTGTATATTGAGCAAGCACTGAAGGAAACAATAGAAAAGTTCGGAGTAGGTATTAAAATCCATGGAGAAGAAATAAAAACTTTGAGGTTCGCCGATGACATTGTAATTCTGTCAGAGACAGCAAAGGAGTGTGAAGAGCAGTTGAACGGAATGGACAGTGTCTTGAAAGGTCTTGAAAGGAGGATATAAGATGAACATCATCAAAAGCAAATCGAGGCTAATGGGATGTAGTCGCATGAAGTCGGGTGACGCCGATTGAATTAAATTAGAAAATGAGACGCTTAAAGTAATATATGAGTATTGCTATTTGGGGAGCAAAATAACTGATGATGATCGTAGTAGAGATGATATTAAATGAGAGATGCCAATGGCAAAGAAAGCGTTTGTGACGAAGGGAAATGTGTTAACATCGAGTATACATTTAAGTTTCAGGAAGTCTTTTCTGAAAGTATTTGTATGGAGTGTAGCCAACTATGGAAGTGAAACGTGGATGATAAATAGTTTAGACAAGAAGAGAACAGAAGATTTCGAAATGTGGTGCTACAGAACATTAGATGGGTAGATTACATAACTGATGAGGAAGTATTGAATAGAATTGGGGAGAGGAGGAGTTTGTGGCACAACTTGACAGGAAGAAAGGATCGGTTAGTAGGACATGTTCTGAGGCATGAAGGGATCACCAATATAGTACTGTAGGACAACGTGAAGGGTAAAAATCGTAGAGGTAGCCCAAGAGACGAATACACTAAGCAGATTCAGAAGGATGTAGGTTGCAGTAGGTACTGGGAGATGAAGAAGCTTGCACAGGATAGAATAGCATGGAGAGCTGCATCAAACCAGTTTCTGGACTGAAGATCACAATAACAACAAGAACATGTGCCCTTATGTCAAAAATCTTTATGCTTCCTCTAGGATACACTCATGCGGATGGTGTATTAGAATTTTTCATCTGCTCAGACTCGCATTGGAAATGTTCTTCTTAAAGACAATGATTCATAAAACAAAAACAGATCAACTGTCTCGTGACACCTATTAGTGGACGTTAATATGGTGTGTTTCCATTCATCGTCTTTACTACGGCTTCAGCTCTGCTGGAGACACATTTAGCGAGGTGTCTGACTGTCTGTGGGGGAGAGTCATCTCATTCTTCCTCAAGAGCCGAAACCAGAGAAAGTATTGATGTTCGACACTGTGGTCTGGAGCGAAGTCTACGTTCTAACTCATCCCAAACAGGTTTTGGGTTCAGGTCAGGACTCTGGGCAAGCCAGTGCAGTTCAGGAAGATTATTGTCCACAAATAATTAGGTGACAGGTGGTGCTTTACGGCAATATGGATTGCCATGCTTGTCACTGTCTCCGAACTGTTTCTCTACTGTACACTGTACACATCCTAACCACGAGAAACGGCCCCATACTGTAACAATACCTCGTGCTTATTTCACTCTATCCACTACACTTGATAGCATTTGCCACACCATTTCATGACCTTTCCACAGGGCATAGCGTCCTTCTTCACTTCAACCAATCGTTTCCAGTCATCTAGTACCAATGGCATCACTCTTCACTATTGGCACTTCACATGACAGCAGTTAACGTTTTTCAGGCGTTCACCTAACCCGAACCCTTCCTTCGGATTGCCATAGCGTACAGCTTGTTTCATCATTCCAAACCTCACTCGTTTCCAGTCTTCCACTGTCTAGTGGCGTCTAGTTTACACCACCTCAACGGCCGATTGGCACTGACTTTTGAGAAGCTACCCCCTTATGAGAAGCTGCTCGACCACTGTATACCATGCTTCTTAACTCTCTAAGTTGAGTCATTGTGTTAGCTGGACTGCTGGTAGCTCTTTGAAACCTTCAGGTGATTAGCTGCTGGTAAACCTTTCGGAATGTGAGGTCGTGGTCCAAGAAACTTTTCTGTTTCTGACGTTTCGTGCAGGACTGCGCTGGACATGCTCAGAGGCGCTCCTCCGCTGAGTCTTGCCGAGTGAGTGGTCGGACGTCCGAGAGCGACATATATACTGTAGAAAAGGCGGCGTGATCGAAGTAACACGTGATGAGTAGAGATAATCTTTGTCAAAGATAAAACTTAACTATCAATTGTCGTCTTGTCAACTATAAAATTATCTAGAACATATCATCTGTAGCAGAGCATGCTCTTCAGTCAGGAAACCACGAAGTGAAGTTTTCTGAAACAGAAATTTGTCTACAACATTGAATTTTTATTCACGACTATGTAGAGAAGCCATTGAAATTTATAAACATCAGGACAATTTTAACAGGAAAGAGGAGGCAATGAAACTTAGTGACATATGGACAGTAGCTCTGCCGAAATGCTAGACAATTTTCTTTTTACAAGACGACAATCGATAGTTAAATTTAAGCTTTGGTAAGGATTATCTCTACTCATCACGTGTTACTTCAACCATGCCCCCTTTTCTACAGTATATATGTCACTCTCGGACGTCCGACCGGTCATTCGGCAAGACTCATCGGAAGAACGCCTCTGAGGATGTCCAGCGCAGACCTGGACGAAACAGAAGACTTTCTTCGACCATGACCTCACTTCCCGAAAGCTTTACCAGCAGCTATGTCATCCCGTCGTGGAAGCCTTCATTCTACATGTGATTCCCTCGGCTGACTTCATTCGATTTTTTACAGCCACTCTCTAAAATGGTCAACGGTCCTTGTCCTTCAGCATATAAGGTCTGCCTGGACTTCGTTTAGGTGTAGGTGTTCCTCAGCAGTGCAGCTTCACAGTCGCATCACCAACATTTGACTTCGGCAGCTTTAGAAGGCTCATAAAGTCCCAGATGGATTCATTACTCAGGTGGCATACACTCATGTTTGGAGTCATTGAACCCTCCTGACCGACCGATTATCAGGATCTTATCTACTAACAATACGGTACTCCCCACCCCCCTTTATACTGGCAGGTCCGCCTCGACCGATCCTGATATAACTGATTCTCTACTAACAATACAGTACTCCCCACCCCATTTTATAATGGCAGGTCCGCCTCTCGTGACATCTGGTGATCAAATACGCAATACGTATGCGTGACTGGATAGTTTTGGTCAAATATTGTATTCACAACGCTTTCCTGAAGGTCTGTCTATTGGTAATCTGGAAATAAGCGAGTTGGAGCAATGATATTTTAGAAGTGGCATCCAAAACTGTGTGTAGGAAGAACTCTGTGCAGGGCAATCTTGGCGCGCTCTTATCCTACTGACGAGAATGGCTCCTGGTAACACAGAACTAGCTAAGATCTATGAAGCATGGGAGGAAATGACACTGGAAAGAATCTGAACACGACATTCAGCTACAGTCGCCTTAACAAGTGAGAGAACTCACCGTATGCAGGGGTGTGGATAATATAATAAATTTCACAAAGTTATTGGTAATTTAAAGAAAGTCAACCCTTAGCAGGATTGCAATATAAAATTTACTTTAACCTAGTTCCGTAGTGTGCAGGGAATCTGTGACCTATACTTTATATCCTTTTAGAGCAAACACTACATACATTTGGAAGCAAATGTACACTCCTGGAAATGGAAAAAAGAACACATTGACAGCGGTGTGTCAGACCCACCATACTTGCTCCGGACACTGCGAGAGGGCTGTACAAGCAATGATCACACGCACGGCACAGAGTACACCCCAGGAACCGCGGTGTTGGCCGTCGAATGGCGCTAGCTGCGCAGCATTTGTGCACCGCCGCCGTCAGTGTCAGCCAGTTTGCCGTGGCATACGGAGCTCCATCGCAGTCTTTAACACTGGTAGCATGCGGCGACAGCGTGGACGTGAACCGTATGTGCAGTTGACAGACTTTGACCGAGGGCGTATAGTGGGCAGGCGGGAGGCCGGGTGGACGTACCGCCGAATTGCTCAACACGTGGGGCGCGAGGTCTCCACAGTACATCGATGTTGTCGCCAGTGGTAGGCGGAAGGTGCACGTGCCCGTCGACCTGGGACCGGACCGCAGCGACGCACGGATGCACGCCAAGACCGTAGGATCCTACACAGTGCCGTAGGGGACCGCACCGCCATTTCCCTGCAAATTAGGGACACTGTTGCTCCTGGGGTATCGGCGAGAACCATTCGCAACCGTCTCCATGAAGCTGGGCTACGGTCCCGCACACCGTAGGCCGTCTTCCGCTCACGCCCCAACATCGTGCAGCCCGCCTCCAGCGGTGTCGCGACAGGCGTGAATGGAGGGACGAATGGAGACGTGTCGTCTTCAGCGATGAGAGTCGCGTCTGCCTTGGTGACAATGATGGTCGTATGCGTGTTTGGCGCCGTGCAGGTGAGCGCCACAATCAGGACTGCATACGACCGAGGCACACAGGGCCAACACCCGGCATCATGGTGTGGGGAGCGATCTCCTACACTGGCCGTACACCTCTGGTGATCGTCGAGGGGACAGTGAATAGTGTACGGTACATCCAAACCGTCATCGAACCCATCGTTCTACCATTCCTAGACCGGCAAGGGAACTTGCTGTTCCAACAGGACAATGCACGTCCTCATGTATCCCGTGCCACCCAACGTGCTCTAGAAGGTGTAAGTCAACTACCCTGGCCAGCAAGATCTCCGGATCTGTCCCCCATTGAGCATGTTTGGGACTGGATGAAGCGTCGTCTCACGCGGTCTGCACGTCCAGCACGAACGCTGGTCCAACTGAGGCGCCAGGTGGAAATGGCATGGGAAGCCGTTCCACAGGACTACATCCAGCATCTCTACGATCGTCTCCATGGGAGAATAGCAGCGTGCATTGCTGCGAAAGGTGGATATACACTGTACTAGTGCCAACATTGTGCATGCTCTGTTGCCTGTGCCTATGTGCCTGTGGTTCTGTCAGTGTGATCATGTGATGTATCTGATCCCAGGAATGTGTCAATAAAGTTTCCCCTTCCTGGGACAATGAATTCACGGTGTTCTTATTTCAATTTCCTGGAGTGTATATTTTCTTTGATTAGAAAAATAACTAAAAACATTTGTCTTACAGTGGGTTTCATCTAATGACTGTCACTTTAGACTAATAATTTTAGGAAACACCAACATTGTTGCTATTACATTCAGTCATTTTATCTGCCTTTGTGAAATAAAGGCCCACCAAGTATTAGGCTCACAGTCAATATGAATTACTTAAGGACGTTCCTAAGCAAATAACTTTTCTATTATCAAGTTCACTGTTACTATTTATTTCTTTTAATGAGTTGTCACAGGTGTTAATGTGTACGTTTTTAATTGATAATTTTAGCTTTATTTGGCTATACAACAGTGGCATTTCATAAAATTAATAGAGAATCAAAAGTGTGTCATTTATGATTGGCAATTTGTACAGTTTGTGTAGAGAATTACACTGATTTCTTGTATGAATACTTTTTGAAGTTAAGACAGCTGTTACTGATATAATGAAATCCAGCTTTTAGATCAGTGCACATTACTAATACTTAATACTGAATGTACTTTAACCTAGTGGAATTAGGAATAGTGTGCTGGTGATCTGAGCTCCTATGATTCACAATTTACTACGACTAACATTACATACACCTGAAAGTAAATGATTTTCTTTTTTTTAGTTTGTTTAGTTTGTTTGGATAGTTCTGTATTACATACATCTGATGGTTCCGTCAGGTTAGCCACGCCTTGTAATAGTGTCATATGGTGTCCAAGGTCTAGGTTCGTGGGCAGTTACAAATCCTGTATGAGCAAAATAAGTTCCATAGTAAATAACTTCTTGAATTACCAGTCGCAAGATGACGATGATATAGATAAAGATTTTTACGGAATGCTGTGTAACATAGTAAACACATAATATGTATGGAGTATTGAATTACAGGAGCTCCCTCTAGTTTGGGAGTGGGAAATACCTATGACGAGGCCACATTTAGTTTTATATGCAACTGTGGCGTACATTTTTGGTTAATGTGCCCTTGTCATTACAACTAATAGACGCTATCTCGACCTGAATGTTTATCCTCTTCATCTGCAAGCAAAGAACAATACAATAGATATAGTGGCAAAACATAACGATGGCCTGATATTCTTTGATGAACATATAATGTCTTCTTCTTTTAATATCGTTATTTTGTCTCTAGACTGTGTTATGATCTGTGTACTGACCTGCGTATGTTCTTTGATGAACATGTAACTTCTTCTGTTTGAATACTGTAAGACCTGTGTACTATATATCTACGAAATAGTGTCTTCTTGTATAGATTGTGCTCTGACTGGCCTTGTAGTGTCTATTTCATGTTAAGATCAAGTGTGTACATGCAACCACTCTTCTATTATGTAAATCTACTACAGTGGAAATTGAGTGAAACAGATATTGTGATAATTTGTTACATGTTATATCTGATGTTGCCGTAGTTGACAGAGATGTATTTCAGACTAATTGATGTACATTATGTACGCATCTAATCCTTCAAAACTTTTTGCACCTACTTTCATGTTGTAAGATTTCAGGAAATCACGTACTTGTATTATCCTGTTTTATACCTTGCAGTATCTCCTGTGAAGATAGTAGCCAGTATCGGAACTGGTAGAGAGCAAATAAAATTGTAGAGCTGTTGGCACAAGACATTATTTTTTCCAAATACAACGAACTACTTTCAAGTTGCATATCGTTGCAAGGAGCTAACGAACGTTTATGTCTTTGGCGGGCGATTGATGGAGATTTCCACGCAAATCCTGAGTGCTGAGATCCCCCGGGATAAAGAAGCGTGGCTCGCTCCTCGCAGAAAAGTGCACAACATGATTTTAAAAGGATTACTTTGGCGGAAAAAAATTGTTTGGTAGTGCGTGTACATGTGTGAGCGTGATAATACGAGTTACGCATTTCAGTAGAAAATTTAAGACAGTTCGTTTGTTTTATAAAGTATTCGTATATACACTGAAGAGCCTAAGAGACTGGTATAGGCATGCGTATTCAAATACATAGATATGTAAACAGGCACAATATGGTGCTGCGGGCGGTAACGCCTATATAAGACAACAAGTGTCTGGCGCAGTTGTTAGATCTTCTACTGCTGCTACAATGGCAGGTTATCAAGATTTAAGTGAGTTTGCACGTGGTGTTACAGCCGGCGCACGAGCGATGGTACACAGCATCTCCGAGGCAGCGATGAAGTGGGGATTTTCCCGTACGACCATTTCACGAGTGTACTATGAATATGAGGAATACGCTAGAACATCAAATCTCCGACATCGCTGCGGCCGGGCCGCCGGGCCGGGAAAAGATCCTGCAAGAACGACGACTGCAGAGAATGGTTCAACGTGACAGAAGTGCACTCCTTTCGCAAACTGCTGCAGATTTCAACGCTGGGCCATCGAGTGTTCTCGGAGTGTGCTTTCGGAGCCGAAGGCCCACTTGTGACTGCACGACACAAAGCTTTAAGCCTCGCCTGGGCCCTCCAACTGTTGATGACTGGGGTCAAATTGTATGGAGCGGATGGCCTAGTATGGATATGGAGACAATCTCTTGAATCCATGGATCCTGCATGTCAGTAGGGGACTGTTTAAGCTGGTGGAGGCTCTGTAATGGTGTGAGGCGTGTGCAGTTGAAATGGTATGGGTCCCCTGATAGGTCTAGATACGACTCTGACAGGTGACACGTACGTAAACATCCTGTCTGATCACCTACATCCATTCATGTTCATTGCGCATCCAGACGGACTTGGCCAATTCCAACATGACAACGCGACATCCCACACGTTCAGAATTGTTACAGAGTGGCTCCAGGAGCACTTTTCTTGGTTCAAACACTTTCACTGGCCAACAGACTCCTCAGACATGAATATTATTGAGCGTATCTAGGACGCCTTGCAACGTGCTGTTTAGAAGAGATCTTCACGCCCTTGTACTCTTATGAATTTATGGACAGCCCTGCAGGATCCAGTGTGTCAACTCCCTCCAGCACTACTTCAGACATTAGTCGAATCCGTGTCACGTCGTGTTGCGGGACTTACGCGTGCTTGCGGCGGCCCTACCCGATATTAGGCTGATGTACCAATTTCTTTAACTCTTCGCTGTACCTGACTGAGCCAATTCTTTAGTTAGTGATTCGCAATCATAAAAATGAGCTGTTTGTAAAAGACCGGGGCCACCCACTACAAGGCAACCGTGGGGTATTTAGAACTAATTAGCGTGATTATTGCAGTAGGAAAAATTTGTGAATCTTTACGAGCTAACGATATATAAACCTTCCAGCTTTGGCTGCGAGAGTTGAAAGTTGACTGTTAAAGTACAACTTCCAATATTTTTTATTTATTTTTTTTATTTATGCATTTATTTTACCTGGCAAGATTAGGGCCTTCAGGCCCTCTCTTACACCTAACCAGGCATACTCAGATTGAACGAGTTACAGTTTCTACAGAACATTAAGGACATATAACGTATTATGCAGTATTGATGCTAAAGAAAAAATAGAGATTATAACAGTAGTACAATGATAACTATAACATTAAAAAATTAATTATAACAATCAAGAATAATAATGATAATAATAATAATAATAGTAATGACTATGTACATGAAAGTAAACATACTTTTCTTTTGTGAATGTCAGTCCTATTGTTACTTGGGAATTTTCTCATTATGTTCTTGCAGCTTGTGAGTTATTCTCATCGAGCAGAGACATAAGACGATAGAATGGGGTAAAAGAGATATATAAGAGGTAGATAGCTTAGAGGAAGGGAAATATTCAGTTTACTATTTTATAATTCCATCATTCTTGCGTGCTATTCATCGCATTATTGCTGCAAAGATGCATAGTGAACCCAGCATCGACTACAAACAACTTAGTTATCTCGGGGCATTAGTCTGTGAGATGCCGTGCAAGTCATATTTGCGTTGCGGATGAACGAGCCGATGAGATCAGCCAGCTAACAGCGGGGGACTCGCGTTTGAAAAGTACTTTCTTGTGTTCCGCCGCTTGTAGAGAAGACATGTTTGGTGTTGCATGCCGGTGGTCGCCGAGTTGCTTTATGGTGAGATGGTAACATGTAGCTGCGTTGCATCTAGGCAGCGCACACTTGCAACGCGATTCCGTTGATCACTTACGACGTACGTGTATTTCATGCTTAACTTTTCCTTTGATTCGCGTCACGACATTGCTACAACTTGCACGTGCTGGGCTCGTGTTGCACATAATGTTAACTGTTCTTTGTGTCTTTCTGAGGCTTGTATGTTTCGAAGCTTGGTACAGAATCTTCCTGTGATCAAAACCATAGGACAAGTGATGCAGTCAATTTGGTCACACTGCCCGTTAATGAACATTTGTTACCAATTTTGCGATAATTTGGTAATCTTTTTTACGTTTTGAATACCTGTGTGCCACATGTTCTCTAGATGTAAGGCGTATACGCAAGTGATGCCTTTATCGTTGTGACGTACTAACTTTCTGAAAATATTGTATTACCTTACGTTTAAAATGTTTTTACAATCAATCTCCTTGCCATGCAGTTTTCCTATTTAAATGGTGGCAGAGACACTGGCTTCCTACACATGTTTGTTGAGTCAGTGTCTCGTACTTTGTGTACTTTTACAAAAAAACTGGGAGGACATTCCCATAGCGCATCAAATGGCAGTGAACCACTTTGCTTAAAAAATTGCACGCTGGGTGAAATTCTAGATATAATATAAAATGCAAAATTTCTTCTTAGAATGCAAAAAGGAAAGATGATTGTTGACTAATCTGCAGTTCAACAATGTCTCACCTGATTGTCTTTCGCCAAAATCGTCTTACAGAATCATGATAGGTCTAAGTCAACAGTTGTCACCTGGAATATTATATTCGCAAATAATAGGCTACACAATCTAGAGGAGAGGGATAAAAAAGTATTAGTAAGTGTATTCTGGAAGATTCGAAATGGCAGTTTCGACGATGCTTGCTCCCCCATTGCACACTGTGTCGTACTAAACGTCGCTATGGCGTCAAGGGCACAGAACAAAATGGAATCTATTATAAGCTAGCGCAGTTTATCACGGTCAACAGCAATAAGAATCATGGAATGTCGCTTAACTAAAAATATACTAAATTAGTATATCATTGATTCTTGCAAGTACTCTCTGTACCAGAAGCGTGAGTACGCTACGGCCCCTGAAAAGTGTGATATTGTGCACAGAGATCCCTGTCTGTGATTGCTTGCAGGTATTAGTCAGGGACAGCAGTGGTTGGTGCACCTCCCTAATACTACTCAGGTGGACAGGGTACTAACAACAATCGGTTCAGCTCAGCAAGCTGTTCGTAGAAGTTTCCATGTCCTCTCATCAGCAGTTGCAAGGTCGGCAGCTCACTGCGACCGAGTACAGCAGGCCAAATTGGTAGCAGTGTTGAAGGTTCAAAAAAAAAAAAAAAAAAAAAAAAATGGTTCAAATGGCTCTGAGCACTACGGGACTTAACTGCTGCTGCCATCAGTCCCCTAGAACTTAGAACTACTTAAACCTAACTAACCCAAGAACATCACACACATCCATGCCCGAGACAGGATTCGTACCTGCCACCGGAGCGGTAGTGTTGAAGGAAACAGGTAGCAGTGTTGAAGGCGGAAGTCACCTTGGCGAAAGATATCCCCACATCTGAGATGACCTAAGTCTATTCCTGCCTAATAGGTCCAGACTGATGACTGGCATATGTGCATCTGGGCTACTAAAAACGTATGTTCCTTGCCCTATACTATGCCTAACAAGCAGCATTCAATTTCTGCATACTTACTTGCGACGTACCTTTCTACTCGGAATGACTACGATGCACAATGCATTCCCGTTTGTCTTTAACAATCTCTTTCTCTCGTGACGTTTTCTTGCTTCTTATTCCTGTACTCTCGCGTCTTATGACCGACTTGAACACATTCATAACAATGTGGCTGGCGACGTTACTTCTGCAGATGACCCTTACGACATCTGTACCACTTGACGTCAAATGCGAAGACTTGAGGGTCATTTCGCCCTTTCATAGCAGTATCTACACTAAAGTGCCAAAGAAACTGGTGTAGGAATGTTTATTCAAATGCAGAGATATGTAAACAGACAGAATACGGCGTTGCGATCAGCAACTCCTATGCGAGAGAAGTGTCTGGCGCGGTTGTTGATGGGTTACGTCTGCTTCAGTGGCAGGGTATTAAAATTCAAGTGAGTTTGAATGTGGTGCTCTGGTCGGCGCATGAGCGATGGGACTCAGCATCTCCGAGGTAGCGATGAAGCGGGATTTTCTCTTACGATCATTTCACGAGTGTACCGTGTACATCACCAATCCACTAACAAATCAAATCTCCGGTATCGCTGCTGCCCGAAAAAGATCCTGCAAGAACAGGGCCAACGACGATTGAAAAGAATCGTTAAAATGACAAAAGTGCAGCTCCTTCGCCAATTTCTGCAGATTTCAAATCTGGGCCATCAACAAGCGTCGCCGTGCGAACCATTCAGGGAAACATCATGCATATGGACTTTTGGGGCCGAAGGCCCACTCGTGTACTGTTGATGACTGCACGACACAAAGCCTTACGCCTCGCTTGGGCCCATCAACACTGACATTGGACTGTTGACGACTGGAGACACTTTGCCTGGACGGACGATTTCGAATTGTACCGAGCGGACGGATGTGCACAGGTATGAATCCATGGACGCTGCTGGTGAAGTCTTCATAGTGGCATGGGGAATGTGTAATTGGAGTGTTAGGGGACCCCAGATACGTCTGGATACGACTATGACATATGACACGGACGTAAGCATCGTGCCTGATCACCTGAATCAATTCGTGTCCATTATGCATTCCGACGGACTTGGGCAATTTCAGCGGGACAATGCGGCACCCCACACGTCCAGAATTGCTACAGAGCGGCCATAATGACGTACTTCAGAGTTTAAACAATTCCGCTGACCACCATATTCCCCGGACATGAACATTATTGCGCATATCTGAGATGCCTTGCAACGTGCTTTTCAGATGAGATCTCCACCCCCTCGTTCTCTTACGGATTTATGGGCAGCCCTGCAGGATTCGTGGTGTCAATTGCCTCCAGCACAACTTCAGACATACTTCTGCGTGTTCGCAGTGTCCTGTAGGATATTAGCCACATGTAACTATTTCTTTGGCTCTTCAGTTTATTTTTTCCAATCTTGTGGCGATCCCCATAACATCAGCCAGATAAGATGGATTCTCCATCCTGACGCTGCGTGACATGTCGGCGAATATATCGCATACGAAAACATTGATGTGTATAGATAAAACATGTTATTGCTTTTCTCACAGGCTACAAATTATGCAACATTACATGTAATTTTGTTAACACAGCCTTTATTTGACATTCACACTTTGCTGGGTTCGCCAACTCACCGTCAAATTATCACCTTTCTATCTAACTTATAGTTCAGGTTATATTGCTAAGCAGCCTGTCACTAGAATCACATTATCCGATTTCATCTGAAACACAGTTGTACCATACTCATTTGTTGCTCATTACCTGCTGCATGCAACCTGCTTCGCTCTATCTCTGCATGGTACGTACTACACAGCAAGTGATCTTCCTCTCTCTCTCTCTCTCTCTCTCTCTCTCTCTCTCTCACACACACACCCACACCCACACACACACACACACACATACTCTAAGACAAAGACACAAAATAAAGGAATTATCCGAATGGGACGGAAATCAGTAGATGTACACATTCAGACAAACAAATGATTACAATTTCAGAAAAATTCGATGACGAGCGAACGAACTTCACAAATTGAGCAAAATTCAATAACGTGTTTGTCCATCTCTGGCCCTTATGTAAGCAGTTATTCTACTTGTCATTGATTGTTAACGTTTTTGGGCCGGCCGTTGTGGCCGTGCGGTTCTAGGCGCTTCAGTCTGGAACCGCGTGACCGCTACGGTCGCAGATTCGAATCCTGCCTCGGGCATGGATGTGTGTGATGTCCTTAGGTTATTTAGGTTTAAGTAGTTCTAAGTTCTAGGGGACTGATGACCTCAGACGTTAGGTCACATAGTGCTCAGAGCCATTTGGACCATTTGAACCACAACCTCTGAAAAAGAGATGTACATACTCCAGAATAGTACAGCTGAGCAAAAATAATCACAGATTAGCTTTCAGAAGAACTGTTCGCCTGAAAATGCCATACACATATTCATCGGATTTTACAGCCATTACATGTGAAAACAGCGCCAGATCGTATTTTGTGTGACTTATCAAAGGCATTATGTGAATCACGATATCTTTCTAGATAAACTGAGGTTGATGATATAGTCCGCCAATGGGTAGTAACAAAATGAATGCAGAATAGTTTACTTAATGAGTCAGTCACTGCAACTAGAGGACTGATTGGGTGAAATCGCTTGGAGTTCCTCAGCCGTCAGTATCAGGTACGCTATTGTTTCTTCTACATGTAAACGACGTTCCCACTAACATATAACAAGCAGAATTAGTTCTCTTCGCAAGTGAGGCTGTTACTGTAATCAGTCCAAACATTCATACAACGGCAGAAGAAATGGCAAATAATGTCCTTTAAGGGTGGTTTTCTGCAACTGCTCTCATTGTCAGTTTCGAAAAGACACAACATATTCAGATCACTTTATCTAGAAGGGCTACGTCAGTGATAAAAGTAACACATGAGGAAGAAATAACAAGTGGGGCGGAAACTTCAAAATTTTGAGGTCCATACTGATGAAAATTTAAAATGAAATAAAACATTTTTGAACTGCTAAATCAACTCATTTAAGTCACATTCAGACATCGAATAATTTCAAATTTTGTTGAGAAACCAATCAGTAAATAAACACATTTTACACATTTACTCCCTGGGGTAATTGAGTTTTGAGAAATAAACTTTGTTGCTCAAAAACTTACTGTAAGAGTAATATATGATGCTCACCCACGGTTATCATGTAGATATCTGTCTGATGAGTTAGACTTATTGTCTACTGCTTCAAAGTATATTTATTCTGTTAAGAGGTTTGTTGTAAATAACCTACTACAGTTAAAAGAGAAGAATGATTCAAATAATTACAGTACCAGAAAAATGACATCATTATCTCACAGTAAGTTTGTCTTTGACACAAAACATGGTGCTCAGAGCCGCTACCAATTTTTTTGATCACGTACCTAATGATGAAAATAGTTTGACGGACAGCAAAGTTAAAGTTGAGAACAAAATAAAGAAGCATGTCGTTGATAACTTCCTCTATTCTGCAGATGAATTTCTTTTTATGTAAGATATAAAACGGGGTGGATGAGAGATTCTAATTCACATCGGTACTACAAGTAAAATAGTTATCACTTAACCATATAGATACGTGTTTCAAAGCTTTACTGATCTTCAAAGTGGTCACCAGCATTGTGTATCACCCGTTGCCTGCGATGTGGAAGTTGTAGGACACTCTTAGCAGTGCCAGTTGTGTCGACAGCTCGAGAGGCGCGGTCTATTGGCCGCGGAATTTGTAGCAGTTCTGAAGCGAATGCCGTGCAGTGTTTCCTTCAGTTTAGAAATCGAGTTGAACTCACGAGGGCTTAAGTCATGGGACTGCAGTAGGTGGTATAGCACTTAGCAGCCCCATCAGTCAAACAAATCAGTACCAGCTTGCACTGTACGTTCTTGAGCATTGTCCTGGAAAATGATGGACAGGTCCTGCAGAAAGTGTCATAACTTCTCTCTCTAAGCTGGTCATAGGCTGTGTTCCAATAATGGACAGCATAGAGACAGAAGTGAAGACACTTTGTGCAGGATCTGACCATCATTTTGCAGGACAATGCTCAAGAATGTACAGTGCAAGCTGTTGCTGGTTTGTTTGAATGATGGAGCTGCTAAGTGCTATACCGCGTACTGCACTCCCCTGACTTAAGCCCTGGTAAGTTCAACTCGATTTCTAAAATGATGGAAACACTGCACGGCATTCGCTTCAGAACTGCTACAATTTCGTCGGGCAATAGACCGCCCCGCTCGAACTGTTAACAGAACTGGCACTGCTAAGAGTATTCTACGCATTCTACGTCGCTGGTAACGCTTTATTTACAATGCTGGTGACTACGTGGAAGGTCAGTAAAACATTGAATCACGTATCTATTTTGTACAAGCTGTAAGTAAATAGCTGCCACTATTAAAGCTTCAACCCTCGTATAAATGTAAAATGTCTTGTTTCGCGTCATTACAATTATCCATAGAAGTGATCCACGGAAAATAAAACTAAGTAACCAACTCTCTGAGACGTCAGACATAAAAACAACACACTTGAACACACAGCTTACTTTCATTACTTAGTCATATAGCATCATTTTTAGGACGAAACCATTGCGCCAAGCTAAATTTTTCAGGTCCAAACGTTTGTAATATAAATTATTTGTAGTTTGAATTCAAGAACATCCTGCAGGGGCATTTTCAAGGAATAAGGGACAGGACATACTTCTTCCCAGTATTCTGATTCCTTTGTTAACTTTGTCATAATAATGTATCTTTTTTGCCTAAGAGAAATCGATGTACTTCATTGAAGTTTTACTTAGTTAATCGACTCATACGCAATATACACCAATAATAATATCAAACAAGGTGAGTGTCACGTAAAAGCTGACTTAAAGACTGCAGTCCTACAGTGTGATCAGAGTTGTAAACTGCTTTCTGTATGATGATAAGTAGCTACGAGTGTGTATACATTTATATGTTTACGAAAAGTTTGTTATTAGCTCATAAACGAAAACATATTTCAGATTTTTTGTTTATCTTCCAACTAGCCGATCATTTCTATTAGGGTTTCTCGAAGTAATGTTAGTATATCTCTTGGTTCCTATAAACAGGAATTATGTATTCTCATTTAATAGCGTGTTGACACACTTATGATATCCTACAAATACATACACAGGGTGTTTGTTTTAGCCAGAGTCGAATAATATCTCGGAAAAAAACAACAAACAAACGACGCATGATTCGAAAAAATGCTCTAGGAGAAAAATTAATGTTAGTAAAGGGAACACCTGTCTGTGCTAGAAATGGCCACCACCTTTACAAACCTTCTGCGTGGGCGGAGTCAACTTTGTATTTGCTAACATGAATCCTCTTTTTCATTGTATATTAGGATGCCATGTCCAACAAACACATACTGTTTACTCAAACCATTGTTTTCCATTCGTGGCAGATGGCCCTATAATCGACAAATATCAAGCGTGCCTGTTGCTGAAATTAAGAACCGAAGGATCTGACTCCGATGTAAACCTTTATGTTCTAACCGTCGATATTTATGCTCGAAATTTACTTCAACGTTGCAAATTTGGTTGTACAATACAATATGGTTAGCTGTTTCAATTTTTAATTAAAAACTATGTTTGGCGAGACCCGGGAACAAAGACGTGGATGTGATAGTTTCCTGTTCCCATCGGGATGCTTCATGTTGGTAAGCCCCCTTGCCTCTCACCATTGGAGTCTTGCTTTCGGTGAGTCCCCTTACGCCTCACGGTTGGGATGCTCGATTCTGGTGAGTTCCCTTGCCTCTCGCCAATGTGTTGCTTGGTTTCGATTAGTGCCGGTGGCAGGTTCGGCTGTCACTCAGTTCATGGACATTTTACCTCGCCGGCAGCGGTGGTCTCGCGGGTCTAGGCGCGCAGTCCGGAACCGTGCGACTGCTACGGTCGCAGGTTCGAATCCTGTCTCGGGTATGGATGTGTGTGATGTCCTTAGGTTAGTTAGGTTTAAGTAGTTGTAAGTTCTAGGGGACTGATAAGCACAGCAGTTCAGTCCCATAGTGCTCAGAGCCATTTGAACCATTTGAACATTTTACCTCACTACGATGGTTGTGATTTGTACTCTACCGGTAGATACGAAGCGGCCAGCGCGAGGGTTACGGTGATTGGATGGAAACAAAAAAATATCAGTTATCCGGATAGCGGCGCTCGAGGGTGGCCAACGAAGTCAACCATTCTGATAGTTTAGGGAATGACCACAACCAGCCAAGTAGAGAGCAGAAAACTACGTTTCGATACAGGTAGCCTATTAGCCAGAGATGTCAATGTCTACCATATTATTTGTACTGCACAATAACATTTGCAACACTCAAGTAACTTTTGAACATCAGCATCAACAGTTAGAACACCAAGATTTACATTTACATCGTAACTGAAATGATGGTTTGAGTAAACGCCATTATTTTTTGCCGCAGAATATGCAACATAAGGGGAAGTTCTCATTTGAAAATAGAATGTTGAGTGGTCCGCGGAGATGGCTATTTGTAGCACAGACAGATAGTCCCTGTACTGCTATTTACTATTCACCTGGAACTTTTTTTTTCGCACGATGCGTGGTTTTCGAGATATTTAGTTGTCTCGAGTAAAAACAGACATCCCATACATTCAACAAGTCACTGTGGAGTACACATTGTACCAATACTATTGATTTTCTTTCCTATCCCATTCACATACGAGGCGAGAGAAAATCAGGAGCAAGTGCCCTAATATTGCTTATCTTGTTCTCACGAACCCTCCACGAGATACACAACGTTCTTTAAAAGAATGCACCGGCATTTGACTGTGTTGTTGTTCATTTAATTATGACCCAGCTTTCGGCCTTTTATGCCATTTTCAAGTGATTGGAATATGTCATTAACATATATTACAGGACATCAAGCTCAAAATTGGCCATAAATTAAGAAAAATATTCGCTCCCCACGAAATGCTAGATTTAAAATTATGATCTTGTAAAAAGATCAATAAATAAGAATGAGAGCACGTCATATCTAAAAAAATTGGTTTACCTAGGGATCTTGAGTCGTAATGATATGACCCTTGAATAATTCGCTAGAGTTGGTCATAGCTTCGTCGTGCAAGTGATTACATTTACGGATGCATTGAAACAATAAGCCCAGCTATCTGCACTGCCTAGTAGCAGGGCCGGAACTAGACCTTTTGCGAAGGGAGGCAAGCTTAAATTTTCTAACCCTTATTTCATCCCCCCCCCCACCTCCCCAGTCCATACAAAGCAATAGTTTTTTAACAGTAACTTAGGCAATGTATTTTGAAGTAATACAAACCTATTTGATTGACTGACTTAACGTCAAAGGCAAAAGAAACAAATCTAAAATAACATTAAAAAAATAAGCTCATTGTGCGAATAATAAGTTGAAAATATCACTTTCCGAGCTTCTTTGCAGCAAAAAGGTTTATGAGTTCATCGTAGTTTATGGAATCAGCTCTTTTGTTTTCTCTGGTGATCATACTCACATTTGTTGAGTAACTGTGCTCATCAAATGTTTTGTTAATTGGTTTCATGAAACAGAAAATGGAACAGTAAGGAACATTTTTAAGACTCTAGTGAGGTTTGGATACACCTCTTCCAATTTATTTTTATGAATCAATGTGCTTGATGCAGTGACACCTTTCAAGCCTCTCTCTATTGCTGAATCTTTTAATTTCAAAAATAAATTCTTTCTTGAGATCTTCTACATAGGTTTCTGCCAGTTCTGCTGCTTTGGCTAACTCCCCCACTTCCATTCCTTGAATTAGGACTTCAGACAAAAGACTAAAATTTTGCAGTAACTTTCTGCAGCGCCTTAAACCTGGTACTCAACTCAATTATCACTCTGTCAATTATTTCTAACAAGGACAGCCCGAAAAAATCTTCCCTTGAATGTTCGGTACTTCATCCTTGCAAAGCTCATCAGCCAAGTTTTGCTTTCCTCTAATCCTTTTTTCTGAGAATTCCGTTGATATCTCATTATTTTCTGCTAATACGTCGGCGTCAGAGACAACTTCGAAAGCACGGGAGTCCCTAGAAGCTTTGAGAAAGCTCAAAATGTTTTGAATATTTCGAGCAGCTTCATCAGTCGTAAGACCTTTTCTTTTCGGAAACTGATTGACATTGTCTATTCTTTTTAATATAGCACACCGGAAACAAGCTAAGGCAATGAATTTGTGTTTCCTCATATTTTTAAGACACATTTTGCATTAGTCATTGTCGCTGGTTTTGAGAAATTATATGTTTCAATTTCTTAGAGAACCTTCATAAATTTATCAAAAAGCTTATAAACAGTTTCGACCATCTCTTCTCGTGCTGTGGGATTTCAATATTTAGCGTATACGATTCTGTAAGATTTCCGTCTTGATGTTGAGGCCACGAAGAATATTCGTAGATAAATGATGGATAGTTTAAAAAAATTGAGCTTTGCCACATTTTTTCGGCTGCTTGTGCTCCTACTAAATTTAAAAATTGGACAGCAAATCGTACAAAGTAGGCCCGTTCATTCTTGTTACGTATTCTTGACTGGACCCGTTTGTAAGTTCCGGCTGTGTTGTACCCATTGTTATAAGACTGCCTCTCTGTAGTATATCATGTCCAACCCATATTCTATTTTTTGCAGTGTCTTTCGACTAAGACCTTCTCATACGCTGTTTCCAACTACACTCATGCTCATAAGTTAAGGATAATTGCAGAATGTCATGCCACACAACGTGGCACTACATTTAACTGCCGCTAATAGCATAGGCACATAGAGAATACACTCAACACAGATCTGTAAGTCCACGGTATTGGTGATAAGCTGATAAAACTGTCCTGAAACACATGTGCTACAAAACGCCACTGTTTCCTGCTCATATGCCCCAACATCAATATGGGATATAATCACTATGCACACGTACAAAACCAGCACAACGGATTGGCATAATCTGGTCGAGCAGCTGCTGGGGTATAGCCACCCATTCTTGTACCATTGCCTGTCGGATCTCCCGAAGTGTCGTAGGAGTTTGAAAACGTACAGCGATGCGTCCACCGAGAGCATCCCAGACGTGCTCGATGGGGTTTAGGTCTGGAGAACAGGTAGGTCACTCCATTCGCCTGATATCTTCTGTTTCAAGGTACTCCTCCACGATGGCTGTTCGATGGGGCCGTGCGTTATCATCCATCAGGTGGAAGGTGGGACCCACTGCACCGCTGAAAAGGCGGACACACTGGTGTAAAATGACATCTCGATACACCTGACCTATTACAGTTCCTCCGTCAAAGACATACAGGGGTATACGTGCACCAATCATAATCCCACCTCACACCATCAAACCATGACTTCCATACAGGTCCCTCTCAAGGACATTAAGGGGTTGTATCTGGCTCCTGGTTCACGCCAGATGAAAACCCAGCGAGAATCACTGTTCAGACCTGGACTCGTCCGTGAACATAACCTGCGACCATGTACTGTATTCTTGACACCATGATTTACGGGCTCTCCTATGAACAGGGGTCAGTGGGATGCACCTTGAAAGTCTCCGGGCGAATAAACCATGTCTGTTCAGTCGTTTGTTGACTGTGTGTCTGGAGACAGCTGTTCCAGTGGTTGCAGTAAGGTCCCGAACAACACTACCTGCAGTACTCCGTGGCCGTCTGCGTGCACTGATGGTGAGATATCGGTCTTTTGTGGTGTACACTGTGGACGTCCCGTATTGTAGCGCCTGGACACGTTTTCTTTCTGCTGGAATCGTTGCCATAATCTTGAGATCACACTTTGTGCACTCGGAGGGCCCGTGCTACGACCTCCTGTGTTTGACCAGCCTCCAGTCGCCCTAGTAATCTACCCTCATAACGTCATCAATATGTGTTCATTGAGCCATTTTCAACACACAGTCACCATTAGCACGTCTTAAAACATCTGCACGCTTACTCGCTGCACCTTACTCTCACGTGCACCAACACACCTCTGCGTATGTGGACTGCTGCCAGCGCCACACTGCGACGACCGCAGGTCAAATGCATCGCATGGTCATACGCCGAGGTGATTTAAAGCCGCAAACCGCCCACCAGAGCGTTGTTTCACCATATATCAGCATTATCCTTAATTTATGAGCATGAGTGTATAAGAAAGCCTACAATACTTTGAACAACTTCTGAGCCATTAAACTTGACATAGCGAACTATCTGAATCATCTGCTCACTGTGTCTGATGTCTGGAGTGCAGCAGAACATCAAAGAAAAGTATTTAGCGTCTAAAATATCTTTAATTATATCATTTCTTATTTTTTTAGCAGTTATTTCAAGGAACTCATCTTTTATACTCTCCTGGAAATTGAAATAAGAACACCGTGAATTCATTGTCCCAGGAAGGGGAAACTTTATTGACACATTCCTGGGGTCAGATACATCACATGATCACACTGACAGAACCACAGGCACATAGACACAGGCAACAGAGCATGCACAATGTCGGCACTAGTACAGTGTATATCCACCTTTCGCAGCAATGCAGGCTGCTATTCTCCCATGGAGACGATAGTAGAGATGCTGGATGTAGTCCTGTGGAACGGCTTGCCATGCCATTTCCACCTGGCGCCTAAGTTGGACCAGCGTGAGACGATGCTTCATCCAGTCCCAAACATGCTCAACGGGGGACAGATCCGGAGATCTTGCTGGCCAGGGTAGTTGACTTACACCTTCTGAAGCACGTTGGGTGGCACGGGATACATGCGGACGTACATTGTCCTGTTGGAACAGCAAGTTCCCTTGCCGGTCTAGGAATGATAGAACGATGGGTTCGATGACGGTTTGGATGTACCGTGCACTATTCAGTGTCCCCTCGACGATCACACCAGAGGTGTACGGCCAGTGTAGGAGATCGCTCCCCACACCATGATGCCGGGTGTTGGCCCTGTGTGCCTCGGTCGTATGCAGTCCTGATTGTGGCGCTCACCTGCACGGCGCCAAACACGCATACGACCATCATTGGCACCAAGGCAGAAGCGACTCTCATCGCTGAAGACGACACGTCTCCATTCGTCCCTCCATTCACGCCTGTCGCGACACCACTGGAGGCGGGCTGCACGATGTTGGGGCGTGAGCGGAAGACGGCCTAACGGTGTGCGGGACCGTAGCCCAGCTTCATGGAGACGGTTGCGAATGGTCCTCGCCGATACCCCAGGAGCAACAGTGTCCCTAATTTGCTGGGAAGCGGCGGTGCGGTCCCCTACGGCACTGCGTAGGATCCTACGGTCTTAGCGTGCATTTGTGCGTCGCTGCGGTCCGGTCCCAGGTCGACGGGCACGTGCACCTTCCGCCGACCACTGGCGACAACATCGATGTACTGTGGAGACCTCGCGCCCCACGTGTTGAGCAATTCGGCGGTACGTCCACCCGGCCTCCCGCATGCCCACTATACGCCCTCGGTCAAAGTCTGTCAACTGCACATACGGTTCACGTCCACGCTGTCGCGGCATACTACCAGTGTTAAAGACTGCGATGGAGCTCCGTATGCCACGGCAAAGTGGCTGACACTGACGGCGGCGGTGCACAAAAGCTGCGCAGCTAGCGCCATTCGACGGCCAACACCGCGGTTCCTGGTGTGTCCGCTGTGCCGTGCGTGTGATAATTGCTTGTACAGCCCTCTCGCAGTGTCCGGAGCAAGTATGGTCGGTCTGACAAACCGGTGTCAATGTGTTCTTTTTTCCATTTCCAGGAGAGTATTTCTGAAAAAAACTAAAACTAAAATAGCTGATGTACACTTTCTTATGGCGTTCAATACGTATTTATAAATCTGCCGCTCTCCGTATCACCAAAATCACCAACTTTTTGTTCCTCTAAACCAGGTCCGGCCACGGCGTGACAAACTTCGCTCAGATAGGGGGTGCGGCCGCGTGTGGGCCATGGATCGGCCTGTTTCTGTTTCCTTCGTTCCTTTTAGGAAGTACTCGGACAGCGCGACATTCGATTCGGCATTGCAGTGTGGCATTTTTAATGCAGAATCGTGGTGTCAGTTCTGCTTACCTTTAGCTACATTACTGGCCATTAAAACTGCTACACCAAGAAGAAATGCAGATGATAAACGGGTATTCATTGGACACACATATTGTACTAAGACTGACATTTGATTACATTTTCACGCAATTTGGGTGCATAGATCCTGAGAAATCAGCACCAAGAACAACCACCTCTGGCCGTAATAACGGCCTTGATGCACCTGGACATTGAGTCAAACAGAGCTTGGATGGCGTGTACAGGTACAGCTGCCCATGCAGCTTCAACACGACACCACAGTCCATCAATAGTAGTGACTGGCGTATTGTGACGAGCCAGTTGCTCGGTCACCATTGACCAGACGTTTTCAATTGCTGAGAGGTCTGGAGAATGTGATGGCCAGGGCAGCAGCCGAACATTTTCTGTGTCCAGAATGGCCCGTACAGGACCTGCAACATGCGGTCGTGCATTATCCTGCTGAAATGTAGGGTTTCGCAGGGATACAATGAAGGGTAGTGCCACGGGACGTAACACATCTGAAATGTAACGTCCACTGTTCAAAGTTCCGCCAATGCGAACAAGTGGTGACCCAGACGTGTAACCAATGGCACCCCACAGCATCAAGCCGGATGGTACGCCAGTATGGCGATGACGAATACACGCTTTCAATGTACGTTCACCGCGATGTCGCCAAACACGGATGCGACCATCATGATGCTGTAAACAGAACCTGGATTCATCCGAAAAAATAAGGTTTGCCATTCGTACACCCAGGTTCGTCGTTGAGGGCGGAGGAGCGGATAGAGGTTCAGGGCACTCTCTCGTCCTAGGGGTGGGAAATTGCCCCTAAAGGCGGAAGAATCAGCAATGATCAACAACATGAGGATGCTGAAGGCAATGGAAACCACTGCATTAAAGACACGTAACGTGTATCCACAGGACATGTGGCCTGTAGTTGAAGAAGTGTCATGATGATCTCTCCATTGGCAAAAGATTCCGGAATAGTCCCCCATTCGGATCTCCGGGAGGGGACTACCAAGGGGGAGGTTAACACGAGAAAAAGAGTGAATAATCATCGAAAGGATAATGTTATACGAGTCGGGGCGTGGAATGTCAGAAGCTTGAAACTAGAAAATCTGAAAAGGAAAATGCAAAGGCTCATTCTAGATATAGTAGGAGTCAGTGAAGTGAAGTGGAACGAAGAAAAGGATTTCTGGTCAGATGAGTATCGGGTAATATCAACAGCAGCAGAAAATGGTATAACAGGTGTATGATTCCTTATGAATAGGAAGGTAGGGCAGAGGGTCTGTTACTGTCAACAGTTCAGTGACCAGGTTGTTCTAATCAGAATCGACAGCAGACCAACACCGACAACGATAGTTCAGGTATACATGCCGACGTCGCAAGCTGAAGATGAACAGATAGAGAAAGTGTATGAGTATATTGAAAGGGTAATGCAGTATGTAAAGGGGGTGAAAATCTAATACTTATGGGCGACTGGAATGCAGTTGTAGGGGAAAGATTAGAAGAGAAGGTTACAGGAGAATATGGGCTTGGGACAAGGAATGAAAGAGGAGAAAGACTAATTGAGTTCTGTAACAAGTTTCAGCTAGTAATAGCGAATACCCTCTTCAAAAATCACAAGAGGAGGAGGTATACTTAGAAAAGGCCGGGAGATACGGGAAGATTTCAATTAGATTACATCATGGTCAGACAGAGATTCCGAAATCAGATACTGGATTGTAAGACGTACCCAGGAGCAGATATGGACTCAGATCACAATATAGTAGTGATGAAGAATAGGATGAAGTTCAAGACGTTAGTCAGGAAGAATCAATACTCTAAGAAGTGGGATACGGAAGTTCTAAGGAATGACGAGATACGTTTGAAGTTCTCTAACGCTATACAGCAATAAGGAATAGCGCAGTAGGCAGTACAGTTGAAGAGGAATGGACGTCTCTAAAAAGGGCCATCACAGAAGTTGGGAAGGAAAACATAGGTAGAAAGAGGGTAGCTGCGAAGAAACCATGGATAACAGAAGAAATACTTCAGTTGATTGATGAAAGGAGGATGTACAAACATGTTACGGGAAAATCAGGAATACAGAAATACAAGTTGCTGAAGGATGAAATAAATAGTAAGTGCAGGGAAGCTAAGACGAAATGGCTGCAGGAAAAATGTGAAGACATCGAAAAAGATATGATTGTCGGAAGGACAGACTCAGCATACAGGAAAGTCAAAACAACCTTTGGTGACATTAAAAGCAACAGTGGTAACATTAAGAGTGCAACGGGAATTCCACTGTTAAATGCAGAGGAGAGAGCAGATAGGTGGAAAGAATACATTGAAAGCCTCCATGAGGGTGAAGATCTGTCTGATGTGATAGAAGAAGAAACAGGAGTCGATTTAGAAGAGATTGGGGATGAAGTATTAGAATCGGAATTTAAAAGAGCTTTGGAGGACTTACTGTCAAATAAGGCAGAAGGGGTAGATAACATTCCATCAGAATTTCTAAAATCATTGGGGGAAGTGGCAACAAAACGACTATTCACGTTGCTGTGTAGAATATATGAGTCTGGCGACATACCATCTGACTTTCGGAAAAGCATAATCCACACAATTCCGAAGACGGCAAGAGCTGACAAGTGGGAGAATTATCGCACAATCAGCTTAACAGCTCACGTATCGAAGCTGCTTACAAAAATAATATACAGAAGAATGGAAAAGAAAATTGAGAATGCGCTAGGTGACGATCGGTTTGGCTTTAGGAAAAGTAAAGGCACTAGAGAGGCAATTCTGACGTTACGGCTAATAATGGAAGCAAGGCTAAAGAAAAATTAAGACACGTTCATAGGATTTGTCGACCTGGAAAAAGCGTTCGACAATATAAAATGGTGCAAGCTCTTCAAGATTCTGAAAAAAGTAGGGGTAACCTATAGGGAGAGACGGGTCATATACAACATGTACAACAACCAAGAGGGAATAATAAGAGTGGACGATCAAGAACGAAGTGCTCGTATTAAGAAGGGTGTAAGACAAGGCTGTAGCCTTTCGCCCCTACTCTTCAATCTGTACATCGAGGAAGCAATGATGGACATAAAAGAAAGGTTCAGGAGTGGAATTAAAATACAAGGTGAAAGGATATCAATGATACGATTCGCTGATGACATTGCTACCCTGCGTGAAAGTGATGAAGAATTAAATGATCTGCTGAACGGAATGAACAGTCTAATGAGTACACAGTATGGTTTGAGAGTAAATCGGAGAAAGACGAAGGTAATGAGAAGTAGCAGAAATGAGAACAGCGAGAAACTTAACATCAGGATTGATGGTCACGAAGTCAATGAAGTTAAGGAATTCTGCTACCTAGGCAGTAAAATAACCAATGACGGACGGAGCAAGGAGGACATCAAAAGCAGACTTGCTATGGCAAAAAAGGCATTTCTGGCCAAGAGAAGTCTACTAATATCAAATACCGGCCTTAATTTGAGGAAGAAATTTCTGAGGCTGTACGTCTGGAGTACAGCATGAAACATGGACTGTGGGAAAACCGGAACAGAAGAGAATCGAAGCATTTGAGATGTGGTGCTATAGACGAATGTTGAAAATTAGGTGGACTGATAAGATAAGGAATGAGGTGGTTCTACGA
Organism: Schistocerca gregaria; assembly: GCF_023897955.1. Classification (NCBI taxonomy): domain Eukaryota; kingdom Metazoa; phylum Arthropoda; class Insecta; order Orthoptera; family Acrididae; genus Schistocerca; species Schistocerca gregaria. The sequence goes on from NC_064920.1 coordinate 1,026,291,150, forward strand.
AGAATCGGAGAGGAAAGGAGTGTGTGGAAAACACTGATAAGGAGAAGGGACAGGATGATAGGACATGAGGGAATGACTTCCATGGTACTAGAGGGAGCTGTAGAGGGCAAAAACTGTAAAGGAAGACAGAGATTGGAATACGTCAAGCAAATAATTGAGGACGTAGGTTGCAAGTGCTACTCTGAGATGAAGAGGTTAGCACAGGAAAGGAATTCGTGGCGGGCCGCATCAAACCAGTCAGTCGACTGATGACTAAAACAATAAAAACAAAAAAACAAAAACAACCGCAGGTGCTCCTCTCTGTGATGGAGCGTCAAGGGTAACTGCAGCAATGGTCTGCGAGCTGATAGTCCATGCTGCTGAAACGTCGTCGAACTGTTCGTGCAGATGTTTTTTGTCTTGCAAACGTCCCCATCTGTTGACTCAGGCATCGAGACGTGGCCGTACGATCCGTTACTGCCATGAGGATAAGATGTCTGTCATGTCGAGTGCTAGTGATACGAGGCCGTCGGGATCCAGCACGGCGTTCCGTATTACCCTCCTGAATCCACCGATTCCATATTCTGCTAACAGTCACTAGATCTCGACCAATGCGAGTAGCAATGTTGCGATACGATAAACCGCAATCGCGATAGGCTACAATCCGACCTTTATCAAAGTCGGAAACGTGATGGCACTCGTTTCTCCTCCTTACACGAGGCATCACAACAACGTTTCACCAGGCAATGCCGATCAACTGCTTTTTGTGTATGAGAAATCGGTTGGAAACTTACCTCATGTCAGCACGTTGTAGGTGTCGCCACCGGCGCCAACTTTGTGTGAATGCCCTGAAAAGCTAATCATTTCCATATCACAGCATCTTCCTGTCGATTAAATTTCGCGTCTGTAGCACGTTATCTCCGTGGTGTAGCAATTTTAATGGCCAGTAGTGTATTTATTCCTGATATAAAATATCTTATCCGGGTCCAGTGGAAATTTGCCTAGCAATCTATCGCCACAAGCCTTTAAAAATGGATAGGAATAACAGACGAGAGGTGTGAGAATTCTTAACATATAATTTTGAGCCGTATAAGTGAAGTGTATTAAAATATTTTTCTGCGAAACAACATTACAATAGCACACGGAAAGAATTTAAAGATTTAGTTGACAATGAAAGGGGAAAAAATTACACCGAACAACAGACGGGATTCATTGTTCAATACGTCACGAAGCACTTGGTGCTAAATTTACAGGCATGCAGCACGTGGGGAAAATGGTGGTATGAACAGTCAAATTTCTGAAGCCGCACGCACTATTGCACTGTCAGTTGTAGCAGTTTTCGGTAGAATTGAACGAAGATTATCGACAGTGTATATGTTACTGCAAAGCACTTTGGTTAAGTCAAGGGATGTGCCTGGAACGATTTAAAACTCGCTATATTTGTATTTATGAAGGAAAAAAGGGGCGCAAAAACGAAAATGAGAACATCCGGAGTGCCTTGTAGACTTCGTAGTTTAAGTGGACTTCACTGCACACTGCCCACAATAAGACACTGAAAGATAAGAAATAACTTCTTTCTGATTTGATGGGGACGATTTTAAAAAGAAAATAGTGTCATAGAAGAACATTATAACAAACACGGTAGTGTTCTCTAAGTTCACTGTCATTAACGTAATCAGGTGACTCGAATTCATTGTGGCCGTGAAAGAATTACAAGGATACTTTCCTGAACGTTTTGACGGCAATGTCAGTTCTACATGTGCTCTACAGATGTTTTGGAGACTGTTTGCCGTTTCAGCTGAAACCGCCCTTGTGTATGGGCAGATATAACTAACCTACTTGCACTGTAATTTCCGTTTTAATGACAAATCGTTTTACGTTTAAACTGTCCAGGACTTCTACATTACTTGCCTCATGTAGAATTCCACTTCTTCATAATGTGGTTGCAAAAGTGATACAATATTTCGATCGACATATTTGTGTAAAAGACCTTCCTTCGATTATGAAATTAAATAAATTACATGGTTACGAGTGTGCGAGAATCTGTGAAATTGTCTGTGTGTGGCCTTATGCTGACAGTTTGTGCTGGATAAAAATTATGGTCTGTCTTAAGCACGCCAAAAGTAATAAAAAATACTGAAAATATTGTTTGTTTGTGATGTATGTTGTTGATAAATGTGACATATAAAACCAAGTCCATGCAGTGCGACTGCATTGCCATTTAAAGCTGGCACGTTCGCAGTTTCCCCCTCTCCCCCCTCCAAGCAGTCAGACAACGTGTCCGGGTGGGGGGGGGGGGGGGGGTGCATTGGAGCTCAGCACTACGGCACTCTTGCCAGGGCGCAGTCCGCAAGCCTGAATCTTGGCCAGCCCCGCTCCAAATGAACTCCCTGCCTTTGCTAGAAAAAGAAAAGCATCAATAATACTGTGCAACACTACTGTCAAGTCAGATCCCTACTTTTTAAACTGTTCTTGTAGCTCTGTCATGGCACTTTTTTGTGACAGAAGACGTCCTACCACGAGTCAAAACAATGCTGATGGTTTGGTGAATTTTCATGGCCAGGAACTTTCTCACTAAACTTTTACCAGTTAATCATACTTCACTCTTTAGCTAAGAATGATATTGACTCTGAACCTAAGTGAGGGAATAATTCGCAGGGTATACAATATAAAGCAGTTCTGCTCTTGTGGTACCATAGCCATAGGGCAGGGTACTAACTTTTGTCTCACTCATTAATTCCTTCCTAAACCAATAACTTTTTTAATTGCAACCTTGTCTGTAGCTTTTCCAGATGCCAGGATCATGTTCGATTCCTGCTCTCACGTTTATATCACAACATGTTTCAGTGTCAGAAAACGGTCTCGGTCATGCACCATGTAAATTAAAATCAAATTCAAACTCACAAGTTTTACCCTTTTAATGAAGACTAGCTGTCGTTCCAGGAATTTGTGCTTCATATTTCACTCCCTCGTCTCTTACCTACTTACTAGTGTCATTGTGGCAGTTAATTTCAATGAAACCAAAAAATATAAAATCTGTACTAAACGTATTAGATTTAACGTTCTTGAGTAATTTGTTTTCCTCCTTTTCTGTTAGAGTTACGGTAAGAGGTTGAGCCCTGTTAAGAATAACGTCTAAAAATGGATACAGCAAGAAAGCTATTCGTACGTAGTCAGTAACTGTCTCTTAGTTCACATATACAAACCTATCGGTAAAGTAAAATTTATACGATTGCATGAAAAAATGCTACAAAAATCTACCATTAGTTGCTTCAAGCTTGCATACGTATTTTCATTTGTAAATTTCTAGTCATACTTATACTCTGTTTCATCTTCTATTTTTATATATACAGCATTTTTATATCATTCTAATCCATTCCTCAGTGCTCTATGTTCAGATATGAGTAGGTACGTTTCCGTATGTTTGTGTATCTTCAGACAGGAACTATTTGATACTTTGGGGATCGTTTTCCGACCAACACAGGTGGGTTGTCTCTCTTACGTAACGTAGGAATGTGTCTTCAACACCATGCGGTCCTCGAAATTATGATCTGTCATGGCACGAATAATATTTCTTCGTCCCTAGCCTCTATCCAAGAAAGTGGGCGGTTCTTGATTTCACAGCATTATGTGTCGACTTGTCCCGACTATCTCCCACATATGAAAAATTAGTGCAGACCCCTGACCTGAACTTACTTGAACAACCAAAAATAGAAATAAAAGAAAAACATGCAGCCTAACATTTTGTTTATGCTTTGACTTTTTCTTTCCTGCGTTTAGCGTCCATTTCTGTCACTGGAACTCGTTAAAAAGAAAACATTGTAAAATGATGGAATCCAAATTACAAAACTATAAATATGATTATAAAAACATACTACAGTTTTAATGTACTGTATCCGTTATGAATTGTATTTATGTTATATAATCTTACCTGATATTTGTTCAAATGTGTGTGAAATCTTATGGGACTTAATTCCTAAGGTCATCAGTCCCTGAGCTTACGCACTACTTAACCTAAATTATCCTAAGGGCAAACACACAGACCCATGCCCGAGGGAGGACTCGAACCTCCACCGGGGCCAGCCGCACAGTCCATGACTGCAGCGCGCGGCTTACCTAATATTTTATTTTCATTATTGACAGCAGGCTTTGTGAAGAATAAATCCAATTTTGGAGTTTACGGTGCCATCCCTCTTGCCGTCTTCCTCTTTTCTTCCACTGTTTTCCTATATGTCACTTCACTACTTCATTTTCCACCATCCATTATTATAACAGCTACTAAACAAATTTCAATACAAAAATATTGAAAAAACTATGGAGATATGTGAAACAGTATTAATAATTAGTGAGCAATGGGATGTCAGGTGACGTGAAGAGATAGGCTGCGCACACATAATGTCTGTGACGTTTCTCCGTCGACTAGGAGTAACTTTAGTTTCATTAAATGCTACCGCGTCTGACTGCACTTGTTTACATGTATATAGTTCTTCTGCAATTATTTTTAATAAAATTTAGCAGAAATTCGGTCAGTTACGGTACTGCAAACTATTTAAAGAGAGCGCAGAAGTTCTTCTATATGTAGCGAAAATGAGATGCGGTATCTTGCACAACTTTCTGTATCTATGTTTTGTGAACTGAACGTTTCTGGTTCGAGTCTTATTCCGCCTTCCTTCTTTACAAAACGTTTTCTTAATAGCTTGTAGAGGGTTCTGTAATAGTTCTACACAAACAAATGGTTCAAATGGCTCTAAGCACAGTGGGACTTAACAGCTGAGGTCATCTAGACTTAAGGGGAGGTTTACTATCTTTGGCCCGAAAGAAGCATGTTCTTTGATAAGCTTTTCCTCGGGACGTGTTACAGATATCAATGTCAAATTTGGTCAAAATGTCTACTGATATTTCCTCCACAAACTGAAATTTTTTCGACCGGAAATGTCGAAGAGCAAATGCGGAAGTGCTGTCGGAACGAAACAAAATTTCGATGTAGACCTCGACGCGCGGTATGTCACAGGTCAGCCGGCTAGTCTGAAATCAAAATTGAGTTGACATTGGCGAATTATATAAGATTCTTTAGGAATCATTCTTCGCTTAAGTTATCTGGAACACAGGAAACAAAACGGCCGCCATTTGAAAAAAAATAGGGTTTTTAAGGAAATTTCGACTTAATGGATCGGTATAAAAGTGGTAGAACTCCTAGATAATTTTGATAGCTTCGTCGGAAACAAAGGACCATGCCAATCGGTTCAGTAGATTTGAAGTTACCATACCGCGCGATAAAAAAATAACAAAAAAAAAAAAATTCCAGAAAAACGCGTTTGAAGTTTTGACTACATATAAATGCAATATTATGCAACTTACGTTCAATCTGATATTCCGCCTCCATAAACTAGTCCTTCCTCTTCCTCATAGAGGGCGTTCTGGTCGATTTAGGCCATCCTGCGCTGCTCCAGAGCCGCTCGTACGGCCGGTGACAGGAGGTTTCCAGCCGCTTGGAACCGGTAGTCGTCCGAATGCTTGGCGAACTGCGTCGAATAGGGTACCAGGGTGACGTCCATCATTGTCATGGTCTTCAGAATTGCTCAATATCCTTAGCTGAAGCTGGTCACTGCCTGGAAAGTCGCAATCTCCACAGTCTTCGCACCAGAGTGCAAATGTTTGGGGGCTAACTTCTAAAGACACACCTTCAAACATTCATGTGTGTTTCCACCAAAGCACCGGTACAGTAACTCGTCCTCCGAAAAACTGGTGCGTTAAAAAGGCCGATTTCTGGCAGGTGAATTTTTCGTTCAACCGCGAATAACAAACATTTCCGTTCCGTATTCGGAAAAACCGTTTCAGGGCTGGATTCTAAACACTTTTATGGATCCAAAAACGCAATTTAAAAAATTGCGTTTTTTTAACCAAAAGATAGTAAACCTCACCCTAAACCTAACTAACCTAAGGACATCACATACATCCATGCCCGAGGCAGGATTCGTACATGCGACCGTAGCAGCACCGCGGTTCCGGACTGAAGCGCCTAGAACCGCTCGGCCACAGCGGGTGGCTCTACACAAACAACCACTTTTGATCCCATCCTGTATTATTTATTGTCCATCAGCCAGGGCAATTTTACTCAAAGGTCCGGAACGTCATCGTGACGCAAGTGTTTCAAGTTTTGCGGTCGGAAACTTTTGTGGCCGCAGCGGCCGGCGGAAGGAGAGCTACTTGTATTCCTGGAAAGCGGCGCGGCGCGGCCCTACGTGCGCTGTCGCCTCGCCTCGCCGGCGGAGCGGGTGCGTGACGTACGGCTTATATCGGCGTCGCGGCGCCGCGCTTGGCGTCAGAGCACCTCGTCGCCAGCCGCGGCGGATCGAACGCCGGGCCACCCGACCATCCATTCATTTCCGCGCTAGAGCCCCGCGTGACGTCACCGCCAGCCAGCAACAGGTGCCATGGCAACGTGACGTCAGAGCGGTCAAGGTCGAAGCGCCCGGAGCCCGGAGCCCATTCACAAAGGCGAAAATAGCGCCGAGCGGGCTATTCTCGGTGCAGCCGGAGGTACTTTCATCCCTGGGGGAGCCATCGCCACGGCTTAGGCCCCCAATATCTTTGGCGCATCCCTCTATTGTTGGGAGCCGCCAGGACAGAAAAGGCAGCGTTGCACAATGGAAGCGCGGCTTTTGTTCCCCGGTATAAAAATACACCGTAAGCCATAAAAATGATTAAAACGGCAAAGTCAAGTGACGCGCGAGGCGAGAGCCTACCAACTAGGCGCCCCTGGCGTCTCTCCGTGCGAATGCATCGCAGCAAGAAAACAAAACCTTCCACAATGAAAAACGTCGGGTTCCTGGTCTGTCGTGATATCTGTGTTTGACCGAAATTTTTCTGGCTGCATTAAATTCAAGTTTTATTTACAAATAGACCAATGTTTACTTATCGTGTGGAGGAGAATAGATTGTCCTATTATTTGGAAATATATTGCAATAACACAAAATGAGATGCAATAATCATAGTATCACTGCCCACGTCGTGTTGTGCCGACTCCACTGTAGCTTGAATGGATTTTTAAGTTTGTTTTATATGCCCGACTTCTAATTTCACCATACAAGTCTCCAGGGTTGAGCAGTTATTACCCGATGAGGACACGCAACACAGTTTGTTAAAGCGGAGTTCGCCGTTATTAATTATGTTTTTAGATTTAATTTTATTACTCGTACAGAGACTCAACGTTCCTTTGTTTAACAGCACGTCGTCAAAATAAGTATGAAATGCTAATGTCTTTGCAATACATAATGTCGACTATAGAGTTAAAGTTCGTATCTGTTTTGCATTTTAGAGAAGAGAAACCTTAAGGCTTAAGCGCTTCTACACCTATAGTCTCAGTATCAAATGTTCACTAATTTCAATTTACTTCCTATATCAGTTCAGTATTTAACACAAATTATATATCAACGTCATTTCAGAGATATTACGTGGGTTCCACACTAACGGAATAACACGTAATTGTCATGTAACATCACTTTTATTAATAATCCTTTTTCTTACGACGTGAATGTTAATGAATGATCACTATCTAGGAGGAAAGAGGGATTGATCCTAATCATGAGTTAATAGTTTTTACTGAGCCCGCGATCGTTAATTAAATAAAAAGTCACGTTCAAGGATGATATGCGAACAACTTTCGTTACGTCCGTTTTCACGTATCTGTCAAAACTAATCCTGTCACCCACAATTCAAATTACCACTGACGTTAACGCCTTTTGTCGGAACATCGAATCGTAACTATTATGTGAAAGTTTGTTCTGGTCCCCGAATAATTCCTTTCAGATACGCGCACGACCGAACAGCAGAACGCAACACAAACTACTTGTTTTAACAACCGAACAACGCAGTGACGTTACATTACGACAATGTCCGCCCAATTAATATCTCTTTGACTTTATCTTCTCTACTCTGCTTAACTAAATAATTCCTAATTACAATTTATTCAGCTATTTAACGAAAACAACTAACAAAAAATGAAATAAATTTATTCCAACGTGAAAGATCCGTTATAATAGACAGACTTACATAATTTAATTGTGATTGTCTACGTTTTTTATTAATTTCCACTATTTTGGGCACTGACTATCCTCATAGGAACGAACAAAGAAGAAAAAACAATCACAAAAGCAATTACGTACAGAAACATATGAGGGGCGGTCGATAAATAATGCAATATCTTTTTCTTGGTTAATTTGGGTTGAAAAAATGCGAAATTTGCTGTGAGACATCATGGAATATTCAAGCTTCAGTCACTACAGTTTGAAGTTCCGATAGGTGGTGGCGCGAAGCGTAGCCTTCAAAGTGTCTTCTGTAAAGTAGGTTTGTTCCAAGTAGATGGCAGCCACTTTTGCCTGAAAACCAGAGCATCATAGATATTGATTTGTGCTTGTAGTATGTCTAACGGTGACTTGACAGTGAACAAAAGCGCGGTGAGTCGTTGGGTGATGAGCGTGTGTCGTCATCGCAAACATATCCGATCTTCTGCCTGCCGGCCGGCCGCACACAGCTGTTGCTTCTGCAGTGCTGGAACGTGCAGACACTCTCATTCGAGGTAATCGTTTCATTACAATCAAACTTGTCGCCACTCAGCTGGTCGTCAACGTGTGTGCCCGTTGGGTTTCCAGCAACCTAACAGAGGACCATAAAGAGCAACGAAGGACCATCTGAGTGGAATTGCTTGCGCGTTACGAAGCTGATGGCGACGACTTTTGTCGAACACTGTCGCAGGCGATGAAACATGGGTTCATCGTCACTTCGAACAGGAAACAAAACGGCAATCCATGAAGTGACGCCACACATCTCTCCTCCGAAGGGAAAGCTCAAAACAACTACATCTACGTTATTACTCTGCTATTCACAATAAAGTGCCTGGCAGAGGGTTCAATGAACCACCTTCATGCTGTCTCTCTACCGTTCCGCTCTCGAACGGCACGCAGGAAAAACGAGCACTTAAATTTTTCCGTGGGAGCTCTGATTTCTCTTATTTTATCGTGATGATCATTTCTCCCTATGTAGGTGGGTGCCAACAGAATGTTTTCGCAATCGGAGTAGAACACTCGTGATTGAAATTTCGTGAGAAGATTCCGTCGCAACGAAAAACGCCTTTGTTTTAATGATTGCCACTCCAATTCACCTCTGTGACACTATCTCTCCTATTACGCGATAATACGAAACGAGCTGCCCTTCTTTCTACTTTTTCGAAGTCACCCGTCAGTCCCACCTGATGTGTATCCAACATCGCACAGCAGTACTCCAGAATAGTCTTTAGTAGACCTGTTGCACCTTCTAAGCGTTCTGCCAATGAATCACAGTCTTTGGTTTGCTCTACCCAAATTATTATCTATGTGATCATTCCAATTTAGCTTGTTTGTAATTGTAATCCCTAAGTATTTAGTTGAATTTACAGCCCTCAGATTTGTGTTACTTATCGCGTAATCGAAATTTAGCTGATTTCTTTTAGTACTCATGTGAATAACTACGCACTTTACTTTATACAGGGTCAATTTCACTTTTCGCACCATACAGACATCTTATCTAAATCATTTTGAATGTCGTTTTGATCATCTGATGACAGCATCATCTGTAAACAATCTAAGACGGCTACTCAGATTGTCTCGTATGTCGTTAATATAGATCAGGAACAATAAAGGGCCTGTAAGAGTTCCTTGGGGAGCGCTGGATATCACTTCTGTTTTACCGCACCCTCAGCAGGTAGAGTCACGGCGACAGTCTTCCTAGACTCTGAAGAGTTTGTTCTGTCTTATGTTCTCCCTTGTGGTCCAACGATCAACTATGACGTGTGTTGTGCTACTCTCAGGAAATTGAAGAAACGACTTCAGCGTGTTTGGCGCGACGAAAATGCAAACTAATTTATTCACCTTGACGACGTAAGGCCTCATACATATCTGCGCCCCCGAAAGGAGTTCACAAAACTTCTTTGGACTGTTCTCCCTCACCCAGCCTCCAGCCAAGATCTCGCACCTTCCGACTTCCATCTGTTTGGCCCAATGAAGGATGAACACCGTGGGAAGCAGTACGTTAATGATGTGAGGTTATCGATAAAGCTAAACGACCAATAGAGTGGTAGCATGTGTGCACGTAGGCCCTCCCAGTAAGGAGACGTAAGGCCGTCGCATTAAATGGAGATTATGTTGAAAAATAGCTGCTGTGGCCGAAAGAGCTGTGATTGAAATCTTGAATAAAACCAACCCGCTTTCAGAGAAAAAAAAACAATAAATGTAGCGCCTTAGTTACTGAACGCCCTTCGTATTAACAACCATTGATTTCACGTAAACTTATCAAAAAATAATACAATGGATCTTACTGCAACTGCTAATACCGTATAAGAGTAAACTGAGAGATAAATGGGAAGCAGCCATAGATCGTCTTCGCAGGACTGTATAAACAGGAACGATGTATAAGGGCCGCGAGGAGTGGCCTCGTGGTTGGAGGCCCCATGTCACGGATTGCGCGGCCCCTTCCACCGGAGGTTCGAGTCCTCCCTCGGGCATGGATGTATCCGTTAGGAATTCACACGCATATGACCATTTTCAAAATATAAGGAAAACTTTCATGTAGAAAATATTCAGCATCGTCTTGGTTTTTTTTATTATATAGTATTAATAGAGGTAGCCGATAATCTCGTTACAGTAGGAATCCTGAATAAAACCAACCTGCTTTCTGAAAAAAATGTGTCCCGTTAGTTACTGAACGCCCTTCATCTTAAAAATCATTGATTATACACCTAACCTTCTCAAAAAAAAAAAAAACAATACAATGAATCTTACTGTAATTGCTAATAACATGTAGGTGTTAACTGAGAGGTACAAGGGAAGCACCCGCAGATCGTCTTCGCCGGACTGTATAAACACGAGTATAAGGAAACATTCATGTAGAAAACAATCAGCGTCGTCTTGCTTTTTGTGATAGCATTAATAATGGCTGCCACAGACAGCAAAGCACTTGGAAGAGCAGTTGAACGGAATGGACAGTGTCTTGAAAGGAGGGTATCAGATGAACATCAACAAAAGCAAAACGAGGATAATGGAATGTAGTCGAAATCAGTTGGGTGAAGCTGAGGAAATTATATAAGGTTCAAAAATGGTTCAAATGGCTCTGAGCACTATGAGACTTAACATCTATGGTCATCAGTCCCCTAGAACTTAGAGCTGCTTAAACCTAACTAACCTAAGGACATCACACAACACCCAATCATCACAATTAGATAAGGAAATGAGATAGTTAAAGTAGTAAATGAATTTTGCTATTTGGGGAGCAAAAGAACTGATGATGGTCGAAGTAGAGAGGATATAAAATATAGACTGGCAATGGCAAGGAAAGCGTTTCTGAAGAAGAGAAATTTGTTAACATCGAGTATTGATTTATGTGTCAGGAAGACGTTTCTTAAAGTATTTGAATGGAGTGTAGCCACGTATGGAAGTGAAACATGGACGATAAATAGTTTAGAAGAGAATAGAAGCTTTCGAAATGTGGTGCTACAGAAGAATGCTGAAGATTAGATGGGTAGATCACATGACTAATGAGGAGGTATTGAATAGAGTTGGGGAGAAGAGGAGTTTGTGGCACAACTTGACAAGACGAAGGGACCGGTTGGTAGGACATGTTCTGAGGCACCAAGTTGTTCTGTTGTGGTCTTCGGTCCTGAGACTGATTTGATGCATCTCTCCATGCTACTCTATCCCGTGCAAGCTTCTTCATCTCCCAGTACCTACCACAACCTACATTCTTCTGAATATGTCTAGTGTATTCATCTCTTGGTCTCCCTCTACGATTTTTACCCTCCAAGCTGCCCTCCAATACTAAATTGGTGATCCCTTGATGCCTCGACACGTGTCCTACCAACCGATCCCTTCTTCTAGTCAAGTTGTGCCACAAACTTCTCTTCTCCCCAATCCTATTCAATACTTCCTCATTAGTTACGTGATCTACCCATCTAATCTTCAGCAATCTTCTGTAGCACCATATTTGAAATGCTTCTATTCTCTTCTTGTCCAAACTATTTATCGTGCAGGTTTCACTTCCATACATGGCTACACTCCATACAAATACTTTCAAAAACGACTTCCTGACACTTAAATCTATACTCGATGTTAACAAATTTCTCTTCTTCAGAAATGCTTTCCTTGACGTTGCCAGTCAACATTTTATATCCTCTCTACTTCGACCATCATCAGTTATTTTGTTCCCCAAATAGCAAAACTCCTTTACTACTTTAAGTGTCTCATTTCCTAATCAAATTCCCTAAGCATCACCCGACTTAATTCGATTACATTCCATTATCCTCGTTTTGGTTTTGTTGATATTCATCTTATATCCTCCTTTCAAGACACTATCCATTCCATTCAACTGCTCTTCCAAGTCCTTTGATGTCTCAGACAGAATTACAATGTCATTGGCAAACCTCAAAGTTTTTATTTCTTCTCCATGGATTTTAATACCTACTCCGAATTTTTCTTTTGTTTCCTTCACTGCTTGCTCAATATACACATTGAAGAACATCGGGGAGAGGCTACAACCTTGTCTCACTCCCTTCTCAACCACTGCTTCCCTTTCATGCCCCTCAACTCTTATAACTGCCATCTGCTTTCTGTACAAATTGTAAATAGCCTTTCGCTCCCTGTATTTTACCCCTGCCACCTTCAGAATTTGAAAGAGAGTATTCCAGTCAACATTGTCAAAAGCTTTCTCTAAGTCTACAAATGTTAGAAAAGTAGGTTTGCCCTTCCTTACTCTAGCTTCTAAGATAAGTCGTAGGGTCAGTATTGCCTCACGTATTCCAACATTTCTACGGAATCCAAACTGATCATCCCCGAGGTCGGCTTCTACTAGTTTTTCCATTCTTCTGTGAAGAATTCGCATTAGTATTTTGCAACGGTGACTTATTAAACTGATAGTTCGGTAATTTTTACATCTGTCAACACCTGCTTTCTTTGGGATGGAATTATTATATTCTTCTTGAAGTCTGAGGGTATTTGTCCTGTTTCATACATCTTGCTCACCAGATGGTAGAGTTTTGTCAGGACTGGCTCTCCCAAGGCCGTCAGTAGTTCTCATGAAATGTTGTCCACTCCCGGGGGCCTTGTTTCGACTAAGGTCTTTCAGTGCTCTGTCAAACTCTTTATGCAGTATCGTATCTCCCATTTCATCTTCATCTACATCCTCTTCCATTTCCATAATATTGTCCTCAAGTACATCATCCTTGTATAGTCCCTCTATATACTCCTTCCCCTCTTTGCTTAGAACTGGATTGCCATCTGAGCTCTTGATATTCATACACGTGGTTCTCTTCTCTCCAAAGGTCTCTTTAATTTTCCTGTAGGCAGTATCTATCTTTCTCCTAGTGATACTCGCTTCTACATCCTTACATTTGTCCTCTAGCCATGCCTGCTTAGCAATTTTGCACTTCCTGGCGATCTCATTCTTGAGACTTTTGTATTCCATTTTGCCTACTTCACTTACTGCATTTTTATATTTTCTCCTTTCATCAATTAAATTCAATATATCTTCTGTTACCCAAGGATTTCTACTAGCAATCGTTTTTTACCTACTTGATCCTCTGCTGCCTTCACTACTTCATCCCTCAGAGCTACCCATTCTTCTTCTATTGTATTTCTTTCCCCCATTCCTGTCAATCGTTCCCTTATGCTCTCCCTGAAACTCTGTACAACCTCTGGTTTACTCAGTTTATCCAGGTACCATCTCCTTAAATTCCCACCTTTTTGCAGTTGCTTCAGTTTTAATCTACAGATCATAACCAATAGATTGTGGTCAGAGTCCACATCTGCTCCTGGAAATGTCTTACAATTTAAAACCTGGTTTCTAAATCTCTGTCTTACCATTATAAAATCTATCTGATACCTTTCAATATCTCCAGGATTCTTCCATGTATTCAACCTTCTTTTATGATTCTTGAACCAAGTGTTAGCTATGATTAACTTATGCTCTGTGCAAAATTCTACCATGCGGCTTCCTCTTTCATTTCTTAGCCCCAATCCATGTTCACCTTTTACATTTCCTACTCACCCTTTTCCTACTACTGAATTCCCTCACCCATGACTATTAAATTTTCGTGACCCTTCACAATCTGAATAATTTCTTTTATTTCATCATACATTTCTTCGATTTCTTCGTCATCTGCAGAGCTAGTTGGCATATAAACCTGTATTACTGTAGTAGGCATGGGCTTCGTATCTATCTTTGCCACAATAATGCGTTCACTATTCTGTTTGTAGTAGTTTACCCGCATTTCTATTTTCCTATTCATTATTAAACCTACTCCTGCATTACCCCTATCTGATTTTGTGTTTATAACCCTGTAGTCACCTGACCAGAAGTCTTGTTCCTCCTGCCACCGAACTTCACTAATTCCCACTATATCTAACTTTAACCTATCCATTTCCGTTTTTAAATATTCTAACCTACCTGCCCGATTAAAGGATCTGACATTCCACACTCCGATCCGTAGAACGCCAGTTTTCTTTCTCGTGATAACGACATCCTTCGGATCTCCCGCCGGGAGATCCGAATGGGGGACTATTTTACCTCCGGAATATTTTACCCAAGAGGACGCCATCATCGTTTAACCACACAGTAAAGCTGCATGCCCTCGGGAAAAATTACGGCCGTAGTTTCCCCTTGCTTTCAGCCGTTCGCAGTACCAGCACAGCAAGGCCGTTTTGGTTAGTGTTACAAGGCCAGATCAATCAATCATCCCGACTGTTGCCCTTGCAACTATTGAAAAGGCTGCTGCACCCCTTCGGGAACCACACGTTTGTCTGGCCTCTCAACAGATACCCCTCCGTTGTGGTTGCACCTACGGTACGGCTATCTGTGTCGCCGAGGCACACAAGCCTCCCCACCAACGGCAAGGTCCATAGTTCATGGGCTTGAGGCATCAAGGGATCACCAATTTAGTACTGGAGGGCAGCGTGGAGGGTAAAAATCGTAGAGGGAGACCAAGGGATGAATACACTAAGCAGATTGAGAAGGATGTGGGCTGCAGTAGGTACTGGGATATGAAGAAGCTTGCACAGGATAGAGTAGCATGGAGAGCTGCATCAAACCAGTCTCAGGATTGAAGACCACAACAACAACCAATAATCTCGTTACAATATCTCAGCTTGTAGTAATGTCCAGGCGCTAGCAAAACTGCACAATGCTTGCCTCTGCGTTTGAACCCTTCATATGTGACTAACCGTTACAGGTTGCTGTTAGAAAACTGAATTGTATGAAGGCTGATGACAGCTTCATAAAAATGTGAGGCCCAATTTACTTTTTCTCCGACCTTAGATGGAAGTGTTTGTTGTTGTAGCTTATACCTGACACGAAGCTTCGTGGCATGGCCGATGTATTGAGATTAACTTTTTCTGTCGTGTTTAAGTCTACTAACTTTTCCGGTTCTCACTTGTGCTCATTAAGTCATAGTATCAACTAGGTAATTAGAGTGATTCCTACTTGTTTTAGATTGTGGTGTAGACTACCTATTGCCGATTCATACAGGGCGTAAACGAAAACTGTATACAAGGTTCCACAATGTTGGAGGAGAAGTAGAGGCGAGAAATCTGATACAGGAGACTTTTGGTCTCTAATTTGGTGAAGCAGCCTAAAAAAAAAAAAAAGGTTCAAATGGCTCTGAGCACCATGGCACTTAACTTCTGAGGTCACCAGTCCCCTAGAACTTAGAACTACTTAAACCTAACTAACCTAAAGACATCACACGCATCCATGCCCGAGGCATGGCGGTCGCGCAATTCCAGACTGTAGCGCCTAGATCCGCTCAGAACCGCTCGGCCACACCGTCCGGCCGAAGCAGCCTCAAATTGGCCTACAAGAGACACCTACTCTACAGCGCATCTGGGCCGCACCAGATTTTGCACGTCTCCTCATCCCCTTACGCCGTCGGTTTAGTCGGTAAGACATTTTTATTTTTTTTTATATCATAAAAATTAAAATTATAACTTTTTCATGAGTGTAAGGAAAGAAAAAAGACTTTTGTAAATTGAGTCACGGTTAAAATTCGATCTAAACTCAACCTTTACTAGCAGAATAATCTAGTAGCAAGAAGGCCAGAGAAACGAAACGATTTAATTGTTAGTATTACGTTGTTAATATTTACACAGCCGTAAATATTATAATTTGTAAATACAAGGATAAGATCTATCTAATATTCAGCGACGATTTTAGGGAAAAAAGGAAATTAGTTTCGAACCGTTACTCATCCGGTTACGTAAGAGGGCGGGAAGACATAGAAAGTCTTGTGCGTCGCAAATACGCTCGAGATGTCTCCCTTTAGGAGTTTCTCAGAATGACAGATGACAAGTTTTCCTATATCAAAGTGTTGATCTCTGCTTCTCCTGAATCTCTGTGGAACGTTATAACCAGTGACACATTGCACATGGTGAACCAGCACCCCACCGACAGACTTTCAGAGGTAGTTCAGGGATACCTACTGAGTATTTCGGTGTAAGGCACCCACAGTCTTCGGCGAAGCGTACAGAGTTACTGCGTATCGTTTGCTTTCTTACCCCAGTTAGCTTTGTATCTGGTTGCACTGAAAGGAGTGTAGTATAGTGCAAATCTCGGGTGTGTCTGGTCTCTGTTCGCTCACGGTACCTGCAGTTAGCCGGCCGCGGTGGTCATGCGGTTCTAGGCGCTGCAGTCCGAATACGCGGGATTGCTACGGTCGCAGGTTCGAATCCTGCCTCGGGCATGGATGTGCGTGATGTCCTTAGGTTAGTTGGGTATAAGTAGTTCTAAGTTCTATGGGACTGATGACCTAAGATGTTAAGTCCCATAGTGCTCAGAGCCATTTGAACCATTTGAACCTGCTTTTGACCAAAGTAATGTCCTCTTTACCTCGTTGCCCTCATGTTCGCATTCTGTACTGCTCGGTTCTGTCTAAGGCTTCTTCTCCGGCCGTGTTAGTTGTACGTTAACAGTGATACGTAGCAGTACTACGGGTATGTTTACTGATAAAAAAAAAGGTTTGTGAAAGCTTATGGGACTTAACTGCTAAGGTCATCAGTCCCTAAACTTACACACTATTAACCTAAATTATCCTAAGGACTAACACACACACCCATGCCAGAGGGAGGACTCGAACCTCCGACGGGACCAGCCGTGCAGTCCAAGACTGCAGTGCCCAGACCGCTCTACTAATCCTGCGCGGCTACTGATGAAGATGTGACCAATATGCACTTCGTGTATGAGTTCACTAAAAGCAATTGGCACGTGGCGAAACAAAGTGCTGATGGTTGAATTTATTACACTTGCCTTCCACATGCAGATTTTGTTCCTGCATGGTCACAAATGTGAGAGACCTCACAACAGTCCAAAGGAAGGTATTATGCCGCAAAACAGCCGAGTATTGGCTGTCCCAAATCCAGCTAACCAGACGTCATACGACTACCACACTGATGCTCCAAAGAAACTGGTTTAGACATGAGTATTCAAATACAGAGCTATGTGAAGAGGCAGAATGCGGCGCTGCGGTCGGCAACTCCTATATAAGATAACAAGTGTTTGGGGCAGTTTACATCGGTTACTGCTGCTAAAATGGCAGGTTATCAAGATTTAAGTGAGTTCGAAAGTGGTGCTACAGTCGGCGTACGAGCGATGAGACACAGCATCTCCGAAGTAGCGATGAAGTGGGGATTTTCCCGTACGACCATTTCACGAGTGAACCGTGAACATCAGGAATCCGGTAAGACATCAAATCTCAGACATTGCTGCGGCCCGAGAAAGATCATGCAAGAAAGGGACCAACGACGACTGAAGAGATTCGTTCAGTGTGACAGAAGTGCAACCCTTCCGCAGATTGCTGCAGATTTCAATGCTGGGCCATCAACAAGTGTCAGAGTGCGAGCCACTCAAAGAAACATAATCTATATGGGCTTTCGGAGCTTGGGCTCGTTAACACCGACATTGGACCGTTGATGACTGGGAACATGTTTCCGGGTCGAACGAGTCTCGTTTCAAATATTATCGGGCGGATCGACGTGTACGGGTAAGGAGACAACCTCATTAATCCATGCACTCTGCCTGTCAGCAGGGGACTGTTTCAAGCTAGTGGAGGCTCTGTAATTGCATGCGGCGTGTGCAGTTGGATTGGCGTGGTACCTCTTATACGTATAGATATGACTCTGACAGGTTCAAAATGTTCAAATGTGTGTGATATCTTATGGGTTTAACTTCTAAGGTCATCAGTCCCTAAGCTTACACACTACTTAACCTAAATTATCCTAAGGTCAAACACCGACACCCATGCCCGAGGGAGGACTCGAACCTCCGCCAGGACCATCCGCACAGTCCATGACTGCAGTGCCTTAAACCGCTCGGGTAATCCCGCGCGGCACTCTGACAGGTGACACGTACGTAAGGATCCTGTCTGATCCCCTGAATCCGTTCTTATCCATTGGCAGTTCCACCAGGGCAACGTGACACCCCATACGTCCAGAATTGCTGCAGAGTGGCTCCAGGAGCCCTCTTCTGAGCTTAAACACTTCCACTGGCCACCAGAGTTCCCAGACATGAACATAATTGAGCATATCTGGGATGCCTTGCAACGTGCTGTTAAAAAGAGATCTCCGCCCCTTCGTACTCTTACGGATTTATGAACAGCCTTGCAGGATTAATGGTGTCAGTCTCCTCCAGCAGTGCTTCAGACAATAGCCGAGTCCATGCCACGTCGTGTTACAGCTCTTCTGTGTACTCGCGGTGCCCTACATGATATTAGGCAGATGTACAATTTCCATTGGCTCTTCAGTGTCTAACGCACATTCGGCTGGGTCACATCTTCATAGAGTGAAAGTTCAGCCATCTTCATACTGCGAAGTCCACCCAACTGAGATATCAGACCTGATACAAGAGTGCTCAGCCTATGACAGACAACGCCGCAAGTTTGTTAAGGCCTTGATCAGAGCAGGAATTCCCTAACCTACTTCAGTGAAGGGCCTGTTTTATCAGCTGATCACAAAAGATTATGTCAGTGTTTCCTGTTATCTGCAAGAAGTGGATATCCAGTTATAAGTGAGGCGCAAAAGATCCGGCGTGTGAAGTCGTCATATATGTATTGTGTCGACCATCTGGCTGCACAAGGTGTACCATGAAGTTAACCTTCAATTAAGGTAATCTCTAATGCCTGTGCTGTACATATGCTGTCACACATTAAATATGTAGTTATTCCTTGTCTGTCTATATGGCTAATGCCAAAAGCCAATAAATTTTTAAAAATGGCAATGGAAGGAAGGAAAAACGACGCTGAGCTAAGCTGTTCGGGCACAGACGGCAGCAGCAACACAGTACTTGCGTCTTAGGTTTCTTACATGAATCTGTTTTGTCCGTTGTACGTTTTGGTTATTGCACATTACAGGCTTGTGAAGGTATTTGCACACATCGGTGACTGCGGTAACAAACCGAATAAATCACAATTAAATTACGTGTTACACTGTAAGGAGCCGCCTTAGGCCGTGAGTCTCTGTACTAAAATACTCAGGAGGTATCCCTGTACAACCTCTGAGTTCGTCGATGGATTTCTGGTTCACCTATGTATAGCTAACATTTCGACGCTGGGCTCGTCTTTTAAGAAGTTGATGCAGGAGCACACCGCTTCTACCTTGCGGACACTTTCCGCGACGCAGTAACCAACCGACTGGAATGGCCCATGGTATTCGATGGCAGCAACCCGACTGGAGACGACTGAGACCTGTTGAAACTTGGGGTGTGTCACCGGAGGTACCCCCCTCACGTACTGCTTGGTTTGAGGAAGGCTTCTTTCGAAGAACGCAGCAGTACAGAGTAGTAACATGTTCAGGATGTTGTGGACAATATGCCATAAAGGATTCAAGGAAGTTATAACGCACATGCGAAATTTGCTTGTCAGAGTTTTAACTTCCATAATTATTCTTTCCTCTGCGAATTCCAAGTCGCAAGCGTACTGCAAAGATGTTCTGTAGCAAGTGATCGATTACTGAAGGTATCAGTCTTTGACTTGTTGGGTACAGGCTTGCTTATCAGGCGATACTTCAAAGGTAAGAGTTATGACTCGATGTTAGATGTGCTTGGCAGCGTCCTCCCTGAGTGATCCCCTATTAAGGAGACAAAGCAGGACTACTTCGTTGCTGTTTTCGGCTTTTGTGGCTACCTGCTCTGGTGGGGTTTCCGGTTGAGCTTCCGTTTGTTGGCTATGGATGTCTGGTGTAATAACTTCCTTTGAAGTTACTTAATGAAGGCAGTTCTCAACCCAAATAGTTACAAGTAGTATGATGAGATCCTGCCTAGCATTATGTAGCTTGGCGTAATATTTATCCGCATCATTTTGCAGGTCTTTATAGTGCCTTTACTCAGTGAGGCAGTAGGTTTAGATACGGACAATGGAGAATCATTTTATCATCAATTCATCCTCACAGAAAGCATATTGATTAGACCACGCTCTAGTTTATTAAAGTGTTTCCATTAATATCCAACGTATATAGACTTTCTGTTTGTTAAATTCTTTCTTATGAGATGGCCATTTACGCCACGTGGTCCACGTACGTACAGCTGTATTGCCCATGATTATGGTCTGAGTCGTTATATTTACACTCTGAACCGAAGCTTCTACGGTTTATTTTCATTCCCAAATCACTGACGAATTCATGCCATGGTAATACTTACGTGATTTGATATACATTTTGCAATCGGCAAATAATTTCCGGCACGAACGTAAATTCTTACTCTGCAGAAACATTTAGTCATTTTGAGACAAATTTGCAATTAGTATGAGATGTTTTAGAGCTACAGTTGGCTCTTTCTTCACTTTGTCTAGGATTGTGTCAACCATGGAAGCATTGTACCCATTGGAAATTGAAATCTTTTTCACTGTGTTTATTTCTTGCTGCATACGCTACCCACTTGTAAAAACCGAAGCAAACAGTACTGCTCCACTGATAGGCTACGCAGCGCGAAGTGATCGTGCGGTTAGAGGCGCCATGTCACGAATCGGGCGGCAACCGCTGCTCGGAGGCCGGAGTCCTCTCTCGGGCATGTGTGTGTGTGTGTGTGTGTGTGTGTTTGTTGTCTTTAGCGTAAGTTAGTTTAAATAGGCCGAAGTCTAGGGACCGATGACCTCAGCGGGTTTGTCCCATAGGAATTCACACACATTTGAACATTTTTGATTGGCCACAAGCCTGTTACACGCAAATGAAATATTTAAAGAAACTACAGGATCTCTATAACACAATAAAAATGGAAATGACAATTAAACCCTATTTTTTATGAAATTGAGAAACTAATTGCTCAGTTTGCCAAAAGGCGTTTATCACACTCCTACAAGGACCTTAAAATAATAGAAATATTAAATAAATTAATTCCTAATCCGGCGACACCCCGGCCGAGGCACCATACCAAATGAATGACAACAAACTACTCAACTTTAGGCGGGAGCGGGAGATCCGCAGAAGCGCGTGTGACCCGCCAACACCTACACTCAAGAGTCAGAGAAACTGGAACAATTACGTAACGTCGTGTAGGGCCATCGAGAGCACGAAGAAGGGCCGAAACACGACGTGGCATGGACTCGATTAATGCCTCAAGTAGTGCTGGAGGGAACTGACAGCATTAATCCTGTAGGGCTGTCCATAATGGTTAACAGTAAGGGGTGGGGTGTGGGGGAGGGTGGTGGAGATCCCGTTGCGAGGCGTCCCATATGTGTAAAATTATGTTCATGCCTGGGGAGTTTGGTGGCCAGTGGAAGTGTTTTAACTCAGAAGCGTGTTCCTGGAGTCACTCTGTAGCAATTCTGGGCGTGTGGGGTATCGCATTGTCCTGGTAGAATTGCCCAAGTCCGTCAGAATGTGTATTGGGCATGAATGGATGCAGGTCATCAGACAGTATACTTACGTACGTGTCACTTGTTAGAGTCGTATCTAGACGTGTCAGGGACCCCATTGTAACACCATAGCTCTACTGCTGTATGGATTTATTTTGCCTTTTGCTTTGGTTTAATGTTATAACAATGAGTATCTGTAAATGTGTTTGAATTGATAACATAAAATTGTATACTCCTTTCTTTGTTAAAACTTTGAGGTCGTGGTTTGATTCTATGCAATGTAGCATATCTGTCATTTAAATTCTTTGTCCCATTTGGAGGGAACAAAACTTAATGTATATAATTGTAATTTCTGTCTGAATAATTTTTTGTAGAAATGTCAATATGTGCAAATGTTCTATTTTATTTAATGCATTTGGTTGCTGTTATGTAAACTGCTGATCCTCACTTAGGGTTCTTAGTTAATCTGTATGTAAAAGTTGTTGTGGTTCTCCTCGGGAACGAAACTGAATAGCGCACGCAAATTGTGGTTGGCCTAGGTAGAAAAGGTGGAATTGAGAGTCAGTCGGGGACGAGATACCAATCTGTGCACTGCCCATGTAAAAGTTGTATATTGTGCTGGTTCCGAGAGAGGCTTTTCCTGCCGCTTACCAATGCGTAGGATGGATAAATAGCAGGAACGCCACCAAGCGATGACAGAGTCCAGCAATTTCACCTGCAATTCCACCTACCAACATGCAATCGCCACCACGTTGCGCAATCACTATAATGGAGCACTATAATAATGTACAATGAAGGATCAGCTCATTGGATGTTTAAGTGTGCACAAACATAAGGTAACTTATAACTGAATTTATGCACCTACCTTGATTTTTTTCCTTATCATTACGGCTCTCAGGTTCCTCTCCGTTTGAACTAAAGTGATTACCGAGTGTCCCTACTGAAAGAACATTAAAGACCACTGTTTTGTTAATTAATGCCTCTTGAACATAGCAAAAACAAAGTTAAAGTTGATGTGGCAAGAGAGTGAGTTAAAGTAAATGATGCTTACTCAAAATAATTTTCCTATTAAAACTGCTTATTAAAGTGTCGTTGCTAACTTCAAAATTAAAAGCTCTTAAGACTGAGGCTTATAAAGTTTTGATTAGTAAATGATCACATTGCTGCCTGTTGTAAATCGCAGAAAGTGAGTCAGTATCTTCCAAATTTGTCAACATTGTGTCTCACTGTAGTAAAAGTCGTGAATTGCATTTATGGAAAGCTATATACTCGTTTGTCTCTCTTGTGTATTGGAAGTGCATATTAATAGTATAACAGGATCCACAGTTTGTCTATTGTGTTAATGCTTGATAACAAGTAACGGGAATACCACTATCTATGAAAAAATTAATTTCTTTATACAAAAGACAGCGAGAAGTAACCTGTTAATGAATTCCGTATAACCTTCATTCTTAATAGAGAAGTATTTAGTTGAGAGACACTTACCCTGTGATCAGTTCATAATTTTGCAGTGAACTACATTTATAATTTTATGTCAGCTAGGAAAATGTTTGAACAATAATACTGAACCTATGTCCAATTAATGATTCTGCAGTGAATATTAACCGTAACGTTATAAAGACCATTCAGTTTGAATAAGCCCTGAAAGTAATAGTGTGTTTAGTTATCTGTTATATTTTTGCAAATAGTTTGTGCTGCTCTAGCTGTTAGTTCTAACCTTAACGTTAACATATGCAGGTGTCAGAGTTCATTGCACTCACGTGCGGCAAAGTACAGGTTGTGTCTGTCCGTTAAAGTTACTCATACTTATTTTCTAGAACAACAATGTCAGTCATTCTCTTACCTAATTAGGCTGGCGACAGTTATCCTTATTCTTTGAACAGTATATAAAGGTAAATTATTGTTTGTTACCGTTTAAAAATTTACGCAATTCTGACTTTCACTTCTGATAAGCCACCTCCGTTAGGTACAACACGGTCAACGTAACAAAATTCCTTTCAGAGGGTAACACTGCTCTGTTCCGTTATACCATAACTGCTTTAACAAGATAGTTTTATTTCATGACCTGCCTCTTACTTTAAGGTTATGGTATAGCAGTAGCATACAGTAGTGTTATACCATGTCACCCCACCAACTCAACAGTCCCCTGCTGACATGCAGGGTCCATGGAATCATCATGTTGTCTCCATACCTGTGCACGTCCATCTGCACAAGTTGAAACGAGGCTCATCTGACCAGGCAACATGTTTGAAGTCATCAACAGTCCAGTGTTGGTGTTGACGGCTCCAGGTGAGACGTAAAGCTTTGTATCATGCAGTCATCGGCTCCCAACGCCCATATCAATGATGTTTCGTTCAATGGTTCGCACGCTGACACTTGTCGATGGCTCAGCACTGAAATATGCAACTGTTTGCGGAAGAGTTGCATTTCTTCGCGTTGAACGATTCTCTTCAGTCGTCGTTCGTTCCATTCTTGCAGGATCTTTTTTTCGGTCTCAGCGATGTCGGAGATTTGATCTTGTACCGGATTTCGCATACACGGTACATTCGTGAAACGGTCGTACGGGAAAATCCCATACTTCATCGCCACCCCGGAGATTCTGTGTCCCATCGCTCGTGCGCCGATTATAACACGACGTTCAAACTCACATAAATGTTGAGAACTTGCCACTGTAGCAGCAGTAACAGATCTAACAACTGCGTTACCCGCTTACTGTCTTATATAGGCGTTTACGACCCCACTGCCGTATTTGCCTGTTTACATATCTCTGTATTTGAATACGCATACCTATACCAGTTTCTTTGGCACTCCAGAGTAGGTCTAGTGCGATGACGAGAAAGCCGCCGAAGCAGAAGGTAAACGCGTCCCCTTTCCGGTCCAGCAGAGCAGCAATGCCACAGTCGCTGCCAATACAAAGCTGTAAACAAATACCGAGCAACAAACTGCAAACAAGTTTGATAGAACTTAGCATACACAGCAATAACTAAACGGCCAGTTAACGATTATTTTCAGGGAAACCAACTATTAAAAATTCAGTAAAGGACACTCTACTCACAAACATTGCTAGTTAACTTTCCTACCAGTAACAAGATACAATGCAAAAAGTCATTTAACAAAAATAATTACATAATAATTCAAACTGCTTAAATGAGATAAACTATAGCTCTTCTGAGGCCTCTTAGGGACTAATAGACACTGTAATTTGGATACGCATCAAATGGCACATTAAATTAAACTCCTCCCGCACAGGTCATCAAGGCCCAACTTACCGACTGGCCGCCGTGTCATCCTCAGATCACAGGCGTCACTGGATGCGGATATGGAGGGGCATGTGGTCAGGACACCGCTCTCCCGAATGTTGTCAGTTTTCGTGACCGGAGCTGCTACTTCTCAATCAAGTAGCTCCTCAGTTGGCCTCAAAAGGGCTGAGTGCACCCCGCTTGCCAAGAGCGCTCGGCAGACCGGATGGTCACCCATCCAAGTACTAGCCCAGCCCGACAGCGCTTAACTTCGGTGGTCTGACAAGAACCGGTCAAATGACACATGGACAGTTAATATGTTCACCTATAGCCCAAGGGGCTGCTCAACGCGGAGTCAGAGAGAGTACAAATCCTTGTACAAACACGCAGACACACACATGATCCATACCTGCGTACCTTTTGGCTGAGCGCACACAACTTTAGTTACAGGTCCCTGGAAGGGCCATAAGTTCTATAACCATTAAAATCAAATACTCAATGAGAACAACCTATGACTTCAAGTACCGGATTAAAATTGCAAATACTAGCTTGGAGCTTACAGAAATCTACAGTTTGATACACACGGCCCCAAAAGGGATCACTGAGATGCATAAAGGAACCGGATTTCAGGCCAGCTCACACCGGGGCAGAATTAACAATCTTTGATTACTGTACGTACTGAACAGTCTTCACACATAATTTCAAATAAATGCCTAGGAGACCAATAGCTTCCGTACTCCAGCTAGGCGCCGGATAAGACTGGTCTTCTGCTCGTAGCTGCTAACAAGTTGTCCAGTACATCTCGTCGTACTTAGCACACCACAGTTGAGTGATGCACTTCGTAACCAGGTTGCACGCAACGAGAGCCCCTCCTTGCCTGCCGGTAGCAACGGCTAACGCTACAGGAAAATGCCGGACCCTGTAGCCCAACGGTCAACGTTTTCATCTCGCAGCAACCGCAGCACGCCGAGCATTCGGCCACACTCGTACAGCTCTGTGTCCCACACATCACTATATTACCACGCAGCCTCAGAGGAAACACATAACCAAGCAAAGGTGATACAACGATGGCCAGACCCGATGCAACGAGCGCACTAGCGGTTCAGGAAGGACATCATTTTGTCCGATGAGTCTTCTTTCACTCTGTTTCCAACTTCTGACAGAGCTTAAATCTGGCGTGCGCCGTTCCAAGCCTACTATGAAGACTGCTTCCTGCCAAAAGTGAAACATGGTGGCGTCTTGTGGTGTTTTGGACAGCGATATCGTTGTGTTGGGCCCCATGATTACTCTGCAAGGTTGCATTACTGCCAAGGGCTATCTGATCATTCTATCTGACCAGTTCCATCCCATGGAACAATATTTGTTCCCCAATGGCGACTTTGTGTTTCACACGACAGCTCGCACCGTTCAGGACTGGTTTTGTGAGCACGAGGCTACCAGAGTCATAAAATCTCACTGTTACTGATACTTTGAGGACTACTTTGGACAGAAAAGTGGATGATATTGTAGCTGCCCACCTCCAGCTTCGTTATCTGCGATTGTATTGTAGGAAGTGTATAAGATGCCTTCGCAGACCACACAGGACCTGTATTAATCAATTTCGAGACGTCTGAGAGCTCTTTTGAATTCCAACGGTTTTCCTTCATTGTATTAGGTATGGTGGTGTGTTGTGTTTCTGGGGTTACTATATGTCTATCGACCACCTGTATGGTTGTGGTACAAACCTTTTTTGTATATTTTAATTATACACAGGCCACGAACCGACGAAACTGACAAACGGTGACGGATTATAGGATGTGTCTTGCATAACAAACGGAATAAAGAAATCCATATCCGTGAACAGGAAACGACGATGCAGAGCTTCGAAGACGTAGGTGCTGACGCCTGCCGTTGTTCTCAATTTGTTCGTCAAGACATCCTCTACAATCGCTTGAAGGTTGTCAGGGCGGATTGTTACATCCTTTATATACAGGATGATTCGCGCAAGATGTAACACCCTTTTCATTTCGTGAACGGGTTGAAGTCTAATGCCCTGCACTACTTTAAACATAAACTATGTGCGAAAAAAGAGACAGCACGCATTCATATAATAAACCAGTGAATTCCAAAGAAACTACGACGCTGGTTTTTAATACCCTGAAACACTACCCCTTCGTACGCAATCTGATTCAGATGTGAATAAACGCAGTAAATTTCGTAGTCTGAATAACGTTCTCGTAAAGCAACGGAATAGTTGACGAGAGGTTTAACAAAACCCGAACAGACAAAACTGAAACGATAATTATCACAACAGACGTCATGCAACTGTTCACTGTGCATGTTTATGAATTTCACCTTGCGGATGTAACTCGCAAAATGAAATGTGTTTGCGCTCTTTATCCTCCAAAACTATGTTTATTTCCTTATTTATTTTTTGAGACATCTTTTTTTCTGGCTGCTTTGATGCAGCCCGCCTCGATTTCCTCTCCTGTGCTAACTCCTTCATCTGAGAGTGGCACTGGTATCAAACATTCTCAATTATGTGTTGTACATATATATGAATCTCTGTCTTCCTTTAAGGTTTTTGTCAGCACAGCCCCATCTTGTACCATGGAAGTTATTCCTTGAAGCCTTAACACATGTACTATAATCCTGTCCGTTCTTCTTCTCAGTGTTTTCCATAAGGTCCTTTCTTCGTCGATGCTACGAACAACCTCCTCATTCCTTATCAGTCCACCCAATTTTCGACATTCTACTGTGCCACCGCATGTCAAACGCTCGTATTATCTTCTGTTCCAGCTTTTCGAAAATCCATGATTCACTACCAAACGTACGTTCTCAGAAATTTCTTTCTCAAACTGCGGCCCATATTTGAGGCCAAAAAAGTCTCTTGGTCAAGAATGCCCTCTTTACCGGTGCTATACTGCTTTTTATGTCCTTTTCGATTCACCCGTTATTTTGCTTCCAAGGAAGTAGAATTCCTTAACTTCGGGTACTTCGTAATCAGAAATTTTGATGTTAAGCTTCTCGCAGTTCTCATTTCTGCTACTTTTCATTCCTTTTTTCTTTCTTCAGTTTACTGTAAATTCATATTCTGTATTCATTGGACTGTCCATTCGACGCTACAGATACTGCAATACGTACCTACACTGAAGTTAGCAATGTTATCGGCGAATCTTATCATTTATATCCGTTCACTCTGAATTTTAGTCCCACTCTTGAACCTTTGTTTTATTTCGTCATTGCTTCTTCGGTGTATAAAGTGAACAGTAGTGGCAAAGACTGGATTCCTGCTTTACACCCTTTTTAATTTAAGCACTTCGTTCTTGGTCTTCCATTCTTATTGTTCCCACTTGGTTCTTGCACATATCCGTCTTCCACTGTAGCTTACGCCTGTTTTCCTTAAAATTTAAGACAACGCCTAGTAATTACTAATTTACGGAAAAACCGCCTTACATACGTGTATTATAATAGCTGCAGTACATCTGTTGGCAGACCACACTTAGGGATTCCACATCGTTTCCATGGTTACTAGCTTCCGTCCCTCTTGCCAATGGTTTCTTTGGCTATTGGTAGAACGTACATCGTCTTCTTAGTTACCAAGCTGGTGTCCTACCAACCACGTTTACTAAGTTTACGTGCAGTAGAAGTTTCTGCTAAAGATAGTGTACGTTTAAATGAGCTCTGTCATTGACGAAATAAATCTCGGGTGAACAGCCTGATATGAGTGTGATTAGGACACAATATTTCGGCAATCGATCACGTTTTCATCATCAAGTGCCCTGATGCACCGATCAGCGGAGGGCCGGCGCCATGTATATATAGGACAATCCCCCTCCCGCTCCTCCCTCCATACTTAGCAAGACGGAGGAACCCGCGATCACCCTGATTAAGGAGGAAAAAAGGATATTTCCCAGAGAGCGGTGCCGGCAGACCCTCCTGAACGAGGAGACCTAGGACGCAGCGCCCAGACGGCGGGAGAACGGACGCTGTACCTGGACCGCGCGCGGGTCGCGGACCGCACCGACTCATAGGAAGGGCCCGAGGGAGGAGCGGGAGGGAGATTGTCCTATGTACACCTGGCGCCGGCCCACCGCCGGTCAGTACATCAGCGCACCTGATGATGGCAACGTGGTCGACTGCCGAAATATTGTGCCCTATGCACGCTCATACCAGGCTGCTCACCCGAGATTTATTTCGTCATAAAATACGCCTGGAGAAACTGAAGAATCACAGCTCTGTCATTGGTTAGTGACTCCCTGCAAAGGGAAACCTACATTTAGATGAGCTCTGTCACTGGGGAGTGACTGTTGTTCTATTTCCTCGCTTTTTACAATTTATGTTCGTTTTTGTAACATCAAAACGTCCCTCGTTGTTTTCTCAGGGATCAAGCTCCTGATAATTATACTCCTAACACAAGCGGGGCTTTCGTTATTTAACTACAGGCAGCCGAGCCGTGTGTAGCAATGTTCTCCACGCGTGCACAGATGGACCTGCTCTACGCCAACGGTTTCTACGGTCATCAGGTGTATACCAGCTGCGCTTTTTTACTACAGGATTTTATTTTAGCGTTATTTTCGACTGTAACTGGAGCATGATATGTTTCCCTCTTCACAGGATGTAACGTCTGAAGACGACCTCGTAGAAGAACGAAACTAGTCATCTGAAAAATAAACAAGTTGATTACAAATCACTACCATTTGTATTGAAATAAGACATAGTAAAACAACAACGTGCAAGTCTTTGTATCAGAGCTTCATCCAGACGTCTCCCTGTCTTGTAATTCCACAGCAATACGAATTTAGATGCAAAGCTGAAAATGTTTTAAAACTAAAAGTACCATGACTACCGAAGGCGGCCTCTCTGCTTTAAATGTTGTTAAAGAGAATTCAGTATGTTGGAGAACATAGAGATACAGAGCACATGTAAGGTTAACTTACATAAAGAGCAGAGAAATGAAAAATATGTTCGTAAGAATCCCAGATGATACGAAGATGTAATGTAGCGTTCAGAAATGGAGTCCAAAATTTCATGTTTCTAATACAAATACCATTCAACGGGCCAGGTGGCATTACAAGACCACCCACATACAACAGACAGTCATGATATACATTGATGTGCAAAGCTCAAGGACGAAAGAAAATTTCACATAACATGACATTGCCAAGAAACTTAGCTCGATGAATCTTAGAGGAAGAATGCTGTAGTATAGTGCAGAAGGTAACTGAAAGGAATAAGCAATGAGACGAACAGAAATGGCACTTTCAATCAAAGGCGACAGTTTCATTGAGATCACTTGCCTCCATGTGCCATGCAGTTCCAGTTGTCTGACCAGGCTAGGCCTGTTATTACCAGTAAGATATGGAATCCAGTAAATTTTCGTCCGCTGACAATGATTCTGTTTATTGCACATGAAAACGCTTGTGGATGGCATGTTACGTTGGAGGCCTGAAGATTACAGTATGTGGTGTCGAAATTTGTAGCATGTTTTAAAAAGAATAAACGACTTTAGATTCAAATTCAGCCGCTGGTTTTGTCATTATTCAAGTACCATAACGCCTGGACCACTAATGCTTGACCACTAATGCTGGACGTACCCTCATATGGCGAGTTTTGGGAACAAATATTCCTCCCAGGAACACGTTCTGTACCATTTACAGAATTTGTAGCTGTATCTAAGGCATATAATGAAGGGTCAAGAGGGAATATCTTCTGTCTTACAACCGAAGGTCTGTCGTCGATCTGCACACAATAACAGATATTTTTAAGCCCATACCCTGGTGTTTAAACATCAGTGAACTTAAGTGCTCTTAAAAAAAGACATTCTTTCCTTTAAAAAAATACTTGATTACATATCTGCTGATTAACAAGGTAAGAGGATTAAACAAGCGACAAAGTTATGTGCCCCCTCCACACATTACCATTTGCCGAGAACCTCGTTTCGGTATCTTGAATCATTCATGAAATGAAAGGAGTGCAAAGTCTTACACGACTCACGTTGTGTGTACACAGATAAACCGAAACTAAATGACCAATGTCCTCAACGAAATTCAATGCAGCGTGATTTGAAACTTCTCTATTTAAAAAAAAAAGGTTTTTTTACTTAAACTGCTGAATGCTTACTCAATGTTCTTAAGCTGCTGAGTGAAACAGAACGCACTGTCACTTTCCTTGTCTTTATCGTTTCAACACTGACCTACAGAATTTTCCCTGACAAACAGAACTCAGACTTTAACTATTCAGTAATTACTCACAATAATCAAGGATAACGCGATATGAGTGCTGAAAAATGATAACCTGACTTCAAATAATTAATACAAAAGAATGGCCCTAAATTAGTAGAAATCCTAACAATAACCCATACATATCGCAAGCCACTTACCTCACAAAAATCTTCATTACACGAACTGAAGCAATGCCGCAAGCGCCAATACAGCCAGCTAAATAAAATATTCTAACTACTGTAGGCTCTAACTAGTAATAGACAAGTGATGAGCAAAGGAAAGATTTTTTTGAAGAGCAAACAAACAATGTATTTACGAAATTTTACCTTACTCAAGTGACAACCAGTTAAAAAAATTATATAATCATCAGTAATAAATCTCCGTGACGGATACACATTCAGACCGTCCGCTCGTGCTAATACTGCAAACCTCCAACGGTGCTAATTACTAACCTGTGACCTCTATCACTGCAGACTACTCACTCCCAACTTCCATCACTGCTGGCTGTTCACCTCCAACTGCGTCCGACCAGCCACAGGATCTCTTACAGAGAGCGCACAGTGCTGTCAGAGTTATATATACAGAACGCTGTCAACATACACACACGTAAACAGGCTACTTGCAGGTTGCGTCATGAGCACGTGAAGCATAAAGGAAATGTGCCACCCACCTAATATCCGGTACGTACACCTTTGGAACGGATAACAGTGGTGACGCGTTGTGGCATGGAAGCAATGAGGCCTTGGTAGGTAGATGGTTCAAATGGCTCTGAGCGCTATGGGACTTAAAATCTGAGGTCATCAGTCCCCTAGAGCTTAGAACTACGTAAACCTAAATAACCTAGGGACATCACACACATCAATGCCCGAGGCAGGATTAGAACCTGCGACCATAGCAGCCGCGTGGTTCCGGACTGAAGATCCTAGTCCACTCGGCCACAGTGGCCGGCTTGGTAGGTAGCTAGAGGGAGCTGGCATCACATTTGCACCCAAAGGTCACCTAATTTCTGTAAATTCCGGGAACGTGGGGGACTAGCTCTGACGCCGCGTTCAATCACATCCCAGATGTGTTCTATTGGGCTCAGATCTTGGGAGTTGGGGGCCAGCACATCAAGTGGAACCTACCACTCTGTTCCCCGAACCACTCCATCACACTCCTAGCCTGGCTGAAAAACGCCATTGCTGTCATGATCATCGTGAAAGGGTGAACGTGATCTGCAATCAGTGTACTGTAACCCTTGCCCGTCATGATGCCTTGCACGAGCTCCATTGGACCCTCGGATGACTGCGTGGAGGTCCCCCACAACATCATCGAGCCGCCGCCGGCTTGACTCCGTCTCGCAGCGTCAAGGAGCTGTTCCCCTGGAAGACGACGAATTCGTGCCCTCCAGTCGGCATGATGAAGAAGATATCAGTAGTAATAAGACCATACAAGACTCTGCCACTGCACCAGCGTCGAGCGGCGATGGTCATGTGCCCATTTCAGTGGTAGCTGCAGGTGTCGTCATATTAACACTGGCATGAGTCGACGGCTGCAGAGGCCAATCGTTAGGAGTTTTCGGTGCACTATGTGTTTGGATATATTTGTACTCTGCCCAGCATTTACGTCTGATTAGCCGGCCACTGTGGCTTCAGTCCGAAACAACGCTGCTGCTACGGTCGTAGGTTCGAATCCTGCTTCGGGCAGGGATGTGTGTGATGTCCTTACGTTACGCAACTGGCCATTAAAATTGCTACACCAAGAAGAAATGCAGATTATAAACGGATATTCATTGGACAAATATATTATACTAGAAGTGACATGTGACTGCATTATCACGCAATTTGGGTGCATAGATAATGAGAAATCAGTACCCAAAACAACCACCTCTGGTCGTAATAACGGTCTTGATACGGCTGGGTATTGAGTGAAACAGAGCTTGGACGGCATGTACAGGTACAGCTGCCCATGCAGCTTCAACACGATACCACAGTTCATCAAGTGTAGTGAGTGGCGTATTGTAACGAGCTAGTTGCTCGCCCACCGTTGACCAGACGTTTTCAATTGGTGAGAGATATGGAGAATGTGCTGGCCAGTGCAGCAATCGAACTCTTTCTGTATCCAGAATGGCCCGTACAGGACCTGCAACATGGGGTCGAGTATTATCCTTCTGAAATGTAGGGTTTCGCAGGGATCGAATGAAGGGTAGAGCCGCGGGTCGAAACACAACTGAAATGTAACGTCCACTGTTCAAAGTGCCGTCAATGCGAACAAGAGATGACCGAGACGTGTAACAAATGGCACCCCATACCATCACGCCGGTATGGTGATGATGAATACACGCTTCCAATGTGCGTTCACCGCGATGTCGCTAAAGACGGATGAGGCCATCATGATGCTGTAAACAGAACCTGGATTCATCCGAAAAAAATGACGTTTTGTCAATCGTGTACCCAGGTTCGTCGTTGAGTATACCATCGCAGCTCTCCTATCTGTGATGTAGCGTCAAGGGTAACCGCAGCCATCGCCTCCGAGCTGGTAGTCCATGCTGCTGCAAACGTCGTCGAACTGTTCGTGCAGATGTTTGTGGTCTTGGAAACGTTCCCCTTTGTTGACCCAGGGATCGAGACCTGGCTGCACGGCGTTCCGTATTACCCTCCTGAACCCACCGACTCCATATTATGCTAACAGTCATTGGATCTCGACCAACACGAGCAGCAATGTCGCGAAACGATAAACCGCAGTCGCAATAGGCTACAATCCGACCTTTGTCAGAGACGGAAACGTGATGGTACGCATTTCTCCTCCTTACACGAGGCATCGCAACAAAATTTCACCAGGCAACGCCGGTCAACTGCTGTTTGTGCATGAGAGATCGGTTGGAAACTTTCCTCATGTGAGCACGTTGTAGGTGTCGCCACCGGCACAAACCTTGTGGAATGCTCTGAAAAGCTAATCATTTGCTTATCACAGCATCTTCTTCCTGACGGTTAAGTTTCGCGTCTGTAGCACGTTATCTCCGTGGTGTAGCAATTTTAATGGCCAGTAGTGTAGTTAGGCTTAGGTAGTTGTAAGTCCAGGGGACTGATGACCTCAGATTTTAAGTCCCATAGTGCTTAGAGACATTGGAACCATTTAACGTCTGATGATAGTTCCACCCCAATTCATCTCGTGTCCTGTTTGACCAGTCTGCTCACCCTACGACATTCCACATCTGTAATGAGGGGTGGCCTCCCAAAACTACGACGTCCAGACGTGATTTCACCACTTGATGAAGACACTCACTACAGCACTCCTCGAAAACTCGACAAGTCGTGTAGTTTCCGAAATGCTCGTGCCGAACCTACGGGCATCACAGTCTGCCCTCAGATAGATCGCGCGCCTTCCCCATTCTACACACGGACAGTACGCTCAGTGGTACTACATGCACCTTGCCTGTGTCTCATTAGCAATCATTCTTTGCCATGTGACGCTGCTAACACCTGGTCGGGATTACTGATAGTAGGTTAGTGGTCATAGTGTTCTGGTTGATCAATGTATAAGCAGAGCAGAGATGAATGGGGAATAATTCTACCGACAATACTGGCCGAAAATGGAGAAATCCACTGATATATAAATGATATGCCCTCTAGTACTATGGGCAACTAAAATATTTCTGTTTTCGGATGACACTAGCTTGGTAGTAAAGAATGCGGTGCGTTGGCTCGGTTTCAAATAGTGCAGTCCATGACCTAAGTTCATGGCCTGTAGAAAATAAAGTAACGCTAAATCACAGTAAGACTGTTTTTACAGTTTTTAACACACACTACAACTAAACCTGACGTTATAATTTCAAAGAGCGGGCAAATGATTAGTGAAACTGAACAGTTCAAATTTCTAGGTGTTCAGAGAGCTAGTAAACTGTCGTGGAAAGCCCACGTTTAGGATCTACTTCAATGACTTAATACTGCCATTTTTACTATTCGAATGCCATCTGAAGTGAGTGATCGTTCGACAAAAAAATTTTCTGGTTTGCTTATTTTCATTCGCTTATGTCGTGTGGTATTATACTGTGGGGCAACTCTTCCCATTCTAAAAGGATATTTTTGTTTCACAAACGGGCGGTTCGGGCAATAAATAGTGTAAGTTCACCAACCTCGTGTTGACCCCTGTTCACGAATCTCGGTATTTTGGTCTCTCATTACACACACACACACACACACACACACACACACACACACAGTATGTCCTTTCTTGCTAACAGTATTAGCTTATTCTCCAGAATGAGCAGCTTTCACTTGGTTAATACTCGGCAGAAATCAAACGTGCATTTGGATCTGACTTTATTAAGTCTTGTGCAGAAAGATGTGCAGTATACTGCTGCATCCATTTTCAGTAAGCTACCACTCGAATTCAAAAATCTCAGCAGTAATCCACGAGCTTTCAAATCGAAACTGAAGAGTTTCCTCACGGGTTACTCCTATTCTGTCTAGGAGTTCCTCTAAAAATTAAGCTGATTCTTATGGTATGGTTGATTGCGTTTACTTAAATTTATGGACTGACTTTTTTCGGATTCATAAACATTTATTTTTATCTGTTATAACTTTTATGTTGTAATTTCATGGACTGACACGTTCCATTACCTTGGACATTTGCTCCTTAATTTGGTCCCACGGAACTTGACGTATATTGGAAATTTTTGGTAAGTTCCTATAGGACCAAACTGATGAAGTCATCGTTCCCTAGGCTTACGTACTGCTTAATCTAACTTAAACTAACATATGCTAAGGACAACAAACACACACACACACACACACACACACACACACACACACACACACACACACACACGTCCGAGGGAGGACTCCAACCTGTGACAAGTGGAGCCGTGCAAGTCGCCCCAGACCCGCGGCTACCCCGTTTTACTGTGGATCGAGTAGGATACTAGCGTATCGACCTTGTCATCTTGGCCACTAAATTCACCTGAACTGAATCCGATGGAAGAAATGTGGGACACTATCTGGCGCCAGCTGGTGGCCCACAAACCACCACCCGGTAATTTACGGTAATTGCGTAGACATCTGGATCCTCATACCTCCGGAAACGTACCATGCCATGCAGGATCACTGTGTATTGCGCTCTTAAGGTGGACCAATATGCTATTAAGCAAGCAGTCATAGTGTTGTGGCTTATCTGCGTACTTGGTGTGTATTAAAAATTGGGCTAAACTTTCAGAACACATTTTCACACATGGAAGTAGATATATCTTGACGGACGTTTCTATGGAAACGCTTTGTTTCCATGACAGAACTGGTTTTATACACTACTGGCCATTAAAATTGCTACACCACGAAGATTACGTGCTACAGACGCGAAATTTAACCAACAGGAAGAAGATGCTGGGATATGCAAATGATTAGCTTCTCACAGTATGCACACAAGGATGGCGCCGGTGCCGACACCTACAACGTGCTGACATGAGGAAAGTTTCCAACCGATTTCTCATACACAAACAGCAGTTGAACGGCGTTGCCTGGTGAAACGTGAAATTTTGCAATTACTCCACTGAAGATTCCAACGGAGGATATTGTAGCTAATATAGAGGCGGGGATTCGGCTGTTACCATCACACACTGCTGATGAACTTAGGATGGAAACAGCCAGGATACTGCGTAAAGCTAAGCCACCTAGCAGTAATCTGTCTCAAGGAGAAAAGAAAGCATTACGGGAGATTAATGCGGACAAGAGTACTATTGTACTTTGTGCTGATAAGCGAAATGCTACCGTTGTGATGAAGAGTGAACACTACCACAAGAAGATCGGTGACCTTTTGGATCTTACCACTTATAAAAAGTTGAAAAAGGATCCTACAACGAAAGTGTTGACAGTTACCAATCAATTAATAAAAAAAGTCTTCTATTCCTTCAGAGGATAAAAAAAATCTTTGCAAAACGGAAGCTTATCCTACCTAAGGTGCATATACCTAATATCCCACTGAGACCGATAGTAAGTGCTATTGGATCCCCTACTCAAGAGCTGGCTAGACATCTTGCCACCTTGTTACAACCGTTTATTGGAAAAACTGATCATCATATTAAAACTCTATGCACTTCATCGAAAAATTGAAGGAGATTACCGTCAGCCCCAGTGATATTCTTGTCAGCTTTGATGTGGTGTCTCTGTTAACCATGGTTCCTGTCAAAGAAGCTCTTGCTTGCATATCTGACATATTTCCTACTGATATAGTAGCTTTGTTTAGACATTGCCTTTCCACGACTTACTTCCAGTACAGTAATGAGTTCTACGAACAAATTAATGGAGTGGCAATGGGTAGCCCTCTAATTCCAGCCGTTGCTAATATTTTTATGGAATTTTTTGACCAGGAAGCACTGCAGTCAGCCACAAAAAGGCCTTTTAAGTGGTACCGGTATGTGGACGACACCTTTGTCATATGGAATGACGGTGAAGAAGAACTGAACCGTTTTTTGAAGCATTTGAATAGCATCAATTCAAAAATACAATTCACTATGGAGACAGAAAGTAATGGACAGATTAATGTTTTGGACGTCTCAGTAATTAAACAAGCAGATGGGACTCAGGGTCACAAAGTCTACAGAAAAGATACGCATACCGATCGTTATCTTCATAAGGATTCAAACCATCATCCCAGACAGAAGAGAGGTATTATCAAGACATTGGTGGACAGGGCTAATAAAATCTGTGAGCCAGCTTATTTGCAAGAGGAACTAAACCACTTGCGAACCGCTTTCCAGAAAAATGGATACGCTGGCAAGGAGATAGATAGAGCACTCCATCCCAGAACAAAAACGTCCGAAAACGTACAACAACAACAACCATCGATGGGGAAAGTTTCTCTTCCATTCATCCACAATATTACGGACCTTTTCGGGAAAGTGCTGGCCAAGTTCAGAACTGAAACAATCTTCAGACTCACCAAGAAGATTAGTGATTGCTTAAGATCGGTGAAAGATGCACGACACCCTTTATCTACTCCTGGTGTGTATAAGATTCCGTGCAGTTGTGGGAAGGTTTACATTGTAACTACAAAAAGAAGTATCAATACTCGCCTAACTGAACATAAAAGGAACTGTCGACTTGGACACACGGACAAATCGGCTGTAGTGGAACATGTTTTTCAAACGGGTGACCATGAAATAAAATTTAGTGAGACGAGCGTGCTAGCTAAGACATCGCATTATTATGCAAGTATGTATAGAGAGGCTGTAGAGATTTTTAAACACCACAATAATTTTAACAGGAAAGAAGAAGGCATGAAATTAGATAAGATATGGCGATCGACTTTGTACCAAAGATGTGACAATCGATTACGTTCGATCGAGAGTAATGACGCAAGCCAGAGATAGTTTTACTGTTGACAGCACGTGACGAGTGGTGGCGCCCTCTACGCGCTCTATATAAACAGGACCTCCAATGCCTAGCAGCCAATCGTAGACTCACCTCAGATGATGTTGCCCGCAGCTGGCAACGAAACGTCAGGGAGAAGTAGTTCTACTATTGGACCACTGCCTCTTAGCCCGGAAGTTTTAATTACTAAACCTGGGTTATTCTTGGAAAAATTCGGAAATTTGTGGTAAGGTCTTATGGGACCAAACTGCAGATGACAACGGTCCCTAAGCCTACACGCTACTTAATCTAACTTAAACTAACTTACGCTATGGACACCACACACACCCATGCCCAGGTTATTCTTAGTGAGTGTTCTGGGCATCAACTAAAACCAGATGTTGCCCCAGTGACCTTTTATGTGCCGCAGTTGCACACCTCCTGCTTTTGAGACATTTCTTTTATATTCAAACATTTTATTAATGTCATATTTGTTTAATTTAATCTATTTTGATAGTAATTATTATATTTTTGAAGTTACTACAACCTGTGGTGCAGAACTCCTAGAATCACATTGATTTTTTTAAAAAAAGTTGTGTCTTTCCATTTTATTGAATTCTGATATATATATATACACTACTAGCCATTAAAATTGCTACACCGCGAAGATGACTTGCTACAGACGCGAAATTAACCGACAGGACGACGATGCTGGGATATGCAAATGATTGGCTTTGTAGAGCATTCACACAAGGTTGGCACCAGTGGCGACACCTGCAACGTGCTGACATGAGGAAAATTACCAACCGATTTCTCATACAGAAAAACCATTTGCCCGGCGTTACCTGGTGAAACGTTGTTGTGATGCCTCGTGTAAGGAGGAGAAATGCATAGCATCACGTTTCCGACTATGATAAAGGTGGGATAGTAGCCTATCGCGATTGCTGTTAACCGTATCACAACATTGCTGCTCGCGTTGGTCGAGATCCAATAACTGTTAGCAGAATATGGAATCGATGGGTTCAGGAGAGTAATACGGAACACCCTGCTGGATCCCAACGGCCTCGTATCACTAGATGTCGATATGACAGGCATCTTATCCGCATGGCTGTAACGGACCGTGCAGCCACGTCTCGATCTCTGAGTCAACTGATGGAGACGTTTGCAAGACAACAACCATCTGCACGAACAGTTCGACGACGTTTGTAGCAGCATGGACTATCAGCTCGGAGGCCATGGCTGCGATTACCATTGACGCTTCATCACAGACAGGAGCGCCTGCGATGGTGTACTTAACGACGACCCTGGGTCCACAAATGGCAAAACTTCATTTTTTTCGGATCAATCCGGGCTCTGTTTACAGCATAATGATGGTCGCATCCGTGTTTGGCTACATTGCGGTGAACGCAAATTAGAAACGTGTATTTATCATCGCTATACTGCCGTATCACCCGGCGTGATGGTATGGGTGCCATTGGTTACTCGTGTCGGTCACCTCTTGTTCGCATTGACGGCATTTTGAACAGTGGACGCTACATTTCAGATGTGTTACGACCCGTGGCTTAACCCTCCATTCGAACACTGCGAAATCCTGCATTTTTGCAGGATAATGCACGACCGCATGTTGCAGGTCCTGTACGGGCTTTTATGGATATAGAAAACGTTCGACTGCTGCCCTGGCCAGCACATTCTCCAGATCTCCCACCAATTGAAAACGTCTGGTCAATGGTGGCCGAGCTACTGGCTCGTCACAATACGGCAGTCACTACTCTTGATGAACTGTGGTATCGTGTTGAAGCTGCCTGGGCAGCTGTACCTGTACACGCCGTCCAAGCTCTCTTTGACTCAATGCCTAGGCGTATCAATGCCGTTATTACGGCCAGAGGTGGTAGTTCTGGGTACTGATTTCTCAGGATCTATGCACCAAAACTGCTTGAAAAGGTAATCACATGTCACTTCTAGTAGAATGTATTTGTTCATTGGATACCCGTTTGTTGCTATTGTCTTCAGTCCTGAGACTGGTTTGATGCAGTTCTCCATGCTACTCTATCCTGTGCAAGCTTCTTCATCTCCCAGTACGTACTGCAACCTACATCCTTCTGAATCTGCTTAGTGTATTCATCTCTTGGTCTCCCTCCACGATTTTTACCCTCCACTCTGCCCTCCAACACTAAATTGGTGATCCCTTGATGCCTCAGAACATGTCCTACCAACCGATCCCTTCTTCTGGTCAAGTTGTCCCACAAACTTCTCTTCTCCCCAATCCTATTCAATACTTCCTCAGTAGTTATGTGATCTACCCATCTAATCTTCAGCATTCTTCTGTAGCACCACATTTCGAAAGCTTCTATTCTCTTCTTGTCCAAACTATTTATCGTCCACGTTTCACTTCCATACATGGCTACACTCCATACAAATACTTTCAAAAATGACTTCCTGACACTTAAATCTATACTCGATGTTAACAAATTTCTCTTCTTCAGAAACGCTTTCCTTGCCATTGCCAGTCTACATTTTATATCCTCTCTACTTCGACCACCATCAGTTATTTTGCTCCCCAAATAGCAAAACTCCTTTATTACTTAAAGTGTCTCATTTCCTAACCTAATTTCCTCAACATCACCCGACTTAATTTGACTACATTCCATTATTCTCGTTTTGCTTTTGTTGATGTTCATCTTATATCCTCCTTTCAAGACAATGTCCATTCCGTTCAACTGCTCTTCCAAGACCTTTGCTGTCTCTGACAGAATTACAATGTCATCGGCGAACCCCAAAGTTTTTATTTCTTCTCCATGGATTTTAATACCTACTCCTAATTTACATTTTGTTTCCTTTACTGCTTGCTCAATATACAAATTGAATGACATCGGGGAGAGGCTGCAACCCTGTCTTACACCCTTCCCGACCACTGCTTCCCTTTCATGTCCCTCGACTCTTAAAACTGCCATCTGTTTTCTGTACAAATTGTAAATAGCCTTTCGCTCCCTGTATTTTACCCCTGCCACCTTTAGAATTTGATAGAGAGTATTCCAGTCAACATTGTCAAATCTTTCTCTAAGTCTACACATGCTAGAAACGTAGGTTTGCGTTTCCTTAATCTTTCTTCTAAGATAAGTCTAGGGTCAGTATCGCCTCGCGTGTTCCAGTATTTCTACGGAATCCACACTGATCTTCCCCGAGGTCGGTTTCTACCAGTTTTTCCATTCTTCTGTAAAGAATTCGAGTTAGTATTTTGCACCTGTGGCTTATTAAACTGATTGTTCGGTAAGTTTCACATCTGTCAACACCTGCTTCCTTTGGGATTGGAATTATTATATTCTTCTTGAAGTCTGAGGGTATTTCGCCTGTTTCATACATCTTGCTCGCCAGATGGTACAGTTTTGTCAGGACTGGCTCTCCCAAGGCCGTCAGTACTTCCAATGGAATGTTGTCTACTCCGGGGGCCTTGTTTCGACTCAGGTCTTTCAGTACTCTGTCAAACTCTTCACGCATTTCATCTACATCCTCTTCCATTTCCATAATATTGTCCTGAAGTACAGCGCCCTTGTATAAACCCTCTATATACTCCTTCCACCTGTCTGCTTTTGCTTCTTTGCTTAGAAATGCGTTTCCATCTGCGCTCTTGATATTCATACAAGTGGTTCTCTTTTCTCCAGAGGTCTCTTTAATTTTCCTGTAGGCAATATCTATCTTACCCCCAGTGAGATAAGCCTCTACATCCTTACATTTGTCCTCTAGCCATCCCTGCTTAGCCATTTTGCACTTCCTGTCGATCTCATTTTTGAGACGTTTGTATTCCTTTTTACCTGTTTCATTTACTGCATTTTTATATTTTCTCCTTTCATCAATTAAATTCAATATTTCTTCTGTTACCCAAGGATTTCTACTAGCCCTCGTCTTTTTACCTACTTGATCCTGTCCTGCTTTCACTAATTCATCCCTCAAAGCTACCCATTCTTCTTCTACTGTATTTCTTTCCCCCATTTCTGTCAATTGTTCTCTTATGCTCTCCCTGAAACTCTATACAACCTCTGGTTCTTTCAGTTTATCCAGGTCCCATCTCCTTAAATTCCCATCTTTTTGGAGTTCCTTCAGTTTTAATCTACAGTTCATAACCAATAGATTGTGGTCAGAGTCCACATCTGCACCTGGAAATGTCTTATAATTTAAAACCTGGTTCCTAAATCTCTGTCTTACCATTATATAATCT
Source organism: Schistocerca gregaria (assembly GCF_023897955.1). NCBI lineage: Eukaryota > Metazoa > Arthropoda > Insecta > Orthoptera > Acrididae > Schistocerca > Schistocerca gregaria. The sequence goes on from NC_064920.1 coordinate 1,026,333,959, forward strand.
ATCTGATACCTTTTAGTATCTCCAGGGTTCTTCCATGTATACAACCTCCTTTCATACCCGTTTATCGTCTGCATTTCTTCTTGTTGTAGCAATTTTAATGTCCAGTAGTGTATTATTTTACCAAGTACAGCAATCAATCTCTTTTCATGGCGTAATACATATTTAATCGTCAGTTAGATGAAGATTAAATAAGTATTACCTTAAATAAAGACGGGTGAAAGTCCGAAACACGCGTTTGTATAAATAAAAATACATAAAGAAGGGTCTGATTACTGTATTTCTTAGAATAATATGATTTCATTTCTTTTGAAGCAATTGTCTCATTTTACTCGATCCTTGATGTTCTTGAATACTCTTGAAATAACTTGCTGACGCAACACAGAACACCCTGTAATGTGGGATTCATGTTTGGAGCTGTCCATACATACGATGTAGGGAAATATTCGCACTCCTACCATGTCGTACTATAGATGTTGATTAATCAGCATCAGACAATAACGAGATAGAATAAATGGACGGAGGTGCTTCCGTAATATACAGTAGTTCTCAACGGCTTCAAGAAAATATAAGAAATACTAAGAGATGACTAAGTTGGTCTTCGGCAGAGATTGTCAGCTGGTTTACAGAGTATGATAAGGGAAGCGTCTCTAGATCATTTCTCTTTCAGATCGACCTTCTTTGTTACTAAGTCAAGAACATGTAGCTAGAGTTAGAGAAGCATTAATGAGATGATCATTTAGAAGTGTACCCTCATGTAAGTCCGTCTTGTATTTGAATTCATACGACCCTGTAAGACAGATAAATGTGAATAAATTTTTCTCTATTTGTGCTCTGAATGACAGAGAAGGAGTTGGTCTTAAAATGTATTAAGAATATGTGATGCCCATTTGGAGGGAAAAATTCAAAAAGAAATCATATGTTTAATCACATTTACTCAAAACCACATTTCCAATTTTGATACCAGGTAGTTGGTAAATGGATGGATGACTTGGGTTTCTCTCTTCCTGTTAACGGGGGCTATATTCTTTGCACAAGTTGCTCTTTCAAACATATGTGAAGGAATACGACTAGTTGCCAGAAGATAGTTTGAGAAAGTCGTCTGATTACTTTTTTAAAATATACATACATTTAGACAACACAGTGCGTGGAGCGCAGCGATCTGGTGCTATACTTTGGTTAAAAACAAGTGTCGAGATTGCAATAATATTTGTTTAATATGACCGGTTTCGGCTTATGTTAAAGTCATCCTCAGATTTATTGGGTGCCCTGTGGCAGTTGCTGGCAGTTCCTCGGTTTTTCATGTGATACTATGATCGTGCACTGTCAATCGTGGTACGATCGTGGTATCACGTGAAAAACCGAGGAACCGCTAGCTCCAGCGACAGGGGGCCCAATAGATGTGAGGATGGTTTTAACATAAGCCGAAACCGGTCATATTAAACAAATGTTATTGCTATCTCGACTGATGTTCTCCACTAAAGTTTTGCATCAACTGAAAGCGACTGAAACATAAATTGTTTCGAAAAAGAGGAAGGCATAGAACTTAATCTTAAATTTTCCTAAAAGATCTTTGTGTTAGATCTGCTGTTATCCCAAATCATCGTGAATAACCTATCCAATCTTTGTAGTTGTATTCCCTCTTTTTTATGTTAGTCTTCTTTCCGTGACATCCAACAGAGCTCATTTCTTAAATTAATCACTAAACTCATCCCTGTTATGTACTGATGCAATTTCATTAGGAAATGTAGACTAAATCGGATACAAAATTTGGTTGTCAGATCTCGATATCGACGTTCATTTTTCAAAGGTGTAAACACGACTTTTTTCAATCTCCCTTCGCAATATCTTTACTACGTACATTGTTTTCACATATGCGGTTAAGTATTAGGAGACTGTAGACATTTAAGTTACGTATTCCGTTCACTGTCAGAGCCAGCTGCTGTTACTAATGCCACCGCTTTATGAAACAGCTACAGTGCCTCTTCATACGGTAAGTGCAGGTCTTACGCAAATCGATTGACCTTTGACATTTACGCCGCTGCGAGCAACAGGCGGTGCTTCATGGCGACGTGTTTCATAGACAACTTACTCTCTCCTATAAGCAAATCATTAAAATGGATTTCGTTTCTAAAAATATTGTGATAAATGTAAATGCGATACATTAATACCGGTGGGAGTAACTAAGGAATTCGAGGATTTTCCGAGCTGAGAAAACGTTGAGAGATATGTAGGAGAAACGCTTGAAGAAATGACATGAGGCTAGAAACGTTGTATCTAGGAAAAAGCTAAGCTTTCGAAGACTACATATTTTGGGCTACATTTGTCCTTAAGCACAAGGTTACATACAGGGGTTGGACAACAAATCAGTGATAAACGCATGCTTTAACATAAATGCAGCTGCTAATCAAGCTTTCGGGCTGCCTTGTTGTAATTATAGCAGCTGTAAAAAGTCTATGTTGTTGTGAGTGCATGATTTCGGCACTAAGCGAATTCGAACATGGCCACATTGTTGGTGCTCGTGTGTTGGATGCTTCTGTAACCAAGGTAATCGATGTGTCTGGTCTTCCAAGAGGCATTGTTTCGAAGATTTACGCCGCATTCAGGAAAAGCGCGACGACATCATCTAATAGCTCACAGCGCGGATGAAAGTGTGTGCGTTGACAGCTGCAAAAGTCACCTAAGGACTGTACGGCGCACTCGAGAACCCTGTCGGCACCAAAACAGCAAAACGAAGAGAGCTCTAAAAACTGGGAATTAGAGAGCGAACTGGAATTCCAAAACCAATGCAAATGCCCGAAAAAGGAAGACGTGGTAATGAAACCTTAAAATCTTGACTAAGGACCAACGGAAGAAAGGCGTTCAGTCGGATGAGTACTGTTTCACACTGTTTCCAACTTCTGGCCACGTTTATCTATCATCTCCGTAACGCTTTCGCGATTACTAAATGATCCTGTAACGAAGCGCGCTGCTCTCCGTTGGATCTTCTGTCTCTCTTCTATCAACCCTATCTGGTAGGGATCCCACACCGGTAGTCAAGCAATGGGCGAACAACTGTACTGTAACCTACTTCCTTTGTTTTCGGATTGCATTTCCGTAGGATTCTTCCAATGAATCTCAGTCTGGCATCTGGTTTACCGACGATTAATTTAATATTGTCATTCAATTTTAAATCATTCCTAATGCCTACTCCCAGATAATTTACGGAATTAACTGCTTCCAGTTGCTGACCTCCTATATTGTAGATAAATAGTAAATGATGTTTCTTTCTGTGTACTCGCAGCACATTACACTTGTCTACATTGAGATTCAATTGCCAATCCCTGCACCATGCGTCAATTCGTTGCAGATCCTCTTGCATTTCAGTACAATTATCCATTGTTACAACCTCTCGCTATACTACAGCATCATCTGCAAAAGGCCTCAGTGAACTTCCGAAGTTATCCACAATGTCATTCGTGTATACTGTGAATAGCAAAGGTCCTACGACACTCCCCTGATGCACACCTGACATCATTCTTAGTTCGGGAGACTTGTCTACATTGAGAATGGAATGCTCCGTTCTGTTATCTAGCAACTGTTCAATCCAGTCACACAATTGGTCTGAGAGTCCATATGCTCTTACTTTGTTCCAAGCAAAGAAGGCAAAATAGAGAGTTCGAAGTACATAGAGGACGTATACAAGGGCGATGTACTTGAGGGCAATATTACAGAAATGGAAGGGGAGGTAGATGAAGATGAAATGGAAGATATGATACTGCGCGAAGAATTTGATAGAGCACTGAAAGGCTTAAATTGAAACAAGGCCCCGAGACTAGACAACATTCCATTAGAACTACTGATAGCCTTGGGAGAGCCAGCTATGACAGAACTCATCCAACTGGTGGGTAAGATGTATGAGACAGGCGAAATACCTTCAGATTTCAAGAAGAATGTAATAATTCCAATCCCAAAGAAAGTATGTGTTGACAGGTGTGAAAATTACCTAACTATCAGTTTATTAAGTCACTGCTGCAAAATACTAACACGAATTCTTTACAGACGAATGGAAAAACTGGTAGATGCCGACCTTGGGGAACATCAGTTTGGATTCCGTAGAAATGCTGGGGCACATGAGGCAATACTGACCCTACGGCTTATCTTAGAAGACAGATTAAAGAAAGGCAAACCTAAGTTTCTAGTATTTGTAGACTTAGATAAAAATTTGAACAATGCTGACTGGAATACTCTCTTTCATATTCTGAAGGTGGCAGGGATCAAATACGGGCTATTACGATTTGTACGGATTTACGATTTGTACGGTTCCAGACGGCAGTTACAAGATTTCAGGGGTATTAGAGGGAAACAGTGGTTGGGAAGGGAGCGAAACAGGTTTGCAGCCTATCCACATTGTTTTTCAATCTGTATATTGAGGAAGCAGTAAAGGAAACAAAAGTAAAATTTGGATTAGGAATTAAAATCCATGGAGAAGAAATAAAAACTTTGAGGTTTGCCGATGACATTGTAATTCCCGCAGAGACAGCAAAGGACCTGGAAGAGAAGTTGAACGGAATGGACAGTGTTTTGAAAGGAGGATATAAGATGAAAATCAACAAATGCAAAACGAGGCTAATCGAATGTAGTCGAATTAAATCACGTGATGCTGAGGGTATTAGATTAGGAAATGAGCCACTAAAAGTAGTAGATGAGGTCTGCTATTTGAGAAGCAAAATAACCGATGATGGTCGAATTAGAAAGGATATAAAATGTAGACTGGCAATGGCAAGGAAAGCGTTTCTGAAGAAGAGAAATCTGTTAACATCGAGTATAGATTTAAGCGTCAGTGAGTCTTTTCTGAAAGTATTTGTATGGAGTGTAGCCATGTGAAACGTGGACGATAAATAGTTTAGACAAGAAGAGAATAGAAGCTTTCGAAATGTGGTGCTACAGAAGAATGGTGAAGATTAGATAATCATGTAACTAATCAGGAAGTATTTAATACAATTAGGGTGAAGAGGAATCTGTGGCACAACTTGGCTAGAGGAAGGGATCAGTGGGTAGGATACGTTCTGATACGTTCTGGACTGAAGACCACAGCAAAAACATCGTGGTATTCCATGGGTCCCGTGGTTACTCTGCAAGGCCGTATTATTGCCAAGGGTTATGTATCTATTTTGGCTGATCAAGTCCATCCCATGCTACAATGTTTGTTCCCCAATGACGATGTGTTCGAAGACGTTAAGTCTTGCTGTTTACACCGCTCACATCGTCCACAACTAGTTTTGTGAGCACGAAAATTGTCACATATCCCCTGTCCAACACAGTTGTCAGATCCTAAGCTACTGAGCCTTTTTGATCTACTTTGGAGAAAAGGACTGTGTTCGCTGTCAACATCCATAATCGTTACCCGAACTTTCTACTATCTTGCAGGCACAGTGTTACCAGATTTCCTTTCAAACCGTACAGGACCTGTAAATATTCATTCCGAGACGACTTTAAGCTGTTTAAATGCCAAAAAGTTTCCTAGAAGGTATCAGTCATTATGAAGTCGTGTGTTTTCAGTGTTTTCGTATTTTTGTCCACCTCCTGTAAGTGGTGTAGAAAAAACACGCGAGCTGAAATTTCGGAACTATATTAGAAGAAAAAAGAAAAAGTAGGAGAAATATAGGAAAGGAAAATAAACGTAGAAAATTTTAAAGAATCGTTACAATTTCTTGGGTTATAAAATTAGTGCTTCTCATAAAGCGACAAAATGAAACTCTGAGCTATGGAGCTGAAAATTTAGTAAAATCACAGCACTACTCACGCAGACTTTGTCTTCTCACGTTGCAGTACATCGTAATGGGGACTTAATCAAATAGCTTACATTTCAGATAGAAGGACAATATTTCTAACTGAAATCGCATTTGCAGTCATGTCGGAAATGGCTCGTCTGCGGACGCATGCTTGTTGTTGTTGTTGTTGTTGTTGTCTTCAGTCCTGAGACTGGTTTGATGCAGCTCTCCATGCTACTCTATCCTGTGCAAGCTGCTTCATCTCCCAGTACCTACTGCAACCTACATCCTTCTGAATCTGCTTAGTGTACTGGTCTCTCGGTCTCCCTCTACGATTTTTACCCTCCACGCTGCCCTCCAATGCTAAATTTGTGATCCCTTGATGCCTCAAAACATGTCCTACCAACCGATCCCTTCTTCTAGTCAAGTTGTGCCACAAACTTCTCTTCTCCCCAATCCTATTCAATACCTCCTCAATACCTCCTCATTAGTTACGTGACGCATGCTTATTGCGAAGTTTGCTTATTGCGAAGTTTTTGCTTTTGTTGTCGTGTGCTTTCACTCTTGCCAGTTTTCGCTATTTATTGGAGCACACCCTGTATCAAGCGGAAATTGTCGCACTGTACTGTAATGCCAGTCCCAGTTACAATAGCCGAAATGGAAAAAAAACGTGCATCTCAGAGAAGGAAGGAACGGTAAAAAAAACAAAAAAAAGGCTGGTCAAATTGAGGACTATGTTTTATGCGAGTGGACCTGTATTGCCAGAAATGTCCTCTTCGCCTATGCTTTTCTGCTTCCTCTTTGCTTCGTCCGTAATGGGTAATTTTGCTTCCAAGGTAGCAAATTAGTAAACTTCGCCTGCCTCGTGATCCCCAGTTCTGACGTTTTCTCGCTAGTTTCATTTCTGTTACGTTCTGTTATGTTTGTCTTTTTCGGTTTGGAGACCCTGAGCTCGGCTCTCTCTTTGTGTCTACGGCGCTCATGTGGAAACGTCTTTCTGCACGACCCCGAGGCTCGCCTAGAGTAAAGCCATCACTCTAACGGAACATAGCGTGAAATGAATTCTTCCAAAGTCTAACGTGTTGTCTTTTAGGATGTTCTGTAACTTTGCATTTTGTTTTTCGCCGGCCAATAACGACAAAGAATGTGAGTTCCTTCCAGTAAAATTTAAGCAAAAATGTTAAAGAATCTCCTAGTCTTGCGGAGTTTTACTGTTGTCAACAGACAGTGCTCTGAGGTTGAGTGGAGTGAGGGAATTGAATGTCCGTTCCTCTACCTGGGTTTGCAACTTCACTTCCGCTTTGGAACATTTTTAAGGTGGTCTTCTCTTCTTAACAGGATCCTTAATTTTCGTTACCAGATCCTAGGCTTACAACTGATCAGCTCCTCTACCAGACAAAAAAGAGAAGCAAGCAGAAAGTAATAAAAGGAACAGACACTGAATCTCGATAGTAATTACTATATGTGTGTTATCGTCTAAAGATCGCAGTGCCGTGCCAAAGTCGGCAACGTACGAGGTGCATTCAAGTTCTATGGCCTCCGATTTTTTTTTAATTAACTACTCACCCGAAATCGATGAAACTGGCGTTACTTCTCGACGTAATCGCCCTACAGACGTACACATTTTTCACAACGCTGACGCCATGATTCCATGGCAGCGGCGAAGGCTTCTTTAGGAGTCTGTTTTGACCACTGAAAAATCGCTGAGGCAATAGCAGCACGGCTGGTGAATGTGCGGCCACGGAGAGTGTCTTTCATTGTTGGAAAAAGCCAAAAGTCACTAGGAGCCAGGTCAGGTGAGTAGGGAACATGAGGAATCACTTCAAAGTTGTTATCACTAAGAAACCGTTGCGTAATGTTAGCTCGATGTGCGGGTGCGTTGTCTTGGTGAAACAGCACACGCGCAGACCTTCCTGGACGTTTTTGTTGCAGTGCACGAAGGAATTTGTTCTTCAAAACATTTTCGTACGATCCACCTGTTACCGTAGTGCCCTTTGGAACGCAATGGGTAAGGATTACGCCCTCGCTGTCCCAGAACATGGACACCATCATTTTTTCAGCACTGGCGGTTACCCGAAATTTTTTTGGTGGCGGTGAATCTGTGTGCTTCTGTTGAGCTGACTGGCGCTTTGTTTCTGGATTGAAAAATGGCATCCACGTCTCATCCATTGTCACAACCGACGAAAAGAAAGTCCCATTCATGCTGCCGTTACGCGTCAACATTTCTTGGCAACATGCCTCACAGGCAGCCATGTGATCGTCCATCAGCATTCGTGGCACCCACCTGGATGACACTTTTCGCATTGTCAGGTCGTCATGCAGGATTGTGTACACAGAACCCACAGTAATGCCAACTCTGGAGGCGATCTGTTCAACAGTCATTCGGCGATCCCCCAAAAGAATTCTCTCCACTTTCTCGATCATGTCGTCAGACCGGCTTGTGCGAGCCCGAGGTTGTTTCGGTTTGTTGTCACACGATGTTCTGCTTTCATTAAACTGTCGCACCCATGAATCCACTTTCGACACATCCATAACTTCATCACCACTGTCGATGAATTTCAATTGGTTTCACACCACGCAAATTCAGAAAACGAATGATTGCACGCTGTTCAAGTAAGGAAAACGTCGCCATTTTAAGTTTTTAAAACAGTTCTCATTCTCGCCGCTGGCGGTAAAATTCCATCTGCCGTACGGTGCTGCCATCTCTGGGACGTATTGACAATGAACGCGGCCTCATTTTAAAACAATGCGCATGTTTCTATCTCTTTCGAGTCTGGAGAAAAAAAATCGGAGGCCTTAGAACTTGAATACACCTCGTATATCGATGACACAGACATCCGGGATGTCTCGCTACTGCTGTGTACGACTTCGTTGTTGTTGTTGTTGTTGTTGTGATCTTCAGTCCAGAGACTGGTTTGATGCAGCTCTCCAAGCTACTCTATCCTGGGCAAACTTCTTCATCTCCCAGTACGTACTGCAGCCTACATCCTTCTGAATCTGCTTTGTGTATTCATCTCTTGGTCTCCCTCTACTATTTTTACCCTCCACGCTGCCCTCTAATACTAAATTGGTGATCCCTCGATGTCTCAGAACATGTCCTACAAATCGATACCTTCTTCTCGTCAAGTTGTGCCAGAAGCTCCTCTTCAACCCCAATTCTATTCAATAACTCCTCATTAGTTATGTGATCTACCCATCTAATCTTCAGCATTCTTCTGTAGCACCACATTTCGAAAGCTTCTATTCTCTCCTTGTCTCAGCTATTTATCGTCCACGTTACACTTCCATACATGGCTACACTCCATACAAACACTTTCAGAAACGACCTCCTGTCATTTAAATCTATACTCGATAATAAAAAATTTCTCTTCTTCAGAAACACTTTTCTTGCCATTGTCAGTCTACATTTTATATCCTCTCTACTTCGACCATCATCAGTTATTTTGCTCCCCAAATAGCAAAACTCCATTACTACTTTAAGTGTCACATTTCCTAATCTAATTCCCTCAGCATCACCCGACTTAATTCGACTACATTCCATTATCCTTGTTTTGCTTTTGTTGATGTTCATGTTATACCCTCCTTTCTAGAGATTGTTCATTCCGTTCAACTGCTCTTCCAAGTCCTTTGCTGTCTCTGACAGAATTACAGTGTCATCGGCAAACCTCAAAGTTTTTATTTCTTCTCCATGGACTTTAATACCTTCTCCTTTATTGTTTGCTCTATATACAGATTGAATAACGTACACAATGGTAAAGAAGTGTGCGCCACAGAACGTTGTGTCAACTGTCGTCGTAGGAAAGCTGGACAGGAGCGGAAGTGGTTAGCGAACAAGTTATCACGGTGAACAGAAGATTTTCTTGTATTTGTCCAAGTAATGACGACTTACTACAAATAATGCAACAAGGAACAGAGTCTAGTTATTAATGCCAACAGAGAAGAGGCTCACTATACTAAGCATGAATGATGCAGTCATAGTGAAGAGGTTTCAAGCACGAGTGGGTTGAGTCGATGGCGACGGCCATCCTATATCGCGGCGGCAGAGGGTGCTAATGGTTTGGAGACGCTGGAACTGTGGATCAGTGGACGCGCACCATTGGGGCCGCCTGATCCCACGCAACTACTATAGGGCTGAGACAGAAACTTGGAATTCCATTATCAACGTTGGGGTGCCAGTGGGGTGGTATCGATTTGCGATAACACAGCTGCAAATCGCAGTGTGGAATGGGAGGGGCTGAATAATACACACCCACTCTCTCAGCACAGCAGCGCCCTCGCACAGAGGTCAGTATAGAGCCGAGCATGAAAGCACTCCACCCTAGGTCGCGACCTCAGCTGAAGCAGCCACCATCATCGAATAGTACTAAAACGTTATTCAAGTCTCGGACAGAAAAGTACATCTGTATATGTTCAACATTGTACTTCAAAAGACGAGTATGTTAATTAGTATACCAAGTGATCCTTTAATAGTCAATGAGAGCTGTAAGCTAGCAATGACTCCTGTGGCCAAAGCCTTGTATCTAGTTAAGTAAATCTCTTCATCTTGCGTCTGATAAAGTGAACTAATATTCCATATGTCTTAGTTCCAATGAGCCATCTCCCAGAGTAATAAAATAATCCACAGTTATGTTGGGATGACTGTAGTTTCGTCTGGTCAAGGGAATGTGTACCAGCAGTAGTCGACTCTTTGATCAAGAGAAATGTGCATAAGACATTCTAAAATATGACAGGGCACAGTTTCAGGGAAGACTGGCCACGTAACGCTACCAATGTCATCAGCGTATTTGATCATTTACGATATTTCATTGAACCTTAATTCCACTCTAGAACCTTTCTTCTATTTGCATCATTGCTTCCCCACTATACAAATTGAACAGTACCAGCGAAAGACTAAAACCATGTCGTATACTGTTGTTAACCAGAGCACTTTATTTTTGGTCTTACAGTCTTATTGTTCACTGTAGGTTCTTAAACGTATTTTATACCCATCTTTCTCTGTGGCATGTTCCTATTTCTATCAGAATTCCGAACGCTTGCACCATTTTATACCGTTGAACGGTTTTGTAGGTCGACACATCCCATGAGCATGTCACGATTTTTCTTCAGTTTTGCTACCATTATCAAGTGCAACGTCTATACGGCCTCTCTATTGGCTTTACCTGCCCTAACGCCAAAGTGATTGCTATCTAAGAGATCCTCAGCTTTCTTGTCGATTATTCTGTGTGTTCTTTTTGATAGAGACTAGGATGCCTAAACCTTAAGCTGATTCTGCGATTATTTTCGCACACATAACCTTTGCTATCTTCGGAACTAGACAATGGCCTTGCCACAGTGGTAACACTGGTTCCCGTCAGATCACCGAAGCTTAGCATTGTTGGGCTTGCGTGACCCATTGGATTGGTGACCTCCATTCTGCCGAGCGCTGTTCGTAAGCGGGGTGCACTCAGCCCTTGTGACACAAAATGAGGAGTTATGTGAAGTAGCGGCTCCGGTCACGAAAACTGACAACATCGGGAAGAGCGGTGTGCTGACCACATGTCCCTCCATATCCGCATCCAGTTACGCCAATAGGTTGAGGATGACACGGCGGTCGGCCGGAACCGTTGGACTTTCTGAGGCCGAAAGGACGAAGTTTAGAAATCTCCGGAATTGAATGGATGAAGTTTTTCCGAAAGTCTGATGGTATGTCGCACGGTCTCACAGATTGGTCGTTTGATTGCCATTTTCCCCAATGGACTTTCTGAGGCCGAACGGACGAAGTTTAGAAATCTCCGGAATTGTATGGATGACGTTTTTCCGAAAGTCTGATGGTATGTCGCCAGTCTCACAGATTGGTCGTTTGATTGCCATTTCCCCCAATGGACTTTCTGAGGCCGAACGGACGAAGTTTAGAAATCTCCGGAATTGAATGGATGATGTTTTCCCGTAAGTCTGATGGTATAACGCCAGTCTCACAGATTGGTCGTTTGATTGCCATTTCCCCCAATGATTTTCGAAATTCCAATGGAATGTCATCTATCCCTTTTTCCTTATTAATATAAGGGCATGCAAGACTTTCAAAATGTGACTTAAACACTGGATTCCCCATCTCTTTCATATCGACTCCCATTTCTTCTTGCATCATCAGACAATTCCCTACCCTCGTAGAGGCCTTCAGTATAATCTTGCAACATATCTGCTCCCTCCTCTGCCCTTAATAGTGGGATTACCACTGCACTCTTGACGTTGCCACCCTTGCTTCCAGTTTTCCCGAAGGCTGTTTTCACTTTTCTAGGTGCTAAATCAGTCCTACCGGCGATCGTTTCTGTTTCTTCACATTTCTCCTGCAGCCAATTTGCCTTGGCTTCCCTAAGCTTCCTATTTACGTCTTTCCTAAGTGATTTATATCTCTACATTCCTGTCGTTTTTACTTACCGCTTTCGTCGATTAGCTAAGGTATTTCCCCTGTTTTCCTCGCAGTTACATCCCTAGGACGTATGTTTGTTTTTTTCGAGATGTCCACTCCTCTACGTCTGGAGTGCCTACTGTGGTATACCTTATCGCAGTATAAACATCTTTAGCGAACTTCAAACGTGTCGTATCATTCAAAAAATGGTTCAAATGGCTCTGAGTACTATGGGACTTAACATCTGAGGTCATTAGTCCCATAGAACATAGAACTACTTAAACCTAACTAACCTACGGACATCACACACATCCATGCCCGAGGCAGGATTCGAACCTACGACCATAGCAGTCGGACGGTTCCGAACTGAAGCTCCTAGAACCGCTCGGCCACCGCACCTCATTATTGCCTTACAATTCAGTATCTGATTCTGGAATCTCTGTCTGACCACGATGTAATCGAGCTGGAATCTTCGCATACCTCCAGGTCTTTTCCGTGTACATCTCCTCCTCTTGTGATTTTTTGACAGCATATTTCCTATTACTAGCTTAAATTTATTGCAGAACTCATTTATTCATTCTCCTCTCTCATTTTTACTACCAAGTCCATATTCTCCTGTGACACATTCTTCTTCTCCTTCCCCTACTATCACATTCCAACTCTATGATTATCACTTGTACGTTATCGTCTTTTACGTAATGAATTACCCGTGAATTACGCTCATATACCTTCTCGGTCTTTTCATTTAGTATTTGTAACGTCGGCGTGTATACATGAACTAATGTTGATAGCGTTGGTTTTCCTGTGCAATCTGAACTATATGCAGTAAATTACTCACTGTGAAGCCTTCCTGTTTCCAATGAATCTCACTCCCGTTACACCATTTTCTGCTGCCGCTGATATTATTCTATATTCGTCTGATCAGAAACCATTATTTTGTTTGTATTTCACTACACTGACCCCCACCATATCTAGACAGAGCCATTGCATTTCCGTGTTCAGATTTTATAGCTTTCCTAGTACGTTCAAACTTCTGGCGTCTCAGATTACGACTCGCAGAATATTACCGTTTCGTTGGCTGTTGTTTTCTCTCCGTCACTTCCCTCCCCCCCCCTCCCCTTCCCCTTGGAAGACCCCTCCCGGGGATCCGAATGGGGGTTCAATCTGGAATCTTTTGCTAATGTAGAGATCATCATGGCCCTTTCTCAGTTACAGACCACATGTCCTGTAGATACACATTATGTGTCTTTATTGCAGTGGTTTCCATTGCCTCTTCTCCATTCTCATGCCACTGGTCATTGCTGATTCTTCCGCCTTTTAGGCGCAGTTTCCCAGCCCAAGGGAAAGAGAGTGCCTTAAACTTTTGTCCACTCTAACCCACGCTTTCACAATGCCGTTGGAGGAACAAGCGTGCCATTTTATGCCGACAGCTTTCGTCCGCCATTGCTAATGATTTTTATTCAGTGGATAGGCTCGAAACTGAACGCAGGGCGTGTTGATTAATAGTCAAAGACGCTACCCCTTGACCACATGTGCCTCTTCATACCTTATAAATCTGAAAAAAACTTGTACATTTACAGCGCAGATTTTTTCAGGAGTGGGGGGGCTAGACTATTCTTGTATAGATCAGTCAAAAGCGAATACCAAGCTGTCAAAGGCGCTGGGAGCAATACGTTCAAAGGCAAATAGTAACAGACAAATAATAGGATTGTAACAGAGAAAGTAAACACACCAACTATGGTATCTATACTACATGTACAGAACGGAACAGTTACTAGGCGTTGGTGAGACTTTTCTGAATGTGAGCTACAGTCGCTTCTTCTCCCCCCCCCCCCCCCCCCAAAAAAAAAAAAAAAACACTTAAAATGATACGACGGCCTCCAAAAACCAAGCGCGAGGTTTTCATATTCTCTCGCCCCTTACGCACAAACTTAGAAATTTTAATGTGGCAAAATTTTCTAGAGGCCGTAGTTTGAGTTGTTCAAGAAGAACGAAAAAATCCGAGTGAGGGGGCGCAGTCGTTCGACACTGGACTCGCATTCGAGAGGACGACGGTACAATCCCGCGTCATTGATTTAGGTTTTCCGTGATTTCCCTAAATCACTCCAGGCAAATGCCGGGATGGTTCCTCTGAAAGAGCACGGCCGACTTCCTTCATCCTTCCCTAATCCGATGAGACCGATGACCACACTATCTGGTCTCGTTCCCCAAACCAACCAAGAACGAACAAAAGTGACCTTGAAGCACGCGCACATGCCCAGTAGACAGGAATTCTAGTATATTGTTCATGGCATTTCCTTATACCACTGTAGATATATTAGCGACTGCATTAATTATGCCCTACCTTCTACTTTTTTGGCCTTAGTGACTGACTTTATTACGCCATCGACTCAGTGATGCATCTTGTTGTTGTTGTTGTTGTGGTCTTCAGTCCTGAGACTGGTTTGATGCAGCTCTCCATGCTACCCTATCCTGTGCAAATTTCTTCATCTCCCAGTACGTACTGCAACCTACATCCTTCTGAATCTGCTTAGTGTATTCATCTCTTGGTCTCCCTCTACGAATTTTACCCTCCAAGCTGACCTACAATGCCAAATTTGTGATCCCTTGATTCCTCAGAACATGTCCTACCAACCGGTCCCTTCTTCTCGTCAAGTTGTGCCACAAACTCCTCTTCTCCCCAATTCCATTCAATACGTTCTCATTAGTTATGTGACCTACCCATCTAATCTTCAGCATTCTTCTGTAGCACCACAATTCGAAAGCTCCTATTCTCTTCTTTTCCAAACTATTTATCATCCATGTTTCATTTCCATACATGACTACACTCCATACAAATACTTTCAAAAACTATTTCCTGACACTTAAATCTATTCTCGATGTTAACAAATTTCTCTTCCTCAGAAATGCTTTCCTTGCCATTGCCAGTCTACATTTTATATCTTCTCTACTTCGATCATCATCAGTTATTTTGCTCCCCAAATAGGAGAACTCCTTTACTACTTTAAGTGTCTCATTTCCTAATATAATTCTCTCAGCATCACCCGACTTAATTTGACTACATTCCATTACCCTTGTTTTGCTTTTGTTGATGTTCATCTTATATCCTCCTTTCAAGACAATGTCCATTCCGTTCAAGTGCTCTTCCAAGTCCTTTGCTGTCTCTGACAGAATTACAATGTCATCGGCGAACCTCAAAGTTTTTATTTTTCTCCATGGATTTTAATACCTACTCCAAATTTTTCTTTTGTTTCCTTTACTGTTTGCTCAATATATAGATTGAATAACATCGGGGAAAGGCTACAACCCTGTTTCACTTCCTTCCCAACCACTGCTTCCCTTTCATGTCCCTCGACTCTTATAACTACCATCTGGTTTCTTTACAAATTGTAAATAGCCTTTCGCTCCCTGTATTTTAGCCCTGCTACCGTTAGAATTTGGAAGAAAGTATTCCAGTCAACATTGTCAAAAGCTTTATCTATGTCTACAAATGCTAGAAATGTAGTTTAACCTTCCCTTAATCTTTCTTCTAAGATAAGTCGTAAGGTCAGTATTGCCTCACGGGTTCCAATATTTCTACGGAATCCAAACTGATCTTCCCCGATGTCGGCTTCTACCAGTTTTTCCATTCATCTGTAAGGAAATCGTGTTAGTATTTTGCATCTGTGACTTATTAAACCGATTGTTCGGTAATTTTCACATCTGTCAACACCTGATTTCTATGGGATTGGAATTATTATACTCTTCTTGAAGTCTGAGGGTACTTCGCCTGTCTCATACATCTTCCTCACCAGATGGTCGAGCTTTGTCAGGATTGGGTTTCCCAAGGCCGTCAGTAGTTCTATGGAATGTTGTCTACACCCGGTACCTTGTTTCGGCTCAGGTCTTTCAGTGCTCTGCCAAACTCTTCACGCAGTATCGTATCTCCCATTTCATCTTCTCATACATTCTCTTCCATTTCTATAATATTGTCCTAAAGTAAATCGCCCTTGTATAGGCCCTCTACATACTCCTTCCACCTTTCTGCTTTCCCTTCTCTGATTAAAACTGGGTTTCCATCTGAGCTCTTGATATTCATACAAGTGGTTCTCTTTTCTCCAAACGTCTCTTTAATTTTCCTGTAGGCAGTATCTATCTTACCCCTGGTGAGATAAGCCTCTACATCCTTACATTTGTCCTCTAGCCATCGCTGCTTAGCCATTTTGCACTTCCTGTCGATCTCATTTTTGAGACGTTTGTATTCCGTTTTGCCTGCTTCATTTACTGCATTTTTATATTTTCTCCTTTCATCAATTAAATTCAATATTTCTTCTGTTACCCAAGGATTTCTACTAGCCCTCGTCTTTTTACCTGCTTGATACTCTGCTGCCTTCACTACTTCATCCCTCAGAGTTACCCATTCTTCTTCTACTGAACTTTTTTCCCCCCCTGCTGTCAATTGTCCCCTTATGCTCTCCCTGAATCTCTGTACAACCTCTGGTGTAGTCAGGTTATCTAGGTCCCATCTCCTTAAATTTCCACCTTTTTGCAGTTTCTTCAATTTTAATCTACAGTTCATAACCAATAGATTGTGGTCACAGTCCACATTTGCCCCTGGAAATGTCTTACAATTTGAAACCTGGTTCCTAAATCTCTGTCTTACCATTATATAATCTATCTGATACCTTTTAGTATCTCCTGGATTCTTCCATGTATACAACCTTCTTTTATGATTCTTGAACCAAGTGTTAGTTATGATTAAGTTATGCTCTGTGCAAAATTCTACCAGGCGGCTTCCTCTTTCATTTCTTAGCACCAATTCATATTCACCTACTATGTTTCCTTTTGTCCCTTTTCCTACACTCGAATTCCTGTCACCCATGACTATTAAATTTTCGTCTCCTTTCACTATCTGAATAATTTCTTTTATCTCATACATTTCATCAATTTCTTCATCATCTGCAGAGCTAGTTGGCATATAAACTTGTACTACTGTAGTAGGCGTGGGCTTCGTGTCTATCTTGGCCGCAATAATGCGTTCACAAGGCTGTTTGTAGTAGCTTACTCGCACGCCTATTTTTTTACTCATTATTAAACCTACTCCTGCATTACCTCTATTTGATTTTGTATTTATAACCCTGTATTCACCTGACCAAGAATCTTGTTCCTCCTGCCACCGAACTTCACCAATTCCCACTATATCTAACTTTAACCCATCCATTTCCCTTTTTCACTTTTCTAACCTACCTGCTCGATTAAGGGATCTGACGCTCCGATCCGTAGAACACCAGTTTTCTTTCTCCTAGTAACAACGTCCTCTTGAGTAGTCCCCTCCCGGAGATCCGAATACAGTAAAGCTGCATGCCCTCGGGAAAAATTACCTCTGTAGTTTCCCCTTGCTTTCAGCCGTTCGCAGTACCAGCACAGCAAGGCCGTTTTGGTTGTTGTTACATGGCCAGATCAGTCAGTCATGCAGACTGTTGCCCCTGCAACTACTGAAAAGGCTGCGGTCCCTCTTCAGGAACCACACGTTTGTCTGGCCTCTCAACAGGTACCTCTCCGTTGTGGTTGCACCTACGGTACGGCCATCTGTATCGCTGAGGCACGCAATCCTCCCCACCAACGGCAAGGTCCATGGTTCATGGGGGGAAGGTGATGCTCCAACAATTTGTAAAATTGACGTTTGTGTAAATTTTACTTAACAATTTAACAGCGTAAAATAAGCAACTTCGTCGTTGTATTCGTCAGGCCTTCTGATAACGGAACTACTGTGCCTATAATGGATAAATTTATATCGAATTCTGAACGTAATTGGTTTTAGCGTAACTGCCACTGAAGTCATTTTTCTGTCATTACACACACGGATGCGTTTAAATTAATGATGTTAACGAAATAGCTGGTGGCGTAATAGCCCAAGCAAGAGAGACCATAAAAGGTTGATTATCGGGAATAACTCATGTAGTCAGAAATTTTTGTAGTGCTAGGAGGGAATGCCACGAACAACATACTAGAAATCGAGACTGGAGAGTGATGAGTGGTGGGAATTGGGTGTGTTTGCGAGTCACTTTTGTATGTTTTTCTTGAATAACTTGAAAACCGTGGCCTCCAGTGGAAACGTATCCAAGTACAAAATTTATCTACATTTAATTTCATACAGAAAGTACTTGCTTTTTTTCTGTAGGTCTAACGATTTATGGCCCGTGGATTTTGAAGGCATGATATAGTATTGCGGGTTGCATAAAACGACATTGCTCCGCGGCTTGTGACAAGTATCTAGAGTGCTCTCGTTTACTCTTGCCCGGGACGTCAACTAGGAATGTAGCATAGCCTTCCGCTGATAGGAAGCAACCTCTAACAAGGTGCTTAGTCAAGTTTGAGTTAAGTGATGCCTCTATAGATTCTGTTTGTAATTATATGTATACAGAATATGAAGAAGCCTGTAACACAAGTAAAGTACAATATATACAATTTTTTTTCCAACGACTACTAATTATTTCAGTCGCTGTATATACAGACTATGCAGCCAACTCCTTACCGACTTCACTGCCAAACCTGCCATATATGTTTCTATTTAGCGTTGGCCACTTGTCATCATAACAACTGACGACGAGAATCATAACAAGCCCAAGTGTCGTTCTACCATTTGCACTAGAAGAGTTGCAGTTGGGTATCACTCAGCTAAAGAACGAAACTTTGAAAGAGAGAATAACAAAATTTTGCTACAGCAAAGATAAATGTTGACAGAGAAGAAAATGAGCGTCAAAGAAACTGTGTAACTATATCGAGTTTATTCAAGCATGTGTGCCGTAGCTGCTGTCTCGTGTTGCAGGAAGCCACACACTGCAAGTCGTTAACGAGGCGGATGTCTATTTCCAGGTAGCTGGTGTAATTGTCTCGCAGGTAGCTATCGAACAAAGGGTGGGTGGGGGTCAACGTGTGGTGAAGCGTTCTCGCTGCTGACATTTTACGGCGGGCTGTGATTAAAGCTGAGCACCTGAAAAGCTTCGTCGCACGGAATTCCCAACATCGCCTAGTAAAAACGCTAAGTCAGAAAAGTTCGCAGCACTGCGAACTGAAACTTTTGAAGTGGAGTGGCTCACTTAGAGTTAAGTAAAAATCCGGTGCTCTCTGAACGCGTTGTAAACTAATTTAAGGCGGACAGTTTGCATTGCTTAATGTCGTGCAGTCTCTATTTTGTGTTCACCTTACCGGTCACAAATCTCAAAGATAATTTGGCGAGAAGAACTTGAAAAAAAATTGTAGTACTCTCTGTTTGTACATTGCGCCGTCTTGTACGAATTAGGTTTACAAGTTGGATTCGTGTAACCATGGGTCTTGCGAAGGGGTGGCTTTGAATGCCTTAACGGTACAGACAGCCGACCTAAGGTACAAGTATAGCGATGGAGGATCTGTGAAGATACCAGACTAATCCGTGGTTTCTGAAGACAGACAACAGGCTTTACAGGGGGGAAAAGTCTGGATGATTGATTGATCTGGTCTTGCAAAGTTAGCCAGTCTTTCTGTACTGGTACTGCGAACGGCTGAATGCAAGTGGAAAGTACAGCCATTATTTTCCTCTAGGATGTGCAGGTCTTTTATATAGTTTAATGATGATGGCATTCTCTTGGATAAAATATTTCGGAGGTGAAATTGTCCCTTATCCAGATCTCCACGCTAGGATTTATCTGGAGGATATCGTTTTCAGGGAAAACAAAACTGGAATTCTACGGGGTCTAGCGTGTAACGTTAAATCATTAACCGCTTAGGGAGGCTACAGCATTAAAAAAAAGGAAATTGATAAGTTGAAGCTAGGTACAATGGAAATTAGGCAGGAAGAACAGGACCTCTGATCAGTTAAATATAGGTTTAAACATACTAAACAAAATATGCCGAATGCGGAAATATACCTACTAATGAAGAAGAAAATTGGAATTGGAGCAAAGTACTATGAAGTACATTGTGAATACATTACCGTAGACAAGATAGACACGAAGCCAACACCCAGCACAGTAACACAAATTTATATCCTAACTAACTTCGCAGATGATGAAGAGAGCGAAGGAATGAATGATAACATAAAAGAAATAATTCAAATGGATATTTAAAAGGAAACTTTAGTTGTCATGGAAACCTGAAAATCGATAGTAGGAAAAGGAAGATAAGGCAAATTGGTAATATGTGGAATGAGGGAAAGAAGTGAAAGAAAAACCCATCTGGCAGAATTTTTCACAGAGCACTACCTAATGACTTCTTCTAAGACTCATGTCAGAAGGTTGTGTATGTAGAACGAATCTCAAGACACTGAAAGGTTGAAGTTGATTATGTAGTGGTAAGGCAGGAATTTTGAAACCAAATATACATTGTAAGACATTCGTGTTGGTATATGTGGACTCTGATCATAGTTTATGATTATGAAATACAAGTTAAAATTTAAGAAATTGCAGACAAATAAGAAATTAGGGAGATGGAGCCTGGATAACTTGAAAAGACGGGAGGTTAAAAATGACAAAAGAAAGAAATACAAATACCCAGCTAATGAAGTAGGTGGCCGGAGATAGTCTACAACATGATATTTGCAGAAAGTTCAAAATTTCTAAGCAGAAATACCTAGCAGGTGTATGATAGACTGCAGATGCATCTGTACATAGGGGAAAGAAAGATATCACCTATAGGAAGGTTGAAGAGACTTTTGGAGAAAACGAGAAGCAATTGTATGACCATCAGGAGTTCAGACGGCAAGCCAGTATTAATTAAAGAAGGGAAAGCTGAAAGTTCGAAGTAATATTTAGAGTGGCTCAACAAGAGAATCGAACTTGACGACAGTATCATAGGAATGGAAGAGGAGCAGATGAAGATGAGGTGGAACATACAATACTGCTACCAGAGTTACACAGCACGAAAACTGTAACTCGAAACAAGGTCCCTTGAGTAGGTAGCACTCGCTCAGAATATTGATATCCTTGCCAGAGCCAACAATGATGATATATTTCGACCTGAAGATACATGGGATGGGCGAAATGCTCTCGCTCTTCGAGAAGAATGAAATCAATCCAATTTTTTTTTTTTTTTAAAAAGCGGGTGCTGACGGGTGTGAATAATATCGAACTGTCACTTTAATAAGTCATGGTCAAAAAATACTAGAAATTGTCCACAGAAGAATGGAAAACTGGTAGAAGGCGACCTTTGAAAATATCAGTTTAGGTTCCAGACAAATATAGGAGCACGCGAGGCAAAGCTGAGCATATGATTTCTCTTAGAAGATAGGTTGAAGAAAGCTGAACTAATGTTTATATTATTTTTCAAGTTACACAAAACTTTTGACAACGTTGACTGGAATACACTCTTTGATATTCTGATAGTAACATGGATAAAATACAGGGAGTGAAATTTTTTATACAGCTTGTGCAGAAACCAAACGGAGTTGTAAGAGTTGAAAGGAATGAATGAGGAGTAGTAGTTGAGAAGAAAGTGAGCCGCGATTGTAGTTATCCCAGATATTATTCAATCTGTTCACTGATCAAACATTAAAGGAAACAACAAAATTTAGACAAGGAAGTAAAGTTCAGGGAGAAGAAATAAAAACGTTGACGTTTACCAAAGCCAGTGTAATTCTGTTGAAGATAGTAAAGGCGGTTGAAAGTAACTGACATCGTCTTGCAATGATATTATAAAATGAACATCAACAAAATTAAAACAAGGGTAATGAAATGTAGCCGAATTAAATCAGATGTTGCCTAGGGAATTTCTTCAGGAAGTGCCACATTAAATTATTTGAATTATGCTACTTGGGAAGCAAAATGACTGATTATGGGCGAATGGCTTAAGTAGAGAGGATAAAAAATGAGAACTTACTATAGAACAAAAAAAAAACATTTTTAAACAGAGGAATTTGCTAACGTATAATATGTGTTAGGACGCCTTTTCTGATGGCATTTATCTGGAGTGCAGTCTTCTAGGAAAATTACACGTGGACGATAAGGAGCTCAGACAAGAACAGAACGGAAGCTTTTGAAATGTGGAACTACAGAAGAATCTTGAAGTTTAGGTGGGCAGATGGAATAACTGATGAGGAGGTACTGAATTGTATTTGGTAAAAAGAAATTGATGGAACGACTAGACTAAAAGAAGGGAACTGTTGATTGGAACACATTCTAAGGCATCAAAAAACTGTCAGTTTGGTGTTGAAGGGAAGTGTGAGAGTAAAAATTGTAGGGGGCGATCAAGTGATTAATACAGTAGGCAGGTTTAGCTGAATGTATGTTCCAATAGTTATGCGGAGATGATGAGCTTTGCTCAGGACAGATGACATGGAGAGCTACATCAGACCAGTCTTCGGACCGAAGACGACAACAAAAGTTATGAGAGGAGACTGCGGTCTTCAAGATCATGGTTCTCCACCTATTAAGAATTTCATTTATGCAAGCGATTAATGTGACGATGGTCCACTTTTGACCATAAAGATAGCGAAAATTAATAGATAGCACCAATGTAATCTGCTATAAATTAGTAGTTACTGAAAAGGGTTCGTCTTTTGTTCCATCTCATTTATTCATAATTTCATGCATTGCTGATCTTTCAACTTTGAAGCTTTTTCTATCTAATGGGCATTAGCTGATACTTTGGGAAATTAAGAGTACGCAATGGAACGCCACTGTTTTATTTCTTTTGATTTCAGCAGCATTTTCTTTTTCCCTGTGCCAGGTTCTAAATGTCTATACGACATACTTTCGTCGGTACTTTCAAGTATACCGGTGGATATCAGAGTAGTTTCCTTCCTTCAGAGCTTACCAAAAACACTCTCCCTGTTTCCGGTAACATAGCGTGCTGCAAATCCAGAGCTTTCGCGTTTTTTCGTGTATGCATCATTGACTAGCCATGCAAAAATAGAAGCTCGAAAGAGGCCTGCAGGTTGATTTTTGGAGACACTATTGCTGCAGTCACTATGATATGAGTCCACTGAAACATGGCTTAGTCTAAGTCGGGCTGCTTTGTGTTGCTTAGGATGTTGCTAGAAATGAAAATATCTGCACATTTAAGTCTATTTAGTAATTAACAACGTTTCTGTAGTGACACTCGGGTTTGATTCTAAGAAAATTCTGGACTAACGTAACGTCTTGCCGCCAAGTTTTGTCCTTAGACAATATCCGTTCATGTGGGTTTGTCATGTTATTTGTTAAATTCGACGATTTTCCTCTTGCTGTGACTATTTAATACCCTTGGTTCCGCGACGTGTATTCAACGTGAATGAACTTCCACGCTTTAATGGGCTTTTGTGTACAGTGAGTGATGGTCTCTCACAGCTGTTTACTTGTAGTTTAAAAACTACTTATTATTCTTTCATTTAATCGCCTTCAGTGACCTTTCCCATCATCATTCAAATGTGGTCCATGGTGTTTTACTTACCTGTCCTTCATGTCGCACTGACTACCAGGTGGTTTTTAATTACGTTTTACTATTATAAGTCCTTCCTATTAGAGAGAGATCAATTCACTAACCCTACAGCCACCTTAATAATCTCCTGTAGCAGATTTTGTTTGAATTGACGTGTTTATCTACTCGTAGTATCCCGCTCTCTTCACGTGACACTAATCATTGAGAGTAAAACGAGTTCCTATAGGCATAATAATCTTTCCCTGGACCAAATTTATCAGGATAATTCGCTTTCACTGTGAGTGACGGTTTTAGATTTTCTCCTGCTCTTGTTTGATTGATTATTCCGGGCGATCCAGTATTATCTACTTTTTCACCGATCCGAGAGACGATTCTTGCTGATAAACTTGCTCAGTTAGACAAATATTTCCTGTATGTAATGGGCCGTAGTGAACTAATCAGCCCACAGTGAACTAATGTTTGGTCATGCTTAACTTTGTCATTTGGATAAATACCTCCTGTATGTAAGGAACCATAGTGGACTAATGACTACCAAACGATCGTTTTTCAGCATGGAAGTGCAGTTCTATATAATTAAATGTCGAATTGATTGGGTCTGATCCATAGTTGATTCGTCCTCTTTCCAATTTGCATTCCAATTTGCATTCATACGTATTCGGTAACCATGCGGTTCCACCTTGAGCCGTAGTTGAATTTGCTGTTTTGAAGAGGCACGCCGCAGCGCGTAGTGTGAAGCAGTCGCTTTCCGATTCTGGCGATGGAGCCGTTGTGGCAATCGCAGCTATGGTGTCTCCCTCTGCTGGGAAATGGGAAAAGTTGCCTGTTCACGTGCATTTAAGGGGCGCCATGAGCTCGGTAGAGCGGAGTCGGTCAGTCGAGGCGAGTCTAGTCAGTTGGTCAGCCGACTCAGTGTGGGGTAGTCAGTGTCTGTCTGTCGTCGGAATGCGAGTATGTCAGTCGTTTGGATCAAACTTTAAGTCAGAAAATGAGAGTCTTGCCGCTCCGCCAGTAACAGAACTCAGCTAGTGGTCGCCTGGTTTGGGCTGAGTTCCTGCATCTGAGTCTGAACGTTAGGCCGCCAGTCTGCTCGAATTGCTCGGGCAACCGTCATTGGCAGTTGGATTGCTCGGTTGGTTGGTCGTGCATTGAGACACGACTTGTCCGTCTTGAGCATCGGCGCATGTGAGGTCCACACGTGCGACCAGTGGGCAGCGCTGTACAGAAAGCGGTAGTGGCTTCGCGGTTCACAAGAGAGCAACTGGAGTGGAATCATGACATGGGGCTGGCCGGGGCGAGCTGCGACGCCGTGCGACGGGAGATCGGTGCGCCTTCCTGCGTCCGTTGAAGCGGCTGGCAGCGGACGGTTCGGGAGAGCGTTGGGGGTGCTGCGCCAGGTCTTCGCCAGAAATTGCAGTTTATTAGAAGTTAATTGATTGGAGATATTTTCTTGTTAAAGTCTACTGGTTTTCTTGGTGAGCTCACCAGCCGCGGGAAGGTGGTTATTGTGAATTGGGTGGTCCGTTTTTCCCTTGTGGAATTTGGGGACGTTTAGGGCAATTTGCGGTTATTTAGTGAGCCCCCCTCCCCCGCCAATCAGCCATACGTTAATAGCTGCCTCTGTCATGTTTGTCGGATTCGATGTTAACGAATTTATTGCTTAAAGGCCGAATTCTTGAAATATGTTTCTATCTTGCTTATCATCTTGCGAGGTGGTATATGTGTAATGCAGAGCATGTTGTACGTTTTATGTAAGTCTGCATTTTATGGGTTTTATTTAAATAGTCATTTTAGGTTATAAGCTTGCCACCCTTCCACCGTACGAGTCCTCTAAAAAAATAAAAAAAAACAAATTGCACTTTCGGTGCCACATAATTTGAGGGTTGTACTATTTCCAGTCCTCTTACGGGATGCAGAGTTTACATGTTTGTATGAGGTTTTGTTTAAAGTAATCTGGTGTGTTGCAGATTTGCACGAGTGTACTCTTTAAGAGATTGTTGTGAGCGGTCATGACTACGGCCGTGTTGAGAGCGAGCAGGCAAGCTTCTCAGCCCGAATATTGTTCTTGCCTCTAAATAAAACTGTTAATTGATATTTCAATGGTGCTCATATGCTTGTAATTTTAAACCTGTTTTGAAAAGGATTTTAATAATAAAAGCCGACTGGTGTGGCCGTGCAGTTCTAGGCGCTTCAGTCTGGAACCGCGTGACCGCTACCGCCGCAGGTTCGAATTCTGCCTCGGGCATGAATGTGTGTGATGTCCTTAGGTTAGTTAGGTTTAAGTACTTCTAAGTTATAGGGGACTGATGACCACAGATGTTAAGAACCATAGTGCTCAGAGACATTTGAACCATTTTTAAGAATAAAATTCACATTCGTTGAATTGTGACTTGATATTTAGAGTGTGCTTTTCTGCTTATAATTTTAAATCTGTTTTGAAAAAGCTTTTAGGAATAAATTCACATTTGTTAAGGGTACATCACTAAGTCGATGGCGTAATAAACTCAGTCACTAAGGCCAAAAAAATAGAAGGTAGGAAATAATTGATGCAGTCGCTAATATATCTACAGTGGTATGAGGAACTGCCATGAACAACATACTAGAATTCCTGTCCATTTGGCATGGGCGCGCGCTTGAAGGTCACTTTTGTTCGTTTTTCTTGAACATCTCAAACTATGGCCTCCGGCGAAAACGCATCCCAGTAGAAAATTTACCCACATTAAAGCGTAAGGGGCGAGAGAATATGAAAATCTCGCGTGTGGTTTTTGGAGGCCATCGTATCATTTTAAGTGTTTTTTTTTTTTGGGGGGGGGGGGGGGGGGGGGGGGGGGAGAAGCGACTGTAGCTCACATTGAGCAAAGTCTCTCCAACTACAAGTTACTGTTCCGTTCTGTACATGTAGTACAGATATCACAGTTGGTGTGTTTACTTTCTCTGTTACAATCCTATAGGGGGTATCATTTATCTGTTACTAGTTGCCTTTGAACGTATCGCTCCCAGCGCCTTTGACAGCTTGGTATTCGCTTTTGACTGATCTATACAAGAATAGCCCAGCCCCCCACTACTGAAAAAATTCTGCGCTGTTTTTGTACAAGTTTTCTCAGTTTTATAAGGTATGAAGAGGCACATGTGGTCAAGGGGTAGCGTCTTTGACTATTAATCAACACGCCCTGCGTTCAGTTTCAAGCCTATCCACTGAATAAAAATCATTAGCAATGGCGGACGAAAACTGTCGGCATAAATTGGCAGGCTTGTTCCTCCAACGGCATTGTGAAAGCTTGGGTTTTAGCGGACAAAAGTTTAAGGCACTCTCTTCCTCTTGGGCTGGGAAACTGCGCCTAAAAGGCGGAAGAATCAGCAATGATCAGCGGCATGAGAATGGAGAAGAGGCAATGGAAACCACTGCAATATAGGCACGTAATGTGTATCCACAGGACATGTGGTCTGTAATTGAAAAAGGGCCGTTATGATCTCTACATTAGCAAAACATTCCAGATTGAACCCCCATTCGGATCCCCGGGAGGGTTCATCCAAGGGGAAGGGGGGGGGGGGGGGAAGTGACGGAGAGAAAACAACAGCCAACGAAACGGTAATATTCTGCGAGTCGTAATGTGAAACGTCAGAAGTTTGAACGTACTAGGAAAGCTATAAAATCTGAACAGGGAAATGCAATGGCTCTGTCTAGATATGGTGGGGGTCAGTGTAGTGAAATACAAACAAAATAATGGTTTCTGATCAGACGAATATAGAATAATATCAGCGGCAGCAGAAAATGGTGTAACGGGAGTGAGATTCATTGGAAACAGGAAGGCTTCACAGTGAGTAATTTACTGCATATAGTTCAGATTGCACAGGAAAACCAACGCTATCAACATTAGTTCATGTATACACGCCGACGTTACAAATAATAAATGAAAAGACCGAGAAGGTATATGAGCGTAATTCACGGGTAATTCATTACGTAAAAGACGATAACGTACAAGTGATAATCATAGAGTTGGAATGTGGTAGTAGGGGAAGGAGAAGAAGAATGTGTCACAGGAGAATATGGACTTGGTAGTAAAAATGAGAGAGGAGAATGAATAAATGAGTTCTGCAATAAATTTAAGCTAGTAATAGCAAGTATGCTGTTCAAAAATCACAAGAGGAGGAGATGTACACGGAAAAGACCTGGAGGTATGCGAAGATTCCAGCTCGATTACATCGTGGTCAGACAAGAGACTCGAAAATCAGATACTGAATTGTAAGGTAATAAAGAGGAGCGGTTCTAGGAGCCCCAGTTCGGAACCGCGGGACTGCTACGGTCGTCGGTTCGAATCCTGCCTCGGGCATGGATGTGTGTGATGTCCGTAGGTTAGTTAGGTTTAAGTAGTTCTAAGTTCTAGGGCACTGATGACCATAGATGTTAAGTCTCATAGTTCTCAGAGTCATTTGAACCACTTTGTTAAAAGTAGTTTTCCATTAGTTACTTCCTGGCAACTACTTCCACGCTGACCAAGTGTGATTAAATGTGTCAATGTTCTTGATGAATCACCAGTAATTAAAGTAAATTCTTTAAGAATAGATCTGGAAAGTAAATTGAGATATGAAGGGTAACCAAACTCGAATCGAATCTACGCGGCGGTTCAGCGATTGTTGATCTTGAACACCGGACAGCATCATAGTACGATACTGCAGTTGGTGTGCTGCTTAGAAGTACGACGCAAAGTTCCTTGGGACATGCATTCACGAAATACATGAATGGTATTTGCAGTTGCAAATATGGACAGCCATCAGCTGTGTAATGGAATGAATACAATGAAAATTTGTGCCGGACCGGGACTTGAAGCCGGATTTCTGGCTCATCACGAGCGGTCGCCTTACCATATGTTTATTCGTGCCTGACATGGCCACACTATGTCGTCAGCCATGTGTCTGCAATCTACACTCGTACATCCAGATAGGGAAGACATTTTAGTTGAAAGTCGCGTGTTCGGTGTCGGAGGATAAATACGATATTGTAGTGCCGGTCCTCTTCAAAGTACGATGCAAAGTTCCTTCGAATACATTTCATGTATTTCATAATGGCTGTAGTTGCTTTCTTCCATCGTACCTCTGAACAACACGGCACTCAAATATCGTATTTACCCGCTGAAACCGGGCCAGCGACTTTGAATTGAAATGTTTCCTCTGTATGATAATATATGTAATGGACGAACGAGTGCAGGTTATAGATACAAGGTTGAAGACATCCGGAAATTTGGATTGGGTCGCTGGTCGTGTTCCGATAGCCTGATGATTGATTTTCGTTTTTCTTCTTCCTTTTTTTTAAATAAAAATTGGTTATATAAGGAGACACTATAAAGGATAAGGAGATACTATAAAGTATAAAGACAAAGATTATGAACTATAAAGATAAGGAGATACTATAAAAATTAAAAAAAAGGTAAGGTGACTGCACGCGATAACCAAGAAATCCGGGATCGAGTCCTACTGGGCACAAATTTTCACTCTCGTCATTCCGTTATACAGTTAATGGCTATGTATATTCGCAGTTGCTAATAAATTTCATCTATAGCGAATGAGAAGTTTTTATCCGGTTTTCCAAGCTCATTTAGGCAAATACTGGGCTGGTACTCAATTTTCGCCACATAAAGATACCATACATACCAGAACCCACACAACACAGTTTACGTTATTCACAGTCAGATGATGTACACTATTACGCTGATGGCTGTGGCGACGTGATGGGCGTCCGACCACTGAGTTAAAATAGCGAAGACAGTAGACCCCGTACGACAGTATAAAGGCTAGGAAAGAGAACTAGAGAAGACAAGGGTGCAATAAAGGAGTTCGGATATGTTCTGTTGTGTTTTTGCTAAAATAAATGTATCTTGTGTACTTTTTACAATTTTTGAATTATGGCAGTGAGACATGGACTTCTGAGACATGACTTTCAGTGCTAACAGTACTAAAAAAACTGAGATATTATCGGGACTGTGTGTGTGAGTTCTAGTAGAGACAAACAAAGAACTCTAACAGGCAGTAGAACATGTAATTGTGACTGTGGTGAAAAGTAAACGGATGCATCCAAGCAAATGACTTTGGCTTAACCTACGAAGTACTTTGCCGGTTTTCAAGAGTCGGAAAACACCGAGAAAACGTCCGCACGAAAAGTGGGTAGATGGCATAACTAAACATGTGGGAGGAATGTGGGTGCGTGGAGCTGGGGTTCGTAATTCAGAGAGAAGTTTTTCAGGTATCGGTGGATGTCAATTGGCTGATGACTAAAATGCAATTCTGCTGCTTTATTAACTAATCTGTAGGTACGATCACCTGAAAGTTACATCTAATTCCGTTACTTAGTAAGCAGTGAATTATGGTAACAGCATGAGTACAAATACAAATTTACGTTTTATTTTATTTTAATTCCTCTCACGGTAGTCAGCTGCAGACAATTGAAGTCGGCCATGGGACGAAACCTTTTGTATCCCGCCTGGAAAGCGGCGAGTGGGTCTGCTCCTGCAAACTACAGGGCAGGCCGAATGCAGGAAGTGAGTAGGAGCAGGAAACGGTGAAATGCTTCGGTACTGCGTAGAGGGTAAAACTCTTTTATTGGGGTATGAATATATACAACTGATATTATTACTTAACTTTGAGTACAGATGAGCACATAGGTGCGAAGTCGTTCATCAATCAAATCTAACCTCGGCTAGAAGTTACGTAGGCAAAATCTGTAGTGGCTCGCCCACTATGAAATAGAAACAGTGTTGCTTGGTCGTCTACTCGGAGTGAAATGGGCTGAATCCGGAGCGGCGCTCGTAGAGCTAGAGGGCGGCTAGAGGGCGCTGTCGTCGGTGACGGTGTCGTAGTGCCAACCTAAGAACTTGCACCTACGCAGTGACATCGTAGCTATCGATAACACAAAACCCATCGCCGTATCCTGGACGAGATCGCTTCCCAATGGGCCGTGGTCGTTCCCCGTCGCCGTACAGAGTATCAGCCGCTTGCCCAGCCGCTGAATGCAGGAAAACGAAGTGAGAAGACTATCTGTGGAGGTGAAACACAACGTATAAAAAATTCTTGAAGGACGATAGTCACCAAGATGTCAGGAAAACTCAATGACGTCATCATCGACGGCCAACTTACAGTAGACTTACTGTAATGTTTACTCGGCTACAGAAGGCTGTGTGTCGTGATACGAAATCGATTGTGCTGAATGTCTCAAATTGGAAATACGTCCAGCCGAGAGGAACATGTACTGCAAAACGACTAACAGTGACGGAACACAGCAGCGTGGACGAAATCTTAGTCATCGCTACATTAAATGACTTTGTTGCCGAACAGAGTGCTGACCCAACATTGATGGTAGCCGTAGAGGCATTGAAGAATGAGAAACCGACCAATGAAGAACTGCTATTAATAAACGGAACAATGTATAAGAGGAACTGTCGTCCGATGGGAGGAAAATGGTCGCTCATCTACGGTGAATTTTTTCCAACATCTGGTCACTTGGGAACCGTGAAGACTCTTGGCAGCATCGGGCGCAACTATCACTGGCCATTTCTCTACCGATCCATCAGAAAGTAGGTGAGAGACTGTAAGAAACACCACCGACTTCAGCATATGCCGCAGTTACTTCCAGGGCATCTGGTACAAACCCCGTCTGAACCAGCAACATTCCGCGGAATCGGAACCGACCTCTTTGAGCGGTTCCCAATGTCAACAAACGGCAGTCGATTGATAGTAGTTTTTACTGACTACCTTACTCGTCACGCCGAAGTTCCGGAAGTTGAGAGGTTCCCCATAGAAAGCATCATTTTGATGCACAGAACACCCATGTGATGGTCTTTGATCTTGGGAAAGTTTTCCAATCGAGGATAGAATCAGAGGTGACGTCCCACAACCGCCTACCAACCATAGAAGACAATCACAGATATTCTCTCGACTTACACTGACGTCGAACAGATTTCTCGTAATGACATACGCACAACACAGAGAATCAAGGCACTGCGCCCTTCACACCGTTCTTTCTGCTCTGCCGTCACGAGGGTAAAAGGTCAGTGGATATACTGCCTCCGTTTCAGTACTCTAAGTGACAACGTGAAGGACCTCACCACCAGGACCGACTAACCCAGAGAGCTGGCTTGCATACGGACCCTGGACGCCCAGCAGAAAGGCCGAGAGCGCTTTAACGGCAAACACCGGCCAGTGGGATACAGCATGCTGAATGTGGGACTATCGGAAAGTTTAGTAAAGCTCTACTTTGAGACGTATCGTATCCTTCGTCCCTTCTCGGCCATCGAGTACGATGTCTATGATTATAAACTTTATCAAGAAAACAAAAGCACAGACTTCATCCATGCCCTCCGTATGAAGCCCTACTACAGTCATGGTGCTCAGATCGAAGATGAGGGCTCCTCGTTTAAGTCAACTGAGGATAATCTAGAAGAGTCGCGAAGCTTCAGTGGCAACAGCTACCTCAGATGCTCGTCATAGTGAAGAAGATGGGCCAGCACGACCAGAATATCGAAGAACTTTTGAATCAGTGGGTCACTGTTTCTCCAAGAGAGGGAGTTATGCAGAGTGCTGTGATGCATGCAGTGTGGCGTAGCGATTAGTATCACTGTGTTGTGTGCAGTTCTTTGCTATTTAATATTTATAATTTATGGAAGGCCCTCGAAATCTCTTATGTCAGTGACCTTTGTACTGAAATATTCGATGTTTGTTTAAGTACTAACAATCTCCGTCCAATAGGTCAGTTGTGCTCTACTCTTGTTGTACTTTGATGCTTTCAGGACTAAGAGCTGTACGCAATTGAGGATCCTGTTTTCGGATTGGGACTCGATTCTATTTTTTTAAATATTTATTTATTGTTCCGTGGGGCCAAATTAAGGAGAAGACTCCATGGTCATGGAAAGAGTCAATACATGAAATTATAACACGATAGTAGAAACAGATAAAATGAAATAGAAGTAACATATTCCGGCGACAATTCGTAAGTTTAAATAAAGAAAATCAATAATTTAACACTGGAATTTGCTTAGTTTTTCAGCTGTTCCAGGAGCTCTTCGACAAAATAGAAGGAGTGAGCCATGAGGAAACTCTTCAGTTTAGAGTTAAAAGTGTTTGGGCTACTGCAACAATTTTTGAGTTCTTGTGGCAGCTTATTGAAAATGGATGCAGCAGAACACTGCACTCCTTTCTGCACAGGAGTCCAGAAATCAAGAAAGTGCATTCCACATGCAGATTTGATTTCTGCCTGGTATTAACTGAGTGAAAGCTGCTAACTCTTGGGAATAAGCTAATATTGTTAACAACAAACGACATTAAAGAAAATATATATTGTGAGGGCAATGTCAGAATTCCCAGACTATTGAATAGGGGTCGACAAGAGGTTGTCGAACTTACACCACACCTAGCTCGAACAGCCCGTTTTTGAGCCAAAAATGCCCTTTTTGAATCAGAAGAATTACCCCAAAAATAATACCATATGACATAAGCGTATGAAAATATCCGAAGTAGACTACTTTTCGTGTTGAACTGTCACTTATTTCAGATATTGTTCTAATGGTAAATATAGCAGCATTTAGTTTCTGAACAAGATCCTGAACATGGGCTTTCCGCAACAGCTTACCAACTATCCGAACGCCTAGGAACTTGAACTGTTCCGTCTCGCTTATAATATGCCCATGACGTGTGATCAAAATATCGATTCTTGTTGAATTGATTTAGAAACTGTAAAAACTGAGTCCTAATGTGATTTAGCATCAAGTTATTTTCCACAAGCCACGAACTTATCTCATGAACTCCATTATTTGATACTGTTTAAATACTACACACAAGATCCTTCACTACCAAGCTGGTGTCATCAGCAAACAGAAATATTTTTGAATCACGTGTAATACTAGAAGGCATGTCATTTATATAAATAAGAAACAGCAGTGGCTCCAGTACCGACCCTTGGGGAATGCCCCACTTAACAGTGCCCCATTGGGACTGAACATCACTACCACTGTCAATATTGCGGAGAATTAACTTCTGCTTTCTGTTCTTAAAGTAAGAGGCGAACCAATTGTAAGTTACTCCCCTTGATCCATAATGGTCCAACTTCTGCAGTAATATTTTGTGGTCAACACAGTCAAAGCCTTCGTTAAATCAAAGAAAACACCTAGCGTTCGCAACCTTTTATTTAATCCGTCCAAAACCTCACAGAGGAAAGAGAATATAGCATTTTCAGTTGTTAAACCATTTCTAAAACCAAACTGTACACTTGATAGCAAATTATGTGAATTTAAATGCTCTAGTAACCTTGTGTATACAACCCTCTCGATAACTTTAGCAAACACCGATGGCATAGAAATAGGTCCATAATTGTCAACATTATCCCTGTCTCCCTTTTTATAAAGTGGCTTTACTGCCTGGTTG
The DNA here is from genome assembly GCF_023897955.1 of Schistocerca gregaria. Classification (NCBI taxonomy): domain Eukaryota; kingdom Metazoa; phylum Arthropoda; class Insecta; order Orthoptera; family Acrididae; genus Schistocerca; species Schistocerca gregaria. Next base: position 1,026,367,868 of record NC_064920.1, read on the forward strand.
TAACATGGCAATATAATCTCCTTCGATTTCATTACAGTACTCACAAAATTAATTGGGCTCTTCTATTATTTTCCTATTATGTTTCAGATTTATTACGTGGATGTGAATGTGACAGAAATTTGAAACTCGTATTCTTCATTTCCTAGCACTGCATTCATTACGATACCCAAAACAGTTTGACTCTCTTCATATCCGTAACAAGATCTAAGTAGATTGTTTTCTTTAATTTATTACAAAGGTAAAAGCTCAATCTATTCAGTGTAGCTGTCATTACTATTTAAAGGTATTTTCTGACTTTAACAGTTATATCAACTCGCGCTTTCATTTCTATGTCCTACTTTTTGTGGTAACGCGTACGTCGCTGAAGCTGCATTGCAGTGGTTAATCTAACAGAGAAATTAATAAAATTCTCGCACTGCTTTATGCAATTTGACCGTTGATAGCTGTGTACGGCTCTGTGTCTGTGCAGCGAGAATATTGATACATTCTGTTGGAAGCCTCTGGAAATATGAATAGAAGATTGGGAAACGTTTTAGGAGGAATAATGGCTACAAATTTAGGGTTTTATTTTACAGCCTTTGGTAACATTTAATATACACTCCTGGAAATGGAAAAAAGAACACATTGACACCGGTGTGTCAGACCCACCATATTTGCTCCGGACACTGCGAGAGGGCTGTACAAGCAATGATCACACGCACGGCACAGCGGACACACCAGGAAACGCGGTGTCGGCCGTCGAATGGCGCTAGCTGTGCAGCATTTGTGCACCGCCGCCGTCAGTGTCAGCCAGTTTGCCGTGGCATACGGAGCTCCATCGCAGTCTTTAACACTGGTAGCATGCCGCGACTGCGTGGACGTGAACCGTATGTGCAGTTGACGGACTTTGAGCGAGGGCGTATAGTGGGCATGCGGGAGGCCGGGTGGACGTACCGCCGAATTGCTCAACACGTGGGGCGTGAGGTCTCCACAGTACATCGATGTTGTCGCCAGTGGTCGGCGGAAGGTGCACGTGCCCGTCGACCTGGGACCGGACCGCAGCGACGCACGGATGCACGCCAAACCGTAGGATCCTACGCAGTGCCGTAGGGGACCGCACCGCCACTTCCCAGCAAATTAGGGACACTGTTGCTCCTGGGGTATCGGCGAGGACCATTCGCAACCGTCTCCATGAAGCTGGACTACGGTCCCGCACACCGTTAGGCCGTCTTCCGCTCACGCCCCAACATCGTACAGCCCGCCTCCAGTGGTGTCGCGACAGGCGTGAATGGAGGGACGAATGGAGACGTGTCGTCTTCAGCGATGAGAGTCGCTTCTGCCTTGGTGCCAATGATGGTCATATGCGTGTTTGGCGCCGTGCAGGTGAGCGCCACAATCAGGACTGCATACGACCGAGGCACACAGGGCCAACACCCGGCATCATGGTGTGGGGAGCGATCTCCTACACTGGCCGTACACCTCTGGTGATCGTCGAGGGGACACTGAATAGTGCACGGTACATCCAAACCGTCATCGAACCCATCGTTCTACCATTCCTAGACCGGCAAGGGAACTTGCTGTTCCAACAGGACAATGCACGTCCGCATGTATCCCGTGCCACCAAACGTGCTCTAGAAGGTGTAAGTCAGCTACCCTGGCCAGCAAGATCTCCGGATCTGTCCCTCATTGAGCATGTTTGGGACTGGATGAAGCGTCGTCTCACGCGGTCTGCACGTCCAGCACGAACGCTGGTCCAACTGAGGCGCCAGGTGGAAATGGCATGGCAAGCCGTTCCACAGGACTACATCCAGCATCTCTACGATCGTCTCCATGGGAGAATAGCAGCCTGCATTGCTGCGAAAGGTGGATATAAGTCTAAAAGGAGACTACGTCGAAAAATAAAAGAATGTTTACCTCAAACATGTAAGTAATTTTTATTTTTGCACGGACTTTTCAAATTCCCCTCGTACACCTTGCGATGCGTTATCCTTGCTAGCAGCGCAACGTTGAGGCAAAGTTACCGAGTTCATTAGCTGGATCTGGAATCCTGGACGAAACAATAAAGTAGCGTATATCCTTCAGAGAAATACATTTGTGTATGTACTGCTCGAGGATCGATTTTATCCTAGAAACCACACGAGAAAAGAAAATAAAACTTCATGGATCGAGAGGGTATCTGATGGTGTTGGAGCGAGCATATTTACAAAACATTTGGATCTATGAGCCCATTTATCAGTGTGGCGCTACACCCCCTCTGGCCTGGATGCATACACTTGTTCGGTTGGTAAGGGTGTCATGAAGCCGTTGCATTCTCTCCTGATGGAAACTGCTGTAACCAATTCTTCACCTACATTTATATCTACATGGATATCCTGCAAATCACCTTTAAGTGCCTGGCAGTGGGTTCACCGCACCACCTTCACAATTACCTATTATTCCAATCTCGTATAGCGAGTGGAAAGAACGAACACCCATATCTTTCCGTACGAGCTATGGTTTCCCTTATTTTATCGTTATGATAGTTTCTCCTTATGTAGGTCGATGTCAACAAAATATTTTCGTATTCGGAGGAGAAAGTTGGTGATTGGAATTTCGTGAGAAGATTCCGTCGCAACGGTAAATGCCTTTCTTTTAATGATGTTCATGCCAAATCCTGTATCATTTCAGTGACACTCTCTTCCATATTTCGCGATAATACGAAACGTACTACCCTTCTCTGAACTTTTTCGATGTATCTGGTAAGGATCCCACACTGCGCAGCACTGTTCTAAAAGAGGACGGACAAGCGTAGTGTAGGCAGTATCCTTAGTAGATCTATCACATTTTCTAAGTGTCGTGTCAATGAAACACAATCTTTGGTCAGCCTTCCTCACAATATTTTCTATGTATTCCATCCAATTTAAGTTGGTTGGTTGGTTGTTTCGGGAAGGAGACCAGACAGAGTGGTCATCGGTCTCATTAGAGTAGGGAAGGATGGGGAAGGAAGTCGGCCGTGCCCTTTCAGAGGAACCATCCCGGCATTTGCCTGGAGTGATTTATGGAAATCACGGAAAACCTAAATCAGGATGGCCGGACGCCGGATTGAACCGTCGTCCTCCCGAATGCGAGTCCAGCGTCTAACCACTGCGCCACCTCGCTCGGTCCAATTTAAATGGTTCGTAAATGTAATTTCTAGGTATTTATTTGAATTTACAGACTTTATATTGGACTGATTTATCGTGTAAACGAAGTTCAACTCATTCCTTTTAGCACTCATGTGGAAGACCTCACTCTTTTCGTTATTTAGGGACAACTGCCAATTTTCGCACCATTCAGATATCTTTTCTAAATCGTTTATAAATTTGTTTTGATCTTCTGGTGACTTTATTAGTCGATAAACGAAAGTGTCATCTGCAAACAACCGAAGACGGCTGCTCAGATTGTCTCCAAAACCGTTTATATAGATAAGGAATAGCTAAGGGCCCATATCACTACCTTGGGGAACGCCTGAAATCACTTCTGTTGTATTCGATGACTTTCCGTCAGTTACTTCGAACTGTGATCTCTCTGACAGGAAATTACAAATTCAATCACATAACTGAGACGATATTCCATAAGCACCTAATTTCACTATAAGCCGCTTGTGTGGTGCAGTGTCAAAAGCCTTCTGGAAATCCAGAAATATGAAATCGATCTGAAATTCCTTGTCAATAGCACTCAACACTTCATGCGAATAAAGAGCTAGTTGCGTTTCACAAGAACGATGTTTTCTAAACCCATGTTGACTGTGTGTCAATAGACCGTTTTCGTCGAGGTAATTCATGATGTTCGAACACACCATATGTTCCAGAATCCTGCTGCATACCGACGTCACTGATTTGTACCTGTAATTAAGTGGATTACTCCTTCTACCTTTCTTGAATACTGGTGTGACCTATGCAACATTCCAGTCTTTGGGTAAGGATCTTTCGTCGAGCGAACGCTTGTATATGATTGTCAAGTATGGAGCTAATGCATCAGCATACCTAATTGGTAAACAGTCTGGACCAGCAGACTTGCTTTTATTAAGTGATTTGAGTTGCTTCACTACTCCGAGGATATTTACTTCTACGTTACTCATGTTGGCAGCTGTTCTCGATTCGAATTCTCGAATATTTACTTCGTCTTCTTTTGTGAAGACATTTCGGAAGGCTGTGTTTAGTAACTCTGATTTGGCAGCACTGTCTTCGATAGTATTTCCATTGCAATCGCGCAGAGAAGGCATTGATTGTTTCTTGCCGTTAACATACTTCACATTCGACTTGAATCTCTTTGGATTTTCTGCCAGGTTTCGAGACAAAGTTTCGTTATAAGCATTGCGCATTTAAGTCCGCGCTAAATTTCAATCTTCTGTAAAAGAATGCCAATCTTCGGGATTTTACGTCTGTTTAAATTTGGCATGTTTGTTTAGTTGTTTCTGCAACAGTGTTCTAACTTTTTTGTGTACCAAGGAGGATCAGCTCCGTCGTTCGTTAATTTATTTGGTATTAATCTCTCAATAGCTGCCGATTCTATTTCTTTGAATTCAAGCCACGTCTGGTCTACACTCACATCATTAATGTAGAAGGAGTGGAAATTGTCTCTCAGGGAGGCATCAAGTGAATTTTTATCTAATTTTTTGAATAGGTACATTTTTAGTATATTCTTGGAGGATTTTGGGGTCACAATAGTCAAGCTCGCTACGACAACACTGTTTCACTAATCCCTGTATCAGTTTTGATGCTCGTTATTAACTCAGGATTATTTGTTGCTAAGAGTTGAAGTGTGTTTTCACAACCGTTTACTGTTCGCATGGGCTCATGAACTAACTGCTCGAAATAATTTTCAGAGAAAGCGTTTAGCACAATTTCGGATGATGTTTTATGCGTACCTCCGGAATTAAACATGAATTTTCGCCAACATTTTGAGGGTAAATTAAAGTCACTATCAACTATAACTGTATGAGTCAAGTACATGTTTGAAATCAAACTCAAGTTTTCTTTGAACGTTTCAGCAACTGTACCATCTACGATCTAATTATTATTTTATTCTGGTTACCAACAATGACCACTGCCCATACTAACTCACAGGAACTACTTCTAACAGCAACAAACACGCCACCGCCAACAGTGTTCAGCCTATCCTTTCGGAATACCGTTAGGCTCTTCGCAAAAATTTAGGCTCAGCTTATCTCCGACTTTACCCAGCTTTCAGTGCCTATAACGATTTGAGCATCAGTGGTTTCTATTAGAGCTTGGAGGTCTGGTACTTCCCCAACACAGCTACCGATTGTGCCTCTGTCTAGGCTCTTCCTTTGTTTAGCCTGCACCCTTTGTGGCTGTAGCCCTTCTTGTGTTTTCCTGAGACCCTCTAACCTAAAAAACAGCCCAGTCCACGCCACGCAGCCCCTGCAACCCGTGTAGCCGCCTCCTGCGTATAGTGGTCACCTGATCTATTCAACGGAACCCGAAACTCAACCACCCTTTGGCGCAAACCGAGGAATTTGCAGCTTACACGGTCGCAAAACCGCCTGACCCTCGGATTCAGACTCTCCACTCGGCTTTGTGCCAGAGGTTCACAATCGGTCCTTTTGAGTATGCTGCAAATGGCCAGCCCTGCTTTGATCTTGCCAGCAAGACTGGCAGCCTTTACCACTTCTGTGAGCTGCTCGAAACCACAGGGAGAATCTCTTCTGATCCAAAGTGACGCACATCGTTGGGTACCGACGTGAGAAACCACCTGCAGTTGGCTGCACCCTGTGCTCTTCATGGCATCCGGGAGGACCCGTTCCACATATGGAATGGCTCCACCTTGTATGCACACGGAGTTCACATTGGTTTTCTGTCCCTTCTTGGCAGCCATGTCCCTAAGGGGCCCCATAACGCGCCCGACGTTGGAGCTCCCAACTATCAACAATCCCACCCTCAGCGATTGTCCGGATCTTGCAAGCTGAGTGGTTTTCTCTCAAACAGGACAGGTGACAGCATCTGGCTCAGCGACAGCGTCAGCCACAGACAGCACCTGGAACCTGTTTGTCAGACAAACCGGGCAGTCATTACGTGCGGCCGCCTGGGAAGTCTTTTGCCGCCTGCCACCTCCCTGGACGACCTCTCACTCGACCACAGGTGAGGGGTCAACCTCTGTGCGAGCAGTAACTCGGCTGTTCACAGGCGAGGACCGATCGGAGGGCTCGGCCGAGCTGGACGTTCGTTGGATCCCCACGACCGGCCCACAACAGAGGTGCCCATCCACTGCAGCCTCAAGCTGTGTAACCGAAGCCTTCATAGCCTGAAGCTGAGAGCGAAGTTTCACCAACTCGGCTCGCATCCGCATACAACAGTCGCAGTCCCTTCCCATACTAAAAACCGTGGAAGACTGAACTATGCAGATAAACGGACTATCGGCACGTGCTGCGCAACTCTGTTATAGACCCAGACGAAGACGTAGGAACTGTGTCTAATAAAGTAGATTAACACGCAGAGATTCAAAAACCTAGCTACCGAAGCACTCAGGTGAAACTAAGTAATTCACCCCTGATTAGGAACTTTTAATATGTCACAAAATTGATTTACTTTCTGACGCAAAAGAAAACGCATGAACTGTGGCTATTAGATAGTATAATAAACACGCAGAAACAAGACACTAAACTATTATAGCACACAGATGATATAAAATTCGCGCCTGGTTAGGAACTCGTAGAAGTCACAAAATCGGTTACTTCCCTGTTGCTGCTTGTGTCCGGGGCGACTACTGCTGCCTTCCCATATCCAGGAGACTGTCATTGGGACGGAGTTGACATCCGAGTTGGTGTGACACGTGTTCTCGGAGACAGATCTGGGGATGTTGCTGTCCATGGGATTACCTCATCACGCAGACATTTCGTAGAGACACCTGACATATGTGGACGAGCGTTTGAAGAACGGCACCGCGATGCTAGGATGTTTGATGACCGTGAAATGCCGTTGCGCCGTCGGAGTTGCCTCAGCCACTATCAGCTGTGACCTGATGTCATATCCGATGACCCACCACATCATAACGCCAAGAGTAACATTGCTGCAGTTCTCCAAAAGATGGAAATAATGAGAGTTCTGCAGAGGTCAGCGCCGTACTCGCCGATGGTAGTAAATCCGTGATAGTGAAAAACACGATTCTCCGCTGAACACAATACGACGCCATTCATCAACAGTCATGTTATCCTACCAATCCAACTTCACATGCAAGGGCTTTCATTGTGGTGATAACGGCAGTACATGCATGCGAATATAAATCCAGGTCCATCTGCTGCTACTCTCCACCTACCAATTGTGCAGGATGCACATAATGTTGCAGGGAGATCTTTACTAGTTATCGAATGGCAGACGCGGATGTACGTACTACAGCGATCTTCCTTGTGGAGGTCAGACGTGGTCGACGAGTATCCCTGCCTTCACCTTCACATGCAGTCCATCATCAGGCCACTGTCACATTCAAATGCCCTACAAATCTGGATACTGTATGATTCCACCAGCTGGCTAAATTGAGATCCACAACCCACAATCCGTCAGGTGTTAGTGATGCTGTCTCAGGGTACGCGGGACCTCTGTATCCTTTAACATGATCAATATCTGACGCTGTTGACTCCCCTTACAGGCCTCTTAGCAGGACTAATGTTCTCCGATGGCCGCTATACCTGTTTCAGAGAACAGCATCTCTAATCATTGGTGCGTGCAAGACCACATTCACACTAGAGTGTCAATGCGTGTGTGTTTGTGTGTGTGTGTGTGTGTGTGTGTGTGTGTGTGTGTGTGTGTGTGTGCGAGTGAGTGAGTGAGTGAAATATGTGTGTATGGGCGTGTGCTTGTGTGCTGATAGTATTTCGCTTGAAGTCTTATGGGTTAGAAATATCTCTGTGTTAAGGAGGACGAGATGACAAAAGTCATGAGACACCTCTTAATATCGTGTCATACCTCCTTTTTCTCTTCATATTGCAGTAATTCTACGTGATATGGATTCAACCAGTCGTTGGAAGTCCCTTAGAGAAATATTGAGCAATGCTGCCTCTATTTTTTTTTCTGAGTCATCAGTCTTCTAACTGACTTCTCTTCATCTCAGAGTAGCACTTGCAACCTACGTCGTCAGTTATTTGCTGAATGTGTTCCATTCTCTGTCTTCCTCTACGGTTTTTGCCCTCAACAGCTCCATCTAGTACTGTGGAAGTCATTCCCTGATGTATTAACAGATGTCCTATCATCCTGTTCCTTCTCTATAACAGTGTGTTCCTCATATTCCTTTCCTCTCCGATTCTGCACACAACCTCTTCATTCCTCACCTTATAAGTCCACATAATTTTCAACATTCGTCTGTAGCACAACATCTCAAATGCTTCGATTCTCTTCTTTTCCGGTTTTCCCACAGGCCATGTTTCACTACCATACAATGCTGTACTCGAAACGTACATTCTCAGAAATTTCTTCCTCAAGTTAAGGCCTGTGTTTGATACTGGTAGATTTCTCTTGGCCAGGAAAGCCCTATTTGCCAGTGCTAGTCTGCTTTTGATGTCCTCCACGTTCCGTCCGTCATCGCTTGTTTTTCTGCATAGATAGCAGAATTCCTTTACTTCATGACCATGAGTCCACTTCGTGACCATCAATCCTGATGTTACGTTCTCGATTCTCTCATTTCTACTACTTCTCATTACTTTCGTCTTTCTTCGATTTACTCTCAATCCATATTATGCACTCATTAGATTGTTCATTCCATTCAGGAGATAACGTAACTCTTCTTCACTTTAACTCAGGACAGTAATGTCATCAACTAGTCGTATCTTTGATATCCTTTCACCTTCAAGTTTAATTGCCTTCCTGAACCTTTCTTTTATTTACGTCATTGCTTCTTCGATGTACAGACTGAAAAGTAGGGGCGAAAGACTACAACACTGTCTTACACATTTTTACTCCGAGCACTTCGTTCTTGGTCGTCCATTTTTATTATTTACTCTTTGCTCTTGTACATATTCTATGTTAACCGTCTCTTCATATAGCTTATCCCTATTTTTCTCAGAATTTCGAACATTTTGCACCATTTGACATTGTCGAACGCCTTTTCCAGGTAGACAAATCCTACGAACGTGTTTTGATTTTTCTTTAATCTTGCTTCCATTATCAGCCGCAACGTCAGAATTGCCTCTCTGGTGTCTCAACCTTTCCAAAAGCCAAACTGGTCGTCATCTAACACTCTCTCAATTTTATTTTCCGTTCTTCTATACAGTATTTTTGTCAGCAACTTCGATGCATTGTCTGTTAAGCAAACTGATTGATAATTCTCGCACTTGTCAGCTCGTGCAACCTTCGGAATTTTGTGGATGATATTTTTCCGGGAGTTATGTCGCCCACTCATACATTCTACACACCAAAGTGAATAGTCATTTTGTTGTTACTTCCCCCAATGATTTTACAAATTCTGATGGAATGTTATCTATCCCTTCTGCCTTATTTGATCTTAAGTCTTCCAAAGCTACACTGGACTCGCATTCGGGAGGACGACGGTTCAATTCCGTATCCGGCCATCCTGATTTAGGTTTTCCGTGATTTCCCTAAATCGCCCCAGGCAAATGCCGGGATGGTTCCTTTGAAAGGGCACGGCCGATTTGCTTCCCAAGCCTTCCGTAACCCGAGCTTGCGCTCCGTCTCTAATGACCTCGTTGTCGACGGGACGTTAAACACTAACCACCAGCCGGCCGCGGTGGCCGTGCGGTTCTGGCACTGCAGTCCGGAACCGCGGGGCTGCTACGGTCGCAGGTTCGAATCCTGCCTCGGACATGGGTGTATGTGATGTCCTTAGGTTAGTTAGGTTTAAGTAGTTCTAAGTTCTAGGGGACTTATGACCTAAGATGTTGAGTCCCATAGTGCTCAGAGCCATTTGAACCATTTGAACTAACCACCACCACCACCATCTTCCAAAGCTCTTTTAAATTTGGATTCTAATACTGGATCCCCTGTCTCTTCTAAACCGATTCCTCTTTCTTCTTCTATCACATCAGACAAATCTTCACCGCCACAGAGGCATTCAGTGTACTCTTTCCACTTATCCGCTATCTGCTTTGCATTTAAATGTGAAATTCCCGTTAGTCTTTGAATGTTACAACCTTTTCTTTTAAGTTCACCGAAGGTTGTTTTGACTTTCCTATATGCTGAATCAGTCCTTCGAAATAATTTCTTTTGCGGTTTCTTCACATGATTCATACAGCCATTTAGGCTTAGCTTACCTAAACTTCCTATTTGTGTCATTCCTCAGTGACTTGTATTTCTGAATTCCTGAATTTCCCTGAACATTTTTGTACTGCCTTCATTTATCTATCAACTGAAATATTTCTTCTGTTACCCATCGTTTCTTCGCAGTTACCTTCTTTGCACCTATGTTTTTCTTTCCAACTTCCGTGAGCGGCCTTTTTAGAGATCTGCATTCTTCTTCAACTGCACTGCGTAGTGAGCTATTCCTTATTGATTTATCTATTGCCTGAGAGAATATGTCATTCCTTAGTACTTTCGTATCCCACTTCTTATCGTATTGATTCTTCCTGACTAGTCTCTTAAACGTCTGTACTCTTCATCAGTACACCGTGATCTGAATCTCTACCTGCTCCGGTGGAAGCCTTACAATACAGTAACTGCCACGGGGGAGAGCCGTGCGGTCTAAGGCGTCTTCTCACGGTCCGCGCGGCTTCCCCCGTCGGAGGTACGAGTCCTCCCTTGGGCATGGATGTGTGTGTTGTCCATAACATAAGTTAGTTTAAGTTAGATTAAGTAGTGCGTAAGATTACGGACCGATGACCCAAGCAGTTTGGTCCCATAAGACCTTACCACAAATTTACAATCCAGTAACTGCTTTCGGAATCTCTGTCTGACCATGACGTAATCTAACTGAAATCTTCCTGTATCACCCGGCCTTTTCCAAGTATACCACCTCCTCTTGTGATTCTTGAACAGAGTATTCGCTACTACTAGCTGAAATTTATTGCAGAATTCAATTAGACTTTCTCCTCTCTCATTCCATGTCCCAAACCCATTTTCTCCAGAACCTTTTCTTCTTCTCCTTCCCCTACAATTGCATTCCAGTCCCGCATGACTATTAGATTTTTCTTTCCCTATACGTACTGTATTACCCTTTTAATATCCTCATATATTTTCTCTGTCTCCTCATCTTCAGCTTGCGACGTTGTCGGTGGTGGGTTGCTTTCGATTCTCATGAGAACAACCCTATCCCTGAACTGTTCACAGTAACACTCTGTGCCCTACCTTTTACTGTTGTTGATATAACTCGATACTCATATGACTAGAAATCCTTGTCTTCTTTCCATTTCGCTTAACTGACCCCTACTGTATCTAGACTGAGTCCTTGCCACTTTCCTTTTCAGATATTCTAGCTTCCCCACAACGTTCAAGATTCTGAGATTCCACGCCCCAACTCCTTTCGTTGTTTCTTCAATCTTTTTCTGTCACCTCCCCCTTGAGAGCCCCTCCCGGTCATCCGAATGGGGGCTACTCCACAATCTTTTGCCAATGGAGAGGTCGTCATGACACCTTTTCAATTACAGGCCACGTGTCCTGCGGATACACGTTATGCATCTTTAATGCAGTGGTTTGCATCCTCAAGCCGTTGATCCCTACTGATCCTTCTGCCTTTAGGGACAGTTTCCCACCTCTGCTCCTCCGCCCTGTTTTACAAGGTCTTTGGCAGAATGATGGTGACTTCATATGTAGGAAGTCTTCGGCTGCCAATGCTAATTATATATAATATATTATTAAGCGGTAGCGGATCGAGAACCCGGGACCGAGGACGATTTGATTACTAATCAAAGACGCTACTCCTAGACCACGGGTGGAGCTGCCTCTATAGACGTCCATTGCTAATGTGTTGCCGGTACAGATTTTGTGCACGAACTGACCTCTCGGTTATGTCTCATAATTCATCTACATCTACATTTACATCTACATGGTTACTCTGCAATTCACACTTAAGTGCCTGTCAGAGGGTTCAGCGAACCATTTTCATACTACTTCTCTACCATTCCACTCTCGAATGGCGAGTGGGAAAAAGGAACACCTAAATATTTCCGTTCAAGCTCTGATTTCTCTTATTTTATTATGATGATCATTTCTCCCTACGTAGGTGGGTGTCAACAAAATATTTACGCATTTGGAAGAGAAATTTGCTGATTGAAATTTCGTAAATAGATCTCGCCGCAAAGAAAACCGCCTTTGTTTCAGTGACTGCTACCCCAACTCGCGTATCATATCAGTGACACACTCACCCCTATTGCCCGGTAACACGAAACGAGCTGCCCTTCTTTGCACTTTTTCGATGTCTTCCGTCAATCCAAACATGCAAGGATCCAATACCGCGCAGCTATATTCCAACAGAGGACGGGCAAGTGTGATGTAGGCTGTCTCTTTAATGGGTTTGTAGCATCTTCTAAGTGTTCTGCCAACAAAGCGCAGCCTTTGTTTTGCTCGATGAGATTCCTGTCTGGCGATCTGGTTTCCAAATCATTTGCTACAATAGTCCAGAATGTTCCTTTTACCCATCGCCAACTGTTGTGGCCAGGTGATAACATGGCGCAGTGTCATTCACAAAAATTCCATCGTTGTTTGGGAACATGAATCCCACGAGTGGCTGCAAATGAAGCCGATATCATTTTCAGTCAATGATCGGTTCATTTGGACCACAGGACCCACTTCATTCCGTGTAAACAAAGCCCACACCGTTATGGAGGTACAACCAGCTTGCACAGTGTCCTGCTTACAATTGGATGCATGATTCTGTGGGGTCTGCTGCCCACCCGAACCCTACCATCAGCTCTTTTCAGGATAGGAACTCATTTGACCAGGTCACGGTTTTACAGTCGTCCAGAGACCAACCGGTATGGTCACGAGCCCAGGAGAGCTGAAGAACATGTTGTACTGTTGAAAAAGGCACTCACGTCGGTCGTTTGCTACCATAGCCTTTTAACACAAAATTTAGCTTCACTGTGATAACGCATAAGATAGTCGTACGTCCTACATTGGTTTTTGCGTTATTTCACGCAATGTTGCTTGGCTGGAGCACTGACAACCCTACGCAAACGCGGCTTCACTCAGCCGTGGGGAGAGGTAATGTCTGAAATTTGGTACTCTCAGCACACTCTTGACACCATGGATTTCCGAAACTGTATGTCCCACTGGTCTAGATCCAACTACCATTCTGCTATCAAAGACTGTTATTTCCGATCGTACGACCATAATCAGTTTTCTACATGAATCATCTGAGTACAAATAGATCCGCCAATGCACTGCTATACTACCGCCACATGTATATGAGCATGTAGCTATCCCATCAATTTTGTCACATCAGTGTACATCGGTTCATAGTTGTTGAATATCAAAACGAACTTTAATTTTCTTTGGAGATTTCAAAATCTTAAAACACTCACACTCGAGATCCTCTCCTAATGCTGGCGCAGGTCTGACTGACTCTTCCGAAGTGTCTCGATTGTTATGGAGATGGTATTATGTCAGCAATACTAACATTTCCACAGACTATTTCACTTTTCGGAGTGATCGCAAGGAGCTTGAGTACCCGGGGTCTGCCCTGCACCCTTGGGGTTGGGTTGGGTTATCTGGGGAAGGAGACCACACAGTGAGGTCATCGGTTTCGTCGGGTTAGGGTACGATGGGGAACGAAGTCGCCCGTCACCTTTCAAAGGAACCATGCCGGCATTTGCCTGGAGCGATTTAGGGAAATTACGGAAAACCTAAATCAGGATGGCTGGACGCGGGATTGAACCGTCGCCCTGCACACTTGTTCAGGTTCGACTCCCTTACTTGTATGCCAAGGCAATTGCCGCCAAGCCGAGTCCGTTGTAGTACACTGGAGTTTCCCCGGCAACGACGTAACTTATTGCAGCAAAGATGCGTTAGGGCAGATTCGATTCTTCCGCGACAGAATTGATATCTCTACCCTCAAAATGTTCATCAAATTTGTAGTAAATAAAGATTTAAGGAATTCAGTGTGCAAATGTCAGCATGTAGCCATGTTTACATAGCGACAAACACTGAAAAACTTAAAATTGTACTATATTAAACTAGTCGTTGATGGAGCATGAAAATCTTTAATTTCTTTCCTTGGATGGATACCAACAGGAAAAAAATTTACCTGGGAGAGGAATGTGGGTTTTTCGCATCGTAGACGACGTTGTAAATGTAAATGCCTTGTGGCTAAGGCCTCCCTTCGGGTAGACCCCCTCCTGCAAATCTTTCGAGTTGACGACACTTCGGCGACTTGCGTGTCGATGGGGATGAAATGATCATGATAAGGACAACACAACATCCAGTCCCTGAGCGGAGAAAAATCTCCGACGCAGCAGGGAATTGAACCCGGGCCGTTAGGTATGATATTCCTACGCGCTGACCACTCTGCTACTAGGGGCGGACGTAGACGACATTCATTTACGAGTATAATACTGACCTTGGCTTTCATAAAAATTATAAACCTAGTGTGAAAACCGAAGAAATAACAATACCAAGAAGGAATTGTGAGACACAGAGGAAAGTTGGTATGCGTATTTCTACATCTGAAAGACGATGTTTATTCAGATTTCGCACCAGACGCATATAAGCAGCGCTGTAGCAGTAGCAGTGGTGAGCGTTAGTTACCTTCGAAATCAGCCAACAACGCCATTAAGGCGACAAAGCCACCGATATCAACACATCACCGAGTTGGAACGAAGTCGTGTATTGGGGCAACTAGGAATGCAGCCACTGTACATGACTGCTGCCAACGGTGGTCACGAGAATGTACAGTCGCTAGGTGACCGGGCTACGTGGCACTATAGAGATGGAAAACCATCGAGCTCGGCGTATGACTGTGGGGCAACGTACTGTATTTGCGGCAGTAATTTGAGCAGCAGTTGACACCACAGTCATACAACGCGCTGTTAGAAATCAGTTACTTTGAGGATAGTTCCGAGCCAGACACCCTGTAGCCCGCATTCCACTGAGCCCAAACGAACCCCATTTGCAACTTCATTGTGGTCAAGCAAGAGTTCATTGGAGGGGAGAGTGGGGGTCTGTTGTGTTTTCTTATGAAAGCTGGTTCTGCCAGGGTGCCAGTGACGGTCGTGTGTTGCTGAGAGGTACGCTAGTTGAGGGCCTAGACGACAGAGGGATAGAGAAACAATTAAAGTCGCTCAAAAGAGGAAAGGCCGCTGCACCTGATGGGGTACCAGTTCGATTTTACACAGAGTACGCGAAGGAACTTGCCCCCCTTCCTGCAGCTGTGCACCGTAGGTCTCCAGAAGAGCGTAGCGTTCCGAAGGATTGGAAAAGGGCACAGATCAACCCCGTTTTTAAGAAGGGACGTCGAACAATGTGCAGGACTACAGACCTATATTTCTAACGTCGATCAGTTGTAGAATTTTGGAACACGTATTGTGTTCGGGTATAATGACTTTCCTGGAGACTAGAAATCTACTCTGTAGGAAATAGAATGGGTTTCTAAAACGGCGATCTTGTGAAAAATAGCGCTCGCTATCGTCCACGAGACTCAGAGGGCCATAGACACTGGTTCCCAGATAGATGCCGTGTTTCTTGACTTCCGCACTTCGATGCAGTTCCCGACAGTCGTTTAATAAACAAAGTAAGAACATATGAGCTATCAGACCAATTGTGTGACTGAATTGAAGAGTTCCTGGATAACAGAACGCAGCATGTCATTCTCAATGGAGAGAAGTCTTCCGAAGTAAGAGTGATTTCAGGTGTGCCGCAGGGGAGTGTCATAGGACCGTTGCTATTCACAATATACATAAATGACCTGGTGGATGACATCGGAAGTTCACTGAGGCTTTTTGCGGATGATGCTGTGGTATATCGAGAGGTTGTAACAATGGAAAATTGTACTGAAATGCAGGAGGATCTGCCACGAATGGACGCATGGTGCAGGGAATGGCAATTGAACCTCAATGTAGACAAGTGTAATGTTCTGCGATTACATAGAAAGAAAGATCC
The DNA here is from genome assembly GCF_023897955.1 of Schistocerca gregaria. Lineage (NCBI taxonomy): Eukaryota > Metazoa > Arthropoda > Insecta > Orthoptera > Acrididae > Schistocerca > Schistocerca gregaria. The sequence continues at coordinate 1,026,383,863 of NC_064920.1, forward strand.
CTTATCATTTAGCTACAATATAGCACGTCAGCAACCGGAAGCAGTTAATTCCATAAATTATCTAGGGGTACGCATTAGGAGTGATTTAAAATGGAATGATCATATAAAGCTGATCGTCGGTAAAGCAGTCCGAAAACAAAGGAAGTAGGTTACAGTACGCTTGTTCGCCCACTGCTTGAATACTGCTCAGCAATGTGGGATCCGTACCAGATAGGGTTGATAGAAGAGATCGAGAAGATCCAATGGAGAGCAGCGCGCTTCGTTACAGGATCATTCAGTAATCGCGAAAGCGTTACGGAGATGATAGATAAACTCCAGCGGAAGACTCTGCAGGAGAGACGCTCAGTAGCTCGGTAAGGGCTTTTGTTAAATTTTCGAGAACATACCTTCACCAACGAGTCAAGCAGTATATTGCTCCTTCCTACGTATATCCCGCGAAGAGACCATGAGAATAAAATCAGAGAGATTAGAGACCACACAGAGGCATACCGACAATCCTTCTTTCCACGAACAATACGGGACTGGAATAGAAGGGAGAACCGATAGATGTACTCAAGGTACCCTCCGCCACACACCGTCAGGTGGCTTGCGGAGTATGGATGTAGATGTAGATGTAGATGTAGAACCTGTCTTCGTGCTAGACGCACTGGATCTACACCTGGAGTTACTGTCCGGGATGTGACTTACTACGACGTCAGGAGCACTCTTGTGGTTATCCCACGCATCCTGACTGCAAATTTGTACGTCAGTCTCGTGATTAGACCTGTTGTGCTTCCATTGATGAACGGCATGCTACGGGGTATTTCCAGGAGGATAACGCTCGCCCACATTCCGCTGTTGTAAACCAACGTACTGTACAGAGTGTCGAAATACTACCTTGGCCTGCTCTACCACCCGATCTGTCACCAATCGAGCACGTATGGGACATCATCGATTGACAACAGTAGCGCCATTCATAACCAGCGTTAACCATCGCTGTACTGACAGACCATGCGTAACGGAAATGAAGCTTCATCCCATAATCTGACATGCGGCACGTGCACGACACAACACAGGCACGTTTGAATACTTTCATCCAACATTCTGGCGGTTACAGCGATTGTTAATGTACCATCATTTCACATTTGCAATACTTTATCTCGCACTTAACACTAATCTGTGGACTCGCACTGTTAATCACTTAAATATGTTTCCAGAATGAGATTTTTATCCTGCAGCGGAGAGTGCGCTGTTATGAAACTTCCTGGCAGTTTAAAGCTGTGTGCCGTACCTAGACTCGAACTCGAGACCTTTGCCTTTCGCGGGCAAGTGCTCTACGAACTGAGCTACCCAAGCACGACTCACGCTCCGTCAGTACCTCGTCTCCTACTTTCCAAACTTCGCAGGAGAGCTTATGTGGAGTTTGGAAAGTAGGACACGAGGTACTGGAGGAAGTAAAGCCGTGAGGACGGGCTGTGAGTCGTGCTTGGGTAGCTCAATTGGTAGAGCACTTGCCCGCGAAAGGCAAAGGTCCCGAGTTCAAGTCTCGGTCCGGCACACAGTTTTAATCTGCCAGGAAGTTTCACGTAAATACGTTACCTACAAACACAAATGCGTTCTCCAAATTTCATAGCTCTATCTTAATTATTTTTAGGAACTGCCTTTTCTTCAGTTAGTGTATATTTAAACAGCAATCTCGAAAGTGAGAGACATTCTACAACTGGTGCTCTGGACTCACCATACAATTTTCATTGACTCAGCTATCCTCGCACGCAATTGGTTTCCGCTGCTCGCTGGCTCTTCGGAATCAGGAAATACGGCAGGGACAGTGGAATTTTAGCTATTAGGTTCATCCATTCGCATCGCACCGCAGCGCGGTTACAGGTGGTAGGCGAGCGCTGTGACATTTGCGATGACCGCGGCCGCGGTCGCGGCCCTCGACCCACGCCGCGCCGCGCAGTTTGGAAGCGTCCGCCGCGGGTGAAGATGGCCATCGGCAGCCCTCACCTGCGTGTGCACTCGTCCGCTGACATTTCCCTGCATTGATCGGCGTGCCGCGCTGCCTGCTAAAGGTCAATGTCTAGCGCGAAGCCGCGGGACCCAGCGCCGGCCGCCTGGAGCCCGGCACGCTGCCACGGCAGAGGGGTTGCCTCCCCGCTAGGGGCCTAATAGATCGTGGACCACCTGCAGCGAGAGGAGACACGTATTGCGGCGCTGATGTCCGGTGTAGATGCTTCTAACTTTCTTGTGGTTCATGGCAGTCTTGACTGTAGGTGCGGGGCCTTGATTTTTCGATACTTCTTCCTTTCTTCAGGGCTCAATCCGACGACTGATAGGCAGCAGTAATTCAGTCTTTACTTCTTTCTAACTTCTTCTTCGTATCCGTGAAGGATTTACAGTGGATGTGATTAATAAAGGCGTAAAATCCTATGGATCTGTGAATGGTGATCTTCCGTCGGATGGGTACGTCGTCGGTGGTCCACTGTGCGCTTTTTGAGAGGAGTAGCCTTTAAGGCAGCACCAGATTTCACACTCTCTCTTATAGCATCGTCATGAAGCACCAACCACAGTATACACATACACACCCATTAAAACGACCTATGTTCAACAGATAATCTCACGACGCAGTTCGCACACAGAGCAAGGAGAAGGGGTGTGAACAAACCTTAAGAGTATTTCTTTGCTTTATGAGCTGTATGTCCCTCCCCCCCCCCCCCCCCCCGGGTAGCTGAGTGGTCAGCGCGACAGGCTGTTAATCGTAAAGGCCCAGGTTCGATTCCCGGCTGGGTAGGACAATTTCTTCACTCAGGGACTGGGTGTTGTGTTGTCCTAATCGTCATCATTTCATCCCCATCGACGCGCAAGTCGCCGAAGTGGCGTCAAAAAGAAAGAATTGTACCTGGCGAGCGGTCTAAACGACGGGAGGCCCTCGTCACACGCATATTTTATTTAATCTTCTGACTGGTTTGGCGCGGCCTGCCACGGGTTCCACTCCCACGCTAACCTACTCATTTCAGTGTAGCATCGTATGTCGTCAATTACATGTTGAATGTACTCAAATCTTTGTCTCCCCCTACAATTTTTACCTTCTACAGTCCCCTGGAAGTTACTCTCTGATGTCTTAGCACAGGTCATACCACATTGTCTCGTCATTGTTTTCCATATATTCTTTCTTCCCCTATTCCGTGGAGTACCTGCTCACTCCTCATCCTATTAGGCCACCTAATTTTCAACCTCTCAAACGCTTTGATTCTCTTCTTTTCCGGTTTTCCCGAAGTCTATGATTGACGACCATAAAATGCTGTGCTCCAAACCTACATGATCAGAACTGTTTTCTTCAGATTAAGGAGTGTGTTTGATACTAGAGCATTTATTTTCGAGTGAAAGACTGCATTTTTGTCTTACACAATTTTTAATCCGAGATCATCGTTCTCGGTCTTTAATTAGTATTTTTCCCTCTTGTCTCTTGTATTCACTGTGTATTGCCCGTCCTTTCCTACAGGTAAATTGAGATAGTTTTATCTGGATGGACAGTAGGACAGTAGAGAGACGGTTGTTGATAATTCTTCCGAGTTATGTGGCCGTGGTCCATGGAATTCTTCTGTTCCTAACTTTTCGTCCAATGCTACATTGAACATCCCCAGAGGTATGGCTGGTCCTGCTGAGTCCTGATCGTAGGAAAAAAAAGTGTGAATACGAGGGTAAAGGGCCATAAAACTCCTTGCCGACTGGGAAAAATAGATAAATCGGCTGTTGCGGAACATGCACTTCAGTAGGGTAACCATGTAGTTAAGTTTTCAGAAACTACAGTTTTAAGTGCTACCACGAACTATCATCGACGACTGTATAGGGAGGCTATTGAAATTTATAAACATGAAGATAATTTTAATAGAACAGAAGTGGCCTTGAAATTAAGCGAGATATGGACAGTGGCGTTACAGAATCGATAAGTGATTTTTATCTATGACGGACTGTTATTGATAGTTACATTTTATCTTTGAATAGTTTTATCTCTGCTACTATGTGCAAGCTAGACCACGCCCACTTTCCTCGGTATTTAGACCGCTCTCCGAAGCCCGACTCGTCAGTCGCCAGGACTCAGCAGGACCAGCCATACCTCTGAGGATGTCAAAGGTAGTATTGGACGAAAATGGACCACGGCCATATGACCGGGAAGAATTATCAACAACAGTACCATCCAGTCGTGAAAGCCTTCATTGTATGATTAATAGAGAGACGTTTTCTAGTATTTGTTGACGATTCTTATGTGAATCAATTTTTTTAATGTAAAGACAGTACCGTTGATGACCATTTTGAGAAGTGCAGTGGTTAATTTCTCGCTTGAATTGTCTGGGGGAAAAAATGACATCTAGCAGCCTAGTTGAAATGTCTCTGTGGCTGCCTGTCGCTACGACTGACACACCATCTCCAGAAGCGCGACTGATACGAGTGTGGTTCTTATGCCTCTCCGCGGTGTCGGCTCCCTGTTGCACACGACGTGGTATCGAGCGGGGCTAGGCAGCCGGCTGGCGTTCCGGGAACAGCGCCTGGCGGCTTCTGGGAAGCGGCGCTGCCCACGCGACGCCGGGTCACGGAGCTTCGCAGAACGCCTCGCCGCCTGCGCGGGAGTGCAGGCCCCCTCCGCGCAGGCAACCCATCACACCTGTTGAACCGCCCGCTAGCCGCCACTCTGCCCCTTAAAATGTAGTGGCGGCCATAGCTACACCAAGTCACCCATTTAACATTAGCCGATCAGTCGCTGTGAAGCTTGGCTATGAACCACAAAACAGATTTCATCTTAATTAACGGGGTGTGATTGAAGGTGAGATTAAAAATGTGCTTCCAGATGTTCAGCAAGTTGTTTTCATTATATGGACATTTCGACTACCGATCCAACTGTCTACTTAATGTACTACGAGTTGTACTTTTACGTGAATTCATTATCTGAATTCGAACCAAATTGTGATCAAGTATTAGCCTCGCACCTCTATAGCCGAATTCGACTTCGCACGCCCACTATGTCCTTTCATTTTCAGATTGGCACCTCATTTCCAGTTTGTTGGATGCGATGGCTGGAGATATTTCAATTGACGGAGTGGCTGATTTTAAGCTTGTGTAAACTAAAATCACCGTCCTGGTTTATTAGGTTTTCCGACATCTATATTTCGACAGACTCCTTATTACCTTGCCCCAGAAACTTTGTTGTTTGTGCGCACGCCACATCTTGATTGCATTTTGGCTGGAGAAGCTTTGTCTTTATGTTGTGTAGTTGCAATGTACTTCCTTCTCAGATAGAGTTTCTGACTGTGTCAAGTGTTCAAAAAAATGTTCAAATGTGTGTGAAGTCTTATGGGACTTGACTGCTAAGGTCATCAGTCCCTAAGCTTACACACTACTTAAGCTAAATTATGCTAAGGACAAACACACACATCCATGCCCGAGGGAGGACTCTAACCTCAGCCGGGACCATGTGTCAAGTCTGGATAGCAAATGGGTTACGTTTCTATCTGACCGTTCCATGGTATTTAGACGCCTGTAAATTATGGGTGGCTCATTGGGTGGCGGTCTGAGGCGTTTTGTCAACGTTCACGCGGCTCTCCCCCGTCGGAGGTTCGAGTCCTCCCTCCGCCATGGGTGTGTATGATGTCTTTAGTGCAAGTAAGTTTAACTTAGATTAGGTAGAGTGTAAGCCTAGGCATCGACGACCTCAGCAGTTTGGCTCCATAGTCCTTACCACAAATGTCCAATTTTCTTCATTGGATGCTCATTGTTTTGTGCTAGCATCAATGTCAACTGGCCTGCAGGAGAACCCTAAAAACAGCACCAACGAATGGAACAGCATCGTTATATTAAACTCGAGATTCATCGAAGAGGACATCGAAAAGTTCGGAGAAGATACCGGAAAGGTGTCGCGAAGTGTTTTTTCTCTTGTTTTACGGAAACTCGATAGAAAAGTGCAATGATAACATATAAAATGCTCGATTCTATACACAATGAAGAGCCAAACACACTGCTGTACCTGCTCAACATCGTGTATGGTCCCAGCGAGCACGTAGAAGCGCACAGGATGACTTGCCATGGACTCGATTAATGACTGAAGTAGTGCAGGAGGGAATTGACGCCATGAATCCCGCAGGGCTGTCCATAAATCCGTAAGAGTACGAGGGGGTGGAGGTCTCTTCTGAACAGCACGTTCCAAGGCATCCCAGATATGCTCAATAATGTTCATGACTAGGAGTTGGTGGCCAGCGGAAGTCTTTAAACTCATAAGAGTGTTCCTGGAAATATCCTGTAGCAATTCTGGACGTATGGGGCCTCGCATTGTCCTGATGGAATTGCCCAAATCCGTCGGAATGCACAATGAACATGAATGTATGCAGGTGATCAGACAAGATGCTTACGTACGTGTCATCTGCAGGGTCGTATGTAGACGTATCAGGGGTCCCACATCATTCCAACTGCACACGCCCCACACTATTACAGAGCCTCCACCGCTGGCATTCATCCGTTCGATACAATTCGAAACGAGAATCGTCCGACCAGGTAACACGCTTCCAGCAATCAACAGTCCACTGTAGGTGTCTATAACTTGACAGCTGAGGAGGGAGTACCGGCAGTGCTCGGCTGGATTCATAGACGAGCCACACCAGGCTCACGTCGTTTTCCAGCAAATGGTGGCAATATCTGAGTAGGTTGGCAGATTTATGAATCTGCGATTTAGGAAAACAGTAGAATGAGACGTACCACGGCTGCAGAAGGCAGAAGATACATTGGTAGTCTAGTACGGCGCCTGGGAAAAGCAGATGCTTGTGGCCGTTGGAGAGACGCATGGGAGGGCTAACCATCAAGACAAAATCGAGAGACTGCAGTTCTGACTAGACCAATTTTGCATGCGAGGTGTGGCTATCAAATAATGGAACTGATGCTATCACAGAGTACGTACGCATGCGCCAGAGATGAACTACCAATAGCTGTGAAGCGTGAAGCCTCCTCAATCGAACTCTTCACCTCTGGTCGCCTTCGTTTGAGTCAGAGCTGCGAGATGAATTTGACAGCGTACTGGAAGACCTAAGACGAAACATGGCCCCGGGAGTAGACGACGTTCATTCAGAATTGCCGATAGCCTTGGGAGAGCCAGCGATGACACAACTGTTCTATTTTGTGTGCTAGATGTATGACTCAGCCGAAATACACTCAGACTTCAAGAAGAATAGCATAATTGCAATCACAAAGTTAACAGGTGCTGACAGGTTCGAAAATTACCGAACTATCAGTTCAGTAAGTCTTGGTTGCAGAATACTAAAAAGAGGTCTTTACAGAAGAATAGAAAAACCTGCAGAAGTTGACCTCGTGGAAGATCAGTATCGATTCTGGAAAAATATAGGAACATGCGAAGCAATACTGACCCTATGACTTCCTTTACAAGGTAAGTTAAGCAAAGGCAAACCTATCTTTATACCACTTGTAGACTTAGAGAAAGTTTTTCAAAAGTTGACTGGAATACTCTCTTTGAAATTCAGAAGGTAGAAGGAGTAAAATACAGGGAGACTATCTGCAACTTGTACAGAAACCACGTGGCAATTACAAAGCGTCCAGGGGCAATGAGAGGAAACAGTGGTTGAGAAGGGAGTACGACAGGGTGGTTGCCTATCCCCCATGTAACTCAATTTATACATTGAGCGAGCAGTAAAGGAAACTAAAGACAAACTAGCGTAGTAATAAAAGTTCAGAGAGAAGAAATAAAAACCATGAGGTTTTCAAATGACATTGTAATTCTATCAGAGGCAGTAAAGGCCTTAGAAGTGCAGTTAAATGGAATGGACAGTGTCTTGAAACAACATACGAATATCAACAAAACCAAAAGAAGGATGTTGGAAACTCGTAGAGTTAAATCAGAAGGCTAAGGGAATTCGATTGGGAAGTAAGACACATCAAGCAGTAGATAAGTTTTGCTACTTGGGCAGAAAAATAGATGATGATGGCTGAAGTAGAGAGGATATCAAATGTAGACTGGCAATGGAAAGGAAACCGTTTCTAAAGAAGAGAAATCTGTTGACATAAAATGTAGATTTCATTGTTAGGAACTCTTTTCTGAAAGAATTTGTCTGGCGTCTAGCTATGTAAGGACGAGAAACATGGACGATACACAGTTCAGACAAGAAGAGAATAGAAGCGTATGAAATGTGTTACTGCAGAATAATGATGAAGATTAGATGGATAACTAATAAGAAGGTACTGAATAGAATTGGGGGAGACAAGGAATATGTGGCACAACTTAATTAAAATAAAGGATCGGTTGGTGGAATACATTCTGAGGCATCAAGAATTTACCCATTTACTTTGGACGGAAGTGTGTGGGGTAAAAATCGTAGAGGGAGACCAAGAGATTAATAACATAAGCAGATTTATAGGGATGTAGCTTTCATTTGTTACCCAGAGATGAAAAGAAAGCTTTGAGAGATGCATCTAACCAGTCTGAAGTCCACAACTACAGCAAGTGCTGTTATTTTCTTGCCAGAAGAGTGAGCAGTGTAATAATAGAGCCACAAATTGTCGGAGTTTGACATGAATCTGCTGCTGAAACCTAGCTTTTACTGAGAGGTGTGTGTGGTTAAGACTGTTTATGACGTAAGCGAGTTTCTGAGTGCTTCAAGCGTTTCGAAGACGGCTGAGAAGACGTTGAAGGTGACTTGTGCACGGAATAATTTCCATAATCAAAAACGGATGAAAATATCGTAAATGTTTGTAGTCTGATTCGATCTGACATTCGGTTGAGTATTCGATCGATTGCTGGAACTGTAGGCATTCACAAAAAATACGTAAGGCAAATTTGCCAATTTAACATGATAAAAATGTTCGATAAAATTGTGCCGAAAATTCTGACAGTCAAACAAAAAGAAGCCAGTGAAAATGATTATACTGACACTTTGAATATCACTGAAAATTATCCGAATTTCTTGGAAAGAGTAATGACATACCGCGAATCTCGGGTTTTCACTCATGATCCAGAAAATAAGCGCCAATCCATGCACTGGAACGGCCACCTTCACCTAGTGCGAAAAAGCTCGACTGAGCAAGTAAAGATTTAAAGCGATGGTGGAATTGTGTCTCTTCATTGTGTTACTGAAGGTCAGACTATTATTTAACTGTACTACCTAACGTTCTTACTCATCTCCGTAAGAAAATAAGAAAAAAAACCCTACCGTCGAAGAACAAGTCATGGGTTATGCATCAAGACAACGCATCAGCTATTACATCATTATCTGTTAAGAGGTTTCTTGCGAGGTACAGCATCCTAGTGTTAGGTCACCCGCCTTACGCGCTTGACCCGTGCTGGGTCATGCATGAAAAGGAACAAGATTTCAGTCCGTTGAAACAGTGAAAGTAAAAGTAGTATGCGTCATCAAGGAGCTCACAGAGGAAGTCTGTCAGCCCTGTTTCCAGAAATGGAAAATTCGCTGGGAGTTTTTTAGGGAGAGAGGAGAGTACACTACAGGTGAAAATAGCTATATTGAAGGGGAAAAAGTGACGGATAGCTCTTACTATCGTGTCGGACGTCCTTTTGCAAGGCGTAGTGCAGCAACTCGGCGTAGCACAGATTCAACAGGTCGTTGGAACCCCTGCTGAAAAAAATAAGCCACACTCATGCTATAAGCCGACCATAACTGCGAAACTGTTGCCTGCGCTGTACTCTGTGCACGAACTGACCTCTCGTTTATGGTTCCATGAATTTTCGCTCTAATAGTCCAGAATGTTCTTCAAACCAATCGTGAGCAATTGTGGCCCAATGACATGCAGAATAGTTATTGAGGGATATGAAGTCCATCTATGGCTGCAGATGATTTCCAAGTAGCCGAACACCAGAATTTCCAATCCATTCCATGCAAACACCGTTATGGAACCACCACCAGCTTGCACAGTGCCATGTTGACAACTAGGGCCCATGGCTTTGTGGGGACTGCGCCACACTCGGAACGTACCAACTAGCTCTTATCAATTGAAATCGGAACTCATCTGACCAGTGTACGGTTTTCCGGTGATCTAGGGTCCTACCGATATGGTCACGAGCCCAGGAGAGGCGCTACAGACCATGTCGTAACAAAGGTGTGTGTGAAATCTTATGGGACTTAACTGCTAAGGTCGTCAGTCTCTAAGCTTACACACTATCTCTAAGCTTACACACTACTTAACCTAAATTATCCTAAGGACAAACACACACACCCATGCCCGAGGGAGGACTCGTACCTCCACCGGGACCAGCCGGTAACAAAGGTACACAGGTCGATCACCTGCTGCCATAGCCCTTTAACGCCAAATTTCGGTCCACTGTCGTAACAGATACTTTCCTCGTGCGTCCCACATTGATTTCTGTGGTTATTTGATCAATGTTGGCTTGCCTGTGTGCGCTAAAAACTCTAGGCGAACGCCGCTGCTCTTGGCCGTTAAGTGAAGGCCGTCGGCCACTGCATTGTCTACAGTGAGAGTAAATGGCTGAAATTTGGCAATCTCGCATATCTTTGACACTGTGGATGTCTGAATATTGAATTCCTTAACGATTTCCGAAATGGAATGTCCCACGCATCTAGCTCCAACTACTATCCGCGTTCAGAGCCCGTTAATTACCGTCGTGCGATCATAATGACGTCGGAAACCTTTTTACATGTATCACCTGAGTACAAATGACAGCTCCGCCAGTGCACTCTCTTTTATACCTGCTGTACGTGGTGCTACCAGTATCTTCATGTGTGCATGTCTCTATCCCTGACTTTTGTCACCTCAGTGTATGTATGTTTTTGAAATAATACGTTTAACGGCAATAGTACCGTTCTTTTACAGCAACACCTAGTAAAACATGATCCAAGAAAGGTATAAAATAACCAAGCACATCTACAAAAAGAGAAAAATAAGACGTTTGAGTGTGTGACTTCAATTACATAAGCTGTTTTCAAGACTCTCATTGTCAATGTTTTGCAAATGAAATACTATTTAAATTTTAAAATCTCTGCAGTGCCTCGCCCGACTTTTATAAACTGTGAACTGGCACAGCTCGAGGTGCCCTGTTAGAATATACCAACATAAATTTTGTGAGTACTATATACTTTTAGCTATGTTGTTGTTGTTGTCTTCAGTCCTGAGACTGGTTTGATGCAGCTCTCCATGCTACTCTATCCTGTGCAAGCTGCTTCATCTCCCAGTACCTACTGCAACCTACATCCTTCTGAATCTGCTTAGTGCACTCATCTCTCGGTCTCCCTCTACGATTTTTACCCTCCACGCTGCCCTCCAATGCTAAATTTGTGATCCCTTGATGCCTCAAAACATGTCCTACCAACCGATCCCTTCTTCTAGTCAAGCTATATGTACTGTATTTCGAGCTATGTAAAGATGATTTTCATACGAAGTAAATAATAAAGCGGCAGCATAGTAAATTAGGTTATTGTATTTATGTAGATGTATTTATTTCTAAATGTTTATAATTCTTAAACAGTAATACATCGTAAATTAACTATTTCACTAACAAAACAGTAATTTTTGAGGAAACTGACTCAGCGAAAAACTAAGGATTTTATAGAGAGCCTGAGGAGATTACGGCCTATTTTAATACGCTATGTATGTGTTTAATACAAGATAAATGGTTGGTCAGATGTGTGGAAGAAGTGTATAGCAATTTTTGCAACGACAGGCCAAGGGTGTATAAAGTAGAAATTTTATCTTTGTTGGCAGGAGAGAAATACTGATTCTGTGGTTCCGTGGGATTCTACGGATCTTTCCGGATATTTGTCCAACATAAAGCACATAAATGACTAAGGATTTTCATTTCTTTGTGTCAGTCTCAACTCTTCCCTCAGGTGTTCTTGTTTTTGAATGTAGAAACCCCTCAGCTTTACAATCTTAATTCAGGCTCTCTTTACCTGAAAGTGTCCGAACTGGATGAGTAAGCGTCTTTAGCACTGAATTTCTCTGATACGCAGGTGATAGCTCGAGGCGTGGAGAAAAAGATCAATGTGTGTGGGTTTTCTACACGCACGGTGACCAAGTGATCTGTCCGGTCTCCTCGTAACTAGCACATATGAGAAAAATAACTGGACAACTTCTTCAAGTTTCATCGTGAATCTTGTATAAGGATGGGTAGAGCGTAAATGTTCCAGGAACTCTTCAAGTGTTTTCGTTCTATCAGGGCACACGACAAACTTGTCGTCCACATAAAGATAGAAACAAGTCCATCTGAACTTGGCGGATGCTAGTGACTTTACTTCGAAGTGTTCTGTTTATAGGTTCGCCACAATATCCCATAACGGACTACCTTTCTCCACGCCATCTATTTCTTCGTAGTATTTACGTAATTTCCGACTATGACTTCATTGCACACAGCCTCTTTAAGGCATCATGTGCACTGTCCACCAGTAATTGGTAACCAACCAAAAGTAGGAAGTTCATCTGAATCTGATTCTTTATCTGTACTCTGCAAATCACCTTACTGCGTGTATAGAACAAACGGACCAGACAAATGAGAAAATATTGCGTACAACCTCTGCTGCATGAACGAAGACGTAAAGGTTCATTCAGTGTTTTCTTTAATGATCTGGGGGAATCCAGCAACTAGTTTTTCCCTTACTTGTATCAGCAAGGTAGTTTATGAAGTGCTGAATGAGATATCATACAGTCGTGGTAAGGGCAAAAAATTTCATTTATTGCTAGACCGATTGGCTTTACAATGATCAATAACAATGATGCATCTAGGGCTGTGGGGCTGCGTTGTTTTACAGGTAAGATTTTACTCAGTTATAAATTAATGTAAACTATAATAACAATAAACAGCTACATAAACTAACGGTCAAACCTATTTTCTTTTGTAGTTGTTGGCTGTAAGAAGTATTTTTCAAGGGGTGCCAAGAAGAGGAAAGCTGAAGATCATTTCAAGAACTCTGTTGTTAGGGAGCAGAGACAAAAAATTAATACACTCCTGGAAATTGAAATAAGAACACCGTGAATTCATTGTCCCAGGAAGGGGAAACTTTATTGACACATTCCTGGGGTCAGATACATCACATGATCACACTGACAGAACCACAGGCACATACACACAGGCAACAGAGCATGCACAATGTCGGCACTAGTACAGTGTATATCCACCTTTCGCAGCAATGCAGGCTGCTATTCTCCCATGGAGACGATCGTAGAGATGCTGGATGTAGTCCTGTGGAATGGCTTGCCATGCCATTTCCACCTGGCGCCTCAGTTGGATCAGCGTTCGTGCTGGACGTGCAGACCGCGTGAGACGACGCTGCATCCAGTCCCAAACATGCTCAACGGGGGACAGATCCGGAGATCTTGCTGGCCAGGGAAGTTGACATACACCTTCTAGAGCACTTTGGGTGGCACGGGATACATGCGGACGTGCATTGTCCTGTTGGAACAGCAAGTTCCCTTGCCGGTCTAGGAATGGTAGAACGATGGGTTCGATGACGGTTTGGATGTACCGTGCACTATTCAGTGTCCCCTCGACGATCACCAGAGGTGTACGGCCAGTGTAGGAGATCGCTCCCCACACCATGATGCCGGGTGTTGGCCCTGTGTGCCTCGGTCGTATGCAGTCCTGATTGTGGCGCTCACCTGCACGGCGCCAAACACGCATCATTGGCACCAAGGCAGAAGCGACTCTCATCGCTGAAGACGACACGTCTCCATTCGTCCCTCCATTCACGCCTGTCGCGACACCACTGGAGGCGGGCTGCACGATGTTGGGGCGTGAGCGGAAGACGGCCTAACGGTATGCGGGACCGTAGCCCAGCTTCATGGAGACGGTTGCGAATGGTCCTCGCCGATACCCCAGGAGCAACAGTGTCCCTAATTTGCTGGGAAGTGGCGGTGCGGTCCCCTACGGCACTGCGTAGGATCCTACGGTCTTGGCGTGCATCCGTGCGTCGCTGCGGTCCGGTCCCAGGTCGACGGGCACGTGCACCTTCCGCCGACCACTGGCGACAACATCGATGTACTGTGGAGACCTCACGCCCCACGTGTTGAGCAATTCGGCGGTACGTCCACCCGGCCTCCCGCATGCCGACTATACGCCCTCGCTCGAAGTCCGTCAGCTGCACATACGGCTCACGTCCACGCTGTCGCGGCATGCTACCAGTGTTAAAGACTGCGATGGAGCTCCGTTGCCACGGCAAACTGGCTGACACTGACGGCGGTGGTGCACAAATGCTGCGCAGCTAGCGCCATTCGACGGCCAACACCGCGGTTCCTGGTGTGTCCGCTGTGCCGTGCTTGTGATCATTGCTTGTACAGCCCTCTCGCAGCGTCCGGAGCAAGTATGGTGGGTCTGACACACCGGTGTCAATGTGTTCTTTTTTCCATTTCCAGGAGTGTAATTATTTCAGGCAAGAGTAGTTATATAAATACTAGCTGAGAAACCCAGCATTTCCCGGGTCAGAATACACTAATCAGAATATTATGACCACCTACCAAACAGTCGGTATGTCTACCTTTGGCAGGGATAACAGCAGCGACGCGTCATGGCATGGAAGCAATGAGGCCTTGTTAAGTCGCTGGAGTGAGTTGACACCACGTCTGCACACACAAGTCACCTAATTCCTGTAAATTCGAGGAAGGGGAGAAATGAGCTCTGACGCCATGTTCAATCACATTCCAAATGTTTTCAATCGGCTTCAGATCTGGCGACGTGGGGCCCAGCGCATGAATTAGAACACACCGCGTCCACGATCCACTCCATCACACTCCTGGCGTTATGACATGGCACCTTGTCTTCTTGGAAAATGCCACTGTCTGATTACATGATCCTCATGAAGGGGCGTTCGTGATCTGCAACCAGTGTACGATAGATACTCTTTGTCCTTTGTAGTACCTTGCACGAGCTCCTCTGGACCCATGGATGTCTACGTGAATGTTCCACACAGCATAATGTGGCCTCCGCCAGATTGTTCCTGTCCCGCATTACAGGTGTCAAGGAGCTGTAACCCTGGAAGACAACGGATTCGCGCCCTCCCATCGGCATGGTGAAGAAGATATCGGGATTCATCAGACCATGCAAACGCTGCCACAGTGCCAACCTCCGGTGCCGATGGTCACAAGCCCATTTCAAACATAGTAGCCAATGTCGTGGTGTACATGCATGGGTTGTCAGCTGCAGGGAGTGTTTTGTGCACTGTATGTTCGGACACACTTGTACTTTGACCAGCACTAGAGTCTGATGTCACAAGGGTTATTTGGAAAGTAAGGAACGATCGGTCGCGAAATGGAAAATACAGCGAAAATCTGATGAAGCTTTGCACAGATGCGTTGGGCATTGTGTCTAGTACGCCTGTCGATCGCAAAATGTCTCTGTTTTCAGTTCTGGGCTCACAGTGGGAGCGTAAAGATGGCCAAGTGGGGCAGGACGAAAGATTTCGCCTGAAGCTGTGCCATCCGCATAACACAGCTGTCATGTGGTTCGTTCTACACGTCACTTTTCGGCCGCACTCTGCAGGGGCATTGACGATGCTCCTGCAACGTCTTCGATGGGAAGTGTTTGATCACACACAATACCGTCCGTAATTGGCTATCCCAGATGTTCATCTGTGCTCAAATGAACCGCTGGCTAAGAAGACAATATTTTGACACAGACAACGAGCTGCAGTCTAGAATAGAAAATTGTCGAAAAGCACTGGCGTCTGTCTTCTACATCGAGGGGATTGAAAAGTTGGTACAACGCTACGACAGATGTCTACGTCTGAGCGGCGACTGTGTAGAG
The DNA here is from genome assembly GCF_023897955.1 of Schistocerca gregaria. Taxonomy (NCBI): domain Eukaryota; kingdom Metazoa; phylum Arthropoda; class Insecta; order Orthoptera; family Acrididae; genus Schistocerca; species Schistocerca gregaria. The sequence continues at coordinate 1,026,399,596 of NC_064920.1, forward strand.
AAGTAGTTGGAAGGTGTAGCCGACGGTTGCAAATAAAACAGTTTTGATTTTCACTGTGGTTTCCATTTCGCGATCTATCGTATATTACTTTTCAAATAGCCCTCGTAGTTCCGTAGCAATTCATCGCCTGTCCTGTGTTACTAGTCTGTCCGGCCTACGACGTGGCCGCCCGTCCCACGACGTCTGGACTTGGTTTCACCTTGGTTTCGCACTCCTCGAAGACCTGGCAAGTCAGAAGTTTCCGGAATGCTCTTGTCCATCCTCCAGGCCACCACAATCTGCCCTCCGTTGAACTAAGACAGATCGCATGCCTTCCCCAATCTATGTACAGCACACTCACTGATGCTAAATGCACCATTCGTATGTCTGACAAGCAGTCATTCCTCGCCAGGTGACGCTGCTATCACCTACACACGTTTGTATCGATAGTACGTCGGTGGTCATAATGTTCCGGCTTGTCAGTGTATGTGGCACTCGAGAAGGCATGAGTAGCATTAAAGATATGAAATGCATAAGACATATATCTCATTAAGGATATTATGAATGCAGTTACCTTGTTAGTAAGGTAGTTTGGTCGCGGAGGTGATAGTGGTTGAGTGTGGTGAACGAAAGTCCGCAAAATATGGAGTTAATAAAAACCCTTAGAAAAATCTAAATAATATCTGACTTATGAACTTTACCGTAGGTATGTAACCGTTTTTATTACTTCATTCACGATGCAATGTAACAGTGACAGAGTCTCCAACGCTTGTAATAGTGATAGAGTCTTCAACGCTTTTCACTACGACGTGGTGGGTGCAAGTCAGTGATTTTGGTTGGCAGATAGCTCAATATAACGTACCATGTGGAGCACTTAGTTCTCTTAGAAAAAGCTGTATTCTCTATAAATTTTGAATTTTACCATGTTTGTGAATATACTAGCTTACACAATCGTCACCCTGTTCCATGCATACTGCCGTTAACATCAAGTAACGAAGACATATTTAACTGCGGGTAAAACCAAAGGGCCAATGCTAACTAATTGACAAAAACTCCATTACTATCAGCATGAGACCAAGGATATCTATCACCACAACCGTGACTGGGTGGCACTAGATGGTCACGGAAAAAGGTCTGCAAGTGAGTACATATACATGTCTTGTATACAGATAGAAACAGATTTTAAGTTAACGTATAGGAGTAAGTAGAAATGAATAGAATAAAAATTACTTCTTCATTAAAATCGTTGGTTATCTAGTTTCCTTCTTTCATTGTATCCAGTTCTTCCCCCACACAGATATCAGCTATTTCGTGTCTTGAGGTTTTTCAATTCTTGATTTGGCAGTTCAATGAAACAGACGCACCATCTCATCGTATATCGTTCAGTTTTTGTGATGAAGTGCTCTTCGTCAAATGCTGTGCTGTGAAAACAACTCACAGCTGTATCAAGTAGTTAAATGTCTACGAGCTTTCAGCTGGGTGCACTTTGGCCATTAACAGCCGATCTTACATCACCGCTTGACAACAGCGTAGGAGCACTCTGCTGAAAGCTCGTTGAAATTTGACCTCTTGATGTGGATGCTAGCTGGAGGAAATTGTATCAGTAGATATCGCCGTGAAACCATGCATACGTACTATCTCAAAATAATGTGGTCACTGTGTGGTGGCTGAGCAGCGTGCACACTAGCGACTTGATTCTTGCCATCCAACTGGTTGACCCCTCCATGGTCGCCAGTGCTGGTTGCTCCTCAGTTGTTGTGTCCTGAAATTCACTGGTCGGTGGCAACTAAGTGCATAATGGCTTACACTCTCTTTAACATTTCCTGGTTGCTGCGACGCAGTCAACAGTGCACATGAGACGAAATCAGTAGGTCGAATCTCCTCGATATTGCTAGTATTTGCAGGCGATGGGAAGTTTGGTGGAAAGTTGGTTCCATAATTCGCCCACCACATGATAACACTTGGATAGTTAAATGAAGAGTGTACTGCTTGCTAGGACAATGACATGTAGTGTTCAAAATCTACACAGTACTACAGTACCGACAGGAGATGCACGCTTTCAAACACCAGTGCCAAAACACTCCTATGTTTCAGTAATGTGCAAATTTCGCTGATGGAAATAGGGAATATTACACTACGTAGTACAACATGTATAAAACTGAATGGAGTTGTCCATCACATAACTGGTATTAAGTGATGTTTATCATCGACATGATTTGTAAGCCCCAGGGACTTCTGTATTAGGTGTGTTATGAGAGAAAATATCAACTCGAGGAATTTCTTGCCGTGTCTAAGACCCATGCGGGGTCAGTTCATGAAAACTGATGGCTGGGATTTGGTATGAATATATACGTCTTCCCATTGCATCCGAACATCCGTAACATGCCCTGTGGGTGACAAAGAAGGGGACTGAAAAAGATGGCCAAGGATACGCACTTTCACTTTGTAGGTAAAATCATATAGGTTGTTAGGTTGCATCATGTTCATGATTGTAAAGGTAACAGGGGACACCGGAAGATTCAGAATAAGATCGCAGCAGTCCAGTCGACATACAAGGAGTACAAGGAGGAATAGTCAATATTCAGAGATATGACAGAAAGGATTATTTGAAGCAAAAAATGTTTAGTGAAAATGGGCTGCAAAATGATAACTTAGGAGTTAAGAGCACTTCTTCATCTGCAGTACTGTGAAATAAATCTCTTTTGGGAGGAGGTAATATCGACCATACCAAGGAAAAATTGTCCGATAATAACGGTCCCTAACATGCAAGCCTGTAGCGCTATGAACACTTATTCAACAGATGTGTTTTACAGTAGCGAAGTTGAACAAGTGCTCATAGCCCTCAAGATATGAATTTTGGAGATCATGTTTAGCAGTCTTTTTTGCTTCGAGAGATCGTTCCTGCCATATCGCTACATATTGACTATTCCTCCTGGAACACACTGTATAGATCGTGTCAAAAGATATATGAGGAGGAACATGACATGGCCTAACAATCTTCAGCCATCAACGACAACTGCCACAAAAGCCTGCACGCATTCGAGATGCATACATTCCTGAAGGTGTTTGTAATGTGACTTTCTGCTAAAGATGCCTAATTGTACCCTTATTGTGTAGCGTATAACAGTGGGATTTAACGCTTTTGGCATGTAATGGCGAGCAATCAGTCTCTGTTCAAGAATTACCAAATCAACACTGCTGCTCCCCACACCATGATGCCATTTGTTGGAGAGATGTGTCTTTAGAGAATCGTTGTTTCCACGGACCTTTCGGCAGGTCGTCAACGGACTCCAGAAACAGAACAGAAACCATCGCTGAACACCACAGTATGCCACTCAATATACAAGTTTACTCCAGTTCATGACCATGCATATCTTTGTTGCGTGGCGTATCATGTCAGCGGTAAACTACACATGGAAACTGAGGATCTCAACAGTGATTCCAGTATTCTTCCAACATTTCCCTTGCGTTAGCAGTGCCGATCACAAAACCTATTGGTGATAGATCGTCTGAATTCGGCGAGGTTGCTGGTAGAGCCATGCATGTCCGACGTATCTCGCTGTTGGTACCTGTAAATACACTGACTTCCATCCTTCAGATGATGATGTCCCCTCTGCATAGCAGAAGCGCGGTCCGTGGATTCGCCGGACTCAGGATCTGGATGAATGGCTTTAAGGGGTATAGAATGATGTTAAGTCTGGCAGGAGTTAGTAGTCGAACAATAGCTCGCACATTTCTCGAGGGGATGCCATTTTTAATTCCAGTACTTTTCTTTTTGTGATTTACAAAACACTTTTTTATAATCATTTGTCATCCATCTGCGCCGTAAGCAGATTACAACGGTCTTACACTCGCGTATCGCGCCAAAACAATGAGAGTTACATTTAACAAGACTCTATAGAGTGCCGTAGTTTTACTAACAAGGCATATTCAACCGTGATCGGGGGGATCTACGCCAGACCCTCAACCGCTTATCTCCGCCGTCCCTTCCCGACCGCCGCTTTGTTGGTTTGACACACAGTAGGGAAGTGCTTCCTTGTGTTTTGGGCCAATCAGAGCCCTCTGTTTCGCTGCCGCGTATGTTGCCTTCTGGGGTCGACCAACGGCCGTTTTCTTACACAGGGCGCTTTCTGTACCTCCTCTCTCTCACACAATCTAGTGGCAACATATTACCCAAATTTGAGTAATCTTAGGTAGGACTCATCGAATAATTCCTCTTAACATAATCATTATATTCTGTTTCTAAAGCATTGTGTTGACTGACTGTAACTTCTGCCCAGATCACTCTTTGTAATTTGTTCGCCAGAGCCAGTCGAACATTCCCATCATCTTCTCATTATGTAGTTCTTTTAGAAGAAAAAGTGACTACTCTTCTTGCCACGCTATTATCCTCAGTCCATTTCATCAGTCTTTTGGAGTCATTTCATTGTAGCCAACTACGAGGATTATTCAGAAAGTAAGGAACGATCGGCCGTGAAATGGAAAATGCGGTGAAAATCTGATGAAGCTTTGTACAGATGCGTTGGGCACTGTGTCTAGTACGGTCGCCGATCACATCACGTCAGTCTTTTCCGTTCTGAGCTCACATTGAGATCGTAACGATGGCTAGAAATTAGCGTCTGCCGCCAAGTGTGAGGGCCTGGCGAAAGATTTCGCCTGAAGGTATGCAATCAACCTAACATAACTGTCATGCGGTTGGTTCTACACGACAATTCTCGGCCGCACTCTGCAGGGGCATTGAAGATGCTCCTGCAGCGTTCAGGGAAGTGTTTGATCACCCACAATACAGCCCATAATTGGCTACCCCTGAGGTTCATCTCTGCTCAAATCAACTGCTAGGAAGACAATATTTTGACACACACAAGGAGCTGCAGTCCAGAGTGGAAAATTGTCGAAAAGCACTGGCGGCTTGTCTTCTATAACGAGGGAATTGAAAAGTTGGTATAACGCTACCACAGATGTCTAAGTCTGAGCTGCTACAATGGAGAGAAGTATCTGGAATTTGTACCTAGCCGTTGCAAATAAAAGTTTTGATTTTCACTGTGGTTTCTATTTCGTTCCTATCGTTCCTTACATTCCGAACAGCCCTCGTATCTGTGTGATCTGTCAATACTAGTCTCTAATGTCTGTTATTTGAATAATTAGAGCTAATTTATTCATTTTAGTGCTCATAGTTGCTTTACAATAATGTATGTTTAGAGAATTGCTGCTTCCAGGGACCTTTCAGAAGGCCGTCAACGGACAGTCTGTCTGGGATCTGATCTCCAGAAACAAAAGAGAAAGTATCGCTGAACACCACAGAATGCCACTCAGTATCCAAGTTTACTCCAGATCACAACAGTATAAGTCGTTGTTGCTTGGCGTATCCTGTCAGCGGTAAACGACATATGGAAACTGGGGATCTCAATGGAGCTTCCACTATTCTTTCAACAATCACCTTGCATTAGCAGTACCGATAGCAGACTCACCTTTGTCAGATCAGCCTTTCTCTGAGTACTAAAAATGGCGGTAAACAGCTTGTGCACGTTCTGTGGTGACGCTGTGTAGCTTTAGACACACCCAACAGCTATCATGTAGGCACATCATCCTTCACCTGTAGGAATGGCTGTTATCTGTGCTGAAAATATTGAAAATAACATGCGTAAGACTGACATTTTAAACAACATTTCCCACAGGCAAGGAAATACTGGGGTATCAGTTAGGTACTCTTCAGTTAAGGAGCTCATGATGTAGCTTTCCATAACGGTTATTTTATTTCTCTTCTTTCTCGTCGTATGTTGTCTGTGCTGAATGTGCATTTGACGAGATGACTCGAGTACAGTGCGATGTTCAGAACCCATCAGTCGTCATTCTCATAGTGCACTGTGAAGCCCAGGTTGAGAATCACGACCAGTCAGCGAATATGCATCGACTACGAGAGGCATGGTGTAGCTACAGCCTTTCCCGGATGTTTGGCAAGATTTCACGAATCTGACGACCCGTATCAGTTATATTAATGTCTGAGCCACTTCACTCATTTAGGACAGGCGGCTGATCGAACCTCTGAATCACACAGGGCAGTAATATGTGTTTCGGTAACTAAAAGGCTGACGTGGCACTGATATTAAAGGGGTTGTTTTGTACCCAGGAGGTGACAACGGTCTTGTCTGATTTGAAACGGACCACCTGCACATTTTCTCAACGACTTTGAATCTACCTCGTGACCAGCACTGATATTAAAGGGGTTGTTTTGTACCCAGGAGGTGACAACGGTCTTGTCTGATTTGAAACGGATCACCTGCACATTTTCTCAACGACTTTGAATCTACCTCGTGACCAGAAGAATACCGATGGTGCTGTGTCTCTACACACACACACACACACACACACACACACACACACACACACACACACTGACGGCCGCAGCTATTACTTAAGCTCCATTTGAAACTCAAACTATACAACTTCGAGCCTTCTTTGCTTAGTAGTGGCTTGCCACCTTCGCATCTGCGTTCATGGGAGGTGAAATTAACACATCCGAAATTTCTATGTGAAAACTCTCCAAGCTTTTTAAATAAAGCAAACGTTATTAGCATTCTACCATCTTGATTCTTCATATCTACATATTTGTCTACGTATTTGCCGCCAGAGGGCTCCGAGTTGTACCGTGTAACATGGCGGTGTGTAAGGCAACTATGTCGGTGCGTGAGAAACAACGTTCTGTAATCGAGTTTTCGAATTCTGTGAGTTAGTTCACACCTAAAGCACCCTCTCCTTCAGTACAACAATACCAGACCACACGCGAGCGTTCCGACATGTCCAGCAATACGGCGAGCATTCCGACATGTCCAGCAATACGGCACCTTGGATTCAAAGTCATGGATCACCATACAGTTCCGAGTTGACCCACTCGATTGCCATCTCTTTCCAGAACTTAATGAACACTTGCGAAAACATCATTGTGGTAGTGTTGGCTTCGTTAATGAAGTCAAACATACTACAGTGACGGTATCAACAAACTGATCTCTCGTTGGGAGAAATGTGGTCGTCACCTGGGTAAGTATATTCAGAAACAAATTCATACACATGAAGGATAAAAATGTAGAACGTTAATACCGTTCATTGTATTTAAAAAGTTTTAAGAGTTTCCGTATACAAATTTGGAGGTATTGCTTTTCAGCACATTCTTGTATAATGGAAGATTACGTGGGGATCAGTGCTCGCTATTTGCAAGTGTGCTTTTGTGGTACTGGAGGAAATGGTTTGGACACTCGGGTCAGCCACTTGCTTGCCTAGCTCCGTATGAAAAAGTCGTGTTCTCGACGCAATCTGAGAATACCTTCAAGAGCAAGCATATCCTTTATTAAGTCATAAATATCTTATCCTTGATTAAGTAGCATTTGTTTAAAATGCTTGTGTTAGCTGTAAAAAAAGAACATATATTTCAGCTTCAGTGAGGCTACTCCATAGAGATATGATCATAGCCTTTTCGGTGATGTGTAAATGTTTGCCGTTTTTTTTTTTCAATAAACACAGTACAGACTGACACTGATTGCTGCCTGTGCTTCCTGACGTCAGCTCGGCTAAGATAAGGAATTCCGTGATGCGCATACGGCACACAATGGGAATGTGCGATGAGCGTAGACTCTTCAAGGAAGAAGATTTCTCTCGTGTCTGGATGACGACATTAATGAGTTTCTGGATCTAGACTACAGAAGATGTCATTATATTCGTCTATTGACATGTTTCTGGGACTGAATTAGCATTTAGCTTATGTTTTCGTAGGAATAGCATTTTCGAATTTGCGAAAGGGCTAATTTTACTAGCAATTAAGAGAATTGTATGAGTTATTTTGCTTAGTTATAAAATACGTGTCAGTTTACAACTGTGAAGGAAAAAGTATTTTGTGGGAGCAAGGATACGAAACATTTAATTAGACCACATGCCCTAAAAACGAATTCACTCATAGAGACCACAAACATGAGAAGCTGAAATAGATTAAAAGTAGTTATGATTAAACAACCGCAGGCTTCTTGCTGGTGGCGAGGATTAGGAACTTAGTTTGTGAAACACATATACACAAGACTGTAAGCAGAACAAGCAGTTGTCAGCAGCAAAATATCCCAATGCTGTTTCGCGACTGATATGAAACTGCTTGTATGTTTTACAAACAAAACTGACACCAAGCATCATTCTCGGACTAGGACTTAGGCCTGTTCCGACTGGTTGACTGCCGCCTACAAGGCAGTACGATCTGTGGTCATGGGATATGTGACCAGCGCGTCTCCAATCCTTCCAGCCGCTATTGCCAATAGATGAATCTCAATGATGGCGCTACTCCTTTATCCAAACCTCACTTGACCTCACGAGGCTGAGTGGAACTGAGAGAAGAAAATGATCTGGATTACTTTGATACTGATACTAAGGACAATTTACAGTAAGTTTCGAGCAGTCTGGTGACATTACAAGTTTGCCATCACAGAAACGAACCGACATTTTCCTTTTATTTGCATAGCACCAAGCAGTCGCCAAAAGTTAAAGAAAATCATAATACACTACCAGCAATAATGTATGTTTGGCCACTCTTTGAGTACCATATTCCCGACTACGTACATCGTATTTAAAGTATTTCATGCAAATGTCACTGCGCAACAAGAAACTACGCTGCAAGAAATAGCAACGGAAGTAGCAGCAAGTCTTATACAAATTACCCAGAACCGCTCTTAGAAGAGGAACCGATGAACGTGTGCGTAACTCGCAAAGGACACGCTGATGTCTGAGTGTACGACGTGACAGAGAAGTACACCGGGTGGTCAGAAACATTCTGAAAGCACGTACGGAAAGGTGGGGCAAAGTGGCCATACTAACTGAATTTTCATGAAACTATGGCTACTAACAGAAGCTTGTGGCATATACATCTCATATCTACATGCTGTAAGATAACAGACAAAATATTTATAGCTAAGGTAAAAGTATATTTTATAACACACACAAACGTTTGTTGAAATGCTTACGTTGTGGCTACTTTTCTCTAAATAATGATGTAAAAGGCTAGTTCTTAGCCACCCTCCCCAAACAGACTGTTTAGTTTAAAAAAGTGGGTAGACTTGTAGTTTTTATTACAACATTTATTTTTATTAGGTGAAAAATAATACAAATGAGAAACTTTTTGGCACAAAAAGGCTAACAAATGAGAAGTATTAATTATTCTAATGATGTGAATAGAGAAATCAGCGACTAACTATGGCTTACTACTCCAGTCTAATTTATTCGCAATTTATCCACTCATAAACCATATTAAGTAATGTACAAAATTCGCAAGTGAAGTTGTCATCGTCCTCACCCTATCGAGCGCACAGTTCATGAGCCCTGCTTTTACAGCTCCGATATCTTATCCAGCCTTCATTTTCTTCAGCTCCAGTATCCAGTAAACGCTTCCTTACAATAAAAGCAATCTGTGTCACTTTCCTCATCAGTGGAATTTTCTTCTTCCACTTCCTCTTGGATAAGTTTCTTCTTAGCAGAAACTCTTTTAGCGTTTTGTCCACTTTTATTTTCTTACTTTGATTTTGTGCTGCCTTACATTGTAGAATATTGGCCTTATCTCTTTGTTTTTCTTTGAACTTCTTTTTTTCATTAAAAGCTCTTCATTTTTCTTTCTTTTAGCTTCGGCCAACAAATTTTTAAAAGGGCTTGAAGTAATTGTGCAGTCTTTCCTTTTTTTCCGAATTTGTCTTTGAAGCACACTTTGTTTCTTAGGACAAGGTTTTATACCCTTTAGGCTTATGTAAGCTTATGTAGTCGAATTAAGTCGGGTGATGTTGAGGGAATTAGATTAGGAAATGAGACACTTAAAGTAGTAAAGGAGTTTTGCCATTTGGGGAGCAAAATAACTGATGATGGTCGAAGTACAGAGGATATAAAATGTAGACTGGCAATGGCAAGGAAAGTGTTTCTGAAGAAGAGAAATTTGTTAACATCGAGTATAGATTTCAGTGTCAGGAAGTCTTTTCTAAAAGTATTTGTATGGAGTGTAGCCATGTATGGAAGTGAAACATGGACGATAAATAGTTTGGACAAGAAGAGAATAGAAGTTTTCGATATCTGGTGCTACAGAAGAATGCTGAAGATTAGATGGGTAGATTAGATAACTAATGAGGAAGTATTGAATAGGATTGGGGAGAAGAGAAGTTTGTGGCACAACTTGACAAGAAGGGATCGGTTGGTAGGACATGTTCTGAGGCATCAAGGGATCACCAATTTAGTATTGGAGGGTAGCGTGGAGGGTAAAAAACGTAGAGATAGACCAAGAGATGAATACAGCAAGCTGATTCAGAAGGATGTATGTTGCGGTAGGTACTGGTAGATGAAGAAGCTTGCACAGGATAGAGTAGCATGGAGAGCTGCATTTAACCAGTTTCAGTACTGAAGACCACAACAACAACAGGCTTATGGTTCAAATGATTCTGAGCACTTTGGGACTCAACTGCTGTGGTCATTAGTCCCCTAGAACTTAGAACTACTTAAACCTAACTAACCTAAGGACATCACACACATCCATGCCTGAGGCAGGATTCGAACCTGCGACCGTAGCAGTCGCACGGTTCCGGATGGCGCTAACAGGCTTATGTGGAACCCACATGTTGAATACTCAGAGAGATGTTCTTCATTGGTCTGTCGCTGAGGGGAAACTTCTCTTGGAGAAGGCTTATGTCGTGTAATCTGAAGTCAGCCTGCATTTGAAGAAATGTACGAGTAGGCCTTTTTGAAGAAGACAATAGTTTGGCGTCCAGAGGGACCACTTGCAGAAGACTCAGCATTTTCGCAATGAGAAGGATCAATATTTGGACAAGGCACAATATTAGTGTCCTTATCCAAAGGAATATCAGTAACCTTAGCTGTAGTACAGTCTTCATCGGTAAGCACGTTAGGGTCTAGAGGGAAAATTACACACACTCTAAAGCCATTGCTTGCTGTCGTTGGAACGACTGCACGAAGAAACGCTTCACCCAAGCGTGCACTTATTTGAAACTGTGTAATAGCTTGTGTGTAGAAGGTTTTAAAAGGAGACATGAACACCACATCCGAAGGTTGGAGCTTGTGGCTACAATGTGGGGGCAAACACATAAGAGTTCTACGATTTTCTCTGGCCTGATCAAAAAAACCTATGTTCTTAATACGGGTAGAGTTGGATCTTTATCAGTTCGCTTTGTATGTTTTAAAAATGTTTAAATCAGTCGAATAAACTTTCACTCTGCACCCAACCGCTAGGATGGCAGCAAATTAAGTTCCTGAAGCAGCCATTTTTTTTTTAAAATTCAACCCTCAGTCTTCGCCTAGGGAAGATTACAAAAAGGGGAATGAAATTTCTTCCTGCAGGTGTGCACACTTCAGAAATCGACAGCAAAACTCTATCAGCTAAAGTAGCTGCTCCGATTTGTCGTCTTCTTTTGCCGGCCGTTGTGGCCGAGCGGTTCTAGACGCTTCAGTCCGGAACCGCGATGCTGCTACGGTGGCAGATTCGAATCCTGCCTTGGGCATGGGTGTGTGTGATGTCCTTAGCTTAGTTAGGTTTAATTAGTTCTAAGTCTAGGGGGCTGATGACCTCAGATGTTAAGTCCTATAGAGCTCAGAGCCATCTGAACCATTTTCATCGTCTTATTTAGAGTGGAAACACTTTGCTGTTCTTGGACTGAATTGTCAGAAGACCGGTTTCATCTACATTACAAATACAATGAGCAGGATGAAATGGTTTATCTTGGAATGTTTTAAGAATATCAGATATGTTGTTTACGTTCACCTTGTTAAACGGTTGTGCTCTAACCATAGAGTCTGCCTTCCTAAGGCTAATATTAGGATGCCTTTCTCTAAAGCACGCCACCCGGTCTTTGCTTGCCATTTCAAACTCTTCGTTGAAACGATGTGGTATTTCGTTACGCTCAGCCTACTGGAATGCTAATTGCCATAGGTCATTCAGTGTAATTGCATAAAACCACTTTTCCATTTCGAAAATATAATTAAGGATTTCTTGCTCTTGTTCTTCACTGAAGACTGCCCTTAACTTGGCCATAACAATTTTACTGCCAACTGCAACCCTATTTTTCCTTAGAACTCTTCGTTTTAGCGTATTACAATTGGATATGAAACTGTTTTGCTGTTGCTGAAAAAGGCGTGTTATTATTCTTTACTACTTCAATTGCCTTTTGCATCACAACAGGGTCCCATGCTTTCCGGATGTATTTTCTTGGCATACTGAAGCTCTTGGAAACCCTTGCAGAAGAGCCTAATAACGGATATTATATTTGTGTGTAAAACGATTTTAAATATTTTAGCTTCAGTTGTTGTACCATTAATTGAATATGGAATTAGCTAATTTTCATTGGGGTAAACAATTTGAAAACGAGCTGTTGGGAATAGTGGCCATTCGCACTTGATCACTTTCCCACATGTAGTGTGGTCAGTTTTCACGATGGGAAACCATGTCTGTCTTAGTGACTCAAATATGAAACAATACAACCGAGGGAAACGACAGTGACTTGTATTTGTCCGCATTGCGTGAAGCGTGACGTTGCACAAACCTATTGTACTACATAAAAGTGAAGCAAATGAAGTTCTATGAGTGAATTACCTTACATCAAACGATCGAGAGACCGAAACGTTTTCACACAGAGATAACAGAGTAAGCTTCATTTATCAGTGTCATGACAATGCTAATGGTATCAAATGGCTCTGAGCACTATGGGACTTAACATCTGTGGTCATCAGTCCCCTAGAATTTAGAACTACTTAAACCTGACTAACCTAAGGGCATCACACACATCCATGCCCGAGGCAAATGGTACCAATTACACTCGTTTTAGCCACTTTTTCGTAGGAAGCAGCACTGTTGAGGACATCAGATAAGGCAGTTGCCACTTTTCCAACTAGCCACTTTCCCCTTTTTTCCCTTAAGGTGTTGCAGGATAGGATATGCTGAGAAATAACTCTTCAGTAAGAAATTCGATACGTTGCGCCATTTCCGAGTTAACTAGCATTGTATTCAACCAGTCGGGTCACTGTGCTAGCAAATTCAAGCGGCCCGCCAGAGACGGTGTCGCGAAACGTGTACTCCCCTTTGTTTTCTAAAACAGATCATGAGAGAGATAAAAATTGTACCTAGGATGGTAGTAAGGATCGAACCCGAATAAAAGTCTCGTACGCTATTATTTACGCTATAGGAACAACTAACACTAATTGTACCTGGCTTTTCAAACCGTTTCTGATCACCCTGTATATATCTATGTCACGTGTTGCACCTAAACATCAGGTTCATCTACAAACAACAAAAGAACTGGACAACAGAAATGACTTTCTTTAGGAAGTATGGTCACTCATACACTCTAAAGTAACTGTAGCACGTAAGTGCTGATTTAAAAATTTACTGGCTTCATAAAAAATGTGAGGCATAGCTCTGGAATGCGTGATGAGGAAAGGTATAGAACTGAAGGAAATATACTAAGGGAGAAACATGGCAGATCCGAGTTTAAAATCTCACCAACATTGGTCACGTGTTAGTCGGAGTATGAGATGAAAAGGGGAAAGGCGAGGGAAAAGATCAGACGTGAGTTGTTAAAAGGGAAGATCCCGAAATTCACTAACAGTGATTTAGGAAAACCACGTCAAAGCTAAGAATAAAGTGGATCGTTTATTACTAAAAACGATAACTCCTCAAAAACTGAAAGTGAAGATTTTGACGTTTTCGGTTTTGAGTCTCGCAGCGGCACTTATCGATATGTGATGAGAGCGGTCAAAATCCGTGTTCCTCTTATCGATATGTGGTGATAGCGGTCGAAAAACGAGTTGCTCTTATCGATACGTGATGAGAGCGGCCAAAAACCGTGTTGCTATTATCGATTCATGATGAGAGCGGTCAAAAGCTTTGTTACTGTCATCGATATGTGGTGAGAGCAGTCAAATCCGTATTCCTCTTATCGATATGTGATGAGAGCGGTCGAAAAGCGTGTTGCTCTTATCGATACGAGATGAGAGCGGACTAAAGCTGTGTTGCTCTTATCGATACGTGATGGGAACGGTCAAAAACAGTGTTCTTCTCATCGATACATCATGAGAGCGGACAAAAGCAGTGTTGCTCTTATCGATACGTGATGAGAGCGGCAAAAAACCGTGTTGCTACTATCGATTCATGATGAGAGTGGTCCAAAGCCTTGTTACTGTCATCAATATGTGATAAGAGCGGTCAAAAGCCGTGTTACTGTACCATGGAGCTATGTTCTTCGCCAGGGCACAGTAAAGTAAGGATTTAACGCCGCATGGCGGATGGCAGAGAGAGAGAGAGAGAGAGAGAGAGAGAGAGAGAGAGAGAGGGTGGAATGTGGGAGGGGGGGGGGGGGGGGTGAGTGGCTAGCGCTCTTGTTTGGTACATCGCCTGGTGTGGAAGAGTGCCGAGGCGCCAAGCATGGTCGGATTTTACGGGCTGTTAATCAGGGTGTAGTGCTAATGAGGAACAGTAGTCAAGAGCGTGTTCGGTCACCAGCACTCAAGGTTTCTGCCTGGCAAGGTTTAAACTTGGCGGTAGATTGCTGAGGCGTATTCACTGTTGATTTACGTCCGTCTCATCTGTACAGGAAGACTGTGGAATGTGGTGAGGCTTCATTTGCTGGTATGAGCCAGTGCGTTTTGTTCTGTGAGGAACCTGTTTTCATTGTGCTGTGCCTGGCCGTGCTTTGGCGATGTTAGAAGTATTTATGTTAAACGTATTTAATAAAGTGGTTTTCCTTCTGGTGAAACCAGTTTGTATTCTGGTCAGTTTCCAGAAGTCTATTACAGTAATGTACGAGCCAACTAGACACTGATGTTACTATGTCCAGTATGTTGCCAACCACAACTTAATTAGTAATTTTAATGTTCACTGGGTGATTATATTTCTTCTGTATTTAAGTGTAGGGCACATGTACATCCTTCCTACCTCTATGTTTTAGTCAAGTGGTCTATTGGCTCTAGAGATATTTCTAACTTATAAAGCACACACACCACCTGCACGGAGCTGAGCCTAATTTTGTGTTGACTGGGTGTCCTTACTACAGAGGAGCTGACGATGAATTGTTATTACTATCGAAACCCGCCTGTCAATGCTGCTAGTAATCGAGTATTTAAACCTGTAATTGAAGTGTGTTACTTTAGTCATGTATCGTTTTTAAAACAGCCTTGACAAAGGTAATTGCTTAGTTCAAGCTGTAACCTCAATGGTCAAGATCTTAAATATAATTTTTTAATTTCGTTTCACTTAATCGTTGGTTCAGAGTGCTTGCTTTAAACTGTTTTAAATGGGCTGGGATATGGCTTTTAAGTGATTGTGCCAAATTTCATTTCTGGGGACCTCTGGGAAACAAAAGCAGTTCTTGTATTTAATCCTTACTTTACTGGAGCCCAGTACCTACGGCTATTCTACTCCATGCACCTGCGACCATAGTAGACATCCTTCCCCATCTGATTTATTGAAGCATAGTCACATTAATAGGATCTAAAGCGGAACGCCGTCTGTTCCATGCCGATTGTAGAGAACGGTCTGAAATTTGCACTTGTTTCTAATAGCGGACAAATGCAGGAGTTTCCTAGCTAGAGAAGTAAGTGTGTGACAGGCTCGACAGATGATTTTAAGAAGAGCAGATCAGAGTTTAATGCTTCACTGCTCTTCAACCCCAGTCGTTGGCTCAAGCACGGCACCATTGCGTTTGAGGACATAATATTCAAGAGAAACCTCAAATGCTTGGAACTAGACTCCATGGCATTTAACCAAGTGAGACACACCGAAAGTTGCAGCTCTTCAGAAAATAACACAGTCACATTATAATTTTCAGCCTCATGGCGTATTCTGCAGTTCTAACTGCAGAACGTTCATACCGCATTCAAATACAAGAAAGTTATAGAAGAATAGCGTCATCTTATTTGTGTGTCTCACATATTTTTTTGTCCTCCACATTTTTGTGTCCGCCAATATCCGATAGCAACCATAAAGATTTTAGAGATGTTTATGCACTCCTTAGATAATTTAACTAAGACATCTACAAAAGAACGAAATATTTATCATCTCTGTCACTTTTTTTCGACAATATGCGATTCTAATACATTCTATCAGAGACAGCAAAGGACTTGGAAGAGCAGTTGAACGGAATGGACAGTGTCTTGAAAGGAGGATACAAGATGAACATCGACAAAAGCAAAACGAGGATAATGGAATGTAGTCGAATTAACTCGGGTGATGCTGAGGGAATTAGATTAGGAAATGAGACACTTAAAGTAGTAAAGGAGTTTTGCTATTTGGGGAGCAAAATAGCTGATGATGGTTGAAGTAGAGAAGATATAAAATGTAGACTGGCAATGGCAAGGAAAGCGTTTCTGAAGAAGAGAAATTTGTTAACATCGAGTATAGATTTCAGTGTCAGGAAGTCGTTTCTGAAAGTATTTGTATGGAGTGTAGCCATATATGGAACTGAAACGTCGACGATAAATAGTTTAGACAGAAGATAATAGATGCCTTCGAAATCTGCTGCTATAGAAGAATGCTGAAGATTACATCGGTAGATCACATAACTAAATATAACTGTAAATATATTCGCCGCTATCGTTTAGGAGTATTATATAATTTTTCTGCGTTTCATCTGTTACATGTACTTTTTAAAGTGCTGTAGTTGTTATCCTTATAAGTGGTAACTGTCACTCCGGGTTCTGATTTTCAAAAAAAGATCCTGCATCGTTATGAAGCCAAAAGTTTGAACTCCGTAAAAAATCTGTATGATTAAGATTCTTGGCCATTATTATACGTGACGACTCACAGTGACTATATACTGCTGAACTACCTTTCATTTTCCCAGGCAGATAATTAGAATCGATTTACGAAGGCAACAATCACTTGTTGTTAAGCATTCTCTTTCTGTCGTCATTGTAATTTTCATACCGCACGACAACGAGTCCTTTGAATAAATGTCATCACTCTCGTCCCAGTAAAACAGTCCAAGTTTATTTGTGGCCTCAGATTTCATTCATGCCTCCCCTACATTTTTGTCATTGGTTCCTGCCCTCAGCTATCGATTTTATTGCCCATTGTTCCTCCCTTTCTTTCGATTACCGAGAACGTTTCCTTATGTATATTTATTACATATACCCAGTATTCTTCTCTGTCATAAAGTTCACACCTTATATTATCTTCATCTATGGAATTGATACAGTGACTTTGCATTTTCCCCGTACCTTTTTTGTAGCGTTACTGACGTCCGAATGATATTCATAGCTCACAAATTCAACACCATATTTCTTGTTTTAACCTAAGGGTTGAACACTAATAGACAATGAAAACGATTATTTATCTTTCTGTTCACGTCTGTATATTTTCTACATGGGATCCGTGTATACGCCAGAGCAATGGCTGCATGCAGATTAACTTTAATTTAGTTACCTTGCTCATGCTGAGTGAGGAAGGGTAGACTGTATTTATTTAGCATACATACATACATTAATCCTTGTTACATAGGTCATGAATACGACATTTCGTACTGATGCAGAACGTGTCACTTTAACATAAGTTTTCTTTACACAAAATAATTAATTTTTTTCCAGTTACTACTTCATATCTAAAGATTCATCTATTGAGTAGAAGGAGTTGTCATTCAGAAATTCTTTTAATTTGTTTTTAAATGTTGGTTGGCTATCTGTCAGACTGTTAATACTATCTGGCAAATGACCAAAGATTTTTGTGGCAGCATAATTCATCCCTTTCTTCTAATGTTATAGCTATGCACTTCGCTGTTATTTTTCACATGGGATGGGTTATTAATGACAAATTTCATTAATGAATATATATATTGCGAAGGTATTGTGAATATCCTGAGTTCGTTACATATATGTCTGCGAGGTGATCTTGAGTGGGTTCTAGCTATTATTCTGATTACACACTTCTGTGCAATGAATACTTTCTCTTTTAATGACGAATTGCCCCAAAATATGATGCCATATGAAAGCAGTGAATAAAAGCAGGCATGTTTATCACCAAAATATGCAATAACCCTAATAGCATGAGTAGCTGAAGCTAACAATTTCATGTGTTTCTCCCAATACAGTTTCTCATCAGTGCTCCCTGCCGCCGTTGGATAAGCAGCTGCAGCAGCAAGTCGTATAACCCTAGCTTACTTATTTCTTAGATAGTTTAATTAATTTCTTTGCGTGTTTTTGGGTACTTTCATTGATCAATTCATATATTTCGGGCGTATTATAGTATTTGAGGGTTGTAGCATCGCGCCTTAGTACCTGAATAGTGTACATTCGCGTAGTCGTCTGTCTTCTGTTTTTGTTTTGAACAGCCAGTGTCGGTTGGTCACAGCCATTGTGCTCCCTGCCGCCGTTGGATAAGCAGCTGCAGCAGCAAGTCGTATAACCCTAGCTTACTTATTTGTTAGATAGTTTAATTAATTTCTTTGCGTTTTTTTGGGTACTTGAATTGTTTAATTCATATATTTCGGGCGTATTATAGTATTTGACAGTTGTAGCATCGCGCTTTAGTGTTTACTTCGTAGATTCTTATTTAAATTGCGTGTGAGTTTCGTATAGGAGGTGCAATTTCGAGTTTTAGTTACTGTAATCGTAAATTCAGCAGATTGTAGCACAGTCATTAGGCATTTGTACAGGTTAGTTGATACATTCTTTGCGTGTTTCGCTTGCGTTATCTAGGCACGGACTCGTGTTTCAGTAACTGTTGTTCAACATCGATTAGAATGGACAGGGACTGCGATTGCTGTGTTCGGATGAGGGCTGACTTGGCATCCCTTCGCTCACAGCTGCAATCGGCGCTGACTTCGGTCGCGCAGCTTGAGGCTCTTGCCAATGGGCACCACTGTGGGGAGCCGGACTTGGGTATCACGGGGATTTCAACCTCGTCCCGTCTGTCCCCAGATCGGTCTGCCACTGTGGTTGCCCCGGTTGCTGCCCGCAGTGGGGCCGAGCCCTCGCCTGTGGTTGATTGGGAGGTCGTTCCAAGGCGTGGCAGGCAGTGAAAGGCGTCCCCGGAGGCTGATCAGAAAGCCTCCCCGGTGCGTCTGACAAACCGGTTTCAGGCACTGTCTCTGGCTGAGCCAGATGCAGCTGCCTGCCCTGTTTCAGAGGATCATTCTCAGCCTTCAAGGTCCGGGCAATCGCAGAGGGTGGGCTTACTGGTAGTTGGGAGCTCCAATGCTAGGCGCGTAATGGGGCCCCTTAGGGATACGGCGGCTAAGGAGGGGAAGAAATCCAGTGTGCACTCCGTGTGCATTCCGGGAGGAGTCATTCATGATGTGGAAAGGGTCCTTCCGGATGCCATGAAGAGCACAGGGTGCAGCCAGCTGCAGGTGATGGCGCATGTCGGCACTAATGACGTGTGTCGCTTTGGATCTGAGGAAATTCTCTCTGGATTCCATCGGCTATCTGATTTGGCAAAGGCTGCCGGTCTTGCTTACGAGATGAAGGCAGAGCTCACCATCTGCAGCATCGTTGACAGAACCGACTGCGGACCTTTGGTGCAGAGCCGGGTGGAGGGTCTGAATCAGAGGCTCAGACGGTTTTGCGACCGTATTGGCTGCAGATTCCTTGACTTGCGCCATATGGTGGTGGGGTTTCGGGTTCCGCTGAATAGGTCAGGAGTTCACTACACTCAGCTGGCGGCTACACGGGTAGCGGAGGATGTGTGGCGTGGACTGGGCGGTTTTTTAGGTTAGAAGGCCTCGGGAAAGTGCGGGATGGGCTGCAATGTCAAAGGGTGCTTGGCAATTACAGGACGTGCTTGGATCAAGGAACAGTCGGAATTTTAGTTGTAAATTGTTGTAGTTGCGCTGGAAAAGTCCCTGAGCTTCAAGCGCTAATAGAAAGCACAGAAGCTGATATCGTTATAGGTACAGAAAGCTGGCTAAAGCCTGAAATAAGTTCTGCAGAAATTTTTACGAAGTCTCAGACGGTGTTGAGGAAGGATAGATAAGGCAGAATTGGTGGTGGAGTGTTTGTGTCTGTCAGTAGTGGTTTATCTTGTAGTGAAGTCGAAGTAGATACTCCGTGCGAATTGGTGTGGGTGGAGGTTATACTTAACAGCCGAATTAAGTTAATAATTGGCTCCTTCTACCGACCCCCAGACTCCGATGATACAGATGCGGAACAGTTCAGAGAAAGTTTGAGTCTCGTAACAAATAAATACCCCACTCATACGGTTATAGTTGGTGGGGACTTCAACCTACCCTCGGTATGTTGGCAAAAATCCTTGTTCAAAACCGGTGGTAGGCAGAAAACGTCATCCGAGATTGTCCTAAATGCTTTCTTCGAAAATTATTTCGAGCAGTTAGTCCACGAACCCACGCGAATTGTAAATGGTTGCGAAAACACACTTGACCTCTTAGCCACAAACAATCCAGAGCTGATAGAGAGCATCATGACTGATACAGGGATTAGTGATCACAAGGTCATTGTAGCTAGGCTCAATACCATTTCTTCCAAATCCATCAGAAACAAACGCAAATTAATTTTATTTAAAAAAGCGGATAAAGTGCCACTAGAAGCCTTCCTAAAAGACAATTTCCATTCCTTCCGAACTGACTATGCGAATGTAGACGAGATGTGGCTCAAATTCAAAGATATAGTAGCAACAGCAATTGAGATATTCATACCTCATAAATTGGTAAGAGATGGAACGGATCCCCCGTGGTACACAAAAAAGGTCCGAACACTGTTGCAGAGGCAACGGAAAAAGCATGCGAAGTTCAGAAGAACGCGAAATCCCGAAGATGGGCTAAAATTTACAGACGCGCGAAATTTGGCACGTACTTCGATGCGAGATGCCTTTAATAGGTTCCACAACGAAACATTGTCTCGAAATTTGGTAGAAAATCCGAAGAAATTCTGGTCGTATGTAAAGTACACAAGCGGCAAGAGGCAGTCAAAACCTTCGCTGCGCAGTGCCGATGGTACTGTTATCGACGACTGTGCCGCTAAAGCGGAGTTATTGAACGCAGTTTTCCGAAATTCCTTCACCAGGGAAGACGAATGGAATATTCCAGAATTTGAAACACGAACATTTGCTAGCATGAGTCTCTTAGAAGTAGATACCTTAGGGGTTGCGAAGCAACTCAAATCGCTTGATACGGGCAAGTCTTCATGTCCAGATTGTATACCGATTATGTTCCTTTCAGATTACGCTGATACTATAGCTCCCTACTTAGCACTCATATACAACCGCTCGCTCACCGATAAATCTGTACCTACAGATTAGAAAATTGCGCAGGTCGCACCAGTGTTCAAGAAGGGTAGTAGGAGTAATCCATTTAACTACAGACCTATATCATTGACGTCGGTTTGCAGTAGGGTTTTGGAGCATATACTGTATTCAAACATTATGAATCACCTCGAGGGGAACGATCTATTGACACGTAATCAGCATGGCTTCAGAAAACATCGCTCTTGTGCAACGCAGCTAGCTCTTTATTCGTACGAAGTAATGGCCGCTATCGACAGGGGATCTCAAGTTGATTCCGTATTTCTAGATTTCCGGAAAGCTTTTGACACCGTTCCTCACAAGCGACTTCTAATCAAGCTGCGGAGCTATGGGGTATCGTCTCAGTTGTGCGACTGGATTCGTGATTTCCTGTCAGGAAGGTCGCAGTTCGTAGTAACAGACGGCAAATCATCGAGTAAAACTAAAGTGATATCAGGTGTTCCCCAGGGAAGCGTCCTGGGACCTCTACTGTTCCTGATCTATATAAATGACCTGGGTGACAATCTGAGCAGTTCTCTTAGACTGTTCGCAGGTGATGCTGTAATTTACCGTCTAGTAAGGTCATCCGAAGACCAGTATCAGTTGCAAAGCGATTTAGAAAAGATTGCTGTATGGTGTGTCAGGTGGCAGTTGACGCTAAATAACGAAGAGTGTGAGATAATCCACATGAGTTCCAAAAGAAATCCGTTGGAATTCGATTACTCGATAAATAGTACAATTCTCAAGGCTGTCAATTCAACTAAGTACCTGGGTGTTAAAATTACGAACAACTTCAGTTGGAAGGACCACATAGATAATATTGTCGGGAAGGCGAGCCAAAGGTTCCATTTCATTGGCAGGACACTTAGAAGATGCAACAAGTCCACTAAAGAGACAGCTTACACTACACTCGTTGGTCCTCTGTTAGAATACTGCTGCGCGGTATGGGATCCTTACCAGGTGGGATTGACGGAGGACATCGAAAGGGTGCAAAAAAGGGCAGCTCGTTTTGTATTATCACGTAATAGGGAAGAGAGTGTGGCATATATGATACACGAGTTGGGATGGAAGTCATTACAGCAAAGACGTTTTTCGTCGCGGCGAGACCTTTTTACGAAATTTCAGTCACCAACTTTCTCTTCCGAATGCGAAAATATTTTGTTGAGCCCAATCTACATAGGTAGGAATGATCATCAAAATAAAATAAGAGAAATCAGAGCTCGAACAGAAAGGTTTAGGTGTTCGTTTTTCCCGCTCGCTGTTCGGGAGTGGAATAGTAGAGAGATAGTATGATTGTGGTTCGATGAACCCTCTGTCAAGCACTTAAATGTGAATTGCAGAGTAGTCATGTAGATGTAGATGTAGATGTAGATGTACCCAGAAACTTTGAGTATTCTGGCTTAGCAACAGACTTCTGTTCATAGTCTATGTTTATCAATGGTGTTATGTCATTTGCTAAACAGAATTGTATAAACTGTGTTTTCTCAAAGTTTTGTGAGACTCCATTTGCAGAGAACCACTTAATAATTTTCTGATAGACATTATTTACAATTTCCACAGCTGATTCTTGCTTGTTGGGCTTGATTACTATACTTGTATCATCAGCAAAAAGAACTAGCTTTGCATCTTCATGAATATAGAGTTATAAGTCGTATATACATATTAAGAACAATGAGGGACACAAGACTGAACCCTGTGGGACATGATTCATGATACCTCACCGGTTAGAGGGCTTTGCTGGTTTTTGCAGACTATCTGTACTGTTAATTTCGACCTTCAGCATTCTTACAGTTAAGTATGAATTAAACCATTTATGCACTGTCACACTCATACAACAATACTTAAGTTTATCTAGAAGAATTTCATGATTCACACAATCAAAAGCCTTTGAGAGATCACAAATTATCCCAATGGGCGATGTTTGGTTATTCAGTGCAGAGAGAGCATATGTAGAATTTTCTGTTGAAAACCCTTTCTGAAAACCAAATTGACATTTTGTTAGTACTTATTTTTCACACATATGTGACACTACTCTTGAATACATTACTTTTTCAGGAATTTTGGATAAAGCTGTCAGACGTGAGATTGGGCAGTAGTTGTTAGCATCACACCTATCCCCTTTTTTATGCAATGGTTTAACAATAGCATATTTCAGTCTATCTGGAAAAATGCCCTGTTTCAGTGAGCTTCTGCATACGTGGCTAAGAATCCTACTTATTTGTTGTTAGTACTCTTTTGGAAATGCCATCAATTCCATGTGAGCCTTTACTTTTGAGTGAATTTATTATTTTCCTAATTTCAGTAGGAGAGGTGGGTTGAATTTCAATTTTATCAAATTGCTTAGGTACTGCCTCTTCCATGTATTGCCTTACATTTTATAGTGAATAACTGGATACTATTTTCTCTACAACACTTAAAAAATGATTAAAATGTCTTCTACTTCTTACTTCTTTAAACAAACTTTCCATTGTGTACATACGATAGAAATACAGTCTTCCTGTGCTTTCAGTTGCCCTGTTTCCCTTTTAACAATATTCCAAATTGCTTTAATTTTATTATCAGATTTGCTAATCTCAGACATAACGCACATACTTCTGGACTTTTTAATAACTTATCATAAAACAGTGCAGTAGTTTTTATGTTTCACTGTTTTGGGATCATTACATCTCCTAGCTATGAGTTCCATTTTCCTTTTCTGTTCACAAGATATTTTTATCTCTTTAGTAAGCCATGGCTTTTCACATGGTTTCTTACAGTTATATTTTACGGTTTTCTTAGGGAAACTGTATTCAAATATACTCACAAGGGTATCGTGAGACACATTAAATTTTAAATTAGCATCATGTCCCTTGTGCACCTCATCCCACGCTAACTGTTGCAAGATTTCTCTAATATTTTGAATCGTAAAATCGTCAGCTTGAATAAAGATAATTTACTAGCAAGATCACATTTGTAAAATTATTATTTATGAAGACCAGTTTCGGTAAACTGGGATACCATCATTTGACCTATGAATAGCTTACATGAAGTGTAAAATATATTACATTATGAAAGCTAGAGTACATATCATTAACAGAATAGATAGATTGAATAATTGTTACACTTACCTCAGTACAGGTTAAAACATGTTGCCAGTTTGAGCTCTAAATGTACTCCATATCTTAAATAGCTGACCAGCTGAAGTAAGATGCATTAGTATGTCAAACTTAAAACCACTACATAAAATATGTTTCAAGTAACAACTAGTATTTACAATATGTTTCGACAAGTGCTTCCGACCCATACTATAGATTACAGGGTACATCACCGATGCAAGGGCACCTCTGAACTGATGCACAGCGAAAGTTACTAGAGAACATGTTGACGTTTAGGGCTGCATTCTTGTCGGAATTATTTTTGTCGTGTTATTTTTGATCCATGTTTATATAGAATAAATTCTCATGTCGCTTGTATGTTCAGATTGTAACGAAAACCAGTTTACTTTCGTGTTCAATTCAGAACTGCATGGTAATAGGGTGTTCTGATTACCACATCCGTGAATGCATGTGGCAGTTAGACTGTTTCCCCCTCAAATAAAAACTGGAAAAACGACTGCACTTCAGTTATTTTCTGTCTATGTTGTAAACAGCCATTGTTCCATTGTTGATACCGTAATTGTTGTGTGCTACTTAAACGATCCACGTAGGGTTAGCTGTCTTGTACACAATCTTCTGGAACGTTACTATATCTTTCACAAAAAATGCGCAATTGTCTATTCGTTGCATTGAAATATTTTCTTCCTTGGAATTTACAACCACGTGGCTTTCTATGTTTGAACCAGCACTGGGTTTCCTCACGGTACCTGGACTCACTAGCAAATGGACAAGTTTTGCTTCGCCACTTATTCTTTTGCTGTTTTCCTTAACATTTTTGTAGCTATCCAGCAAGTCTACATGTGGCAGTTTGCTGATGTACGCACTTTGGAGCAACTACGTCATCAGTCTCTACAACATAAATTTCGTTATTATTTGCTTGGATTTCAAATTTCTTCTTCTGAGCGCTTAGTTTCATACCACACTGATGGTAAATTCATTGTCTTGCACCGATTTCGTGTACAAGATGAAGCCCATTACAGAGTTCTGCATTAATGGAACAGCATTCCTCGCCAACACTAAGAGTCTGTTTCTCTCAGAAATTTTTTAATGAAATTGTCCTTTCCTTTGTGAAAACACTTCCGTTGACGTTAGAATATCTGAGTCAGATTTCGTTATCAGAGCATAATACCTGAAAATTGGCTGAATATTAGGGTAAAACGTGACCTGCACAGGATTTTTAGATTCTGAAGGCTCTGACAGTTGACGCAAAAAGTAATAATAAATGATAATATTCTTCTCGGGTCTGCTGCCGGATCATAACGTCATCTTGACACAATATTTCAGCTATCCAACTGGCCGCCATCTTCAGGTGAGAGTGCTGGTACACTATCTCGCCAAATCTCTCCAGTTCTGGCGAGATCGTGTCAAGATGACGTTATGATCCGGATGCACACCCGAGAAGAATATTATCAGTTATTACGCTGGGAAAGCCTTCGTAACGACGCAGAAAGTAAATAAATGTTACATATTGCGCGTACATAGAAAGAGAAATCCTCTACTGCGCAATGATACTATTGATTATAAACTGCTGGAAACAGTATCTACCGCAAAATATCTAGGATTAACTATTCAGAGCGACCTTAAGGGAATGACTACACAAAACAAATGTAGGAAAATCAGATGTCAGACTGAGATTCATAAGAAGAAGGAGTCGCTTGTAAGGCGCTTGTTCGGTTTATTCTAGAGTATTATTCATTTGTACCAGGCGTGACTGATAGAAGAGATGGAGTTTCGTCACGGGATCGTATAGTCGTCGTGAGAACATTACCGAGGTGCTCAACAAACTGCGTTGGCTGACATTATTACAGAGGCGTTATGCATCAGGGAGAGGTTTACCATTGCAGTTCGAGAGAGCACATTCCGGTAAGAACCGAACATCATATTACTCCCTCTCACATACATCTCGTATAATGACCACGACGAGAAAATTCAAGAAATTAGAGCCAATACTGGGCATTGCCGACAATCATTCCTAACACCTTCCATTCGCGAGTAGATCAGGGTAAGGGGTGGGGTGATAAGTCGGGGTGGGGGGTGGGGGGTGGGGGGGGGAGGAAGAAATCAGGCAGTGGTACCGGAAGTGCCCTCCACCATACACCATTGGGTGACTTGCTGAGTGTGATGTAGATGTAGAATGTGTTTCAAAATTTTAATCTGACGTTTAAAAGCATTTTGTAAGATGACAGTAGGCTTTCAACTGACGGTGAAAATTTCTTTCACCACACGGATTCGTAATGACAACGAACGAGTCAAGTGCTAGCGCACAGATATTCTTCGGCTACGGAGACGGGCTGGGCATTACACCAGTTGAACATCTGCACTCCCACATGAAAGAGTAGTGCTGACAAAAGAAACGAAACTGCGGAGTTTGAAAGTGGAAAACTAATATCTCATCCATATCCGCAAAGCAAGGTTAGATGTTATCAGACAGGTGTGGAAAAAGGCCAGAGATCCCAAACATCCAGGATACATTATACAATATTTTTTCTAGGCTACGTTTTATTCCTGCCACTGTCATATTTAGCACACAGGCCTCATAATATCTCGAGCGTAAACAATGAACCACTTGACGTCTATACCACATTTCACAATGTCATTAATATGTCACCGTATGAGCCGTTTCTACACAGCTATCACGAGTATCGTAAGCGAAGTGACAAAAATCTATTCCCAGTGATAAATGGCTTCACAAAACTGTGTAATCATACACGTTTTGGGTTTCGCAACGATGACGGCATCGCTGCGTATAAACTGTTGACGTGTGTGCTTTAATATGCTGG
Organism: Schistocerca gregaria; assembly: GCF_023897955.1. Classification (NCBI taxonomy): domain Eukaryota; kingdom Metazoa; phylum Arthropoda; class Insecta; order Orthoptera; family Acrididae; genus Schistocerca; species Schistocerca gregaria. The sequence continues at coordinate 1,026,426,727 of NC_064920.1, forward strand.
TCGATGAAGCTACACATTTACGTAATTATATTGGGACGCGGCAGTAATTCTTCGGTGACAGGTTAATCGTTTCTACATTGGCGAAATTCCGACGTCTATGTGTGCTGCGTCTCACGCAACCGTCAGTATTGTAACGCAGCTTTAATTTTCACTTCGTACTTTGTCGCTAAAGGTGAACGTCGACGTAAAGTGACTATCCAGGATTGACGGATAGTTTTCCTGGCAGGCAGCTGTCAGAACGAAACGATAGAGTTGCGAAATTAAACCAGTCAGAAGGGAAGAAATTCGAAACATTTTTACCGTACAATTCATAGAATGAATTAAAAACGCCGATGCAGTAACGATAGTTGACAATATTTCTTTCTGTATGCATGTAAATCTTCTGACTCATTGAGACACGTAAATTATCTCTTAGAACTACGGTAGTGGAGTCAACGATCATGTAGTGGAAGTGATGCTGATATTAGTTTCGAAACACATAGACGCAGACACACACACACACACACACACACACACACACACACACACACACACACACACAAACACACACACGAACACCAAACAGATGAGTGCGCATGAGCGCACGCCCACAAGGACATACATTATTTCTACGAGGGGCGTTCGACAAATAATGGAACTTTCTTTTTCCTCAGGTAATTCATTGTGGGATATCGTGGAATATTCGTGCTTGAACTCCTGTACTTTTATGAAGTTCCGATAGATGGCAGCGATATACGTAGCATTCAAACTGGCGTCTGTAACGTAGCTGCGTTCCAAGCAGAGAGCTGTCATTGCGTATATTCTTGGCGCAGTACCAGAGCATCGCGGACATTCATAGGCGCTTGCAGAATATCGATGGAAACCTGGCACTGAACAGGAGCACAGTTAGTCGTCGTTGGGCGAGTTGTCTGTCATCCTGGCACAAGGTCGCGCAAACCTGTCCGTTCTCTCGTGTGCCTACCGACTGCATGCAGTTGTGACTCCTGCGATGCTGGAACGTGCGGACACTCTCATTCGAGATGATGGATGTATCACAATCAAAAACGTCGCCGCACAACAGGACTATTAAGAGCAACGAAAGGCCATCTGGACGGAACTGCTTGCGCTTTACGAGACTGATCGTACAAATTTTCTGTCGAAGATAGTCACAGGCGATGAAATATAGGCTCATCACTTCGAATCGGAAACAAAACGGCAGTTCATGGAGTAGCGCCACACCATCTTTCGTCCGAAGAAAAAGTTAAAAGCCATGTCTTAAGCCGGTAAAGTCATGGCGACGGTCTACTGGTATTTCGAAAGCGTTATAATGTTTGGTACCCCTTATAAGGGTGCAACTATCAACTCGGAAGTGTATTGTGCCCTCAAGAAACTGAAGAAACAACTGGAGCATGTTCGTCACCACAAAATTTTAAACGAACGTCTTCTTCTCCAAGATGGGATAGCAGTTCGATTTTACACAGAGTACGCGAAGGAACTTGCCCCCCTTCTTGCAGCGGTGTACCGTAGGTCTCTAGAAGAGCGAAGCGTTCCAAAGGATTGAAAAAGGGCACAGGTCATCCCCGTTTTCAAGAAGGGACGTCGAACAGATGTGCAGAACTATAGACCTGTATCTCTAACGTCGATCAGTTGTAGAATTTTGGAACACGTATTATGTTCGAGTATAATGTCTTTTCTGGAGACTAGAAATCTACTCTGTAGGAATCAGCATGGGTTTCGAAAAAGACGGTCGTGTGAAACCCAGCTCGCGCTATTCGTCCACGAGACTCAGAGGGCCTTAGACACGGGTTCACAGGTAGATGCCGTGTTTCTTGACTTCCGCAAGGCGTTTGACACAGTTCCCCACAGTCGTTTAATGAACAAAGTAAGAGCATACGGACTATCAGATCAATTGTGTGATTGGATTGAGGAGTTCCTAGATAACAGAACGCAGCATGTCATTCTCAATGGAGAGAAGTCTTCCGAAGTAAGAGTGATTTCAGGTGTGCCGCAGGGGAGTGTCATAGGACCGTTGTTATTCACAATATACATAAATGACCTGGTGGATGACATCGGAAGTTCACTGAGGCTTTTTGCAGATGATGCTGTGGTGTATCGAGAGGTTGCAACAATGGAAAATTGTACTGAAATGCAGGAGGATCTGCAGCGAATTGACGCATGGTGCACGGAATGGCAATTGAATCTCAATGTAGACAAGTGTAATGTGATGCGAATACATAGAAAGATAGGTCCCTTATCATTTAGCTACAAAATAGCAGGTCAGCAACTGGAAGCAGTTAATTCCATAAATTATCTGGGAGTACGCATTAGGAGTGATTTAAAATGGAATTATCATATAAAGTTGATCGTCGGTAAAGCAGATGCCAGATTGAGATTCATTGGAAGAATCCTAAGGAAATGCAGTCCGACAACAAAGGAAGTAGGTTACAGTACGTTTGTTCGCCCAGTGCTTGAATACTGCTCAGCAGTGTGGGGTCCGCACCAGGTAGGGTTGATAGAAGTGATAGAGAAGACCAACGGAGAGCAGCGCGCTTCGTTGCGGGATCGTTTGGTAATTGCGAGAGCGTTACGGAGATGATAGATAAACTCCAGTGGAGGACTCTGCAGGAGAGACGCTCAGTAGCTCGGTATGGGCTTTTGTTAAAGTTTCGAGAACATACTTTCACCGAAGAGTCAAGCAGTATATTGCTCCCTCCTACGTATATCTCGCGAAGAGACCATGAGGATAAAATCGGAGAGATTAGAGCCCACACAGAAGTATACCGACAATCCTTCTTTCCACGTACAATACGAGACTGGAATAGAAGGGAGAACCGATAGAGGTACTCGGGGTACTCTCCGCCACACACCGTCGGGTGGCTTGCGGAGTATGGATGTAGATGTAGATGTAGATGTAGAAGACAACGCAAGGCCTCATACAAATCTTGACACCCGTGAGGAGCTCGCTAAACTTTTTACTGACCTGTTCTCCCACTCCACCCTACAGTCTGAGTACCACTGCTTCCGACTTCTATCTGTTTGGCCCAATGAAGGATGCACACCGCTGGAAGCAGTAAATGGATGATGGGGAAGTTGTTGAAGCTATATATATATAGGGCTATAAAAGTATGGACTTGATCTTATACCACACTCCTTCGATGTAGTCGAGGCACATACCAGCTGCAAAGCATTTTTATTCATTACGTTAATTATTAAATGTAATTATGTACAATTCTTTCTAATTTTTTGTGGACCCACCCCTGACTAAGGTCATCTACACAAAACAAACTTGGCTTTATCTAGAATGAAATTTTCACTCTACAGCGGAGTGTGCGCTGATATGAAACTTCCTGGCAGATTAAAACTGTGTGCCGGACCCAGTTTCTATAAAGTTTGAAGGTAGGAGACGAGGTACTGGCAGAAGTAAATCTGTGAAGACGGGGCGTGAGTCGTGCTTAGGTAGCTCAGTTAGTAGAGCACTTGCCGGGGAAAGGCAAAGGTCTCGAATTCGAGTCTCGGTCCGGCACACAGTTTTAATCTCCCAGGAAGTTTCTTAGCTTTATCTGTTGGTTATTGTCTTTAAAAAATCGCGTAATTTGCTTCTATTCCGCTACTTGACGGTTACACTACACGATCAGGAAAGGTACTACAATGTCTTAATGTGAAGCATGTGAGCCTACATGGAGTTGTAAAACGGAAAAAGTGGAATCATAATTTAATCATGCAATGAAACTGAACATTTTCTAACAGTTAGGGCGAACAAACTGATTTCGCACACATACAGTTCCCGCTCAAGCCACTCACTTTGTCTACTGAATCACGGCTTCTGAATCAACAAGACACAGCGTGTGGAACGTACTGGTTGCTTAGGAGTACTTAAATTTAAGTTGCGGCTTAAAGTCGCACAGGAAGCCTGCGACTATTACGTAAATGCTAAACACGTCTTGTTCGTCACCTGTTGACCACCAATAAAGACAGACTGCTTGTTAAAACGTTATTCATTTACGGTTTCAGGCACAGCCCTTCATCACAATATCAGATAAAACTACTTAATACAGAATATAATGTCAGATGATTTCAGTCTGCACCAATGTTAACTTTCGAAATATGCGACACAATACACTGATATTTTTATGATAGGGAAAGGTAAAATAATGGAAGTTGGACGCGTACTGCGTGTGGGAGTGGCATAATGTGCTTGGTGAGTGACATAACGTATTCGGTGCTCCGTTGTCACAACCGATTAGAGGTCACTAAGACACTGCAGATAACGTGACAGCATGATGAAGGCCAAAATGAATAATCTGACCTGATTAAAATCTTTTACCCGTCTATTTTACATTTCAATTTTTTTCTTGCATTGTCAGTGTTATGACTGATTTGACGCGGCTTCCTCTCCTATAAGAGTTTCGTCACCTCTGAGTAGCAGTTACACGCAGTACCCTCAATTATTTGTTGAAATATTCCTATTCCTCTTTTCGTTTATAGTTTTTACCCTCTACAGCTCTCTTAAACACCAAAAACATTGTTCCTTGAAGTTTTCACACGAGTCCCGTCGTCCTGTTTCTTCTTCTCGTCAGTTTTTTTTCCACATATTCCTCTCCTCAACTGTTCTGAAGAGAACTTCCTCAATCATTACCTCATCAGTCCACCTAATTTTCAACATTATTTTGTAGCACCCCATCTCAAACGCTTCAATTCTGTTCTGTTCTGTTTTTTCCATAGTCCGTGATTCACTCCCGTACAATGCTGAGCTTCAAACGCATATTAAAAAAAAAAATTCTTCCACAAATTAAGATCAACGTTTGACACTGATAGACCTCTTTTGCCCAGAAATGTGCTGGTCTGTTTTTTGTGTCCTCATTGTTTCATTGATCAAGCATCGAAGATGGTATAATTTCTTCCTTTGGCTGCTTCATGTTACTTTATGTTGCATACCTATCTGACGTTACCTTAACACTATGACATTTTTACGTATGAGGTCAGTATCTAGATAGTCTACCAAAAACCTGAAGTGGTGAACTGTCTGAAAACTGAGTGAGAATATATACAGGGCCGGGTAACTTATAAAAAAGTTTCGTTCTACATACTTATCCTCCTGCCTGTTCTTTAAAATAAACAGTCTTTGTAGCAGAATTGAAATTTTCACTGTTTACTACAGTTTATATACGCAAATTGTTGATTTGTAATGTCAAACAGAGGGATCTTGTATGGAAAACAAAGAAAGCAGTACATATTTATCATACAGTGCTAGAAAACGCAATTTCCTCAACAAAAAGGTAAAATTTAAAAACGAATCCCAGAACAAAGGTATATGAAATGCTGCTGCAATACCTTGTCGAATTTATATAAAACATGCTTAAGATATTAATAAAAAAACTTTTGAATTTATCGATATTAACAGGAAACTCTTGCCTTTGATCATAATGGAGAACGGCCTGTTGGGTACAAAATGACAATAATATATTTTTTATATTCGTGCTTGTAAACTGTACTTGCATCAAACGTAATTGCTTTGGTTGCATAAAAACAAAGAAATTACGAGATCAACAAATTTGTATTAGTTATAAAATGCAGTTTACATTCTGTAAGGATATAAAATTCACAGCGGACTCACATTGAATCATGTGCGGTTCTAATTAAGTGCAAAATAAATAAATAAAGTAAAACAAAAAGAAAGAAAGAGAAGTTGTCAGCTCGCAGTTTCTCTCTCACAATTCAATTATGTTTCTTTCGCCAACAATGCTACCAATACTACCAGTAATCCTACCATATGCTGTGTACTTACGTAGTGTAACAAAATTTTCGAATCTTTATTTTCGTGGAGCACAACTGTACTCTCAATCTGTGCGCTCATCAGACTGCCCATTCCATGTAACAGGTCCGTCAATTCCTCGTCACTTTCACTGAGGCGCCGGCCTGGGTGACCGAGGGGTTCTAGGCGCTACAGTCTGGAACCACGCTACCGCTACGGTCGCAGTTTCGAATCCTGCCTCGGGCATGGATGTGTGTGATGTCCTTAGGTTAGTTAGGTTTAAGTAGTTCTAAGTTATAGGGCACTGATGACCTTAGAAGTTAAGTCCAATAGTGCTCAGAGCCATTTGCACCACTTTTTCACTGAGGCGATGAATGGATTCTCAAAAATGATAGAAACAAAACAAAAACTTGCGCTGACGCAGACGGGAAGCACGGATTGCATTGTGTGAATAGCTGTGTTCCGTTCGCGGATGTGTGTCCTGTGTCCTGTGGCTTGTGGCTGACTAAGCCGGCGCGGCGTCGCCGGACGGACGTCCTGCTGAGGTCACAGCGCGAAGGAAGAAAGGGAAGAAAGGGAGGGAAGGAAGGAAGGAAGGAAGCAAGCAGACGCAGTCGGCGGCCGATTACCGCTCCGTGGCACAGGGCCCGCGCCCACACAGGGGAACAGCGCTTCACGCCTCACGGAGGAAAAGGCGTAGCGCCTAGAGTACTGGTACTCGGGAGAGCTGAGGATCTGCTCGATGGGATCAGCGTGGCTTCAGGACAAGTGGGCCACTAGAAGGGGTCTCACCCTGTGCTTGATAAAGGAAGCAAGACTGAAGAAATATTAAGACAGGTTCGTCGGATTTCTTGATCTGAAAACAGTGTTCGCCGGCCGCTGTGACCGAGCGGTTCCAGGCGTTCCAGCCCGGAACCGCGCTGCTGCTACGGTCGTACGTTCTAATCCTGCCTCTGGTATGGATGTCTGTAATGTCCTTAGGCTAGTTAGGTTTAAGTAGTTCTAAGTCTAGAGGACTGATGACCTCTGACGTTAAGTCCCATAGTGCTTAGAGCCATTTCAACCATTTCAAACAGCGTTCCACACTTTTGACTGGAGCAAGATGTAATAAATTCTCAAGAGACTTGGTGTAAGCTACAGGGAAAGACAGATAGAAATGCACAAGAAGCAAGAGAGGAAAATAAGATTGGAAGTCAAAGAACGACACACTCGGGTTGGAAAGGGAATAAGGCGGGAATATAGTCTCTTGCCTCTTATTATTTCTATACATCAAAGAAGCAATGACAGAAGTTTAAGAAAGGTCCACGAGTGTGTTTGAAATTCAAGGTGAAATTATAACAGTAAACGGCTTTGCGATTTACTAGTAAAATATGAAAATTATTGCCAGACCGGAACCACTTTAAGCGAGTGGTCGCTGTAACTGCCTCGCCTATCCCAACAGGCCTCCAGGACCGACCCAAATTTCCTAAAGTCTACGTCCCACAGTGCTCGCATACAATGTACGACTTTCGTACAGGGAGAGACGTTGTCATGCTCGTCAGATTGCCTTGCTTTGGCATGAAATAGGTAGGCAAGCGGTCAGTCTTCAGGTCACAAGTGGCCCATCGGTACCACCCGACCACCGTGTCATCCTCAACTAAGGATGCGGATAGGAGGGGCGTGTGGTCAGCACACCGCTCTTCTGGTCGTTATGATGGCTTTCTTTGACCGGAGCCGGTGCTATTCGTTCGAGTAGCTCCTCGATTGGCATTACGAGGCTGAGTGCATCCCGAAAAACAGCAACAGCGCGTGGCGGCCCGGATGGTCACCCATCCAAGTGCTGGCCACGCCCGACAGCGCTTAACTTCGGTGATCAGACGGGAACCGGTGTATCCACTGCGGCAAGGCCGTTGCCTAAATACGGTGGGGCAGTGTCTGTATTTCACAGCGTCTGCATATTTCGATGCAATGTTCCACACTACATGCATGCACATTGCATCCAACTACACAGACACGGTGAAATACAGGCATTGCCGTACCGTAACTATTTTTCTTTCAAGTCATACTTCGCCGAGAGGATTTTTTAAACCGATAGACGGAGCATTCTCTGGATGAAAATTAATTAATTTAACTATCTCTGGGAGATTGTACGACACAAGGAAAGCACCTTTACTAATGTGTTTTCCTAAGAAGACGAAGAGTAATACAAACAACACTCAGTACTTCATTACCGAGTGCAACAGCATTAACACAACACAATTGCTTCAGTTATAGTACAGGTTCAAAACTGTCTCCATAGATTATAAATACACGTACACCGGTGGAGGATGTTGCATCTAACACGGTCAAATGCTCAAGGAGTATCTTTGATTCCTGCTGCTGCTGCTATTATCCGGGCAACCAGATCGTCTTCTGATTCAACAGCGGTTTTGTATATACGGTCACACATCTCTCGTCACACAAAAATGCCCAGAAGGGTCAAATGAGGGGATCGCGTAGGCCATGATACAGGACGACCACTGCCAGTTCACTTTTCCGGGAGCTGTCGGTTCAATAATCTACGTACAAGACGACTGAAATGTGCCGTCGCATTCGTACTGGAATCAAACGCGCTGTCTTGATGCCAGTGGCACCTCATCCAGCAACTCTGGCAATGCTCTGACGAGGAAATTGCAGTAACGCCTGTCATATAATGTCCTAGACCAAAGATATGGGCCAATAAAACAGTCACCAACAGCACCTGCCCACGCATTCACGCAGAACCTCAACCGATGAGCGTTAGTAATTGTGGCATATGGATTAACCTCACTCAAAACATGCCAATTGTGGATCACGCCAGAACTTTGCTCCGTCTGTAAACGGCACAGAGAACGGAAATGTAGGATGCATCTGTTCCTGCCACCACTGTGCTCTGAGTGGACGATTGTGCAGTTCGAGGTTGTCCATACGCTGGGAGTCAAATGGATGAACAACTGCTCGTAAAAGACGTTTCTTACACTACTGGCCATTGAAATTGCTACACCACAAATGTGACGTGCTACAGACGCGACATTTAACCGACAGGAAAAAGATGCTGTGATATGCAAATGATTAGCTTTTCAGAGCATTCATACAAGGTTGGCGCCGGTGGTGACACCTGCAACGTGCTGACATGAGGAAAGTTTCCAAACGATTTCTCATACCCAAACAGCAGTTAACCGGCGTTGCCTGGTGAAAAGTTGTTGTGATGCCTTGTGTAAGGAGGAGAAATGCTTACCATCACGTTTCCTACTTTGATAAAGATCGGATTGCGGTTTGTCGTATCGAGACACCGCTGCTCGCTTTCGTCGAGATCCAATGACTGTTGGCAGAATATGGAATCGGTGGGTTCAGGAGGGTAACACGGAACGCCATACTGGATTCCAACGGCCTCGTATCACTAGCAGTCGAGATGACAGGCATCTTATTCACATGGCTGTAACGCATCGTCTAGATCCCTGAGTCAACAGATGGGGACGTTTGCAAGACAACGACCATCTGAACGATCAGTTCGACGACGTTTGCAGCAGCATGGACTATCAACTCGGAGACTATGGCTGCGGTTACCCTTGACGTTGCATCACAGACAGGAGCGCCTGCGATGCTATACTCAACGATGTACCTGGGTGCACGAATGGCAAAAGGTCATTTTTTAGATGGATCCAGGTTCTGTTTACAGCATAATGCATCCGTGTTTGGCGACATCGCGGTGAACGCACATTGGAAGCGTGTATTTTCATCGCCTTACTGGCGTATCACCCGGTGTGATGGTATGGGGTCCCATTGGTTACACGTTTCGGTCACCTCTTGTTCACATTGACGGCACTTTGAATAGTGTACCTTACATTTCAGATGTGTTACGACCCGTGGCTCCACCCTTTTTTCGATATCTGCGAAACCCTACATTTCAGCAGGATAATGCACGACCGCATGTTACAGATCCTGTACGGGCCTTTATGGATACAGAAAATGTTCGACTGCTGCCCTGGCCAGCACATTCTCCAGATCTCTCACCAATTGAAACCGCCTGGTCAATGGTGGCCGAGCAATTGACTCGTCACAATGTGCCAGTCACTACTCTTGATGAACTCTGGTAACGTGTTGAAGCTTTTTGGTTAGCTGTACCTGTGCACGCCATCCAAACTGGCTCGTGACAACAGTCCAGTCACTACTGTTGATGAACTGAGGTTTCGTGTCGAAGCTACATGGGCCACTCTACCTGTACACGCCGTCCAAGCTCTGTTTGACTCAATGCCCAGGCGTATCAAGGACGTTATTACGGCTAGAGGTGGTTGTTCTGGGTTCTGATTTATCAGGACCTATGCACCCAGACTGCGTGAAAATGTAATCACATGTCAGTTCTAGTATAATATATTTGTCCAATGAATACCCGTTTATCATCTGCGTTTCTTCTTGCTGTAGCAATTTTAATGGCCAGTGGTGTACTTTAGCATGATTCGCCGCCATGTTATGTGCAATTACACAAATTCTGTGAGGGCTACGCCCTTTATCGGATTGAAAAAATGCTCCCAGGTAATTACAACATACGAGAAAAATGTTTCGGTGTCTCGCGCAACCTCTTAGAGTGTCAGCTTGAATACGATTCACCCTGTAGAATGAAACATAATAGGTCCACTACTGCAATTCCATCTTTGAAGCTAGAAGGGAAAAAAAGAAGAAGAAAATTAGTGTTGTATTATTGTAATATCTTGGCATGATGGAGGATGACAGGCTGATTAAATCAAGACAGAAATGAAGGATAGCGCCGAACGAGTCGCACGACCGATGACAAGTGAAGTAGCGTGTAGATTGGAAGGTGACGAGCTGCTCTGCCGGACAGGGTGAGAGGAGGAGAGAGGTGGGGTGAGCGACCGGACGGTGTGGCAGTGCTGAGCCGGCGGCCACCTTGCAGTGATTAGCGCATCCGCCGGCGCCGGTGTTGATAGCGCGGCAGCGTCTGCGCCTGCCGCAGCCGACACAGGCAGGGCACCCGGAGACGCTAACCCGACAGCCACGCCCTGCGCGACTCACAACGGGAAGGCCTCAGACACGGCCAACCGATTCGGCTCAAATTCTTCAGGTCGCTTGTATACAACCTAAAACGAAGGTCTCTAAGATGTTTTGGGTCAACACCCCCGCAATTTTGAGAAAATCGCCCCCAAAGGTTATGACGAGCAGTAAGGTCAGAATTGAAGGAATCGACAGATAATTGTAAATAGAGCATTTTTCATCACCAGGTATGGGGCCCGCAAACGCAAACTTTTCCAGAAATCGAGGAAAGAAACTTTTACAACTGCCGCTTCTGTATCCACATGGTAAACGTTTTTCACCGACAGCACCCATAGTCGCCCGGCACGGCAGCTCAGAGGGTTAGCTGCCCTCTGTAATAAAAAACTGAGTGAACGGCTCAACACTGAACTTGAACGGGTGTCATGGGACAGCCACACCGAACAAATGAATCGAACAAAAAGAGAACAATAAAAAAACGCAACGGACATGGTAACTGTCTGGGATTCGGAGAACCCGGGTTTGAATCTCGAAGAAACCTAGCGGATGTCCTTCTTTTCGTTTGTATTCTTCCATATCTCAACTGATAGGGATAGGAGGGTTAATAAGGTAAGTAAATCAATAAGTAATGTTAATATTAAGGTAGGCGAATAAATTTCTCAAACGCCCAGAAACAGAACTGCCCGATTCCGGTAGTGCGTTGACAATGCATCTGTCTTGCAACACTTTTACATACCAAAACACAACGTCGCTAACTTCCCGCTTGCCATCGTCTGTGACAGGTCCCAACTACATATTACAGCGCTAGTCGATGGGTGTACATCCTCCGTTATTCAGATTATGCAGCTGAAAGATATGACACAATAAATAATAACTACTTACTACGGCATTAACAGACGAGATAATTGCTAAAAAATACACACAGCACTCGTCGTATGTTACTTACGGAAGAACACTGTATTCATTCACAAGACGTATTTTATTCGGCGCATTAACGATGGAAAAATCACCACATGTGATGCTGAACTGCGCAGAAGTTTGCGCACGCTCCGCTGCAGAGTGAAAATCTTATTCTGGAAACATCCCCCAGGCTGTGGCTAAGCCATGTCTCCGCAATATCCTTTCTTTCAGGAGTGCTAGTTCTGCCAGGTTCGCAGGAGAGCTTCTGCAAAGTTTGGAAGGTAGGAGACGAGGTACTGGTAGAAGTAAAGCTGTGAGTACCGGGCGTGAGTCGTGCTTCGGTAGCTCAGTTGGTAGAGCACTTGCCCGCGAAAGGCAAAGGTCCCGAGTTCGAGTCTCGGTCGGGCACACAGTTTTAATCTGCAAGGAGGTTTCATATCAGCGCACACTCCGCTGCAAAGTGAAAATCTCATTCATGCTCAGTAATGTTCGTGTCTGGCAGGTTTAGTGGCCAGCGGAGGTGTTTCAACTCAAAAATGTATTCCTGGAACCACTCTATAGCAATTATGGACATGTGAGTGTCGCATTGTCCTACTGGAATTCTCCAAGTCCGTCGGAATGCACAGTGGACATGAATGGACGCAGGTGATCAGACAGGATGCTTACGTACGTGTCACGTGTCAGAGTAGTATCTAGACGTATCTGGGATCCCACAGCACTCCAACTGCAAACGCCCCACACCATTACAAAGAGTCCACCAGCTGAAATGCATGGTACCTGGATCCATGAGATTGTGTCCATATCCTTACATCTCAGACTCGTCCGACCAGTCATCAACAGTCGAATGTCGGTGTAGACGGGTACAGGAGAGGCATAAAGCTTTGTGTCGTGCATTCATCAACAGTATATGAAAGCCCATATCGATGATGTTTCGTTCAATGGTTCGCGGGCTGACATTTGTTGATGGCCCAACATTGAAATGTGCAGCAATTTGCGGAAGAGTTGCGCTTCTGTCACGTTAAACGATCGTCTTTAGTCGTCGTTTGTCCCGTTCTTGCAACATCTTTTTCTGGCCGTTCACTGTCGGAATCTGATGTTATAATACCGGATTCCTAATATTCACGGTACACTCGTGAAATGGTCGTACGGGAAAATTCCCACTTCTTAACCTGCTCGGAAAACTGTGTTCCATCGTTCGTTGCCGGCTAAAACACCACGTTCAAACTCACTAAAATCTTGATGACTTGCCATTTTAGAAGCAGTAACCAATCTAACAACTGCGCCATTCACTTGTTGTCTTATACAGGTATAGCCGACTGCAGCGCCGTGTTCTGCCTGTTTACATATCTCTGTATTTGAATATGCATCTCTATACCAGCTTCTTTGGCGCTTCTCTATATACAGGATACAGGGTGGTCCATTGATCGTGACGGGGTAAATATCTCACGAAATCAGCGTCAAACGAAAAAAAGTGCAAAGAACGAAACTTGTCTACTTTGAAGGGGGAAACCAGATGGCGCTATGGTTGGCCCGCTAGATGGCGCTGCCATAGGTCAAACGGATATGAACTGCGTTTTTTTAAAATAGGAATCCCTATTTTTATTACATATTCGTGTAGTACGTAAAGAAATAGGAATATTTTAGTTGGGCCTCTTTTTCCGCTTTTGATAGATGGCGCTGTAATAGTCACAAACATATGGCTCACAATTCTAGACGAATAGATAGGTTTTTAAAATTAAAATACGTTTGAACATTTTATTTCGGTTGTCCCAATGTGATACATGTACCTTTGTCAACTTATCATTTCTGAGAACGCATGCTGTTACAGCGTTATTACCTGTAAATACCACATTTATGCAATAAACGCTCAAAATGATGTCCGTCAACCTCAATGCATTTGGCAATACATGTAACGACATTCCTCTCAACAGCGAGTAGTTCGCTTTCCGTAATGTTCGCACATGCGCTGACACATCTTGTCGTTGTCGGTAGATCACGATAGCAAATATCCTTTAACTTTCCCCACGGAAAGAAATCCGGGGACGTCAGATCCGGTGAACGTGCGGGCCATGGTATGGTGCATTGACGACCAATCCACCTGTCATGCTATTCAATACCGCTTCAACCGAACGCGAGCTATGTGCCGGATATCCATCATGTTGGAAGAACATCGCCATTCTGTCATGCAGTGAAACATCTTGTAGTAACGTCGGTAGAACATTGTATAGGAAATCAGCATACATTGCACCATTTAGATTACCATCGATACAAGGCAGGCCAATTATCCTTCCTCCCATAATGCCGCACCATACATTAACCCGCCAAGGTCGCTGATATTCCACTTGTCACAGCCACCGTGGATTTTTCGTTGCCCAATAGTGCATATTATGCCCGTTTACGTTAGCGCTGTTGGTGAATGACGCTTCGTCACTAAATAGAACGCGTGCAAAAAATCTGTCATCCTTCCGTAATTTCTCTTGCGCCCAGTGGAAGAACTGTACACGACGTTCAAAGTCGTCGCCATGCAATTCCTAGTGCATAGAAATATGGTACGGGTGCAATCGATGTTGATGCAGCGTTCTCAACGCCGACGTTGTTGAGATTCCCAATTGTCGCGCAATTTGTCTGTTACTGATGTGCGGATTAGCCGCGACAGCACCTAAAATATCTACTTGGGCATCATCATTTGTTGCAGGTCGTGGTTGACGTTTCGCATGTGGCTGAACACTTGCTGATTCCTTAAATAACGAAACTATACGGCGAACGGTCCGGACTCTTGGATGATGTCGTCCATGATACCGAGCAACATACATAGCACACGCCTGTTGGACATTTTGATCACAATAGCCGTACATCAACACGATATCGACCTTTACCGCAACTGGTAAACGGTCCATTTAAACACGGATAATGTATCACGAAGCAAATGCCGTCCGCCTTGGCGGAATGTTACGTAATACCACGAACTTACACGTTTGTGACTATTACAGCGCCATCTATCACAAAGCGAAAAAAGTGGTCCACCTAAAACATTCCTATTTCTTTACGTACTACACGAATATGCAATAAAAAAAGGGGAGTTCCTTTTTTTAAAAAACGCAGTTGATATCCGTTTGACCTATGGCAGCGCCATCTAGCGGGCCAAACATAGCGCCATCTGTTTTCCCCCCTCAAGCTAGACAAGTTTTGTTCTTTGTAGTTTTTTCGTTTGACGCTTAGTTCTTGAGATATTTGACCCGGTCATGATCAATGGACCACTCTGTATACGCGGTACACATTTTCTTCTACACCACTGAATCAATTATCAGTTTCAACCAGATTCTTTAAAAAGGCTTCTGACAGTTTTTATGTGACGCCGCACAAATTGCTCAACTCTGATAAGCTTTGCATCTCGCAATAGCACTTGTAACCCACGTCTCCAATTATCTGCTGGATATATTCCAATCTTTGCCTTGTTCTATAGTTTTTACCCTCTAAAGCTCTGTCTAGTACCATGGCAGTTATTCCCTGATGTCCTATTGTCCTATCAGATGTCCTAGCATCCTGATCTCTCTTTTTCTCAGTGATTTCCATACATTCGTTTCCTCTTCATTTGTTATCTTATCAGTCCACCTATTTTTCAACATTTTTCTGTAACATCATATCTCAAATACTTCGATTCTCTACTGTTCCGGTTTTCCCACAGTCCACGTTTCGCTACCACGCAATGCTGTGCTTAAATTTCTTCCTAATATTAACCCCAATGTTGAAACTAGTAGACTTCTCTGGCCAGGGGTGCCCTATTTTCCAGTGCTACTCTGCTTTTGATGTACTCCTTGCTTCGTCTGTTATGGATTATTTTTATTCTTAGGTAGCAGAGTTCCTTAAATTGATCTCCAAACCTGATTTTAAGTTTCGAGTCGTTCTCATTTCTGCTAGTTCTCATTACTTTCGTCTTTCGTCGATTTACTCTCAACCCATATTCTGTACTCATTAGATTGTTCATTACATTCAACATTTCTTGTAATTCTTCTTTCCTTTTATTCTAGGTAACAATCTCATCAGCGTATCTTAAAACTGGTATCCTTTCTCCTTCATTTTTAATTCCTCTTTCGAACCTTTCTTAAAATGTGGAGATTGGACACACTTTTCCAACCGTGCACATCGTTCTTGATGTTCCAGTCTTATTGTTCCCTCTTGGTCTTTGTACATAATGTATATTACTTATCTTCCATTATAGATTACCCCCATTTCTCTCAGAAATTCGAATATCTTGCACCAGTTTACACTGCAGACCGCTGGTTAGAGGCTCCATGTCACTGATTGCGCTGCCCCTCCCGCTGAAGGTTCGAGTCCTCCCTCGGGCATGAGTGTGTGTGTTGTTCTTAGCATCTTAGTTTAAGTAGTGTGCATGTCTAGTGACCGATTACCTCAGCAGTTTGGTCCCTTAGGATTTCACACACATTTGAATATTTGAACATTGCAGAATGCTTTTTCCAGATCGACAAATCCTATACGTGTCTTGAATTTTATTACCAAGTCAGCGTCAGATCTGCCTCTCTGTTGCCTGTACCTTTCCTAAACCGATCGTCATCTAGCAGACCCACAATTTTATTAAATTGGAATGATCTCATAGATAATGATATGAGGGAGGCAAATCAAGGACTGAGTCGTGTTGGCCCAACAATTAGAAGACACAACATGTCTACTAAGAGCGTCATCTTGTGGAATATTAGTGTGCAATATGGGATTCGTAGCATGTACGATTCGCGGAGGACATCGAAAAAGTTCAATAAAGGACAGCTCGTTCTGTATTATCGTGAAATAGAGGAGACAGTATCACAGATATGATACGCCTGTCGTGGTGGAAGTTTTAAAATAAAGGCATTTTTCGTTGCGACTAGATCTTTTCACGAAATCTCAGTCACCAGCTTTGTCCTCCGAATAGTAAATTATTTTTTGACTCCGACCTACATAGGGAGAAATGGTCATCGTAACGTAATGAGGTAGAAGAAATAAGAGCTCACACGGAGGGATTAAAGTGTTTGTTTTCGCCTTGCGCTGTTAGAAAGTGGAACCCTAGAGAAATTGTCCCTAAAGTGGACCGATGAACGCTTTCCAGGCACATGTAACATTCCTGTGACAGTGAAGCAACCCTAGCACCCTTACCGTTGACGGTAGGGATGAAAAGGACTGACATAAAAGCGTAACTCAAAACCGTTTTGAGCGGTTTCAACCAAATTTGATTCGTACGTGACTCTGTGGAAGTAAGATACTCCTGCTACCCCAAGGAGTGGGGATGAGAAAATACGACTTAAAAATATTCAAATGCGACCTGTTGGTATTTCTTTCCTGTGCTTAGATGATTTAGAGTACTTTAAAATATGAAAAGCAACCTGTATCTTATTTCTGTTCTTTAACGGGTCAACTAGTTCGCGAGAGTGAGTGTTCCAGCGACCCAACAATTCTGCCGGCTAAAAATTATGCAACCACAGATACGTTTTATGTCCTCTCTGGAGTTTCATGATGTTAAATCAGACAGTACCTTTTTCTCGAAACAACAGCGGACACTGTTGTTATATTACAAATAAACGGAACTGATAATCAGCGAGCCATCAACTTCACGCTATGCGGGAACGTCTCACCTCAACCCAAGCTGGTGAAAGTCATGATCAACATGAATGTCGCCTGCAAGGAGAGAAGGAACGACCCACCATATCAGAGGCTGGGGAATCTGTGTTAAATGTTTGAATTGTATCTTAAGTATATGCGACATTTGTGTGAGTGTCCAAAGCCGAGTGTAAAAAGCTAGATACAAGCCAAGTCACCAAATATACCCAGAAGAAATAAATACACATTGCGCAGTTTTCGCTAATTAAAAGCGGACAATGTGACGAATTTTCTTAATTGTTGTTGTTGTTGTTGTTGTGATCCTCAGTCAAGTGACTGGTTTGATGCAGCTCTCCATGCCACTCTATACTGCGCAAGGTTCTTCATCTCCAAGTAACTACTGCAACCTACATCCTTCTGAGTCTGCTTAGGGTATTCATCTCTTGGTCTCCCTCTACGGTTTTTACCGTCCACGCTGCCCTCCAGTACTAAACTGGTGATCCCTTGATGCCTCAGAACATGTCCTACCAGCCGATCCCTTCTTCTAGTCAAGTTGAGCCATAAATTCCTTTTCTCCCTAATTCTATTCAGTACCACCTCGTTAGTTACATGATCTACCCATATTATCTTCAGGATTCTTTTGCAGCACCACATTTCATAAGCTTCTATTCTCTTCTTCTCTAAACCAAGTATAGTCCATGTTTCACTTTCATACATGGCTACGCTCCATACAAATACATTCAGAATTGACTTTCTGACACTTAAATCTGTAATTGACATTAATAAATTTCTCTTCTTCAGAAATGCTTTCCTTGCCATTGCCAGTCTACACTTTATATCCCCGCTACTTCGACCATAATCAGTTATTTTGCTCCCCAAATACCAAAAATCATCTACTACTTTAAGTGTCTCTTTTCCTAATCTAATTCCCACGGCATCACCTGATTTCGTTCGACTACATTTCATTATCCTAGATTTGTTTATGTTGATTTTCATCTTATATCTTCCTTTCAAAACACTGTCCATTCCGTGCAACTACTCTTCTAGGTCCTTTTATGTCTCTGACAGAACTCCTTTGATGTCTCTGACAGAACTGCTATGTCATAGGCAGACTTCAAAATTTCTATTTCTTCTCCATGGATATTAATTGCTACTCCAAGTTTTTTTTGTTTCCTTTACTGCTTGCTCAATATATAGATTTAATAAAATCGGGGATACGCTACCATCCTGTCTCACTCCCTTTCCAACCGCTGCTTCCCTATCATGCCCTTTGACTCTTAGAATTGCAATCTGGTTTCTGTTCAAGTTGTAGATAGATTTTCGCCCCGTTATTTGACCCTTGCCACGTTCAGAATTTCAAAGAAAGTATTCCAGTCAACATTGTCAAAAGCCTTTTCCAGTCCTACAAACGCTAGAAACATATGTTTGCCTTTCCTTAATCTATCTTCTAAGATAAGTTGCCTCCCATATTCCAACAACTATATGGAATCCAGACTGATCCTTCCTGAAGTCGGCTTCTATCAGTTTCGTGTTAGTATTTTGCAGCCATGACTTACTAAATTCATAGTTAGGTAATTTTCACATCTGCCAACACCCGCTGTCTTTGGGTTGGAATTAATATATTCTTCTTGAAGTCTGAGGGTATCTCGCCTGTCTCATACATCTTACTCACCAGATGGTAGAGTTTTGTCAGGACTGGCTCTCCCAAGGCTAGCAGTAGTTTTAATGGAATGTTGTCCTGGGGCCCTTTTTCGATTTAAGTCTTTGAGTGCTCTGTCATGCACCATCACATCTCCCATTTCATCTTCGTCTACGTTCTCTTCCATTTCCATAATATTGTCCTCAAGTACATCTCCCTTGTATAGACCCTCTATATACTCCTTCCACATTTCTGTTTTCCCTTCTTTGCTTAGAACTGCGTTTCAGTCTGAGCTCTTGATTATCATACAAGCGGTTCTCTTTTCTCCAAAGGTCTCTTTAATTTTTCTGTAGGCGGTATCTATCTGATGCCTAGTATATATATATATATTTATATAGGGTGTTTCAAAAATGACCGGTATATTTGAAACGGGAATACAAACTAAACGAGCAGCGATAGAAATACACCGTTTGTTGCAATATGCTTGGGACAACAGTATATTTTCAGGCAGACAAACTTTCGAAATTACAGTAGTTACAATTGTCAACAACAGATGGCGCTGCGGTCTGGGAAACTCTATAGTACGATATTTTCCACATATCCACCATACGTAGCAATAATATGGCGTAGTCTCTGAATGAAATTACCCGAAACCTTTGACAACGTGTCTGACGGAATGGCTCCACATACAGATGAGATGTACTGCTTCAGCTGTTCAATTGTTTCTGGATTCTGGCGGTACATCTGGTCTTTCAAGTGTCCCCACAGAAAGAAGTCACAGGGGTTCATGTCTGGCGAATAGGGAGGCCAATCCACGCCGCCTCCTGTATGTTTCGGATAGCCCAAAGCAATCACACGATCATCGAAATATTCATTCAGGAAATTAAAGACGTCGGCCGTGCGATGTGGCCGGGCACCATCTTGCATAAACCACGAGGTGTTCGCAGTGTCGTCTAAGGCAGTTTGTACCGCCACAAATTCACGAAGAATGTCCAGATAGCGTGATGCAGTAATCGTTTCGGATCTGAAAAATGGGCCAATGATTCCTTTGGAAGAAATGGCGGCCCAGACCAGTACTTTTTGAGGATGCAGGGACGATGGGACTGCAACATGGGGCTTTTCGGTTCCCCATATGCGCCAGTTCTGTTTACTGACGAAGCCGTCCAGGTAAAAATAAACTTCGTCAGTAAACCAAATGCTGCCCACATGCATATCGCCGTCATCAATCCTGTGCACTATATCGTTAGCGAATGTCTCTCGTGCAGCAATGGTAGCGGCGCTGAGGGGTTGCCACGTTTGAATTTTGTGCGGATAGAGGTGTAAACTCTGGCGCATGAGACGATACGTGGACGTTGGCGTCATTTGGACCGCAGCTGCAACACGGCGAACGGAAACCCGAGGCCGCTGTTGGATCACCTGCTGCACTAGCTGCGCGTTGCCCTCTGTGGTTGCCGTACGCGGTCACCCTACCTTTCCAGCACGTTCATCCGTCACGTTCCCAGTCCGTTGAAAATTTTCAAACAGATCCTTTATTGTATCGCTTTTCGGTCCTTTGGTTAAATTAAACCTCCGTTGAAAACTTCGTCTTGTTGCAATAACACTGTGTTCTAGGCGGTGGAATTCCAACACCAGAAAAATCCTCTGTTCTAAGGAATAAACCATGTTGTCCACAGCACACTTGCACGTTGTGAACAGCACACGCTTACAGCAGAAAGACGACGTACAGAATGGCGCACCCACAGACTGCGTTGTCTTCTATATCTTTCACATCACTTGCAGCGCCATCTGTTTTTGAAAATTGTAACTACTGTAATTTCGAAAGTTTTTCCGCCTGGAAATGTACTGTTGTCCCAAGCATATTGCAACAAACGGTGTATTTCTATCGCTGCTCGTTTAGTTTTTATTGCCGTTTCAAATATAGCGGTCATTTTTGAAACACCCTGTATATATATGCCTCTACATCCTTACGTTTGTATTCCTTTTTACCTACTTCATTTGTTGGATTTGTATATTTTCTCCTTACATCAATTAAGTTCAATATCTCTTCTGTTACCCAAGGATTTATACTAGCCCTCGCATTTCTACCTACTTGATTTCTGCTACCTTTACTATTTCATCTCTCAAAGCTACCCATTCTTCCTTCTACTATATTTCTTTCCCCCATTATTGTCAATCGTTACCTGATGCTCTCTCTGAAACTCTGTGCAACCTTTGGTTCTTTCCGTTTATCCAGCTCAAATCATCTTAAATTTCCTCCTTTTTACAATTTCTTCCGTTTTAATCTACAGTTCATATTCTATAGATTGTGGTCAGGGTCCACATCTGCACCTACAAATGTCTCACAATTTAAAATCTTATTACTAAAGCTCTGTCTTACAATTATACACTCATGCTCATAAATTAAGGATAACTGCAGAATGTGGTGCCACACAACGTTATGCAGTGTGCAAAAATTCTGCCAGGCGGCTTCCTCTTTGATTCCTTACCCCCATTCCATATTCACCTACTACTGAAAAAGCTGCTGCCCCTCTTCAGCACAGCAAGGCCGTTTTGGCTAGTGTTACGAGGCCAGATCAGTCAATCATCCAGACTGTGGCTCCTGCAACTACTGAAAAGGCTGCTGCCCCTCTTCAGGAACCACACGTTTGTCTGGCCTCTCAACAGATACCCCTCCGTTGTGGTTGCACCTACGGTACTGCTATCTGTATCACAAAGGCACGCAAGCCTCCCCACGAACGGGAAGGTCCATGGTTCATGGGAGGAGGGTGTTATCAGTATAGGTAATGATTCAACGGCGTGACTGACAGCGGAAATTTAGACGTATGTTACAAAAATCGTTACAGTTGAATCCTGAGTCAGTTATGAAATTCACCTGTTTCATTAAAGGTCTGTAAAGTTTCTTGTATTTTCTTACCAATCCCTTCCGCAGTGAATTTACTTTAGAGCGTGAGGAAATTTCTTTTGGCGAGTTTTTATGGCCGTGATATTGTATCTCTTTTTTCTTGACTGTGTCGCCTAGATTTTAAAATAAACTTTTCTTCTCAGCTTTGCGTAATGAGAAGAACCAAAGCTAATTTTCCTTCATTTGCAATTGTATTATTGTTGTAGGTACAACTGTAATACATTGCAGTTGACGTGTTTACCACCACCGTCATGCAATAACTTTTGTTTATTATTCAGAAACAACGTCAGTAGTCTTCATGGAAAAAACCTCAATAAATATAGTAAATAGTTGATAAGATTCGTGTAATAACGCATCTTTAATGTTCAACAGTTCACAATGTAATGTAATGTATTGTCTAACAATAATTATTCTTTCACACGCAACGTTTATGCTCAACGCACTTACAGCAAATTTTATACTTTATGAAAGTAAAAGTTAAAGTACTGTTATTGGGATTTTTTTCTCATTTGAGATATCTTTTAGCTTTCGTTAGGACGAATTCCAAAATTTTGAATATCAGCATACAGCAGGTGTCGCACATTTAGAGGATACACTGTAGTGTCTTTTGACTGCATTAACTGATCTTAAATATTTTTACACCGCCAGGGGCCGTAGACTGCACTACTTAATAGACATTTGATGTTTTATTCCTCTACCAGTTCCTCAGAAAAACTATTGTAAACAGGCGGACAAACAGACGGACTAGCAGGGGATACTATATGGGTTGCGTTTTTACCAACTGAAGCATGGAACCCTTAAAAATTAAAAAAAGATAAAAGAAGGTAGCTCTGTCAGTAGAGCGCGTGCTCGCGAAGGAAAAAGTCCCAATTTCGAGCCCTGCTCTGGTACACAGTTTCAATCTTCACATTGTTTAACCCTTTGACTCTTTGATTACAAATTTTATTTGGAAAACATTAATGTATGGTTACTTTAAATAATGTCTTAGTCAGAAGTAACAGTATGAAAAGAATGTTTTCCGCAGTTTCGTTTTAACAGGTGTTTGGGGAGGTTGGAGTGTAGTACATACAGCATTATTCGTAAGTAGCTTGAGGGATTCAGAAGACGACTGCGCAAAATCTAGAAAAAAGGAGGAGAGGGTGTGTGAGAGAGAGAGAGAGAGAGAGAGAGAGAGAGAGAGAGAGAGAAAGACATTCTGAAAACCGATACACATCAGTGGACAGAGCATCTGCACAAGTTTTGTAATTCACAATACGGATGCCCAATATGGGCTTCAATTGTGATGTGGGTGCAAGTCGTTGACACAATGTATCCAGGATGGCACGAAGGAAGCCCCCTTTGCGAAACAGGTAATTGGGTTGCCTTTCTGCAGGTGCGAACTAATTCTGCGTGAATACGGAGACGAGGGTTAACAGTGAAACCTGAAAACTACACAACCTACAGGTGCTATCTGTAACCACAAGAACTTTGCTAACAGGTAGCTGGCTTCCCTTTACCAGTGGGATATTAATACTTAACAATACCAAGTAGAAATTCTCTGATAGTCGATCGTGATAGGCATAGGTCTTGATGGTAGTTGAAGGGTTAAACCGTTATCATTACATCAATAATTTCTCAGAGTGAATGAACCAATATATTATCATTAGAGAGTAATGAGAATAATAATACCAATAATAACAACATTATGTAAAAGTCAACGTCTTAAGTTCGAAGCTAATCAGAAAACATGCGGTGAAAAAGTGCTGTTCCTTGTGGTGTTCATATTACTGGCCGGATGTCTAGATTAAGTAATGGTTACAAAAATAATAACGAGAATTACGGGGAAGAAAGGGGAGGATGATGTAAACAAAGCGCTCATCATCGATTAGAGTTCGCCGACCTGGCTCGACGCCCACACGCCGGCCGGGCCGTGCTCCACCTGCCGGCACCCCCGGGCGTGGACGCGGCCTCGTCGCTCGGGCGGACTCCCCTCGCCTCCCGGAGGGTCCGCCCCCGCCCCAAGGTCAGCGGCTGCCTTGACCCTGAGACACGGCTTTCACCCGCGCCTGGGGCAGTGTGCCCTCGGGGGCAAGGGCACTGGGAGGGCGGCGCCGCCCCCGGCCGCCGCCCACCGCGCGCCACCTGTGGCTGCGCCAGGATGGACCGTTCCGCGTGCAGCGCCGCCTACGCTGCCGCCGTCTCCCTGGTTACTGCCGGGCCTCGTAACCTTTGACATATCAGCAATCGCTCAACGCGCTCCGGCGCCCGGGTTCCGCTGTCGCTCGCGGCCCGTCGCCGCTCCAGAAATACTGCCTGCTGTGCTCAATGAACAGGGGCGGCGGTCCGCCCGCGTCGCCGAAAATAAGAGCGAGCGCTCAATGAACGCTAATAGTGAGCACATATTTTTGGGGCGCCTCGGGCAGCAACCCACGTTCCGGTATTCCTGCCTGTGCACAGCTTGTTGCACCCGAGTCCGAAACCACCGAGCCGACGTGCTACAGCACACAAAACGGAGTTCAGGAATACTTGGCGAAAATAAACTCACCGGGCGGACCAGATTTATAAACTCCACTCATAATCATGACCCAATACTCAGCTTCAGGAGACAGAAATAGTGTGGCCATTCATTGACAAGCAGATAATTTCGTTAAAGCAGGGTCCAGAATCATATAACACACCACGCATATACAGGGTGTTACAAAAAGGTACGGCCAAACTTTCAGGAAACATTCCTCACACACAAGCAAAGAAAAGATCTTATGTGGACATGTGTCCGGAAACGCTTAATTTCCATGGTAGAGTTCATTTTAGTTTCGTCAGTGTGTACTGTACTGCCTCGATTCACCGCCAGTTGGCCCAATTGAAGGAAGGTAATGTTGACTTCGGTGCTTATGTTGACATGCGACTCATTGCTCCACAGTACTAGCACCAAGTACATCAGTACGTAGCATCAACAGGTTACTGTTCATCACGAACGTGGTTTTGCAGTCAGTGCAATGTTTACAAATGCGGAATTGGCAGATCCCCTTTTGATGTATGGATTAGCAAGGGGCAATAGCCGTTGCGCGGTACATTTGTATCGAGACAGATTTCCAGAGCGAAGGTGTCCCGACAGGAAGACGTTCGAAGCAATTGATCGCGGTCTAAGGGAGCACGGAACATTCCAGCCTATGACTCGCGACTGGGGAAGACCTAGAACCACGAGGACACCTGCAATGGACGAGGCAATTCTTCGTGCAGTTGACCATAACCGTAATGTCAGCGTCAGAGAAGTTGCTGGTGTACAAGGTAACGTTGTCCACGTCACTGTATGGAGAGTGCTACGGGAGAACTAGTTGTTTCCTTACCATGTACAGCGTGTGCAGGCACTATCAGCAGCTGATTGGCCTCCATGGGCACACTTCTGCGAATGGTTCATCCAACGATGTGTCAGTCCTCATTTCAGTGCAAATGTTCTCCTTACGGATGAGGCTTCATTCTAACGAGATCAAATTGTAAATTTTCACAATAAACATGTGTGGGCTGACGAGAATCCGCACGCAATTGTGCAATCACGTCATCAACACAGATTTTCTGTGAACGTTTGGGCAGGCATTGTTGGTGATGTCTTGATTGAGCCCCATGTTCTTCCACCTGCGCTCAATGGAGCACGTTATCATGATTTCATAAGGGATACTCTACCTGTGCTGCTAGAACATGTGCCTTTACAAGTACGACACAACAAGTGGTTCATGCACGATGGACCTCCTGCACATTTCAGTCGAAGTGTTCGTACGCTTCTCAACAACAGATTCGGTGACCAATGGATTGGTAGAAGCGGACCAATTCCATCGCCTCCACGCTCTCCTGACCTCAACCGTCTTGACTTTCATTTATGGGGGCATTTGAAAGCTCTTGTCTATGCAACCCCTGTACCAAATGTAGAGACTCTTCGTGCTCGTATTGTGGACGGCTGTGATACAAAACGCCATTCTCCAGGGCTGCATCAGCGCATCAGGGATTCCATGCGGCGTAAGGTGGATGCATGTATCCTCGCTAACGGAGGACATTTTGAACACTTCCTGTAACAAAGTGTTTGAAGTCACGCTGGTACGTCCTGTTGCTGTGTGTTTCCATTCCATGATTAATGTGATCTGAAGAGAAGTAATAAAATGAGCTCTAACATGGAAAGTAAGCGTTTCCGGACACGTGTCCACATAACATATTTTCTTTCTTTGTGTGTGAGGAATGTTTCCTAAAAGTTTGGCCGTACCTTTTTGTAACACCCTGTATTCAACGGGAATCATGTACGATTATTAATACTTCAATTATCTGTGGGTAATATTTTAAATAAATGGTGCTTTATACTGGTATACACTATGTGATCAAAGGTATTCGGACACCAGGCTAAAAATAACTTACATCTACATCTACATACATACTCCGCAATCCACCATACGGTGCGTGCGGAGGGTACCTCGTACCACAACTAGCATCTCCTCTCCCTGTTCCACTGCCAAACAGAACGAGGAAAAAATGACTGCGTATACGCCTCTGTTCGAGCCCTAACCTCTCTTATCTTATCTTTGTGGTCTTTCCGTGAAATATAAGTTGGCGGCAGTAAAATTGTACTGCAGTCAGTCTTAAATGCTGGTTCTCTAAATTTCCTCAGTAGCGATTGACGAAAAGAATCCCTTCTTTCCTCTAAAGATTCCCACCCGAGTTCCTGAAGCATTTCCGTAAGACACGCGTGATGATCAAACCTACCAGTAATAAATCTAGCAGCCCGCCTCTGAATTGCTTCTATGTCCTCCCTCAATCCGACCTGATAGGGATCCCAAACGCTCGAGCAGTACATAAGAATAGGTCGTATTTTATAAGCGGTCTCCTTTGCAGATGAATCACATATTCCCAAAATTCTACCAATGAACCGAAGACGACTATCCGCCTTCCCCAGAACTGCCATTACATGCTTGTCCCACTTCATGTCACTCTGCAATGTTACGTTCAAATATTTAATTGTCGTGACTGTGTCAAGCGCTACACTACTAATGGTGTATTCAAATATTACAGGATTCTTTTTCCTATTCATCTGCATTAGTTTACATTTATCTATATTTAGAGTTAGCTGCCATTCTTTACACCAATCACAACTCCTGTCCAAGTCATCTTGTATCCTCCTATAGTCACTCAACGATGACACCTTCTCGTACATCACAGCATCATCAGCAAACAGCCTCACATTGCTATTCACCCTCTCCAAAAGATCATTTATGTAGATAGAAAACAACAGCGGACCTACCACAATTTCCTGGGGCACTCCAGATGATACCCTCATCTTCGGTCAACACTTACCATCGAGGATACCGTACCGGGTTCTATTACTTAAGAAGTCTTCGAGCCACTCACATAATTTGGAACCAATCCCATATGCTCCTACCTTAGTTTGCAGTAGGGCACCGAGTCAAACGCTTTCCGGAAGTCAAGGAATATGGCATAAGTCTGATACCCTTTATCCATGGTTCGCAAGATATCATGCGAAAAAAGAGCGAGTTGCGTTTCGCAGGAGCGATGCTTTCTAAAGCCGTGCTGATGCATGGACAGCAACTTCTCTGTCTCAAGGAAATTAATTATATTCGCAGTGAGAATATGTTCGAGAATCCTGCAACAAACCCATGTTAAGGATACTGGTCTGTAATTTTGAGGATCCGTCCTTCTACCCTTCTTGTATACAGGCGTCACCTGCTCTTTTTTCCAGTCCCTCGGGACTAACTTACAAGTTAGTGGCGCCCTGCATCGATAATGCTGGAATTGAATATGGTGTTAGCCCACCCTTAGCGTTGATGAGAGCTTCCACTCTCGCAGACATACGTTCAATCGAGTGCTGGAAGGTTTCTTGGAGAATGGCAGCCAATTCTTCACGGAGTGCTTCACTGAGGAGAGGTACGAAGGCCTGGTACGAAGTCGGTATTCCAAAACATCCCAAAGGGGTTCTATAGGATTTAGGTAATGATTCTGTGCAGGCCAGTCCATTACAGAGATGTTATTGTCGTGCAACCACTCCGCCACAGGTCGTGCCTTATGAACAGGTGCTCGATCGTGTTGAGAAATGCAATCTTCAATAGTGGGAAAAAAGAAAGCGCTTAAAACACCATTGTAGGTCTGTTCCCTGATAGTGCCGCGCAAAACAATAAGGGGTGCAACCCCCTCAATGAAAAACACAACCACACCATACCACCACAGCCTCCGAAATTTACTGTTGGCACCACACACGCTGGAAGATGACGTTCACCGGCCATTCGCCATACCTACACCCTGCCATCGGATCGTCACGTTGTGTACCGTGATTCGTCACTCCATACAACATTTCTCCAATGTTCAATCGTGCAATGTTTGCGCTCATTACACCAAGCGAGGCGACGTGCGCCATTTTCCAGCGTGGCGTGTGGCTTATGAGCAGCCGCTCGAGCATGAAATCCAAGTTTCCTCACCTCCCGCCTTACTGTCACAGTACTTGCAGTGAATCCTGATGCAATTTGGAATTCCTGTGTGATGGTCTGGGTAGATGTCACCCTCTTCAACTGTCGGTGGTCTCTGTCAGTCAACAGACGAGGACAGCCTGTGCGCTTTTGTCCTGTACGTGTCCCTTCACGTTTCCCCTTCAGTGTCACATCGGATACAGTGGACTTAGAAATGTTCAGGAGTATGTAAATCTCTCGTACAGTCGTTTGACACAAGCGACACCCAGTCACCTGACCGAGTTCGATGTATGTGAGTTCCGCGCTCTCACGATGTCTAATGACTACTGACGTCGCTGATATGGAGTATCCGGCAGTAGGTGGCAGCACAATACCCCCAAAGTGAAAAACGTATGTTTGTAGCGTGTCCGGATCATTTTGTTCACAAAGTGTAGCTAATAAATTTTATCTCTGAAACAAAAACCTCGTCTATAAAGTTCACGTTCGACGTCATAAGAGAGTAGTTACTGTAGATTATCCTGAAAATGATTAAGTTGATTCATAAGTTCGTAGCGTTCTTGTTTTTCTTGTTGACTTTCCGGTTTCTGTGGGGTTATTTGTCGATTGTCGATTTTAATTTTTAGTTCACGGAACCTATGTGAGTTTACATATTTTCATTTTGTCACTTGAAGACAGTGAGTGGAGCTGTGTAACAGATGGAGTGCCAAATGGAGAAATCAGAAGATTTCCGTCATATTCTTCTATTTCAGTTCAGTTGAGTGGTGATGGAGTGGCGGCAGCAGGAAACATTTTTGCAGTCTACGGGGATAATGCCGCTGGACAGAGCAAGCAAGAAAGTGGTTTCCTCGTTTTGTGGAGGCTCATTTTGACATCAGTCAATATCAACGTTGAGAAAGGCCTTTGGGATCTTAAGAAGATCGTTAAACCAGGGGGGTAGCCATATGTCGTTTCTTCTTGCTCGTCATCACCTGGCTCTTGATCAACACCGACCATTCCTTAGTGACGAGAAATGGTGTCTTTATGCTAGCATAAGGAAAAAGACTGAATGGTTGAGCCCAAACAAAGCAGTTACCACAAAAGATAATTTTATGCATTTGATGGAACAGCGATGGTATGGTGTGCTATGAATTGCTATCCCTAAGTGTAACCACCTGCGCTGACATTTATTGTCAACAATTGAGACGTCTTGCAGACGCAGTCAAATAACAACGCCCAGGAAGAGTGCGTGAAGGAGAGCCAATCCTCTATAGCCCCTAAGCCCCTACCCACGTTCTGCTTGGCTCACAATAGGCGCTATTTAGAATTTGGGTTAAGAAGTCATCCTCCACCCATCTTACTCACCTGATCTTGCGGCCTCAGATTTTCACCTGTCGAACAGCCTTCGAGGAACTTTCTTTCCGGATGAAATGCGCTCAGAGCGTGGCTCGACGAGTTCTTCTCGTAAGAACCACGTGACTCGCACAGTCTGAGAAGTTAGCCGCCCCGATAGATGGCGACGCGGTAGCTCAGCGTGTTCGGTCAGAGGGTTAGCTGCCGCCTGTAATAAAAAAAACTGAGTTCACCGATCAACAACGAACTAAAACTGGTGTCTCACGACGTCCGCCCCGAGCAAATGCAATGGACGAAAAAACAAAAAAAATGCTGAGTGGTCAGCGCCGCGGTCTTTCACGCCAAGGGTCCCGGGTACGATTCCCGGCTGGGACGGAGATTTTCTCGGCTCAGGGACTGGGTGTTCTGTTATTATCATTTCATCATCATCAGTGGAAGGCCACGGGAAACCACCACCGGAATTATTCCCCTAGACGCTCATGCGGTGGACCTCTCTGACGAGGCTGTCCCCCATGACAAGACCTACCTTAAGGCAGAACACAAAGTTATTATGGCAGACGGCTGTAAATAGTGAAGAAGAATATATTATTGATGACTAACGTATTCCTTATGTGTATCTGTTGTATTTACTAAACTTACGGAAGAACGCTACGAACATAAGCACTAACCCAGTAATGCGTTGCTTAGTTTTAAATCTAACATTAAGCGTTTCCTTCATGTGTAAATCAGTGTTGTTGTTGTTGTCTTCAGTCCTGAGACTGGTTTGATGCAGCTCTCCTTGCTACTCTATCCTGTGCAAGCTGCTTCATCTCCCAGTACCTACTGCAACCTACATCCTTCTGAATCTGCTTAGTGTACTCATCTCTCGGTCTCCCTCTACGATTTTTACCCTCCACGCTGCCCTCCAATGCTAAATTTGTGATCCCTTGATGCCTCAAAACATGTCCTACCAACCGATCCCTTCTTCTGGTCAAGTTGTGCCACAAACTTCTCTTCTCCCCAAACCTATTCAATACCTCCTCATTAGTTACGTGCTCTATCCACCTTATCTTCAGTATTCTTCTGTAGCACCACATTTCGAAAGCTTCTATTCTCTTCTTGTCCGAACTAGTTATCGTCCATGTTTCACTTCCATACATGGCTACACTCCAAACAAATACTTTCAGAAACGACTTCCTGATACATAAATCTATATTCGATGTTAACAAATTTCTCTTCTTCAGAAACGCTTTCCTTGCCATTGCCAGTCTACATTTTATATCCTCTCTACTGCGACCATCATCAGTTATTTTACTTCCTAAATAGCAAAACTCCTTTACTACTTTAAGTGTCTCATTTCCTAATCTAATTCCCTCAGCATCACCCGATTTAATTTGACTACATTCCATTATCCTCGTTTTGCTTTTGTTAATGTTCATCTTATATCCTCCTTTCAAGACACTGTCCATTCCGTTCAACTGCTCTTCCAAGTCCTTTGCCGTCTCTGACAGAATTACAATGTCATCGGCGAACCTCAAAGTTTTTATTTCGTCTCCATGAATTTTAATACCTACTCCAAATTTTTCTTTTGTTTCCTTTACTGCTTGCTCAATATACAGATTGAATAACATCGGGGAGAGGCTACAACCCTGTGTCACTCCTTTCCCAACCACTGCTTCCCTTTCATGCCCCTCGACTCTTATGACTGCCATCTGGTTTCTGTACAAATTATAAATAGCCTTTCGCTCCCTGTATTTTACCCCTGCCACCTTTAGAATTTGAAAGAGTGTATTCCAGTCAACATTGTCAAAAGCTTTCTCTAAGTCCACAAATGCTAGAAACGTAGGTTTGCCTTTTCTTAATCTTTCTTCTAAGATAAGTCGTAAGGTC
Source organism: Schistocerca gregaria (assembly GCF_023897955.1). Classification (NCBI taxonomy): domain Eukaryota; kingdom Metazoa; phylum Arthropoda; class Insecta; order Orthoptera; family Acrididae; genus Schistocerca; species Schistocerca gregaria. The sequence goes on from NC_064920.1 coordinate 1,026,458,127, forward strand.
AGTATTGCCTCACGTGTTCCAACATTTCGACGGAATCCATACTGATCCTCACCGAGGTCTGCATCTACCAGTTTTTCCATTCGTCTGTAAAGAATTCGCGTTAGTATTTTGCAGCCGTGGCTTATTAAACTGATAGTTCGGTAATTTTCACATCTGTCGGCGCCTGCTTTCTTTGGGATTGGAATTATTATATTTTTCTTGAAGTCTGAGGGTATTTCGCCTGTTTCATACATCTTGCTCACCAGCTGGTAGAGTTTTGTCAGGACTGGTTGTCCCAAGGCCGTCAGTAGTTCTAATGGAATGTTGTCTACTCCGGGGGCCTTGTTTCGACTCAGGTCTTTCAGTGCTCTGTCAAACTCTTCAAGCAGTATCGTATCTCCAATTTCGTCAGTATCTAGTTGAAAATGACTTATACAGGGTGATTCAAAAAGAATACCACAACTTTAGGAATTTAAAACTCTGCAACGACAAAAGGCAGAGCTAAGCACTATCTGTCGGCGAATTAAGGAAGCTATAAAGTTTCATTTAGTTGTACATTTGTTCGCTTGAGGCGCTGTTGACTAGGCGTCAGCGTCAGTTGATGCTAAGATGGCGACCGCTCAACAGAAAGCTTTTTGTGTTATTGAGTACGGCAGAAGTGAATCGACGACAGTTGTTCAGCGTGCATTTCGAACGAAGTATGGTGTTAAACCTCCTGATAGGTGGTGTATTAAACGTTGGTATAAACAGTTTACAGAGAACGTCAACTATCCGAGGCGATGGATCGGCCGCCAGGCAGCCCGTGACATAGCACTTAATGACTGGCTTCCAAGAAGCCCTGATCTTACCCCCTGCGATTTTTTCTTATGGGGGTATGTTAAGGATATGGTGTTTCGGCCACCTCTCCCAGACACCATTGATCATTTGAAACGAGAAATAATAGCAGCTATCCAAACTGTTACGCTTGGTATGCTACAGAGAGTGTGGAACGAGTTGGAGTATCGGGTTGATATTGCTCGAGTGTCTGGAGGGGGCCATATTGAACATCTCTGAACTTGTTTTTGAGTGAAAAAAAGTACCTTTTTAAATACTCTTTGTAATGATGTATAACAGAAGGTTATATTATGTTTCTTTCATTAAATACACATTTATAGTTGTGGTATTCTTTTTGAATCACCCTGTATTAAAATGAAGTATCAGAATTTCATGGAGTCAGGTTCGTATACACGAGAAATATTGTGCTCTACATTTGCTCATCAGCACCTGGACATACAACACTTTCTCGCAGCGATCGCAAGCACCAAGTACTAATGCAAATATTCGCACAAACGAAATCAGCAGACATATCAAACACTGGCTATGAGGCCTGATTAGAAGCCATATAATAGGCTAGGTATGTAGCGAATCTTTTTCAGTCGTCTCGTAGTACAAAATGTTTGATGATAGTGACCAGCTAGGTATAGCGCACTGGATAATGAATTACTGTACCCAAATTCGGTCCCTAGCCAGCATGTAACTGCGTACCAATGGAAAACTTGTTCAGACTGCTTGAATGATAACATTTTATCACACTGTTTGCCACTGCATAAAGTAAAACTTAATTTTGTTTTTGATTTTATTGAAGAGTTTCCTGTTTGTAGAGCACAGCATGTATTTCTTAATGGAGAGGAATCCTTACTCGTAAAACTAAATTCAGGCATGTCCCAGGAAACTCTTAAAGGACAGTTTTTGAACGCAATGCATACAAAAAGGTCGTAAATACACATCAAAATGTTGATAAGCCTGTTTGTGGTGGAGGAGGCGCAATGCTTGACAATTACAGGGAAGTGCTGGAAGAGCTGGGGAGGAGAGACCTTGGTGCAGGAATTGGAAGTTGACCCTCAAAATAAGCAAATTAATATAAAATAAAAAGTACTCGCGCTTCCAGCCGCCTCAAGTGATTAAAATTAGACGAGCTGAAACGTTCGTCATTTGGCCCCTCTAAACTGAGAAACGGGACGAGTTCTTGGAAAGCCTCAAGGGCATTAACAGTAACATCCAGTTCACGACGTTCTGAAGCAATGCAAACGAAATGGACGCCTTAGCCACAGCGTTTAGTGATCTGTACTTGCACGCCATGAGTCATCAATAACCGGCATAGAAGCACATTGTGTTAGTAATAAATTTTATAGTGATGGCAATGCCCACAGTACTATATGGAGCAGTAAGTTGGACAGTAAGATCGAAAGACCTAAGACAATAGGAAACATTAGAAATAAAACTCCTTAGATCAGTGAGCGGTTACACAAGAGAAGGCAGGAAAGAAATGAAGAAATAAAGGAAGAACTGATTGGTACAACCGTATAGCTGTTAAGGGAAAGATGTAATCCAACGAAAGCAGAATCGAAAAGAGCACGTATTGCGTATGTCACCTCAGAGAATTCCTCGAAGTCACCTCAGAGAATTCCTCGAAGAGCAATGGAACAGTAGTGTCTGAAGAACGAGTATGGGAAGGATGCGGAAGAGATGATGGGGCTGAAATAAACCGTAAGGCCTTATACTGGTCAGGAAGAAGAAAATAATCGTGCTAACTACTACCAAGAAAGGCTTAGAATCTCGCCCCCTATCTTTTTAAAAACGTCTGAAATGAAGATCAGAATCGGATGGCAAAAAAAGTATGGTGAATAAAACGTTGGACATAGAAAGGACGGAGGTGAAGGATAGGGATGGCGGTTATCGCTGAGACAATCGTTTTCAGTTATATCGGGTTTTTTCAACGCCAGTTTTACGACTATTAAAACCACTGAAAATAACAGGTTTCTGAAGTAACTGATTTTCGCTTTTCATCTGTATTATTTCCGCATTAAACGTAGAAATCGAACAAAGAACGAAATATTTTCACTCTATCAGTTTTGCGATACACAGAAGCAAATAATCGGCCCACAGTTTGCTGCTTTTTTCGAAAACTGAACAGTGGATGACTACTACAAGAAATCACCAATATTCTATTAATTATAATTTTTTGAAACCCTACTTTAAAATAATTTTGTAATCGGGGATCATACCAATATTTGGACATTACGAATCTTAAAAAGTGAAAAGTGAAGTTGAGAAACCGTATTTTTCGTGTTAATTTGCCCGTTTTCAACGGCTAGAAACAAACAAAGGCATTTTAGATAGACACAGGCAGCTAATCAGCTGCTTTCTACATTTATTGCAAGGTATGAATGAACGGTTAAGTTTTACAGGGTGACAATTACCGAACTATATGAAATAAAATCGTCGTAACTTCTGAACGGTTCAATTAGCACGTTCAAACTGTACGGGTGGCCACGTGGCATAAAGGGAATTAGTATGCGTATAATGGTTTGGTTTAGCGACGAAGCCCACTTTCATTTGGATGGGTTCGTCAATAAGCTAGGTTGGCACATTTGGGGGCTGAGAATCCACATTTCATGATCGGCATCGCCGGCCGTTATGGCCGAGCGATTCCAGGCGCTTCAGTCCGGAACCGCGCTGCTGCAACGGTCGCAGGTTAGAATCCGGCCTCGGACACGGATGTGTGGGGTGTCCTTAGGTGCGGACAGATTATAACTTTGCGAAGATAAAGAAAGTAAACTTTTCACTCGAGGGAAGACTTGAACCAAGGACCTCTCATTCCGCAGCTGCTCACGCTAACCACGGGACCACGGCGCTCCTGAGCTGACGCTATCCTTGATGTTGCCTATCTTGCACAAGGACTACTCAGTTTGTATATGGCGATTACGAATATACGCTTCCAATGAGCGTTCACCGCGATGTCACCAAACACGGATGCGACGATCATGATGCTGTAAACAGAACCAGGATTCATCCGAAAAAATGACGTTTTTCCATTCGTGCACCCAGGTTCGACGTTGAGCACACCATCGCAGGCGCTGCTGTCTGTGATGCAGTGTCAAGGGTAACCGCAGCTATGATCTCCGAGCTGATAGTCCATGCTGCTGCAAACGTCGTCGAACTGTTCGTGCAGATGGTTGTTGTCTTGCAAACGTCCCCATCTGTTGAATAAGGGATGGAGACCTGGCTGCACGATCCGTTACAGCCATGCGGATAAGATGCCTCTCATCTCGACTGCTTGTCATACTAGGTCGTTGGGATCCAGCACGGCGTTCCGTATTACCCTCCTGAACCAACCGAATCCATATTCTGCTCATAAACGAGATGTGGCAAATCTTGTACATTGCATATACACACGTAGCAGCTAATAGGCCGCACCGCATGGTAAGATGTACATTACTGTCTCAGCAATGCTATACAAATTCTTAGGGCATGTGTTTGTTGCACGTTTCTGTCGGAGTTTTTATTAAAAGAGCACTGAGGGCCTTCCCCATTGTCTATAATAACACAATAATTCAACGCAATGGAAAACGGTTTATTTAAAAACGAAACATTTTGGCGCTGCTGCAGTGACAAACAGTATTTCGGTTTTCTTACCAAATTATTTGTAAAAAATAAAAATACCTGTTATAACCGGGTGCAGGCGGATCCCGAAAAATGCCGGTTATTTAGAACTAAAAAACCGGTATCGCTTTTAACCCGTCGTGTTTTCCCATCTTTGCTGTTAGACTGAGCGACGGCTTACCTATGGCGGCGATGCGGCGTTACCCTTGGACTATAAACACTTATAGAACCACAGAGCGCTCGGGTAAGCCGGCCTCTGGTATCACGTGGACACATGTTTTGATCACAAATTTGTTGTCTGTTGTCGAAATATAGTGCCTGTCTGCTACAATCATGAGACTGCCCTTACTAACGCTTCGATCATCTCAGCACTGCCACCCTTCTACTGGTGATTCATATCTATATACCATCCGCGACATATAGAGGCCTGTTCTCTGCCCCCTTTGTTTCTACTCGTACAGTCATGTGGCTGCTAAAGAATGATGGCTCGAGCCCGGGATCGACACATGCTCATCCACAGGAATCTACTGAACAGCGTAGTGCAAGGTTTGAGTAAAATGGGCTCTAGCGTGCGAACCACATTCTTCCACAAATATTCTCATTAGCCTTTATGTGCTACTTATCACATAGTGGATAGTCTCCTACAGTTTATTCAAAATGTTTAAAAAGTATCCATTGTTTCTACAATTTCCTTAAAGTACACTTTAATTATTACACATAAGGGTACTATACAATTACACCAGGATGATATTACAACTGCTTTCCTTTAGCGTTTGCCTAGTAGTCTTGAGAAATAACAACTGTTCGAGGAATAATATAAAAAGAATTTCATATAACACAAAGAGAAAAAGTTAAAAAAAAAAAGGAACTGGAACGTGAAAAGCCATATAATTACAATAACTATTGCAGCAATTAAATTCGTTAGAAGCTCAAATATTACAGGAGAATCACAAATGAAAGATCTTATTAACGGAGATAGAACAAAGTAGCAGTGAAATCAATTCACTCGTAGAAAAAGGATTCTAAAAGTAGTTGCAGACATCTACAATGAAAATGAGTCATAAAGAATAAAATATTTTCCATATACCACGAATAAACCAGGAAATAAATCAATAAAAAAGACTAAGAGATTCAGAGGATGTGTAGAATAACTTTAGAAAAGTACGAAGGTTTGGAAAAAACAACGAAAGAAAATTCGCGACAACCTACAGGAGCTTGAGAGAAACTCCTTTCCAGATGTGTCCTATTTCCGGATTTACCGAAGCCAAACAGATGCCGTATGAGAAACAGATAATTAATGTGCACCACTATAAAAGGTCGGGACGAGAACTAGTAAGGTAACTTGTTTATCCTAATGGCCCTCAGAACACGGAACCTTATTTGTGTGTTTAGCCACGCAACGGGGAGAGCACTCTGTTCACTGGCGATGGCATTTCTGAGAACAGATGGGAGAGCTACAGCTTCACCTGATCTAGGGTCACGGACGACTTGTTCTCTAGCAGTTATGTCACTGCGCAGGTCTCTAATATCATATATTTTCTTCAATATTGAAGCGAATTCCTATTTATTTCTTTAACCAGCATCTGTGACTGCTCTATATGCATATGTATCTGAGGTGCTGTTGCACTCATCCAAAAGGTAACCCAATCGCAGAGGCTGAAGGAAACCTGTTCACTAGTATTAGATTGGCATGTTTCTAGTGATTATAACACGTAGGTCAAACTGTAATTTTTACACCAGGCTTTGAAAGAAATTTTTGTTTTATTTGGTAACCACTTTCAGTCAGTAAAGATCATTCGGATCAGTGTTCGCAACACGTGGTCTAGTGGATAACATCACTATCTCTAGACCGCGAGCTCATGGATTCGTTTGCCGACCGGGTCGAAGATTTTCATCGCTCAGGGACTATGTAGGTGTTTGTGTTATTGTAATCGTTTTCCCTCATCTTCATCGACACATAAGTCGCTGAAGTGACGTCACATATGAGAGGTCCGAATTTTTTATTTTGATCTCAATGTCGGTTGAGCCATTACATGTCACTTTCAGGCCTCGCTGGAGCAAGTTGGAACCTTTTGCCATTAGAGGGCTCCGAATTGTAGCGTGTAACATGTCTGTGTACAGTGTAACTATGTTGGTACGTGAGAAACAGTGATCGAGTTTCCAATCTCAGAAAAGCTCGTCCTCACGTGGAGCACCCTCTGCTTCGCCATGGCAACACAAGCCCTACGACATCTGCTACACTCCGACGCCTTGGGTTCACTCTCATTGATCAACATTCATAGAGATCCCACTTGGCCCAATTCGACATTCATCTGTTCAAAACATTTAAAGTATTGCTTCGAGGACCATCACGCTCAAAGCTCCATCAACATAGCCAAACATTCTACAGTAACAGTTTCAATGAAATGGTCTCTCTTTGGGAGAAGTGTGTTCGTCGCCAGGTCGACTGTTTTGAGAAAAAAAATGCAGACATGAAGAATAAACATGTAAAATGTTTCTAATGTTTGTTTTATTTAAAAGCTTTAAGAGTTTACGGATAGATATTCGGAGGCACTCCTCCTCAACACCCCCCCCCCCCCCCCCCCCTAGAACGACTAGCACGATACGAACGAACAATACCACCTCCCGGCCAATAACGCCGATAATTTTATTTTATTCAGATTTGTCTGTGCTCATAACACTGTATAACAAGCATAATAAAATTACTGCCTAGGTAGGCAGCGGCTGAAAATAAAGTACACGGTAAAACTAAAGAAGGAAATTGTGAGTAGCTCATACAGTGAGACCAGCGTCGGCATACTATGTATGTAACAAGTGCACAGTAATGCGTAGCCACTGTATGAGTAACGAAAAGAAAATGGTACAGATGACGACTAATGGCATAAAATTAGTTGGTATAATACCTAAAAAAAACTCTTTAAATGAACGATCAGAGCCTTTGATACAACAGGGCATTGAAAAATGTTCATCCGATTTCGCAACACAATATCTGCTATGTTAATTTAAAGAAATTCCGGAAGAAATCTGTAAAATGTTTTGTGATTTCACCGACTTTTCTTAATTTTTACTTTTTTATTTCTAAGTTTTGTTCAGGAAGCGTGAACTTATTGGCGCCGCCGTTGATTACCTACGGTCTTCTGTTCTCGAAATGTACTCAATTTAATACTTCATTCGAATGAAACCGTTTTACAGTTCCTGTAGCTTAATTTGATAACTCTACACGTATGTTAGTACTTCTATTATTTCACCACTAAAGGCGTTTCTGATTAACTATTTACTATTACTCTATTCTATGTGCAAGATCCCCAGGTCAGCGGGGGTATTCATCGTCTTAAGCTGTATCCTACCCACACCCTCTATTACCGGAAAGATGATGTTTCTTCCATTGTTGTTGTTGTTGTCTTCAGTCCTGAGAATGGTTTGATGCAGCTCTCCATGCTACTCTATCCTGTGCAAGCTTCTTCACCTCCCAGTACTTACTGCAACCTACATCCTTCTGAATCTGCTTAGTGTATTCATCTCTTGGTCTCCCTCTACGATTTTTACCCTCCAAGCTGCCCTCCAATGCTAAATTTGTGATCCCTTGATGCCTCAGAACATGTCCTACCATCCGATCCCTTCTTCTAGTCAAGTTGTGCCACAAACTCCTCTTCTCCCCAATTCTATTCAATATCTCCTCATTAGTTATGTAATCTACCCACCTTACTCATGGCTTAGTCAAAAAGGTGTTTGCAGGCGAAATGAGAAATTCGATCTGTATGAGCTATACAATCCATCCGTTATTACTAATGGAAGAATAGCATACGATTGGAGTAGGAACTGGCGGATTCTCATATTCGTACATATTTTCCAGGCGAGCCTTTTTCACTTTGCACAGGTAAACACACACAACAGCAAATTAATCCCGCAGGAACTCCGAAGAGTGGTGGATGAAGGGAGTCCACACGTGCTCTGTCTGCAGGAGCCATACTTCCAAGCTGGGCGTATCCCTTTCATGGCAGTCAACTGGCAAGCCAAAATCATTTCGCGCAATAAACCTTTGCTCTAACAAACTGTATGTAGCGCAGTTTCTTCCGGTGGTGTTACAGGATTCTTCTCTCTCCTTGTGCAGGGGATGCATATCCCAGCTTTGCCGCAGTTTTTCCTGACTTGATACTAGCCCCTCAGACTTCGGCCTTATGGCTGTAGTGAGGACAGCCGGCTGCTCTAGACGAGTTAATTGCAGAGCGTGCTGCAGGTTGGGGTATATCCAAGCAGGGTCCATTCCCGACCCTCTCTGAGGTGGAAAGCCTGTTTGCGAACCTGAGCTGCTCACAACATTAACCCACACTTGCTCTTTATTAATCGTTTCCCTACCACAGGATGCCTGTGTGGTCGTGCGTGTTCTTCTGGTGACCTTAGTCCCCGGCTTGGAGGAGAGGGAGCATCTTACTGACCCTAATGGTCTGTTTGCACACTTGCATCTTTCAGTACTACTGTAGGAGATTGCGACTTTGTAAACTTTTGAATGAATTCCCTGTACCTACTTGCCCTCATTGCATCCCTCAACATCTTGCTCCGGGAACTTTCTCTTAGGCTTCCTGTGTCCGGGTACAGCCTCAGCCATAGTCAGTTCGGGCAATAAGCCTTTGTTCTTACATCCTGTATGGAGAGCAGCATCTTCCGGTGGTGTTACAGGTTTCTTCCCTCTTCTTGTACAGGGGAAGCATATCCCAGCTTCGCCGCAATTTTTCTTGACGTGGTCCTCAGCCCCACACCTGGAAAAAGACGGCTTTCGTTCACAGTGCTTATGCAAATGATCTAAGTCGCCACAATTGTGGCATCGGGGAACCACTAAATAACGGGGACATTGATGGCATGGAAGCCTATATAGATTCTGGCCACAGTGGTGAGCCTAAGCCACATTTTTCCAGGGATCTCGCCAGCGTGGTGTACTACATCACTTTCCCGGGGCCCAGTTTTAAAACGTAAATTGAACTCATTTTTAAAAGTGACTCAGTCCGTGTCATCAAAGTTTTGATGATACATCGTCTCAGTCTTTTAATGCGATTGGTACATCATAGAGAACTACCAAAGGGTACGCTTTTCTGGTGGCTCACACTTTATAGCTTTGTTCAGTTTTGTGTTGTTCGCAATTTTATTTCTGTCATCCTCAGTGGCTACATGTACTATGACTACATTTTTTGTCGCGTTTATCACTTTTGAGTTTGTCTTTCGCCTGTTCTGTAGTAGTAGTGAAGATCTCATGCACCTTTTTAATACACTGATGCGGCAGGGGTCTCAAGAAAACCGCCGTGACCGGTCTTTTCGAATTTTTTGCAATCGTCTCTTTGGTGGTCTAACTTAACCTACCTTACGCTAAGGACAACACACACACTCATGCCCGAGAGAGGACTCGAACCTACAACGGGGTAGCTGCGCGAACCGTGGCAAGGTGTCTCTCAGACTGCGCGGCTACCCCACGCGGCTGCAGGTGCAGTGAGGATTCCCCTTCCAAGGTCGTCGTGAACGACGCGGAATCAGATTCTTTTATGCCAAAAGCAGGAATCCCACAGGGAGCCATGATCTCTCCCCTGCTATACACACTATACACGGCAGATATCCCACAACCCAACAAGTGGAAGTAGGGTATGACGCTGTACGCAGACGACGTAGCGTGCTGGTGCCGTGGACCAACAACACAGGAAACCACCAGACAAACCCAGGAATACCTGTCCCTACTAGAAAACTGGCTCAGCCAATGGAAGATCAAACCAAACGCTGCCAAAATTAAACATAAACGCGCTCGCACGTGCCAACAGAACCCAGAAGGGTGCAGATTTCAACTCTGGGGAGAAACCATAAAGGCTAAAGATACTGCGAGGTATCTGGGTATTACCCTTGACAAACATATGTCATGGGAGGCACACGCAAGGGGCATCACCGACAAAAGGTAAAACGAGACTAAACCTACTCCGCCTACTCAGAGGCAGGACAAACGGAGCCAAAAAGGAAACATTTATCTACAGTACAAAGCTTTTGATCGCCCCATACTGGAATACGCTGCTCCAGTATGGATGGAAAAAATACTGTGGCAAGGAGGATAATGACAACTGAAAGAAAAATATTAAGGATAGCAGGCCAGATTAACCCCAGGACCCGAAATGTACTAGTATACAGAATTACACAAGCGCACCCCCTAAGGTAAAGTTGGGTAGATCCAACCGCCAAAATCGGCTCAAACAGATTACAGAATAAAACAACCACAACAGACATGTCGCTAAGAAACTACACAGTCCTGAGTTACCCGAAAACAAAGTACGTCTATGCACCCATAGTAATAAAAACCATCATAAAAGCAATAGACTCAAATGCAGCAACAAACTTCACCGACAGCGACGTACAACAGGACATGATAAAATACCTTCAGGAGGACGAAACAGAAGAGGAAGACGACACTTAAAACAAGAAAGACAAAACACAACCACACACAAACCAGACAACAAAGAAGATAAAACAACCAAGGACAAGAAAGAGAAGATTCAGTAGATCCTTGCTGGGGTTTAGGGAGGTTTCCCTCAGCACTCGGTCAAATGCCAGGATCATTTTACCCTCCCACGCGACAGAAAGAGATAATATACGAGATGAGACTCAGAATAAGATTAGAAATTCCATACCCCATTTTCTCCAAATAAAAAGTATCGCCACAGCTCACCCTAAGTTAATAAAAGGCACCAAAGGGCAATAGGCTCTCCATGTGCCCGCCTCCATCCCTTAGGGTAAAGAATGAAAAAAAAAAAAAAAAAGAAACCCTGCAGAGTTTTCGATGGGAATTGCTTCATCACTCACCATACAGATCGGACTCAGCTTCTTCTGATTCTCATATCCGCTCACATGAACCACTGGCTATGAAGACAACATTTTGGCACAGACGACGAACTGCAGACCAATGTTGAGAAGAAGCGTAAAGTATAGACAGCTGCCTTCTACGACCAGCCTGTTGGAAAGATGGTGCAACGCTACGACAAATCTCTAAGTCGAAGTAGTGAGTACGTAGAGAAGTAACTAGATTGTAGAAAACATTTTGAATTCCATTGTGGTGTCCATTTCGCGATAGATTGGACCTTACTTTCCGAATAAGCCTCATACTGTTGTTGTTGAGGTCCTCAGTCCATAGACTGGTTTCATGTAGCTCTCCATGCTACTGTACCCTGTGCAAGCTTCTTCATCTCCCACTACTTCCTGCAACCTACATCCTTCTGAATCTGTTAAGTGTACTCATCCCTTGGTCGCCCTCTACGATTTTTACCCTCCACGGTGCCCTCCAATACTAAATTGGTGATCCCTTAATGTCTCAGAATATGCCCTACCAACCGATCCCTTCTTCTACTCAAATTGTGCCACAAATTTCTGTTCTCTCCAGTTCTACTCAATACCTCCTCATTAGTTATATGATCGACCCATCTAATCCTTAGTATTCCTCTGTAGCACCAGATTACGAAAGCCTCTATTCTCTTCTTGTCTAAACTATTTATCGTCCAAATTTCACTTCCATACGTGGCTACACTCCATACAATTACTTTCAGAAACGACTTCCAGACATTTAAATCTAAACTCGATGTTAATAATTTTCTCTTCTTCGGAAAGGCTTTCCTTGCCAATGCCAGTCTACATTTTATATCATCTCTACTTCGACCATCATCAGTTATTTTGCTCCCCAAATAGCAAAACTCCTTTACTACTTTAAGTGTCTCATTTCCTAATCTAATTCCGGCAGCATCACCCGATTTAATTCACCTACATTCCATTATCCTCGTTTTGCTTTTGTTGATGTTCATCTTATATCCTCCTTTCAAGACACTGTCCATTCCGTTCAACTGCTCTTCCAGGTCCTTTGCTCTCTCTGACAGAATTACAATGTCATCGGCGTACCTCAAAGTTTTTATTTCTTTTCCATGGATTTTAATGCCTACTCCGTGTTTTTCTTTTGTTTCCTTTACTGATTGCTCAATATACAGATTGAATAACCTCATACTAACCAACCTAAAAACATACGCCTTATAATAGCCGTAGTTATCAATGCGCAAATGACGTAAATACGGGTATTGTACTGTAGGTTGTACTAAGTCACCAATAGATATACTGGGTGTTTGTTTTAACTTGAAACATTTAAATATCTCGCAAGCGACACATCGTATGAAAAAAATGTTGTAGGTGAAAGGCTAATATTAGTAAATGGAATATATCTCTGCGCTGCAACTGGCAAAAATGCATTTTAGTACGTATTCGGAATCTACCGGATGATCAAAAAGCCAGTATAAATTTGAAAACTGAATAAATCACGGAATAATGTAGATGGAGAGGTACAGATTGACACACATGCTTGAAATGACATGGGGTTTTATTAGAACCAAAAAATATAAAAGTTCAAAAATGTCCGACAGATGGCGCTTATTCTGACCAGAATAGCTATAATTAGCATAACAAAGTGAGACAAAGCAAAGATGATGTTCTTTACAGGACTGCTACGGTCGCAGGTTCGAATCCTACCTCGGGCATGGATGTGTGTGATGTCCTTAGGTTGGTTAGGTTTAAGTAATTCTACGTTCTAGGAGACTGATGACCACAGATGTTAAGTCCCATAGTGCTCAGAGCCATTTGAACCATTTTTTTTCTTTACAAGAAATGCTGAATATGTACACAATCATTCCTCAACAATAGCTGTAGTCGAGGAATAATGTTGTGAACAGCACTGTAAAGCGCGTCCGGAGTTATAGTGAGGCATTGGTGTCGGATGTTGTCTTTGAGCATCCCTAGAGATGTCGTTCTATCACGATACACTTGCGGCTTCAGGTAACCCCAAAGCCAATAATCGCAAGGACTGAGGTCTGGGGACCTGGGAGGCCATGCATGCCGAAAGTGGCTGCTGAGCACACGATCATCACCAAACGGCGTGCGCAAGAGATCTTTTACGCGTCTAGCAATATGGGGTGGAGCGCCATCCTGCATAAACATCGTACTTTCCAGCAGGTGTTTATCAGCCAGGCTGGGAATAATGCGATTCTGTAACATATCGGCGTATCTCTCACCCGTCACGGTAGCAGTTACTGACGTTTTTCTGTCCCGTGCCATCTGTCGGAGGTTTTGTGAAATTTGTTTTCTTTTTTTGTTGTTCTAATAAAACCCCATGTCATTTCAAGTATGTGTGTCAAGTTCTACCTCTCTATCTACATTATTCCGGGGTTTATTAAGTTTTCAAATTTTTAGTGACTTTTTGATCACCCGGTGCATCAAAAAATATGTACGATTTGCTCAAACAGTTGTTTCCCAATCGTGGCAGATGGCGCTGTAATTGGCAAGTATCAAGTGTGCCTGTTTTTGCAATTAAGACAAGACGAATGTGTGGGTGTGTGCGCATGTGTGTGGAGGCATGAGGTTGCAGCAGGCAGTAACTTGAACGCGAGGGCGTGTGCTGCACAGTGCAGCCATCCCGGCGTCGGGCAACAGGTGGAAAGGCGGCCAGCCCCGACTGCGGGAGATAGGAGAGAAGAGCGATGGCAACCGGCTGCCGATTTTTCCCGCCCCGCTAATAAGGATCGGCCGTCCTTGCGGGCCACCGGTATATTTATAGGAGAGTGGCCGCCCTGGAAAGGAAACCCGCAGGCCGGAGCAGCCAGCTGGAGGCAGACCCCACCCAGCGACAGCTGTCAGCCCGGCCCGGCCGCCCGTAAGGTCTGCTGTCGGCGCTCGAACGCTCTCTGACCAGCGTCATCTGGCCGGTATCTGCTGCAGCAGGTTGCTGAATGGTTGCTGAGAGTTACAACTGGAAAAAAATTAGTTGCCAAGTCTAACCAACAAGCAATAACGTTAAGAGGCACATGCCTGGTTGGCAGGAGAATGGGTTGAAATATTTACAGAAGAAAGGTCCGAGAAGCGGTTAAAATTTCTAAGAATTCATCTAATTTCAATAGAGAGGACGGCTATAGGGGCCGCCGAGATTAGCCTAGCGGGGCTGTGCGGCTGGTCCCAGCGGAGGTTCGAGTCCTCCCTCGGGCATGGGTGTGTGTGTTTGACCTTAAGTTAATTTAGGTTAGGGACTGATGACCTTAGCAGTTCAGTCCCATAAGATTTAACACACATTTGAAGATTTTTGAACGGCTATAGGCTTCCGGCACCGTGGCTCTCCGCATCAAGGAAGTAAATACGCGGCCGCGGTGTGTGAGCGGCATAAACAACGCGCTGCAGGTCACCTAGGCGGACAATAATATTTTGGGTAAACATTCCCACTCTCTTGCTCTGTCCATTTCGAATCTAGCCACTGATGTCGACCAACGAATTGCAGTAGTAGGCATTTCAACCAATAACCCTTCTCCAGCATAAGTGTGGAACAGTGCCTTTCTATCCAATGACGATGACCGCCAATGGTATCCACAGCAGATGAGCTACCAACGCCCTTTCTTCTGTATTAGCCTATAACTATGGCCAACCAATGGAGGCCACATGAATTTTAACCAATACTTCTCCAGCACGAACGCCAGAAAATTCCCCCTTTACAAGTGGACGCGACACTCGTCTCTGACAGTGTTCTAGCAGTAGCGGACACCAAAAGATCCAGAGGAAGTTCCCAGCAGAGGGGTCGAAACGTCGAACATTTTAGAAGAAACATGACGCGGCCTTATAACCCAGAAGATTTTAACTTCAGGGTTAAAATGTCAATCGATGGTGAGCCCATTGGGGACGGAAAACAAGCTCGGACTGAAGAAGGAATCAAAAACAAAGCGAAAGTGTTTTCTTCAAAAGAAAAAAAAATGTGAGTCATGCGGAATTGTTGGCTGGGAACTCCAGAGGGGTTCCAGTTGCTTCGTCTGAAAAGTTTTCGTTGCTCCGCACTCAATGACCTTCCTTCAAAGCGGTGTATGAGAGTTGGAGTGTAAGTGGAATTCTTGAGTACATGAGACTCTAATTTGTGTCATGTTATACTTGTGTTGGTAAAACTATAAAAAGGAAATTGAATTTGGAAAGTCGAAACAGAAAATGCAGCAAGTAAATACGAAAGACGGGCTTGATAAAGACATGAAGACTGAGTCTGAAGGTCGATGACGAGGTCATTGCAGACGGAGTAGAAGGTTAGAGTGATAGAAGATGGAGAAGTTAAACTTAGAAGTAAAACAGTCATATAGAACTATTAGCATTCAGATATCAGGAAGTTATAATTAAAGTGAAGGTGCTCTAAGAGGTCCAGTGTGAGCTGTAAGTATCGTCTGGCAGTGAAACTTGGTAGATATTCTAATGCATTAATGCAGAATCAAATTAGTTCCAATTGTGGCCACAAGGTGCAAATCTGGCGCTGACAGAATCTCGTCGACGTCTCCAGTGCTCATACTGAATGGACCGTGTAAGTAACGGTTAACAATAAAATCAATATTATGCCCTTCTCATTTGTTTGCCCTTTTCTGCTCATGTCCCGTTTCTAATCCATTACATGTGGGAACATTTCTGTACGTCTTTCTTGCATTCACATGGCCAGATTTGCACTTAGTCGCCAAGATTGGAACTAATTTTTTTCAAGTGTAAATCAGTTCTGCATCAACACATTAAAGTGCCTACCGAATTTCGCTGCTCTACATTAATTAAATCCCACACGGGACCTCGGTGAGTAGCTGCACTCTAATTATTACCACCCAGTACATAGATGTTGTTCAGCCGCCCAGTTGGGGAGGGTTCTCTTCCTCCATGCACAATGGTCCCTTCGTTACGCACGACAACAGCGACTGAAGAATAATGGACTGGTGTACAGTTTTGTAATTTAAATTCTTATAAGTAACTCCAGCGTTTCAGAAGGTACCTGTACGAATACTAAAAGACATACAGATAAATGACAGATATCAGTGACATGTCATAAGCACTGTGGCGTGTTGAGTGCTTTTCTAGGGGGCAGGGGCGTCTGAAAATACAGACAAATCATCTGCTCCATATTGAAGGCTTACATTAATTCGCGCCTGCCGATAGGCAACCCAGTGTACAGATTTCCAATACAGACTGAGTTATTCACCCCGTAGTAGCGACTCCACTGAACTGCATGCATGTATTAACGTTTGCCGCGTCTCTAACGGTGCTCCTATTGAACACCTGTGACGTGAGTGAGCCATGGTAAAAATTGCTGTCTTGAAGAGCGATCCGCAGCGCGTTGTGTGAAGTAGTCGCCCTCCGTTTCTTGCGGTGGCGCTGCTGTGGCAATAACACCTTTGGTGTCTCCCTCTGGTGGGAAAGGGGAAAGGTTGCCTGTTCACGTGCTTTTAAGGGGTGCTGAGAGCTCTGCAGTTGGTCAGTCGGAGTGAGGATGAGTCAGTCTCGTGTCACCAGTTGCTGGTCGGTCTCTCGTTTGCATTTGTGCGCAGTTAGTGTCTGTCTGTCGTTCGGGGTGCTATTATGTCTGTCGTTTGGATCAAACTTTAAAGCCGGCAAAATGACGGTCTTGCCACTCCGCCAGAACTCAGCTAGTGGTCGCCCGGTTGGGGCTGAGTTCCTGTATCTGAGTCAGCGCGTTAGGCCGCTAGTCTGCTCGAGTTGCTCGAGTAACGGTCACTGTCGGTTGGAGCGATCGGTTGGTCGGTTGCGCACTGAGACACAAGATGACTTGTCCGCCCTGAGCGTCGGCGCATGTGAGGTCCTCACGTGAGTCCAGTGGGCCCCTCCTTATAGAAAGGGGAGGGGGCTTCGAGGTCGACACGAGAGCAACTGGAGTCAAACCAAGAGATTGGGGTGGCCGGGCCGAGTTGCGACGCCGTGAGACGGGAGATAGGCACGCCTTCCTGCGTCCGTTGAAGCAGCTGGCAGCGGACGGTTCGGGAGAGCGATTTGGGGGTGCTGCGTCAGGTCTTCTCGATAAATCGCAGTTTATTAGAAGTGATTGGAGATATGTTGTTTCATTAACTTGTTAAATTCTACTTGTTTTCTTGGTGAGATCACCACCCGCTTTGTTTTGGGGTAGTCCCACCATTCTTCTCCGTTTTTCCACCCGCGGGAAGGTGGTTATTTATGAATTGGGTGGTCCGTTTTTTCCCTTGTGGAGTACGGGCGGGTTAGAGCAATCTACGGTTCGGGTTGTTCAAGTAATCTCCCTGTCAATCTGCCATACGCTAATAGCTGCCTCTGTCATGTTTGTCGGATTCGGTGTTAACGAATTTATTGCTTAAGGTGTAAAGGCCGAATTCCTGAAATATGGTTCTAGGCGCGCAGTCCGGAACTGCCGTCAGCTACGGTCGCAGGTTCGAATCCTGCCTCGGGCATGGATGTGTGTGATGTCGTTAGGTTAGTTAGGTTTAAGTAGTTCTAAGTTCTAGGGGACTAATGACCACAGCAGTCGAGTCCCATAGTGCTCAGAGCCATTTGAACCTGAAATATGTTTTTATCTTGCCTATTGTCTTGAGAGGCGGTATATGTGTAATGTAGTGCATGTTTGTACAGTTTATGTAAGACTGCATTTCATGGGTTTTTATTTAAATGCACTTTGCACTTTAGTAGCAAGTAATTTTTTTTAATGTGAGTGTTTTCTACCATTTCCATCCCTCCTACGGGGCACATAGTTTATGTGTTTGTGTGAGTTGTTAAAATTTTTAGTTTTAAGTAATCTGCTGTGTTTCAGATTTACAACAGTGTAGTTTTTCAGAGGTTGTTGTGAGCGGTCGTGACTACGGCCTTGTTAAAAGGGAGCGGCAAGGTTCTCAGCCCGAAAACTCATGTTGTTGTTGTGGTCTTCAGTCCTGAGACTGGTATGATGCAGCTCTCCATGCTACTCTATCCTGTGGAAGCCTCTTCATCTCCCAGTACCTACTGCAGCCTACATCCTTCTGAATCTGCTTCGTGTATTCATCTCTCGGTCTCCCTCTACGATTTTTACCCTCCACACTGCCCTCCAATGTTAAATTTGTGATCCCTTGATGCCTCAGAACATGTCCTACCAACCGATCCTTCTAGTCAAGTTGTGCCACAAACTTCTCTTCTCCCCAATCCTATTCAATACCTCCTCTTTAGTTATATGATCTACCCATCTAATCTTAAGCATTCTTCTGTATCAAGTTCAAACTATTTATCGTCCATCTTTCACTTTCATACATGGTACACTCCATAGAAATACTTTCAGAAAAGACTTCCTGACACTTAAATCTATACCCGATGTTAACAAATTTCTCTTCTTCAGAAACGCTTTCCTTGCCATTGCCAGTCTACATTTTGTATCCTCTCTACTTCGACTATCATCAGTTATTTTGCTCCCCAAATAGCAAAACGCCTTTACTACTTCAAGTGTCTCATTTCCTAATCTAATTCCCTCAGCATCACCCGAATTAATTCGACTAAATTCCATTATCCTCGTTTTGCTTTTGTTGATGTTCATCTTATATCCTCCTTTCAAGACACTGTCCATTCCGTTCAACTGCTCTTCCAAGTCCTTTACTGTCTCTGACAGAATTACAATGTCATCGGTGAACCTCAAAGTTTTTATTTCTTCTTCATGGTTTTTAATACCTACTCCGAAGTTTTCTTTTGTTTCCTTTACTGCTTGCTCAATATACAGATTGAATAACATCGGGGAGAGGCTACAACCCTGTCTTACTCCCTTCCCAACCACTGCTTCCCTTTCATGTCCCTCGACTCATATAACTGCCATCTGGTTTCTGTACAAAGTGTAAATAGCCTTTCGCTCCCTGTGTTTTACCCCTGCCACCTTTAGAATTTGAAAAAGGGTATTCCAGTCAACCGAAATCTCGTACTGTCAAAAAATTTATTTCTGCCTCTGAATAAATTTTAACTTGATATTTTGAGAGTGCTTTCTGATTATAATTTTTAAATCTGTTTTTTTTAATGAAAGGGTTTTAGGAATAAAATTTCCATTTGTTGAAAGAAATTTGTTTTCATTAGTTACCCAAAGGCAACTTCTTCCACGCTCACATAGTGTGATTAAATGTGTTAATGTTCTTGATGAATCGCTAGTGAATAAAGTAAATTCCTTAAGAAAAGATTTTGAAAGTAAATCCTCGGTTCAGTGAGTTACACATTTAGAGGGATGCTGTGTCTGTTTTCTGTATGTGTTGTAGTTCCCATGCAGTCGTCTTCTGAAACTCCAGAAGTACTGTATGTGTTAGGTATTGTATGTACTGAGTGTAGTTGACAGAAATGGCAACTCACATGCTCCTGTTCTGTGATAAGAAGAGAGAAATTGTATGAAACCTGGTGCTGATGCCAGCCGTTCGGATGGTATCTGATTGACAGTTGTGCTCAACGTCCTCAACCGATTAAGGGATCGCCATCACCAACGTAACATGGTCTCAGTTCATGAGACGATGCAGAAATGTATTTGAATATAGTCCACGGCATTGCCTCAAAGTCTGATGACAGCTACTTCACGCCAAATCATCTTCCCCCATTGTCAGCTAAATACTACTGTTGAAAATTCATTCCACCATCACTTTATGAACAAAAGTACTCCGAGTGAGCATCACGGCACATGCCTGCATTTGCGACCTCGGGAGCAGAGGCAATTTTTTGAAAAGAAACATACCGACTTTTGCCTCAGTTAATTAAGATATTAGAGATTAGAGAATTAAAGAGGAGATGGATTACGGAGCTAGAAGACGAGTTTAATGATCAAGAAATAAGGAAATTCTACAATAGAGTTCAGGAACTGAAGAAAGGCTTCCAACCACGTACGGTACTCTGCAGAGATAAAGAAGGAAATTTTATAGGAGGAGAAGAACACATTCTAGAGCGATGGGCGAATTTTTCAGTGACTGCTGAAGGTCACTACAGAATGAGAACTTCTGGAAGAAAATTAGACAGAGGGAGACGAACCGTGGCAGAATGTTAGTCAGGATGAAAGACCTATACGTATACCAACAATAGACGAAGTTAGGAAGGCAATTAAAAGCCTAAGTAATAATAAGGCTCCAGGTAATGGCAACGTTTCAGCAGAGATGATCAAGGCTGGAGGTGAATATCCACCAACGGTGGCACATCAGGTAATAGTGGAGATATGGAAAAAGGAAGAGACGCCAGACCAGTGGGACATAGCCATTATATGCCCCATTCATAAGAAGAAGGACAAAGCAAATTACTTTAGTCAGCGTGGTGTACAAAGTGTTAGCCGCAGTCATTGCTATAAAACCAATTACAGAAAAAATACTCGGAGACTACCAGTGCAGTTTTCGACGGGACAGATCAACAACTGACCAGATCTTCATTATATAGCAAATTATGGAAAAGTGTTACGGATATAATGTGGATGTACAGCAGCTTTTTGTAGACTTTAAACAAGCCTATGGCAGTCTTAAAAGGAAAGAGCTCTATGACATTTTAGTGGAGATGGAATTCCCAAGTAAACTTATCAGACTGGTACAAATGACCCTCACCAGCACAAAACGCCAAGTAAAAGTAGAAGGATAACTTTCTAATGAATTTGAGATCAATCAAGGGTTAAGACATGGTGATGTATTATCCACGCTACTGTTCAACGAGGTGGCCCTCTGTTTAACCATATGCACCAAAATCTAGCTTATGCCGATGATGTGTGTATGCTGTGTAGAAGTTTGAAAGAATTGGAAGAAGGATATGGCAGACTGGAAAAAGTGGCAGAACAGATGGGACTTAGAGTAAATAACACAAAAACAAAGTATCTCCTTGCTTCCAGGAAAAATGCTGTCGATAAAGAGAAATACACTCCTGGAAATGGAAAAAAGAACACATTGACATCGGTGTGTCAGACCCACCATACTTGCTCCGGACACTGCGAGAGGGCTGTACAAGCAATGATCACACGCACGGCACAGCGGACACACCAGGAACCGCGGTGTTGGCCGTCGAATGGCGCTAGCTGCGCAGCATTTGTGCACCGCCGCCGTCAGTGTCAGCCAGTTTGCCGTGGCATACGGAGCTCCATCGCAGTCTTTAACACTGGTAGCATGCCGCGACAGCGTGGACGTGAACCGTATGTGCAGTTGACGGACTTTGAGCGAGGGCGTATAGTGGGCATGCGGGAGGCCGGGTGACGTACCGCCGAATTGCTCAACACGTGGGGCGTGAGGTCTCCACAGTACATCGATGTTGTCGCCAGTGGTCGACGAAAGGTGCACGTGCCCGTCGACCTGGGACCGGACCGCAGCGACGCACGGATGCACGCCAAGACCGTAGGATCCTACGCAGTGCCGTAGGGGACCGCACCGCCACTTCCCAGCAAATTAGGGACACTGTTGCTCCTGGGGTATCGGCGAGGACCATTCGCAACCGTCTCCATGAAGCTGGGCTACGGTCCCGCACACCGTTAGGCCGTCTTCCGCTCACGCTCCAACATGGTGCAGCCCGCCTCCAGTGGTGTCGCGACAGGCGTGAATGGAGGGACGAATGGAGGCGTGTCGTCTTCAGCGATGAGAGTCGCTTCTGTCTTGGTGCCAATGATGGTCGTATGCGTGTTTGGCGCCGTGCAGGTGAGCGCCACAATCAGGACTGCATACGACCGAGGCACACAGGGCCAAAACCCGGCATCATGGTGTGGGGAGCGATCTCCTACACTGGCCGTACACCTCTGGTGATCGTCGAGGGGACACTGAATAGTGCACGGTACATCCAAACCGTCATCGAACCCATCGTTCTACCATTCCTAGACCGCCAAGGGAACTTGCTGTTCCAACAGGACAATGCACGTCCGCATGTATCCCGTGCCACCCAACGTGCTCTGGAAGGTGTAAGTCAACTACCCTGTCCAGCAAGATCTCCGGATCTGTCCCCCATTGAGCATGTTTGGGACTGGATGAAGCGTCGTCTCACGCGGTCTGCACGTCCAGCACGAACGCTGGTCCAACTGAGGCGCCAGGTGGAAATGGCATGGCAAGCCGTTCCACAGGACTACATCCAGCATCTCTACGATCGTCTCCATGGGAGAATAGCAGCCTGCATTGCTGCGAAAGGTGGATGTACACTGTACTAGTGCCGACATTGTGCATCCTCTGTTGCCTGTGTCTATGTGCCTGTGGTTCTGTCAGTGTGATCATGTGATGTATCTGACCCCAGGAATGTGTCAATAAAGTTTCCCCTTCCTGGGACAATGAATTCACGGTGTTCTTATTTCAATTTCCAGGAGTGTATATTAAGCTGAACACGGGCAAATATGAGAGATGTGAGAAGTTCCAATATCTCTGAGTGCTGGTTACGGAGGGTAGCAGAACAAGAGAAGAAATAAAATCTAGGACTGCTGCAGGAAATAGACCTTATTGGGCCCTGATCAATGTGAGGTAACGGGCGAGTTGTGCGCTCTGAAAATATTCTAAGTTCGGAGTTGACGTGGCCGCACGGGCCTCTCGGCGCTCGGCAATCCGGGGCTCTTCAACAACAGCGTGGTGCCGAACATTAGCCGGAGCAAGAGGGGTAGCCCCAGTGCGTGGTCCACGCCGGCCGCGTGGCTGGGAATCCCACGTTGACGCTGTGTCGAGGACTGCGCTTTGTGGTGATAAAGCAGATTTGCATGCCGGGAGTGCTAAAGATGGCGGACTTCGTGCAACCGTAATGACAGACACTTCACAGTTCGTATAGAAATTACTAGTAGGCAGATGAATCATGAAACCTCAAAAAGAAACACGTACATTACCATTATTTGCACGATTCTTATGGTGTAATCAGATTTTGAGTATCTTTATTAATTTAAAGTTCAGTATGTGACTGTAAATCATACAAGTAACACCAGCAACCAATTTACAAAATCCAAATAGTTCATCCGATTGCGTCCATCGACGGCCTAGGCGCTGCAGTCGTGGACTGTGCGGCTGGTTCGAATCCTCCCTCGGGCATGGGTGTGTGTGTTTGTCCAGAGGATAATTTATGTTAGGTAGTGTGTAAGCTTAGGGAGTGATGACCTTAGCAGTTAAGTCCTATAAGATTTCACACACATTTGAACATTTTTTGCAGTCCTCCGGAATGCGAGTCCAGTGCGAAATTTCGCTCAGTGGGCGAGAAAGACAGCAACGTACTTCCTGACAAATTACATTAACGAAATAACACAGCTTTTTCTACAACCAACACTCAAATAAGACGCTCGTGGAAGACTGTGACAGTTCAATATGTATGGTTTTGGATAGGGTCCACCTTCTGCAAAACACAATTTTGTGTTATACCCAAACATGTTTCAGTGCAGTTGCAGCATCTTCAGTGCGATTTTATTTTGTGGCTATTAAAGATAAAGCATGTTCTTTACTGTTTGTATACGAGGGTTGGAACTTTAATAGTGGCAACTATTTCCTTAAAGCTAGTACAAAATAGATACGTGTTTCGAAGTTTTAGAAGTGGAGTTGAACTCACGATGGCTTAAGTCAGGGAAGTGCAGTAGGTGGTATAGCACTTAGCAACCCCATCAGTCAAACAAACCAGTAACAGCTTACACTGTACGTGCTTGAGCACTGTCCTGCAAAATGATGGTCAGGTCCTGCAGAAAGTGTCATCACTTCTGTCTCTAAGCTGGTCGTAGGTTGTTATCCAAAAATGAACAGCGTAGAGAAAGAAGTGGTGACACTTTCTGCAGGACCTGACCATCATTTTGCAGGTCAATGCTCAAGCACGTACAGTGCAAGCTGTTACTGATTTGTTTGACTGATGGGGCTGCTAAGTGCTATACCACCTACTGAACTCCCCTGACTTAAGCCTTCCTGAATTCAACTCGATTTCTAAACTGAAGGAAACACTTCACGGCACTCGCTTCAGAATTGCTACAAACTCGTCGGACAATAGACCGCGTCGCTGGAACTGTCAACACAACTGTCACTGAAAGAGTGTCCTACGACTTCCACATCGCTGGCAACGGGTGATACACAATGCTGGTGACAATTTTGAAGGTCAGTAGAACTCCGAAACACGTATCTATTTTGTACGAGCTGTCAATAAACAGTTGCCACTATGAAAGTTCCAACCCTCGTGCATGTAAATATTAGTTTTTAAATCGTAATTACAGATATTTGAAAAAAAACACATAACAATATAAATTCATATCTTTTTACCACATTTGCCATTAAGTCACATGGAAAGCGCTTCTCACACAAATACAGAAACAATGATATTTACTGATTAACGTCCTGTAGCAGAGTCACTCGTCAACCACGTGCCGTATGTGTAGGATGAAAGTATAAGAAATGCAAAGGATTCTTCAGTGTGCATTGGAGAGGCTTACAGTGGGAATTACTGCAACAAAAAGTAAAGAAACAGTGAATAAGGAGCAGAGTGGACTGGAATGTATAAATTGCTGCAGCAAAACATTGTAACCACTGCCCACCACGAGCATAAATGACACGTTGTGGAGTTACTGGTAACTGACATGGTAAGGGAAGTACACAGGCTGTCCCAGAAACGTGAAAAAAATCGATGGCTTGTAGATAATGTCTTGAGGGATAAATCTTGGATGGGAACCTATATCTGGTAACATATTCCAAAGAATGTACAGAGTGTGAGGTTATAGACACCCGCGCTAGCCACTTGGCCACATCATCGACATCAAACACTACCGTACGCCTGTCGGCCCCCGGTACCTGAATGGTCAGTGTGACGGATTGTCAATCCTTTGTGCCCGCGTTCGATTCCCGGTTGGGTTGGGAAATTTTCTCCTCCCAGGGACTGCGTGTTGTGCTGTCCTCATCATGACCCTATCATCCGCATCGACTGCAGGTCACCGAAGTGGCGTCAAATTGAAAGACCAGCACCTGGCGAACGGTCTGCCCGACGGGGGGTTCTAGCCATACGATTAAATAAATAAAAATAAAACTACCGTACGCTGACGGATTTTATGCTGTCTTGTAATGCTGTGATCACTACTGATTGCTTCGATCGAAAGTGGAGGAGATGGAGATAGCTGCTGTGTAAAAAGACCTTTTCTCCTATGAATGCGATGCTCTGTTGCCCTCTAAAATCTCCACTGTTTTTCGGTATTTAGGAGACAACCATCATCAGGATGTCAAATGAAACCCCTTTCAGCCATCCAGTTTCTAAATTTATTTTATTTGGCTACCAGTTTCTGCGAAATCCAACGCCATCTTCAGGGCCCTGACTGACTGTTCTAGTCAAGTAAATCACCGAAACTAAAATAAGTTTGGAAACTAGATGGCTGAAATGTGTTTCATTTGACAACCTGTATCGAACGAGTTTCAAGTTTCACATTCATAGCATCTACAGAAAGTGATAAAGGAATAGCGAAACAAAGAGTAGGTGCAAGTTGACGGACGTCCACGCCACACCTCAGAACATGGATTTGGAGGCTCGCCTCCTCTGGCGAAGGGGAACGATACTGATGACACCTTTCAGAACATATTGTAGAACAGGGGGATCCGTACAGATGAACAGCTTGTGCTCTTATGATGACACAACGACGTCGTAAAATACTGTCGAAGTGGTAACTTTACCGTAGAGATCCGATTGTAGATCAAGGGTAACGTGTCCTTTGTTGCAGCAGGTCGCTGGTCGTGTCGGATAGGACTTCATCCAGTCAAATGGTTGCTTGAAGAATGCACCGCATCATGGAAGCAGGTCCATGGGGCGATGAGAGGGGTATTATACTACGGAGGATACTGACCTCGGTTTCCATGGGGTCTGTGGTACTATTAGAAGGCGCCATGACAGCAATGGAGTACGTGAAGATTACTGTGGATCGACTGCATCCATTCATGCTTGATGGCTTCACTTTACAGTGATGGTATCCTCCATCAGGATGTCTGCGCCAGAAAGCCAGAATCGTGGTTTAGTGGTATAAGGGACATGGCAGTAATCTCACGTTGATGTCGTAGCTGCCAAATTTGTCTGATCATTGCCTGTTGGAACATACAATGGATCAATCGGACGTCAGATTCGAGCACACAAACCCGTGCCCTGTGGTTTAGAGGAATTACATGGCCTATGTGACATACCTAAGGAAAGGATTTCTTGATTCGAAAACTTTACCAACAACCGTATGCTTAGGTTTATTTTTATATCTCAAATATTACCAGTTTCGGCAGCTCAATATTGACATCTTCAGGCCCTTGCATAATAAAGGAGTGCACATGTAGTGATATAAGGGTATACAGTTCAAGTTTACAGTTGACAGGTATTAATAATGGCGCTTAAACTTAAAAATAACGGAAATATTATAGTTAAATCGAGTGTACGTGTACATCCAGCATCCTTTTAGATGAAAAAATAAAAATAAAAGGCGCTCTTTGTTTTACGGAGCTCTTGACTGTACGCTGTCTAGTACTGATATTTTTAATGATTTTACATGCTCCCTAGTAAATATGTCATGTAAAATAGTTTTATGAATAACAAATGTGTACACAAGTCTTACATATTGTGCTAGATATACAGAGAGGTTTGATTTAATGCTATTAACAAATATATACACATGTTTTAGCATATTTGTACCGGATGTACAGATAGACTTGATTTAACGATAATATTTCCACTATTATTTTTAGGTTTAATCGCCATTATGAATTCTTTTCAATTGTAAACTTGGACTGTACACCCTTATATCACTACATGTGTAGTCCTTTATTATGCAGGCGCGTCAAGATGGCAATACCGAGTTGCCGAAACTGGTAGTATTAGAGATGTATGATAAAATAAACCAAAACATACGGCTATTGGTAAAGTTTTTTGAATCAAGAAATACGTACCAGCCGATGTCCCCCAGGCCATAATGGACTGACAGAGACTACCAAGGATCGGTCGAATCATGCCACGTATAATCGATTCTGTATTGCAATCCGAAGGTGGACCAACAAGGTACTAAGAGGAGACTCCACATCAAAACAAATTATTTTCAAATAAGTTTTTGTGTCTATTTCACATCTTCCGAGTGTTTATTCTCAAGTGCCAAACCGATTTTGTTGTATTTGAATTAAAATTATTAGGTGAAGCGCCAGGCTTTCACAGAGGCTATATTCATACTCCTCATGGTATGGATGTTGTAGTCTGTAGACTGACGCACTACCAGCAAGATGCACTGATAGCTAGTCACAGACTGCAAGTCAAAGTTTGTGCAGTATCAATTGAGCCAAGTGTCTAAAAGGCAGATAATTTTTGGTCTTGTAGAAAGTCTTTCCCAGTTCAGTATGGGATGTTTGATGACTGAAGCAGAAGTTCCAGAATTCCTATATCGTCCTTCCAGAAGAAGATCTACTTGCCTAGAGATAAACGAGGCAGTCCACAAGATGTTGCCTGGAGAAGGAAAAATTGAAGAAAAAGTCTTCCCCGACCTTGAAATTACAAGAAGAAGAAAACTCACATGAGCAGGAAGGGAAAACGTATCGTGCTAGTGAATTTGAATGGATGAGTATATTGTATTAGCATACATTTTTTAGTAAAATTTTGAAATCCTTTTTCCAATAAGTTTGTTTTAGTAAGTTCAATAGCCAACTGTTTTCCTAAATATTAACAATATGAACGAAATCTTTGCAGGAAGCAGTCAGTAGATATTTTCATATTCCCATGCATTCATATTATCGGAAATGTAGTTCCTCTATTTTATTACGACATTAATATGTCTATGCATGACGAAGTAAAAACTTTGAGGTTCGCCGATGACATTGTAATTCTGTCAGAGACGGCAAAGGACTTGGAAGAGCAGTTGAACGGAATGGACAGTGTCTTGAAAGGAGGACATAAGATGAACATTAACAAAAGCAAAACGAGGATAATGGAATGTAGTCAAATTAAATCGGGTGATGCTGAGGGAATTAGATTAGGAAATGAGACACTTAAAGTAGTAAAGGAGTTTTGCTATTTAGGAAGTAAAATAACTGATGATGGTCGAAGTAGAGAGGATATAAAATGTAGACTGGCAATGGCAAGGAAAGCGTTTCTGAAGAAGAGAAATTTGTTAACATCGAATATAGATTTATGTATTAGGAAGTCGTTTCTGAAAGTATTTGTTTGGAGTGTATCCATGTATGGAAGTGAAACATGGACGATAACTAGTTTGGACAAGAAGAGAATAGAAGCTTTCGAAATGTGGTGCTACAGAAGAATACTGAAGATAAGGTGGATAGATCACGTAACTAATGAGGAGGTATTGAATAGGATTGGGGAGAAGAGAAGTTTGTGGCACAACTTGACTAGAAGAAGGGATCGGTTGGTAGGACATGTTTTGAGGCATCAAAGGATCACAAATTTAGCATTGGAGGGCAGCGTGGAGGGTAAAAATCGTAGAGGGAGACCGAGAGATGAGTACACTAAACAGATTCAGAAGGATGTAGGTTGCAGTAGGTACTGGGAGATGAAGCAGCTTGCACAGGATAGAGTAGCATGGAGAGCTGCATCAAACCAGTCTCAGGACTGAAGACAACAACAACAACAACAATATGTCTATAATGAAATAAAATTTAAGTCTGGGATTTCAAAGAAATATTGAAAGTAAAGTAACAACTTTTCTCATAAAATGAATACATAGAGCTGTTGAAGTGCGTCTTGTGAATATACCTAAAACTCTGTAATGTGAAAAGTGAGGTTTGAGTACCAAAATTTGGTTTTCACAAGTACCATTAAAAATCTTTCAAAACTCAAAAACCAATGAATTTTTGGACTTAAAAACGTCGGTATTGATACACCTTTGTGTGACAGACATCATTTTGAAATTAGGCTGAAATCGGGAAAGGAAAAGAAAATTTAAATTTTAGACTGGAGGCTCCCTTTAAGTAGGTAGTCTTACAGTGTTGGCGTATCAGCGTAATTAAGACTTACAGGAGAGTAAATTCGGTTGGTCAAGGAATGTACCAAGGTAAATTCGGTTGGTCAAGGAATGTACCAAGCAGAATGGACAAAGACAGTGTGATTCTAAATTTCAAGGGAAAATAAAAGATCGGGACGATCATCTAATGTTCATGACAAAAGGAAGCATGCTGGGCATATCGCCGAAATAGCTACATCGTAACGTGCACAGGAGCATTTATCTAGCAACAGATATCGAATGACTTAGTTATGCTGCTGCTGCTAGTGATGTGACGGTGATGAGGTATTAGAACTAATTCCTTTTGCCGATGTTCTTAAGAATACTTGCAAACTACAGAAGAATCTAGATCATGGAGTCCCTCATGTTTTCCTGAGAATTAATCTTTATAAACCAACAAATAGATTGTTAATAAAATTCGGAAAACCACTATGTCTCCAGTTTTGAACACAAAGTAACCAAGAAACTTACTAAATCTCTTTTGACGACAGAAATCTGCTTCGCGGAATAAAAATTAAAAACAAGTCATTAATCAGCTGAACTTCGGAATTTCTACACTGAAGTTAAACGATTATCTCTTTTTAATGAAAGCTTTTCTTTTACTTTAAAGTGGACAAAATATTAAAATATTAAATATTATATTAAAATTTTATTATTAAATTATATTAAAATATTATTAATATGATATGTATTATAATGATATAATATTATTGTATTATATAATTTATATATTATATTATATATATGATATAATATATAATATAATAAATATTATAAAAATATAATTAAATTATATTAAAATATAAAAAGTATTTAAAAATGATAGGACATGAATAGTTTCCACTTTCTTTATGAATCTTATTCTAAATATACTGATGATAAATGATACAAAATTTTGCAGAATGTGGAACTTCACTGCCGTCATTTTCGTAACAATCTGATCAGAGAGTAACTCGTTATACGTATCACAGAAACGCACCAGTCACATATCTTGAACGACTGAGGATTAAGGACTTTAAATGTGGTCTCCACATTACGTTGTATTGACGATCTATGCAATGAAAGACATCACATGAAAAGGAGTGTAGTGGATGGTCATCGCGGAACATTCAGATAATTGTATGCTTCTGTGTGCAAGCCACAGGAAGTGAAAACTTCAGGAAGTCGAAATCCTGACAATTTTGACAGAACCGATATGAATGTGCTCAAAAACAGAAAAGGGAGGGTTTCTGGGAAACTTCGATATGTCAAACTTTGACATAAAATTTTTCTCAGTATTCATCTTTGTTTCTATCAGGAACAGCAGGCTCTGCAACCTTTTTATTATATTTACGATAATTCATCAAGACGTGGGTATAACTGCATTGAAGATAGATATACAGAAGCTGAAATTTATCTGCAGTAAATAATCTGTAACTGGCGCTGCCTTGTCTCATATCTTGGGTTTTCTGACTATGGTATTGAGTCATGAGTCATAATGTAAACAACTGTACTGTAGAAACCAACATTATGGTCACAGTTCCTTCTGGGTCTAGGCAATACACTCTTATGTCAACTGGCTCTGGTCGCCGAAGCATGTGCAATTATATGCGGAACCTTGCAACAGAAATAGGAATGAACGAACTTTATGCAATTACGAGGGAATATCAAAAATTAAGTTACACACTTTTATGGCATAGCAATTAAGTTTCATTTAATGCTGCACTATACTTCTATGCGACATAGATACATAACACTGTAGATCAACACAGTACGAAGTCTATGTAAACAACTGTCGAAACGTTCTACCAATCGTTGATTCCTCAATGATAGAAATCCGCTACACAATCATGGAGCCATACAAAAACCGATGTGTGAACGTTCTCATCGTTGGAAAATTCTCTTTCCCATAGATGTTTTTAAGCTTGCTGAAAAGATGGAAATCGCATGGTGTATATTCTAGACTTTCAGACATTACTCACATCTGTATGGCCTGGATCAAATTATTGACGCCATTTCAGTACAAATGGACGCGACATCGCTTTTGGTCCATACACCGAGAGAACCACGGTCGGTCTGTGTGCAATTTTGCTCACAAGAACCCTACTTTCCCCCATATTTCAAGGCCACAGTATGTTGCCAGTTACTGTGCTATTTCACTCGCACACTGTGATCAGTACCGAGGGAGAACTGTGGTGTGCAGCAAGACCGGAACAAATATTCTCTTCCGGAAACGCGCCATTTTTGTTGTGCAGTGATCTTAGAGTGAGAGGACATGATTGACTTATTTTCTAAAGTCTCTTCGTACCGACTTTCTTTTTAAGAATAAAGTACTTCCTGAAAATGTAAAAGCTTTATTTTAAAAGCACCATCGTTGTTTGAAGGTGGAAGACTAAGCCGATTAGTTCTATTTCTGGCCTTGTTAGCTGTCTGGTGAATGAAATGTAGTTACAAACAATTATGGAAAAAAACAACTGCTTCGCTGAATAATTGGGATTCAGAAAGACGCATTTTGAACTGATACGTTCAAGCAGTTATGGATACTTTGAACACATTTCCGGTGCATAACACCGAGATATTAGCATGCACGTCCAGCTATTGGGACATTGTTATTAAGCAGGCAGTTGAGAATAAATTAGCGAGGAGGTTTCTGTTTAAACTCTGTTTGGAATCCGGCTCTCTCCCTTGTCAAAAAACAGAGGGCCAGAGTCAATGGTACCTCACCTGCGAATTCATAGTCTCACTATCGATAGCTCTGACTTTGGTCGTCTTTGGTGGCACTAGTGTTCAGTGTGTGTGTGTTATCTTTCCAGCTTCAGTCCGACAACCGGGGTTTTAAATTTGCATGTACGCCGCCTGTCCGTTGCAGTTTGCTTTGGAAATGGCGACGTGTTCTCCCGCCGAAATATCGGCGGTCGCTGAAAGTGTTACCTGACTGAATTCCCGGAAGTTATTTGAAAGTTGTATACGCCAGGAGAAACTCAGGTCTAACACCCAGATGCTTTTCTATGTTTTTCTCCATTGTTGCTGATATTTTTCAGTGTACATGTTACTCTGTCCAGTAGGATTGGGCAAATTTTTTTCTGTTGAGGAAGTGTATCACACTCTTTGAGGTAAGAGCCCTCTTTACTTGATCTTTCCCTTACAATGGGAGGAAACTGTAATGGAGATAGTGAGAGAGAGAGAGAGTGAGTGAGTGAGTGAGAGAGGGCGAGAGAGAGAGAAAGAGGACTAATCAAAGTAAAACACAGTGATAAAACAAGAGAGAAATTGTTCCTGTCTAAAGGATGAGGAGCTCAGTAGTAGTAAGTGAGAACGAACAGCTACGAATGTTAACAATATAGATTACTTTAAGTCTTATACATTTTATTGCTGTTTTGTCCGTCAAATGGTAATATGCTGCACAGCTGCCTTCAACCCACGAAGAAAACGTGCATTGTGGTCATGCGAACGTAACAAATTCCATGAAGGAGGACATGAAGTATGGTTAACGTTTGCAACACGAAACAGAAACACATGCCATCAACCTCAAAACTGGAAGGAAAAAATCCACACAGAAACTTAGAAGAGCTAGATGATTTCTTACAGATAATAAACTTCATAGAAGGTAATTACAACAAAACAAATTCCAAGAACCACTAAAAATCTGTGGGAAACAACTACAGTAATTGGAGCTCTCTACACTAACACTGAAAGATGAAAGTGAAAGAAAGGCACACAGTAACAAGGGAAATGCTCAAATCACGGTAAAAGAATTTAATGAACTTTTGAACTACGAAGAAGCTAAAATACCTCAATAAAAACCTAACACAACAAATTAGATCCTTCAACTTTGCAAGAAGTAGGAAAAACACTCAAAGGCGAGAAACGTTATGAGGCATGTGAAGAAGATAAGGTTTTTGTCGAAATGTGCAGATATTGAAGTGAGTCAATCAATACATCCTTACATAAGGCTCAAACAACAATTTCGGAAATAGAGTAGTTGTCTGAACACTGCCTCACGGGCCGCGCGGTTTAAGGCACTGTGTCACGAATTGCGCGACCCCTCTCGTCGGAGGTTCGAGTCCTCCTTCGGGCATGGGTGTGTGTGTGTTGTTCTTAGCTTAAGTTAGTTTAAGTAGTAAATAAGTCTAGGGACCGATAACCTCAGCAGTTTGGTCACTTATGAATTCACACTCCTCTGAACATTGGACTGGACCATGGCCATCAGTCACTTACTACAGAGGCAGGGGAATGAGGACAATTTGCACAACTTCAGAGGAATCTCTCTCCTAGACTGCACACATAACATTCTGTCCAAATTGCAACAAGGAAAAACCAATGAAAAACTAAATCAGGAGTTAGCGGAATACCAGGGAGGATTCACACCACGGGGAAGCTGTGCATCCAGATCGATAGCTTAAAATTGTGGCGTACAACAGGAAACGGAAAAAACCTCTGGCAAACACGTTTCTAGAGTTTAAGAAGGCACATGATTGTTTCCATAGACATTCAGTATTAAAAATTCTAGGGAATATGGGTCTCATCCAAAACTAATTAAACTGATAGAACTTACTCTAACAACCTCGAGGTAGAGGAGAAATTTCTGAGCCATCCCTCACAAAGCAGAGGACGAGTGCGTACCACCATCACGATTCAGCTGTGCACTGAAATACCTCCAGCTCTGTGCGAAATTCTCGGTATATGTGTACGGTGTATATTCTGTGAAATTTTGCTACGCTGCCGAGTGCGGCGAGAGGTGATACAGAAGTGAGCAGAGCGAGTTAACTCTGTATCCTGTGAAACAGGAGATGCCCACTCCATGGGATATCAATATGAACTTGAGAGGTTTTCTTCACTTTACTTCTGACTGAAACTATGAACAGACTGGAAGTGATTGTATAACGTTATTTGAATTAAGCTGTACTGTTGGACGCCATTAAAGGAAATGGTGTTATTTATTAAACAACGTACGCATGTGAGACGAGAATCTATTCATTGTATCTCAAAGCTGAACTTCATCGTAACACATTAGACGAACTCCCTGATTCTTAGAGCTATTACGCTATATTCGAGTAAACCAGGGAAAACTATTAACGACAGCGTGCCATAGGCAGGATCATATTTGCCCTAATGTTACATATAGTTTTAATGATATTTAATATATCTTTTTGAGCCACTCACATAGTTAACATGATACTTGTCAATTGTTAACGTATGTTCTATATTTTTTATAACAGTACATTTGTTCTACTCTTTGTATAGGGGCCTGAAGATGGCATCAATGTAATGCCGAAACTGGTAGCACATAAGAAATTCGTAAAATAAATTTCTATTATACATACGGCTGTTGATAAATTATTGCATCAAGAAATTCAGCCATAAATGATTTCAGAAAAGCTTTTCAGGTTCCTTTGCCAGATTTGTTATGCAGTGTTGGTGATCGCTGGACTACAAAAGATAATGACATTCATATCTGTTTGATCTGTAAGAGAAAGTTTCAACACCAGGGGCACGATGAAGATGAGAGGAACATATAACAAACATTAGTATTCAATTTAATCCGCTTCGTGTCTGATAGACAATAAACATAAATGGCAACTCGAGCAGCAACCTTTATACACGTTCAATTCATTTTTAATTTTTCAGTCAGCATTCAGTTATGTAGATACTGCTTAATATTCGGGTTAGGTGTAGTATAAGAGAGATTATGCTAGCTGATCCACCACTTGCAAACAAAATTTCAACAGAAGAAAACTAATCAAAATGCTGATACATTTAAATATTTAAGTTAATCATAACATACAGCATAAATAAGGAACCGACGTGACAAAATAGAACACAAAATGAAGAAAGCAAATCAAATTTTGTATATAAAAAGCACAACAAAGAAAGCCTATCGATAGCTGCAAAATTAAAACATTATAAAGAACATCAACAAAAGCAAAACGAGGATAATGGAATGTAGTCGAATTAAGTCGGGTGATGCTGAGGGAATTAGATTAGGAAGTGAGACACTTAAAGTAGTAAAGGAGTTTTGCTATTTGGGGAGCAAAATAACTGATGATGGTCGAAGTAGAGAGGATATAAAATGTAGACTGGCAATGGCAAGGAAAGCGTTTTTTTGAAGAAGACAAGTTTGTTAACATCGAGTATAGATTTAAGTGTCAGGAAGTCATTTCTGAAAGTATTTGTATGGAGTGTAGCCATGTATGGAAGTGAATCATGGACGATAAATAGTTTGGACAAGAAAAGAATAGAAGCTTTCGAAATGTGGTGCTACAGAAGAATGCTGAAGATTAGATGGGTAGATCACATAACTAATGAGGAAGTATTGAATCGGATTGGGGAGAAGAGAAGTTTGTGGCACAACTTGACCAGAAGAAGGGATCGGTTGGTAGGACATGTTCTGAGACATCAAGGGATCACCAATTTAGTATTGGAGGGCAGTGTGGAGGGTCAAAATCGTAGAGGGAGAGCAAGAGATGACTGCACTAAGCAGATTCAGAAGGATGTAGGTTGCAGTAGGTACTGGGAGATGAAGAAGCTTGCACAGGATAGAGTAGCATGGAGAGCTGCATCAAACCAGTTTCAGGACTGAAGACCACAACAACAACAACAAAGCAGTTACATAACCAGAAATAATGTATGCAGCTCAGACTACATTCAAAACACAACATACAGCAAGAGTTAACAGAATACTGAAGATAGAAAGAATAATAATTAGGGCATGCGTAGGTAAACAGAATAAAGTAAATTCAAGTTGGAGAATAGCTTCAGGCTGAAACACTATGCAAGAAAATATAATAAGTGATGAACGCGATCAGGAAGAACCGCATCTCATTATTTGAATATCTCATCAGGACATTAGAAAACAGAATATTAAGACTACAATACAAAAATAAGAGGAACATTACATGGATTTCAGAAAGTAAGGAACATATAACAAAACTCTAAATTACAGTAGATGACACGAAAACAAAGCAGACAGTTCAGAAATACTGCAGCATACCCAAATCAGATTGTAAACGAAGATCACTGAAAGGACTGTAGGAAGGTTGATCTCAAATGAAGAAAGAAAAAATAATATCTGAAAGAATGAAGAAATATTGGGTAGACAATAGAGAAAGAAGACCTCTCTATAAATTATTACAATCCTTTGTACCACTTCTGGGTCATTGACTCGTATTATTGAAGTAGTATCGAACTGTATGACTGAGTAACAACAACTCGTTGTATAAACCTCTGTTTAACTGATTAGAGTGGTCCAATGAAGTCTATTAAATAAATAATAATGATAATAATAATAAGAACAATAATAAATAATTCCAAGCTCTACCTGATATTAATTTCCATTCTGTTTCAAAGAAATGGTTGAACAAGATATTTACGAGTGTCATTGGATCTAAAATCGATTGCTGACGTTATCTTGTGACAAAAATTTGCCAAAACGAAGTGAAGTATTAAACCTCAGTAAAAGTAGTAATGCTGCGTTCACTTTATATTCATTTCATGATTACTCCTATTCCACTCATCTAAGTTCGAAGCACGTTTGCAGATACATGTTTTCCTTATTTCGGGGAGGTATTTTTAATTTGGACTACCTGAATTTTGTATCAAGCTCTGAGACACATCTGAAATGTTCTGATTATTATCTAAGCATATTTCTTATAGTCAGTGTTAAGCGGGCTTGTGACCACGCTGTTCTCGTAGCAGGTGTGGCTTTTTCCGTCTTTTGTACAACGAATGGAATTTGCGAAATTCTAGTCGCTATAAATCCTAACTTTTGCCGAAACGGAGGATATTAATTTCAGGCAGCCTGTGTCTTTAATAACAGTCCTGCTGTCTTTAAAGATTGATCAGTTCCACCATACTTATACCATCTTTGTCCTTCAGCGTTTGCTGTCTCTTTTCTGTATATTTCTACCGCATCATATA
Organism: Schistocerca gregaria; assembly: GCF_023897955.1. Lineage (NCBI taxonomy): Eukaryota > Metazoa > Arthropoda > Insecta > Orthoptera > Acrididae > Schistocerca > Schistocerca gregaria. The sequence goes on from NC_064920.1 coordinate 1,026,495,127, forward strand.
TTGTAATAGAATTTTCGTCAACCTCGTCTCTAAATAAATGATACCCAGTCTTACTTTCATTCTGTACATTTCAGCGCATTCAATACTAGTTACTTGTATTTTCCAGGTTTAGGGCTGAAATTGTCTTCCTACGGCATTTAAACAGTTGTATTTAGCTAAGCTACCAGAGGAGTTTACGTGACGAATAAGAGTGGGTATCTCACCGTCTTACTCCGTGTTCACTGTCGTTCCATGCTACCGTCAACGCGTCCTTGCCCGTTACAACGTACGTATAGCTACTGTCTCGCTACGTTGTGAGACAATACACCATTCAGGCTTTATCAGTTGTGAGCAGAGACGTTTCTCATTCCCGTGCGCCTTTTTGTTATCTACATTCGTAGCCATTAATCTGAGAATTTTTTGTCCGTCGCTACGCCGTTTATCTCCACAACTCCAGGTGCCTGGCTTCTTTATATCCACGACGCGGTGCGCTGTCGCAGCAGCTCAGTGCGGCCTCGTTAACCGCCTTATGTATGGACCTGTCAAACGTCCCCGTCCATTCCTGACTCGCCTGGCATCCTTTAAATTGACTTCTGTAAAAACGCCATAGATTTTTCGCTCGAGACGATCTCAGTTTTCTCCTTAGTTCTTCATCAAGTGGCAGCGCCTTCATATGGTGACTGGGAAAACAAGGGTAACAAATTGTAAGCCCAAAGAACATCCATCAACTGCCACATGGACTTTGGCATCAGGTACATTTCTTACAGATGTGCCGCTCGATAATGTTAATGGGTTACTCGGACGAAAACTTGTTGTTGGACGTAGCTCTCTGTCGCATAGTCGGCAGTTGTGAGAAGAATCCACATTCGATATAGCGATTTTGTAAAATTTATGGTAATTGTTTCCGGAGAGCGTTCGCGACGTGCACACAACATGCTCAGACAATGCATGGTTTCTCATTTCCGTACATTTGTTACTTGATATTTCCTGTAGCGTAAGGTACCGAAAATTACAATCATTAAGTAATATAATATCGCCATTCGGCAATTTTTCGCGATCTTTAAGAGGCATTTGGTTGTGTAGATGATCTTAACATCCTAGAAAAACTTGAGTTTACGGAATTGATGGCTGTACCACAACTGGTTTGAATCATATTTAAGAAAAAAATGAAAAAAATTGCCCTGAATAACTCAACGTTGGAAAGGCAGAAAATTTTAGGGACTGGTGAGAAACCACAAACGTTGCCCCACGTGGCTCAATTTTCGATACACTCCTATTCCTTGTACATGCGAAAGACCTTACACTTAACATTTAGCAAATAGAATTGATACTTTCTGCAAACGATACAAGTGTTATAATAAATTCCCTTTGAGATAATGCAACTGAAAGGATTTATAATGATGTTTTTAAAAAAAATTAGTAAGTGTATCTTAGCAAATGGAAGGTCCAGAAATTTATAGAAAAACACACTATAAATTCGGTTGTGTACAAAAAATGGAGTCATACCACAATTTACGTAGCACATAAAAAGGAATCAGTAAATAGGGTAGAATGCTCCAAAGCTGCGGGCTTACGTATTGATGAAAAATTTAACTGGGGTAAGATCAATACTGAGCTTCTCAAACAGATAATTTCAGCTATTCTTGCTCTCTGTATAAATGCTAGTCTTAGAAACAAACGAATCAACCTCCTGACATTCTTTTCGTGTTTCCACACATTAATATCTTATACAACAATTTTCTGGGGTAACTTATCACTTAGAAAGAAAGTACCGATTGCACAAAGGCGAGCACTAAGAATAATACGTGATGTTCATCCGCGGTCGTCTTGTAGGAACAGTTAGACGGGGAGTTTTAACTGCGCTATCGCAATACATGTATTCTCTAATGATATTCGGCGTAAAGAATCCATCATAATTTGAGAAGAATAGTAATACCAATACCTACAAACTTGAGGAAAAATGACCTTTATCGTCTGTTATCAAACATATCAATGGCTAGGAAGGAGTTCAATTTACAGTAACAAAATTTTTTGATCGTTCACTGAAAACCATAAAATGTATGACAAAAAGCAAAGCAAGTTTTAAGCCTAAACTAAAATCTTTTTTCCTGGACAGGTCCTTATACTTCATGAAAGAATTCCTATTTAAAAACTGATAGCCTGTACGAAAAAAGAAACAACTGGTTTTTAATTTAGTGGCACGAGTAGAATTAAAAATATATATATTCACACTACCTATGCGTATCCTGCAAAGTGAGTCATTCCACATAATTTAGACAGAAGAATTGTCCAAATTTTCTATGGGACATGTAACTAAACAACTAACTGACGTTTAAAAAAAGGTGCTTTAATGAGTTGGTTTAATTGCAAGAAGTGTACTTAGAGAGGTAACGCAGATGTAAGAGTTTCGACTTGCATTGGGGATAACGACGACTCTAATCTCCGTCAGGACAGCGAAATTTAGGGTTTCCACGATTTCCCTGAAGGTAGCTGATGGGATGGTTTCCTCGAAAAGGACGCGATCAATACATTACACTAATCACAGTGTTTGTGATGACCATGTCATCGAAGGAACGATAGCCCCTCATCTTCCTTCCTTTCTTCCTGTTACTTTAAGAAGTCACTAGATGAAATATTACAGTATTTAATGTTGAACATCCACTTGCTCTGCTTCCAAAGTTAACGATGATTTCTACTTTGTACTGAAAAAGACTACACTTTTGAATCCATGTATTTTCTTAATTCAGCTGTCAATTTACAAATGTACAATGTTTCGCCTACCAGACGAACTGTTTTCTTTGATAACGCCCTATACACTAATTTTATCAATTTTTTGTTTTCGTTCTGATGCCGTGAGGTTTTCTTCAGCTCAAAGAATACTTACGTGTTTAAAGTTTCTGTCCTAAATCTCAATAGCTTATAGCACTAATTATTTTTTTGTTAACATTTATTTGGTTTGGGAAGTTCATAAGTGTTGCCACTTAACTCGTTTGTAAATTTTTTGTTTTATGAGTAGAAGAGCACCGCCTGAAACGTACCAAAACTGCCCACCTCGAGGCGTTGCGTCACTTCCTAATTAGTATTCACAGCTGTTTTTCTGTATTTTATCAACAATGGGACGTAAATGTCAGTAATTTCCTTACCAGTCAGATATCTAGTATAAGTGGTATGCTTCACGGCTTGTGAAAGTATATCTCTAACTTGCCTCATACTGTAAAATCTGTGGTTACTATATTGTGCAGGTCGCTAAACTCTTATAATCTGGACGTGAATTTTTGCTAGAAGCAGCTCAACTCTACGTAATTTCGTTGTACCTGAAGCAACTAGGAAGCGCAAAAATCTAGATTATGTAGAATTCAGTTTGTTTTGACAGAGACTTATTTGGAGTCTGGATGCTCTTTTTCTTTTATAAACCACAATGACAACTGACATGATCTGTATGTAGAAGTGAAGATTTATCAGTAGATGGATATCGTGGTACTCGATTGCAGCTGCAGACACTCGCGGTGAAAATTTCGGCTCTACATCTTTTCTTTAACGTCCGCGTGGCAAAGAGCTTGTTGTTACACTAACATCATTAGACGTAAAATCCACCTTGTCGCAGGCCCATATTTTTGTTTAACTGTTATTATCACGTTCGGTGGATTAAGCCACCTTCCGAGCCAAAACTAAAACAGAAGGCGACCGTTCCTACCATCAGTGTGAGCTGGACCGCATCGTTATACCTTTACTCCCTCTCTCTCCCTCACACACACACACACACACACACACACACACACACACACACACACACACATACACATACACACATCAATGTGCACCCACACGCAGATGGATGTTGATGATCAACTAACTTCATACTAAATCACACTGTAAATTTACTCACTGAATATTTGGCATATTATACGCTTTATTTATACCACTTACAATACGTCATTAATTAATTGCAATGTTGATTAAACACCTTTATAGGTGTACCGTAAGCTTTGACGTATCGGCAAATGAGCAGTGTGTGTAGGCAAGTTGGCTGATTCTAATTCAAGCTCACAATCGTATTTATTAATTAACTCATCTCGATGACAGTACTTCAGGATCAAACAAGGCGTAATCTGTGCCTTCTTCCAGAATAAAGTTCCCTAGCACGACTGTGCGGAACAAACGTTTCGTTAGTTAATTAGTTACATGTTTCGTCAATCATCTGAAACATTATTTTATCGAAATGAAATAAGTAAGTTTACATGATAAGTATTCATGATTAGTACTAACATTAACAAAAACGTAATCATTTTATTCCTATTCACATTTGAAAACAAGTTTTTTTGGCTACCAGTTTTCAATTATTAATCCTTCAATGGCATAGAGGGAATTGTCCAAGAGGAATGATTTTAAATTAGATATAAAACTTACTTCGCCACTTGTCAGACTTTTGTATCATTCAGCAAATGATCAAAAATTTTTATTGCTGCATATTGATCTCCTCTCTGAGACAAGTGGTTCAAATGGCTTTAAGTACGATGGGACTTAACATCTGAGGTCATCAGTCCCCTAGACTTAGAACTACTTAAACCTATCTAACCTAAGGACATCACACACATTCATACCCGAGGCAGGATTCGAACCTATTGTTATGGATTATTTGTGACCAATTTCATTTCCGAAAATATGTATTGTGACAGCGCATTTAAAACGCCTATCTCATCTACTAGGACTGTCCAGAAAGTAAGTTACAATCAGTCGCGAAATGGAAACGACTATGAAAATCCGATAAAGCTTTGCAAAGATGTGTTGGGCAGTGTCTCTAGTATGACTCTAGGTAGAATTACGTCGCTCTTTTCATTCCTGAGCTCTTAGTGAGCGCGTAAAGATGTTATAGAAAATAGCGTCCCCCGCCAGTACGAGGGCCTGGTGAGAATTTTCCCCTGAAGCTATGCAACCAACATTACATAACTGTCGTGCGGTTTCTTCTTCAAGACAAATCTCAGACTCATTCTGCAGGGGCAATGAAGATGTTCCTGCATCGTTTCAATTGGAAATGTTTGGTTACCCACAATACAGCCCGTAATTGTCTCCCACTGAGTTTCATCTCTGCTCAAACGAAGCGCTGGCTGTGAAGACAACATTTTGGCACAGACAACGAGCTTTAGGCCAGCGTAGAGAATTGGCGAAAGCACTGGAGGCTGACGTCTATGATGAGGGTATTGGAAAGTTGGTACTACGCTACGACGAATGTCTGAGTCAGAACGGTGACTCCATAGAGAAGTAGCTGAAAGTTGTAGCTAACTGCTGCATATGAAACATTTCTGATTTTCAATGTGATTTTCATTTCGCGATCAATCATAACTTACTTTCTGGAGAGCCCTCGTATATAACGTCAGTGGGCGAATTCTTATAGCGTACGTAACCAGACTATAGTATAGAAATAGTTGGGGAAAATGTTTGCAATGTTTAGTTTCATATATATCACAGCTTTTAGAGGCAGAACAAGTTGAGTTATTTAAATATTGATGGTCCTATTATTTTGCTGTAAGCTGAATCAATCTACTTGCGGAAAAATAAAGAAGCTTGAGTGTGGAATTGAGAGAGACAGAGTTTTTGCAGTTGTGTGACAAGAACAACAACAATGTTAGAGAGACTCAGTTCGTGATGGAAAAAGGGAAGCTTTTACACGATGCCGTGCGATGAAATATGCATCGAGCAGCAGGAAGTGGCCCCTTTGAAGGCACGGCGTCGCGTTGATGAAAGGACGAGACGCCTCACTGAAGAGGTCGTCTCTAATTTCCCAACGGAAACTGGCTCAGCGGGCGGGCGGGCGACCCGACTCGTGATAGAGCTGCGGGAATGATTGCGGGGGCATTCTGATGATCGCGCGAAGATAGCGCGCCGGAAGTGGTGGGCGCGCGGGAACGCGACTGCAACAGGCAGAGGCGCGTGCCGCAGCCTGCAGTGTCGCCCCCACCTGGCCGCAAGCCGCTGCAGGCGCGCTCGTCTGTGCGCTCAGCGGCCAGGGTCCCCCTGTCGACAGTCATCTGTTATGAGAGCCCAGTTTTTTTCCGGCGACATTCATCGATTTATGACAAAAGGGCCTACCTAAGCTCACGGAGTGGCGCGAAGGTTTCTGTCGCCCTCTCTAGTGTAACGATGTTTTTGTTGTGGTCTTCAGTCAGAAGACTGGTTTGATGCAGCTCTTTATATTACTCTATCCTGTACAATCTTCTCCATCTCTGAATAACTAAAATGGCTCAAACGGCTCAAATGGCTGTAGGCACTAAGGGACTTCACATCTGAGGTCATCAGTCCCCTGGACTTAGAACTACTTAAGGGGTGTAGGACATCAAACGGGCCGACTTGGAGCAGGAGAGGCACCACCGGACTTTTTATTTCCACTGTCTATACTTTTAAAAATTAATTCATAAAACTTCCTCAGTATGACCGGGAAGTGTTCAGAACTCACACTCATATCAATGGAAGCCAATGGAAGTTCGAAAAAAACGAAGTAATTTTTTTTACATGTCAAATTTCTTCATTTTTTTCACTTACTAATGGCTGCATTTGTTATTATAGGTACACTTTTCTTCATAACTAAGAGAGATTCTTCGATGGCTTTTGCACAGCATACGAAACATACTTAAAGGTATATGAAACTCTAGAATTTTCAAAATCTATTGAAAACTGTGGTAAAAATTGAGGTAATTAACTACAAAATTTGTGTTTTTTTCTAAACATGAAGTTTAAAATATAACAGCTCATTCGTTTTTTCATAAATTAAATAAATTCTTGAGTTCCATACACCTGTGAATGTGGTATGTATGCTGTGCAAAATTCATTGAAAAACCTCTCCAAATTATGACGAAAAGTTTACCTATAGTAACACATGCTACCATTAGTAAGTGAAAAAAAAATGATGAAATTTCACACGTAAAAAAATTATTTTGTTATGTTTTCGAACTTCCACTGCAATGAGTCTGAATCCTGAATCCTTCCTGGTGATGCTGACGAAGTTTTATGAATTTATTTGTAAAAGTATAGACACTGGAAATTAAAATATCCTGTGATGCCTCTTCTGCTTCAAGTCGGCCCGTTTGACGTCCTACCTCCCTTAAAACTAACTAACCTAAGGATACCACACACATCCATGCCCGAGGCAATATTCGAACCTACGACCGTAGCAGCAGCGCGGTTCCGGAGCTAGAACCGCTCAGCCACAGAGTCCGGCTCGGAATAACTATCGCAATCTACATCGTTCTAAACCTGCCTACTGTATTTATCTGTTCGTCTCCCACTAAGATTTTTACCCTCCACTCTTCCCTCCAACACCCAACTGGTGATCCCTTTATATCTCAAAATGTGTCCTACCAATCGATCTCTTCTTCTAGTCAGTTTCTACCGCAGATATCTTCTCTCCCCAATTCTGTTCACTACCTCCTCATTAGATATTTGATCTACCCATTAGCATTATTCTGTAGCACCACACCTCAAATTCTTCTATTCTCTTCTTATCTAAACTGCTTATAGTCCATGTTTCACTTCCTTACATGGCCACACTCCATACATATACTTTCAGAAAATACTTCCTAAAGCTTAAATTTACATTCGATGATAACAAATTTCTCTTCTTCAGGAATGCTTTTCGTACCATTGCCAGTCTACATTTTATATCCTCTCTACGACCATTATGAGTTATTTTGCTGCCCAAGTAGCAAAATTCATCTATTTGTTTAAGTGTCTCAATTCCTAATTCATTTACTTGTTTTCTTGCCAAGTTCCGTAGGAGCAAATTGAGGAGCAAATCTCCAGGGTCATGGAACGTGTCAGTACATGTAATTACAACATAAAAGTAATAACAGATAAAAATAAATGTTCATGAACCTTAAAAAGTCAGTCCATAAGTTTGAGTAAACGCTATCAGCAATACAATAAAAATCAGCTTAAGTTTTCACGGAACTCCTCGACATAATAGAAGGAGTGACCCATGAGGAAACTCTTCAGTTTCGATTTGAAAGCGCGTGGATTACTGCTAAGATTCTTGAATTCGAGTGGCAGCTTATTGAAAATGGATGCAGCAGTATAATGCTCAACTTTTTGCACAAGAGTTAACGATGTCCGATCCAAATGCAGGTTTGGTTTCTGCCACGTATTAACCGAGTGAAAGCTGCTTATTCTTGGGAATAAACTAATATTGGTGACAAGAAACGACAATGAGGAATATACGTATTGAGAGGCCAATGTCAAAATACACAGATTCGAGAACAGAGGTCTACAAGAGGTTCTTGAACTCACACTACTTATTGCTGGAACCGCCCGTTTCTGAGCCAAAAATATCCTTTTAGAATGGGAAGAGTTACCTAAAAATATAGTACCATACGATAACAGTGAATGAAAATAAGCAAAGTAGACTAATTTTCGTGTCGGACGATCACTCACTCCTGATACCGTTCGAATAGTAAAAATAGCAATATTAAGTCTATGAACAAGATCTTTAACATGGGCTTTCCACGACTTCTTACTATCTATCTGAACTCCTAGAAATTTGAACTGTTCAGTTTCACTTATCATATTCCCGTTCTGTGAAATTAAGGCGTCAGATTTTGTTGAATTGTGTGTTAAACACTGAGTCTTCCTGTGATTTATCGTTAGTTTATTTTCTACAAGCCATGAACTGAGGTCATGTACTGCACTATTTGAAACCGAGCCAATGTTGCACACAACATCCTTTACTACGGAGCTAGTGTCATCAGCAAACAGAAATATTTCAGAGTTACCCGTAATGCTAGAGGGCACATCATTTATATCAATAAGGAACAAGAGTGGCCCCAACACTGATCCCTGGGGCACCCCCCGCTTGACAGTACCCCACTCAGACCACACATCGTAGCCGTTATCTACGTTGTGAATAATGACTTTTTGCTGCCTGTTGCTAAGGTAAGAGGTGAACCAATTCTGAGCTACTCCCCGTATTCCGGGCGGGCGACCCGACTCGTGATAGAGCTGCGGGAATGATTGCGGGGGCATTCTGATGATAGCGCGAAGATAGCGCGCCGAAATCTAATACTCTTATCATCATCTGATTTAATTCGACTACATTCCATTATTCTTGTTTTGCTTTTATTGGCATTCCTCTTGTACCTTCCTATCAAGTGACTGTCCATTCCGTTTAACTGCCCTTCTGAGTCCTTCGCTGTCTCTGACAGAACTGCATTGTCATCGGAAAACCTCGAAGCTTTCATTTATTCTCCAAGAACTTCATTTTCAGTGAAGTGCTGAATTTGAAATAATGAAAGTGAGTCAAGTTAAATCGCTAAAGGAACTAACAACGTGCTCAGTGAAAAGTATTTAGCTAAAACTCAATACTGAAAATTTTGTGAAAGTTACATGAAGTGATATGACTTGTTTTAAATGTTCACAAAACAAAATACTGCTAGTATTGGAAGAAAATAACTGTTCAGGATTACCTTCGCTGTTCATCTGTTTACTTAGAACATCACCAGAAGACTATGTACAGTTTGTTTGCAAAAATACAATGCGAGATCTGCCCTGAAAAGAAGGTAACTTACCTTTTGCTCAGCATGCTGTTTTGTGTCTGGTGTACTGACGTTCTCCAAAGCAAAAACAATTCAGCAGATACAGCAGCTGAAGAAATATAACCTACACAATACTAAATTTTTCTTTGCTTATCAGAAACAATGTGTGACTGATTTTGGCATACAGGACAAAATATTTAAAACTTTTCTAAGAATGATGAAGGAGGCTTTTACTTTAAAGAAAAGAGTTCTCGAAAAATTAAACACTGATTATTGTCAAAAAGGGCAGTACAACATGAGAAGACTCTCACAATTACGAAATTCACTCATTACAAAACTCGCAGACATTTAAATCAGTTGCGTTATTTGTGTCATAATTAAAACAAAGAGATCAAATTTACGTTAATCATGAGTATTACCAGTCAGCTAAAGGACAAATGTTTCCTTCAGTTAACAATTCTTATAAAGAAACATTTCGTTCTTACGCGGACTTTGATTTCCTTGATATATTCACTTAAAAATTTCTCAATTTATATAGCCAAGAAAATATCTTTACAAACAAGTTTTCACATCCATAATAAAGCATTTCAGATAATCTCTCCCAGATTCACAGATATCAGATTTCCTTCTTTAAAACTCAATTGCTCGCTATTGTGCCTCTAAAAAGAATCCCTTAACACTGCACGACTGACTGGCGACGAAGTACACCATAGAGTACAGTAAACACAGAGTCAGATATCTTATTTATATCATCTACATCATACATCGCAAGCCACCTAAAGGTGTGTGGTGGAGGGTACTTTCGGTACCACTATCTGATCCCTCCAACCCTGTTCCACTCGCGAAAAGTGCCTGGGAAGAATGATTGTCGCTAAGCCTCTGTATTGGCTCTAATGTCACGAAATTTTTCCTCGTGGTCAGTACGTTGTCCGACTTCTGCTGAAAAGTGCTGTCCCGAAATTTCAATAGCATATCTTTCCGTGATGCATAACGCCTCTCTTGTAACGTCTGCCAGTGGAGTTTGTTTAGCATCTCCGTAACGCTCTCTCGCCAGCTAAACGATCCCGAGACGAAACGCGCCGCTCTTCGTTGGATACTCTCTATCTCCCCTATCAGTCCTACCTGATAGGGATCCCAAGTAGATGAAAAATACTCAAAAATCTGGTGAACAAGCGCCTTATAAACAACTTCTTTCGTGGATGAGTTACATTTCGTTAAGATCCTTAGTATGAATTTGAGTCTGGTGTATGCTTTTCCCACTATCTGTTTTACGTGGTCATTCCACTTAAAGTCGCTCTGAATAATTACGCCTAGATATTTTACGGCTGACCCTGTCTCCAGCTGTTAGTCATCGATAGTGTAGCTGTACAGTAATGGATTTCTTTCCCTATGTATGCCCAATATGTTACATTTAATTACATTCAGGGTCAGCTGCCACAGCCTTCAACACTCATCAATTCTCTGCAGGTCGTTTTGCAAATTGTTACTATCTTCTGGCTTTGTTACTTTTTGCAAATAGCCTTAAAGAGAATCTGAGGCTTTCAACTAGATCATTTTTATATGTTGTAAACAGAAATGGTCCTATCATACTTCCATGTGGTACTCCGGATATCTGTCGATTTAGTTCCATTAAGAACGAACGTGTTGTGTTCTGTCTTACCCTCTGCTATTAAAGGAAACTAATTACTATACGAGTTTTCGCGACGATGTCGCAGCTTGTGAAAAGGTGATACATTTACAATGGCAGAGAACGTACGAAAACCTTACATATATAATTTCCAATGAAGAATTAGTAGTGTGCTGCTTCGCCGAGTCATGTCGATCACATAACTAAGCATAACGTTGCAAAGTGATATGACATGAAAAGAGCACTAAAGGTCGATATTTGGGAAGGCGAATGGTCGACTTTAGTTAGTTGGGAGAATTTTGGGAAAAAATGCTTAAATAACACTAGGCGCCACTATCCTGAATACTGATCGAGTGTTAAAGGGAGACATCGAAGCAGTTTAGAAATTGGCTACTACATCTGTTACCGGTAGGTTCGATCAACACGAGGCTACTTCAAAGATGCTCCGCGAACTTGTATGGGAATCCCTGGATGAAAGACGACGTTCTTTAAAAGAATTGCTACGGAACGAATTTAAAGAACCATCGCAACCGGTCGACTACAGATCGATTAACGATTTTACACGCCAAAGTAGATTTCGCTTAAAGACCAGGAAGACAAGCTAATACATTCCTGGAAATGGAAAAAAGAACAAATTGACACCGGTGTGTCAGACCCACCATACTTGCTCCGGACACTGCGAGAGGGCTGTACAAGCAATGATCACACGCACGGCACAGCGGACACGCCAGGAACCACGGTGTTGGCCGTCGAATGGCGCTAGCTGTGCAGCATTTGTGCAGCGCCGCCGTCAGTGTCAGCCAGTTTGCCGTGGCATACGGAGCTCCATAGCAGTCTTTAACACTGGTAGCATGCCGCGACAGCGTGGACGAGAAACCGTATGTGCAGTTGACGGACTTTGAGCGAGGGCGCATATTCGGCATGCGGGAGGCCGGGTGGAAGTAACGCCGAATTGCTCAACACGTGGGGCGTGAGGTCTCCACAGTACATCGATGTTGTCGCCAGTGGTCGGCGGAAGGTGCACGTGCCCGTCGACCTGGGACCGGACCGCAGCGACGCACGGATGCACGCATAGACCGTAGGATCCTACGCAGTGCCGTAGGGGACCGCACCGCCACTTCCCAGCAAATTAGGGAACACTGTTGCTCCTGGGGTATCGGCGAGGACCATTCGGAACCGTCTCCATGAAGCTGGGCTACGGTCCCGCACACCGTTAAGCCGTCTTCCGCTCACGCCCCAACATCGTGCAGCCCGCCTCCAGTGGTGTCGCGACAGGCGTGAATGGAGGGACGAATGGAGACGTGTCGTCTTCAGCGATGAGAGTCGCTTCTGCCTTGGTGCCAATGATGGTCGTATGCGTGTTTGGCGCCGTGCAGGTGAGCGCCACAATCAGGACTGCATACGACCGAGGCACACAGGGCCAACACCCGGCATCATGGTGTGGGGAGCGATCTCCTACACTGGCCGTACACCTCTGGTGATCGTCGAGGGGACACTGAATAGTGCACGGTACATCCAAACCGTCATCGAACCCATCGTTCTACCATTCCTAGACCGGCAAGGGAACTTGCTGTTCCAACAGGACAATGCACGTCCGCATGTATCCCGTGCCACCCAACGTGCCCTAGAAGGTGTAAGTCAACTACCCTGGCCAGCAAGATCTCCGGATCTGTCCCCCATTGAGCATGTTTGGGACTGGGTGAAGCGTCGTCTCACGCGGTCTGCACGTCCAGCACGAACGCTGGTCCAACTGAGGCGCCAGGTGGAAATGGCATGGCAAGTCGTTCCACAGGACTACATCCAGCATCTCTACGATCGTCTCCATGGGAGAATAGCGGCCTGCATTGCTGCGAAAGGTGGATATACACTGTACTAGTGTCGACATTGTGCATGCTCTGTTGCCTGTGTCTATGTGCCTGTGGTTCTGTCAGTGTGATCATGTGATGTATCTAACCCTAGGAATGTGTCAATAAAGTTTCCCCTTCCTGAGACAATGAATTCACGGTGTTCTTATTTCAATTTCCAGGAGTGTAGAAATAAGGGTTCGTACGGAGGCATGTAATCAGTCGTTCTACCTTTCGCTCCATCTGTAAGTGAAACAGGGAAGAGCGTGATTACTAGTATACTAGGTACACTGTGCCAGGGACCATATGATTGATTCCGAAATATGTACGTACACGCAGACATGCTCCTTTTTGCTCGGCGGAGGGGACCCCAGTAGCGAGATTCGCCCTGGCAATAGTCGTTTATTCATGAAAAACTAGTTTATGATATCTCCTGTTGTAAATATATTAAGTTGGTGCAGAAGCACGTATCGTTTTTGTTTTACATCCTGGTGCTATGGGTTCATTCGTCGATTGTCATTTTTTATTTGAAATTCACTGTTACTATCCGAGTTTACATATTGTCATTTTTCATTTGGAGATAGGGAGTGGAGCTGTGGCCGCTGGAAAAGGGAGTGCCAAGTGTAGAAATCTGAACATATTCTTCTGTTTGAATACATAAGAAGTGGGAGAGCAGCGGAGGCAGCCAGAAATGTTTTCGCCGTATATAGGGATAATTCGATCTGACAGAGCACGGCTTGAAAATGGCGTTCTCGTTTTAAAGAGTACTTTTATAATATTAGTGACTCTCCACGTTCACGAAGACTTTCAGGGTTTGATGTAGATCGTTAAAAGTATTAACCCAAAATGATCCAAGTCAGTGTACTCGAGAACCGGCCAATGTGATGAGCTTTATCATTCCACCATTGTGCGACGTCTACATGCAATGGGGAAGATACAAGAATAGGTTGTATGTGTACTGCATGCTGTAAGCCAAATTCACAAATGTCAAGTGGTCATGTGTGCAGCTCTGCTTGCTCGTCATCAACTGGTTAGTGAACAGCAACGACAATTCCTGTCCTGTATCGTTAATGGAGACGGGAAATGGTGTCTTTATGCTAACACAAGGAAAATAGAGGAATGGTTTAGCCCAAGAAAGCAAAACCTCCCCGTACAAAAACCTACGCGCATCCACAAAAGATAGTGTTTCGCTTCTGATGGAACAGCGATGGACTGGTGAACTACGAATTGCTTCCCCGTTGTGTATCCGTCACTGCCGACATTTAAGAACAACTGAGACGTCTTGCAGTAGCAGTCGAAGACGAGCTACTAGGAAGCCTGCTTGAAGTAATGCTACGTCCACGATAAGGCGCGCCCGCATTCTGCTAGACTTTCAAAAAAACACTAAGTGGGATGGGAAGTCATTCGGCACCTACCTTACTCACCTGACCTCCAACCCTCAGATTTTCACTTTCTCCGCTCTCTACCGAACAACGTTCAAGTAATTGTCTTTTCGGATGAAAAAGTGTTCCGAACATCGTTCGACGAGTTCTTCGCCTCAAAACCACGCGATTTCTGCTATCGTGTAATCGAAAAGTTACCTCTGCATTGGGCGACTGTTGCGAGTAGCGAAGGTTCAAAAATGGCTCTGAGAACTATGGGACTAAACATCTATGGTCATCAGTCCCCTAGAACTTAGAACTACTTAAACCTAACTAACCTAAGGACATCACACAACACCCAGTCATCACGAGGCAGAGTAAATCCCTGACTCCGCCAGGAATCGAACCCGGGAACCCGGGCGCGGGAAGCGAGAACGCTACCGCACGACCACTAGCTACGGACAGTAGCGAAGGGGAATATATCATTCATGGCTAACGCCTTTGTTATGTCTGTCTATAGCGTTTGTTAAAGTAATGGAAAGACGCTGCGAACTTATGCACCAATCTAATAGTTTATATGACAACTTTTCTTAAGTGGCAGACCTGAATATCTCGACACTGTAATCGTCCAAATGAATGATATCCGCCTTCAGTGATAAGCTAGGCGCAGAACGTGGGACTCCGAAAAAGTCCCAATTAATCTTAGTGTCTCAGAAATAATTAATAAGTTCAGAATACCGCGAATAATTTCCTCTTTTTATTTTCGACGTTATTCCAATACTATATCACAAAACAATGATGAACTTGGGCAAACGATGCTGTCGCCACATGCACGATGACTTCCGATTGCCTCTGTGCACTCAAAAAGTTGCTGAATTTATTTCTATGGAATATGAAACACAAAATTGCGTAGCTAATCTTTGTAGCGAACCTCTTCTTCTTCTTCTTGTTCTTCTTCTTGCGTTACGGCCTCGGTAGTACCACGGGTAGCCTCTTGGGGGGTTGGGTTCTTGGGGAAGAAGACCAGACATCGTGGTCATCGGTCTCATCAGATGAAGGAAGGAACCATCCCGGCAGCCCCTTCGTGGACTGCATTTTCCTCTTCTTTTCCCAGAACCTCTTCATTCTTTCTCTTCTTCTCTCCCGCTCTTCTTCCGAAATCTTCAGTGTCCTTTTCTCCTGTCGTCTCCACTGGTGACACTCTAATCTTTTCCTGTATTCTGCGCTGTCGTTGATCTCCGGCATATTGGTCGGTGTATATTTGTTCCTCCAATTTTCCTTTCTGTCGACCTTGATCTTGATTTTCAACCAGTCCTTCCGAAGTTCAACAACCCACTTGTTCCTGTCTTTCCCCTTGTCCTCCCTGTTGTTTCCCACACTGCTTTCGTCATTCTGTCCATACTCATCCTAACTACATGTCCGGCAAACCTTGCCCTTTTGAATCTGATTTCTCCTGATATTGTTCTCATGTTCTGGTACAATTCTTCCCTAGGTCTTCGCATCCTCCTCTCTCCACCTCTTTTGGGACCTAGTATTTTTCTCAGAATTTCTCTCTCTTCTTTCTATAGTTGTTCTACCGCGTTTCTTCCTAGTGTCATCGTCTCATCAGCATATAATACCGCATTCCTCACCGTTGCCTTGTAGTGCCTTATCTTTTCCTCTGTGGATATATTCTTTTTATTGTATATCTCTATCGTCATACAGAAGGCTGACCTCATCTTCTTGATCCTCTCTGTTATTCCCTCCTTGCTCCTGTTCCTACCGTTATAAATTCTCCCAGGTATTGAAATTTGTCCACCATTTTCGCAGTGCCTTCCGGTGTTTCCCAGTCTGCAGTGGTATTTAAGTGAAACTCCACTATTGCGATATAATCCAACAAGGCACAAGTAGAGAGAACACTATAAGGTGACAACTAACCATGCTTGTTAGGGTTAGGGTGATTTACATATGCAACATCCGTCAGTGCTTCACACCTCCAGTCATGCTGGCTGCCAACGAACAAATTACGTGACAACTTTTGACTGTGTCTATTTCATCGGCTCCTTAGTCATCATGATCGAGACACAAGGTATCACTTCCATAATAACCTAGCTGTGGCGATCCACAAAACAAAAACATTCGCAAACTGCTACTGTGCTTCTGTCGATAGCCTCGGGAAGAAGCGACCGCGCACACTGCTCACAACCGAATGCCCTGTTGCTTTTAGGATGAAGCTGCTTCCTTCTATCAGCTTTATAATGTCTGCCCCAAAATTAACGTATGTGCCCAGGTTTCCTTCTGTCAAACAGTAAACCAAGTGCTTTCACCTTCCTTCAATAACACATCTTCTTTTCATTTCTCAGACACTTCCCCTTTTTATTCCCCTGTCTTCATTACTTATGTTTGTCACGTTCCTGTTTCTCTCCCTATCCCAGCCTCTTGTTTCTATTGCCGTTAGCATTCATACTTGAAATCTATCTGTAATTTGTATTTATTGTTCTCACGAACGAATATAAACTACGTGTCTTTTTACTGTAATTACTAAATGTTTTGTGAAATATGTTAGATGCAACTTGTAATACGTTTATCGTAATATGTTTCCTTACATGTGACGGCCTCATAGCTCTAATCTTGCCAGTTTAAATAAATCAATAAACAAAAGTATATAGATAAACTGACGAAGTAGCCATGTACTCTTCACTGAATTCAACCGTGGTTAATGTATTTGAGAACATTTAGAAGAATACGTGCTAAATTCAGTTCCTCATACTACGTCTTTAATTATTTTCATACCACTTTTATGATCTGAATCGAAGCTCCTTACTCCAAAATTGCATCTCAGCCATTCTGTTTATCGTAACCCCACACACACGGGCCTAAATGTAGAATTAACTTCAGTTCTGCCACGGGGAAGTGTGCTGGGAACGTTGTTGCTCATGTTATACACTAATCAACTTACAGTACAGTAATATTAGTCATAATTTCCAACTTTTCACAGATGATGCAGTTATCGGTAATTACTATTTGAAAAATCTGCATAAATGTTCAGTCAGATTTTGGTAAGATTTCAGAACTGTTTCAGCGTGTGACAGCTTGCATTAAATGTTCATAAAATTGTGCAATGCAAAGCTTTAGAAACGTAATGTCCATGAAGTCTGTAGCCACTCTCCGTCGATCTACTGTCATCTACTTCTCTGACGTAAGATATTTATATTGTTATCTACTGTATATGCCCGACTTTTCGTTATATCTGCACTTCAGCAGCCACAAACATCTTCACTGTAAAGGCAAACAAATTTCGTGTTTTCAGAAGAATACGAGTAATTAGTGTCGACTTTTTGCACAGTCGATCACCCCTCATTTGTTGCTGTGTTACCGAAGACAAAATAGTTAATAACGTGTTTGGATGTTAATTATTAATTCAACTTTCTATTTATGACGTTACTACTTATCCACACAGTTTCTGATTTTTTATTATTTCTGTCCGATTGAAAATGAAATGTTGAATAGTTTTTAAGTCACAATTTATGCTTCGTAATATTACATGACGGAACTTTCCGTCATCCAGAGATACAGTCTGCAACTGGTCTGTGATTATCGTTGACTAAGACACATGCTATTGTGGAAATCACCTTAGATCTTTTATTAATAACATTTAATAATAATTAAATGATCATGAATGATTGCACTTTGTCTATAGAGAAAGGGAGGGTTGATCCTAAAATTACTCTCAACCATTATGGCAGTTAAAATGTCCGTGATTTTTATAGCTCGTATGTTAAGGATATTATAGCAAGGACTATACTTCGTTACAGTCATTCAAACTTCGTACACTTTTACTTTCACAAAGCTAAGCATCCAATTCCGTTCTGATATTCAATTTAACGTCCCTTCGTATAGTCCACAGATACTACTACGCTTATTCGGCATGTAATAGAGTGTAATACTGAGCGCTACTTTCTCTCGCGCACGCAATTCCTCAGATATTCTTAGTCGGTGACCTAACGGTAAAAATCTACTTAGACCTCAGTACGAGTTTCAGCGTAAGTCTGTCCCGTATAAATTAACTATAGTCACTTTTCTTGCAGTTTAACAGAAGTGCCTTGATCCCTTCCGCAGCGTATCACACGGAAATGCCAGCTACATCGCACGCCGCATCTACGTAGACTTATTCAGAGTGCAGAAAAACATACAAGAGAAATAACAATACCCGCGCATGGTTTATGTAGTAGAATGTAGAAACAAAAGTAGCCGTTTTGAACCCTTTTTGATTTCCCTGAGGCGCTACTTTGCTGCGGGGGTTATTCTGATGAGCGATTATATATCGATATTTTTAATTAAAACTTTTTCAATGCTGTTAATTATTTCCGATATTATCGATCATCTCTCCCCTATATGAGAATAAGCCTGATAATATTGTTCTGAATTAAAAGAGTTGTTATATGTTTTCTATGGCTACAATATCTGTGATTCAGGATTGGCGACGGAAAGCACGATTCTGTTGCAGGATAATGCCAGCCCACATGTTGCCAAGGTTGTTTCGATTACGCTGCAGAATTTTCGATGGGAAGCCTTTCACATCCTCCATACAGTCCAGGTTTCTCCCCATGCTATTCCCATACTTTTGGAGCCCTGACGAAAACCTGTTTGCTTCGAACGAAGAGCTGCACGGCTGGGTGCAATCTTAGTTCTGTGGGAAACTGCAAACATTTTTCCATGAAAGTACCGTCCGTCTTGTCTCACAGTGGGATAAACGCATTAACAGTTATGGCGATTAATTTTGAAATAATAAACAGGTTACTGAACTTTTTCCATCGTTTTCATTTGACTGACCCTTACATCATCAAAGCACTTGAGATCAGAATGTGCAGTAATAATTTTAAATAGGATAGCGGCTGTATACTTAATGGTTAAAGGAAATGTGCATTCTGTGCTGAAAACTTACAGAGAAATAAACTGAGTTTTCTACCGTCTAACGGAATCAGCATCACTACTAATGTTGCTGCAATACGGAGGTCGACCTGAGCCCTATTGACATTTCCATGAGTTCGTGACGTCTACTTGGCACAATCCAGTCAATTACATACGAAGCTACCACTCGGCTTGATTGTAGGACACTTAACTCCTGGTGATCGTAGAGCAAGTTGCTGAAATGTTGAGTGTACAAACAAGTCTAACGCGACAAGAAGAGCGAGAAACGTTTATGCTAGCGGCTGTATCCTTAATGGTTAAAGGAAATGTGCATTCTGTGCTGAAGACTTAGAGAGAAATAAACTGAGTTTTCTACCATCTAACGGAATCAGCATCACTACTAATGTTGCTGCAATACGCAGGTCGACCTGAGCCCTATTGACATTTCCATGAGTTCGTGACGTCTACTTGGCACAATCCAGTCAATTACATACGAAGCTACCACTCGGCTTAATTGTACGACACTTAACTCCTGGTGATCGTAGAGCAAGTTGCTGAAATATTGAGTGTACAAACAACTCTAACGCGACAAGAAGAGCGAGAAACGTTTATGCTAGCTTCTATTATTTGTGAGTTAAAGTTTTCCCCTCTTGTATGAAGCTGTCGTCGATTCGGTGGTCGAAAGTAAATTTTATGTCACTCATAGCTACTCATGTGTAAGTCCAAATAGAAGAAAAGAAAATGAATTTTAGTCAAGCAAACGAACATATTGACCACAGAAGACAACACTTGTCTACTGTACATGAAATCACCGACTGTGATATGACTACGTATTAGCGCTTTATCTGTGATTTACAGTTTGAGAAAACGTTCGACACAGTGTCTAAAAAATTTTTTTAGAAAACTTAGCTGACATGAGTTTTTGTTCTATATGTTCAGAATAGTGCGTCTGCTAATGATAGGCAGGTGCTGAGGTTAAATAGCATTATACAGTTGGAAGAATAAGTCAATTCATATCTTTGAGGACAAAAAAGTTATTTTGTAATGTGACAGATTATTACCTTTGAATTAAAATTCTCCTGATTTGCTTGAAGTCGTCCTCTGTTCATTTATAATTCCCTAAGCTACCTATAAAATCAAGGATACACCAAGGTATATTTTGTATTAGATCTAAGCATTGGGTGAAAAAATTCCTATATAAGTAACATTTAGATACAAACCAATTGATTTTATTTAACGAAGCAGATGAATAATCTGATTTGTGTAATGGAGACAGCACAAGGCACCGCTTTCAGGACGTGATCGAAGCTAAAGAAGGGAGCTAAGAGTGTGATAATGTTAGTCATCGATTCCACCTTAGCGGCTTATTAATTTATCTGCAAAGATGCATTTACTGCTTATACACGAAACTACTATCTTCCGCGATGTAAAACAAAAAAAGACAATGCATTGTAATCCATGAGGTATATTTGAGTTTGCCTTTCAGACACAAGAAAACACAAGAAAATCATTATTGACTGTGCTTCCAGATATAAGGCATCAGTGAGAGTGTGTAGATACATTTAAGTATGAGGGTATAAGAATTGCAACTTTGTTCAGAATTTAGGTATTTTTTAGTAGCTATAGACTCAGCTGCAAGAAAATGTGTACTAACTGCCCTTTAGAAACATAATGGTAAGTTAACTTCTGTTAACACTCTGAATTATACACACACTGATGCCACACCTATCATCACAGTGGAAAGGAGACATGTGAAAGGAGCTTCCACATTACCAAAACCATTCTTAGCATTACTGCTACAAATCTTGGAATAACTAAACTGGAAAAAAACACTAAAGAAAGCATGCTAAAAGAACAAAACTGAATACAGTTTGCTCGTGGTTAAAATAAGCTTGAATAGTGAATGGAAGAATTCGTTTCGGAGAAATTTTGAAGTAAACCTAGAAACCAAGGATATCAAGACTAAAATAACATACAATGCCTCACAAAATAGCAAAGCGTTTAGGAGACATGATGGGATGTGAATGTAATTTTACCGGCCGAACTGTTATAGGCGCTACAGTCTGGACCGCTACGGTCGCAGGTTCGAATCCTGCCTTGGGCATGGCAGTGAGTGTGATGTCCTTAGGTTAGTTAGGTTTGAGTAGTTCTAAGTTCTAGGGGACTGATAACCTCAGAAGTTAAGTCCCATAGTACTAAGACCCATCTGAACCATTTTTTAAATGTAATTTCCTACACGTATACACCATGGGTGGGTACGTAAAAGATTATCCCATGACACCTAGAAAGGTCACCAGAGTGCATTACTGTTGTTAGTGTTAACGTTGTTGCCAGGCAGGATGTGAACAGCGTCAGGTGTTGGTGAGACAGTGAAAGACATGGAGATACCGAGGACTGACGTGAGATAGAGATTGACTATTACAGGAAAGGTAACAGCAACCAACCACTTTTTACAAGGCTATTTATTTATTTATATAGCGCCGTTACCGGTTTCGAACCGACAGGTTTATCTTCAGATGGCTAGTTCACGTTAAGGTACGTGTTACATTAGGTTTCACTTTTTGTTTCCACAGCTGATGAAATTTCCTTGGGGTAGTGTTGCCCTGCACTAGGGCAGCCGTACTCGTCCTCAAGGATCCGGTGACCAAATTTGGCCACCACGAGTTTTGACCGCCGTATTGTTCACCAAGGACATCATGACCGCATCATACCTGCGCCTGCCATCCGATGAAAAGTAATGAATTCCCTCAACATTCTGTATCATCTTCGCACCAGTAGTCGAAGACTAGGGGCACCCAATCTCGGGAGTTAGCCCACACCGTGTAGTCTGCCGTTAACACCACAACACAAACGGGTGCGTTTGGAGTGGTGTCGTAGCCAGGGTGCGTTGGCTGCTGATGAATGCCATCGCATTGTGTCAAGCGAGAATCGTGGTTCTGCACCACCCTGGATAACCATCATCGACGAGTATGGCGGCGACCTGAGAAGGGGTTCCATTCTTCTAAAGCTTTGGAGAGGCACAGAGGTGTTACTCCTGGCGTCATGTTGTGGGAAGACACCTGGTATGACTTTGTGTCACGGCTGGTAGTGACTGACGGCACAACGGTACGTCACGAACATCCTGCGTCCTCGTGTGTTACCTCTCAAGCGAGAGTATCGTGGTGCCATTTTTCAACAGGACAATGCTGGTCTATACCCGGACGCCTCTCTATGAACTGTGTGCATTTTTTTTTCTTCGCTCGTGTACAGAGAGTCCCGCAAGCCTGTCCCAAACAGAACATGTGTGGAAGCAGCACGGACATCAAATCCGCCGCCGTACAGGATATCGAGAACAAATTACAACAATTGTGGGCCAGATTCCCTCAAGACGGGTACAACGGCTTCATGACACCCTTGCCAATAGAGTCAGGGCATGCATCCACGCCAGAGGGTGTGCAGTCTCATACTAATAAACTGGCTCACATTGCCAAGTTTTTTCTAAATTTGACTCGAGTTTATAGCCACGGAAATAACATCACAAGCCCTCTGACCAATCAATTTTTATTTCGTTTCGTCCTCCACTTCTGAGCATTTAACTTTTTTTGTCAGATAGTGCATAATGTCCTAAGCATCTAACGGACAGCAGAAAGGTGGAAGGAGTGTATAGATGATGGTGATTATTTTTGGTTTGTGGGGCGTTCAACTGCGCGGTTATCAGTGCCCGTACAAATTCCCAACCTTTTCGCAGCCCAATCTCGCCACTTTCATGAATGATGATGAAACGATGAGGACAATACAAACGCCCAGTCATCTCGAGGCAGGTGAAAATAACTTACCCCGCCGGGAATCGAAACCGCGACCCCGTGCTTGGGAAGCGAGTATATAGAGGGTCTATACAAGGGCAATGTACTTGAGGGCAATAGTATGGAAATGTAAGAGGTCATAGATGAAGATGAAATGGGTCATATGATACTGCGTGGAGAATATGACGCACACTTAAAGATCTAACTCGAAACGAGGCCCTGGGAGTAGACAACATTCCATTAGAACTACTGATAGTCTTCGGAGAGCCAGCCATGACAAAACTCTTCCATCTCGTGAGCAAGATGTATGCGATAGGCGAAATACCTTCAGATTTCAAGAGCAATATAATAATTCCAGTCCCAAACAAAGCAGGTGCTAACAGGTGTGAAAATTACCCAACTATCAGTTTAATAAATCATGGTTGCAGAATACTAACACGAATTCTTCACAAACGAACGGAAAAACTCGTAAAAGCCGACATTGGGGATTGCATAGAAATGTTGGGCACGTGAGGCAATACTGACCCTACAACTCACTTTAGAAGATAGGTTAAGGAAAGACAAAGCTATGTTTCTAGCTTTTTTAGACTTAGAAAAACCTTTTGATAATGGTGACTCCTTTAAATTCTGAAGCTGGCAGGTGTAAAACACAGGGAGTGAAAAGATATTTACAATTTGTACAGAAGCCAGATAGCAGCTGAAAGAGTCGAGGAGCATGAAAGGGAAGCAGTGGTTGAGAAGGGAATGAGACAGGCTTGTAGCCTATCTCCGATGTTATTCAGTCTGTATATTGAGCAAGCAGTGAAGGAAACAAAAGAAACATTTGGAGTAGGAATTAAAATCCATGGAGAAGAAAGTAAAAACTTGGAAGTTTGCCGACGACATTGTAAATCAGTCAGAGATAACATACGACCTGGAAGAGCAGTTGAACGGAAAGGACAATGTCTTGAAAGGAAGATACAAGATGAATTTCAACAAAATCAAAACGAGAATAATGGAATGTAGTCGAATTAAATCAGGTGATACTGAGGGAATTAGATTAGGAAATGAGACACTGAAAGTAGTACAAAAGTTTTGCTATTTGGGGAGAAAAATAACTGATGATGGTCGATGTAGAGAGGATATGTTATGTAGACTGGCCATGGCATGGAAAGAGTTTCAGAAGAAGAGAAATTTGTTAACATCGAGATTAGATTTAAGTGTCAGGAAGTCTTTTATGAAAGTATTTGTATGGCGTGTACACATGTGTGGAAGTGAAACATGGACGATAAACAGTGTAGACAAGAGGAGAATAGAAGCTTTCGAAATGTGGTGCTGCAGAAGTATGTTAAAGATTAGATGGGTAGATCACGAAACTAATGAGGAGGTACTGAATAGAATTTGGGAGAAGAGGAATTTGTGGCACGACTAGGAGGAGGGATCGGTAGGTAGGAAACGTTCTGAGGTACCAAGGAATCACCAATTTACGACTGGAAAGAAGTGTGGAGGGTACAATTCCTAGAGGGAAAACGAGAGGTGATTACACTAAGCAGACGCAGAACGATATAGGTTGCAGTAGTTATTCGGAGATGAAGAGGCTTGCAGAGATAGAGTAGCATGGAGAGCTGCATCAAACCAGTTTCTGGAGCGAAAACTACAACAACAAGGTTTTCAAATTAATTATGAAGATATACGATCAGTTCGTGAGTTTCTGTATTTAGCGCAGTTCAGGACAACTCTATGGACAGCAAAAGAAATGATCACATATAATCATTAAAAGCCGTTCGAAAGGCAAGATATTACAAAAATTTTTTGATTGACGACAACCGCTTTCAACAGTCTTAGCTGTGATCTTCGGGTTTTGAACATTTTTTGTAGTAAAAATGTTCATTTCATGCTGACCTCATGCGTACTATGTGAAGTGGATAACACCAAGCGCATTATAAAGTTTGTCATCTCTAAAATGTTTAAAAACAGAATCTTGTCCAAAAGACCATTTCCATATACATTTTGGACATTTTATGTGTTTTTAAATATGACAAAAGATTATAATATGCTGAGTTTTATCCGCTTGACATATTGTGCATGAGATCAGCGCATGCAGAAAAGAGGAAAAGAAAAAACGGTCTTTCTTTGAAGTCATCCGGTACACCCGATTTGTCGACTTTTTTATGTCTTAATGTCAGAAGTCCACTGTACACCTTTTGAGACTGAAGAGAATACTTTGGAAAGAATTCGCACTACCTATTGTATTTTCAAGAAATGTGCCGGAATTTCACGAAAAAGCGCGGCACAATACGACTGGGGGACACCATTCTGAACAATAGTTGTGAATGTAGCTGCTTATGCGAGTTGTGCAGACTAACGACAAATTCTGAACCATCTCATTTATATCATTCAACTCTCTTGCTTCCGAACCACCTTTCTCTCTCAGTTTAAGTTTCTCTTCTCTTTCGTCCTCGATTGCTTGTGTCATTATGATGGAAACACCCTGTATGTGACACGGGTAGATTGTGTCAGTGTTTCTGTATTTCAGCTAACGAACAGTGGACGCACAAGTCATTAAATTCAGAGAAAAGTTTGTCAAATCTCCAACAGGCACAATTATCAACAAAAAGGAAGACTTCTGTTTAACATCCCGTCGACAATGCGGTCATTAGAGTCGGATAGGAAAGGAAATTGATAGTGCTGTTTGAAAAGAACCATCCCGACAGTGGATTTAAGCGACATTTAAGAAAGCAGTCGTAATATAACCTGTATGTTCAATTTAACAATTATTTGCCTTTTTTGAGTGAGACTACAGCATAGGTTTCTAACACGTACTTCAAATCTTTGCTGCAATTCAAAATTGGGTAGTATTATAATTGTACTTACTTTGTTTAAGCAGCAAGCATGCACTGCACTTTATTGCTCCTTATATTTGATGGAAAAATGAAACAAGTATAATTTCTCGGCTTACTATTATAACAGCCACATAATTTGCAAACATTCAATCAGATAGAGCTTCATTAGGTAGAAACATTATTATCAGAAACTTCTTTTATATTAATTAGTGAAAAGTTTTGCACTATCCAGCGAATTTTTTTCAAGAAAATCAGATGAAAGGTTACTCCACAAAAGCTGCTTCTCATGTTTGCCACGGTATTCAGAGCGTTGTGCTCCCTAAACTCACTTCTCAGTAATTCTTAAAACGTTCTCCAGTTAGAGGTGATATTATCAGTTACTGGCAAGGAAGCCACCTGTTGTACCTTGTAATGTACGTTTAGGATAAAAAATGGCACAGTTCATCATCAGATGAATATAGAAGTTATTCTCGGGCATATCGGAATTTTCTAGAGCCTTCCTGTCACACTGTTTTGACAGTATTACTAATACTGAGGATCAGGTTCTTCTCTGACGTAATGGACCGTCCAGGAAGCCGCTCCTCAATTTATGTGCACTGATTAATCCTACTATTTGCCTTTCTGGAGTCTCATAGTATCTGTCGTACTCCGTCACTTCTCAGGTTCTCCGAGACCGTGTGTGGTGCTACATAACGCATTCTCGGATGTAAATCAGCGAGAACATTTGTAATACTGTTAACATTGGAATTCATTTCTCCTCAGTTGCTACTTGATTTGCGCTTTATCATACAGGTAAGAAAAATACCGTCTTTTGCAAATGAATTTGTGTGTGCGGTACATCTTTCTTCTATTTGTGCTTGGCAAGAACCACCGACACCACCAGAAAGATGTCTGGCAAGAATAGGCGAAATATATTTCGTCCATACAATAAATTCAGTTGCAAAAGACAGTGTGTTACTTATCTACGTACATGATAAAGTATACTGGAAGCATTTATGTTGTCCATAGCAAAATCAACGGTTTCACGTCAATTGTGGGCTCAAATTTAACGCCTTCATGAGCCAGGTTGTACGTTATCCCACGCTTGAGTCATAATGACCAGAAACTAGTTTCAACTAACTAGTAAACAGTTTTAATCTCCCTCGAAATACAGCGGTGTTGGTTTGACACTTGGCACGGATCGTGTTTTAACTTCTCACACAGAGTGTGCTTCTTGTACGTTGCTTTCCATTATTGCTATTTCATTCTAACTACTACGTGTGCTATGAGAGCAGTACAAATCAACAAATATTAGTCAAAACTTATTTTAAAGCAGACAAAAAGTAGTTATTCAATTTAAAACATTGATAATATCAAGATTCTCCGTAGAACGATATGTCATCTGTTAAGTCAGGGGTAGTAAATTCCATGGTACAAGGTGGAGCCGTAGAGGCATAACATGGGAAGAATGAGACTGGGATACATCCAACAAATAAATGAGGGCATTTGGTGGAAGTGCTACTCTGAGGTGAAGACCTCATAAGGTATGTCGTGGTATGTCGCATCAAACCTACCTCCTTTCACAGGTTCCCAAAGAGTGTGTACCAAAAAAATAAGTAATGCCTAAATCCAGAAGCGCACGAAAACTCTTCACTGATCAAGAGTTAATACTACAGTACAATTCCACTGGACAAAAATGGTCACTATTCGGGTATATGACAAGGACGATCATTCGAAGCGAAAGCTTCAGTAAACTTGGGATCTAAAATGCATACATCAAGAGCTATGAACACTTCTTCATCTTTGATACTATGAGATAGGTCTCTTCTAATGGAAACTGTTTGCTTTCCATATTTTAGAAGGAGGTACTTTCGACCAAAACAAGAAAATATTGTCTAGCAAATGTGGGGTCTATAATGTACATTTGCTCAGTAGAAGAAGTGTGTTTCCAAATATCGAAGATGAAGTGCTTATAGCTCTTTAGATATGCATTTCAGAGCCAGTGTTTACCGGACTTCTTTGCTTCGAATGATCGTTCTAGCTATATGATGATGATGATGTTCGGTTCGTGGGACACTCAACTGCGCGGTCATCAGCGCCCGTACAAAGCCCCAATTTTTTCACAGTCACAACACAAACACTCAGTCCCTGACCAGAGAAAATCCCCAACCCGGTCTGGAATCGAACTCGGCACCCTGTGATTCAGAGGCAGCAGCGCTAGCCACTAGACGTTCTTGCTATATCCCTGAGTATTGAGCATTATGTGTAATATAACATAGTTTTGGAAACCCTGGAGAGATTTCAACAAAAATTGATGCCTATATGACTCGTCATCTAGGAACTTTGGCACCAGTACACCCCCAGCTCTCTTGCTGATTGCGGTGGGAGTAGGAGAGATAACTGTGACATCTAAGCGTTACTGTGGAACGGCTGAAGACATTCAACAAAATTCAGTACACCTGCTGCTTACTATGCGAGTAATGTAATGTGGTAAGATACTCATAGCACCGCTAGGAATCAGGTAGAGGTGGCAAGAATTTGAGATGCGGCAACAATAAAAAACGACTGATGTTAGTGTCGTATCAATAATTCTAGGGGTTGTTCCATTGACTGATGATAGTTCAGACGAAAATTCATTCTTGGAAGTGCGACTAGACCTAGAAAGGGAATGAGATACAAAAATAATCAGAACCATTGAATTACTTGTGACAAGTAAGATATGGATATTAAGTAACCAGGCAAGGCCGGTAAACAGCTGTATATTTTGTTTAGTTCATAACACGCAAACAAAACAAAACGGTAAATGGTAAATGACGACTTATTGTACGTTCTCCTTGTTAGAGGCTGTCGATCAATTACTTGATGTAACTGTCACACAGTAGCCGGCCGGTGTGGCCGAGCGGTTCTCGGCGCTACAGTCTAGAACCGCGCGGCCGCTACGGTCGCAGGTTCGAATCCTGCCTCGGGCATGGATGTGTGTGGTGTCCTTATGTTAGTTAGGTTTAAGTAGTTCTAAGCTCTAGGGGACTGATGACCATTTCTTTTGTCACCCAGTACTGGTTAAAAATGGCTCTGAGCGCTATGGTACTTAACTTCTGAGGTCATCAGTCCCCTAGAGCTTAGAACTACTCAAACCTAACTAACCTAAGGACACCACACATATCCATGCCCGAGGCAGGATTCGAACCTGCGACCGGAGCGGTCGCTCGGTTCCAGACTGTAGCGCCTAGAACCGCTCAGCCACTCGTGTCGGCCGTCACCCAGTAGTAAATCACGACCAGGGTTAAAGCAATGGAAATGAAATGAGATGGTCCTAACTCGAGGAAACTAAGGAAAGGTCTTATAAATTTCAAAGGCTGAGTAGATATTGGGAATGATTTGGTGTTTTGCCATGGTACACGGGCAGCTGGATGGAACAACAGTCTACGAGGGTTTTCTTGTTATTTCTACTAATGAGAGGCGAGGCTGGCTGGGAAAGGCGAGTGGGGGGGGGGGGGGGGGGGGGGGTTGGGAGGACGGGGATGGAGACGATGGATTTTTTAAATATATGGAAAGTAAAACACTCATACAAGTTACGTGTGAGGAAGGGTGGACGTTTATAGTCACACCAGTAATTTTCATTTCAATTAAATTTCCGTATCCTCAATTATTTCAAATTAGAGCGTCTCAGAAACTGTACTTTAGTAACACTCAAATCAATTTGCACACTTGCGAATTGGGAAGCCACGTACCAGGTGGTTCTCGTGCGACCAGCTTCAAGGCTAACGTAATATAGAATACAACTGGAATGTGCAAGCCTTTGCATGCCGTACTTATTTACTGTTTGTATTAATTCCTGGTAATAGCAGCCAGCGAGGAATATTGGGGAAACCTACAAATATGTTAACACTAAGTTCATGAATTTGATAAGCTAGGAAGGTTAAAAGGATTCTGAAGCAAGGCGGAGTATGCCACGTTCGAGGAAACATGCAATTTTAGAATTTTCAAGGTACAGATTACAGTTCCTGTGAGTTCGTCGCGTAAGTCTTGAATCAGCACAGCGTTCAGTGGACATAGTAGACGATAAGCGCTTACAGACGACAAAAATAGCTGAACAGAAGCATCAGCCCCCTCGCAGCAGGGCAGTGTAGTGATAAGGGCTGGGGTTGCAGGCGACACGTCGCGCCCCTGGGATGGGTGACGTGCAGTTAGTGGCCGCCGTTGCTGCTGCCGCTGACATTCCGCTGCTTCCAGGAACGCTTCGCCATCAAAACGCCCACGCGCCCCGTTATGCGCGCCGCCTGTGTCGCCCATAAATATTTCTAATATCGCTGCCAGCAGTTGGTGCTAAATTTCATTGCGACTCCGCTTACATTGAAACCCAAAACGTTAAATGCCGATTAGAGCCTGCAGTTAAATCTAACAGAAGAAGCATAAAAAGCGAGAAACAAATGGTCTGATTGTTTACTTGTACCTGTAAGTGACGACATGGTGAAAGTATGACGGTTGGAATTGAATGTTTCACCGAAATCGTCCAGAAAGTATAAGGTGAAGAGTACATCATACCATATAAGATGGCAAAGCACTAGAAGCGTATATCTGTATTTACGTGCTTATATCCACGTTCTGTTCCTTAACAATTTACATGGTCCTTATATTGTCATATTTAAAAAAAGAAAAAGAAAAAGCAGACGTGTGCGTCTGGGATTCACGCTCTGAGGATTCTGTACAAACTTAATTATTATCCCCTCCCTCCCCTTGTATTTCATTACAAACCCACCTCTCTGTCTTAATTACAATGTTAACCCTCACAATGTTCTTAATTTTAGAAGTC
This sequence comes from Schistocerca gregaria, assembly GCF_023897955.1. Lineage (NCBI taxonomy): Eukaryota > Metazoa > Arthropoda > Insecta > Orthoptera > Acrididae > Schistocerca > Schistocerca gregaria. The sequence goes on from NC_064920.1 coordinate 1,026,525,742, forward strand.
TTGGCTTAACAATGTATATACCTGTATCTCTTCCATCCCTCTTCAGTCAGCATCCATTTACCCTCTTCCCTCGGCTCTACTGTGTTTTTAATTCTCATTGTTAACTCTCCTATTTTGTATGATCAATGGCACTAACTATATTCTTGTGCGTGATTCACTGTCTCTGAATTTTATTTGTTTTGTTCGTTTCAAACATTAGTTCCTCAACCAACTTAGTGTCGGTTCACTTACAGTTGTTGATTATTTGATGTATAAATGCTTTTTGCAAAGATGATGATGCACGGTGCCACGCAAAGATAATTGTATATAATCTGAAGATATTTAACATTAATAGTCATTTTAGTACTCTGTTTTGCTATTATTGATAGTCTTTGATTTCACAATCATTACATGTGTTCATTTTTATTTACCAACCCAAGCCTGTTTTTACTAAATTACAAGTACTCCCTCGAGTACTTACTAATCTGTTACCAGGTGGTGATTTTACATCAGGCATTTCGTGGGGAGCCAAATGTTTCTTAATTAATGGCCACCTTCGACCTTGATAAAATGTTAAGTGTCCAGTAGTGTATGTTAAAGACATACATATTTCGTAATAGTTTGCAATCACTCTTTAAGATATTTTACATCCTTTGAAATTTTACGTGGTCTCACTCTATGCAATTTTTGCTTTTATCAGATACTTGAAAATGGCATGAAAGACCAAAACCGGAGTTTTACTTCAATAAATAAGCAGTCAAATGGTGGTGTGTTCCTTTAAAAAGTATTGTATAACTGTTGTTCAGCATACCATGGACTCTCTCTACTGTGATGCAAAGTTATTTCCTTAAAGACACCGTTAAGGTGTGGCTAATGGATGTGAAGTAACTTGTAGAGATGATCATGATGTCACTTATCTTGATGCTGCTGTATATTAGTTGCACATGTGGCTGCGTTGTCTAGGTGATGATTAATGCCTTTGCAGCTCTGGATGAAAAAGGTGCGGGACTTGACTATTACCAGACTACAGAAAGCATCAAGCAGGATTCCACAATTTTTTGTTTAGAAGAAACACATATTTACTGTTGGAACTTTGAAGTCGAAAGTAATTTAGTAAATTTCGCAGTGTCTAACATAAAAAAAGTATCACGTGAATTGTGGACACCACACGTTTATCAAGAAACACAAAAAAACCTCTCGACCGCGGCCAAAACACAAGTGGCCGAAATCACGTTGCTGGCCAAAGATCACAGAGTCATATCGACAAAGAACCTGCGATTTCTGTATCGATTATTGATACTGCAGTTTTACGTTGCATGAAATATCAAATAGCATTATGGGTAGTTGGTTCAAATGGCTCTGAGCACTTTGGTCTTAACTTCTGAGGTCATCAGTCCCCTAGAATTTAGAACTACTGAAACCTAACTAACGTAAGGACATCACACACATCCATGCCTGAGGGAAGATTCGAACCTGCGACCGTAGCGGTCGCGAGGTTCCAGACTATAGCGACTAGAACAGCACGACCACCCCGGCCGGCAAAGGCTAATTCATTGACAATAATAATATGAGTGACAAAATTGTTCATAGAAATAATGCAAGTCAAAATTTTAGAAGTAATAAAAGTCGAAATTTAAATATACACACTTTCAAATTTGCATTAGTCGAACAACTACCCTAACATCATACTAGGCGAATGCTTTACGAAAACAGTTTTAATTAGTGTATAATACCTCATAACAAAATGGGCTCTATTGCTCAGTTCCATTACAAGCAACATAAAAAACTATTTAATTTTGTATTTAGCCTGTTCATTTATAGATTATGATGAGTCAGTCTGCGAGTATGAAAATATGTGACATAAATGTTGGCATGTTTTGATTGCATTGACTGAGAAGCATAAATAGTTTACACCACCTAGGGACCGTACACCTTAGTATTTAACGATAATTTGGTCTTGATACCTCTATCCGTTCTTGAGGAAAACGGTCTTAAAAATGTGATCCCATAAGTGCTCCGTTTTGACCAACTGAGGTACAGAACCCGAAAAACAGTTATTTCCACTCATAAACTGTGACTTATTAGGTATTTAATTTTTGAAAGAGTGAAAATCTCACTCTGGAAACATCCCTCCGGCTGTGGTTAAGCCCTGTCTCCGCAACATCCTTTCTTTCAGGAGTGCTAGTTCTGCAAGGTCCGCAGGAGTGCTTCTGGAATGTTTGGAAGACGAGGTACTGGCAGAAGTAAAGAAGTAAAGCTGTGAGGACTCGGCATGAATCGTGCTAGCTCAGTTGGTGGAGCACTTGCCCGCGAAAGGCAAAGGTCCCGAGTTCGAGTCACGGTCCGGCACACAGTTTTAATCTCCCAGGAAGTTTCATATCAGCTCTCAATCCGCTGCAGAGTGAAAATCTCATTCTACTAACTTTTGCTTGCTACCCCTGGTACAATTTCAATGTTGAGTGAAGCTCACTTTTTGAAATTCTGATAGAACCAGGGATAAAAAAAACATAATTCGAAAGGCTACCTACAACCTGTACAGAAAGCATACTGTTGGTATGTGAAGAATATGAGATGAGACTGAGAAAGAGTTCTGCCCTGTCCCACATGTTATTTAATCTGAACATCGAAAAAGCAGCAAAGGAAAATAAAGGGATATTAGAAAAGGAAATTAAAGATCAGAACGAAGAAATAAAAACTCACAGGTTTACTGATATCATTTTAATTCTGTCAAAGATTGTGAGATGAATATTAACCGAAGTAAAAAAGGGTCATGAAACGGAGTCGAATTAAATCGGTCAGTTCTGAGGCGGTTCTGAGAGAATTAGACTAGGAAATGAGACAATAAATGCAGAAAAGTTTCGCAATTTTGCGCAGAGGAAGAAGAGGCGGAAAATGCAGAATGACACCAACAAGAAACGAGGTTCTGTAAAAGAGAATTTTGTTAGGATCAACACCGATTTATGTATTAAGAAATCCTGATTGATCGTACCTGTCTGGAATTTTACGGAAGCGAAACGTGGATGATAATACTCCAGACAAAAAGAGAACCGAAGGTCTATAAATATGATTCTGTACAAGAAAGCTGAAGATCGAAATGAGAAAAAAATACATTCGCGGCACAACTTCAGTAGAAGAAGATGAGACACACATTGCGTCTTTCAGGCATAGTGATCTTTTTAATGGAGGGAAGTGTAGCGTTTTGTATACGAAGACTAAGACTGGATTACCCTAATCACGTTCAATGCATGTAGGCTGCAGAGATGAGGCTTCTTGATGCGCATGTTCTAGGAATTTTAAGAGTAAATCTTTTCGTTATTCTTGTAATGCCTGACACTGGGATTCGTTGAGCATTTCCGCAGTTCTCTTGCGTTTACTAAACGATCCAATACGAAACGCGTCGCTCTTTGTTAGATATTCCCTGTCTTCTATATTAATCAAATCTCGTAATGGCCCTAGCAATACTTAAAAGCATGGTTACTCTCCTGCCGCTAACTCTTCAGCTCGGAACAGCACTTGCGCCCTACATCCTCAGTTATTTGCTATATGTATTCCAGTCTCTGCCTTCAGCTGCAATTTCTTACCTACAGTTTCCACTACTACTATGCAGACTATTCCCCCATGTCTTAACACACGTCCTACCATCTTGTCCCTTCTACTCGTGAGCATTTCCGTTATGTTCCTTTTTTCGCCTATTCTGCAGGTCATCTTTTTTCTTGTTTTATCAGTGCACCTAATTTTGAACAGACTTCTGTAGCAACACATCTCGAACGCTTCGTTTCTCTTCTGTTCGGGTTTTCCCACTGTCCATGTTTCACTATCATACATTGCTGCGCTCCAAACGTACATTCTCAGGAATTTCTTCCTCACTGTATGGCCTATTTTTGACATCAGCAGACTTCTGTTGTCGAGGAATGCCATTTTGCCAGTGTTAGTAGCTTTTTGTGTCCTGATTGCTCCATCTATCGTGGTTTATTTTGTTTCCAAGGCAGCACAATTTTTAACTTCGTGATTACCATGTTTGATGTTAAGATTATCGCTGTTCTCATTTCTGCTACTTCCCATTACTTCTGTCCTTTTCCCATTTACTCTCAGTCCTCATTAGACTGTTTATTTCATTCCACAGATCCCGTATTATTTCTTCGCTTCCGCGAGTAATGTCATCAGAGAGTTTTATCACCCTGATTTTAAACGCGCTCTTGAACCTTGCTTATTAGATGTATAGATGGAACAGTAGGGATAAAAGACTGCATCTCTGCCTTACACTGTTTATCAATCCGAGCACTTCGTTCTTGATCGTCCACTCCTACAGTTTCCTCTTGATCGCTCAACATATTGTAGATTACTCGATTTTACCTACTATTCTTACTTTCCTCAGAATTGCGAACGTCTTCCATCTTTTTGCATTTTCGAATACATTTTACAGATCTACAAATCCTATGAACGTATCTTAGTCCTTCTTGAGCCTTGTTTCCATTATCGAGGGCAACGTAGCAAGGCGTCTCTGATGCCTTTACCTTTCTTATAGCCAAATGGATCGTCATATAACAAGAAACCCAATTTTTCCACTCTTTTATATATTATTCTTGTCAGCATCTTGGATGCATGAGACGCAAGGCTGATTGTGCGATTGCTTTGGCACCTATCTGCCATTGCTATCTTCGGAATTGAGCGCATGATTTTTTTTCCGGAAGTCTCTGTCGTTAGTTCCACAAACTTGTAAAGTTATTTGCTTGCTACCTCCCTCATCGAGTTTAGAAATTCCGATGAAATGTTACATATCTCTTTGCTTTATTTGGTCTCAAGTCTTCCACAGTTCTTTTAAATTCTGACCCTAATACTGCATCCCCTTATGAACATCATCGTACTAAATTTCAGTCTGGCATCGGTTTTCCGTACAATTAGTTTGATGTGGTCATTCCACTTACGGTCTCTCCGGATGGGCCAAGCGGTTAAATAAATTGCAGGGTCAAATGGCAGTCCCTCTATCAATTGTTGATCCTCTGAAGATATTCCTGAATTTGGCTATTATCTTCCAGCGTTAAGGTGGCACCGACGACGATCTCCAGACGCCGTCACTAGAGGACGCCGGATAACACACAACAGCTTGATCACCGTGCACCTGATCTTCATAGTTTTTGGCGGCATGAAGAAGATTGGGGATGGGGCGGGATGGATGCCATAAGGCTTGCGTACTTAGAGATGGTTGCTGCAGAACGACTTACGCTGTTACAAAGAAGCTGGATGAGTGTGATTGAGCTAGAGCTGAACTGAAAAGCAAGTTGCGATTACTGTACACTCTTTCTTCAGTTCTTCGAATATATGAGACGGAGAGAGAAACGTTCTGTTACATATGCAAGATGATTTGTGCTGGCACAGAGAAGCAAGATTCCAAACACCTTGCATAACTTGAGATGAATTAAAAACATGACCCTGATGGGATAAAAATACCGATAAGCAGAAATAATACATAATATGTATACAGCTAAAACATACCTATCACAACCGAAACAAGATCCGCTACAGTAATTTCAAACATAAGATACACCACCCTCCCCATTATTCTCCCCACTTTAACAATTTATTTTTCGAGGCTATAATTTACGCCTAAACTTTCCGATAAAGATTTTGCCTACTTTTGGTTTCCGATAAAGCTGCTGTTTTAGTCTATAAATTCTGAGTTGTATCCAGAGTACGATATATTTGTACATCAGTGTACCACTCACTCTTGTCTTGGACTAAAGTTATCAGTTTCTCGCAGTCCATATTCAGTGCGCGAGAAAGTCGGCCGATACGACTGAAGAAAATTGAGTGATTTGAACTTCACTGATTGTCGTTCTATGGGATAGGCTGCACTGTGATCGTGGTCATAGCGCCGTACTGATCTGAATAGATGGGACGTCTTCGCCCAATGCTGGTCTTCGGCGGAATCAACCGAAGTCTGTGCCACTGCGATCGCAGCCTAAGAACAGGGTGAGATGAGTTTTCCAACATAGCTGTTTGTACATCCACGTTGACCGTTACATAGCAGAGATTCGGCCTCCAAAATAGTGATAGTTCGACGATGTAACGATACAAACTATGGCTATAAAATAACGGGACTATTTTTGTAAAATATTTTCTCCCAGAAACATGTATATTTAGTTATTGTCGCCTTAATATACTTCTCTCCTCTTTCCCTGTAAACTCAATGTGAATTTTCCATTAATGGCAACATTGCTGGCATTCTTTCTCTGTGAGCTCTTTGATGAGACCTGCCGCTTTTACTTTCACTGCTTCAACGGACTGAAATCTTGTTGCTTTTAATGCGGACTTGACTTTAGGGAATACATAAAAGTGACATAGTGCTGGGTCAGGCGAGTAATGTGGGTGACCTAGCTCTGGGATGCTGTACTTTGCTACGAACCTCTTAAGACACAATTCGGTATGAGCCGGTGCGTTGTCTTGATGGAGAACCCATGATTTGTTCTTCCACATTTCGGGGCGTGTTTTTTTTTTTTTTTCTTTCTTATTTTCTCACGGAGTTTAGCAAGAACCTCAAGGTAGTAACGTTGATTAATAGTTTGACCTTCATCAACCCAGTGAACATGCACAACTGCACGAATACTGAAACAAAGATACCATCATCACTTTGAATCTTGAATTTCTCTTTCGAGCTCTTTTCGTTCTCGGCTAAGGTGGGCCCTGACAGTGCATAGTGTAGCTCTTACTTTCTGGATCATAAGTGAAAAACTGAGATTCATTACATATTATCACTCTTTTACACGAAATTAGGATCCTTTTGAGTGGTATTCAATTTGTCAGTACAAACATCTTGAGGAGCTTGTTTTTGTTCGACCGTGAGAATTTCGGCTCCGGTATAGCACACACTTTTCTCGTGTTAGACCAGTTATGTAAAATTTGCCTTCCGCATTCCTTGACAATTCCTATAATTTTAGCAATCGATTTAATACTCAATCAACTTTCAGATTCGATCAGATTACCTAATATTCTGATATTTTCATCCGTTTTTGACGTCGAAGGGCGTCCCGAGGGTGTGTCATCTTCAACGTCTTTAACCACTCCGAAACTTGGGTACATGATAAACAGTCTTCGACATAGACTTCTTTTAGTAAAACTAAGATCCCTGAATCAGTTTCTCCAAGTTATATATGACAATACGTTGGTCTGTTACAATGGAGAGCCAAAGAGACTGGTACACCTGCCTAATATCGTGCAGGGCCAAGCGAGCACGCAGAAGTGCCGCAGCACGCCGTGGCATGGACTCGACTAATGTCTGAAGACGTGCTGGAGGGAACTGACAGCATAAATCTAGCAGGGGTGTCCATAAATCCGTAACAGTACGAGGGGGTGGAGATGTCTTCTGAACAGCACGTTGCAAGGCATGATCAATAATGTTCATGTCTGGAGAGTTTGGTGGTCAGCGGAAGTGTTAAAAACTTAGCAGAGTGTTTCTAGAGCCACTCTGTAGCAATTCTGGACATGTGGGGCGTTGCATTGTCCTACTGGAATTGCCCAAGTCCGTCGGCGGAATGCACAATGGTCATGAATGGATGCAGATGATCAGACAGGATGCTTACGTACGTATAAACTGTTAGAGTCGTATCTAGAGGTATCAGGGGTCCCAAATCACTCCAACTGCACACGCTCCACACGATTACACAGCCTGAACCAGCTTGAACAGTCAACTGCTGACATGCAGGGTCCATGGATTCATGAGGTTGTCTCCATATCCGTACAGGTCCATCGTTTGATACAACTTGAAACGAGACTCGTCCGACCAGGCACGTTCCCAGTCAGCAACAGTCCATTGTCAGTGCCGACAGGCCCAGGCGACGCGCACCGCTTTGTGTTGTGAAGTCATCAAGGGTACACGAGTGGACCTGATTCGAAAGCCCATATCGATCATGTTTCGTTGAGTGGTTCACACGCTGACTGTCGTTGATGGTCAGCATTGAAATCTGTGGAAGTGTTGCACTTCTGTCACGCTGAACGATTCTCTTCAGTCGTCGTTGGTCCCGTTCTTACAGGATCTTTCTCCGGCCGCAGAGATGTCGGAGATTTAATGTTTTACCGGATTCCTGATATTCACTGTACGCTCATGAAACGGTCGTACGGGAAAATTCCCACTTCATCGCTACTTCAGAGATGCTGTGTCCCATCGCTCGTAAGACGACTATGACACCACGTTCAATCTCACTTAAATCTTGACAACCTGCCATTGTAGCAGCAGTAACCGGTCTAAAAACTGTCCCAGACACTTATTCTCTCACATAGGCGTTGTCGACCGCAGCTTGGTATTCTGCCTGTTTACACATCTCTGTATTTGATTCAAAAAATGGTTCAAATGGCTCTGAGCACTATGAGACTTAACATGTATGGTCATCAGTCCCCTAGAACTTAGAAATACTTACACCTAACTAACCTAAGGACATCACACACATCCATGCCCGAGGCAGAATTCGAACCTGCGACCGTAGCGGTCACGCGGTTCCAGACTGAAGTGCCTAGAACCACACGGCCACACCGGCCGGCCTCTGTATTTGAATACGCATGCCTGTACCAGTTTCTCTGGCGCTTCATTGTATTACACTTATCATTTTTCCTACAGGCTCTTACATAAACGAAGGCCACGGCTACAGTGATTGGTATTCAGACACTGCAGATACCGCATTCGACTCATAGCTATTGGTCGCTCATCTTTGCACATGCGAACTTCTTCCGTGGCGGCGTCAGTCAAGTTATTCTATAGTCGCATCTCAAATTTCAAGCGATATGTGGCACCAACGCACCGTGTCATCAGTCGATTCCCAACCTTGATGAAGATGGCAAAGTGTTGGAGGCTAGCTCCGGCTACTACGAGAGCTGTTCGCACGAGTCGTCCGCCAACAGCGAGAGTGATCTCATAGAGCGGACGCGCTCGCAATACGCAATGAGGCGGTCTGGCCGGGCACTAACGGGATGACGCAGCTGCTTGAGATGCGGCCGGCGTCCCCGCGTCGATAGATGTGCGAGGGCCCACTCCGGGGGCAACTGTCTGCGCCTTCTTGCCGGGGAAGGAAACCCCGGGCGACCAGCCGCCGGCGGCCAGTCCGGTCGAGCGGAGTCCCTCCGTTGCGTCATCGCCCGATCCGGCCGTCGCGTCCACCCCTTCGCGTCCGTCATCTACCTCTTACAGACGCATCTCCCTCCTCGCCATTCCCACGGACCATACGCAGTCGTTCGCTTTTTATGAGCTGGGTGCTGTGTAGCCTGGCTTACAATTGGTACACTAACAAAATTATAACCAGCCGACCAGTTGCAATGGATAAAGAAATTCTTTACCTAGGTTTCGACAAATATAAATTTGTCTTCTTTGCTGAACACCTCTTGATAGCCAGTCATACGCCTAAACATTTAGAAGACACTGTTATCCTACACACAGAAGTCAAAGGGAGCATATTAGATCTGTGGGAAGAGTTACAAATTTTCAAACATCTTGAGATCAAGGACGGTAATACACTGAACGACCAATTGAACCTTGCTTGTAGACAATTTTTCGAAGGCTTTAAAGCTGTACTGTTTATGGTATAACATTACTGCTGGTAACCTTAGTGGTTTATTTCCTCAGGAAGCTATCATGCACCTTCTATGCCTCAAGCTCAATACCCCTTATGTGATGGTGGTTTTCTTACGATGTGTGTTGTTACTACATCGGCCCTTATGTGATTTTGCCTGGTTCTAAAAAATTTTGGTTCTCCCTGTCAATGTGTATTAACAGGATCGTGTACCAGTGTCCGTAATTCTTTCTTGACAGAGATTAGATTAGTTTAGATTAATACTAGTTCTATGGATCATGAAAACGATATTTCGTAATGATGCGGAACGAGTCAAATTTTGCAATACATGACGTAATTAAGTTAATTCAACAACATAATTAAGTTAATATAACAAATTCTTTTATTGTTTTTAATTTTTTAATTTTTTTCTTAATTTATATCTAAAAATTCCTCTATGGAGTAGGAGTTGTCATTCAGAAATTCTTTTAATTTCTTCTTAAACACTCGTTGGTTATATGTCAGACTTTTGATACTATTTGGTAAGTGACCAAAGACTTTAGTGGCAGTATAATTCACCCCTTTCTGTGCCAAAGTTAGATTTAATCTTGAATAGTGAAGATCATCCTTTCTCCTAGTATTGTAGTTATGCACACTGCTATTACTTTTGAATTGTGTTTGGTTGTTAATAACAAATTTCATAAGAGAGTACATATACTGAGAAGCTACTGTGAATATCCCTAGATCCTTAAATAAATGTCTGCAGGATGATCTTGGGTGGACTCTAGCTATTATTCTGATTACACGCTTTTGTGCAATAAGTACTTCATTTCTCAGTGATGAATTACCCCAAAATATGATGCCATATGCAAGCAATGAGTGAAAATAGGGGTAGTAAGCTAATTTACCAAGACGTTTATCACCAAAATTTGCAATGAGATTTATTGCATAAGTAGCTCAACTCAAACGTTTCAGCAGATCATCAATGTGTTTCTTCCAAATTAATCTCTCATCAATGGAGACACCTAAAAATTTTGAATATTCTACCTTAGCTATATGCTTCTCATTTAGGTCTATATTTATTAATGGCGTCATACCATTTACTGTACTGAACTGTATGTACTGCGTCTTATCAAAATTCAGTGACAGTCCGTTTACAAGGAAACACTTATTAATTTTCTGAAAGACATTATTGACAATTTCATCAGTTAATTCTTGTTTGTCAGGTGTGATTACTATATTTGTTTCATCAGCAAAGAGAACTAACTTCATGAATATAGAATGGCAAGTCATTAATATATATTAAGAAGAACAAAGGACCGTCCCTTGTGGAATCCCATTCTTGATAGTTCCCCAGTTTATTGTCACTTTTAGAGTTCTGACATATATACCGTTTGTGGGCTTCACTAATGTAGTAATGTAATTTTGTTTACTTTGGCTGTATATGCCACTTGGCGTAAGTTCCTCGGCGTAAGCACCACCTGCTTTTTTGGTGTATAACTACATTATTTGTACCAATGCTCCCATACTGTTACAACGGGAGTGTTAATTTCCTTCTTTTTTACTGTCCCGTTACCTAACGGCGTTATTAATATTGATAATTTACACGTTGTCAGTGTACGCCAATTGGCACATGTTTCTTGGCAGGAGCGCCACCTGCCCTGGTTTCAGAGTAACTACGCTCGCCGATTACACTCAGTCGGTTGTGAGCTCTGCAAGGTCCATGAACTATTTTGTATTTACGTGACAAACCCTAATTCTAGGGCTATCTTTCATTTTTGACACATGGATCTACGCCGAAAACTGTAAAAACGGCGATGGTACATTAGTCCTTACTAATGTAAAATTGTAAGTACCAGTCGTCGTTATCATATTTCTGTAATGCAAAAGTTCTCTGATTTGTGTTAAAATTTATTCTTGGCTTACGTTTCATACTTTCCTAATGTAAGCTATGATGTTCATTGTCCTTAGGCTACATTCTGAAGAAGACAAATTTATATTTGTCGAAACCTAGGTAAAGAATTTCTTTATCCATTGCAACTGGTCGGCTGGTTATAATTTTATTACGTGCAACCGTTTCTGTTGTGCGGCTATGTTCAAAATATTGTTACATTAACGTCAACATGTGACACTAGGATGCCACTTCTGCAGTTGAACCATATTTGCGATAGTTCAAAATGATGTGGAACGTGTCAGTAGTTCCAGAATTATTACACATTTTCCTAGAATACGCCAACATGTAGGTTTTTCACAAATAGGTACTTTCGAGGAGCGTACAGTTAATAATCCAACACTTTTTTTACTGGTAGCATATTCGTTTGATTCAGAGTTGAACCAAAACATTAGGAGCACTGCCCACCGCGAGTTTGGATGACGCCCGGCGATGCTGTACGAAAAGTATCTAAGCACAGCAGAGACGGATGGGGGATCTCCCTAGGGAACATATGGGCTGCAGTTGGAGAACGAGTATCTCCAAAACGATGATGCTACTGTTCACGTGGTACTGTCTTGAGCATCTATGGAAAGAGGACAGTGAAGCTACCACTAGGAGCTAAATGGTTGGACATCTACGACTATTCACAGAACGTGAGGTTCGGAGGCCTACTCTGTAAAGTACACTACTGGCCACTAAAATTGCTAAACCAAGAAGAAATGCAGATGATAAACGGGTATTCATTGGACAAATTGTTGTGGTTGGCAGGAGAGCCAACAGTGTGTAAATAAAGGAGGCCGAAATGCACGCGTTTTAGCTCACGCAGGCTGGCGTGAGGTCTGGAACATGACAAGGGAATTAGAATTGAGAAAAACGGAAGTAACTGGTGGAATACTTAACTTAAATCCATTAATGGCGAACGTCGCTCTTGACGGTACATGATTTACAATATCAATAGAAACTGACCATGACGCCTTGCTGGGTCGTAGCAAATAACGTAGCTGAAGGCTATACTAACTATCGTCTCGGCAAATGAGAGCGTAATTTGTGAGTGAACCATCGCAAGCAAAGTGGCTGTACAACTGGGGCGAGTGCTAGGAAGGCTCTCTAAACCTGCCGTGTGGCGGCGCTCGGTCTGGAATCACTGATAGTGGCGACACGCGGGTCCGACGTATACTACCGGACCGCGGCCGATTTAAAGGCTACCACCTAGCAAGTGTGGTGTCTGGCGGTGACACCACATTCCTCCCCCGCAAATCGGCGTACGGTTGTGGCATAAGGCTTCCGCTCGCCGTGGGGAGGACCCCAAGTTGACGTGTGCGACGAGGTGGGGAGCCTAACAGGCGAGGCTGTGCCATCCACACCCTGCCATTCGGACCGCGGGGAGCTAGGAAACGCCTAAAAACCTGGTCCAGGGTGCACGCCAACATGCGGTGTATGCGCCCGTAGAGAGACTCGAGGGGCCGAAGGGTCGACCTCATTCGGGCCGGGGCACCCGACGGGCGAAGACGACATATGGTCCGGAGCGGGCAAGAGTTCCATGTCGGAGGACAACTGGTCACGGGAAGCGATCGGCTGCGCGTGACCCAGGGAGGCGCCCGACGGTTGCAGCGAGGCGTCCACTGCGGGCGTCGCCGGCGGGAAAACAGGCGGCGGCGGCGGTGGCAGCGCGTCGCCATGGGGCAAAATGGAAGGCAGTGTCGGTAACACCTGGGGCTGAGGCGAGCCAGTAGATGGGTCCCCAGGGCGCTGACCGGACGGCACCGTCGCTGAAAGCTGACGGCGAGCGGCAGATCCCGTGCGACGACAGAGGCGCAGCTGATTGAGGTGCCGACGCACCTCACCAGAGGCCCCCAAAACCAGATACATAGCGCGTCCGAAGCAGCGAAGAATGCGCCCTTCGAGCCAACGCCGTGAACCTCGATATTGGCGAGAGTAGACAACGTCGCCTGGAGCAAAAGCAGGTGTCTGCCGTTGCACAGGAACCTGATGCGGCGGATGTAACAAAGACATCAAGGTTCGATGAGGACGACCGTGGAGCAACTCAGCCGGCGAGCGACCATCTCGGGGCTGAGAGCGATACGAGGACAAAAAGAGCAATAACGCGTCCTCCCGAGAATGCGACTCTTTCAACTTCAACATCTGTGACTTGAAAGTTCTGACCAATCGTTCAGCTCCACCGTTTGACTGTGGCGAAAACGGCGCGGACGTCAGATGTTGAATACCATTGGCCTTGCAGAATGACTGAAATTCTGCGGACATAATTGTGGCCATTGTCGGAAACAATAGTCTGTGGAAGACCTTCAATTCAAAAGATAGCGGATAGTGGCAGATGACGTCGTGGAAGGCATCCGGACAACAAAAGGAAAATTACTGAATGAATCTACCACAACCAACCATTGAGCATTCCACAATGGACCAGCAAAATCGATGTGTAAGCGTTGCCAAGGGGAAGTGGCTTTTGGCCATGCAAAGAATTTCCGCGGTGGTGCTGACTGTTGTTCGGCACACACCATGCAAGAAGAGCACATATTCGTAATCGCGGCATCGATTCCGAGCCAAGCACAGTGCTGACGAGCAAGTTGTTTCGTTCTCACTATACCCCAATGTCCTTGGTGGAGAAGCTGTAAGACAGAGGACTGTAGCGAACATGGGACCACGACCCTGGACTGATCATTATCAGAACGCATCAGCAAAACACCACGTCGTACAAAAAGTCTCTCTTTGTGAGCAAAAAATCGGCGAACCAACGGGTCCCCGATCCGTGACTTTGAGAAGGGCCCTTGCGTAGCAACAAAACGCAGAACGGGAGCAAGAACAGGGTCGGCAGTTGTGACTGTAGCTACACGACGAAAATCAATCGGAAACGATTCGACCACGTCATCGGTTTCTGCATCAATGAACATGCAAGCAAGTTCGGAGGAATCGAATGCCGTCTCCTCAGCAACAGGCAAGGGGGACAACGCATCGGCGTTTCCGTGCTTAGAAGTGGACCGATACAAGATATCGTAGCGGTACTGCGAGAGGAAAATAGACCAGCGAATGAATTTCTGCGCTGTACGTGGAGGTACAGGCTTGGTCGGATGAAAAAGCGATGTCAATGGTTTGTGGTCTGTGATTATAGTAAAGTGACGGCCATACAAGAAATCATGAAACTTTGTAACACCAAATGCGAGAGCCAATGCTTCTTTCTCGAACTGTGAATAATTTCTTTGAGCAGACGAGAGCAATTTGGACGCAAAGGCAATAGGGCGATCGTGCGACCCATCTTTGCGCGCAAGCACAGCACCGATCCCGAAATCCGATGCATCCACCATCAACAAGAGGAGCTTCTGGGGATCGAATGGCGTAAGGCAAGTATTGGAAAGCAACTCCGATTTCAACTGGCGAATGGCGCGTTCGCATTCCGTCGTCCAGACGAACGGAACACCTTTACGGCGTAAGCGATGAAGCGGTGCTGACATGGAAGAGGCGTGTGGTATATCACGGTGATAATAATTAATTTTTCCCAGCACACTCTGTAGCTGCTTCAAATTCTGCGGCGACGGTAAGTCTTGTATGGCACGAAGGTGCGTGGGACTGGGATGTATGCCTTGGGCATTGAGTACATGTCCCAAGTATGGCAAGTCCCGAGCAAAAAACACACATTTGTCCTTCCGCAAGCGAAGACCCTTTTTGTCGCAAGACCTGAAATAATGTTCAGAGATTGGCCAAATTTTCTTCTTCCGTCTTTCCAGAGATCACAGTATCGTCCAGATAATTTGCTGCAGTAGGGACCGACGCACAAACAGTTTGTAGATATTGCTGAAACAATGCAGGGGAGGATGCACACCCGAATGGCAGTAGTTCGAATCGATACAAACCAAGATGCGTGTTAACCACCAAAACGCGCTGGGATTCTTCGTCCACCGGTATTTGCAAGTACGCATCTGCTATGTCCAGCTTCGAAAAATATTTACCGGGGCACAGTTTGTCAAAAAGATCTTCCGGGCGGAGTAAAGGAAAATTTGCAATCACTAGTTGTGGATTCACTGTTGCCTTGAAGTCCACACAAAGTCTCAATTTTCCGGACGGTTTTGGCAAAATTCCTAAGGGTGATGCCCAGAGAGAAGCCTGCACACCTTCAATTACACCTTGTGATTCCAAATCGTTTAATGTTTTTGCGGCCTCATCAAGCAGTGCGTGGGGAACATAGCGCGCTCTGAAAAATTTCCGTTGCGTTTTTACTTTCAGTTCCTAATGTGCTTTATAGTTCTTAGCGCAACCGAGGCCCGGTGCAAAAATGTCTGCAAATTCTTCACATAGACGGGAAACACTGTCTGAAGGCACAGTCTGGTTCACTGATAGGACCTGATTTACTATAGACAAGTTAAACAACTGAAATAAATCGAAACCAAACAAGTTCACTGCAGAAGAAGAACGAAGGACGTAAAGCCTGGTGTCAAGAACACAGTATATGTTCATTGTAACAGTGGTCAGAGGGTATGTACGCGGAGGAGTCCAAGTATAGTCTGGTCAGTGATTCTCGCCGGGTGTTCCTCTGGCGTGGACTAGGAACCAGATACGAACCCCTTAATGTCCTTGAAAGGGACCTGCATGGAGGTCATGATTCGATGGTGTGGGGTGGGACTATGTTTGGTGCACGTCTTTTGGTGCATGTCTTTGACACAGGAACTGTAACAGGTCAGGTGTACCGGGACGCCATTTTGCACCCGTATGTCCGCCTTTTCAGGGGAGCAGTGGGTCACACCTTCCTCCTGATGGTTGATAACGCACGGACCCACCAAACTGCCATCGTGGCCATCAGGCCTGCCTGTTCTTCAGACCTAAACCCCATCGAGTACGTATGGGATCCTCTCGGTCGACGTATCGCTGCATGTCTTCAAACCCCTCCGACACTTCGGGAGCTCCGACAGGCACTGGTGCAAGAATGGGAGGCTACAACACAGCATCTGCTCGACCGCCTGGTCCAGAGTGTGCCAACCCGCTATGCGGCCTGTGTACGTGTGCATGGTTATCATATCCAATATCGATGTCGGGGTACATGCGCAGGAAATAGTGGCGTTTTGTAGCACATGTGTTTCGGGACGGTTTTCTCAACTTATCACCAATACCGTGGACATACAGATCTGTGTTATGTGTGTTCTCCATGTGGCTATGTTGTTAGCGCCAGTTTTCTGTAGTGCCACGTTGTGTGGCACCATATTCTGCAATTATCCTTAATTTACGTGCATAAGTGTACTTGTCACAGCTCTTATCATTTTCGTACCCACCGATAAGGTACATGTGTACGAAATTACACCGACACCCGACCATACCTTCTAGCTGCTTCCCTTCTTTTATCAGGCATTGTACAATAAAGATGTCAAGAAGGACTGAAATGTTACTATTGACTGATCGAGCTTATTTTGGGAGAGGTGAAGAAGGACTTTTCCATAGCGACGATTTTCGCTTAGTTTCAGGCTCAGAGCCATAGGCCCCACTTTCGCCGTCAGTGGCAACCTTTGAAAGGGAGTGTCAGTCATCTTGCAGTACTTCCCTGCAGACGTCTACGCGATGTTGCTTTTGTTCGTCTCGTAGCAGTCGTGAAACAAAGTACACCACACTATTCTTCATAGTTAGTTATTCTGCCGGTGTACTTTCGTGTATCATAAAGTATTCCCAAGATGTTGTGGAGGTTTTGGACGGTCTTTCCACGATTCTGCAAAATCTGACCTTTTAAATTAAGGAAATTTTCTGGTGTGCCGCCTGTTGACAGTCATCCGCAATGATCGTCAAACGTTTGAACCTATACCCTAGTCGACAGTCTGTGTTTGACGTAAAGCGCTGACTCCAAAAGCTTACTCCAAAGTTTGACGTGTTTCTGTAGCAGTTTACCCTAAATTAAAACCACACTTTATACAGACAAACTGCGTTCTGGCGAGCCATGGAAAAACCCCAAATTCAGGAAAATATGACCTTGAAACTATGCTCTCCAACAATCAACCAAACCACGCAACTCTCAGACATTTGCCACACTGATCCCAGCAGAAGATATGGAGAGCCACATAGCGGTATTCAATGTATTCGTTTCCATATTCGCACAGAGTTCACATTTTGGGAACCTTTACACAGAACCTTGTAGTTATTTCTTGCTACGCTTAATTCTCATTTTCAGCCTGAATGATTTTTTGGAGGAGATAAGAATGAACACATTTTTGCTAACTGCATTTTTATTACATATCGTTTTTATTAAATATGTGTCATGTAATATATTTTCTTCGTTCTACAATGAAATAAAATAGATAATTATTTGTTTAGTTGTAAATGTTTTGCTTCACGGAAGCAAATTTAGGTCAAGTTAGTATTTACATTACTTACGGCTGCTCTGTTGCGACTTAGCACGTATTTATGTATGTATCTAAAGATATAAATTTTGAGTCAAACTAGCTATTGCAGAATTGTGAAATGTAGTTGACTGTAAAATTATAACGTGAACTGAGACTTGCAGTAGATTCGGAACTTATATTGTGGTTCTTCAGTGCTTATACAGATGGTACCATATTTTACTTCTTTCTGTGCCAGAGTAGGGATAAATTACTGATAGTGGTACTCATTTTCGTAACGAATTTTATGTTTGTTGCTGCTACTATTATTCTAAGATTACGACTGGTTCTTTACAACAAACTAAGTAAAAAAAAACCATGTTTCTGTATAGTGGTTGTTAGCGTGCCTACTTTTTAAAAAATAGTTACCTACATAAGTTCGAGATTGGTCACTAGATATCTCTTACAGCACGTTTCTGAGTAATTAACACTTTCTGTCAAAGTGCACAACAGCTCCAAGACATAATTCCATACAACATTAGTCATTTCACATTTTTAGTGATGTATTTTCTTAGTAGACTGAATCGTACCTGTAAATTTTTCGCTGATAGACCGATGTCTCGGCTTTGATAATCGTCACACCCATTCCACTAGTGTGACCTGCAACTGTAATGCAGGGTGGCAAAAACAAAGCTGTCTTACAAAATGTTCAGAGATCTGACACTTATTTAGATGTCATCGTTAATGAATAAAAGAACTTCTCTTTGCAGAATAATTGTATTTGACTATAAATTTTCCTGCTCTAACGATCTCTTTGCTGTTTAAATTACATTGTCCCTAACTTCAAAAACATTTTTCGACCCAGTATTATTTTGAGCATCCTGTATTTATTTGTTAATAGAGCTTGCAGTTCAAAATAAGTCTTCTTACCTGTTTCGATAAGTCAGGGAACTTGTGATATTTGAAACTAAGGAAGAAACATAATTAACAAACCTATGAAGAAATCGTAGGTGAAAGCTGAACAACAAAAGTTTGTATAAGAGACATTCATCCAGTGTGATAGCTAAAAATATCGTACATCTATTAAAGAGATTAAGTTGCATAGCTTCCTGTAGAGTTATGAGGTGTATAAGTTAAGAAGACTTCCTATAAAACGAAACAACTGCTAAATCCAAAAATATATTTATCCCTGCACTGGGTTTAAAATTTCTCGGATAAGAAGAGGAGTTGTAATATAAAGGTGAACATGTAGTCTTATCAACTTGTAAGAAATCCCATAGCGCCCGTCGACGTCAAGAGATCTATAATGTCTTAGCTAATTGTGTTTCTCATTAATTGCTCAGTCAAGTTTTTATAATTGGGATCTCGTAGCGTAGGAAGAACTTCCTTGGGACATATTTAGTATGATCATACCTGATATGAACAGGCTATATAAATATATGGATAACATTATTGTTACTTTTAGTTTTCAGTGGTGCTTTTCATTTTGTAATTTTATGCTTCACCTTTTCAAATATTTTAAATTGTTTTCTTTAATTAACTTCAGAATGAAGTTGTTTACTACACTGCGCCGTTTAGAGACCCGTTTAATTTAATTAAAATTTATAATTGTGGTTTATATTCGCTGTTTACTGTCTAGAATTACATCTACACACGCTAATAAACTATTACACAATGGGTGGCGTTGTGTTAAGAACTTACTGACCATAACATTTCGGTCGGGCACACAGTTTTAATCTGCCAGGAAGTTTCATATCAGCGCACACTCCGCTGCAGAGTGAAAATTTCATTCTGGAATCATAACATTTTAATTTTCGTTCAGCGCTAAAAACAAGAATACAGTTGTTTATTTTTGAAGAAGCCGATAATCAGTATTTCGCTTTAACGAGCCCCTAGTGACTAACCTGTACTTGGGAATTTAAGTGTGAAATCTGCTCATAATTATCGAAGAATGTTAATCAGTTGTAACTGCTAACTACAAGAAGATTTAGTAGTAAACAAATTTTGAAAGCCAAAGAAATTTGTTAACTGTATGAAATAATTTCGTAGATTAATTGTTAATTTTTTGTACACATCACAATTAGCACATACGATTTCAGTGTCCAGTGCTTTATAAAGCGTATAGGTCCTTATGTATGTACATAATAAAAAAAAAACATCTTTTAGCAAAGAGCCTTTTAGACAGTTTCACATTAATATTTTTGCACCACACTTATTTCGCGGAAACTCTGTTTAAACCGATTCGTGTTGGATGTGTGGTACTAGGAATAACAAAGAAGATGCACAATGAAACATTTTGTAGAAGAACTGGTTTTTATTTCATCAGACTTTACTGACAGTTATTAAGCTACATAACTTTTCCTTTACATAATCCATGTAAGGCCGCCGATGTTGCTAGAAATATTGCTGCTTTTATTTCGCGAGGTTATACTGCTGTACTTGGGTACCTCGAATCGGTTTTATTGAGGTGACCTCTTATGTCCATTACGCAGGTCTTAACATATCTGTAATTAGCCGAATGTCTTACAAACTGTCATTAGCATCCTTATCCATCTAACATTAATAGGTTGCTGAGTACGTATTTGGAAGCACGTGAACTTTAATAGCGTGACAACGTATTATCTGGGTCTTGATATAAATTAGAAAAGGAAAAGCGGTATGTTCGCATCGAACAACATGTAAATACTCTCATTTGCCGCTACATCGTGACTCGTGTTCGTTGCTTTGTTATGATTTTGCCTTAACAAGTCCTACACTCAGGGATATAGCTATTGCGTTGCTCGTGTCTGTAAGGGCCTCTTGCATGTTGTCAACTGTCTTGCTCGCCTTGAACGTATAATGCGTTACGGTCTCTCTTAAAATGGATGTGATACCAGCATGTATATTGTGCAGTTGGGCTCACTGCACTGGATTTTGTAAAAGGTAAAAGTGGTGTGATCTCTTTAAAAAATGCCGTCACGGAAAACATGAAGACAATGAAGTAGCTTCGAACTTCTCGAATTTTGAGGGTATTTTGTTTCCATTACCCAAGAACTCAAGATTAACTGATGTTCCTGTTTGTAAATTGTATTTCAGAATAACCTCGATCTCATCAGAATGAGCATTGAGAAATATGCTTTACTAGCAAAAGTCTGACCCACTGCCTTTGTATTAGCAAGGCATAACGGTTATCTTGTCAATGGGACATCGGTGAAATGAGGGGCTTCATACATCAAACAGTATCATCAGAATTTGTCATTGCGGTGAATTGCTGGGTGATGATTGTCACCACTACTTGTTTCATTTGACATGCCATTTTTCCTGTAATTTGAGACTGAGATTAGATTTCCTCTTTTGCGTCTGAGACACCTTTCTTTTATTTTAGAGGTATTGTGGAATGCAGATGAAGTGAACTGTTTGTTTTTTCCTTCAACAACATCGGTTTCACCCAAATTCTTTTAATATGAAATGTCTTTTTCAGCCAGCCGGGATGGCGAGCGGTTCTAGGAGCTTCAGTCCGGAACCGCACGACTGCTGCCTCGGGCATGGATGTGTTGTGTTGTCCTTAGGTTAGTTAGGTTTAAGTAGTTCTAAGTTCTAGGGGACTGATGACCTCAGAAGTTAAGTCCCGTAGTGCTCAGCGCCATTTTGTCTTTTTCAGCTGCGCAGTTCCACACTTCTCCGTCGACAATAAAGAATCAGTCGCAGCGTTTGTTTTGGCTCATTTTAAAAGAATGATTTAGGGTTATTTCAGTTGTTTTTTAAGATTGGTGGTTTCCACAAAACAACACAAACACAGGACTGAGTCCGGGTGATTCTAACTCCACTGTCCACGAAAACAATTCGTGTAATCAGCTCATATTCGGCGAGTGTGCTTTGGCTTGGAGAAGATTATATTGCACAGCCTCTTCGGCAACTACGCACCAATGTCATTAAGAGCAGCTCAAAACGTGGCAAATATGTTCTTACTGGTACCGCTACGATCCGCATTAACAAGTATGCACCTTAAGGGTAGTGGCGTAAAGAATCGAGCATGGACCAGCCAGATGCTTGAGTAGCTATTGATGATCGCACGGAAACAGCAGAAAAATACAGTGTCTTGAACAAAACCGGCCACGTGTGTCAAATTCCACGTCATCGGAATGTGCGGACCACTTGGTGGCGAAGGCTCTGCCTTTCTCGACTTTGTTCAGCCCTTCTTGGAAGTACGCGGTAGACCACGACATTGCATTTAGTATTGCGGTGTAGCACTGTTTACTCTTCACTATCTGCTCGTGGTATGAAGGACATTCAGAGGTCCAGTGGCTCTCTGCACAAAGAGAGGTAGACTAACAATCTTTCTTCACAAGCATTTGAAACTGAATGGAAATAAGAGAAGAGAGAGAGATGAGAATTCTCAGCATCTAATAATCAGTCGCATAATCGACTGGTACTGCAAATTTTCTATGAAACGATGCTACAATCTACATCTACGTCTGCGTCCACTTGGTTACTCTGCAGTTTACAATTAAGCGCCCGGAAGAAGGTTCGTCGAGCCACCTGCAAGCTATTTTTCGACAGTTCCGCTCTCGAAATACGCGTGGGAAAAACGAACACTTAACTCTTTGCGTGCGAGCTCTGATTTCTTTATTATATTATGATGATCATCTCCCCTATGTAGATGGGTGTCAAAGAAGTATTTTCGGGTTCAGAGGAGAAAATTGGTGACTGAAATGTTGCTGCAACGAAAAACGGCTTAGTTTTAATGCCAAACACAAATCACGTACTATATTCGTAGCACTCTATCCCCTATTTCGTTATAACACGATACGAACTGCACTTGTTTCAACGTTTACTACGTCCTCCGTCTATCCTCTCTGATGTGGATCCCAAAGTGTGCATCAATAGACCTGTTGCATTTTCTAAATGTTCTGACAATGAATGCACTCTTTGGGTCGCTTTCATCACAACATTATAAATGTGATCGTGGCTCTTTAGGTCATTTGTAACTATAATTCCCAAGTTTTTAGTAAACTGACAGGTTTTAGATTTGCGTGATTTATCGTGTAACTGGAATTTAGCGGATTCGTTTTTCTACTCATGTGGATGACAGCCCACTTTTCATTATTTAGTATCAATTTCCGCTTTTCGCAACATACAGGATCTTGTCTAAATCTTGTGCACTTAGTTTTGATCATATGATGGCTTTGCGAGACGGTAAATGAAACCGTCATCTGCAGACAGACTGAGAGGGCTGAACAGATTGTCTCCTAAATTGTTTACACAGACCATGAGCAGCGGAAGGTCTACAACACTTTTTGGGGAATGCCAGATATTATTTCTGTTTTATTCGATTAATTTCTGTCAATTACTACTTTCTCATAGGAAATCACGAATCCTGTCGCACAAGCGAGACATACTGCATCGGCACGCAATTTCATTACAAGATGCTTATGAGCAATGGCGTGAAAAGCCTTTTGGAAATCTAAAAATATGGAATCAATTTGATATATCTTGTCTACAGCACTCATTACTTAGTTAGAATACAGAGCTAGTTGTATTTCACACGAAATAAATTTTCTGAATCCGTACTGGCTGTTTGTCAATAAGTTTTGAGGATATTCATAATGTTCAGACACAGTCTATATTTCAAAATCCTACTGCAAATCGACGTTAGCGATAATGGGTTTTTAAATCAGAAAATTACTCCTATTTCCTTTCTGAGTATTAGTGTAACTTGTGCAACAGTCCAGTCTCTAGTAATGGATCTTCTGACGAGTGACCAGCTATACATGATTGCTATATATGGAGCTATTGTATCAGTATACTCTGAAACAAAACTAACTGGTATGCAGTCTGGATTAGAGGCCTTGTCTTTATTACATGATTTAAGCTACTTCACCACACCTAGGGTATTTATATCTAAGTTCTTCATGTTGGCAGTTTTCTTGATTCGAATTCTTCACCTTCTTTGGTGAAGGAATTTTAGAAAACAGCCTTTAGTTACTCTGCTTTAGTGACACTGTCAATAGCAACATTACCACTGTTATTGCACAGTGCGTTTTGCCACTGGTGTACTTTACATGCTACCAGAATCGCTTTGGGTTTTCTTCTAGGTTTTGGTACAGAGTTCCATTGTGGAAACTGTTAAAAGTATTTCACGTTGAAGATCGTGATAAGGTTCTATCTTCTGTAAAACTGGATTAACTTTGGGGGTTTCTGCAACAGTGTTTTGACCTGTTTCGTGTACCATATGGCGCCAATACCATCTCGTATCAATTTCTTTAGCATATATGTCTCAGTTACCGTCGATGGTATTATTTCTTTGAATTCAAACCACATCTGGTCACTCTTACATAGTAAGATTAGAAGGATTGGAGACTGTACCTTGGGTAGGCGTACAATGAATTTTTATCTGCTTTTTTAAATACGAGAGCTATCCACAAAGTACATTACGTTTTGGAATTAAAAATAAATAAAGTATTGGAATTTTTTTAAATTATATACAGATGAAAGCCACACTTAAATATTACTTTTCTACATAGTTGCCATTTAAATTAAGGCACTTATCGTAGCGATGGGCGAGCTTGGAAATTGCTTCGACGTAAAATTCGGCCGCCTGCGCCTTCAACCACGTGGTTACCTTTTTTGGGGGACAGAAAAGGTGTGATTTTCGAGGATTTCCTGGAAAGAGACACTACAATAAACTCTCAAAGGTATTGTCAAACTCTGCACGACCTCAGAAGAGCAATACAAAAAAAGCGCAGTGGAAAGTTGGGCTCAAAGATCTTGCTGATTCACGGTAACGCCCGGGCCCACACGGCAAATGCCACTCGTGAAGTTCTCGAATCTTTTAAGTGGGAGTTGTTTCCTCATCCGCCGTACAGTCCCGACCTGGCACTGAGCGACTCCCACTTATTCCCAGCAATGAAGAAGTGGTTGGCTATGCAGCGTTTTGATGACGACGCACAGCTTCAAGAAGAGGTAACGACGTGGTTGAAGGCGCAGGCGGCCGAATTTTACGACGAAAGAATTTCCAAGCTCGTCCATCGCTACGATAAGTGCCTTAATTTAAATGGAAACTATGTAGAAAAGTAGTACTTAAATGTGACTTTCATCTGTATATAATAAAAAATTCCAATTCTTTATTTATTTTTAATTCCAAAACGTAATGTACTTTATGGATAGCCCTCGTAGATATATTTTGCGTTTATTTTCGTTCGGTTGGGATGTCACGGTATTTTGTCACCCTACAACGACCTTGTGGTCACTAATCCCTGTGTCCCTAATAATGCTCCCTATTTGCTCAGGATTATCTGTTGCTTCGGGATCAAATATGTTTTTGCAACAGTTTACAATTCGAGCTGGATCCTGAACTAATTATTAAAAACAGTAACCTGAGAAACCATTTAATACGATTTGCCTACCAACGGCTTCAAACATGTGTTTTTCCAACGTATCGAGGGTAAAGTCACTACCAACTGTAAATGCATGAATGGAGAACCTATCTGAAATGAGACTCAAGTCTTCTTTGTACTGTTCAGCGACTGTATCACCTGAATAGGAGGGGAGGGGGCGAGTGGCAAAAGGAATCAAAACCAATTATTAATTTATTCCGGTTGTCAAGTATAGCTTCTACGCATACTAACTCAAAGGAACTATCTACTTGAATTTCACTATAGTTAAACACTCAAGCACCAATTATATGTAATTTATAGTTTCTGAACACGGTTAGGTCTTTTGCAAAAGTTTTGGGTGAACTTATCTCCAGCTTTAGTCAGCTCTTCATCCCTATAACAATTTGAGCTTCAGTGCTTTATATTAGCACTTGGAGTTCTTGCTCTTTTCCAACACAACTACTACTGTTTATAACGGCAATACCGTTTGTTGCAAGGGCTACCCTCGTTCTGTGTTTGCCCTGCAACCTTTCACACGGTCCGCTACACGTAGCCCGCGCTACCCATATAGCTGCTTTCTGTGTAATGAATCCTGACCTGTTAAACGGAACTAGAAAACCACCATCCTATGGTAGGTCGTAGAAGCATCTGAGCATCTGATTCCGACCCTTTACTCGGCTCTGTAGCAAAAGTCAAGCGTCTGGCCAGGCGATGGTGCTACAGATGGTGAGCTCTGTCTCAGCCTTACAAGCAAGACTGACAGCCTTTACCACTTCAGCTAGCCATAAAAAACCAGAGAGAATCTCTTTAGATCCAAAACGACAGCGATACACATCTTTAGTACCTACCTGAGCCACTTACTGCAGTTAGCTTCGCCCTTTGCTTTACATGGCATCTGGAAACACCCGTTTGCCATCTCAAATCACTCCTCCCAGTATGCACACAGAGTGCTCATTGTGTTCCTTCTCCTTTTTGGCAGCCATATCGATAAGTTTCCCCATTATGCGCCACATGTTGGAATTTCCAGCTACCAGCAGTTACATCCCCCGTGACAGTCCATACTCTACAGGCCGAGAGGTCTCCCCTGAAACGGGGCTCAGGATGCTTGTTAGAAACAGACAACACGTGAAACCTGTTTACCAGACAGACTGGATAGATCCACCGATCGACCTCCCGGGGAGTCTCACTGCCTCACTCAATTGAAGCATGTAAAAACGGCAACTGCCTCGGAAAAAAGGAAAAAAAACTGGAGGCCTGATAAATACAGAAAACGCACAAAATTTAGGAGCTTAAAGATCTCAGAGGAAATTCAAAATAAGTCTCTTCTTATGAGGAGCTGTGTCAGTTCACAAACGTAACGATGTACTTCAATAAGCTGCTGCAGTAACGAAAGTTACCATTCAATACCATACAGAAAGAATGTAAAGAGTTAGTCGATAATGAAAGAAAAAAGTAAAAACGATCGGCAGACGGGATTCATTGTGTTGCACATCAGGAAGCACTTTGTGCTAAATTTTCTGGCATCGAGCACGTGAAAAAATTGGTGGTAAACAGTAAAATTCTCAAGTCGCACCCATTATTCGATTTTCAGTTGTAACAGTTTTCAAACGATGATTATGGAGATTTCATATATCACTGCAAAGAGCGTTGGTCAAGTCAGGTGGTATACCTTTTTTAGATTTAAAATCCGCTATTGTTGTACTTGTGAAGGGAAAAGGAGTGCAGTTAGTACAATTAGAACATGCAGAATGGAGTGCAGACCTTCCACTTTAAATATACTTAACTGAACACTGTCCATAGGAAGACACTGCAGGATGAGAAACAACTTATTTCTGATTTCATGGAGATACATTTAAAAGTAAAATGGCATTCTACAGTGAACAAATTCTGACAAACATGGCTCAGTTCCCTAAGATTACGGACATTAAAGAAAATGCGAGGTTAGAAGAACTCAGTGTAATCTTGAAAGAATTACAATGGTAGTTTTGTAATCGTTTTGAGGACACTGCCAACGATAATCCGTTGTCAAGCTTTCTTTGGAGACCGTTTGCTGTTTCAATTGAAAGCGCTCCTCTGCGT
The DNA here is from genome assembly GCF_023897955.1 of Schistocerca gregaria. Taxonomy (NCBI): domain Eukaryota; kingdom Metazoa; phylum Arthropoda; class Insecta; order Orthoptera; family Acrididae; genus Schistocerca; species Schistocerca gregaria. The sequence goes on from NC_064920.1 coordinate 1,026,552,926, forward strand.
GTGCAAACGACTGATCCGCAGTGTAACTCCTATTTTAAAGACAAATCATTTTACTTTAAAATTTTCAATAACGTGTACATTATTTTCCTTAGGTACAGTTTTGATATCTCCATAGCGAAGTTTCGTAAATGTTAGAATACTTCGACCAACACGTGTGTATAAAAGACCTTTTTCCATTATGAAACTATATACCTTAAGTCACATTTATGTGGCAAACTGAGTGAGAAAATCTTCGAAATCGTCTGCGTCTATCCTTATGCTGAAAGGTCGTACCACATAACAATTATGTCTTCAGTACGCCAATAATAATTAAATAATACCGAAAATTTGATTCATTTGTGACCTACGTTGTTGAGAAGTATGAAATATCAAATCGACTCATTGTTGAGAAGTATGAAATATCAAATCGACTCACGCAGTGTGACTGCATTACCATCTACATACGGCACCTTTGCAGTTTCTCTCTTACCCCTTCACCTGCTCAGATAATGTCATATGATGGCGGGTGATGTGTCCCGGTCGGCTAAACACTATGACACACAAGCCAAGTCATGGGTCACGAAATGAATTCTTGACTGCCCCTGATCTAGAGTGTCGGCTGCAGTCATCAGAATCTGTTTGAAGGAAGGTTGCATATGGTCTTGAGTACCACACACCGCACTTCCTTGCAACTTCATCACTATATAGTGTAGTAAAAGATACATCTCAAGAATTTATCTGTTTCGTCTTCGATGATGTCTACATTTTGGGAAAACTAATGGACGCAACAGCTGGGAAATACAGGCTGGAGTAAATATGTTTAGGGGAGAGAGTTGTACGTAGATGATAGTCTCAGTTGCGAGACTGGAAGAAAAATCACAGTTCGTAGTAACTGACGGGAAGTCATCGAGTAAAACAGAAGTAACACCTGGCGTTTCCTAAGGAAGTGTTATGGGGCGTCTGCCTTCCTCTGCTCTCTTAAATTTCGGAAACATAATTCTAGAGGATGTGAGTACCACTAAATACTAAAGGATTACAATCACAAATAACTTAAACTGGAACGATCACATGGTAACGTTGCGGGAAAGCGAACCAAAGGCTGCGATCTGTTGGCAGAATACTTACAAAATGCAAAAGGTCTACTAAAGTGACTGCCTACACTATGCTTGTCCATCGTTGGCTGGAGTATTGCGCGGGGTTGACGAGATCCTCATCAGACAGGACTGAAGGAGGACGTCAAACGATTTTAAAGAATGGCAGCTCGTTTTGTACTATGGCGAAATAAGAGAGAGAGAGTGCCGCGAATACGATAAACGAATTGTGGGAGGGAGGGAGTCATTAAAACAAAGGCATTTTTGCTCCTGCAGGATCTTCTCGTGAAATTTCAGTCACAACCATCTCCCTAGAGTGCGAAAATGTTTTGTTGACACCCATATACGTAGGGAGAAATGGTCATCATAACAAAATAACTATGAGCTCTCACGGAAAGTTTGATTTCCCGTGCGCTCTTCGAGAGTGGAAATGCTCAGAAATAGCTTGAAAGGGGTTCGATGATCCCTCTGCCAGGCTTTTAATTGTGAATTGCAGAGAAATCATGTGCATGTAGAGGTATCTAACGAAAAATGACGATTATGGTTCGTTCTTAAGTCTAGTGACTGATTTTAGAATCACATGAAGAAATGCGAGCTAGAGATTTTCTACAATTTTTGTCGTTTTATATGACTTTGTATTTTATGCAGCAGTTGTAAATGTTCTGTACATTTAAGTGCTGTGTAACACATAAAAGCACACTGTAATATGCTACTAATTATTCAGCTTGAGAATTTAATGGTGAGTAAAAGTTATAAATTTTTAGAACTATTTATGTAACAAATATATGGACCGTTAAGCCTTCCTTCGTCGGTCGTCCACGACACTGTGCCTTGAAACAGAAGAAGGTCTCTTACCATGGAACATGTGATACACACAAATGAATTGCGCTTCTTTAATGCCTCAGCAATTTCCTTGCCTTGTTTGTGAAAATTCGGATTAGTTTTACTAGCTTTTATTTCAAAATTTATTTAATTTGAAACGGGTTTTTGATACAACTTCTGCTTATTTTGGTTTCACTTACTGATTATTGGTGTGTAATAAAGTAGTAATGTAACAGATGGAGAAGTTTTTCTTGATTTCAACGCTTTTATATTTCAGTAGAATATTTGTTCCTATGTTGTTGTTGTGGTCTTCAGTCCTTAGACTGGTTTGATGCAGCTCTCCATGCTACTCTATCCTGTACAAGCTTCTTCATCTCCCAATACGTACTGCAGCCTACATTCTTCTGAATCTGTTTATTTTATTCATCTCTTGGCCTCCCTCTACGATTTTTACACTCCACGCTGCCCTCCAATACTAAATTGGTGATCCCTTGATGCCTCAGAACATGTCCTATCAACCGATCCCTTCTTCTAGTCAAGTTGCGCCACAAACTCCTCTTCTCCCCAATCCTATTCAATACTTCCTCATTAGTTACGTGATCTACCCATCTAATCTTCAGCATTCTTCTGTAACACCACATTTCAAAGGCTTCTAATCTCTTCTAGACCCAACTATTTACCGTCCATGTTTCACTTCCATACATGGCTACACTCCATACAAATACTTTCAGAAACAACTTCCTGACATTTAAATCTATACTCGATGTTAACAAATTTATCTTCTTCAGAAACGCTTTCCTTGCCACTGCCAGTCTACATTTTATATCCTCTTTACTTCGAGCACCATCAGTTATTTTGCTCCACAAATAGCAAAACTCCTTTACTACTTTAAGTGTTTCATTTCCTAATCTAATTCCCGCAGCATCACCCGATTTAATTCGACTACATTCCATTATCCTCGTTTTGCTTTTGTTGATGTTCATCTTTTATCCTCCCTTCAAGACACTGTCCATTCCGTTCAACTGTTCTCCCAAGTCCTTTGCTGTCCCAGACAAAATTACAATGTCATCGGCAAACCTTAAAGTTGTTATTTCTTTTCCATTGATTTTAATACTTACTCCAAATTTTTCTTTTGTTTTCTTTACTGCTTGCTCAATATACAGATTGAATAACATCGGGGAGACGCTACAACCCTGTCTCACTCCCTTCCGAACCACTGCTCCCCTTTCGTATCCCTCGACTCTTATAACTGCCATCTGGTTTCTGTACAAATTGTAAACAGCCTTTCGCTCCCTATATTTTACCCCTGCCACCTTCAGAATTTGAAAGAGATTATTCCAGTCAACATTGTCAAAAGCTTTCTCCAAGTCTGCAAATGCTAGAAATTTAGATTTGCCTTTTCTTAATCTAGCTTCTAAGATAAGTAGTAGGGTCAGTGATCATTTTGTAACTTGGAGCAGTTTCACAACTGGAGAAACCTTAATTCTTCAGAGTAATTTCGTTAATAACGGAAAAAAGCTACATGAGATAGAAATTGACTGCCATCATTTAAAAATGGAAAAAGAAAATGTATCAAAATTGTATTACAGGGCTGGATAAAGGTAGTAGAAGCAGTAGTAGCTTTTTCATCCGTAGATCTCTGTTTTATCTAAGTAATCCTTCAATTTATAAAAGATATTGCATAGTAGGTACTTTTTAGCTGCCTTTTTAAAGAAGTGTATTTTGCTATTTCTTTAATCTGTTTTGGTAATTTATCGTACAGTTTTATTCCTTGGTAGAAAATGCTGTTTATGTTTATTTTTTCTTGGTAAATGTAAGTTGAATCTGTGTCTTGTGCATGGTCATGGAAGAGCTGTTTGTGCAGTAATTACAATGTTATTTTTGATGTATATAACTGACTGGTAAATGTGTTCACATGGAGCAGTTAAAATGCCCAGTGTTTTGACTAGGTCTTTACAATGAGCTCGACTAACATTTTTGTTATTATTGTTATGGCCCTTTTGTGGGGTTTGAAGACTGTGTTCATATTTTGTGCGTTTGTTCTACAAAAAAGAATGCCATAGCTAAGAACTAAGTGTACATATGAATAATATACACCTAAAAGATACTGCATGTTACACACTGATGATAGGATTCTAAAGACATAACATACTGATGACATTCTGTTTGCAAGTACCTTTGTGTGTTCACACCACTTCAACTGAGAATCAATATTCATTCCTAGAAATTTTGCATTTGTTACACAATCTATAGAGGTGCCATATCCATTTAATTTAAAATTTTCATTTTTCCTCTTCAAACTGAAATTCATACAATTACTGGGAAAGTCATCGATGTATATCAGGAAAGTTTGCTCTGCTTGAAAAAAAAGGAAGCACCCTGAAGACATGATCGGACGACATTGTAGCTTTATATGCGTACAAACCAGTTGTGAGTATATACTCGTAAATGATTACAATTGCAGTTATCTGTGATAGATAGAGCGACCAATAGAGTGTTGTCCATGGTTAGTGTTGTTACCAGGCCTGATACGGTATATAAGGGACGTAAACCGCATAGATGTTGAGTGATCCCTCTGAAGGACACGTAGGTGCCGTGAACTCGAATGGAACACCATTATCAGTACCTGTAAGGGGCTCCATTGTGGGCCTGCATTTGACCGAAGTAGTCCCCGCCCCCCCCCCCCCCCCCCCGAGATCCGAATGGTGGACTATTTTACCTCCTGAATATTTTACCCAAGAGGACACCATCATCATTTAACCATTCAGTAAAACTGCCCTCTGGAAAAATTACTGCCGTAGTTTCCCCTTGCTTTCAGCCGTTCGCAGTACCAGCGCAGCAAGACCGTTTTGGTTAGTGTTACAAGACCAGATCAGTCAATCATCCAGACTGTTGCCCCTGCAACTACTGAACTGCTGCCCCTCTTCAGGACCCACAAGTTTGTTTGGCCCCTCCATTGTGCTTGCACCTACGGTACGCCTATCTGTATCGCTGAGGCACGCAAGCCTCCCCACCAACGGCAAGATCCATGGTTCATGTTGTAAAATACGTATTTTATACCACTAGTAAATGTAAAATAGGTAGTAAATGTACCTCCCCCCATGAACCATGGACCTTGCCGTTGGTGGGGAGGCTTGCGTGCCTCAGCGATACAGATGGCCGTACCGTAGGTGCAACCACAACGGAGGGGTATCTGTTGAGAGGCCAGACAAACGTGTGGTTCCTGAAGAGGGGCAGCAGCCTTTTCAGTAGTTGCAGGGGCAACAGTCTGGATGATTGACTGATCTGGCCTTGCAACATTAACCAAAACGGCTTTGCTGTGCTGGTACTGCGAACAGCTGAAAGCAAGGGGAAACTACAGCCGTAATTTTTCCCGAGGACATGCAGCTTTACTGTATGATTAAATGATGATGGCATCCTCTTGGGTAAAATATTCCGGAGGTAAAATAGTCCCCCATTCGGATCTCCGGGCGGGGACTACTCAGGAGGATGTCGTTATCAGGAGAAAGAAAACTGGCGTTCTACGGATCGGAGCGTGGAATGTCAGATCCCTTAATCGGGCAGGTAGGTTAGAAAATTTAAAAAGGGAAATGGATAGGTTGAAGTTAGATATAGTGGGAATTAGTGAAGTTCGGTGGCAGGAGGAACAAGACTTTTGGTCAGGTGAATACAGGGTTATAAATACAAAATCAAATAGGGGTAATAAAGGATTAGGTTTAATAATGAATAAAAAAATAGGAGTATGGGTAAGCTACTACAAATAGCATAGTGAACGCTTTATTGTGGCCAAGATAGACACGAAGCCCACGTCTACTACAGTAGTACAAGTTTATATGCCAACTAGCTCTGCAGATGACGAAGAAACTGATGAAATGTACGATGAAATAAAAGAAATTATTCAGATAGTGAAGGGAGACGAAAATTTAATAGTAATGGGTGACTGGAATTCGAGTGTAGGAAAAGGGAGAGAAGGAAACATATTAGGTGAATATGGATTGGGGCTAAGAAATGAAAGAGGAAGCCGCCTAGTAGAATTTTGCACAGAGCACAACTTAATCATAGCTAACACTTGGTTTAAGAATCACGAAAGAAGGTTGTATACGTCGAGGAACCCTGGAGATACTAAAAGGTATCAGATAGATTATATAATGGTAAGACAGAGATTTAGGAACCAGGTTTTAAGTTGTAAGACATTTCCAGGGGCAGATGTGGACTCTGACCACAATCTATTGATTATGACCTGTAGATTAAAACTGAAGAAACTGCAAAAATGTGGGAAATTAAGGAGATGGGACCTGGATAAACTGAAAGAACCAGAGGTTGTACAGAGTTTCAGAGAGAGCATAAGGGAACAATTGACAGGAATAGGGGAAAGAAATACAGTAGAAGAAGAATGGGTAGCTCTGAGGGATGTAGTAGTGAAGGCAGCAGAGGATAAAGTAGGTACAAAGACGAGGGCTGCTAGAAATCCTTGGGTAACAGAAGAAATATTGAATTTAATTGATGAAAGGAGAAAATATAAAAATGCAGTAAATGAAGCAGGCAAAAAGGAATACAAACGTCTCAAAAATGAGATCGACAGGAAGTGCAAAATGGCTAAACAGGGATGGCTAGAGGACAAATGTAAGGATGTAGAAGCTTATCTCACTAGGGGTAAGATAGATACTGCCTACAGGAAAATTAAAGAGACCTTTGGAGAGAAGAGAACCACGTGTATGAATATCAAGAGCTCAGATGGCAGCCCAGTTCTAAGCAAAGAAGGGAAGGCAGAAAGGTGGAAGGAGTATATAGAAGGTTTATACAAGGGCGATGTACTTGAGGACAATATTATGGAAATAGAAGAGGATGTAGATGAAGACGAAATGGGAGATACGATACTGCGTGAAGAGTTTGACAGAGCACTGAAAGACCTGAGTCGAAACAAGGCCCCCGGAGTAGACAACATTCCATTAGAACTACTGACGGCCTTGGGAGAGCCAGTAATGACAAAACTCTACCAGCTGGTGAGCAAGATGTATGAGACAGGCGAAATACCCTCAGACTTCAAGAAGAATATAATAATTCCAATCCCAAAGAAAGCAGGTGCTGACAGATGTGAAAATTACCGAACTATCAGTTTAATAAGCCACGGCTGCAAAATACTAACGCGAATTCTTTACAGACGAATGGAAAAACTGGTAGATGCAGACCTCGGGGAAGATCAGTTTGGATTCCGTAGAAATGTTGGAACACGTGAGGCAATACTGACCTTACGACTTATCTTAGAAGAAAGATTAAGAAAAGGCAAACCTACGTTTCTAGCATTTGTAGACTTAGAGAAAGCTTTTGACAATGTTGACTGGAATACTCTTTTTCAAATTCTAAAGGTGGCAGGGGTAAAATACAGGGAGCGAAAGGCTATTTATAATTTGTACAGAAACCAGATGGCAGTAATAGGAGTCGAGGGGCATGAAAGGGAAGCAGTGGTTGGGAAAGGAGTGAGACAGGGTTGTAGCCTCTCCCCGATGTTATTCAATCTGTATATTGAGCAAGCAGTAAAGGAAACAAAAGAAAAATTTGGAGTAGGTATTAAAATTCATGGAGACGAAGTAAAAACTTTGAGGTTCGCCGATGACATTGTAATTCTGTCAGAGACGGCAAAGGACTTGGAAGAGCAGTTGAACGGAATGGACAGTGTCTTGAAAGGAGGATATAAGATGAACATTAACAAAAGCAAAACGAGGATAATGGAATGTAGTCAAATTAAATCGGGTGATGCTGAGGGAATTAGATTAGGAAATGAGACACTTAAAGTAGTAAAGGAGTTTTGCTATTTAGGAAGTAAAATAACTGATGATGGTCGAAGTAGAGAGGATATAAAATGTAGACTGGCAATGGCAAGGAAAGCGTTTCTGAAGAAGAGAAATTTGTTAACATCGAATATAGATTTATGTATCAGGAAGTCCTTTCTGAAAGTATTTGTTTGGAGTGTAGCCATGTATGGAAGTGAAACATGGACGATAACTAGTTTGGACAAGAAGAGAATAGAAGCTTTCGAAATGTGGTGCTACAGAAGAATACTGAAGATAAGGTGGATAGATCACGTAACTAATGAGGAGGTATTGAATAGGATTGGGGAGAAGAGAAGTTTGTGGCACAACTTGACTAGAAGAAGGGATCGGTTGGTAGGACATGTTTTGAGGCATCAAGGGATCACAAATTTAGCATTGGAGGGCAGCGTGGAGGGTAAAAATCGTAGAGGGAGACCGAGAGATGAGTACACTAAGCAGATTCAGAAGGATGTAGGTTGCAGTAGGTACTGGGAGATGAAGCAGCTTGCACAGGATAGAGTAGCATGGAGAGCTGCATCAAACCAGTCTCAGGACTGAAGACAACAACAACAACAACAGTAAATGTAATGATTGTCTCTAACTAGAAGTCTGTAAATTTATGTGTATACGAAATAGTTTATTTTAAATTGGTCTAGACTTGTAAACACTTTGACATGTCCTATATCCTTGTAAAAAGAGATCTACAGATGAATAAAGCTACTACTACTACTACTAGAATTATCGTCAGTGATGGGCCCTGCTTCGAACTGACCCCGTTAATCACCGATGACGTGTGTGGAAACGCCCCAGACAGCTCTGGGGTACCAACTTAAGTGTCGACTGTCATGCAGCCTGATAAGCTGTAGAGATGTTCTGGGGTGCCATTTCTTTTCCTAGCATTCTTTTTGGTACTCAATCGTGGCATCATTAGAGCAGAATGGTATATCAACGTTATTCCTCTTCCTATTTTGATTCCCTTCATGGCAAGCCACCCCAGGTTATACACTCCTGGAAATTGAAATAAGAACACCGTGAATTCATTGTCCCAGGAAGGGGAAACTTTATTGACACATTCCTGGGGTCAGATACATCACATGATCACACTGACAGAACCACAGGCACATAGACACAGGCAACAGAGCATGCACAATGTCGGCACTAGTACAGTGTATATCCACCTTTCGCAGCAATGCAGGCTGCTATTCTCCCATGCAGACGATCGTACAGATGCTGGATGTAGTCCTGTGGAACGGCTTGCCATGCCATTTCCACCTGGCGCCTCAGTTGGACCAGCGTTCGTGCTGGACGTGCAGACCGCGTGAGACGACGCTTTATCCAGTCCCAAGCATGCTCAATGGGGGACAGATCCGGAGATCTTGCTGGCCAGGGTAGTTGACTTACACCTTCTAGAGCACGTTGAGTGGCACGGGATACATGCGGACGTGCATTGTCCTGTTGGAACAGCAAGTTCCCTTGCCGGTCTAGGAATAGTAGAACGATAGGTTCGATGACGGTTTGGATGTACCGTGCACTATTCAGTGTCCCCTCGACGATCACCAGAGGTGTACGGCCAGTGTAGGAGATCGCTCCCCACACCATGATGCCGGGTGTTGGCCCTGTGTGCCTCGGTCGTATGCAGTCCTGATTGTGGCGCTCACCTGCACGGCGCCAAACACGCATACGACCATCATTGGCACCAAGGCAGAAGCGACTCTCATCGCTGAAGACGACAAGTCTCCATTCGTCCCTCCATTCACGCCTGTCGCGACACCACTGGAGGCGGGCTGCACGATGTTGGGGCGTGAGCGGAAGACGGCCTAATGGTGTGCGGGACCGTAGCCCAGCTTCATGGAGACGGTTGCGAATGGTCGTCGCCGATACCCCAGGAGCAACAGTGTCCCTAATTTGCTGGGAAGTGGCGGTGCGGTCCCCTACGGCACTGCGTAGGATCCTACGGTTTTGGCGTGCATCCGTGCGTCGCTGCGGTCCGGTCCCAGGTCGATGGGCACGTGTACCTTCCGCCGACCACTGGCGACAACATCGATGTACTGTGGAGACCTCACGCCCCACGTGTTGAGCAATTCGGCGGTACGTCCATCCGGCCTCCCGCATGCCCACTATACGCCCTCGCTCAAAGTCCGTCAACTGCACATACGGTTCACGCCCACACTGTCGCGGCATGCTACCAGTGTTAAAGACTGCGATGGAGCTCCGTATGCCACGGCAAACTGGCTGACACTGACGGCGGCGGTGCACAAATGCTGCGCAGCTAGCGCCATTTCGACGGCCAACACCGCGGTTCCTGGTGTGTCCGCTGTGCCGTGCGTGTGATCATTGCTTGTACAGCCCTCTCGCAGTGTCCGGAGCAAGTATGGTGGGTCTGACACACCGGTGTCAATGTGTTCTTTTTTCTACTTCCAGGAGTGTATTTCACCAATATAATGCCCGCACACGCGCACAAGGCGAGAGTTTTCTACTGCTTACCTTCGTGCTTACCACAGCTACTTTGATCAGCAAGGTTCCCCGATCTCTCCCCAGTTGAGAACGTATAGAGAATTAGGGGCAGGGCCTTCCAACCACGTCGGAATTTTGACGATCTAGCGCATCTTATGGACATAATTTGGTACAATATCCCCCAGGGTGACATGCAACAACTTCATCAGTCAATGCCAAGACGACTAACTGCTTGCATATGGGCCAGAGATAGACTAAAGCATTACTGACTACTGTTTGTGAAGCTCTTTATCTTGAAAAAATTATGCAGTTTCTCTGAAATTGCAATCATTCCTTTGATTCTACCGATTTTCTCTCGCATTCGGAAAACTATTTCCGAAGGCTTCGTTTATGTACATTATATAGTGTAATTGGTAGAGTTCATTGGATGTTCTAGTGACAGAATGTTACTTTGCGTGATGAGTTCTAAAGATGCCTATTTTGATGCGCGCACATATGAGTGCGCTTGAAATATAGCCAATTACATACGGCATGTCGGATTCACACCCAAAACATTGAACATTTATAGCTTTGTAATGGGTAGAAATTAGATTTAATCTGATCAGTACATTAGACATTCGAGCTAGTGCAGAACCTCCCGTCATTGCTGAACACAGTGCGATGCCATGAATCGGCGTTCCATGCTTTCCGGTCACGGCTCCACTCAGACACAATTTACACATAGTAAGCTGTCCATAACACGACTTACATACAATGTGACGAGTGTTTAAAACGTATATCCTGGGCTTTATCTGTCTGGGCACTACGGTCGTAGGTTTTTTTGCGGCTACAATACCTAATACCGTAGTGCCCAGACAGGTAAAGCCCACGATATAGGTTTTAATCACTCATCACATTGTATCTTAGTCATGTTATGAACAGCTTACTATGTTAAATTTACTGACTTCCATATATGAATAAGAGTACATTATAATATGTAGTTTTTTATGGTGCTAATATTGACAATGCCTTTGCTTCAGATGTTTGTAACTGACATACTTCATAGAGTGTAGAGTATGAATAGCACGTGTAGTATGTACAGAACGTGTATGCGAAAGTGTTCTTTGCATGGGTATTTAATTAGCAGTAATTGTAAAGTTGTATTGTAGTAATAATGAGTGGTTGAACCATGAGACTATATGTGCACTGCTGGGACAGCGCTATCAAGCGGCCGGTTGTGAACCATTACAATCGCAGAAGGTAAGCCGGCGCGGAATAGGGCAGTCTGATGCCAACCATTGGTATTCGAGCAGCGTTTATGTACCAAGTAGTTTTATCTTGTGACGTTGGTTTTACATATCTGATGGAAAAGAATGACCATGAGAGCAGTTGTTTCCTATTTTTCATTTTTCTGACAATGATTTTATATCAGCTGGACTGCCTCATGTATCGTTATATCCAAATGGTTTACAAATGTTATGCTACATTCACGTATGTGGCACTGTATTAATACACTACTGGCCATTAATATTGCTGCACCACGAAGATGACGTGCGACAGTTGCGAAATTTAAACGACACGAAGACGATGCTGTGGTATGCAAATGATTAGCTTTTCAGAGCATTCACACAAGGCTGACGCCGGTGGCAACACCTACAACGTGCTGACGTGAGGAAAGTTTCCAACCGATTTCTCACACACAAACAGCAGTTGACCGGCGTTGCCTGGTAAAACGTTGTTGTGATACCTCTTGTAAGGAGGAGAAATGCGTACCATCACGTTTCCGACTTTGATAAAAGTCGAATTGTAGTCAATCGCGATTGCGGTTTATCGTATCGCGAAACTGCTGGTCGCGTTGGTAGAGATCCAATGACTGTTGGCAGAATATGGAATCGGTGGGTTCAGGTGGGTAATACGGAACGCTGTGCTGGATCCCAACGGCTTCGTATCACTAGCAGTCGAGATGACAGACGTCTTATTCGCATATCTGTAACGGATCGTGCAGCCACGTCTCGATCTCTGAGTCAACAGATGGGGACGTTTGCAAGACAACATCCATCTGCACCAACAGTTCACCTACGTTTGCAGAAGCATGGACTATCAGCTCGGAGACCATGGCTGCGGTTACCCTTGACGCTGCATCACAGGCAGGAGGGCCTGCAATGGTGTACTCAACGAACCTGGGTGCACGAATGACAAAACGTCATTTTTTCGCATGAATCCAGGTTCTGTTTATAGCATCACGAAGATCGCATCCGTGTTTGGCGACATCGTGGTGAACACACATTGGAACGTCTATTCGTCATCGCCATACTGGGGTGCCACCCGGCGTGATGGTATGGCGTGCCATTGGTTACAGGTCTCGGTCACCTCTTGATCGCATTGACGGCACTTTGAACAGTGGACGTTGCATTTTAGATGTGTTACGACTCGTGGCTCTACCATTCATTCGATACCTGAAAAAACCTACATTTTAGCATGATAATGCACGACCACATGTTACAGGTCCTGTACGGGCGTTTCTGGACACAGAAAATGTTCGACTGCCGTCCTGGCGAGCACATTCTCCAGATCTCTCACCAACGGAAAATGTCTGGTCAATGGTGGCCAAGCAACTGCCAGTCACTACTCTCGATGATCTGTGGTATCGTGTTGACGCTGCATGGGCAACTGTACCTGTAAACGCCACCCAAGCTTTGTTTGACTCAATGCCCAGGCGTATCAAGGCCGTTATTACGGCCAGAGGTGGTTGCTCTGGGTACTGGTTTCCAGGGATCTATACACCCAAACTTCGTGAAAATGTAATCACATGTCACTTCTAGTATAATATATTTGTCCAACGAACACCCGTTTATCATCTGCATTTCTTGGCTGGCTCTGAGCGCTATGGGACTCAACTACTGTGGTCATTAGTCCCCTAGAACTTAGATCTACTTAAACCTAACTAACCTAAGGACATCACACACATCCATGCCCTAGCCAGGATTCGAAGCTGCGACCGTAGCAGTCGCGCGGTTCCGGACTGAGCTCCTAGAACCGCTAGACCACACATTACTTCTTGGTGTAGCAATTTTAATGGCCAGTAGTGTAAATCTGCTGGACTGCCTCATGTATCATTATATCCAAATGATCTACAAATTTTAAGCTACATTTACGTATGTTGTACTGTACTAATAGTAATGTACACTCCTGGAAATTGAAATAAGAACACCGTGAATTCATTGTCCCAGGAAGGGGAAACTTTATTGAGACATTCCTGGGGTCAGATACATCACATGATCACACTGACAGAACCACAGGCACATAGACACAGGCAACAGAGTATGCACAATGTCGGCACTAGTACAGTGCATATCCACCTTTCGCTGCAATGCAGGCTGCTATTCTCCCATGGAGACGATCGTAGAGATGCTGGATGTAGTCCTGTGGAACGGCTTGCCATGCCATTTCCACCTGGCGCCTCAGTTCGACCAGCGTTCGTGCTGGACGTGCAGACCGCGTGAGACGACGCTTCATCCAGTCCCAAACATGCTCAATGGGGGACAGATACGGAGATATTGCTGGCCAGGGTAGTTGACTTACACCTTCTAGAGCACGTTGGGTGGCACGGGATACATGCGGACGTGCATTGTCCTGTTGGAACAGCAAGTTCCCTTGCCGGTCTAGGAATGGTAGAACGATGGGTTCGATGACGGTTTGGATGTACCGTGCACTATTCAGTGTCCCCTCGACGATCACCAGAGGTGTACAGCCAGTGTAGGAGATCGCTCCCCATACCATGATGCCGGGTGTTGGCCCTGTGTGCCTCGGTCGTATGCAGTCCTGATTGTGGCGCTCACCTGCACGGCGCCAAACACGCATACGACCATCATTGGCACCAAGGCAGAAGCGACTCTCATCGCTGAAGACGACACGTCTCCATTCGTACTTCCATTCACACCTGTCGCGACACCACTGGAGGCGGGCTGCAGGATGTTGGGGCGTGAGCGGAAGACGGCCTAACGGTGTGCGGGACCGTAGCCCAGCTTCATGGAGACGATTGCGCATGGTCCTCGCCGATACCCCAGGAGCAACAGTGTCCCTAATTTGCTGGGAAGTGGCGGTGCGGTCCCCTACGGCACTGCGTAGGATCCTACGGTCTTGGCGTGCATCCGTGCGTCGCTGCGGTCCGGTCCCAGGTCGACGGGCACGTGTACCTTCCGCCGACCACTGGCGACAACATCGATGTACTGTGGAGACCTCACGCCCCACGTGTTGAGCAATTCGGCGGTACGTCCACCCGGCCTCCCGCATGCCCACTATACGCCCTCGCTCAAAGTCCGTCAACTGCACATACGGTTCACGTCCACGCTGTCACGGCATACTACCAGTGTTAAAGACTGCGATGGAGCTCCGTATGCCACGGCAAACTGGCTGACACTGACGGCGGCGGTGCACAAATGCTGCGCAGCTAGCGCCATTCGACGGCCAACACCGCGGTTCCTGGTGTGTCCGCTGTGCCGTGCGTGTGATCATTGCTTGTACAGCCCTCTCGCAGTGTCTGGGGCAAGTATGGTGGGTCTCACACACCGGTATCAATGTGTTCTTTTTTCCATTTCCAGGATTGTATACAGTGTAACTCACGTAAGCCTTCTCTGAAACTTGTCATGTTATATCCTCACAGATCCGATGATGGCACCTTTGGTGTGTTGATACCAGTCATCCAGTAAACAGTATTTAAGCGATCTTCGCTTCTGAATTATTTCTATTTCAGAAAATTATTGGTTGCTTGGAACGGACCTCCGTTACAGGCACTATTTTGAAATCTGCGTATAGCGCCGCCACTTATCGCCGCTTCATGGAAGCATAGGAGCTGAAGCAGGACTACTGCATACGTCCTACAGAAAATCCACCTTTGTTTACCGAAATGGGCCAAGAAGAAAGTGTTTTGGGCTAGTTATGGAAAGTCCCTCGTATTTTTTGACACTACCAGTTTGTCCGCCAGGACATGGATCGACCGCGTGTGTTGTGAAGAGTGAATCAGTATTTCCTAATGCGCTCTGCGCGCTGTGCTCGGTGGATGAGGGCTAGGTTCGCGCGGCTGCGGGACAGGGAGGCGGTGTAATCCCCTGCGCGCAGCCAGCCGCCTGTCCTCTTCGTTTGCGATTCCCGCTGCCAGCGCGCGGCTGTCACAGCTGCGGGGAGGCGTGGGCGGTCGGCCGACAGGTGACACGATCTGCCGATTACCGGCGCCGCAGCCGCCGCCACCGCCAATCTCTGCGGGGCTCACTCCGGCCAAATAATACGCCGCGACAGCGGCAGAGGCGGGCGCCGAACCGGCGGTGGCGGACATTTCTCACCGAGATTTCATCAGCACGTTTTACTGGCAGTGTTCGGAACATGTGCGCCGCGTGCTCGCGTAAATGGTTATTCATAAGTACCTTCGGAGTTTCAGAGAAGGCCGCATCAGAACTACAAGACATAAAGACAAATTTGTTCAAAAATGGCTCTGAGCACCATAGGACTTAACTTCTGAGGTCATCAGTCCCCTAGAACTTAGAACTACTTAAATCTAACTAACATTGTCTCACACGGAGCAAGATTCGCTGTAAGTTCCCTTGCTGGCTCGTGCGGCGGTTCCGTTGTGGGCTCCGTCGTCTGCTAGCGGGCTACCTTGCTGGGAACCTTGTAAGATTTTCAGGATAGGTCCGGTACTATTTTTCTTGCAAGGTTCCCTGCGTGCTACCTGCGTTGGACAATCATGAGGCGTTTCGTTTGTGACATCAGTCGCGGAAAGCTTGGGCGTGAAGCCTTTGTTGATAGTCGTTTTTCTGCTGTTGTGATGTGCGGTAGGAAGTTCTTATAATTGTTAAATAATGGCACCGCAGTGGTCCAAGGAAGCGATTGAAGCATTGATATGTACTTATAGGGAAGAACAGTGTCTGTACGTCGTGAAACGCGCAAACTATTATTATAAACACTTGCGTCCAGAGGCACCCGAAAGAGCTGCAAATATCAACGCATCCATTCGCCTAAAATTTGCAAACGATGTACGATCTTCTATCCTATAAAATAAAGTCGTATATAACAGTCATTACTGCTATATTTATAAAATCAAACAGTAATGAAATGGTGATACTTTTCAAACAAAAGTAGGTGTTATGTGATTAACCTCAACTCTTTATGAAGCATGGAGAGCTCACATTTTCCATCGTTTCTCCTCTTAATCCAGTTTTTCGTCCATTCTTTCTTTCTTCTTCTCTCATTAGCATGCATTTCTGCATCGTTTAGCACCAAAACAGCTAATAACGCCAGTTTGCTCTGAACATCTGTACCTGAAGCAGCCATCTTCGTTCGATACAACATGCAGCCGATAACAACACAACTAGCTGCCGATCTTGCACCGTGGGAGAGCTTCGGCATGGAAGATAGGCTGCTCCTTTCCCTGCAAGTTGGCAGGCATGCATGCCATCTCACAAACTTGCAGCGAACTTTGCTCCGTGTGAGACAGGCTTAAGGACATCACACACATCCATGTACGAGGCAGGATTCGAACCTGCGACCGTAGTGGTAGCGCAGTTCCTGACTGTAGCGCCTAGAACCGCTCGACCACAACGGCCGGCAAAGGCAAATTGGGCAGGTGCGAGTGGACCTCGCACATTGAGGGTCTCGTACGAAATTAATAATGCAAACACACAGTTCACAATTCCGGGCAACGAGAATCTCGAAAGATTTTTCCCTGTTGTCGATTCATACTGACAAGATATACGTCCCAGGGATTCCAAGGCTTTCGAGATTGTTTTAATTTCAAGTTTTGAATTGGATAAGAAATGACGAAAGAAATATATTTTCCATGCGATTCAGTTACGAACGTGTACTGTGAAAAGTTTCTGCTTGCCAAATTTCACCATTCTACGTCAGGAAGCCGGCCGATGTGGCCGAGCGGTTCTAGGCGCTTCATTCTGGAAACCTGCGACCCCTACGGTCGCAGGTTCGATGCCTGCCTCGAGCATGTATGTGTGCGATTTCCTTAGGTCAGTTAGGTTTAAGTAGTTCTAGGGGACTGCTGACCTCAGATGTTGCCATAGCGCTCAGAGCCATTTGAACCATCCACTTCAGGGGCTGTGCGGCTGGTCCCGGCGGAGGTTCGAGTCATCTCTCGGGCCTGGGTGTGTGTGTTTGTCCTTAGCATAAGTTAGGTTAAGTAGTGTGTAAGCTTAGGGACTGATGACCTTACCAGTTAAGTCCAATAAGATAAAAAAAAAGAACTTCAGGGGCAAATAAACAACAGATTTTAATGAGTGACTTTAACTTAACTCGACCAGAACAGTCGAAGAAGCCAAAGCGGTTGCCGGCCGGCCGCCATGTCATCCTTAGCCCATAGATGTCACCGGACGCGGATATGGAGGGGCATGTGGTCAGCACACCGCTCTCCCACCCGTATGTCAGATTCCGACACCGGACCCGCTACTTCTCAGTCAAGTAGCTCCTCAGTTTGCCTCACAAGGGCTGAGTGCCCCATGCCCCCCGCATGCTAACAGCGCTCGGCAGATCAGATGGTCACCCATCCAAGTGCTAGCCCAGCCCGACAGCGCTTAACTTCGCTAATCTGACGGGAAGCGGTGTTACCACTGCGGCAAGGCCGTTGTCAATGAGTGACTTCGCGAGTATCAAAGTACGTGATAATGACCGTATCTTTTGACCACATAGTCTTTGAAGCTTACATTTATGTGCCCGCCAAGTGCCTGCAGACTTTAGTATGTGACACAAATTTCAACGTGACACGTCTGTCGTTACTGATAATTATGCCGCTTAACAGGCGGATGGACAACAGAATGTCTGAAAACAAATGTGAAATTTTTTTCGTATGATATAAATATAGATTCACCATTTTCGACTTTTTTCCTTTACTGGTACAATGAAATCTTACTTCTTGCCATATTTCATGACTGAAGACCAACGGTAAGTACCCTATACGTTTTCATGAATAAGTCAGCCACGGTAGGTAATACAAAAACGTATCTGTCCAAAACGATTTAACTTTAATTTTACTGATTTTTCCTACGAAACAATCATCTTCAGAAGAATTTCCAGTCCTCATGAAGAGCCAATGAGCGGAGCCGCTATGTTATTACCAGTTGCTAAATGTCAAACGCATGACACCTGATAATAACTCCGATCCCGGCGGAGGTTCGAGTCCTTCCTCGGGCATGGGTGTGTGTGTTTGTCCTTAGGATACTTTAGGTTAAGTAGTGTGTAAGCTTAGGGACTGATGACTTTAGCATAAGATTTCACACACATTTGAATATTTGGACAATAATAACTCCTCCAAGTACTGCAACCTAGTGTGAAGCTGAAACTGGTCGTATGAAAGCTGTTATATAAAAGACCTGATATTCACCAATAAAGTTAAAATCAATGCGATTTTAATAAAACGTTTTGTTTATAGGGCTAAGAATACGTTGGCAGATTCCGCTGAGTTGGAATAGCTACGATGCATTACAGCTGATAGGAAGAGTGGATCTTGGAAATAATCTACATCTAGATCTGCGTGATCACTCTACCGTTCACAATAAAGCGTCTGGCAGAGGGTTCAATGAACCACCTTCAAGCTGTCTCTCTACCGTTCCACTCTCAAACGGCGCTCGGGGAAAACGAGCATTTACATTTTTTCTGTGTGTGCCCTGATTTCTGCTATTTTATCGTGGTGATCTTATCTCCTTATGTAGGTGGGTGCCAACAGAATGTCGGAGGATAATACTGGTGTTTGAAATTCAGAAAAGATCCCGTCGCAACAGAAAAAGCCTTTGTTTTTATGATTGCCTCTCCAATTCACATATCTTGTCTGAGGCACTACCTCCTCTATTTCGCTATAATACAAAACGAGCTGCCTTCCTTTATCTTATAAGATTTCATCCGTCAGTCCCACCTGTTGCGGATCCCACACCGCACAGCTATACTCCAGAATAGGGGCGACAAGCGTGGTGCAAGCAGTGTCTTTAGTAGACCTGTTGCACCTTCTAAGTGCCCTGCCAATGAATCGCAGTCTTTGGTTTGCTCTACCCATAACATTATACATGTGATCGTTACAGTTTAGGTTATTTGTAATTGTAATCCCTAAGTGTTTAGCTGAATTTACAGCCTTCAGGTATGTGTGACTTACCACGTAATCGAAATTTAGTGGATTTCTTTTAGTACTCACGTGAATAACTTCATACTTTTCTTTACTGAGGGTCAATTGCCATTTTTCGCACCATACAGATGTCTTATCTAAAAAATTTTAAAAATTTTTTTCATCTGATGACTTTACAAGACGGTAAATAACACCATCTTCTGCAAATAAACTAAGAGGCAACTCAGATTGTCTCCTACGTCGTTAATATAGGTCAGGAACATCAGAGGGCCTATTACTTCTATTTTACTCAATGACTTTTCGTCTATTACTACGAACTGTGATCTTTCTGACAGGAAATCACGAATCCGGTCGTACAACTGTGGCTATATTCCATAGGCACGCAGTTTGGGTAGAAGACGCTTCTGAGGAATTGTTATACAATAGAAATGTGACCAAAGTTACGCTGAGAAAAGACGTGGAGTGCATGTAGATGAAGGAAAGGTTGAACGTAATGATAGAGGTGCTACAGCCAGGCAGATAAGAGATAGTATGTTGGCGTCTCGTGTTTACGCGAAATTTAGGACAGAGGATGGTGTCTTAGAGGTTTGAAGAGAGTGGATATTTTGTGTTGGTACAGAATGTAGTTGAGAGAGTGCAGTCGGATCCGTAAAGTGAGGTGGAATGCGTGTTGTTGCAGCATTTTAAGGGAGTGGTGGAACTCAGGAGATCGAGAGCTTCATGCAACATTAGCTTGAATGTGGATTACTCGGATGCCGGCTTTGTCTGTACGGTTCATGATGGTTACGTTTAGTCCCCGTATTCGATCGGTTACTAGATTCGGTCTAACGTGGCTGTTTTGGCCTGGTTATATATACAGGGTGTTTAAAAAATGACCGGTATATTTGAAACGGCAATACAAACTAAACGAGCAGCGATAGAAATAAACCGTTTGTTGCAATATGCTTGGGACAACAGTACATTTTCAGGCAGACAAACTTTCGAAATTACAGTAGTTACAATTGTCAACAACAGATGGCGCTGCGTTCTGGGAAACTCTATAGTACGATATTTTCCACATATCCACCATGCGTAGCAATAATATGGCGTAGTCTCTGAATGAAATTACCCGAAACCTTTGACAACGTGTCTGGCGGAATGGCTTCACATGCAGATGAGATGTACTGCTTCAGCTGTTCAATTGTTTCTGGATTCTGGCGGTACACCTGGTCTTTCAAGTGTCCCCACATAAAGAAGTCACAGGGGTTCATGTCTGGCGAATAGGGAGGCCAATTCACACCGCCTCCTGTATGTTTCGGATAGCCCAAAGCAATCACTCGATCATCGAAATATTCATTCAGGAAATTAAAGACGTCGGCCGTGCGATGTGGCCGGGCACCATCTTGCATAAACCACGAGGTGTTCGCAGTGTCGTCTAAGGCAGTTTGTACCGCCTCAAATTCACGAAGAATGTCCAGATAGCGTGATGCAGTAATCGTTTCGGATCTGAAAAATGGGCCAATGATTCCTTTGGAAGAAATGGCGGCCCAGACCAGTACTTTTTGAGGATGCAGGGACGATGGGACCGCAACATGGGGCTTTTCGGTTCCCCGTATGCGCCAGTTCTGTTTATTGACGAAGCCGTCCAGGTAAAAATAAGCTTCGTCAGTAAACCAAATGCTGCCCACATGCATATCGCCGTCATCAATCCTGTGCACTATATCGTTAGTGAATGTCTCTCGTGCAGGAATGGTAGCGGCGCTGAGGGGTTGCCGCGTTTGCATTTTGTATGGATAGAGGTGTAAACTCTGGCGCATGAGACGATACGTGGACGTTGGCGTCTTTGGACCGCAGCTGCAACACGGCGAACGGAAACCCGAGGCCGCTGTTGGATCACCTGCTGCACTTTCTGCGCGTTGCCCTCTGTGGTTGCCGTGCGCGGTCGCCCTACCTTTCCAGTACGTTTATCCGTCACGTTCCCAGTCCGTTGAAATTTTTCAAACAGATCCTTTATTGTATCGCTTTTCGGTCTTTTGGTTACATTAAACCTCCGTTGAAAACTTCGTCTTGTTGCAACAACACTGTGTTCTAGGCGGTGGAATTCCAACACCAGAAAAATCCTCTGTTCTAAGGAACAAACCATGTTGTCCACAGCACACTTGCACGTTGTGAACATCACACGCTTACAGCAGAAAGACGACGTACAGAATGGTGCACCCACAGACTGTGTTGTCTTCTATATCTTTCACATCACTTGCAGCGCCATCTGTTGTTGAAAATTGTAACTACTGTAATTTCGAAAGTTTGTCCGCCTGAAAATGTACTGTTGTCCCAAGCATATTGCAACAAACGGTGTATTTCTATCGCTGCTCGTTTAGTTTTTATTGCCGTTTCAAATATACTGGTCATTTTTGAAACACCCTGTATCACATCCATTTAATTTTTGATAGATTCTGTCCAAGACATTTTAATAGATCAGTTAGGTGTATTGTTCCGTTATGAATAGTCAGGTAAAGGCGTTGGGGACGGAACGATTTGCTGTTTTTTCCCCCATTACTATTACCTGCTTTTCTCTGGGTCCGTGGATAGATAGCATTGGATGCATCAGTCGCTGAAGTTGTAGAAATAGAGTGATCGCTGGGAAGAATGGAATGTAGAATATGAGGCAGGAAAGATGGTGTTGTTAGCATGCTGGATTGGGTACACATGAGGTGGTGGTCGCGGACGGCAGTTGTGTTGTATGTGCATCAACATACGCAGTATATTATATTTTTAGTCATCATTTGCAGAACGGAAAAATTACGATTTGTTTATCAGATAACTAAGTAAGTAATCTTAAGCCCTTGTTGCTCATTCAATGCATCGAAGACGTAATAACGGAAATAAAAGGAAGGTTCAAGAGTGGAATTGGAATTCAAGGTAAAAGGTTATCCATGATAAGATTCGCTGATGATATTGCTACTCTCAGTGTAAGTGAAGAGGAATTACAGGATCCGCTGAATAGAATGAACAGTCTAATGAGTATAGAATTTAGATTGAGAGTAAGTCAAAGAAAGACGAAAGTACTGAGAAGTAGCGCCGGAAGGTGTGGCCGTGGGGTTCTAGGCGCTACAGTCTGGAACCGAGCGACCGCTACGGTTGCAGGTTCGAATCCTGCCTCGGGCACGGATGTGTGTGATGTCCTTAGGTTAGTTAGGTTTAATTAGTTCTAAGTTCTAGGTGACTGATGACCACAGAAGTTAAGTCGAATAGTGCTCAGAGCCATTTGAACCATTTGAGAAATAGCAGAAAAGAGAACAGCGAGAAATTTAACATCAAAATTAGTGATCACGAAGTGGACGAAGTTAAGGAATTCTGCTACTTAGGCAGCAAAATAAATTACTGTGGACATAAAAAGTAGAATAGTACTGGCAAAAAGGGCATTCCTGGAAAAGAGATATATACTAGTATGACACATAGGTCTTCACTTGAGGAAGAAACGTCAGGGAGTGTGCGTCTGGAGCACAACTTTGTATCGTAGGGAAACATGGGCTGTGGGAATCAGGAAAAGAAGGGACTCTAAGCATTTGAGATATGACGCTACAGAAGAATGTTGAAAAATGGAAGGCCCGATAAGGTAAGGCCTGAGGTGGTTCTTAACAGAATCACTGACGAGGAGAAGGAACTGGATGATAGGACATGTGCTAAGACGGCAGGAAATAAACTCCGTGGTACTAGAGGGAGCTGTAGAGAGCAAAACCTGCAGAGGAAGACAGAGGCTGGAATACATGCAGCAGAATAATTGAGGAAGTAGACTGCAAGTGCTACTCTGAGCTGAAAAGAGTGACAGAGGAGAAGAATTCGAGGCTGGAAGTATCAGACCAGTCAGAAGACTAATGACAAAAAGAAGTGGAGCATCTTGGCAGATGGTAAGTGTGTGCCGGTAGCCTTTCACTGGGGCGTGTTTTGCCGACTGAACTACCCAAGCCTGCCTAGCCATCGAAGAGGCACAGCTATCGGGTTCAAGTTCGGGGCCAGCACACACGTTTTAATCTGTGAAGAAGTTTCAAATAAGCGCACACTCAGCTGCGGAGTGAAAAATCATTGTGGGAACTAAATATCTTGTGAGATAATCTGTAACGTTCTTGCATGAGGGAAATCAGAGGTGACTTTAGCGACTGCTACCTGTAGGGCTGTATTAATCCTCATTAAGGTCGCTCGCGGCGGGTTTTGTTGCCCAGCAAACCGCAGCCGCGTGGGGACGGCGACAGATGTCGCCTCTTGGGTGGGGCCACCAGTCCGCTAACTGCGTCGGCTCCCCAGCGTGGACTGATCTCATCACCGCCACACCCCATCTGTTAGGCCACCGGTAGATCGATGCAGGTGTCAGCACGTGGTGTCGCAGCTGCCCCGCCGTACGATCCTCGTTTTCATCTTTCTACTCAGGCGCTTCTGCCGATAGAGGAAAACAGAATATTTCCATTCGTTGGCAGTTCTCACTTATCCAGTCGCTGTGGCCGAACGGTTCTAGGGGCTTCAGTCCGGAACCGCGCTGCTGCTACGGTCGTATGTTCGAATCCTGCCTCGGACATGGATTTGTGTGATGTCCTTAGGTTAGTTGGGTTTAAGTGTAAGGGACTGATGACCTCAGATGTTACGTCCCATAGTGCTCTCACTTGAGTTCTGTGATTCACGAACATCTATCACGAGGCAATAAACTCAGTTCATAGCAACTCAACATTCACAATACAGGATGAAAACGAAACTTTGAGACTGTATCTTTGTTTCTTAGTACTTGACTACTTATTCAACACGTCTTTTAAGTTTCATTAACTCTTACAAATTGCGTACTTTGATGGCTTCATCTCAGGTCGTCTAGGAAAGAGGCACCAATTCACTGTAAACCTACACTACCTGAAGCGACGTATTAAGAGTGTCCGTAGAAATCGTCGTAAGGGGACCACACCATCCCTATCTAATCCATGTTAATTGAGGCAATCGCTTCCCGTGCCCGGGTTCCCTTGTTCGATTCCCGGCGGGGTCAGTGATTTTCTCTGCCTCGTGATGACTGGGTGTTGTGTGCTGTCCTTAGTTTAGTTAGGTTTAAGTAGTTCTAAGTTCTAGGGTACTGATGACCATAGATGTTAAGTCCCATAGTGCTCAGAGCCATTTGAACCATTTGAACCAATTGAGGCAAGTAAAACCCATTTCTGAAGAAACTATTTGATTCAGGACCTTAATATTTTTACTGTATGTTACACGATGCTAAGAGAGTCAACTGTACTAAAATCTACTTTATCCATTTTATAGTTTGTAGGAAATGCTTTTTTGAATGAATTAACAAAAAATATTAAGTTTTTTCTGTAGAAATTTTTTTGTGAATTTCCTAATGGGGGGATATTAATGAATGTTCTACAACAGGTGGCTTTTTATGTTATGCAGAGTCTCTGAAAATTTCATTCTTTTATATATGATAGTTTCTGATGTAAAGGGGCATATGTCCTGAAAATTTTAGTTTGATTGAAATTGACATTGAAGAAAAATCTTTTTTTTTTTTTTTTGCTTACAGTTAATTAAAACTATCTTGCTGCATATGATGGCCCTTCTTTGGCCTCTAGCAGGCCTTCTAGCTCCTTTTCACCTTCCTGGATGTTTGTCTTGCTTTCTTGGCCGTATTAGATGTAGACCTGTCTGCATCGGCTATCCTTATTTTATCGCAGCGTTGCAGCCCAGTGATCATATTTTCACCAGGATTAATTACCAGATTTTTCAGTACCCAACAAAAAAATATTGTTTCAAATGGCTCTGAGCAGTATGGGACTTAACTTTTGAGGTCATGAGTCCCCTAGAACTTAAACCTACTTAAACCTAACTAACCTAAGGACATCACACAATCCATGTCCGAGGCAGGATTCGAACCTGCGACCGTAGCGGTCGCGCGGTTCCAGACTGTAGCGTCTAGAAACGCTCGAAACGGCTCTGAGCACTATGGGACTCAACTGCTGTGGTCATCAGTCCCCTAGAACGTAGAACTACTTAAACCTAACTAATCTAAGGACATCACAGACATCCATGCCCGAGGCAGGATTCGAAACTGCGACCGTAGCAGTCGCACGGTTCCGGACTGCGCGCCTAGAACCGCGAGACCACCGAGGCCGGCTCAGTACCAAACACTTTCCAATATTACCACAACTGAATGTAATAACGGTTCCAAATTATGCTGTTGAAACATTCATTTGAGTTCTGGGTCTGCCCATGCAGACATTTCCTTAGAAGGTCAGGATTAACCAAGTCTCTGAAAATAGGTTTAATTGGTGTAATAAGAGCAGCAGGAAGAGCATGCTGGTGAGAATAAGATGCTCCAGTTGCCTAAGCCCTGTTGTATTTGCACCACGAATTTTCTCCTGATGGACAAAATCCATGACATGGCTTATCATCAGTAGAGGACGTTAGGTATAGGCTTAACTTGCAGGAGCTTCTACATAAATAGCTGTAAAAGAGGTGAGTACATTTGTAAACAAGCACTGCAAACATACGTACAAAAACTACTTGTAATCACACTTGAACTCAAGTAACCGCGTGTTTGAAAGCGTGTTGTTTACAAACAGCAGAAACAAAAGAGTAGCGATCGTTGCATTCCCAGGATAGCCAACACACTCGGGAGTAAAAAAAAAATTCCTAACGTGCAATGTAGGGGGTATAAAGATCGAAAATATATGCAGAAAAGTGGGCGTGGCACATATAAACACACGTGGTCGGAAAATGCTTTTAAATGCCTGAAAAAAAATTGTACAGCAAAATCCTTTTCAGAGCACTTAAATAAAACTTTAATCTATCGAAATATGATGAAAACCTAAAATCGATTATTTTCGACCTGAACCACGTTGTGGTCCCCCTAAACTAACATTAAACTTTAGCTGCAACCATTATTTTATTTCACAACTGTGCTTTACACAATTTATCAATACCATTTACAGTCACATATTACCGTGATTATTTCAGAATTGAAGAAAGAAATTTGATGTATACATTCACCAATGTATACAACATACCAAACTCTCTCAAAACCAGCACGAAGAAACTATGAAAGTTGTTGTAAAATCTTTCAAAGAATTCGAAGTGAGAAATGTTTAGTCAGACCTTTGGCATGCAGCCAATATCTTACACCTCCATGCATAGATCGATCGACAGCAAGCCATTTAATTATCTCGTGCGCTAGACAGAAAACGCTGAATCTAATCGCCCCCATATCTTAAAACTGTCGCATTGATACCTACGCGAGAGTTAGGCATTAATTAAAGTCAAAAGTAAACAAGAAATGAAAATTAGAAAACATAGCAATCGTGGAAATATATACTATCCAGAGTGAACGACAAGATTTAAGAGTAAAAAAGAAAATATGAACAGCAAACACAACGCTTCACTGTTTTCACCTCACGAATCTTGGAATACCATAGAATCAGGCTGCCTCAACAAAACTGACATCAACAACTCTGCACAATTATAAACAGTAATAGGACCTCTAACACAAACCAAATCAGTCGAATAACGCGTTGGGACGAGGACTGGGGCGGGAGGCACGAATAACCTCAGAACGCGTGCAAGTTATGTTCTTAAGTCGTTCTGATGGCCTACTGGCAAATCAGACACCGGGTGCATGTAAGGCAGAAATGGAATAGCAAGTTTGTTTTCGTTTTTTTCTTTTTTCATCCTACAAATGTCCTCAGAGGAGAACAACAAACCTAATTTCTGGCTTATGACGATTCAAGTTACGTAGCACTAAACTGCAGGATACGGATGTCTTCAGTACAAACAGCTTCGTAGAAATCGTGTACCACTATGTGGCGTAAGACGATGTGGTAAATGGTGTTGTCCGCAGTTTATTAAGTGGGTTTATTATGTAGAAGTTCCCAACATTTTAATAGCATATGGTTGTCCATAGTAACCATCACTAGAACATGTTTCGCAAACAAAAAATTTACCCCACCAGTCTTGTACACTCTGTGTCATAATTTGTAGATGATATTTTCTGATTTAGAGCAATAGGACGTTTGGAGTAAACTGTTCCGCCAATACCACTGAAACGATAAGTTTTGATGGAAACCGTGACGGCGTGTGGAAGCAGTCTGGTAGAAAAATGTCGCACAATAATACGTCATACAAAATAAGTCATTAGTGCTGCGAGCAGTAGCATTTCTTTTGTGTCGAGATTGAAGTCGTCCACAATAAGAATGTTGGCAAGGGAATTTTACGACATTAACTAAGCCGCTACCAAACTCACGCATATCTTTGTAGGAAAATATCCTACACAGTGGCAGATATATTTAAAGCTGTGTAGTTGTGTCAACATTTCATTTTTTTAGTGAATGCTGCGAACAACATAAATCAGAAATCATATTTTGCATTTATAAAGATACCACTCTAAAGATATAGAAATTAATAGGCCGAAATAGGTTTCTCAAGTCTCATTGTAAGAAAGTACACGTAGGTGGAGGTACTGCGTGCTCTTGAAACACTCGCTGATGCAGGCAACATCCGCGCCTGCCCTATTACGACATTTCCTGTTGTCGAGCAAATTAGAGTAATCTCAATGGTCTATTTTTTTGTAAGGAATAAGCAATAAGCAAAACGAGAGTATCAGGTGAACATGTACATTAATCCGTCGCGAAAAGGTGGGAAAAACAAGTAAATAGAAGATAATACTTGTTTATTTATTATTGTTTATTTAGCTTCTTAGAAAATGTATCCATTAAAGTGGATGACAAGTCAAGTGATTCACTTTCCATTAACTAAAGGGAGCAAGATGTAGTTGCTGAGTCTTACATAATTATCTTATTAAAGCGTACAGCATCAAAACAAAACTACCATACGTAGCTGAGAAAAGGATGGAGAAAAGTAGGGAAGACTGGATAATGCTGAAATTACAGTGATGCACTCGCCAAATGGACAGAACACATCATCATCACCATCATCATCCTTATAATTATCATCAGTTGCGGTAAGAAGTGGTGGTTTCTCCTGCGTTCGAAATTGCCAACACTTAGCCGTAGAAAGCTCACATCAAAGCGTTAGAACGAATTAAGAAAGAAGCTACGAGTGGCTCCACGTTACCCCATCCTCACCATTATCGTCGGCCATTTATCGTCCTCTACTGGATGTAGCCTTCTCTCAGACTTCTCCATACAGTACAGTCCTTAGATTTTCGCTCCCACACTTTAAAACGCTCACCGAAAATGAATTTCACTGTAGAAAATGTTTGATTAACGTATGAAGGAGACAGATCTATTTGTTTGTGCACCACGTAGAAGATTTTATTCACAGTGAAGTGGGACTTTAGGTCACAATGAGAAGAAATAATTATCTGGACCTGAAAGGACAAATTACCTGCGCAATTCTTCCTTTAATTACTTTTATCAATGAAATGCAAGTAAATTAAATAATCTGAAACTGTATATGGATATACTCAACTTGTGCATGAGGACGCCAGTGTCACGGGTTAAGAACGAGTTACGAGTAGCCTAGAATAAGGTAGGCATATCTCTGAGCTGATCTCTTCTTGTTGTGGTTGTTGAACCCAACAGACGTCACGGACTGTCAGTCGTGAGTTGTCAGTTAGCGGCGCAGAATGGAAATGGGAAGCAATTGCGTCTCGTATTATGTATAGCTGCAATCGTGCTTTCTGTTCGGAAGTTAATGTTAAAAGTGTATACTTCCGTGAAGTGAAATAATGAGCTGTAGAAGAGAAAAAGGCATATCAGAAATTATTGCAAGCTGTATGCCAGAAGAACTTTACAGATAAAGAATTCAGTTACAAGGAAATGAAGTCCGTATAGCTGCACGGCGACCGAACTTCTACACAGAATCCGCCGTA
Organism: Schistocerca gregaria; assembly: GCF_023897955.1. Lineage (NCBI taxonomy): Eukaryota > Metazoa > Arthropoda > Insecta > Orthoptera > Acrididae > Schistocerca > Schistocerca gregaria. The sequence goes on from NC_064920.1 coordinate 1,026,582,002, forward strand.
AAATTCATGCGTCATCGCCTCTGAGATTAAGAGATTCAAGGTATTGTCAAAACAGACTAGCAATACTTATAACAATAGAGAATAGTTTTGTACAACAAAAATCTCTGTAGGAACCCGATTCAATTACGGTGCTATTGGAAACTAAATGATGGTATTGTAGGACTGTATCCACAGATATCGCAACTTTCTATTCAACACAAACATAGACGTATATTCTCATTTATGTAATTAAATAACGTATTTTTATTACCCTTAAATAATTTAATTACAATTTTATTAGATCCTGCTGCGACAGGTTTATAACATTTCCGGGAAGATGTAAAATATATTTCAATGATGGAAAATATAATGTGAATGTAAACAGAATCGTTCAAATATCATATCCCACAAAATAACAGAAACATTAAATAAACTCTAGAAAAATTTATTTCACTCTTCATCGGATGTACAGAGTCAGAAATCCTTTTAGGAGACAAGTACTGAACATGACCCCAGCAGGCGAACTCTCCCCTTCAGAGAATTACCAGTTCTACGTTAGTGTCTCGCCTTAGCGCAAGGTTTCTAATTTATGACAAAGCCTCATAGCAGTTTACAGCTTGCTGCACTGTGAAATGTTTATTTTGGGAACACCCGATGGACTGTCGCTGGGGCGACGTACGTCATAGCCTTTTTTCACGACCTCCAGGGCGTTAGTACAGCACTGAACTAGCTAGTATTTATGGAGTTTGGAAAGTAGGAGGGAAATGTTACCAAACTGTGGCGGCTTATACGTTGTAAAGCATCCCTACGATCAACACTCGTGTACTGATGCTTAGTTTTAATCTGTGTGGATGTTTCGAAATGTGTAACATTAACTGTAAGTACGTTCCCCTTATTCTAGAAACCAGAATGTTTTTTTTTTGTGGTTCTGGAAGTGATAAAGAAAATATTATGTAGTCACGCTGTTGTATCTCTTCTAAAACAACTTCAGTAGCAGACCTGGTTCAAAAATGGCTCTGAGCACTATGAGACTTAACAGCTATGGTCATCAGTCCCCTAGAACTTAGAACTACTTAAACCTAACTAACCTAAGGACATCACACAACACCCAGCCATCACGAGGCAGAGCAAATCACTGACCCCGCCGGGAATCGAACCCGGGAACCCGGTCGTGGGAAGCGAGAACGCTACCGCACGACAACGAGATGCGGGCAGACCTGGTTTTACGAATAGCTGAAATAAAGCTGGTCGTAGTAAAGGACCATATCGTTGGTTGTGTAACATTGATGATAGGAGCTTCCTTGTCGACTATCTCATCAGTAAAGCTGTGCCTCAATCAATCTAAACAGTGTACAATACAAGGAACATGTCACAGTCGATGAAACATGAATTCTTCACCAGCCTGAAACAAAACGGGAATCCATGGAGCGACACCACACAACGTCCCACTCAAAGAAGAAATTGTTTTTAATTTAATGTGATTGTTTTTAATCACATCAGCTGGTAAAGTCATAGCCAAAATCTTCTGGGACTCAGAAGGGATTATTCTGTTCGATTTCATCCATCGTGGTCAAACGATAAACTCCGAAGTGTGAGGGTCTAGAGAAGTTGAAGATACGATAATAGCGTGTTTGTGCACATAAAAATGCAAACGCGCTCCTTGTCCACGATAGGGCAAACCCACACACAAATCTGCGCTCCCGAGGGAAGATCACAAGATATCGTATCACGAGCTATGCTTAATTGGAAACGCAGGCAGTTACAATTACTCACCGAAGCAAAAGTATTGCAATGCAAGCGGAGCCGCAGGCAACAGCTAATATCTCATAATAAGGGACCTGATGTTCACAGGGCACCATGAACGCTTCGGTTGTTTAGATGGGAAAATGCCGTCTACGTCACTTTTTAATTTTATTGGATAACCAGTTTCGACACTTTTTCTCGTCACCTTTAGATCGATCAATCACGGAAAGGAAAGAAAATGGGTACAAAAGTACAAAGATAGTCATAAAACGACATAAACGCCCATACAGGGGCAGTATGGAAAAGAAATTCAAATCGGCGTGAATCAAACCAAACCTCGTAATTACCGAGTCACGTGGTTGCCAACACACTTTGGTGCCCTCTTATAATGTTGGTTCAAATGGTTCAAACGGCTCTGAGCACTATGGGACTTAACATATGAGGTCATCAGTCCCCTATAACTTAGAACTACTTAACCCTAACAACCTAAGGACATCACACACATCCGTGCCCGAGGCAGGATTCGAACCTGCGACCGTAGCGGTGTGCGGTTCCAGACTGAAGCGCCTAGAACCGCTCGGCCACACCGGCCGGCTATATAATATTGGTGCATACGTTTCTATATAAGTTTAATAAACACAACAGATATACATAACAGAGACTTAAATCATTAATAATATATTCTCCTTCACTATTTAATATAGGCTGGCCGCGGTGCTCCAGCGGTACTAGGCGTATACTGCAGTACGCAACCATGCAGCTGTTACGATTGCAGGTTCGAATCCTGCCTCGGGCATGGATGTGTGTGATGTCCTTAGGTTAGTTAGGTTTAAGTAGTTCTAAGTCTAGGGGACTGATCACCTCAGATGTTAAGTCCCATAGTGCTTAGAGCCATTTGAACCATTTACAATACTCTGCCAATGCTGTGGTAACCTTTCGATTCGGCGACTGTAGAAATCAAATGATTTTGAGGAGTAGAATTAGTCGATCTATGTTCAGAGCGCATTTTAATCCAGAAAGAATGTTTCTTGAAGGTTATCGATAGAGAGCGGAGAAGGTGATAATCTGAGGGCGCAAGATCAGGTGAATGTGGTGGGTGCGGAATGGCTTTCCAATACCACCCCCTTTTAGTTTTTTTTTTTTGTCAGACTAGCGGAATGTGGGCATCTGCAGGACGTTTTAGTTGTTGACAGTAAATGTCAGCAATGATTGGTACACCAAACAATTCGTATTACACCATAGAGTCGCTGTTTAGGCAGATGCATAACATTATCTTTTGTGGTCTAAACATTCATGGCGGTGTCTGTTTGTTCTGTATCGTGTCTCCCTACCACTTTCGCGCAACGACGCTCTGAGCGTGTTTTTTAGGGAATTGACTAGTTTGAACCTGGGACCTGTTGCTGGTAAGGAGACGCCAGACCACACAGGACATCTAGAATTCAGAAGAGTTCAGTGAGACTAGCGATGATATAACCAAATACTTAATGATCTCAGCGTCAGCTCCACTGCACTCCCTGTAAAAGAATCTTAATGCTAACTAAATTTAGTGGAAGAAGTTCAAGGCTTTCCAATTTTTAGTTAGCTAGTAAAATAACGTCGAAAAAGCAGTTAAGTTTACCATTGGAAATTTTATTCTACTCACAAAACATTGTTTATAAATTGCACTATTGATAAAAGGAATTGTTTTAATACAGGATGGTAAAAACCAACTGCGTTCAACAAAAATGTGAACGAATATTCCATGAATGGGTTTCCAAGTTCTACAATGGATCGAAGGATGACCTATGCCATATCACATCTATAATCTAGGTTTAAATTAAGTTTCACAAAAGAGAAAACTATCAAAATGGTCTACAGTGACACTCAATTATCTTTAATTTCTTATCTAACTTGTCGTAAATTACAGTGGCTGATGTGGCTACTCAATAACTACACTCCTGGAAATGGAAAAAAGAACACATTGACACCGGTGTGTCAGACCCACCATACTTGCTCCGGACAATGCGAGAGGGCTGTACAAGCAATGATCACACGCACGGTACAGCGGACACACCAGGAACCGCGGTGTTGGCCGTCGAATGGCGCTAGCTGCGCAGCATTTGTGCACCGCCGCCGTCAGTGTCAGCCAGTTTGCCGTGGCATATGGAGCTCCATCGCAGTCTTTAACACTGGTAGCATGCCGCGACAGCGTGGACGTGAACCGTATGAGCAGTTGACGGACTTTGAGCGAGGGCGTATAGTGGGCATGCGGGAGGCCGGGTGGACGAACCGCCGAATTGCTCAACACGTGGGGCGTGAGGTCTCCACAGTACATCGATGTTGTCTCCAGTGGTCGGCGGAAGGTGCACGTGCCCGTCGACCTGGGACCGGACCGGAGCGACGCACGGATGCACGCCAAGACCGTAGGGTCCTACGCAGTGCCGTAGGGGACCACACCGCCACTTCCCAGCAAATTAGGGACACTGTTGCTCCTGGGGTATCGGCGAGGACCATTCGCAACCGTCTCCATGAAGCTGGGCTACGGTCCCGCACACCGTTAGGCCGTCTTCCGCTCACGCCCCAACATCGTGCAGCCCGCCTCCAGTGGTGTCACGACAGGCGTGAATGGAGGGACGAATGGAGACGTGTCGTCTTCAACGATGAGAGTCGCTTCTGCCTTGGTGCCAATGATGGTCGTATGCGTGTTTGGCGCCGTGCAGGTGAGCGCCACAATCAGAACTGCATACGACCGAGGCACAAAGGGCCAACACCCGGCATCATGGTGTGGGGAGCGATCTCCTACACTGGCCGTACGCCTCTGGTGATCGTCGAGGGGACACTGAATAGTGCACGGTACATCCAAACCCTCATCGAACCAATCTTTCTACCATTCCTAGACCGGCAAGGGAACTTGCTGTTCCAACAGGACAATGCACGTCCGCATGTATCCCGTGCCACCCAACGTGCTCTAGAAGGTGTAAGTCAACTACCATGGCCAGCAAGATCTCCGGATCTGTCCCCCATTGAGCATGTTTGGGACTGGATGAAGCGTTGTCTCACGCCGTCTGCACGTCCAGCACGAACGCTGGTCCAACTGAGGCGCCAGGTGGAAATGGCATGGCAAGCCGTTCCACAGGACTGCATCCAACATCTCTACGATCGTCTCCATGGGAGAATAGCAGCCTGCATTGCTGCGAAAGGTGGATATACACTGTACTAGTGCCGACATTGTGCATGGTCTGTTGCCCGTTTCTATGTGCCTGTGGTTCTGTCAGTGTGATCATGTGATGTATCTGACCCCAGGAATGTGTCAATAAAGTTCCCCCTTCCTGGGACAATGAATCATGGTGTTCTTATTTCAATTTCCAGGAGTGTATATAACAAAAAAATCATCGCGTTTCAGATTTTTACTTCAAGTGGCAAATGTGAACACCATGAGCTTTAATTTACGATCGACACTAGTGTTACGCAAAGAAGGGGTGTAACAGATGACACTTCTGCAGTTCTGAATGAAGCTTTATGCGCTGTTATGCGGCATCGCGTGCATTCATTACCTTGTCGGTGTTCGTCAGGGGGCTGCGGGCAGCACAGCTCCGCTCACCTCGCCGACCCGGAACTAACTCTTTCTCCTAACTTCTCCTTACTACAATTTACCGAAGTTGGTTTAAAAAAGAACTATCTGGCTGTGTTTTCATCTGACCAATCAGGGTCTCAATGTTAACCTTAAGTTCCTCCTACAAAAATTCTGTCTATCCAATGAGAAATGTTATACTTTTCGTGGTGGGGCAATGTTTTTAAAATTTGCAATGTAACAGAGAGGCGAAAAAGTCCCACGCTAAAACTTGCAGCTGGTGTGGTGCTTTTAGCGTTATCGTAAGATCTATACTGTTTTTTTGGTGGGCTGGGGGGTGGTCCTTGACGTAACAAAGACGCGAAAAAGTCTCATGCTAAAACGAGCGGGTGGTGTGGTCTTAGCGGTAGGCTGGCGACGCGGGTGTCAAGTCCGTCCCTTATCGTAGGGCCTTCTAGCTTAACACGGTTCTGCTCTCAGCTTCTGTTTTCGTTTCTCCCCTCGGAACTGCGTCTGTCTCACGGTGGGAAGGTATGACATGCATTTAGGCATTCTTATGTTAGTTTGTGGGATTCCATTTGCTCACTCGTTACTCGTATTACTTTGGCCGGCCGCGGTGGTCTCGCGGTTCTAGGCGCTCAGTCTGGAACCGCGCGACTGCTACAGTCGCAGGTTCGAATCCTGCCTCGGGCATGGATGTGTGTGATGTCCTTAGGTTAGTTAGGTTTAATTAGTTCTAAGTTCTAGGCGACTGATGACCACAGATATAAAGTCGCATAGTGCTCAGAGCCATTTGAACCATTTTCGTATTACTTTGGTTAATTTAATGTCACGATTTATTCGGAGCTATGTGAGATGCTACTGGAGTTGCTTATCATGTCAGGGTTTTCATGGAAGGTGTTGGATTTGCCTGACACCTTACAGTGGATGCGGACAGTCTTTATGCAGGGAGTTGTTGCTTTCTTTGGGCTCAACCTTTCGTTTCGTTTCCTTATGTTAGCATAAAGACATCGTTTCTTGTGACCAGTAACGATGCAGAACAGGAATGCTCGGTGTTGTTCACGAGACAATTGATGGCGAGCAGGCAGAGATACATACATGGACTCCCACTGACTTTCGTGATTTTGGCTCAGTGTTTGCGTTACCCTTACACCCGATTTTTGAACCTTCCCCACTGCACGCACATGTTGCGCTATGGTGGAATGGTCGCAGTTCATCACATGTGGAAGATCTCGAGTTCACTGACGTGGATAATAGCGGATTAATGCATTTAAACAGTCTTCATCAAACCCTGAAGCTCTTCCTAAATGTGAAGAGTAGCTAATGTCAAAACGACCCTCCTTAAAATGAGAAAACTATTTCCTAGCCGTGCTCAGTGCAATGGTTTATCCTCACACACGGCGCATATGTTTCTGGCTTCCTCCGCTGCTGTCACCCTTCTATTGAACTCAGAGAGGAAAATATGTAGGAAATGTTACAATTTCTCCTCTTGGCTCTCCATTTTGTAGCGTTCAGAGCTCCATTCACTATCTCCGAACGACAAAATGACAATGTAACCTCAAATACCAAAACTGAACTACAAATGAAAATGACAATCGCTAAATAAACCCATAGCAGCAGGAATACCAACATTCAAACAAAAACACCACTAGAGTGTGCACCAAATCAAAAGGACCCACCTTCGTCTTAAAATAAAGTCCTAAGCGAAATGAAGATGAAAATTACATATACTTAAAAGGTTGTAACTAATACATATTGCTTGTACAATATGTTTAAAAATTTAAAGCGTAGACCAAATGACAGTAACCACGAGACGGCAGCACCTACAGCAGACTGAGCTTCCGTTTTGAGAAGGTTGCTTTTTATGAACGCTATTGGTCGCTCAGATACGGGTCATAAACCCATTTGTGGAATGAGGAAGACATCAGTCATTCTACCTATTGCATAGACTGTCACCGTGAGTTCTGAAACAGGTATTTTGTGAAAACTCGTTCTGCTCATTCATATTCTTGTCCCGATATTTTCTTTTCGCTCACTATACATTATCTCATCAAACGTATCCGGACGCCTCTACACAAGATGTGTGCGAAAAGTAACGAGACTTATTTTTTATACAGAACTCTTTTTATTTTTTCGAACAACAATATTGTACCATTCAAAATAATTCCCTCCTGCAGCCACACACGGAGGAGTCGTTCTTCCCAGTGTTCACAGCAGCGCTGAAAGGCTTCAACACAGTCCCGAAATGACCTTTTAAGAAATTTGTCAATTTTGGAAAAAGAAGAAGTCGCAAGTACTCAGATCAAATGAATATGAGTGGAATAACAGGAATCCGTTTCGAGGCCAAACATTCTGTGATGGAAGTCCCAGTGTGACAGGGGGCATTGTCATTAACATCATCCACTTATCTGCAATGTCCGGTCACATTCGATTCACCATTTTACTGGGGCTTTCAAGGACATCTTTGTAAAACATTTGGTTGACTATCTCGGAGCAAAAAATTCTCTATGCACGAAACCCCAACTATCAAAAAAGCAAATCAGCGTTGTTTTGGTCTTTGGTTTGCTCATTCGCGCTTTTTGCGACCGAGTGTGTCACTCCTCACTTCGCATCTGTGTCTCAGGACGGCACTAAAAAGTCCAGGATTCATCACCTGTGGTCACATGAATGAACCATTCTTGGTCGCTGGCAATCCTCTCAAGAAGATGAATGCACACATGCCGGACAGGCTTCTCGCAGACGATCCGGACAAATAGTGTCTCACGACGCGCCATCTTTTCCCTTATCCACTCCCGAGTTTTCCTTTCTTGAAACAGTAAAATAGGGCAGGTTGAAGCCATCCTCCTTAGAGGAGTAAACCCTGGAGAAAAATATCGGTCCTGCAGGTTGGGTGTTTGGTGGGCGGCTGGCATTTGCTACGGTTTCCAAACAGAATAAAAAAAGCTGTACGGATTAAAAGGCATGGCCTCTGGTTAAGAACAAGAATTCTGATTTGCGGAACATGGAATGTACAGGAGTTAGCAGGAAAAATTGAGAAAAAATTAAAGAAGTGGACGTATTGAAAATTGATACGCTGATCGATTCTCCATTCCTCAGGAAGCTGTGAAGGAGATGTGGAGCGGAAGAGGAACAATTAAAATGATGAATGGTGTTCTGTGGAGCCGGGCAATATCGAAAGAAACAAATAAGAGGATTTTGCTTACAGTAGTCTAAAGTATAGTAATGTACGGTGCAGAATTATGGACTTTGGAGGAGCGGTAGAGAGGCTGTGCACAGGCAGTAGAGATGGAATAAGAAGGGCAACCAGGATATCCAAGACAGAATGGAGGAGAAATGATGAAATTAGGGAGATAATGGATACCAAACAACCAGTAGTGCAGACAATTGAGAACAGACCTCTTCTATGGTGCAGCCCTGTCGGCGAATGGAGCAAGGTCGATAGCCAAAAGAAATCCTGGAATGGTCGGCGCTAAGAAGAAGAAAGCGGGGATGCCGAGGTTAACATACAGGGTAGGAGTATTTGGAATAATCAGGAGAGATATCTGAAAGACGAAAACTTGATTGATCGTGAACGCTGGTGAATGGTAAGACATGCCATCTGCTGAAGAGTGGAGAGGCCCTTAAAGTAAAGAACAGTAAAATAAGTACATTTCTTCGATTGTCCTTCTGCTCATCTGCGAGGTTCTACGGCACCATTTTGGCACAAACTTTTCGCATGTGCAAACCTTCTGTCAAAGTCTGATTTGTCGTGAAAGTGTTTAACAGTATACCCACCATCCTTATTGTTATGCGTCGGTCTAGTTCGTCAGATTTTGAAGTTGTAGGTCTCCCTGAGCGAGGTTCGTCTTCAAAGAGTTCTCGGCATATCAAAAATCATTTTTCCTTGCGAAAAACTTGTGCTCTTGATAAGGAATGTTTCCCACTGGCCTGTTTCAACTTTTCAAACGTCACACTCTCGGTTTCCCCAAGTTTTAGGTAAAACTTGATTGTATAACGTTGTTCGAAATTCCGCTGTTCCAAATCGTAACACACAATAAAAACACAACTTAATTATGGCACTGTTAAAAATCACGTGATGGCTGTAAAGAGTTGAAACTCTGACTGAGCGTCTGGAAGGGATGAGAACATCGGTATACCAAAGTAGGATAACTCATCGTTACCAGATCGCTCGCACTATTGCCAGTCTCATTTCATTTCTCAATACACCTCGTACACTGAAGCGCTAAAGAAACTGGTATAGGCATACGTATTCAAATACAGAGATACATAAATAGGCAGAATACGACGATGCGGTAGGCAACGCCTATATAAGACAAGTGTCTGGCGCAGTTATCAGATCGGTTACTGTTGCTGCAGTAGCAGGTTATCAAGATTTAAGTGAGTTTGAACGTGTTGTTATAGTTGGGGCACGAGCGATGGGACACAGCATCTCCGAGGTAGCCGGTGAGTGGAGATTTTCCATTAGGACCATGTCACGAGTGTACCGCGAATATAAGAAATCTGGTAAAACATCTTATTTCCGACATCGCTGCGGCCGGGAAAAGATCCTGCAAGAACGGGACTAACGACGACTGAAGAGAATCGTTTAACGTGGCTGAAGTGCAACCCTAATGGCTGCAGATTTCAATGCTGGGCCATTAACAAGTGTCAGCGCACGAACCATTCAACGAAACATCATCGATGTGGGCTTTCGGAGAAGAACGCCCACTCTTGTACCCTTGATGACTGCACTACACAAAGCTTTATGCCTCGCTTGGGTCTCTCAACACCGACAATGGACTGTTGGTGACCGGAAACATGTTCCCTGGTCGGATGAGTCTCGTTTCAAATTGTATCTAGTGGATGGACTTGTACGGGTATGAAGACAAGCTCATGAATGCATGGACCCTGCTTGTCAGCAGAGGACTGTTCAAGCTGGGAGAGGCTCTACAGTGCTGTGGGGCGTGTGGCGCTGGAGTGATATGGAATCCCTGATAGTCTAGATACGACTGTGACAGGTAACACGTACGGTAGAGTCCTGTGTGATCACCTGCATTCATTCATGTCCATTGTGCGTTCCAACGGACTTGGACAATTACAGCAGGATAATGCGCCACCCCATAAGTCCAGAATTGCTACAGAGTGCCTCCAGGAAAACTCTTCTGAATTTAAACACTTCCGCTGACCACCAAAATCCCCAGACATGGAACATTATTGAGTATATCTGGGATGCCATGCAACGTGCTCTTCAGAAGAGATCTCCACTCCCTCGTAGTCTTACTGATTTATGGATAGCCCTACAGGATTCATGATGTCAATTCGTTCCTACACTACTTGAGACATTAGTCGAGTCTATGCCAAGACGTGTTGTACAATTCTGCATGCTCGCGGGGGCCCTACAAGATATTAAGCAGGTGTACCCGTTTCTTTGGCTCTTCAGTGTAGAATGTGAAATGTTCCACAAGATGTCACGAGAGGCGGACCTACCAGTATAAATGGAGGCGGAGATGTAACAGCGGAATGGGTCAATCAGGAGAGCTCAGTTACTTCAGGCATGGATTAGAACTGCGTATTATATGAGTAACAGATCCATCAGAGACATCCGAACTGTTCTAAAGCTGCCCAAATCCAGTGTTGCTGAAATGGAAACGTGAAGAAAGAACCGGCACCACTTGAAGACCAGGCAGATCTCATCTACTAACTGACAGGGATCGTCAAGCATAGCGCATTATGATTGTAAAATATCTCTGAAATCAGCAGAAGAAAACACGTACTGTATCGGTCCATCTAGTACGAAGACTATGTGTAGAGAGAATGGCGTACATTGGACGAGCAGCTCCTCATAAGCCACACATTTCAATAACCAGTGATAAACTACGCTTGAGGAAGTGTAAAGAACGATGCCACTGGACAATGGGTAACTGGAAGCGAGTGATTTTCACTGAGCGGCTATCCGATGCAAGGGCTTGGGTTCGCTAATGCCTGGAGAATTTTACCTACCACAATGTGTAGTGGCAACAGTGAAGTAAAGACCAGGTAGTTTTACGTTATTGGAGTGTCTTTGGTGGTTATGGTGTGGTCTGCTTAATACACTTAAGAAAACGCTGAACGCAGAGAGATGTGAACACATTTTACGGCGTTGTATACGGCCTGCAGTATGGGAACATTTCGCAGAGAATGACAGATTGTAACAGTACGACATTGCAACATGTCATAAAGCTGCGACTGTGAGACAATGGTTTGTGGACAGTAACATTCCTAAAGTGGATTGAGTTGCCTAGTGTCCCGACCTGAATCGAGTGTGACACCTTTGGGATGGACTAGAATGTAGATTTCACTGCAGACCATACCGTCCCATATTATCTGGTTTTGGCTCTTGAACAGTGCGCTATTCTGCACAGGCATTCACCCTCCTCATTGAAAATGTCCCCAGCATAGTTCAATGCCGTCATAAAGGCGGAGGGTGGACGCACCCGATATTAATGTCAACTTACAGGTGCCCGGATCTATCAGATAGTGCAGAACATCATGGTACCGCCCCGTGTTGACATTTAAAAGGCTCGCCAAGTCTGTGTCGACATCTGAGGGTGTGTGATTGTATACAATATTAATACATGATACTATCGAAAAACACTTCGGTGACCAATGTCATGGGAAGCCTCCTAATATCGTGGACCTCCTTTTGCTAGACCCAGTACAGCAACCCGACGTGGTATGGACTCAACAAGTGGTTGGAAGCCCCTGTGGAAATATTGAGCCATGCTGCCACTATAGGTGACCATTATTGCGAAAGTGTTGCCGTTGCAGTTTTTCGTGCACGAACTGACCTCTCGATTACGTCCCATAAATGTTCGAATGTTTTCATACTAGGTGATCTGAGTGGCCAGAGCATTCGTTCTGAATTGTCCAGAACGTACTTCAAACCTATGGAACGGTGACATGACGCATTGTCATCCATAAAAATTCCATCGTTCTTTGGCAATATGAAGTCCATGAATGGCTGCAAATGGTCTCCAAGTAGCCGAACATAACCATTTCCAGGCAGGGATCAGTTCAGTGGGACCAGAGGACCCAATTCATTCTATGAAAACACAGCTCACATCATTACGGGCCGCCACCCGCTTGCACAGTGTCCTATTGACAACTTGGGTCCATGGCTTTGTAGGGTCTGCACCAGACTCGAAACCTACCGTCAGCTCTTAGCAACAGAAATCGGGACTCAGCTGGCTAGTCCGCGGTTTTCCAGTCGTGTAGGGTCTACATCTACATATACATATACATCCATACTCTGCAAGCCACCTGACGGTGTGTGGCGGAGGGTACCTTGCGTACCTCTATCGGTTCTCCCTTCTATTCCAGTCTCGTATTGTTCGTGGAAAGAAAGATTGTCGGTATGCCTCTGTGTGGGCTCTAACCCCTTTGATTTTATCCTCATGGTCTCTTCGCGAGATATACGTAGGAGGGAGCAATACCCTGCTTGACTCTTCGGTGAAGGTATGTTCTCGAACTTCACCAAAAGCCCGTACCGAGCTACTGAGCGTCTCTCTTGCAGAGTCTTCCACTGGACTTTATCTATTATCTCCGTAAAGCTTTCGCGATTACTAAATGATCCTGTAACGAAGCGCGCTGCTCTCCGTTGGATCTTCTCTACTTCTTCTATCAGCCCTATTTGGTACGGATCCCACACCAGTGAGCAGTATTCGAGCAGTGGGCGAACAAGGGCACTTGAAACAACTTCCTTTGTTTTCGGATTGCATTTCCTTAGGATTCATCCAATGAATCTCAGGCTGGCATCTGCTTTACCGCCGATTAATTTTATATGGTCATTCCATTTTAAATCACTCCTAATACCTACTCCCAGATAATTTATGAAATTAACTGCTTCTAGTTGCTGACCTGCTATATTGTAGCTAAATGATAAAGGATCATTCTTTCTATGTAATCGCAGCACATTACACTTGTCTACATTGAGATTCAATTGCCATTCCCTGCACCATGCGTCATTTCGTTGCAAATCCTCCTGCATTTCAGTACAATTTTCCATTGTTACAACCTCTCGATATACTACAGCATCATCTGCAAAATGCCTCAGTGAACTTCCGATGTTATCCACAAGGTCATTTATATATAGGTCCTACAACACTCCCCTGCGGCACACCTGAAATCACTCTTACTTCGGAAGACTTATCTCCATTGAGAATGACATGCTGCGTTCTGTTATCTATGAACTCTTCAATCGAATCACACAATTGGTCTGATAATCTATATGGTCTTACTTTGTTCTTTAAACGACTGTGGGAAACTGTATCAAACCCCATGCAGAAGTCAAGAAACACCTGGGAACCCGAGTCTATGGTCCTCTCAGTGTAGTGGACGAATAGCACGAGCTGGGTTTCACACGATAGTCTTTTCCGGAACCCATGCTTGATCGAAACCCTTGCCTCTACAGAGTAGATTTCTAGTCTCCAGAAAAGTCATTCTACTCGAACATAATATGTGTTCCAAAATTCTACAACTGATCGACGTTAGAAATATAGGTCTATCTGTTCGACGTCCCTTCTTGAAAACGGGGATGACCTGAGCAATTTTTCAATCCTTTAGAACGCTATGCTCTTCTAGAGACCTACGGTACACCGCCGCAAGACCGGGGGCAAATTCCTTCGCGTACTCTGTGTAAAATCGAACTGGTATCCCATCAGGTCCAGCGGCCTTTCCTCTTTTGAGCGATTTTAATTGTTTTTTTCTATCCCTCTGTCATCTGTCCGACCGATATGTTCACGAGTCCAGGAGAGGCGCTGCAGACATTGTCGTGCTGTTAGTAAAGATATTTGCGTCGGTCGTCTGCTGCCATAGCCCATTAACGGCAAATTTCCCCTCAGTGTCACGACGGATACGTTCGTCATACGTCCCACATTAATTTCTGCAGCTGTTTCACGAGGTGGTGCTTGTCTTTTAGCACTGACGACTCTACGCAAACACCGTTGCTCTCGGTCGTTAAGTGAAGACCGTCGACAACGGCGTTGTCTGTGGTGAGAGTTAATGCATGATATACGGTATTGTAGGTACACTATTGACACCGTGTACCTCGAAATATTGAATTCACTAACGATTTACGAAATTGAATCTCCTATGCGTCTAGTTCGAACTATCATTCCGCGTCCTATGTCTGTTAATTCCCGTCGTACAGCCATAATCAAGTCGGTAACCTTTGCACTTGAATCACCTGAGTACAAATGACTGCTCCACCAGCTTGTGTAAGCGATATTACCTCCATATGTATAATTTCACTTCATTATCTCATGAGTTGTCATATCAACGTACCACCCCGCCACGCGGAGTGTAGTTTGTAATAGTTATCTATTTACGTGACCATTACGGCACACCAACCCCAGTTCTCGATACCAGTAATAACGTACTGCTTTTCTGCGAAGTAACAGACATAATTTTGTGACAATATTCACATTTTGTTTTATTAATATATAGGTACTCCGATATATCGATATATTACAGTGATATGGTTCTTGTGTGTATTCATTTATGTGAGACTTTCATAATCTTTGAGTTACTTGTAACCGTTTTGGCGCGAATGCGCACAGAGCAGTCTTTGTTTCACTTTGGCAGAAGTTAAGTTGTTATTTCGCTTTATAAAAGAACAGTCAATTCTTGTGTTTGGTTAAAGTGGAAATTAAATATATGAAGATTCATACAAAATTGTTTTCTTGATGATGTTCAAAAATGGTTCGAGGTCATCAGTCCCCTAGAACTTAGAACTACTTAAATCTAACTAGGCTAAGGATATCACACACATCCATGCCCGAGGCAGGATTCGAACCTGCGACCTTAGCGGGCGCGCGGCACCTGAGTGTAGCGCCTAGAACCGCTCGGCCACTCCGGCCGGCTCTTGATGATGTGACAATTAAGAAGAAGTATATGTGAATTTACAAGAAGTTTAATAAAAATGTGGATCGTGAATACCAAGTCAAAAAATTACTTCTACAATACCATTGTTCTGATCTGGGATTGTTTTCCTGAAAAACGCATTTGTTAGGTCTTCAAATATTGCTAAAATACAGATCTGGACCTTCTAGTAGTCAAAGTGGAATCACCCTAGAATCAACAAAATGAGCCATAACGACTTCCATGAAATCTACGTGGGAATCCATTCAAGGTAAGTGCCAAATTAATGACCTTTTTACAGTGAGCTCATTATTTCCATTCTGACGATACCATCCACAGTCAATGACGTTGTTGGTGCTCGATAAAGCGTACATATGCTGCGTGAGCAACATTATTAATCTGATTTCTAACCTACTTTGCGTGTGGTGGTATTGTTAGAAGTTGCATAAGCAGAAGGCTGGTATCTGATCTCATTCTATGGTAACGGTCACAGAATTGTTGGAAACCATTGGGCTAGACTCGTATGTTACAGCTGTACCACTACAACATGCTCTTCATCCTTGAATTTTCAGGTCAAGGAATTCAATATGAGGGCCAAAGATCGTCTTTTGGTGGTGGACGTTGTCCGTGCCGAGGTCCACTGAGTCAATAGCTGCAACTGAGGCAAGCCGAAAGCTGTCAGTATTGGCCGGCGCCAATAAATCACGCAGAAGAAAGGTAAGAGGCAGCGAGTACGCAAAGTGGGCTCCTTGGGCGGCCGTAGAAGGCCCGGCGCGTGGGGGCTGCTGCGCTCGGGGCGTAGCGGCCCGCAAGTGTGCCGAGGCCGCTGGGGAACACCCTCCGTGGGCGGCGCCGGCCCAGCCGCCGCTGGACGCGTTGGCGGACACCCGTCCCTCTCTGCAGGAAACAACGTCACTCGCCCCGCCAGTCGGCCGTGTGTGTTTAAAGAGACGTCAAGGTTTTCAGAAATGGCTTTTTATTCTTCCACGAATGGTTTCTTCTCGCCTATCGACTCGTCATCAGAAGGTACAGTTCTTGATATTCGTTCGTAGTACACTCTAAGACAAAGATTGGCAGATCACTTAAGAATTATCCGAATGGGACAGAAATCGGTAGATGTAATGTACATGTACAAACGGACAAATTACTACAATTCCAGCAAAAAAATGTATGATTTGTTCAAGAGAAAGTTCTTCACGAATTCAAGAAGTCACTAACACTTCGATCCACCTCTGGGTATTATTCAAGCAGTTATTTGGCTTGGCACTGAATTATAAAGTGGTTCGATATCCCTTAGCCTGAGGGACAGCGTCCCATATTCTGTCCAATTGGAGTGTTAGATCGTCGGAATCCCGAGCTGGTTGCAGTGCCCTGCCCATAATGCTCCAAACGTTCTCAATTGGCCAAGGTAAGGTCTGGAAACCATGAAGAACAACAAAAGATGAAGACAAGTACCTCTTATAAAGTGGTTGTATATACCCCCACCTGCGGGACATCGTCCGTATTCTGTCCAATGGCGTGTTAGATCGTCCAAATCGCGAGCTGGTTGGAGGGTCCTGCCTACAATGCTCCAAACAATCTCAGTTGGCCAAGATAAGGATTGACGGGGATGAAGACAATCAGCAGAATCTCTTACCGTGCATAGATGGAATATTTTGCTGGAACGTAACCCCGTGAATGGCTTACATTGAAGGGAAACAATACGTAACATAGAGTATTCTCGATTAACCGCTGTGCTGTAAGGGTGGAGTGTATGACAACCAAGCCGGCCGCGGTGGCCGAGCGGTTCTAGGCGCTACGGTCTGGAACCGCGTGACCGCTACGGCCGCAGGTTCGAATCCTGCCTCGGGCATGGATGTGTATGATGTCCTTAGGTTAGTTAGGTTTAAGGGGGGTAGGACGTCAAACCTGCCGACTTGGATCAGGAGAGGCACCACAGGACATTTTAATTTCCACTGTCTATACCCTTACAAATAAATTCATAAAACTTTGTCAGCATGACCAGGAAGGATTCAGAATTCACACTTATAGCAGTGGAAGTTCGAAAACATAACGAAGTAATTATTTTTACGTGTGAAATTTCATCATTTTTTTCACTTACTAATGGCAGCATATATTAAAAATTGAGGTAATTAACTACAAAATTTGTGTTTTTTCTAAACATGATTTAAAATGCAACAGGTATTTCGTTTTTTCATAAATTAAATAAATTCTAGAGTTTCATACACCTGCAAGATTGGTATGTATGCTGTGCAAAATTCATCGAAGAATCTCTCTTATGAAGAAAAGTGTACCTATAGCAACAAATGCAGCCATTACTAAGTGGAAAAATGATGAAATTTCACACGTAAAAAAAATATTTAGTAATGTTTTCGAACTTCACTGCAATGAGTGTGAATCCTGAATCCTTCCTGGTGTTGCTGACAAAGTTTTATGAATTTATTTGTTACAGTATAGACACTGGAAATTAATATGTTCTGTGGTGCCTCTCCTGCTCCAAGTCGGCCCGTTTGACGTTCTAGCCCCCTTAAGTAGTTTAAATTTCTAGGGGACTGATGACCTTAGAAGTTAAGTCCCATAGTGTTCAGTGCAATTTGAACAATTATGACAACCAACGGAGCCCTGTCATGAAAAGAAAAGGTATCCCAGACCATCACTCCAGGCTGTCGGGGCGTATGGGGGGCGACAGTCAGAGATTTCTATAGCAACGCTGTCCAGAGCGTCACCTGACACGTCTTTGGTAGTCACTGGGGCTCAGTTCGAAGCAGGATTCATCAGTGAAGCCAAGTCTTCTCCAGGCAATGAGATATGGGAACCCGATGACCAGAAAAGACCTGCCAGGAGACACCCTGTTCAGTTTCGGCATACTAACGTGACTGTCATCCACCATACGAACCGATAACCAGGAGTGATGGTGTGGGGTGCCGTTTCTTTTCATGACAGGGCTCCGTTGGTTGTCATCTGCGGCACATTACAGTACAGCGGTACGTCGAAGATATTCTACGCCCCGTTTTGTTGACCTTCATGACAGCCATCCTGGGCTTACATTCCGGCAAGATAATGCCCGCCCGCACACAGCGAGAGTTCTTCGTGCTTGCCAAACCCTACCCTGACCAACAACTGCGCCAGACCTCTCCTCAAGAGAGAACGTTTGTAGCATTTGGGCAGGGGCCTCCAATAAGCTCGGTTTTTTTTTAAGATTTAATGCGTCTGGTGGACAGAATTTGGCACGTTATCCATCAGGGGGACATTCAGCAAATCTATCAATCCATACCAAGTCGTGCAACTTTTTGTATAACGGCCAGATGTGGAGCAACGCGTTATTCATCTTCAGTGTATATGATGTTACAGCTGAATGACATTACGCTTAGGAACACATTAAGATACCTAAACGGCTTTATTCGCTAAAGTTCCGTGAATATCAGACAGCTAGTGAATTTATTTCCTTTATTAATACTATGTAAGTTCTTGCATTTTTTGATGCGAGATTAGTATTGACATTAATTGTAAATTGATGTTTGACATTGCTTAGTCTCTTGGAAAAAATTACTTTCTGGTCGTCATACCACTCACAGTGGAAGAATACGTGACTTACATCACTTGATAGGCACAAAAAAGTAGGGTAGCTTCAACATCAGCCTTTGGAAGTCGACTTCTAGTTCCGGGATGTGGTGGGATTATTTCAAATCGGGGTGCATAAGTGGGTGTTGTGCATCGTGTCCTTTGTGACGGGACCCACTTACTCGCTTTGTTCGAGGCCTTGTTGCGCACCGCCGCGCAGCTAAATCACCTCTCACATAACGTCCATAAAATGAACGTAATTGTCCTTTCGCATTGTTGTGGTTAGAGTGCTGTTAATATTATTAATGAGTCAGATAGAGATCAGGCATTTTTCTCAGTCCAAGGGCCTTGACGAACTCGAGGAGAACTTGTTTCGTAGCCATTGAATCACCGGTAGAAACTGAAGTGTTCTGAGGAACGGGTCCCTTCTGCTTGGAACAACAGAAGGTCCTACTCGTATGTCGTTCATCAGTTCTTTTGCCGAATTACAAGTGAACAGTTTCATCACATCCAGTTACTGTATTTGCAAGGTTTGAATATAACGGTATTTGTTGGTGTTTGAAGCAAACAGTTGGGGAGCAGACTGATGTTACACGAACTCAGCAGAAGTTAACAAAATTCATTTTCAAACTACTTTGCTGAGTCGGGTGGCAGTAAAATGAAAACTATACACATGGAGAAAAAGTAACTACAGTTTGTATCATTTGAAAGGTAATCATGATAACTGTTCACACACTTATCCCACTGTGGGAGAGGATGGTCAGTGCCTCTTGGGATAGTGTTTGCGGTTGCCTAAGGAATCATGATTATATCCAAGCGTGCACCTCTTGTCCGAAGCAAATCGATGGCAGGGAATGTCCTGCTTCAGCACACTAAAAATACGGAAATCACATGGGGAGAGATCGGGATTGGACGGAGGATGTGTAAGGGTTGCGCAGTGCAAACTCCAAACGCCCAGGAATGTTGATGGACGAAATGGTTCTGAGCACAATGGGACTTAACATTTGAGGTCACCAGTTCCCTAGAACTTAGAACTACTTACATCTAAGTAGCGTAAGGACACCACACACATCCATGCCCGTAGCGGTCGCGTGGTTCCAGACCGAAGCCCCTAGAACAGCTCGGCCACAGCGGCCGGCTGTTTTTTTTTTTTTTTTTTTTTTTTTTTTTTTTTTTTTTTTTTAGTCGTCCGTCTTCTGGCTAGTTTGATGCGACCTGCCACGAGTTCCTCTCTTGTGCTAGTTTCTTTATTTCGAAGTAGTACTTGCAACTTACGTCCCCAATTGGTTGCTGGATGTATTCGAACTCTACAGTTGCATCTAGTACCATGGAAGCTATTCTCTTATGTGTTAACAGATGTCTTACGATCTTGACCCTCCTCTTTTCCAGGGTATTTCATATATTTCTTTCCTCGACGGTTCTAAAGAGAACCTCCTCATTCCTTACCTCATGAGTCTATCTGATTTCAACATTCTTCTGTGAGACCATGTCGCAAATACTTCAGGTCTCTTCTTTTCCGGTTTTTCCACAGAACATGTTTCACTGTCATATTATGCTGTGGTCCAAACATACATTGGCAGAAATTTCTTCCCCAGATTAAGGTCTACGTTTGATGCAAACAGACTTGTCGTGGCCAGGAATGACCTTTTTGCCAGTGCTAGTCTGCTTTTTATGTCCTCCTTGCTCCGACCGTCATGAGTTTTTTGCTCCCAAGGTAGCAGAATTCCTTAATTTCCTCTACCTCGTGATCACCAATCCTCATGTTTAGTTTCTAACTCTTCTCATTTTGCTATTTCTAATTACTTCTTCTTTCTAAGATTTACTCAGAATCCATATTCTGTACTGATTATACTGTTGATTCCATTCGGAAGATCCTGTAATTCTTCTTCGCTTTCACTGATGATAGCAACGTTACCACCTTATCTTATCATTAATAATCCTTTCAGCTAGAATTTTAATCCCATTCTTGAACCTTTCTTTTATTTCAGTCATAGTTTCTTCCATGTTTGGTTGAACTGTAGGGGTGAAAGACTACATCTCTGTCTTATTTCCTTTTTAATCCCAACACTTTGTATTTCGACTCCTATTCTTATTATTCCCTTCTGCTTCTTGTACATATTGTATATTAAACGTCTTTTCCTGTAGCTTACCTTTATTTCTCTGAGAATTTCGAAAGTCTTGCATCATTTTATGTTATCGAATACTTTATCCTAGTCAAAAAGTGGTACGAACGTGTCTTGATCTTTTTTCAGTCTTGGTCACATTATGAACTGCAGCCTCTCTGGTGCCTTTGAGTTGAGCTGACAAACCATATGGCAACCCGCCTCGCTGCCTTCTGAGTCGCGAATTTGTAAAATTACTTTGAATTCTGGCGTGCTTGGAGTACGATTTGTTTTGCAGTCTGATGGAGCGGTTGCCTGTTTGCAGCTTTGCAGTGTGGTTAGATGTGCCGGGTGATCAAGAAGTCAGTATAAATTTGAAAACTGAATAAATCACGGAATAATGTGGATAGAGAGGTAAAAATTGACACACATGCTTGGAATGACGTGGGGTTTTATTAGAACAAAAAAAAAATACAATAGTTCAAAAAATGTCGGACAGATGGTGCTTCATCTGACCAGAATAGCAATAATTAGCATAACAACGTAAGACAAAGCTAAGATGATGTTCCTTACAGGAAATGCTCAATATGTCCACCATCATTCCTCAACAACAGCTGAAGTAGAGGAATAATGTTGTGAACAGCACTGTAAAGCATGTCCGGAGCTATGATGAGGCATTGGAGTCGGATGCTGTGTTTCAGCATCCCTAGAGATGTCGGTCGTTCACGATACACTTGCGACTTCAGGTAACCCCAAAACCAATAATCGCACGGACTAAGGTCTGGGGACCTGGGAGGCCAAGCATGACGAAAGTGGCGGCAGAGCATTCGACCATCACCAAACGACGCGCGCAAGAGATCTTTCACGCATCTAGCAATGTGTTTTTTGGTTCTAATAAAACCCCATGTCATTCCAAGCATGAGTGTCAATTTTTACCTCTCTATCTACATTATTCCGTGGTTTATTAAGTTTTCAAGTTTATACTGACTTTTTGATCACCTGGTATATTGACGGTGTGCAGTATGAGAACATTCGTAGTGTGGGTTTCCTATCTGTTCACGGAAATCGTGTGGTTCATGCATAAATATTCTCTTGGTTCGCTTTGCGAAACTGAAGGTAGAGTGTTATATTAAAACTCTCACGCTTGGAACTGTTTTTCTCTTGTGGGAAAGCAGAGTATGTTTCGATATTTGGTGCAGAATCTATTGGTTCATCCAAATGGGAGAACATTTAATTCTATTCCATTCCTATAAACGACCCTTAATCAGTGTTTTTGAACTTCCATAGATTTTGCTTTGTTTGATTTTCTCACGAACTGGAACTATGTGTGCCACACATTACATTAGTGTTACACGTGCTACTGTGATTTAACTATCTTTGGAGACAATTATTTGGGTTTTAATTCAAACGTTCCTTCTGATCAATTTTTCCTTGGCAGTCACTTACCCATTTAACCGAGTTCATGCCGGTTTGGGCTATGCAGTCAACACACGAACACTTGATGCGACACATACGCATTGTCCTCAGCAATTGATATTTAATCGATTTCTCATTGATGGTAATATCGAAATAAGATTCAATCGCTGTGAATATTATACTTCGCATTCCTATGCACGATCCTTCATCAGAAAAATTAGGTGTTTTGGATAACGCAGTTGGCAGAGTGGCAGTCCTTCATTCTACATAATGAGTGTGATCATCTGATGCGTTGTAATTCCGAGCTGTTACAACAGACTGGGTCACTTGCCCACAGTGATGCACGCAGCTATCCACTCTGCTATTAGACATCTCTATAAGTGTGGTGGGATGCCCGCCCAGTTGGCCGTGCGGTCTGACGCACGGCTTTCCGGGCGGGAAGGAGCGCCTCTCCCCGACACGAATCCGCCCGGCGGATTTGTGTCGAGGTCCCGTGAGCCAGCCAGCCTGTGGGTGGTTTTTAGGCGGTTTTCCATCTGCCTCGGCGAATGCGGGCTCGTTCCCCTTTTTCCGCCCCAGCTACACTATGTCGGCGATTGTTGCGCAAACAGGTTCTCCACGTACGCGTACACCACCATAACTCTACCACGCAAACATAGGGGTTACACTCGTCTGGTGTTATACGTTCCCTGAGGGGTCCACTGGGGGCCAAACCGCACAGTAACCCTGGGTTCGGTGTGGGGCGGCGGAGGGGTGAAGTTGACTGCGGTAGTCGTCGTGGGGTTGTGGACCACTGTGGCTGAGGCGGGGACGGAGCCTCGCCATCGTTTCTAGGTCCCCGGTTAACATAACATAACATAACATAACGTAGTGGGATGGTCTTATTGCTAAATTGTTGTGCGGAAAATAGCATGTGTTCACTGCGTAGGTAATTTTCTGCAAATTGTTTGCAGTTAGATCAGACTACGAGTTTGATTCATGGGCATAGGGGCAGGTACATGAAAACGGGACACATGGGAAAAGGGGAAGTAAATTGTTTATTATTTCAAAAGTAATTGCTATAAATGTATTTATCTCAGTGTGAGATAAGAAGACCAGTGCCTTCATGGAGAGGCCGGCCTCGGTGGCCGAGCGGTTCTAGGCACTTCAGTCCGGAACCGAGCGACTGCTTCGGTCGCAGGTTCGAATCCTGCCTCGGGCATGGATGTGTGTGATGTCCTTAGGTTAGTTAGGTTTAAGTAGTTCTAAGTTCTAGGGGACGGAAGACCTTAGAAGTTAAGTCCAATAGTGCTCAGAGACATTTTGAACCGTCATGGAGAAATGTTTTCGGTTGCTTGCAAAACCATGATTGTACTCAGGTGTACACCTCTTCATCGAAGTCGAAACAAC
Organism: Schistocerca gregaria; assembly: GCF_023897955.1. Classification (NCBI taxonomy): domain Eukaryota; kingdom Metazoa; phylum Arthropoda; class Insecta; order Orthoptera; family Acrididae; genus Schistocerca; species Schistocerca gregaria. The sequence continues at coordinate 1,026,605,618 of NC_064920.1, forward strand.
ATTGGCAACATGTGAGCCCGCCTGCATGTTGCGAAGGTTGTTTCGAGTATGCTGCAGAAATTTCGCTGGAAAGACTTCACACATCCTCCATAGAGCCACGACCTCTCCCCATACGATTTACATATTATTGGAGTCCTGAAGAAAGACATTTGCGGCTGTCTATTTGCTTTGGATGAAGAAGTGAACTCCTGGATACAATCATCTGCAAACATTTTTCCATGAAGGCACTGACTGTCGTGTTTCATAACGGGATATATTTAATGTTATGGCGATTACTACTAAAATAATTAACAGTTTTTTCTTTCTTTTTCCATCTGTCTGTACGACAAAAAAATCCATTCAGCTCGAATTAATTATCCGAATCGGATGGAAATCGGTAGATGTGATGTACATGTACAGACAAACAAATGATTACAATTTCAGAAAAAATGGGTGATTTATTCAAGGAAAAGTGCTTCCCTAACTGAGCAAATAAATAAAGTCTTGGTCCATTTCTGGCCCTTATGTAAGCAGGGCATCAACAGAGTTCTTGGATGTCCTCCTGAGGAATATCGTGCCAAATTCCGTTCAATTGGAGCGTCATACTGTCAAAATCCAGAACTGGTTGGAGGGCACTGCCCATAATTCTCAGTTAGGGAGTGATCTGACGACCTTCTTAGCCAATATAAGGTTTGTCAAGCATGAAGACAAGCAGTAGAATCTCTCACCGTGTGCGAGTGGACTATCTTGCTGAAATTTAAGTCGAGGATGGCTTGCCATGGAGGGCAACAAAACGGGGAGTAGCTATGGTCACCATTTCCAAGTGCTGTAGGGGTGCCGCGGATGGCAACTAAAGGGGTACTATGGAAAGAAGTGGCACCCTGGACTATCAGTCCTGGCTGCCAGAGTGTATGACGGGCGGCATTCGGATTGGTGTCTCATTGCTTTCTGGGGCGTCTCCAAGACGTCTTTGCTCGTCATCGCAGCTTAGATCGAAGTTGGACTCGTCACTGAACACAATTCTACTTCAGGGGTTGAGGTTTCAGGCATTATGTGTGCGACACTGCTGCAAACGGGTGTGTTGGTGCTCAGAGGTCGTCGGTGCAAGGGACAACTTGAGCTCAGCCCCCTTTCTGTAAGTCACCTATTGGCCCTTGTGGTCACTGAAGTTTCAGCTGCACGAGTGCATCGATGATAGCGATATATCCGGGGCTCTGGGTGGATCTCTGACGGCTGTTCAGTCCTCTGTCACAAAAAAATTGGTTCAAATGGCTCTGAACACAAGGTCATCATGACATCACACACATCCATGCCCGAGGCAGTATTCGAGCCTGCGACCGTAGCGATCGCGCGGTTCCAGACTGAAGGGCCTATAACCGCTTGGCCACACCAGCCGGCCCTCTGTCATGCTTCTCGGTCAAGCACTTCCTCCTTGACGCTGCTTTCAGGCATGGTTCACATATTCCTGACAACATTGTCCTATTCAAATGTCCAGAAAACGCTGATTACTCTAATCGGCTTCTTTGAGCCTTGCACTTCCTGTCTCAATTGCCTACATCAGCGTACATCGTTCACGGTCTCTCTGTGTGGTATAGTTACTGTCAAACTGAGTACACGTAACTTTGTCTGCAAAGATGCCCTGGTGTTGATAAGTGGCCTGTTTACTATCTTTGCCAGATGCGGCGTCATACGTTAACCCATTGGCAACACAAGTTTACCATTTTGCATTTTCCATCGATGCCTGTATGAATATCGATTTTTGACCAATTTGCATAAATCACCTCTTTCGTGGTGCGTCGTTCTTTTTTTCAGATGGTATACTACCCTCTAACTCAGGGCAATACCCAGATTTACTTTCTCATGTAATCCGTTTCCAAAGTAGGAACCTTACATTGTTTGCAACATTAAAGCATAAACAACCGTTGCTGCCCGTACAAGAATGAATGTCAGGCTGTGAGGAAACCAGGAAGAGAGGAAGTGTGGCCTTGAGGCCCGCCATCCGTCACGCCGCTGTCATTCGCAGTGGCCGCGAAGTCGCCACGCCGTCTGGAGGAGTGTGGGCCGTGATTGATGGCCGGCGCCCACGTGTGTTCTGCGGTACCGGCTGGACTGGGGGTTACGGCCTTCCTCACTCCCCACCGATTCTCTCACTGCAGCAGTCCGTGTGGCAAGAGGAGCTGCTGACACTAACAGGTCGAGGGCGCGAGACTTACGTGTCGGACACTTCGACAGCACGCCCTGCGAATTGCGAATACAGCGGGAACATCACTTATTCTCAGATTCACTGTCTCTCTCAGCAGCCTTGATGCTCTATCGTCGGCTATGCGTACTGTAAGAGGCCGATAGCTGGAGGTGTGGGAAGACATTTATCTGTTGGTCAGAATGGCGTGGCTGCTCTCCGCCAACATGTCTCAGGTTCGAACCTCGATAGTGAAGGACAGCAATCAATCAGCAAGACGCTGCCAGCTGGTTTGAATTTTGTTGACAATAGAACTTTCAGCAATTCTCCGTCGCTTTCTTGATCCAAGTAATACTTCTGGCGTGAATCGACGGTCTTGTTGTGTATGATGACATTCATGAGTAGGAGGCACTAAGGAATACAACGTGTATTTTTTAATCTATTCATCACTCTTAGAGTCAATCATCTGAGAACCTAACATAGGTTATATAATTCACATTTTTGTGGAAAGTTAAAAATGTCTGTATTAATTATTCCTAAATCTTAGGAACACACGAAAAAATGACAGTTCTACAAAAGCAATACAACTACTTTCTATCACCACAAAATTACTGCAAACACCATAACCAATTATATCACAAGTAATACTACCGTGAGTACTACACATTTCGTTCTGTTTATGTGCATCTTAACCGTGGATGGATGTTTCCGCCCTTCACCCGTCCTCTCACTACTGTGGTCAGCAGCCACTGTCTGCTGGATTCCTTGGGCTTAGAGCAACACGAAGACGGCCTTCCCATTGGTCAAGCGATTCCATGATTCACTGTAACATCTTAGAGTCCCCATTTCCATGATAACTTATATACAGGGTTCACAATTAGTAGCGTAAACTGACACAGATGAAAGTTCACAACAATAGAAGCGAAAAAAATGCCATTAACCTTGGATCCGCAAACCGGCAGTTTGCGAAATACTTATGACCGTGTAGTTACTCTCTTTACTACTGATTTCATGAATCATGGACCTTGTCGTTGGTGGGGAGGCTTGCGTGCCTCAGCGATACAGATAGCCGTACCGTAGGTACAACCACAACGGAGGGGTATCTGTTGAGAGTCCAGACTAACGTGTGGTTCCTGAAGAGGGACAGCAGCCTTTTCAGTAGTTGCAGGGGCAACAGTCTGGATGATTGACTGATCTGGCCTTGTAACAATATCCAAAACGGCCTTGCTGTGCTGGTACTGCTTTACTGTATGATTAAATGATGATGGCGTCCTCTTGGGTAAAATATTCCGGAGGTAAAATAGTCCCCCATTCGGATCTCCAGGCTGGGACTACTCAAGAGGATGCCGTTATCAGGAGAAAGAAAACTGGCGTTCTACGGATCGGAGCGTGGAATGTCAGATCCCTTAATCGGGCAGGTAGGTTAGAAAATTTAAAAAGGGAAATGGATAGGTTAAAGTTAGATATAGTGGGAATTATTGAAGTTCGGTGGCAGGAGGAACAAGACTTCTGGTCGGGTGACTACAGGGTTATAAACACAAAATCAAATAGGGGTAATGCAGGAGTCGGTTTAATAATGAATAGGAAAATAGGAATGCGGGTAAGCTACTACAAACAGCATACTGAACGCATTATTGTGGCCAAGATAGATACGAAGTCCACACCTACTACAGTAGTACAACTTTATATGCCAACTAGCTCTGCAGATTACCAAGAAATTGAAGAAATGTATGATGAAATAAAAGAAATTATTCAGATAGTGAAGGGAGAAGAAAATTTAATATTCATGGGTGACTGGAATTCAAGTGTAGGAAAAGGGAGAGAACGAAACGTAGTAGGTGAATATGGATTTGGGCTAAGAAATGAAAGAGGAAGCCGCCTAGTAGAATTTTGCACAGAGCACAACTTAATCATAGCTAACACTTGGTTTAAGAATCATGAAAGAAGGTTGTATACGTGGAAGAACCCTGGAGATACTAAAAGGTATCAGATAGATTATATAATGGTAAGACAGAGATTTAGGAACCAGGTTTTAAATTCTATGACATTTCCAGGGGCAGATGTGGACTCTGACCACAATCTATTGGTTGTGAACTTTAGATTAAAACTGAAGAATGTGCAAAAATGTGGGAATTTAAGGAGATGGGACCTGGATAAACTGAAAGAACCAGAGGTTGTACAGAGTTTCATGGAGATCATAAGGGAAAAATTGCCGGAATTGGGGAAAGAAATACAGTAGAAGAAGAATGCGTAGCTTTGAGGGATGAAGTAGTGAAGGCAGCAGAGGATCAAGTAGGTAAAACGACGAGGGCTAGTAGAAATCCTTGGGTAACAGAAGAGATATTGAATTTAATTGATGAAAGGAGAAAATATAAAAATGCAGTAAATGAAGCAGGCAAAAAGGAATGCAAACGTCTCAAAAACAAAGGAAGTGCAAAATGGCTAAGTAGGGATGGCTAGAGGACAAATGTAAGGATGTAGAGGCTTGTCTCACTAGGGGTAAATAGATACTGCCTACAGGAAAATTAAAGAGACCTTTGGAGAAAAGAGAGCCACTTGTATGAATATCAAGAGCTCAGATGGAAACCCAGTTCTAAGCAAAGAAGGGAAAGCAGAAAGGTGGAAGGAGTATATAGAAGGTCTATACAACGGCGATGTTCTTGAGGACAATATTATGGAAATGGAAGAGGATGTGGATGAAGATGAAATGGGAGATACGCTACTGCGTGAAGAGTTTGACAGAGCACTGAAAGACCTGAGTCGAAACAAGGCCCCCGGAGTACACAACATTCCATTGGAACTACTGACGGCCTTGGGAGAGCCAGTCCTGACAAAACTCTACCATCTGGTGAACAAGATGTATGAAACAGGCGAAAATCCGGCAGACTTCAAGAAGAATATAATAATTCCAATCCCAAACAAAGCAGGTGTTGACAGATGTGAACATTACCGAACAATCAGTTTAATAAGCCACGGCTGCAAAATACTAACACGAATTCTTTACAGACGAATGGAAAACTAGTAGAAGCCGACCTCGGGGAAGATCAGTTTGGATTCCATAGAAATGTTGGAACACGTGAGGCAATACTGACCTTACGACTTATCTTAGAAGAAAGATTAAGGAAAGGCAAACCTACGTTTCTATCATTTGTAGACTTAGAGAAAGCTTTTGACAATGTTGACTGGAATACTCTCTTTCAAATTCTAAAGTTGGCAGGGGTAAAATACAGGGAGCGAAAGGCTATTTACAATTTGTACAGAAACCAGATGGCAGTTATAAGAGTGGAGGGACATGAAAGGGAAGCAGTTGTTGGGACTGGAGTAAGACAGGGTTGTAGCCTCTCCCCGATGTTATTCAATCTGTATATTGAGCAAGCAGTAAAGGAAACAAAAGAAAAATTGGGGGTAGGTATTAAAATCCATGGAGAAGAAATAAAAACTTTGAGGTTCGCCGATGACATCGTAATTCTGTCAGAGTCAGCAAAGGACTTAGAAGAGCAGTTGAATGGAATGGATAGTGTCCTGAAAGGAGGATATAAGATGAACATCAACAAGAGCAAAACGAGGATAATGGAATGTAGTCGAATTAAGTCGGGTGCTGCTGAGGGAATTATATTACTAAATGAGACACTTAAAGTAGTAAAGGAGTTTTGCTATTTGGGGAGCAAAATAACTGATGATGGTCGAAGTAGAGACGATATAAAATGTAGACTGGCAATGGCAAGGAAAGCGTTTCTGAAGAAGAGAAATTTGTTAACATCGAGTATAGATTTAAGTATCAGGAAGTCATTTCTGAAAGTATTTGTATGGAGTGTAGCCATGTATGGAAGTGAAACATGGACGATAAATAGTTTGGACAAGAAGAGAATAGAAGCTTTCTAAATGTTTTGCTACAGAAGAACGCTGAATATTAGATGGGTAGGTCACATAACTAACGAGGAAGTATTGAATAGGATTGGGGAGAAGAGAAGTTTGTGGCACAACTTGACCAGAAGAAGGAATCGGTTGGTAGGACAAGTTCTGAGGCATCAAGGGATCACCAATTTAGTATTGGAGGGTGGCGTGGAGGGTAAAAATCGTAGAGGGAGACCAAGAGATGAATACACTAAGCAGATTCAGAAGGATGTAGGTAGCAGTAGGTACTGGGAGATGAAGAAGCTTGCACAGGATAGAGTAGCATGGAGAGCTGCATCAAACCAGTCTCAGGACTGAAGACAACAACAACAATAGCAAAAATGTATTTAGAGTAAAGCTTCAGCATAAATCTTCAGCTTAAATTTGTGTGTTTTTAAATTTATTTAATTTCTGTCAACATGTTCATGTAGTGTCTTATGAACTTAAGTACAATATATTATTGAGTCACCGCCACTCAGCACGCAAGAGATATGATAAAATAAAAGTGCATAGGTGAGATGAACCAGCGTACTGAGAGAGATGGACCATATAAATGATTACACAAAAAGAAAAGAGTCAATTAAAATTTCTGATTTGTAAATAAAAGACATCTTCTCTTGCTGCACTGTATTTTACTTTTGGAGATATATAAACAAAACGGAAATGAACAGACGTTAGTTTTCAACATACACTTCGTTAGACTGGCAACATATACGTAAACAAAGAAAAACCGACTGAAATATACATAATGAACTCAAAATAGTTACGTCTTGAAGTAAGTTTTCGATCGAATATCTAGAATTAGTGACAGAAGGCTGATAGTGCATCACAACAAGGGGAAACAAGATGAAAAGTGGCAAGAAATAAGTTCGGTACCTAATAACATACTTATGTAAGAGTTGTAGTGCGACCTCCAGCATGTGACTAGATGAGAGGAAACGTAGAGCCAGCCCAAAAAGTGAAGAACTGTAAGTAATCACTTATTTATATAAAAAATGAGACTTGTGTGTGTGTGTGAGAGAGAGAGAGAGAGAGAGAGAGAGTATACCTACTTTTTTTGAGGTGGGTATTTTGGTGGTTATTCAGGGCGAATTGTAGAACGTTGAATATTTATGTAATAGCTCTCAGAGAATGGTTGATAGTTTTGGTGGTCAGCTGATTTCAGCTATGGTTTAAATGTTTTGTGGAGAGGTTCATGGACAAGTGACAGGAAATGGGGTGGGGTGGTATTTTTAATATGATATTGGTCCTCTGTTGTAGTGTTACTCTATTATTTTGTCTATTAGTGTAAACAACGAGTCGTTTCACATGTGTACTTCATCACTCAACAAGGTTTTCTTTTCTGCTTTATTTTCTGTGTGTGGTAATTTTTCTTGGTGATTTAGGAGGTATTTTTTACTGTTGATTCTAATTATTTTCATGTCTTTTTCTCTAGTGGTTGATTTGTAATTGTGTTCACTTTCCTGTTCTGCAAATGTGAAGTGGTTTGTCCCATACTTCTTAGCTCTGATGTGTTTATTGTATCAGACACAAATGTTCTGCCTGTTTGTCACATGTATCTGCCATCACAAGTGTTGCACTGTAACTCGTAGATACATGCTTCCTGGTGTATATGTCTGTTATTTGTCAGTATTGGGGGGTATTTTTGGATATAATTGTCTATTGTGTATGCTGTGTTTATTCACTTTTTGAAAATGTTGGTGATCTTATGTGTGAGTTTGTGTTCGTATGTTATTGTGTACCATCTTGTGTTTTCTCTTATATTTTCCTGATTATTCTTTGTGGTTGGTATTGTACTAAGCGTTTGTGTTTGATTCTGCTGTGATGTTGTCAATGATCTTGTGACTTCTGCTTTTATTTAGCTTTTCGTTTTGCTTTTTAGTTCTGTGACTTATTGTTGTACCGTTTGTTTTGGGCTTTGTGTAATATTATGCCCAATTCTTTTTGATAGATCGCTTTGTTGAGGGGCACTGTGTTGAGTCTATATAGCATGTATCGAAGTGCTGCTTCCTTTTGTGAGTGTAGGTAGTTCGAGGATTGGGCTTACAGTAAATTTCAAAACATACACTACTGACCATTAAAATTGCTACACCAAGAAGAAATGCAGATGATAAACTAATATGCATTGGACGAATATATTATACTAGAACTGACATGTGATTACATTTTCACGCAATTTGGGTGCATAGATCCTGAGAAAACAGTACCCAAAACAACTACCTCTGGCCTTAATAACGACCGTGATACTCCTGGGCATTGAGTCAAACTGAGCTTGGATGGCGTGTACAGGTACAGCTGCCAATGCAGCTTTAACACGATACCACAGGCGTATTGTGACGAGCCAGTTGTTCGGCCACCCTTGACCAGACGTTTTCAATTGGTGACAGATCTGGAGAATGTGCTGGCCAGGGCAGCAATGGAACATTTTCTGTATCAAGAAAGGCCCGTACAGGACCTGCAACATGCGGTCGTGCATTAGCCTGCTGAAATGTAGGGTTTCGCAGAGATCGAATGAAGGGTAGAGCCACGGGTCGTAACACATCTGAAATGTAACGTGCACTGTTCAAAGTGCCGTCCATGCGAACAAGAGGTGACCGAGACGTGTAACCAATGGGACCGCATACCACGCTTCCAATGTGCATTCACCGCGATGTCGCCAAACGCGGATGCAACCATCATGATGCTGTAGGCAGAATGTGCATTCATCCGAAAAAAATGAGGTTTTGCCGTTCCTGCACCCACGTTCGTCGTTGAGTACACCATCGCAGGCGCTCCTGTCTGTGATGCAGCGTCATGGGTAACCGCAGCTATGGTCTGCGAGCTGATAGTCCATGCTGCTGAAAACTGTTCGTGCAGATGGTTGTTGTCTTGCAAACGTCCTCATCTGTTGACTCAGGGACCGAGATGTGGCTGCACGATCCGTTACAGCCCTGCGGATGAGATGCCTGTCATCTCGACTGTTAGTGATACGAGGCCGTTGGGATCCAGCACGGCGTTCTGTATTACCCTCCTGAACCCACCGATTCCATATTTCGCTAACAGTCATTGGATCTCGACCAACGCGAGCAACAGTGCCGTTATACGATAAACCGCAATCGCGATAGGCTACACTCAGACCTTTGTCAATGTCGGAAACGTGATGGAACGCATTTCTGCTCCTTACACGAGGCATCACAACAACATTTCTCCAGGCAACGCCAGTCAACTGCTGTTTGTGTATGAGATATCGGTTGGAAACTTTCCTAATGTCAGCACTTTGTACGTGTCTCCACCGGCGCCAACCTTGCGTCAATGCTCTGAAAAGCTAATTATTTGCATATCACAGCATCTTGGTCCTGTTGGCTAAATTTCGGGTCTGTAGCACTTCTTCTTCGTGGTGTAGCAATTTTGATGGCCAATAGTGTATATTTATTGTTTTGCTTCTTGGTTGTTATCTTCTGCTCTTCTATTTGCTTACACAGACATATTGTTCGACAAATAAGTATAATATGAGACTGAGGCCATGTTCAATGGAATTACCACATGTGTCTTGATACTAAATTTGTGCTCCATCTCTCTCAAATTAAAACAAGAGGGTTACCTCTCCCAAATAAGACTGGTCCATCTCTCTCAATTGTGTGGGACAGATGGACCACCCCTATTTCTATTTGTAACTAGCGGACGCCTAGACACTTGTCAAGATCACAGTAAAAAAAACTGCATCAATATTGTGCTAAATCAGCGTTAACACAAAATTTATGTAACTACAGGATAAAACTATTTGTCTTACCAGAACAAAGAATGTCATTTTTCTTCAGAACTAGGAAGAAATCGAAAACACCACTGCTGCAACTTGTTTGTTCACAAAATAGCTTCATCGCGAGTAGCAGGAGCTGCTCTCCAACGGCGCATTTGTGAAATACGCCACTGGTCTGTCTCACCCGGTGGTCCATCTGTCCTAGACTTACCCAAATGTCAGCTTCTCGGTTAAGTCTCAGTCTAATCGCAGTTTCAACCATAACCCATGTTTGGGGAAATTGGCACGTGCCTGAGACAGGAGCGGCTCATTTCGCTGCTGATGTAAGACGATGTGGTCCAAGATGAACAGGGCGATCAAGGCATGTAGCTTGGGTTGCAAGATCGCCTGACCACATTCCGGACGTTTGTGTATTGGTTGATTCCAAAAGTGAAGTTTACAAGAATCCCCTTGATGAAGTTGAAGCACTGGAGTAGAGAACTTTGTGTTGTTTAGATTTAGGAGATGAGTGCAGCATTGCATCCAGATCTGCGAATGATACTTGGAGTACCTCTTTTTAAATATGCGAATGAACGGTAAATTGTAAAATTTAAAGTGCTGAAGCAATATTGTATTTCTTGTTAAGATAATCCTTAGGTAAAATTTGAGCCCAATTAGACAGGGAGTTAATTGAAAAGTTTACGTTTCAGTTACATTTTTAGTAACAAGGACAGTATTGCATACTGAAGCCAGTCGTGACTCAGTCATTACCATACATTTACAGACGGTGTGCTTCGAGACTCATGTTTACTGGAATGTCTTTGGTTCAATGTAGTAGGAAATGAAATTAGGTAGAAATGAAACCATAAATGATTATTTCCTTTTATTAAAAACTTCTCGTACCCAGTGAATACCGAGGAAGTCTCCTGAAACATTCAGCATTACCTGTCAACTGCATGGCTAGAAAGCACCTTTCAGCTCCCTCATCATCATCCTCAACCCTCGCTGGAAATCCCCTGCAGAATAAAACTCTCCTCCGATATTCTCCTCGCTTGACACATCAGTGACTATGTCCTCTACCTACTGTCCGTTAGGGCATCGTACCTTCCTTTCAAGTATTTTGAACTCAGAAAAGTGTTCTTTTTGTATTGCCATGCTATAATTTCAACCATTTCTGTTCAAATATCACCATGTTCTATTGTCTTTCTTATTTCATGACTTGCCTTGTTTCCAGAATGTAGTTCTTTTAATTATTCTGTGTTATAGATTCATTGTTTCAACAATACACTCATTCAAATAAGTCTCCGTATCTTCGTACAACGTTCTTTTATTTACTGTTCTGTTGAAATGGCTCTGAGCACTATGGGACTTCACATCTGAGGTCATCAGTCACCTAGAACTTAGAACTACTTAAACCTAACTAACCTAAAGACATCATACACATCCATGCCCGAGGCAGGATTCGAACCTGCGACCGTAGCGGTCGTGCGGTTCCAGACTATATCGCCTAGAACCGCTCGCCCACCCTGGCCGCCTTACTGTTCTGTCTGCCAGCTTATCTATTACTGCTTTCAGCTGTCTCCCTAAACAGATTCCTTTGTACCCTATAACATTTTACAATTTAGCTTATTCTGTCGTATTTCTGTAACTCCTGAAACTCTTGCTTTCCCTTTAATACCTGCCTTGACCCACTTATGATTTATTTTTAAATTTTCTTTCTTGTAGCATGAAATACTTCTTATTTTACACGTTCAGTCTAATATCAATCAAATAATTATTGCTTCAAGGCGATTTGCCGTACTTTTCTTCTCAGGAAGATCCATTGACATATTTGGCAATTAGACAACAAAGGCAAAATTATCTGCTTATTTTTACGGCTGTCGCTTTTTTTATCGCTCTGTTCTAAAACAGTCATGAGTTGAGAAATGGAAAGACGTTCCCGACTCTCAAACGCATCAACGTGCTTTGGTCAACTTTCCACAAGTACTGTTAAGCAGTCTCGCGATATAGAACGAGTAACGCACTGAGTGATAAATCGAATCGCAACCTTACATTTTAAGGCACCGCTCGAATCTTATGTCATGCAAGCTGTTACTGTAAGTAGTCCTAGTAATACAGTATGAGATAAGATCTTGTCAGTTAATGTCGATCGCTGGAAGAGTGCTTCGTCAGCTTCAGTTTCATCAATGAACTTGACATTGATAAACTCGAAAACGCAAAGTTTTTCATTCGCAGTTGTCTTCGTGGTATTTGATGGACTTACTATATGTAATGAAAAGTATCCGGACACCCCCAAAATCATACGTTTTTCATATTAGGTGCTTTGTGCTGCCACCTACTGCCAATTAATCCATAGCAGCGACCTCAGTAGTCTTTAGACATCGTGAGAGAGCAGAATGGGGCGCTCCACGGAATTCACGGACTTAGAATGTGGTCAGGTGATCGAGTGTCACTTGTTTCATAAGTCTGTTGGCGAGATTTCCACACTTCTTAACATCCCTAGGTCCACTGTTTCCGATATGACAGTGAAGTGGAAACGTGAAGGAACACGTACAGCACAAAAGCGTACCGGTCGAACTCGTCTGTTCACTGACAGAGACCGCCGACAGTTGAAGGGGGCCGTAATGTGTAATACGCAGACACCTATCCACACCAGCACGCAGGAAATCGCAACTGCATCAAGATCCATTGCAAGTACTATGACAATTAGCCGAGAGGTGAGAAAACTTGGATTTCATGGTAGAGCGGCTGCTCATAAGCCACACATCACGCCGGTAAATGCCAACCGACACCTCGCTTGATGTAAGGAGCATAAACATTGGACGATTGAGGTGAGAAAACTTGGATTTCATAGTCGAGCGGCTGCTCGTAAGCCACACATCACGCCGGTAAATGCCAACCGACGCCTCGCTTGATGTAAGGAGCATAAACATTGGACGATTGAACATTGTAAAAAAGTTGTGTGGAGTGAATAATTACGATACACAGTGTGGTGATCCGATGGCAGGGTGTGGGTATGGCGCGCTGAACGTCGACTACCGTCATGTGTTGCGCCAACAGTAAAATTAGGAGACGGTGGTGTTATGGTGTGGTCGTGTTTTTCATGGAGGGGGTTTGAACCCCTTGTTGTTTTGCGTGTCACTATCACAGCACAGGCCTACATTGATGATTTAAGCACCTTTTTGCTTCCCACTGTTGAAGAGCAATTCGGGGAAGGCGATTGCATCTTTCAAGACGACCGAGCCCCTTTTCATAATGCACGGCCTGTGGCGGAGTGGTTACATACAATAACATCCCAGTTATGGACTGGCCTGCACAGAGTCCTGACCTGAATCCTATGGAACACCTTTGGGATGTTGTAGAACGCCGACTTCGTACCAGGCCTCACCGAGCAGCATCGATACTCCTCAGTGCAGCACTCCGTGAAGAATGGGTTGTCATTCTCCAAGAAAACTTCCAGTATCAGCACCTGAGAGAGTGGAAGTTGTCATCAATGCTAAGGGTGGGTCAACACCATATTGAATTCCAGCTTTACCGATGGAGGGTAAGTCGTTTTCAGCCAGGTTCAAAAATGGCTCTGAGCACTACGGGACTCAACTGCTGTGGTCATCAGTCCCCTAGAACTTAGAACTACTTAAACCTAACTAACCTAAGGACATCACACACATCCATGCCCGAGGCGGGATTCGAACCTGCGACCGTAGCAGTCGCACGGTTCCAGACTGCGCGCCTAGAACCGCGAGACTACCGCGGCCGGCTTCAGCCAGGTGTCCGGATACTTTTGATTACATAGTTTATATTTTACCGTCTTCGTATCTAGTGGATTATTATCAGAACCTCTTTAATGTTGTTGGTCTATCAATCCTCACTTGCTATGAAAATCGCAATAACGATTTTAAAGCTAGAACCGTATGTGTGTAACTGCATAACGGCAAAGTTTTGCCAGGAGCGTTTCGCCCTAGTTTATTACGGCATCATCAGTGACCTGTGAAATACATACACATTTTCAGCCGTATGCGGTACTTTCTACCTACGTATTCATTTACTGTGCCGGCCGGAGTGGCCGAGCGGTTCCAGGCGCTGCAGTCTGGAATCGCGCGACCGCTACGGTCGCAGGTTCGAATCCTGCCTCGGGCATGGATGTGTGTGATGTCATTAGGTTAGTTGGGTCTAAGTAGTTCTAATTCTAGGGGACTGATGACCCCAGCAGTTAAGTCCCATAGTGCTCAGAGCTATATGAACCATCACTTACTGTACGTATGAGCTACAAACATGTGGTCGCCATTTACATCTGAAGTTGGCAATGTTAGTGGTACAGGGAGGTCGGATCCTCTTCTGGTACACTCCTTAGTGGTTACATGCATGAACAGAGCTTCACCAACTGAGCTCAAGAAAACAATTTTGAGCTTCGCCAGCGGCCCTTGAACATAAGTTATCAAAATATGTAGAGTTTCATGTCGTAGGGATGGAGTGCCTGCACTTTTCTCAACACGGACTGTTCAGTCACATCACCGCGATGACTGAGCAACGCGTGAACATGCTGGATCCCTTTTTGATTATAACATTTTACCAAAATACATATATTTAGCACATCTTATTTCAACAGTATGGGGTCCTCTTGTACATGACCTGTAATAGCAACAGCGAAACACTGACACAATTTCAAGTAGTGCTAACATCACTCACGTTTCGAGATCTTTAAACAGCGACTTCGTCTTATGTGAACTTCTGAAAAACGTCGTGTTACATGCTGCACATAGAACGCCTGCTCAGCGCGATATAGACTGGACAGGAAATGGCCAACATCATTGGCGACATATTGCGCAATGCTACACGATACCTCCAGAAATGCCTTACTGAAAATGAGCGCCAAAACAGACGACATTTAACCTACGTAATTTTTCAGAAATGGTGCCTAGTGCAACATCCATGCCTGGAGATATTTTTTTAACTCTAGATAAAAGTTTATGTTCATTCATTTTGCTTATTCTTTTGAAGTTTCTCGTGTTCATTCAGAACATTATGTCTCTAAAAATGTGCTGCGATTATACAGGATGGTCAGAAACAGTCTGAGAAGCTAGTAAGTGTGCTGCAGGGTAGGTTGTGCAAGGAAACAACTTGTAAGAAAAAAAAATTCCATAGGTTGCACCGTTTCCGAGTTAATTAACATTGGAGTTAGTCGCTCAGTCAGTTGTGCGTGCAGTTTCAAGCGGCCCTCTAGATGCAGTATGAAGTAGTTGGTAGCGTACGTGATTGCCCAGCCTTTAGCTCCGGTACGATCCTTACTATCATATTACGTCCAAGCCTCGTATCGCTCTCTTGTCCGGTTTTAGGAAACCAAGCGAAATACATGTTTGGAGATACCGCCTCTGGCGGGCCTCTTGAATTTGCATGCACAGCTGCCTGACTGGCTAACGTCAATGCTAATCAACTCGGAAATGGCGCAACGTATCGAATGTTTTTCTTAACAATTCTTTCCCAGCACAACCTACTCTGCAACACCCTTACAAGCTTTTCAGACTATTTATGACGATCCTGTGTAATATGATTAAATAAGGGCACGTCCTGAGAGACTATCTGTAGTGGACAACCACACGAAAGACTTACAATTGCAGTCGGAGCTACAAATTAGTGATTCAGACCACTTGCAGGTGTCCGAAAGCCTTCGGTCCAAGAGACTTTGGCACAGAGCGGATTGTGATGGACGGAGGCTCTTTGAGTATCAACAAATGCGACATTATAAGTCGTTTACATTCTACTGCCGTTAGCGAATGCAAAATGAGACTCACCAATGAATGTAGACGTCAGAGAGGTGTGCTTCCAGTAAAGATGAATAAACAGTCTGTGGCATTGCTGTCAGTGCCTATCATGACTGGGACACAGAACAGCAACAAAGAGCTGTCTGGTTAGATGCTTCATGGTTCCTCTTACAGTTACGATAGGATACATCGCGTTCCAAGAACAGTCCGTCCAACTGATACTGCCACAGAGGAAGTAAGTGGTCTTGTGGTTGTAAACGGAAAGCTCTGTTGATGCTGTGGACAACGTCAATATTATTCCCATTACTTCGTGGCTGAGGTCTTCCCAACCGATGGGCCATGTTACTGCCTCAAAACTCTCAGTACCCGACAGATGATATTGAATTGGTGATTAGTGTCATTTGATGATTTGATGAACCGGATCTTAAATGTCTCCCGTTAGAAAACACATAGAATGTCTTCAAAATCTAGCGTAGAGTCCATTAACAAGCTGCAGCAGTAGTATGGGAGACACGTGAACATCTCTCACTTCGTACCTTCCACCTTGAGGAAAATGGGGAGGGGGTGGGAGAGGGGGGGTGTATTCCGGCTTCCCGCACGAAGCTATCTGAGCCGGCTCACACGAACTGAGCAACTTTTACCTGCTCAGCACACGAACTGAGCAACTTGCCCCAAACGGTGTTGACCGCCAATACATGAACTGAGCAACAAACTAACTGAGCAACTTTCAATGGCGTACCTGAGGTTCCTTTGCAATACTTTTATTCAGGAAATTTATTGAACTTATGGACACAAGTACACATGCTGCAAATATCTGTATTCAGTAAATTTATTTAATATATAGAAAAACAATTAAATTTTGTAGGAAACACACATTAAAAGTGCAAAGAGTCAATTTCGCCATTTCTCAAAGGCATAATTTTCTATCGATGAATATTTGTCTATCTTTGGTCCTCTTGTCCGTTTTTAGTAAGAAACCACAGCCAACACTATTCAGGCGAATGTAAGTATCTGTTTCCACTCTTCTCAAAGAAGAGAAATGAGTAATGTTAGGCTGAGTTGATTCAGAAAGTGAATTAAAACCAGAATGAAAGCTCTCGCATGCGTTCGTCATTCTCCAAAGTGCAGAGGACGAGAAAGATGCATTTTCCTCGTCAATATAATTTTCCAACAGATAGTCGGAGAACTGCGTCAGTAATGAATCTTCTGGCATGATACTCATAAGATCACAAAACGCATTTCCTACCTCTTCATGTTTTACGTACGTCAAAGAGAAGCAGTAGTGAAGCCATTTCCCTTTTTCCCACTCTTTATCCTTGTAAACTGTGCAAAGTCCAAGTGTCATTTTACGGCACCTGTTGAAGAAAGAAAAAAAAAAAAGATTTCAGTACCTAAATTTTCAATACAAATGAGGGGAAAAAAATTCGCACAACTGGTTCGTCAGTAATTAGCACCAATCAATGCCTTTTCCAGTATGCACCTTTAACTCATTCACATAATTTCGTGAGAAAAGAAGTTTTACAGAAATAGTGATGAAAGATAAGTACGTGATGCCATCCATAAATACTAGCAAATTTCTCGTAATATTTTCTAATCAGTACATTACAGCATTTACTGACGCAGGCAATCAGTATTGGAAAACAGATACAGAACTAATGGCTTTTACTAGTTTCATGTAAGTAAAGTCTAATGTAAACCGAATATTATACAGTATTTTTTAATAATATAAACGGTCGAGTTTTTCGGTGGTGGACAGTTAACAAAGATATAAACTCAATCATCCAGTATTCTGCGATTTGGCAAATAGCCTTACAAAATCATTCAATAACACATTGTAGACAACTATGTGTAGACCTTAACGTCTGACAAGAATCTGTGGTCTTTTCAGGAAGAAAAACAGTCAACACTGCAGAGTCATACACGAAACTATACTGTGTTAGTATAAGGTAAAAAAAGATGGAACAAAGAAATGAAATTTACCAAGCTTGGGACAGATGAAACCGGCCAACTACACTCCTGGAAATGGAAAAAAGAACACATTGACACCGGTATGTCAGACCCACCATACTTGCTCTGGACACTGCGAGAGGGCTGTACAAGCAATGTTCACACGCACGGCACAGCGGACACACCAGGAACCGCGGTGTTGGCCGTCGAATGGCGCTAGCTGCGCAGCATTTGTGCACCGCCGCCGTCAGTGTCAACCAGTTTGCCGTGGCATAGGAAGCTCCATCGTAGTCTTTAACACTGGTAGCATGCCGCGACAGCGTGGACGTGAACCGTATGTGCAGTTGACGGACTTTGAGCGAGGGCGTATAGTGGGCATGCGGGAGGCCGGGTGGACGTACCGCCGAATTGCTCAACACGTGGGGCGTGAGGTCTCCACAGTACATCGATGTTATCGCCAGTGGTCGGCGGAAGGTGCACGTGCCCGTCGACCTGGGACCGGACCGCAGCGACGCACGGATGCACGCCAAGACCGTAGGATCCTACGCAGTGCCGTAGGGGACCGCACCGCCACTTCCCAGCAAATTAGGGACACTGTTGCTCCTGGGGTATCGGCGAGGACCATTCGCAACCGTCTCCATGAAGCTGGGCTACGGTCCCGCATACCGTTAGGCCGTCTTCCGCTCACGCCCCAACATCGTGCAGCCCGCCTCCAGTGGTGTCGCGACAGGCGTGAATGGAGGGACGAATGGAGACGTGTCGTCTTCAGCGATGAGAGTCGCTTCTGCCTTGATGCCAATGATGGTCGTATGCGTGTTTGGCGCTGTGCAGATGAGCGCCACAATCAGGACTGCATACGACCGAGGCACACAGGGCCAACACCCGGCATCATGGTGTGGGGAGCGATCTTCTACACTGGCCGTACAGCTCTGGTGATCGTCGAGGGGACACTGAATAATGCACGGTACATCCAAACCGTCATCGAACCCATCGTTCTACCATTCCTAGACCGGCAAGGTAACTTGCTGTTCCAACAGAACAATGCACGTCCGCATGTATCCCGTGCCACCCAACGTGCTCTAGAAGGTGTAAGTCAACTACCCTGGCCAGCAAGATCTCCGGATCTGCCCTCCATTGAGCATGTTTGGGACTGGATGAAGCGTCGTTTCACGCGGTCTGCACGTCCAGCACGAACGCTGGTCCAACTGAGGCGCCAGGTGGAAATGGCATGGCAAGCCGTTCCACAGGACTACATCCAGCATCTCTACGATCGTCTCCATGGGAGAATAGCAGCCTGAATTGCTGCGAAAGGTGGATATACACTGTACTAGTGCCGACATTGTGCATGCTCTGTTGCCTGTGTCTATGTGCCTGTGGTTCTGTCAGTGTGATCATGTGATGTATCTGACCCCAGGAATGTGTCAATAAAGTTTCTCCTTCCTGGGACAATGGATTCACGGTGTTCTTATTTCAATTTCCAGGAGTGTATTTCACTCTCGGGAAAGACTGAATTAACAGCTCCGTGGATTGCTGCCTCAAAATCAACCACGAATGGTTTTGGTTCGAAGCACAGTTCTTTGTTTAGACATACCTGTTTAACACAATCCAAAGTACTGACGTACGTTGCCGTCTTTCTGTCTTTCAGAAGACAGAAAACCAGCGGAATGTACATCCCACAGCTGTACCCGTGAATCGTAAATAATTGCAAGAAAAATTTTGGAGCATAATCAAATGTGCCATCCATCAGAGCTATGTCCTTTTCACATAAAAAACGAAGATTTGACTACGCTGAAAAAATTATCAAACCTGAGTCAGGATCATTTTTCAATACAAATTCCTCATCTTTTGTTGTCTGCGTGTTACTAGAATTGACCGCCAAGTGTACCTCCTCTGTTGATTTTGGCAATTTCGGATGGCACTTAAGCCTTATACTGACAATATTGTTTCTTATGTATGTTACATATCGATAAATCAAGATGTTGCCGCTGTTCCACCTCCTTATTAATGAGTTTGCCATATCACATGCAGCTTTCGATTTCATTGAATTCGACACTGATTTTCTTCCTAAGTCTTGCACCAAATATGGATGATGACTATGATTACCGTCGCCGGGCGTGGTGGCCGTGCGGTTCTAGGCTCTTCAGTCCGGAACCGCGTGACTGCTACGGTCGCAGGTTCGAATCCTGCCTCGGGCATGGATGTGTGTGATGTCAGGTTAGTCAGGTTTAAGTAGTTCTAAGATCTAGGGAACTGATGACCTAAGATGTTAAGTCCCAAAGTGCTCAGAGCCATTTGAACCATTTTTATGATTTCTGTCGTACCTCGACAGAACATGATCAATCCCTAATGTAAAAATTTTTGCATTGAAGTTATTCTCAGAGTATCTCCAGCCCTGCTCGCCACTTGATTTCACCTCCCTATAGCGTCTAAAGGTGAAATTTTTGTAAACAAGGAGTATCTGACCCTTTTCACTAAACATTGTCTTCACACTGCCCTCCGTATTCAGTATAACTCTCCTAAGCGTTTAACAAAACTTTATGCTGAAACTCGTCATTACGTGCTCATCACGGGCGGACACAAACAAAGCAGCAGAAACAAGCGTACTGGATCTGGGGAAGCGCTGCCGGTCGCATCTTTTAGGTGGGAAGCCCCAGGTCTGCGCTCTTCTACGTAAAGGAAAGTTGCTCAGTTCGTGTACGGGGATCTGGACCCACTCTATGTTGCTCAGTTCGAGTCCGGCCCGTTGAGACAGGGTGGTACGCTGTGACGTCACTGAGGAGACAAGGCGGCATAACGGACCTCATCATGAACTGCATTATCCGAGTAGTATTGATCTCATGAAATGCTGCCGTTTGTATTGTGAGTGCTGCCTTTCTAGAAAAATCTGAACTGCCGGTGAAAGAAATATGGGCGACGGCAGCGTGCCTCTGCTCGTTTCAACAACACTGCACACTATAGTCGGGATGCTGTGTACTGAAGCTACCCCTTGAATTTTATTATTCAGCGCTGGTTGCCATCTCGGTACAAACAAGCGGGTAAAATAAATATTAGTAATGCAAAGATGTGCACACGACATTTCTTCTCTTTGCTCATGTGAGATGTGAAAAGCAAATATGTTAAGGAAGCGTTAATATTTTCCTAAGTTGAGTATCTCACCCTCTTTTTGTCGTTACTGACATATGCTCTTGAATACTAAATGTGGCATTTTTGTACTTCATATTAGTAGCATATTACCTCACCTATTAGTGTCACTCAAGTATACGAGACCTGTGTGAAAATAATACCTCGAAGAAATTACGACCGTTATCTTCGTAAAAAGAGAAAACTCGACCAGGTAATTAGTACTGAACCTGTTTCGTATTCAATCAAAGTAGTAGGGACGTAGTAAAACGAGGGCTATTGGTGACATTAAAGTTAAGGCTGAAAGACATGCCGTGCCTTACAGAAGTCTATAAAATGAGACGTAAGACTGAAAGAAACGACGCGCAGGCTACTTTGTCAGGACAGATTCGATACCTATTAAGAGGGTGGAAACGTGTAATTTGGCGTACAGTGTACTGCCTTTTTTAAATTTTAGTGACGGTATTGATATATGGCTGGCGTCTGTCCACATCACTGTAGCCACAGAAACAATGGAAAAGCGTTCACATTTCTGCGAGTGTTGTAAAGCACATCCTACTATTTAGGTTGTATGTTGTGGTTGTCCGGCGCCTCTGAATTTATTTTATCTTTCCTTGGTGTAGTGTAAGAATTGCAGACAGCATATATTCTGCAGAGTCTTTCTATCCCTGGAGTAAGAAGGGACATGCTCGATAGAGCTTTTTTTCGGCATATACTGGTTGTTCTGAAGTTTGTATTGGAGTCAGCATTTAACTTCATGGCACTATCAGATCTTTGCAAAGCTTTTTAAGATCGATGTAATTCATTTACCTCTTGTCGCGTGTTTCTACCGCCGCCTGTCTCAGGGGTAGCCCTCAGGAACTGCACATCTATATTCTGGGATTCCCATATTGTTGTTAATAAATTTCATCAAACTTATTCGTTTTTTCACCTTCTCCCACTTGCTACCTATTGTAAAACTAGAATCCACCTCCAGGCTTCTCAGTTAGTGTTTCTGGTAGAGAACTTGTATTCTGAGACTTGTCTATAGTAAAACTTTGTCCAGCGTGATAGCTTGTGGCAGCGCTATAAATCGCCTTCCAGGAACTAATCTGCAAAACGGTTGTTTGGACTGACAAAGTGACGTCAATGGTTGCGCGTCATCTCTACTCCCATGTGATTCATGGAACCCATCTCGATTGATCACACCCATATTTAGCGACTTCGTAACCGCGTGCGACCTAGTGCTGCGATGTTCGCTGTATTCGTATCTAGCGTCATTAACTGAGTCTTGAGCTGTTTTTATTCGGCGCCGTACCGTTTGGCTTACCAGTATAGGATGAAGTCTGTGTGAGACACTCCAAATACGTATTATGCTGTACTATTCTTTCAGGCGATTTCCAAAAAGTTCAGCATTAAGGTCGATAGGCATTATATGGCGGAAAGTATGTGAAACGCATGTTTTTCCAACCGTAGTGAAGTACACAAAATATATCAGGAGTTCCTTTAAGGATTTTGTGGTGAAACCTTAAACTAAAACAAATGTCCACATAAACATACATGAATAATTCTTTCCTGTTGAGTTAACTACTGCACGTTTATTGCAAATGAATTAGCAGATGAACTGCGCCAAATGAAATTTATAGTCAGCAATTAAATGCAGCTTGTTAATCAAGCAATAATATCTGTATTGATACAGTTTACGGCTTGGACGCCGCTTCGGCGACTTGCGTGTATTGAAAACCAACGCCACTCGGATTTCCCCACATGGTCACCCATCAAAGTTGTAGCCAGGTCCAACGTTGCTTAACTTCAGTGATGGGGGGGGGGGGGAGGGGGGGGAGGGGGGGCGGAACGCGTGTTACCAACGTGGCACGGCCTTTTGCATACGCCTAAGGGATGGCAACATATTACTATGGAAACGTATTAATTTCATATTTGTGTACCGTTCAGGTTACTTTAGGTTGAATATAGGAATAACGTAGCAGCAAAGTAACAGGGTGTTAAGCTTTTTGCTTAACCATGACAAGCAAGTTGATATTTGTATTCAGTCATACGAATGGTAATATACGAGATGGTGAACGGGGGTATGAAGACGCTTTTATTGATTCAAAGTGGTGGCTTTAAACGTTCAGAATGTAAAGTGGTACATTTCACAAAACGAAGGTATGTGGTTTCATATTGCTTAAATATGTGTGGATCCCGTACAAAACAGGAGAAGTGTTGTTAGACACACACAAGTAAGGAGGGGAGCACGAATGGTCACAGGTTATTCTGACCCTCAGGAAATCATCACGAAATTGCTGAAACGTGTGAACTGACAGGCGCTTAAAGATAATCGTTAACTACACCAGGATATGTTTTTAAAGCGCGCCAATAATGTAGCAAAAAGAAGCAATAAAGCCAAGCTGCCTGAAAGATAAGAACTCTGAGGCGAACCGATATTTGAACCCGCATCGTTCCATTTCGCACTCGTTTTCTAGAGGGCAAGATTCGAGCAGACAGAAGACCGTCAATGGAGTTTGGAAGGAGGCAGAAAGTTCTGGCAAATTAAACTTTTGAGATGAGCTCAGTTAGCTCGTAAAAAAGTGCCGTGTAATTGTCCCACTTCTAATTTGTCAGGAAGTCTTAGAATCTACTGCGGAGTGAAAGAGATATTCTGAAAATATTGCAAAGGACTTGGAAGACCAGTTGAATCGAATGAAAAGTTTTGCTGAAAGACATCATTCCATCGGTCTGTATTTTAAATAAATATTAATATGCAATCCGTTATAAAAGTGGTTATAAGATTAACATCAACAAAAAGGAAGAAGGGTAAAATGGACGTACACTTTCGGGTAAATGAAATAACTAAAGATACGTGCTAATAGTGTCCCTGTTGTCTGTGGAGATGCATTGGTTCCGAAGAACAAATTAAAGCCATATATTTATAAGCGAATCGTTATTGTGTAATTACTTCTAAGCAACTACTTCTACGCAATAACAATCGAAAGAATTTTGACAAATCATCAAAACTGAAATTCTAGATAATGAAGATAAATATTTTTGGTTTGGACTGCAATGCTTATAGAAAACTATCGCCAGCTCACGTTGTGAGCGAACAATATTGTATAGTTTTTAACAAATTTAGAAAAGTATTTACGTAATAATTAATGCAAGAGAATCAGTCGGGAACGAACACAGTAACACTTAGTCCAGCTCAGATTCAAAATCGCAGTCATCAACGTGAAATAAATCTACTTGTGAAATCAGTAAGGCAAATTGCTCTAAGCACTCGACTGCTAATTGTTTGGCCCTCGTTTTGCGTAATAAACACCTTCACACAACCTACCATAATGCCTACCGTTAATATTTCTACTAGTGTAATTGATCTTACAAATATTTGCTTTTAAGCAGAATATTCATTAGTAGCGTGTAACTGTCATTAAATAACTACTGAATAACTTTTGATTAACACTGTTACGTATTTTGGAAATGAGTGCAGAAATTACTGACCACACGAAAAAATGAAACATTCTGATCTCCAATAGTCTTTAAAAACTCACTGAAATTACTTTTTCACAATCACTGAATATTAATACTGGTTTTGTAAATGAAGATTTCGCTGAGAAACGAAATCAATTATGTTTAACTGTGAGTCTCAACTACTGTTTTGAGTTTTGATAAATTTCACTTTTTCGAACAAAATATCGAAAATAAATTAGCTCAGACACTGTAGTCTTTTTATCATCAAAAGTGACGCTCGATTTTAATTAATAATTACAGTACAGGACCCTAACTGGCAACTGTTCAGGCTTAAGCGCTGGTAACACTGCGTTAACGCTAAGTTGATCATTACTTACAAAATGAAACTATTATGTTGGCTAGGCTGGATATACTTATAAATATTAGAGCTGGTCTGGTCTTACTCCAGTGAGTGGCTGCTGGTTCTGCGTCAGGTAATAATCACCGACAATGAATCGCAACGGGCTCTCCCTAGCCTCGCTTTGAAATAAACAGTTTTGGGACCACAGTGTTCTTCTTTCATATTAATTCCTCTTGATGTTTTTGCACTGTGCCAAGTTAACAATGTAATTATGTCTCGCCATAACATACAATTCTTCCAGTTTGCTTAAAAATTACTCCATTACTAAAAATCACAACATAATGCTGCGTAAATTTCTTACTCGGTATGGAATTATTCCCTTAACTACAAGCCTACAAACGACATCTATTAGATATTAAAATAAAAGATTTTTCAAAAGAACTTGCAAACCAAGCATGGGAACAAATGTATAAGGAAACCAATGTGAATATGAAATTCTCTAAATTTTTCACATTATTTAAACTGAACTTTGAAAAGGCATTTCCAAAAGTAGGCATGTATGTGTCAACATCTCACAAAAACAGATGAATAACAGCAGTTATTAAGAAGTCCTCACAAACAATTAAATACCTCAGTTCCATGAAAAAAAGTCGCAATGATCCAGAATTATTAAATTTCTGTCATAGATACAAAAAGATCTATGGGGAGTTGTTGATTGCTACAGAAAAGTCATTTAATGACAAAATACTATATAATGCATGAAACAAAAGCAAAGCAGTCTGGGATATCATAAAAAAGGAAACGGGAGGGGCAGACAAACGCAGAATAGCATACTGCTAAGGGAGGAGGATAAGATAATAAATGATCCACAACACTTAGCAAACGATATAAACGAGCATTTTTCAAGTATTGTAGAAAAGTTACAGCAAAAATTTTCCAAAACAAATATAACACCTGTAAATAATGTTGCACTAAATACAATGATGTTACTTCCAATCACAGAGAATGAAGTCGATAAAACTGTTCAAAAACTAAAAAATAGAAAGATGAAGTGCCAATGTGTGTACCGAAACACTGCATAGAGATAATGTAAGGTCCCTCAATAAATATAATGAATGAATCCTTCACATCAGGAACATTTCCAGAGCAGTTAAAACAGACAAGAGTTGTACTTTTAATTAAGAAAGGTAATGCCGTAGACATAGAAAATTACTGGCCCATTCCCCTGCTGTCGCCATTCTCAAAAATAATAGAAGCAATTGTGAAAGACAGATTATTGTATTACGCGAATAAATACAATCATTTGGTCGAATCACAATTTGGTTTCGGATGTGGCAAAAATACGGAGTCAGTCATAGTAGCATTCACAAAAGTTGTGCTGGATGCTCTTGACAAGGATGAATGTGTTACAGGCATATTTTTGGATCTTTCTAAGGCCTAGGAATTAGGAATAAAAGTGGTAGCTAATGACTAGTTTCGATCATATTTAGGAGATAGGACACGAAGAGTAGAGATAACACGTACTTCAAATAGATCATAACATTTAGTAAAGCATTTATCAGAATCAAAATACATTAATATGGGGGGTCCACAAGGTAGCATATTAGGACCAATACTATTCCTGATAAACGTCGATGACTTCTCCAGTAGCGTTACTCATGGTGCGAAAAATCTCTTCGCTGATGACAGAAATATTATAGTCACTGAGAAAACAAGAGAACTCCATGCAGAGAAAGCAAATGAAACTCTCAAGTAATTTTAAGATTGGTCAATAAGCAATAAAGTGATATGGAACATAAAGACAGCTAATATCATGAATTTCAGTTTGAAAAGGGAAAAATGACAAATTTTAATTAAATGTAGATGACACCCCTATACACTATGTAACAAATGCAACATTTCTAAGAGTGAATATTGATTCTTTGTTGAACTGGTGTGAACGCACAAAGATAATTGCAAACAGAATGTCATCCCCATGTTATGCCCTTGGAATCCTATCACCTGTGTGTAACATTCAGTGTCTTGTAGTTACATACTATTCATATGTACACTGAGTTTGTAGCTATGGAATTCTTTTTTGGGGAACAAACGTGTAAAATATGAACACAATTTTCAAATTCCAGAAAAGAGCCGTAAAAATAATAACCATAAGTACTAGTCAAACTCATTGTAAAGATCTGTTCAAAATACTGAGGATTTTAACTGCTCCATGTGAATACATTCACCAGTCAGTTGTACAAATCAAAAATAACATCGGTAATTACTGCAAAAACAGCTCTGTCTATGACCATGCAACAAGAGATAGACTCAACTTACATTTACCAAGAAAAATTAACCTAAAACTCAAAACAGCAAGCCGGCCACGGTGGCCGAGCGGTTCTAGGCGCTACAGTCTGGAACCGTGCGACCGCTGCGGTCGCAGGTTAAAATCCTGCTTCGGGCATGGATGTGTGTGATGTCCTGAGGTTAGTTAGGTTTAAGTAGTTCTAAGTTCTAGGGGACTTATGACCTAAGAAGTTAAGTCCCATAGTGCTCAGAGCCATTTTTTGAATCAAAACAGCATATTCTATCAGTGAATAAAACTGTACAATAAATTACCAAAAGAGATTAAAGAAATTGCAAAAATACACTTATTTAAAAGGCAGCTAAAAATACCTATTACGCAATACATTTTATACATTCAAGTATTATTTAGATAAAACAGAGTAGGGGTTCAGTAAGAAAAAGGTTGTACAAATAAATAGTAGTAATGATTATAAAATATCCAACATTCCACATAACACCTTCAGATTATGTTTTTTCCTTATTATTTTTCTTTCTAGAAAAACTTAATCCCAAAGTCCATAACACAGTACTAACACCACTTCGTCTTTCTGAGCTCACCATTTCAGACATAATACTGGGATACTGACTCAGTTTTCAGGATAGCAAATGGGATGTTGAGGTACAGAAAACGGACCAGAGATCACCAGTGTGTGTGTGTGTGTGTGCGTGTGTGTGTGTGTGTGTGTGTGTGTGTAGTGAGTGAAGTGATATGGAGCAATGTTTGTAGAATGTGTGGCATTACATTATTTAATAAGTTACTTGTAAAAAAAGAAAGTAAATCTAATGATTGTCTCTAACTAGAAGTATGTAAATGTATGTGCATACGAATTAGCTAATTTTAAATAGTTCTAAACTAGTAAATACTTTAACATGTCCTGTATCCTTGTAAAAATAGATCTACAAATGAATAAAGCTACTACTACTACTACTACTACTACTACTACTACTGCTACATGCTAGACACTGATGTGCTACAAGGGTACAAGAACGTAGCGGAATTCAGTTAGACGATGCTTAGGGAATTGAATTAGGATACAAGACACTGAAATCTCGTAGATGAGTTTTGATGTTTTAGTGGCAAAATAACTGACGGTGGCCGTAATAGAAAGGATACAATATGCAGACTGCCTATACTAAGCAAAGTACTTTTGAAAACTTTTCCCACGTCAATTGGTTTCGCCTCTGCCGCTCCTCCTAAGACAATTATCCTTTTATGGGTGCGTTACCATTTGTTACACTAACATTTATTCTGCTAATATGTCTTTTCTTGTCTATCACTTGCACAGTTTAATTTTTTGTTTCTAGTGTAGATTTCCTGTACCACACTATTTCGTTGTAGCGTATTTTTAAGGTTTCATTACCATGCAGATGTACAGCTTCAGAAACGTCTTCCGTAATCCAACATAAATATTCAGTACACGTACACCTCTCACCCATCGACTATGCCCTGCTTAATTTGGCCAGCATTCACTTTTTTCTTATGTACACATCATTAGTAAGTCAGTATTAATGTTTTCGCTACTCATAATCTAGTCGTTACTTTATTTATTATTGGTACGATTTCTGTTCACAATAGAGGCTTTTCATGCAAGTGTGCAAGTGTAAAAGTGGAAAAAGTGGAGGCTTGAAGACATACTAATAACGCCTCTCGTGAGACGCTTTTGGCGATCCTCCACAAGCAGCATTTAAGGTGCGGGATGGACGTCATACGTTTTGTTCAGCTCAGTACTAGTTCACAACAAAAGAGCCAGTGCTCGGCTCACTGTCCAAATGACGTTAAAAACGCTATCCGCCTCGTAGCTCAGTGATGCCGGCAGAGGGTTACCTGCCCTCTGTAATGAAAGAGCTGAATGAATGGATCAACAAAGAACTTCAACAAGTTCAAAATGGTTCAAATGGCTCTGAGCACTATGGGACTTAACTACTGAAGTCATCAGTCCCCTAGACCGTAGAACTACTTAAATCTAACTGACCTAAGGACATCACACACATCCATGCCCGAGGCAGGATTCGAACCTGCGACCGTAGCGGTCGCGCGATTCCAGACTGTAGCGCCTAGAACTTCGACAAGTGTCAGGGAACATCCGCCCTGAACAAATGCAACGAACAAAACGAGATAAAGAAAATAAAAACGTGATCAGCGCGGCCGAATACCATGCCAACGGCCAGGGTTGGATTCCCGGCTGGGTCGGAGATTTTCTCCGCTCGGGGACTGGGTGCTGTGTTGTATTTATCATCACATCATCCACATCGACACTCAAGTCGCCGAAGAAGCGTCAACCGAAAATACTTGCGCCAGGCGACTGGTTTACCCGACAGGATGGTTCAAATGGCTCTGAGCACTATGGGACTTAACAGCTGTGGTCATCAGTCCCCTAGAACTTAGAACTACTTAAACCTAACTAACCTAAGGACATCACACACATCCATGCCCGAGGCAGGATTCGAACCTGCGACCGTAGCAGTCGCACGGTTCCAGACTGCGCGCCTAGAACCGCGAGACCACCGCGGCCGGCTTACCCGACAGGAGACCCTAGTCAGGAGACATTTAATTAAAAACGCTATGAAGCATGGAGTTCGCAAAGTCGATAGGTAAATCGACAAAGTAAGCATTACTTAGCATTACTTTTAGTGAAAACAATTTCTGGCAAATTAGTATTTTTTATCTTTGGAAAGGAAATTAATACTAAAGATAAACTTCACAGCTAATAATCTTACTAGTGGGATTCAATCAGAGCTACCCATTCTAAAGCAAGGACAAGCAAAGGTGACTTTTATTGAATGCCTGCCAAGATAATTGGTTGCGAGTGATGACGTTCAGTCAGAGTAATTGCTGTTGAACTCCTGGTCCATATCAGCTTTTCCTCAGCTTTGATGCAAGAAAACCCCCGGTTTCATGCACGGAAAGCACTTGAATGCCAACGGCATCAACATACTAGCCACTGTCTCGTAGTGATGTTCACAAATTTTCCCCACTAATCATCAATCTACTGAAGCTCTGTTCCGCACATAGCAATTACTAATACCTTGGAACGTGAGACACCATAAAATAATAATTTAATCAGGATTTACGATGCAAATTTGTTAGTTGTTTTGCTTCAAGCGTTTTAGAGTAGGATATTAAGTAATTTTGTGAAGGTTAAAAACGACAAATTTACCTTGATACTAAATTTTAGAATTTATTTCGAAATAAAAACAATTATGAAGTAACTTAATACCTTCTTTCCAGTTTTAAGGCCTAGTTTTATAATATTGTTTATTTCAAATGACGTATTCTAGTGAATTAATTTAATGGGCAGTCATTTGCCACATTTAAGGAAAAAAAGAAAAAAATCCGGTATTTAACACAAACTAGCTTCCCACGTTCAACAGCAGAATAAATCCATCACAACATAACAACTTGCCTAATGTGGGGTTCTCAAAGTACTTCTCAATCCGCTTTCGGCTTGAAGAATTTTGTTATCTGGAAAGCGCAGTACCACTCTGCGCCTTTATTCCTGTTTTGAACATTTCTGACGGTTCTTCGTTGCCTCTTGTACAAATAAGCTATACGAAATTCACCACACATGACGACACTGAGATTATCTATTCCGAAATAAGCCTCTCTGTCTTGATTGTGGACTCATTATCACTTGCTGTCTGTACTTTAATAAAGTGTCACAAATTCTTGTAGGAGCTAGTAGTGGTTGAAACTGAAGGAAAAGTTTCTACAACTATGCGCCCGGGAACCAGTATCTGGCAAGATACGGGCCATATCACTTGTGAGGGCCATACACTTTACCAAACAGGTAACGGCTGTTGCGTATCACTGCTTTCTGCACAGTGAATTACCACCGACACTGTAGAAAGTTACCATGCACAAGATCAACGACTCTGATCTGTGCACGGCAGGCCACTATCCCATTTTCTAGGGACCATTACTATGTTTCATGAGGATGGATTGGTCGATGATGTCCGGTAGCGTGGCCTCACCGTTCACCAGACTTAAATCCGTTGGATTTTCGGCATGGGGACGTTTAAAGGCATTGGTGTACGCCCAACACATCGCGTGCAGACTTTATAGGAGAGTGTGATCAAAGCATGTGAGCAGTCTGGTTGAAACCAGGTGTACATCTCCACCTACATCTACATGACTACTCTGCTATTCACACTTAAGTGCTTGGCGCAGGGATTTTCGAACTACCTCAACACTGGAATGAAATTTTCACTCTGCAGCGGAGTGTGCGCTGATATGAAACTTCCTGGCAGATTAAAACCGTGTGCCAGATCGAGACCCGAACTCGGGACCTTTGCAAAGTTTAGAAGGTAGGAGACGAAGTACTGGCAGAAGTAAAGCTGTGAGGACGGGGCGTGAGTCGTGCTTGGGTAGCTCTCTTGGTAGAGCACTTGCCCGCGAAAGGCAAAGGTCCCGAGTTCGAGTCTCGGTCTGGCACACGGTTTTAATATGCCAGGAAGTTTCTTTACCTGAAGACTATTTCCCTACCACTTCCACTCTCAAAGAAATGGCTCTGAGCACTACGCTTAACTTCTGAGGCCATCAGTCTCCTAGAACTTAGAACTACTTAAACCTAACTAACGTAAGGACATAACACACATCCATGACCGAGGCAGGATTCGAACCTGCGACCGTAGCGGTCGCGCGGCTCCAGACTGTAGCGCCTAGAACCGTTTGGCCACTCCCGCCGGCCCACTCCCAAAGAGCTAGTGGGACAAATTAACACTTAAATCTTTCTGTACGAGCTCTGATTTCTCTTATTATGCTGATCATTTATCCCTATGTAGACTGCGGACAGTAAAATATTATCACTTTCAGTGAAGAAAGTCAATGATTAAAATTTCGTGAAAAGATCTCTTCTTTGCTTTAATAAATGCCACCTTATCCCGTTTATCATATCAGTGACAGTCTCGTCTCTATTTCGCGATAATACACCACGAGCAGCACTTCTTTGAACATTTTCTATGTTATCCGTCAATCCTAACTGGTGACGATCTCATAAAGCACAACAATACTCTAGCAGGCGTCGAACAAGCATTGTGTAGACAGTCTCTTTAGCAGCCCCGTTGCATCAATAAAGCATAGTCTTTGATTTGCCTTCTCCGCAACGTTACCTAAGCGATCCTTCCAGCTTAAGTTGTTCCTAACTGCAATTCCTAGGTATTTAGGCGAACTGACCGTATATATGTGTGATTTATCATATAATCGTCCGCGGCTCGTGGTATTACGGTAGTGTTCTCGCTTCCAAACCACGGGGTCCCGGGTTCCATTCCCGGCGAGGTCACGGATTTTCACTGTCTCGAGATGACTGGGTGTTGTGTGTCTTTCACCATCAGTTCATCCTCATTCACTCGCAGGTCGCCGTAGTGGCGTTAAAGAGCTTGTGGAGCTGCGGCCGAACCGCCTCGCGAGGGGTCTCCCGGTCACCAATGCCATACGCTTATTATTATTATCGTGTAATCGAAATTAACCAGATTACTTTTTGTACCCGTGTGAATGATTTCACACTTTTCCTTATTAACAGACGTTTTCCGCTTTTCGCACCACTCGGCTATCGTGTGTAAGTCATATTGCAATTTGTTTTTATGTTCTGATGACTTCAGTTCATGGTAAATGACAGCATCATCTGCAAACAATCTAAGAGAGCTGCTCAGATTAACTCCTAAATCATTTCTGTAGATTAGGAACAGCAGTGGGCTGGATATTACTTTTGTTTTACTGGATGATTTTTCTTCGATTACTTCGTACTGCGACCTCCCTGAAGGGAACTCACGGCTTCAGTCGCACAACCGAAGCAGTATTCCATCGGCATGCATTCTGATTAAAAGTCTTCTGCGAGTATCGGTGTCAAAGGTGTCAAAAGCTTTCTGGAAGTCTAGAAATGTGAAATTAATTTGAGATCACCTGTCGATAGCACTCATTACTTCGTGCGAATGAAGAGCTAGTTGTGCTTCACAAGAACGATATCTTCTGAATATTTGTATATACTATGTTTCGATGATTGCTTGATTCACTGTGAAGAAGGGCAGAAGTTTGCGTGGGGACGACACACAGCAATGCTGATAGTGACTTCTTCTAGGCAACGAACCTACCTTTCGTAAAAATATGTGACTCTTCTTTTAAAGCACCTTGCATATTGTTTCTGTACATTATTCCAAATCTACTTAGAACATACGGTGCACTTTTCATTATCTCAGGCTTTATCTGGGTTCACAAATGTCATGACCGTATCCTGTCACTTGAGACAGTCGACGCAATGTTTAAGATAATGGAGTCGTACACTCCTGGAAATGGAAAAAAGAACACATTGACACCGGTGTGTCAGACCCACCATACTTGCTCCGGACACTGCGAGAGGGCTGTACAAGCAATGATCACACGCACGGTACAGCGGACGGTGTTGGCCGTCGAATGGCGCTAGCTGCGCAGCATTTGTGCACCGCCGCCGTTAGTGTCAGCCACTTTGCCGTGGCATACGGAGCTCCATCGCAGTCTTTAACACTGGTAGCACGCCGCGACAGCGTGGACGTGAACCGTATGTGCAGTTGACGGACTTTGAGCGAGGGCGTATAGTGGGCATGCGGGAGGCCGGGTGGACGTACCGCCGAATTGCTCAACACGTGGGGCGTGAGGTCTCCACAGTACATCGATGTTGCCGCCAGTGGTCGGCGGAAGGTGCACGTGCCCGTCGACCTGGGACCGGACCGCAGCGACGCACGGATGCACGCCAAGACCGTAGGATCCTACGCAGTGCCGTAGGGGACTGCACCGCCACTTCCCAGCAAATTAGGGACACTGTTGCTCCTGGGGTATCGGCGAGGACCATTCGCAACCGTCTCCATGAAGCTGGGCTACGGTCCCGGACACCGTTAAGCCGTCTTCCGCTCACGCCCCAACATCGTGCAGCCCGCCTCCAGTGGTGTCGCGACAGGTGTGAATGGAGGGACGAATGGAGACGTGTCGTCTTCAGCGATGAGAGTCGCTTCTGCCTTGGTGCCAATGATGGTCGTATGCGTGTTTGGCGCCGTGCAGGTGAGCGCCACAATCAGGACTGCATACGACCGAGGCACACAGGGCCAACACCCGGCATCATGGTGTGGGGAGCGATCTCCTACACTGGCCGTACACCTCTGGTGATCGTCGAGGGGACACTGAATAGTGCACGGAACATCCAAACCGTCATCGAACCCATCGTTCTACCATTCCTAGACCGGCAAGGGAACTTGCTGTTCCAACAGGACAATTCACGTCCGCATGTATCCCGTGCCACCCAACGTGCTCTAGAAGGTGTAAGTCAACTACCCTGGCCAGCAAGATCTCCGGATCTGTCCCCCATTGAGCATGTTTGGGACTGGATGAAGCGTCGTCTCACGCGGTCTGCACGTCCAGCACGAACGCTGGTACAACTGCGGCGCCAGGTGGAAATGGCATGGCAAGCCGTTCCACAGGACTACATCCAGCATCTCTACGATCGTCTCCATGGGAGAATAGCAGTCTGCATTGCTGCGAAAGGTAGATATACACTGTACTAGTGCCGACATTGAGCATGCTCTGTTGCCTGTGTCTATGTGCCTGTGGTTCTGTCAGTGTGATCATGTGATGTATCTGACCCCAGGAATGTGTCAATAAAGTTTCCCCTTCCTGGGACAATGAATTCACGGTGTTCTTATTTCAATTTCCAGGAGTGTATTTGGGAAGAGAGGGGATTCAATTCCGCAGGTTCTGATACAGATGTAAGTTTTATGAGGTTTCTTCCAGCGGCACCGGTCGCTGTGGCCGAGCGTTCTAGGCACTTCAATCCGGAACCGTGCTGCTGCTACTGTCGCAGATTCAAATCCTGCCTTGGGCACCGATGTGTGTGATGTCCTTAGGTTAGTTAGGTTTAAGTAGATCTAAGTCTAGGGGTCTAATAACCTCAGATGTTAAGTCCCATAGTGTTTAGAGCCGTCTGAACCATCTTCCTGCAGCATTATGAAAGATAGTGCTACGACCTTGTTATTCCACCTACCTCAAGTTACATAGTTGCTGAATTATTGTTAAAGTGTTACACTTCCACACAGATATACAGCTGACGAACAGTACCCATCAACGCCGTTGTTTCCTACGTAATGGTGACCCTTTACTTCCTAAGAATTCAGTTGGAGGTGTGTGTCGCGTATCGCCACATATCCGTTACTGGAAAACGTTCGTCAGCGTGGCTGCGTAATAGCCCAGCGTGTGTGCATTTCAAGTACGAAACGGAAACAAGCACCGGTGCTGAATCCCAGTATTATCTATGATGGGTAGAGAGGACACGCGACATCAATAGATATCGTTCTACGTGTTTTGTTCTAATGAAACTGAGGATGTTTGTAAATATTAAACTACTACAGAAAAATGTGTAAATGTAGAAGTCGTGACAGTCTGTATTATGTTAATCTGTAGATGGTAGGTAGATTATAGTGTGATAGCGATATTCTGTACCTGTCCTGAATTTTCTGGAAGTACACACTATGCACCAGTTATGAAGATACGTACGGTGTTGCTCTTAAGCAACGGGTGAGAACACAGTATTTAAAACAAGTCTTGAAATAAGTCGGCAGTATAATGCGTAAACGTTCGCTATATTAAGCGTTTACAAGAACAGTATTCTCAACAAACAAACGAAAAGCATTATTAATTCAGTGTGGCTATACATGTTTTTCATTCGTATCTGACAAATGTACCACATGCCACCTTTTGGCAGTTGCCTTGCAGGCTATATGAATAACGTACTCTCTACTAAACCACTATTTCATACACTGACGTAGTAGATTTTTCTGATGAACTTGTAACCGATAGAATCAGGTGAGTTATGGTTACTTTTGATTTTTGGTGTTTGATGATTTCGTCTTTCACTTATATCTACAGTCCGAGGATGGTTCATGTCGAACCAAAACCGGCCATTTTAAAATATTAATTCAGTCAGACGGACAATAAAAAATATGTCTTACAACACGTGATTGCGGGTTTTCTCAGAGGAAAAGATGGCAATTTTAACATCCATTCAGTTGTTTCTCTTTTCTCCTAAGGTCTCTTTAATTTTCCTACAGGCGCATCTATCTTTCTTCTAGTTGTGCACGATTTGTCTTCAAACTATTCCCGCATATGTGATTCTTGAGTTTCTCCCGGCGTATTTGATAATCAAAATATCCACGGGTGTACTGCCGGTCTATAGTGTCCAACGGGCACAATATTTCAGCGATCAAACATGTCGCCATCATCAGGTGAACTGACGGACTGAGCTCCTGTGAACGTGCCGGCACAGAGATCCGTACGCTATGGCTGCCCGTTGGACACTATAGACCGGCAGTACACCCGTGGATATTTTGATTATTCCCGCATAGTCATCTTGCGGTTTCCGTCAGTCTCGTTTCTTTGTTGCCTGAATTCCCTTTCGTCTGTTCCGTTTGTGCCATTTTCGTTGTTTCTCAGCTACGCAACACAAAATTCTTCCTTAGACAATAGAACGAACAGCAGATCAGTAACGACCACACACACACACACACACGCACACACACACACACACACACACACACACACACACACACACACACACAAACAGACACGCACAAACTTCCGTCTGTGCAAGAACGAGCAGGAACACAAGATATACCGGGTAGCTATAATCAAAGTGTAACTACTCACAGAGGTCCAATGTGGGCTGTAATTATCGTATGGAAGCTAAACTCGGAAGATATTCTAATGCGTTAATGTGCACCGATTTAGTATGAAACAAATTAGTTCCAATTTTGGCCATAAAATCTAGAGCTCTGTGACTGCAAGGAAGACGAGCATAAATGTTTTCGTATGTAATGGATTAGGAACGGCGAACGTGGGCATAGTGCGTCAAACAAGTGAGAAAGTTGCTGATGTTATCACACTATTGGCCACTAAAATTGCTACACCAAGAAAAAAAGCAGATAATAAACGGGTATTCATTGGACAAATATATTATACTAGAACTGACATGTGATTACATTTTAACGCACTTTGCTTGCATAGATCCTGAGAAATCAGTACCCCGAACAACCACCTCTGGCCGTAATAACGGCCTTGATAAGTCTGGGCATTGAGTCAAACAGAGCTTGGATGGCGTGTACAGGTACAGCTGCCCATACAGCTTTAACACGATACCACAGTTCATCAAGAGTAGTGACTGGCGTATTGTGACGAGCCAGTTGCTGGGCCACCATTGACCAGACGTTTTCAATTGGTGAGAGATCTGGAAAATGCGCTGGCCAGGGCAGCAGTCGAACATTTTCTGTATCCAGAAACGCAATATGCGGTCGTGATTTATCCTGCTGAAAAGTAGGGTTTCGCAGGGATCGAATGAAGGGTAGAGCCACGGGTCGTAACACATCTAAAACGTAAAGTCCACTGTTCAAAGTGCCGTCAATGCGAGCAAGAGGTGACCGACACGTGTAACCAATGGCACCCCATACCATCACGCCGGGTGATACGCCAGTATGGCGATGACGAATTCACGCTTCCCATGTGCTTTCACCGCGATGTCGCCAAACACGGATGCGACCATCATGATACTGTAAACAGAACCTGGATTCATCCGAAAAAATGACGTTTCGTCATTCGTGCACCCAGGTTCGTCGTTGAGTACACCATCGCAGGCGCTCCTGTCTTTTATGCACCGTCAAGGGTAACCGCAGCCATGGTCCCCGAGCTGATAGACCATGTTGCTGCAAACGTCGTCGAACTGTTCGTACAAATAGTTGTTGTCTTGCAAACGTCCCCATATTTGACTCAGGGATCGAGACGTGGCTGCACGATCCATTACAGCCATGGGGATAAGATGCCTGTCATCTCGACTGCTAGTGATACGAGGCCGTTGGGATCTAGCACGGCGTTCCGTATTACACTCCTGAACCCACCGATTCCAAATTGTGCTATCAGTCATTGGATTTCCACCAACGCGAGGTGCAATGTCGCGATACGATAAACCGCAATCGTGATAGGCTACAATCCGACCTTTATCAAAGTCGGAAACGTGATGGTACGCATTTCTCCTCCTTACACGAGGCATCACAACAACGTTTCACCAGGCAACGCCGGTCAATTGCTGTCCTTGTATGGGAAATCGGTTGGAAACATTCTTCGTGTCAGCACGTTGTAGGTGTCGCCAACCTTGTTTGAATGCTCTGAAAAGATAATCATTTGCATATCACAGCATCTTCTTCCTGTCGGATAAATTTCGGGTCTGTAGCACGTCATCTTCGTGGTGTAGCAATTTTAATGGCTCGTAGTGTGTTAATCGCCGCTTCCAAATTTGTTCAATATGAGCACTTAAGACGTCTAGATGCTCCAACCATAAAATGACGTGTTTAACAGATGCTCGCAGCAGTTCCGGTGGAATCTGAGCAAAGTGTTCCTGTACACTCGCTTTCAAATAATGTGGAGAGCGAACGTGTCTCTAGTAAATAATTTTTTTAAGATATCGCCATAGCCGAAAGTCACTTGGGTTCAGATCAGGTGATCTTGTAGGAATTGTATCTGGAAAACCTCTGGAGATGATAGGTGCATGGAAGGCTGTATACGCAGGTCTTTTACTGGGTGAGCGACATGAGGTGACGCCCCATCTTGCATGAAAAAACCGGTTTCCACACAGAAGCTCTCTTCCAAAGCGGGTATCACATGCTCTGCAAGGACTTCAAGGTGACGAGCAGACGTCGTGGTACACCTGACAAGCCCTCTGGGTTCATGCTTCTCAAACAAGGTCGAAGCGGAAGTAAAGGCTAAATATACACCATACAGTGACATAGGGTGAGCGCAGAAGCTCTTTGTGCACAAAATATGGTTTAATAGCACCCCAGATTCGGCAATTTTGTGCATTCACTGCACTCTTTAGTGTAAAATGTATCTCGTAACTACACAAAATATTGCCTAGCATCGAGATGTGTTTCATTAACTTCGATCCGTGCCAGAAACGGCAAATTCAAAATGTTGCTGCGGATCATGAAGTTTTAGTTGCTTCACCGTCTGCGTCTTCTACAGGTACCAGACCGCAAAATATTCCATACAGTTGATAATGGGATAGACAATTGTCGCGATTTTGCACGAGCGGTAGCAATGCACGGGGTATGTGCTGCATAGGCAATTACAGCTTCTTCAATAACTTCCACCAGGATAGGTACCACACAAAACTCACCCGTCCTAACGAATTTCATTACCATCCTCTTAAAACCATTTAATGATATCGGGCTTTTCATGAGACCTTTCAGTTGGCAATACTCTCTCAATCCAGCAACTGCTGCTATCACACATAAAACAGGTTTACTAACGGTGCACGTTCTCCCTTGTCGATATCCGTGTACTGTTCATTCACGTTGTGGCTTTAAAATGACAGCGTGCATGTCATATGTGTTATACGATGTACAACGCCAGATTTGCACCTGGTGGCCAAAACTGAAAGTAATTTATTTCCAGCGCAGATCGGTTCTTCATTAATGCATTAGTCTATCTATCAAGTTTCGCTGCCATACGAGACTTACAGCTAACACTGGATCTCCGAGAGGAGCTGCATATTAATTACAATCACCCGGCATGTCCCAAGGCAAAGATTTTGCTTTTAGTTGTCAGCTTGCCAGTACGTAGGTTATTCAGCTATAATCTGCCGCTTTTGATTATAGAGAATCGTGCCTTTCACCTACTGAGCTAGCAGGGCAACACCCATGACCATTCTTCATAGCTTTGCTTCCACCAGTACCTCTCCTCCCACCTTACAAACTATACATAGGCTCACCTGCATACCCTGCTGGACTAGCACTCCTGGAAGAGATGATATAGCGGAGAAATGGGCAAGCAGCAGCCTAGGAGTTTGTTTCCAGAAGAGTCTTTCGACTGGATATCGGAATTACATTAATACCATCAGCTGCTGACGGGCTTTGATATATATCAACGGCGACAGGTGAAAATGTGTGCCCCGACTGGAACTCGAACCCGGGATCTCCTGATTACATGGCAGCCGCTCTATCCACCTGAGCCACTGACGGCACAGAGGATAGCGCGTTGTCCGAATGAACAGACAAATAAAATGGTTCAAATGGCTCTGAGCACTATGGGACTCAACATCTGATATCATCAGTCCCCTAGAACTTAGAACTACTTAAACCTAACTAACCTAAAGACATCACACACATCCGTGCCCGAGGCAGGATTCGAACCTGCGACCGTAGTGGTCGCGCGGTTCCAGGCTGAAGCGCCTAGAACCGCTTGGCCACTCCGGCCGGCGAAAGAACAGACACCATATCCATATAAGTATATAGTTGTGGCAATACCGGCCATGACCTTCTTCTGTGCGGATGCACACGTATTCCCCGAACTCTTACGGGACTTGGTAAGAATGTCTTCAACGAGTAATGAGTGTGTTGGGGTGGGACACTACGAATGTAGTGTGTGGACATACAAGGTAAGAATGTCGGTCTCGAGGGAGGCGTGCGCGAGTTAGTCCCTGCAGTCCTGCTATCCTCCGTGCCCTCGATTTCTCAGACGGATAGAGCGTCTGCCATGTATGCTGGAGATCCCGGGTTCGAGTCTCAGTCGGGGCACACATTTTCACCCATCCCCGTTGATATATATCAACGCCCGTCAGCAGCTGAAGGTATTAATATAATTCTAATTTCGTTCTAGACAGCTTCAGGTCATCAATGGTGTCTGTTTTTCGGACATGTCCGAAAGAACAGACAACATATCCACATATCTTTCGAGTGCAGTGAGCGCTGTTTTGAAACTTCGTGTCTGATTAAAACAGTCGGGCCGAGGCTTGAACATGAAATCCTGCTCTTAAGAGAAAGGCAAGCTCTCCAATTCGACTCCCGATGCAGCACACTGTTCTAAACCTCCAGCAAGCTTCTAAACAGTGGACACTGCGCTAGAGAATCAAAGATTTATTCTGTAGAGGCATTACTACAATTTCATAATCGATTATCGATTACCGAAGTAAAGTTGATCACGATACCTAGGAACAGACTCTTCGACCTTAACTGAAAGTGATAAAAAATCTGTTTTTATAGATAAGACATGTATATTACAACAGCACAACATTGCTGATTGCTTTCTGATTCCGTAGGTACCATACAATCCTTCTGAAGCTGCTTTTATGAATTCCGGAGAGAAATCCATATTTGAATTATTGAAATCACTTACATTTATTTCCCCATATTTTGCTACCATGGACAGGGGATCTACACTAACTAAAGATCATTACAGAATAATTGGTTTCATGTGGGACCTACTTGCCGGCCTAATTCCCAAACTGTGTCACGTATTAATGAAAGAAGTTATGATACAATATTGAAATTGAATGAAACGACTATTCTCAAAAGTAACGTTCATTCGGCTAATTCTAGGAACATAAGATCATTTTTTACAAGTGCAAATGTAGCCAGAGCGTAAAAATGACTTAATATTAATGAAATATCACTCGTAATTTTAAATTCTCGAGAAATTCTGAAACATTAAAGACTTGCAAAATCTAAGACCAGTCTTTGAGCAGGCACGAAGATTAAGATGAGAAGTCTTATGCATAATTTTACAATCGTTTTAAATTTCTTAAAATGTACTTTTATTTTATTTTGCTAAGATAGTTGTGGAAAGGAATATGGTTGCTGTCACAATAAAACACAGTACTAGAAAGTTAACATATAAGGAAAAAACTCTTTGGAGTTAAAACTATTATAAATCAAAATTGGAAGTACAAATTTGTGCTGAAATTTTGTCACATCACATCCCTTAAACTGGATGGTAGAGGGACGTTTATAAACAGATTTCTGAGGTGAAAGAAGGCATTTCTGAGTGGCTGATTCAAGCAGATCGATGACATCTTCAATATTTCATTTTGTGAATGTCTTCCAAACGCAGGTTAGCAACAGTGGAAAACATAGACGAAGACTAAAGTTATTGTCAATTTGAACTGCGAACTGTGTTTATGTAACAAATATAATTCTATGGAGACATATTTTGACTTATTAGTTAATACATGGAACACAGCGCAAAACACAATTGAACCTAGGGACCAATATCGTGGAACGGACTACAGCCAGTTTAATTAACAACTTGTTATAAATTAGACGCAAAACATATTTGAAGAAATCCGTATTAATGAAAGAATCCCAGATGATTGGCAGACGGCTCTCATCAATATACTCCACAAAAAAGAGGGATCTCACTCCTAGATGTAACATAGAAGCTGTTCTCTAAAGTCCTACTCAACCCCAATTAAACCATCAACTTGGATAAAACCAAGTGGATTTCAGGAAAGGAAGATCCTGCCCAGAACAAATTCTAAACCTCAAAAACGCCATGCTCCATCAAAAATCAAGGACGAAGTCATATGTTATCACTTTCATTGACTTTCAGAAAGCACACAACTCAACAGACCGGGAATCACTTGTCTCTATACTAAAAGGATTAAACCCAGACAATAGAACCACAAATACTATCAAAGAAACACTTCGAGCACATACTCCAAATTCATGGGCGAACTCTCCAATCCTTTGCAGATAAGAGTTGTTGTACGGCGAGGAGGTGCACTCTTCCCACTGCTGTTTAACTGCACCATGGAAAAAAAGCAGTCAGAGTGTGGAATACGGAAATCCATAGTGGAATCCGACTGGGAACAAAAAACAAAGCTGTCAAAGTCAACTGTCTAGCCTTTGCAGATGATATGGCTCTGCTAACCGAGACCTGGAAAGGAGCCAAAAAAACAGACCCCACAGCTATAAAAAAAACTTTAAAAACTAAGTCTCAAAATTTTCTTTCAAAAGACCAAGATAATGACGAACATAAAAATGCCACGGAAATATTTTACAGGGGCACAGCAAAAAACAGAGATCATTTAAAAAACTGTTACCTTGCAGAATGGATAGAGTGTAATATCTTCAAGAAAAAGGTAATGGAATCTAGAAAAAGTAAAGTTGAAATGACCATCCAGCTCATTAAAAATACGTATAAAGTCCCTCTCTAAGAATGCAAAAAGAAGACATTGCAGTACAATTGTCAAACCGGAGGACCTGTATGTAGCCGGAACATTATCCACCACTTATCGTGGTTCATTTGAAAGGCTTGTGATCAAAGAAAGGAAGATATTAAGAAAAATCCTTGGGTCTTGGCGCACATTTCACAACACAAACTAATTCACACCAAATTTGGAACCCTTTAATCAACTACCGAAAAGCCCTCAGACACCATGAAGAAAAGAAGAACTGATTTTTATGAACACAT
This sequence comes from Schistocerca gregaria, assembly GCF_023897955.1. Taxonomy (NCBI): domain Eukaryota; kingdom Metazoa; phylum Arthropoda; class Insecta; order Orthoptera; family Acrididae; genus Schistocerca; species Schistocerca gregaria. The sequence goes on from NC_064920.1 coordinate 1,026,648,569, forward strand.
CTTGAGAATGAACCAAAATTGATCAACAACAAAAATTTGAATACTTCAGAAAAAAAACATCCAAACTGGTTTAAGGAAATAGAGAAGGGCTTAAGAGAACTCCAAATCACAGAAAATATGCTCATAGATAGACTTGCAAAAAATAATCAAAGTCAAGAAAGAGATGTTGCAAGTCAATAGGAAAAAGCAAACGAACAATCTCTACTTCCGAAGAAGAAAGTAAAGAATTAAACAACACTGGGCTAATAGAAAGGCACAGAAATCCTAAAAATTGACTGATTCAGCGCAACGAAAGGAGGAGAAGAAGAAATCCTTACGCTGGATTTGTTGCTAATGTTTGATGGGAACACTAAATTAAATTTTTTGCTGACCTCGAGTTTAGAAGTTACACAAGACGTTGCTATACTTTCAATAAGCTACTTCGGGAAGGCTCAAGCCACCCAGAAGACGGCAGCGACGCAGCGGGACAGCAGCAGACAGCGTGTCTGGGAAAGCCTGTGGCCACATCACATGGAGCCGTATCGCTCTGAACTTCCCGCAGATCACGGAATTACTGGCGGCGTCCGCGCGTATCAGGAAAAGGACACGCCGAGTTACGCACGCCGCCGTCCAGCCATTGTGCAACGCAGCCACCAGCTGGCGACACAGGGGCACGGGCTTTCCGTGCGGGGAGAAAGTCTACTGTGTCAACAGCGCCAGTCAGTTCTCACACTTCCCGCTGCCAGTCCTGCTCCGGTGCTGCTCGCCAAACGTTTTTGTTGAAACGTCGGATACATTTATAATGCGTGTTGGCCCAGCATTGCAGTGGTGGGCACTATGCATCAATGATGCATAGTCGAACGTGGTCCACGAAAACACCCACATGGTACATTTTGCACCGAAATAATAGGTCTTGATAAGACAAATTCAGTAATAATAACTCGATGGCTGGGTACAAATACTTCAATATTAGTGTCCCAAGTCTACTCCAGGTATCCAAACGGGGAAAGGCGACCTAAAATTTAACGTCGAATCCGAACAACATGTCGTTCCTGGCGAGTCTCACATCGTCGACAGATGGAGGTTAAAGACAGAATGTGAATTTACGTTTTCAGACTGGAGTTCCAACCTATGCCCTACGAAATTTCGGGCACGCGCTTTACTGCTAGACCACAAGCCTTGAAACAAATCTAGTCGGATCTCTTGTTGATCCAGCGAGAAATTACACAGTAAAAATGCATAGAATAATGTGATTTGTGTTCTATTGTGAGAATCAAATTGGTACGTCTCAGTTGTCTGTTCTTGATTAGTACGATACCCATTCATCTACATGTACATCATACTTCGCAAGCCACCTAATGGTATGTGGCGGAGGGGACTTTCAGTACCACTATGTGATCCCTACAGCCCTGTTCCAGTCACGACTATCTGATACCTCCAACCCTGTTCCACTCGCGAACAGTGCGCGAGAGAATGTTTGCAGCTAAGTCTTTGTTTTGGCTCTAATTTCTCGAATTTTCTCCTCGTGGTCAATCCGCGAGATGTGTGTCGGTGGAAGTAATATGTTGTCCAACTCCTCATGAAAAGTGCTGCTCTGAAATTTCAATAGTAACTCTCTCCGTAATTCACAACGCCTCTCTGGTATCGTCTGCCAGTGGAATTTGTTTAGCATCTCCGTAAGGCTCTCTCGCCAGCTAAACGATCCCGTGACGAAACACGTCCTTCTTCGTTGGATCTCTCTATCTCCTCTATCAGTCCTACCTGATAGGGAGCCCAGACAGATGAACAATACTGAAGAATCTGGCGAACAGGAGCCTTACAAGCCACTTCTTTCGTGAATCAGTCACATTTTCTTAAGATTCTTCCGATGAATCAGAGTCCGGTGTCTCCTTTTTCCACTATCTGTACTATATGGTCATTCGCTCCCCATAGTTACTCCTAGATATTTTACAGTAGACGCTGTCTCCAACTGTTTGTCATCAATAGTGTAACTGTACAATAGCGGATTTCATTTCCTATGTATGCGCAATATGTTACATTTATTTATGTTCTCGGTTAACTGCTAGAGCCTGCGCTAAGCATCAGTTCTCTGCAAGTCGTTTTGCAAATTCTTCTGGCGTTGCTACTTTGGAGTAGAAAACTGCACCATCTGCGAACAGCCTTAAAGTACATTCAGAACTTCCTACTAGGTCATTTATATACAGTGTAAAGAGCAACGGTCCTATCACACTTGCCTGTGGTGCTCCGGATACTACATTTACATCTGTCGATTTCGTTCGTTAAAAGCAACGAGTTGAGTTCTGTCTGCAAGAAAGTCTTGAATCCAATCGCAAGTCTGCTCTGAACCTCCGTAAGCTCGTATTTTTTTCATTAAACAGCGATGCTGGACGGTGTCAAATGCCTTACTGAAATCAAGGTACAGGGATGTTAATCTATTTAGAATTATACGAAATGAGAAGTCAGTGTATCTCACCAAGCGTTTATTAACATATCCGTCACTTTTTAGTACTTGTGTTTGGCGACTAGTTAAGAACAAACTGATCCATTCTCAAGCTTGACCTACTGAGGATGCACTGGAAGTGTCTGAGCTTAATAACGAATTATCTCTCGCTATCCTAGCCCCAATCATCTGAAAGCTATAAATTTCTTATTCCACATTACAATGTCGAAGGACCTCTAGGTGACAAACGCTGGGAAGGTAGGATTTTTAGTACTGTGCGTTATATTAATAAGTGCAGCGACGTAATAGCTCCCCTTGTATCTTGACCCTTTCTGTAACCAAACTGCGCTTCACTCAGTACGCCATATGTTTTCTTTCTGTTCTGCCGTATATTAGTTTGCTCAGCAGCTTACATGAGGGCTTTGTTACATTAATCGTCCTATGATTTTCATAAACAGCGGAAAATGTCGTCTTTGATAATGCTTATCAGAAAATTTCATAGACAGCGACTCAACGAACACTCTAGTTCGTGCACTTTCCACACGTTTTATTAGCTCCAAAAGTATTTCATTGACTCCAGCTAACATGTTTCATATCATGACAATCGTTCTGTCAAAATGATCGGTGTATTCCTACCACTTGTCTTCACTTCCTTGTGCATCTAATATACGAGTAGGTTTCCGTTTGTAGGTTAATACCTTTACATTTAAATTCCTCTATGTTGCGTTTAATCCTCCCTTATGCCATGTAGATTTTTCCAACAGTCTTGTTTTTCTCAGAACAGTTGCTTGTTTCTCTTATCCATTGCGAGTTAATCTGTTTGCAATTGCTGTTAATTTAATTACTAATCAACATATACTGCAGTTTTCCTACCTCATATTTTAGATTATAATATTTTCTTCTTCCACTACTTTTATTCAGTTCCTTGCCTCTGGTGTTCTATCCTGCCTTAAACATTCCCTTATTTATTATATTTCCACTCTCGTCACCTGGACACTGCCTCAAATATTGCTGGGGATTAAAACTGCAGTAGCACGAAGTATCTTAAATGAATAAATTTTATGATGGATCCAGAATGAGATTTTAACTCTGCAGCGGAGTGTGCGCTGATATGAAACTGCCGGATGTTTCAAAATCAATATCGGGGTTTTAATGTTTTGTAGCATTTATTACATTCAACTTACAATTAAAAATAATACACCAAACGAAAGAGTAACTCAAGCAGTACTGTTTGCATACCTACACCTACATCAGCGTCTACACGGCTACTCTGAAAATAACGCTTTAGTGCCTGGCAGAGGGCTCATCAACAAACTTTCACACTAATTCTCTGTTATTCCACCCTCGAACAGAATAATGAACAGATGATGGTTTCTTCCTATGTAGATCAGCCCCAAAAAAAATATTTTCGCATTCGGAGGAGAAATCTGGTGATGCAAATTTTGTGGGGAGATACCACTGCAGTGCAATACGCCTTTGTTTTAATTATCTCCATCCCAAATCCTGTATGTGTTTCTCGATGATACAGATCGTGCTGCCATTCTTTGAACTTCCTTCATGTACTCCGCTAATCCTATCTGGTAAGGATGCCATGTCGCGCAGCAGTACTACGAAAGAGAACGGACAAGTATAGTGAAGGCGGTCTCTTTAGTAGATCTGTTGCATATTGTAAGTGTGCTGCCAATAAATCACACACTTTAATTCGCCTTCCACACAACATTTGCTATGTGTTCTTTCCAATTTAAGTTGTTCCTAATTGTAATTCCTAGGTATTTAGTTGAATTTACGGCCTTTAGATTTGACTGATTTATCTTGTAAAAGATGTTTAGATTCCTTTGAGCATTCATGTGGATGACCTCATACTTTTCATTATTTAAGGTCCACTGCCAATTTTCGCGCCATACAGGTATCTTATGTAAATCGTTTTACAATTGGTTTTCATGTTCTGATGTCTTTACTAGACGACAGCATCATCTGCGAAAAATTTGACAGCTATTCAGTTTGTCTCTTAAGGAACAAAAGAAGGCCTATAACATTGGGGAACGCCAGAAATGACTTCCGTTATACTTGATGACTTTCTGTCCGCTACTAAGAACTGTGACCTCTCTGACAGGAAATCATGAATTTAGTCACATAACTTAGACGATATTCCACAAGCACGCAATTTGATTACAAGCCTCTTGTCAGGTACGGTGTCAAATGCCTCCAGGAAATCTAGAAATACGGAATCAATTTGAAATCCGTTGTCGATAGAAAAAATGTTCAAATGTGGGTGAAATCTTATGGGACTTAACTGCTAAGGTCATCAGTCCCTAAGCTTACAGACTACTTAACCTAAATTATCCTAAGGACAAACACACACACCCATGTCCGAGGGAGGACTTGAACCTCCGCCGGGACCAGCCGCACAGTCCATGACTGCAGCGCCTTAAACCGCTCGGCGCTTGTCGATAGTACTCCACACTTCGCGTGCGTAAAGAACTAGGTGTGTTTCACAAGATCCTTATTTCTAAGACCTGTGTTGACATGTGTCATCACATCTTTCTCTGCAAGGTAATTTATAATGTTCGAACACAATACATATTCTAAAATCCTGCTACACATCAGCGTTAATGATATGGGCCCATAATTTAACGGCTTACTCCTATTGCCTTTCTGGACTATTAGTTTTTTTTCTTTATTGTAATTTTAATTACCTCATACAAGGTGGGCTGGCAGCAGCATATTATCCTGCTCTTCAGCCTCGAGTGGTACAATAATATGACATATAGGTGGCACAGACAATACAATAAAAACAGTAAACATGAAGCCATTCACACTGGATGAGAAAAAACACTAACACTTGTGGACACAGCGCACATAACACGGATGACTGCGACGGCACACGTGAACAGTGGTGGCGTGATGGCGAAAGGACACTGAACACAGAACGAAGGCACACACACGAGACACTGATGGCGATGATCTCCGGCGCGCGAATGTTCACTGAGCGTGTGCCAGTCCGGGGACCTGCCAAGGGAGGGGGAGGAGGAAGGGGAGTGGGACAGGGAGAGGGGAGGACAGATGCTATGGGCAAGGGAGACAGGGGGAGGGGAGGAAAAAAGGGGGGAGGTGTGGTGAAGAGGGGTGGAGGAAGGGGACGGAACAAAAGGAAAGAGAAGGGAGGGAGGGTGCCAAGTGGAGAGGCCACAGGAAGTGGGGGCGGGTAGGATCAAAGTTGATAGAAGGGGTAGATGGGGGGGAGGAGGACATCATCAGGGTGGGGGAGCTGCCGGAAGCCACCTTGGGAGAGCGTAAGGAGGGTGGAGAGATGGAGACTGGGTGGTACGTGGGAATACAAGCGCGGCAGAGGGCGTGGTTGGGAGAGGATGGGCGAGACAAGCGAGTGAGGAGGGTCGAGTTTGCGGGAGGTGTACAGGATCCGTATCCATTCAAGGAAAAGGAGGAGGTGGGGAAAGGAACGAGATTGTACAGGATCCGCTTGGGGGAGGGGAGACGGATGCGATAGGCGAGGCGGAGAGCATGGCGTTCAAGGATTTCAAGGGATTTATAAAAGGTAGGGGGGCGGAGATCCAGGCCAGATGGGCATAGCAGAGGATAGGGCGGATGAGGGATTTATAGGTGTGGAGGATGGTGGAGGGGTCCAGACCCATCGTATGGCCAAAAGGAGCTTGAGGAGGCAGAGTCGGGAGTGTGCCTTGGCTTGGATTGTCCGAAGATGGGGAGTCCAGGAGAGGCGACGGTCGAGGGTGACGCCAAGGTACTTGAGGGTGGGAGTGAGGGCGATAGGACGGCCATAGATGGTGAGATAGAAATCAAGGAGGCGGAAGGAAGGGGTGGTTTTGCCTACAATGATCGCCTGGGTTTTGGAGGGATTGACCTTGAGCAACCACTGGTTGCACCAAGCGGTGAACGGGTCAAGATGGGATTGGAGAAGGTGTTGGGAGCGCTGCAGGGTGGGAGCAAGGGCAAGGAAGGCGGTGTCATCGGCAAACTGGAGAAGGTGGACGGGGGGTGACGGCGGCGGCATGTCCGCCGTATACAAAAGGTACAGAAGGGGGGAGATGACGGAGCCTTGGAGCACACTGGCGGAGGGAAAAAAGGTGTAGGAATCTGTGTTATGGATGGTGACGTAGGAAGGACGGCGGGAGAGAAAGGAGCCGATCAGACGGACGTAATTAATGGGAAGGGTAAAGGTTTGGAGCTTGAAGAGGAGACCGGAATGCCATACACGGTCATAAGCACGTTCGAGGTCCAGGGATAGGAAGATTGCAGAGCGACGGGAATTAAGCTGTTCAGAAAGGAGACGAGTGAGGTGAAGGAGAAGGTCGTCGGAAGAGAAGGATGGCCGAAAGCCACACTGGGTGATGGGAAGGAGGTGGTGCTGGCGGAGATGCTGGTGGATGCGGCGGGTGAGGATAGATTCCAGGACCTTGCTGAAGACCGAGGTAAGGCTGATGGGACGGTAGGAGGAGACGGCGGATGGCGGTTTACCATGTTTAAGGAACATCAGGATACGTGAGGTTTTTCACAGGTCGGGGTAGTAACCGGTGGACAGGACTACATTGTATAGCCTGGCCAGGGTGGAGAGGAAATAGACAGGAGCTTCACGAAGGTGACAGTAGGTGACACGATCGTGACCAGGAGTGGTGTTGCGTTTGGTGCGGAGTGTAGCAATGACATCCTGTGTAGTGATAGGGGCATTGAGTTCTGTGTGTGCAATGTTGTCCAAGTACTGGAAACCAGGCGCTAGGGTAAGGGACAGAGGTGTCAGTTCGATTGCGGACATCCTGGAAGAGGGAGTAACTGAACTGGGGATCGTCGGGGATGGAAAACACATCGGAGAGGTAGGAGGCAAAGTGATTAGCCTTACTAAGGGTGTCAGGGAATGGGTGATCATTATGGAGGAGAGGATAGTAAGGGGAGGGTTTAGTTCCGGTAAGGCGACGGAAGGCTGAGCAGAACTTGGACGAGTTGATAGGTAGGGTAGCATTCAAACGGGTGCATGTCTGTCGCCAGTCCCGGCGTTTCTTGGCCGCGAGCAAATTACGAGTGTGTCGCTGGAGTTCCCGGTGGTGTCGTAGTGTGTCCGGGTCACGCGTGTGGTGGAAGGCACAGTAGAGACGACGGGATTCACGGAGGATGAGAACGGCCTGTGGGGGTAAGGTAGGCTGGTGGGGGTGGATGGCGACAGTAGGGACGTGGGCCTCCATGGCCTCAGACAAGGTCTGCTGGAGAAAGGAGGCGGCATGGGTTACATCGTCAGGGTGGCGGTAGGTAAAGGGGTGGCTATCGACCTGGGTGGACCTGTGTGACCTGTGCAAATTAGTATGACCAGTGCAACTTTCCAGTCTTTGGGTACGAATCTTTCGTCGAGAGAGGGTCTGTATTTGATTGTTAGTTATGGATCTATTGCATCAGCATACTCTGAAAGGAACCTAACTAGTAGAGGGTCTGAACCGAAAGACTTGTTTTTATTAAGTGATTTAAGTTGCTTCACTACTCCGAGGATATTTAGTCATGAGTTAAGTATGTTGGTAGCTGCTATAAATTCTGGTTTATTAACTTCGTCTTCTTTGGTGAAGGAATTTCGGAAGGCTCTGTTTAGCAACTCTACTATAGCAGCACTGTCATCGATAGTGTTTCCACTGCTCGCGCTCAGAGAGGGGATTGATTGTGTCTCACTGTTAGCATATTTTACATCAGACCAGAATATCTTCGGATTTTCTGCCAGGTTTCGAGACAAAGTTTCGTTGTGGAAACTATTATAAGCAACTGAGTGCTTGCATTGTTTCCTGTATCTTCCGGTAGAAAGCGCTAGTAGCAAAGATGGCGACAGATGAAAATTTTCTAGATTAGCCGCAAGGGATCGCATGGGCCCCACGTTTAGTCGTCTGACACCATGCGCGTTTTATTCCTGTGGGTTCATAAAGGATCATGTTTATGTGACTCCGCTACCAGCTGTTCTACCCAGCTTAAGAAACAGCACTGAAGCTGTTGTTGTGACAATTTCTCCAGACATATTGTTCAAATAAATACGCGCAGATCTGTAGTTAAGTTGCCTAGGTCGCTTAAAAAGTCATAAAACAAGCGAGGAATGTCTTTATTGATCACAAAGTATGCATGACGCTTTTCGGAATTATTTCCGTCTTTAGAAATCCAAGCGCAAAGGTTGCACGAGGACAAGAACGTTACCGGCTGTGTACGTAACACGAAATCATATGTCATTTCTGAAGATGTAAATAATTCCGCAACACATCATGCATAGTTTGCGATTAATAGTTCTTTCTATGATACTTAGCTGACTTCACTACAGATCTACGCATATTTACTAGAATGGTCGCTAGCCTCCTAAGTCACACCTTTGTTACACTGATTAACGTTTGGAAAGAACTTGCCAATCGTCTCAAAGTGTGCCATTTACGAATGGTGCTCACGTCGAACACGTGTAAGAAAAGCTGTCTGAATTGATTTTTCATTTGATGAATAATTTATAATTGTGAGTTGAATGCATTAAATGCTATACTGATTTTGAAACACCCGTCTAATGTGTGCGTACAGTTCAGCAGGATTAAAACTAAATTAATTTTTAGACTATGTAGGGGTGTTCAAGGTGAGAAATTCAGTACTCAGTGTCACCTTCTTAGGCAATAACAACGGCTGTATCCCGACTGAGCAACGAATCGAGCTAAGTTTGGATATCAGATACGGGTCTCATGATGCTTGAGTGCTGTGCTAATCAATTGCAGTGGTTGGCGGCTGCTGGTGAGCCAGTCTGTCGGCAGCCCACGACAAGATGTTTCAGTGGGTGAGATGTACGGAGAATTGCTGGCCAGGGCAGGATGTGAACATGCAATGTGCAGAGGTAGGTGAGGACAGTATGGGCAAAATGCAGTCTTGCATTATCTTGCTGAAAGGTTACGTCACTGATACCGCGGGCCACAGGATTCAGTGTTAACACGTCAGAAATTTAACGGCTACTGTGCAAACTAGCTGCTGTACGAACAAAAGGTGATAGTGCTGTACACCCATTGGTACCACAGACCATCACGCCAAGAGCAGTGTCCGTATGACGTTTGCAATCTTCTAATATTCATCATTTTCATTTGCAGCTCCTTGTGTTGGCCGTTATTTCAGTTACAATTGTTGGATGTGAGGTCGGCCAGTTATGTAAAACACCATTTTTTTGTCAGTACCCAAACATGTTTTTGGCACCACTGAGCTATCATCAGTGGGGTTTCGTTTTTATTTGGTAAGATTTATGTAAGTTAGATTAATGATTCTGTCATGGAACTGACATTTTTGGCTGAGATCGTTTATGGTGGGTGCGCTTGTGCTGTTGATTATTCTGTTGAGTTTTCTGTTTTGTTTCTCTAGTTTTCCTTGCATTAATTTCTGAATATATGCTTTTCTCTGTGTTATTTCCTCAGAGTGAGCTGGTATTGTAAATTTGTTGGCCAAATCTAAATGTGTTTGGTAAAGTTCAGCGTTGATTGACTGCTTTTTAGCACATAATTCCCTAATTTCCTGCTTTAGCAACAAAATCTCCACTTTCTTTTTCACTTTCTTTGGTGCAGATGACGTGCTATTCACAGAGTTTTTTTATATAATCGGGAATTGCGTTATTACGTAGGCAATTTTGATTAAACTGTATATCGAGAGTTGTCTAGTGAATCTTCAATAAGGTGTTCCTGTGTTTGTTGTAGACCTTGCTGGGGAATGCCTGGCTGTGCGATGAAATATTCATTATTTTGATTTACAGCTCCTTGTATTGGCCGTGTTCCCGTTTAAAAATGTTGGATGTGAGATCCGCCAGTTATACAAAACACCGTTTTTTCTCAGTACCCAAACATGTTTCGGAACCATTGTGCCGTCATCAGTCGGTTTTCGTTTTTATTTGGTAAGATTTATGTCAGTTAGGTTAATGATTCTGTCATTGAACTTATATTATGGGTTGAGATTGTTTTTAGTGGATGTGTTTGCGCTGTTGATTATTCTGTTGAGTTTTATGTTTTGTTTCTCTTGTGCCGAATCATATTTAGGTACTGAGAAAACACCGTGTTTTGCATAACTGGCGGATCTCACATCCAGCAATCTTCCTACGTTTATTCCCCTCGAAGCCCACTGTACGAACCATTTCCGTCAACGGAAGCCACTTTGATGATCGCCGTGCCATCAGTTGGTGATGTACAGTACGTGCAGTCCATATGCTGCACTGCAAACAAGCCCATTCGCTCACTGAGAGGTGACATGACTGTAGTATTCTGTACGGCCGAACAAACAATATGCCTATCCTCTCGGGCGCTATGTGTGTGGTGCCCACGTTATCCTTTATAAAGGCGAGTATCGCCCCCCTGAACCCACTGATTCCATACTCGCATTACAATCGTGCGTCTCCGTCGAAGGCGAGTAGAAATATCGCAGAACAATAAACGATCATGCCGCCGTCGAATTTCGACAGTGCTGTTTAACGTCTCTCCTTCTTACATAAGGCATAACACGATCTTGTCAAAAACAAACATGAATGATGAACCCGCTGCCTAACCTTCCCTTGTATACAAAGCGTAGATGGTTAGTCGTATTCACATCTAAGCATGTAGTACACCTCATGCCAGTTTGAACTTCGTTGCAAGCTGTCCTCAAGGTGTTGCAATTTTAATGAGCAGTAGTGTAGAAGCTCTTCGTTATCTCGATGTGTTCTAAATTTTAAGTATTCTGTTCCATCGTACCCTCGTTCCTCCTCTTCTTCTATTCTGACGTAGTTTTAATCACCACTAGATTAAGGTCTATGTCCACAGCCGAAGAAGAAATGCACAATTTCATTTCTGAAATTTTGCCTAACCATAATGTAGTTTAGTTTCGATCTCCCTTTGGTTCCACTTTTCCCCCCAAGTAGATGTTCTTATAGTTTCGGAAGAAGGTATTTCTTCAAACAGTGGAAAAAGGTAAAAGAACCTAAGAAGCTACTTTCTCTTTTTATTCGTTTCTCTGAGCCCATACACTGCGGAAACCCTACCATCGTTCCCATTTCCTAAAACAGTTTTGCAATAAACTGATCATGGTCATCATTTACAGATGGGCTTGTGTTTTGCCGGTCGCTGTGGTCGAGCGGTTCTAGGCGCTTCAGTCTGGAACCGCGAGACCACTACGGTCGCAGGTTCGAATCATCCCTTGGGCATGGATGTGTGTGATGTTCTTAAATTAGTTAGTTCTAGGGGACTGATGACCTCAGATGTTAAGTCCCATAGTGCTCAGAGCCATTTGAACCATTCTGTTCCGTCTTCTTCAAAATTGAGCAAACCATGTAATAACAACGACTCTGTACTATTGTACATATAAGTAATTCTTTTCTCATCTGATTTTACGATAAACTTGTGTAATTGATGTTCTGATTTCATTTCTTTTTGTTTCATGCCGTTATGTACAGGAAACTGTAAATAAGTTTCAATGTGAATATTAATGTTTATGTCAAATGACAAGTAATATTGTAATAGAACTGAAATGTAACAAATGTTGAAACTGCTGTAAGATGTTTAAAATTGTAACTGTGTGTCTGGTCCATACGTAGGCAATGTGTTAGGATATGTAGAATGCAAAAACTCGGGTGAATACCCGGTCTGTAAAAGGTGGATGGCAGGTGAGCCCGGGAAAATGCGCGCGGCCACTGCACGGCACAACGGTCACAGTAGTAGTTGGAGTTGGGCACTGGTGTGAGCAACACCTTCTGGAGCGAGTAGGCTCTCCTGGAGTCCTGGAAGACATAGCTTCACTGAGTCTCGGGTATGCCGTTCCAACGCCCACAGAGCATGGCAAAATTCCATAGGCACTAAATGGAAAAGTATTGCGACGCTAAGAAGAATTTAAATGCCGATACATCAGGAGCCATAGCTGTGGTTGTATGTGTGCTGTGTGCCCCGCCATCTTGCCGCCCGCCAACCGACGCATCGATACCAGTAGGTTGAAACTTTTACTACTGTATTCGTATGGATCAGAGAGTGAACTGTGTGCCATAATAAACCTAAATTTTACCATAACTTTTCCATCATTCAATTATCGTCACAACTAACCTAGACACGGTCCTTTCCAAACGTTGTGAAATCCGAGTGTCCCGAAATGAAAATTAAAAATTGTGTTGATAATAATTATTTGCAGAACTAGTTATATTAGAATGGTGTTTAAAGAAATGTTTTGTAAATGAACCAGTAAATCAATAGCGAAGGTCTAACGAAGTCGAAAGATAACTTTGGTATTGATATAGTAATGAAGTTTATTATTTCGAGACAGATTTAAAGGCATTTAAATGAACAGTAAATAAGATGAAAAGAGTAGTAACTTAAATACTGGAAACCTTGAATGAATAATAAATTCAGTAATCATTTTTTTAAATACAGTGATCATAACAGTTTCAAGGTCGTCGTCCCCGCACCCCCCAAACCCCCACCCCCCTCAGTCATTTGAATTCTGAAGTGTTCTAAATTGATTTGGCCAGCAAAAGTTAAAGTCAATATAAAAGTCCAAATTCATCAGTATTTTATCTTTATTAAAATTGACATTTTGTGTGTGGCATGAAAGTACAATTTATAGGGTAACCTATGCCCGATTTTAATCAGATTAATAGACAGTATAAAGTTTTGTAGTAAATATTATAGTGTAGTGTTATGTATTCCATGTCAGTACAGAACGTGAAACTATCAGTTCAATAGATTTTCTGGTTCTAAAATTCTACGATATTATGCAGTGTTACAACTTCTCGTTTTGCATGAATATATACCAACTTGTACGGGGAAGAAACTCAGTTAATGCCTTATTAGGCTGGCGACCGTATTATTGTCACATTGGTAGCATCTTCTGGTTTACTTTTAGTCCATCCTGACGTGTGATTGCATGGCGAACTTACTTGACGAATCATTGTTATTACAGAGTGGATGTAAGTCTGATTTGCCACCATTCAGGTACACGCGGTCGATATCTATGCGAAAATCCTTTCTCATAGGGTGAATCCCGCTCACTTACATATAGCACAGGCTTTAACGAGTGCTGTGTCAGGGATTACAACCATCTCTTCATTTGCCTTCCTAAAGTTCTATTGTTCTTAGTTCATATATGGTGTTTCAAAAAGAATATACATATTAAAAAGTATTTTTTTTGTCCAAACCATCGATCGCTGCGCCTCGGCTCAGTTGTTAGAGAAACAAATACATAGTCTAGTTAAAAATATCCGCTAGATGTCAGCTGTCTTCTGTTTTGCTTGGTCTTCTGTTTTGCTTGGTAATCGTCATTTGTTTAAAAGGGCTACTCAGCACCAGAAATCATTTTATGTTCTCGAGTTTGCGAAGTGCAATTCCTTGATTACAGTGCAAAGACGTTTCAGGTTGAGGTACCAAATTGGTCCTCCGAATAGGTGGAACATTCTCAGATGTCATCGACAGTTTCTAGATGCAGGATGTGTACGTAAAGGAAAGAGTCCTGACCGCCCTCGTGTTCCTGAAGAGGCCATTGCACGAATTCAAACTGCTTTCCAACGCAGTTCTTGAAAATCAACTCGTCTTGCCAGTCGGGCGTTACAACTGTCTGCAACCACAATTTGACGTGTTTTGAGACGTCGTTTGGTTATGAAGCCGTACAAATTACAGCTATTACAAGCTCTGTGTCCTGATGACAAACGCAAACGTTCGCATTTTTTAGTGAGATTCTTGATGCTGTTGACAATGATAACACTTTCGCCCAACGTATCGTGTTCAGTGATGAAGCGACTTTCCATGTTAGTGGTTAGGTAAACAAACACAGGGTTCGAATTTGGGGCCTACAGAACCCACATGAAGCCACAGAACATGTACAAAATTCGCCCAAAGTCAATGTGTTTTGTGCGATATCCCGATCATCTGTTTACGGCCCATTCTTATTTGATGGAAACACAGTTAACAGTTAGCAGTATCTTGCTATGTTACAAAACTGGTAGTTTCCAAGGCTGCACGATGGCAATTTCATTTTTCAATAAGATGGGGCACCTCCTCACTGGAGTCGCCAAGTGAGTGAATATCCGAATGAAACTCTACCGAGCCGTTGAATTGGTCGTCAAGGAGCTGGTGACGTAGCATGCCTCAGTTGGGCTCCACGGTCACCGTATTTGACACCCTCTGACTTATTCCTGCTGGGTTTCGTTAAAGACAACGTCTATGTACCACCACTCCCACAGAACCTGGAAGAGTTGAAGAACTGGATCCGTACTGCCATAACAGCAGTGACGAAGGACATGCTTGCCCGAGTATGGGAGGCATTTGAGTATCGATGTGATATTGTTCGTGTCGCTGATGGAGGACATATTGACCATCTGTAATCTGAACTTGAGAGATTCGTAAATGGAATGTGTGTTCTTATAGGACGACTATCCAAGGATTTCCGCCCAATAATATCCAAACAGCAGACTCTGTACACAATTTATTAAATTGTCAACACTAAACTCTTTTAAGCAACAACAAATTCAATATCTTACAAAACTTAAGAAATGGTTAAAAGAATGAGCTTGAAAAACAATAACAGCGGCTTGCCACCACAAAATCAAAGAACCTTTTACAATAGTGCTTTTAGAGTTTACCCAAGAGACAAAATCCAATAATAAGTTAACTTGGCAATACAACTTAAGATCATTTATAAAAACCTTTAAGAATGATAATGACACTTCGCAACATAAAATCGGAAAACATTAAGAGCAGTAATGAAACTTAAAATAATAATAATAATAATGGCAACTTGTCACCATAATATAAGAGAAACTTCTTCTGCAAGAACAAATTACAGTGATGCTTCAAAGATTTTACTCCACAGACCAAGTTCCAAAATTAAGTTAACTTGGCATTACAATTTAAAATCATTTACATACAAAACTTTGAGAAAGATAATGGTATTTGGCATCATAAAGTCAAATAAGCGCAGCGCACAACAAATAAATATAAGAACAAAATAACAATTTGATACAACCAAAGGGCAAGGGCAACTCCCAACGCAATCACAGACTAGTGAGCTCTCAACACTTCGGAGCCTTCCCACTAGAAACGGTCCGCGAAATAAACCGCTGAGAGCTCCCCGACGTGCCTCCCACAGCTGTCCATCACTCACGCAACTTGGTTATGTTCTGTAACACACGAAGATAATATCAACACAAGATAAAATTCAAAAATCATATAACAATATAACATCCCGACAGCACATGATAACCACGGCGCCGTTAAGTCGGGCGCTCTTAACAAGTGCCGGAAGCCAACACACACAAACTTAATAAACAATTCTCGCTTCTTAAAACGAAACAATAACAGCCAAGCGCACATAATAGTCAAACCACATCCTTAGAAGTGCCTTAACGAAACCAAACGCGACTATTCCACCAAGTTAATAATAACACAGTGAGATAAAAATACGGAACATACCACTAAATGCTGTTACACAAACCAAATTGACGAGATCGTGTTGTTCAGGTCCCAGAAGACCACATATACCAAGCAGCAGTATTTCACTATGCATATACCGCCCAAAACCGCCATTCTTAGGCAGACTTTACCTAACACATCAAATGCCAAATATATCACACATGAACGCAACTCCGGGCAGGTAACAGGAACCACCTACGTGAATTCCTTCAAAAAGGAACAAACAGGCAACACCAAAGGTAACGCTGAGCAGACCGAGTGGGCTACGACCCACTCAGCGGGATAACCAAAACATACTCCAGTTGAGCAAGTAAATTAGTAACAACAAATATCATAACGTGCCACCAACACACAGCAAAACTTCCAACAACGCCGTCCCACTTCAGAATGAAGTCCAGAAACCGCTGCTGGAGCTTCCAGCGGAAGATCTGACGAGCCAACCGAGCCCACACCCTAACCTGGGAGACGACTCCAACATTCAGCAACTAGTTGTCTCCGGGCCAGAGTATCACAGGACCCCACCGGACCTCCACATCAGACAGGCAGGGAGAACAAGTACGCCGACTCCAATCAATCACCACCGCATGGTCAGAGCGGCGAGTCGCCTCCGTCCCAGACCACTCTGCTCATATTAGCGCTAGTCACCAGCAGGTCAGGCAGAGTGAAATTCACGCTCCATGCAATACCCGAAAACTGACTACCCTCACGCTTTCCGCCGGCCACCCCAAACACACGCCAGCGACATAATAGCAAATCACCACTGGAGCGCCACCCACACCAGAACAGCGAACTATAATCGATTATAGCGCGCGCTCTAAACAAGATCATAGGATAGCGGCGCACGCCATATCAGTAAATATGTGCGTAAAGTTTCATATTCGTATATATCTCATAAATATATGCATTCGAAATACGTATATTCTTTTTGAAAGACCCTGTATTTTATTGTTTTAGTAAGTCTTGCGTCTGGCATGCATTTTATGTGCACTTTATACTGATACTGTTCTATCATGTCAATTTTTATTCATCAGTCTTCTTAATGGTCTTATGCAGCCCATCACGGAATTCTCTCCAGTGTCACCCTTTTCAACTCTGGGTAGCATTTGCGATCTCAATTATTTGCTGGATGAATTCCAGTCTTTGCTTCCTCTACATTTTTTGCCCTCTACAGCTAGCTCTAGTACCACCGAAGTTATTGGCTGATTTCTTGACACATGTTCTATCACCCATCCCTTCTTCTTGTCAGTGTTTTTCACATAGTTCAGTCGAGTCCACCTAATTTTCGACATTCTTTTGTAGAACAACGTCTCAAATGCTTCTATTCTTATCCGGTTCTCTCACAGTCCATGTTTCACAACCATGCAATACTGTGCTCCTATCGATCATTCTCAGATACTTCTTCCTCAAATTAAGGATTCTGTTTGATACTAGTAGGCTTCTCTTGGCCAGCAATGCCCTTTCTGCCAGTGCTAGTCTGTTTTCTATGTCCTTGTTGCTCCGTACGATTTCTTAACTTTGTAAGTAGGCTGTTTAGGTTTTTATGTTGGTAACGCCATTTAGCGCTCTATATGAAAATCACTGACTGTGCTGTGTGAAGGCTGTGGTTGGTTTGCATTGTTGGCGTAATATTCGCCATTGTAGTGTTGGGCAGTTGGCTGTTAATAGCGCGTAGCGTTGCGCAGTTGGAGGTGAGCCACCAGCAGTGCTGGATGTGGGGAGAGAGATGGCGGAGTTTTGAGAGCGGATGATCTGAACGTGTGTCATTAACAAAGAGTAAATTTGTAATATTGGATATCATGGACTGATATATTATGACTTTTGAACACTATTAAGGTAAAAACGTTGTTTGTTCTTTATCAAAATCTTTCATTTGCTAACTATGCCTATCAGTAGTTAGTGCCTTCAGTAGCTTGAATCTTTTATTTAGCTGGCAGTAGTGGCGCTCGCTGTATTGCAGTAGTTCGAGTAACGAAGATTTTTGTGTGGTAAGTGATTTGTGAAACGTATAGGTTAATTTAGACACGGCCATTCTCTTGTAGGGATTATTGAAAGTTACACTGCGTTGCACTAAAAAATATTGCGTGTCAGTTTAAGCACAGTCTTGTATAATTTTTCTACGGGGACGTTTCAACTTCTTGATTCCCAGATATGAAGTTAAGCTTCTCGCTGCTCTAATTTCTGCTACTACTCATTACTTTCGTCTTTATCAGATTTACTCTCAGTCCGTATCCTTACATAAAAGACTGTTCATTCCATTCAGCAGCTCCTGAAATTCTTCTCTACTCTTACTGCGGATAGTGATGCCATCAGCAAATCTTATCATTAACATCCTGTCACCTTGAATTTTTTTCTTCGTCATGGAGCTGTTGCGATTGTATTCTCCGGCTCTTCTGTTTAAATTATAAACTTAAATTTTAAAATTAAATTAAATTACAGGTCTTTCTCATTCCGACTGGTTATTGCTTTTCGGGGCGCCCTCGTACTTCGACTATATTCGAATGGTTCAAATGGCTCTGAGCACCATGGAACTTAACATCTGAGGTCATCAGTCCCCTAGAACATAGAACTACTTAAACCTAACTAACCTAAGGGCATCACACACATCCATGCCCGAGACAGGATTCGAACCTACGACCGTAGCGGTCGCGCGGTTCCTGACTGAAGCGCCTAGAACCGCTCGGCTACAAAGGCCGGCGCTCGGCTATATTCCTTTACCATTGTCTTGCTTTTGTCGATGTACATCGTCATTATAGTTATCATTGTCTACTTCTTCTTCGTTATCTTCTTCTTCTTCAACGTCATCTCTTTCTCCTTCTGAGACTCAAAGGTTAGGCCTAAGGCCTGCTCCATTATTGGCATCTCTTCCCCGATCTTCCCAGGCTCCTCTTGCCCTGTGGTTTACAATCCATTGATAGTTTAGGAAGTCTTTGTGGCGGCATATGAAGTACACGTTCAGTTTTTAAACTGTGTTCAGTAGATTGCACTTTCTGTTGAGGTACACTTTCAATTCCTTAGCTGTTTCTGACATAGATCAAAATTTTTGTTTATTCTCCCTGAAAATTAATTCCGTTTCCTCATTTTTCTTTGGCTTCCTTTACTGCTTGCTCGATGTATAGATTGAATGACGTCGGGACAGGCTACAACACCGACTCACTCCCTTCTCAACCGCTACTTCCCTCTTTTAACTGCCGTCTGGTTTCTGTGCAAGTGGCATACAACCTTTCGTTCTCTGTATTCCAAAGAATTTATTCGAGTCAACCTAGTCAAACTCTGTCTTTCTTTCATCCATCGTTTCAGATCACTGATAGAGTCAGTATTCCCTTGCTTGTTCTTACATTTCTCAGACACCCAGACAGATATCCGAGGTTGTATTGTGCCACTGTTTTGCGACTATACCTGACAGTTTGGTGTCTTCTGGCAGTATCTCAGCTCATCTACTTTGCTTCTTTCTCGATTTCTGTAATACTGTTTACAAGTTCTTTCCCGTCGTGTAGTGCCACTATATATTCCTTGAACCTTCCAGATTTTCCTTCTTTACTTCGTACTGCTTTTCCATCTGAGCTCTTTACATTCACACAGGGGTTTCTCTTTGCTCTAAAAGGTCTCGTTAATTCTATAGGGAAAAGTGAAACACCAAGAAGGAGTTGTGCGACGTAAAGCTGGCACGTGTATTTCTACATCTGAAAGATGATGTCTGTTCGAATTTCGCACCAGTCGCTCAAGAGTGCCGCTAGTAACGCCACTAAAAGGAAGCAAATCAGGTTTTCTTTAAATACGCGCTGTAGTGGTCGAGCGTTATTTGCCTATGAGGTTGGATGTCATGAGTTGCTGTTATTGAAGAACGCCTTTAAGGCAACAAAGATGGCATTATCCACACCTCACCTAGTTTGAAGCACTCCTTCAGGCCACAAGTGGCCCATCGGGACCATCCGACCGCCGTGTCATCCTCAGATGAGGATGCGGATAGGAGGGTCGTGTGGTCAGCACACCACTCTCCCGGTCGTTATGATGGTTTTCTTTGCCCAGAGCCGCTACTATTTGGTCAAGTAGCGCCTCAATGGGCATCACAAGGCTGAAAAATGGTAACAGCGCATGGCGACACGGATGGTCACCCATCCAAGTGCTGGCCACCCCCGACAGCGCTGAACTTCGGTAATCTGAAGGGAATCAGTGTATCCACTGCAGTAAGGCCGTTGCCATACACCGAGTTTGAACGATGTCGTGTAATAGGGCTACGAGAAGCTGGATATACATTCTGCGATATTGCAGAAAGGCTTGGCAGGAATGTAACACTGTACATGATTGCAAGCAGCGGTGGTCACAAGAATGTACGGTCCTAAGAAGACCGAACTCCGGACGGTCACGCGGCATTACCGAAGGGGAAGACGATCGCGTTCAGTGAATGGCTCTGGTATATCGTACTGCAACTGCAACGGCAATTTGAACAGCAGTTGCCACCACAGTGACACTGCAAATCGATTACTTCAAGGACAGCCCCGAGCCAGACGCCCTGTGGAGTGCATTCCAATGACTCTGAAGCACAGCCATTTACTTTAGTGGTGTCAAGCGAGAGCTGATTGGAGGGCACGGTGGAGGTCTGTTGTGTTTTTTGATGAAAGCTGGTTCTGCCTCGGTGCCAGTGCGGCTGCATAGGTGGAGGCCAGATGAAGACCTGCACGCAACCTGGAGTTACGGTTTGGAGGGCGATTTCTAATGACGCCAGAACCACTCTCGTGGTTATCCCACGCACCATGACTGCAAACCTGTACATCAGTCAGGCGATTCGACTGCTGTGCTGCCATTCCAAGGGGTACTATGCAACTGGATAACGCTCACCTAAATACCACTGTTGTAACCCACATGCTCTACACAATGCTGACATGTTACCTTGGTGTGCTCGATCACCAGATCCGTTTCCAATAGAGCACATATGGGACATCATCGGATGACAACTCCAGCGTCATTCACAACAAGCCTTAACCGTCCCTGTATTGACCGAGCACGTGCAACAAGCATGGAACTCCACCCCACAAACTGACATCTGGCACCTGTGCAACAGAAAGTGTGTACTTTCGCACGCTTACATTCAACTTTTGGTTGTTACAGCAGTTATTAATGTATCAGCACTTCACATTTGCAATGGCTTACCTCGCGCTTACATGACCTTGTGATCTTGCAATGTTACTCGCTTAAATATGTTACCTAGACAAATGTATAAATCGCACAAATCTAAGGGCTGTCAATTCGACTAAATACCTACGAATTACAATTAAGAGCAACACACATTGGAAAGACCACATAGATAATATTTTGGGGAAGACGAAACAAAGACTGCGCTTTGTTGGCAGAACACTTGTAAGATGCAACAGACCCACTAAGGAGACAGCCTACATTACACTTGTCCATCCTCTGCTGAAATATTGCTGCGAGGTGTGGGATCCTTACCAGGTAAGATTGAAAGAGGACATCGAAAAAGTACAAGGAAGGGCAGCTCGTTTCGTGTTGTCGAGCAATAGGGGTGAGAGTGTCACTGATATGATACGCGAGTTGGGGTGGCAGTCACTGAAACAAAGGCGTTTTTCTTTGTGACGAGATCTACTTACAAAATTTTAAACACGAACCTTCTCTTCCGAATGCGAAAATATTTTGTTGACACCCACCTACGTAGGGAGAAATGATCATCATAATAAAATAAGAGAAATCAGAACTCGAACGGAAAGATATAGATGTTCCTTTTTCCCCCGCGCCTTTCGAGATTGGAATGGTAGAAAAGTATGAAAATGGTTCGATGAACTCTCTGCCAGGGTGAACTGCAGAGTAACCATATAGATGTAGGTGTATTCCCGAAATTTCATTACTCTACAATAATTTATTTTTTTCTGTCAGTGTACATTCTTTTTCAGCATTGCATTTTTCCTCTACCCATTCCTGATTGGCCATTTTGCACTTCACGTCAGTCTCATTTTGTAGATGTCTGTATTCACCTGTTTCATTTATTGCATTTCTTACTTTATCCATTCGTCAATTATCTCTGTATGCCTTGTGATATCCGAGGATTTCTACTATGCGTTGCCTTCTTGCCTATTTAAAGCTCTGCTGCATTCTCTGTTTCATCTCTCAAAGCTTCCCATTCGTCTTCTAGTATAGTTCTTTCCCCTGTTTCAGTCCAACGGTGTGTATCGCTTCCTCTGAATCTCTCAACAGTCTCTGGTTCTTTTAACTTATTCAGGTCCTATCTCCCTAACTTGCTACCTTTTTGAAATTTCTTCAGTTTTAACCGGCAGCTGATGAGCAAGAAATCGTAGTCATAGTCCACATCTGCTCCGGGAAATTTCTTACAGTTTAAAATATGATCCAGAAATCACTGTCTTGCCATTACAGAATCAATTCCGTGTCTACTCCCCGTCAACAGCTTTCTTTCATGATTCTTAAATCAAGTATTAGCGAAGACTACAATATTCCCTGAGCGAAATTCTGCTAGGAGACTTACTCTTTCATTTCTTATCCAAGTTGATATTCTCCTACTATTTCTCCTTCTCTTTCTTTTCCTACCATCGAATTCTGGTCCCCTAGCACAACTAACTTGTGCTCTCCCTTAACTACCTGAATTATTTCTTTTCTTTCATCATACATTTTTTCAATCTCTTCATGATCTGCGGAACCAGTTGGCATATGAACTTGTTCTGCTGTGGTGGGTGTTGGCTTGTGTCTGTCTTGGCAACGATAATGCATCCACTTCATATTCAGAGTGACTTACCAGAGTGGCTTACCAGCACTCCCATTTTCCTATTTAGTATTAGACCTGTTCCTGCATTAGCGCTGTTTGATTTTGTACTTATAACCCTGTACTCGCCTGACTAGACGTCCTGTTCATCCTGCTACCATATATCTAACTTCAACTATCCATTCCCTTCTAACCTACCTGCTCGATTAAGAAATCTAAATTCCACGCTCCGGTCCGCAGAATAACAGTTTTATTTTTCATGATGACGATATTCTGTGCAGTCACAATATGGAGAGCTGAATGGGAACTGTTTTCCAAGAGGATACTATTTTCATTTAACCATACAGCAGGGATGTGTTCCCTTGAAAATAGTAAAGGGAGCAGTTTCCCCTTACTTTCAGCCGTTGGCAGATCCATCACAGCGGAGGTACGTTGGCTAATGTTACAGGGGCAGATCAGTTAGTCATCAAGACTGTCGCCCTTGCAAGTACTAAAAACTCTCCTGCCCTCTGCAGAAACTACTAATTTGTCAGTGTGGTCCATGTCGTCGGTTTGACATGTGGCTTGCCACACTGTGTGAAGTATTAGCTTAGTATCAATACTCAGACGAATAATTCGGGGACTGCAATAATTCAGGTATCATTTCAGAACGCTTGTCGGAATGTTTCTTACATGTTCTAATTGTAATTTAATTCACAGCCAAAACAAATTTTCTGAACGACATCCTGTCGTAAAGGATGTCGTTGGCTGAGTTAACGTATCCGTTACCGTACAGTTTCCGCTGTGAAGCCATTTTCAAGTAACAGGGTGGTTCCACTGGTCGAATGGATATATTTGGGTAATAAATGTTTCGACTATAATCCAAGCTTGTCCATTTGATAGCTGATACTATAGAACCACTTGAAATTAGCAGTGGAGTCGAAACTGTACAACTGTAGTGAATAGGATATTGTCAACTAACCAACGTCACCCAGTGCAACAGGTGGTTATCACTTAATATTACACACGTTATGTTGTAAACATTATCCGGACAACAGTTATTGGACATTAATATGGGGTGTATTCACCCTTATTATGGCTTGAACTATGCTTGTGACACGTACAATGAGGTGTTTGGATGCCTTTTTAAAGATGACAGTCGATTCTTGAGGTCTGGAAGCAACTCAACATTATAACTCATCCTAAATGTGTCTCATTGTGTTACTTCATGACTCTGCGCAGGTCAGCGCGTTTCAGGACTGTTATTGTCCATAAAGCACTGGCTCACAAAGTCTGATTTATGTATTTTGTCAATGCAAATGTTCATCACGTCCGAACTGTTCCTCTGTCACACGCACTACACAACTCTGTTAAACGTGTGCATATCGTTCAGCAGTCAGCGTTCACGCAGTATCAATAAGGGGCTCACAACCTAACCATGAAAGTCATCTGCAAACTGTAACAGTAACTCTTCCTTACACGCTGTTGACACTATGTGATGGCAAGTAACTTTGAAACGGTGCAGTAGTTTCCGCTCCATAAGCAGCAGGTTTCGCTGCTCGCTCGCACCGGGAAGTACAAACGGAGGCGACTCTGCCGCCAATTTATTGGACGACGCGGCCGGCCGCAGGTGCAACGGAACCCCATGTTGACGGATGGAGAATGCGTTATGCTTCATTACACATACTTATACATGTCGCGTATAATGTATTACTTGTACTTGAATGTGAATATGGACGTGAACTTTCCTAATCCTCCTCCCACCATTCCATAAATCATGGCCAAATACTAGTTGGGAAACATCAGAAGTAGTTCTGTAGTATAGTAGTGCCAACCTTACTCCTGGGTAGGAGATCAGAGATACAGCAGAGGCAGGTCGAAGTCAAAGACGTTCCATTATCATAAGATTTGGGGTGGAGAGGTTGGTCACGGCCAAGTGATTCGATCATCCCCTCCACCGGAACCCAGGAAGACCTGCGGGTGCCCGCCATATTCGAGGAGTTCTACAGAAGACGGGTAAATGAGCAGACGAGCCCTCAATGCGTCTGTCTCGATGTTCACAGGAAGAAAGGTATTTGAATATTTGAACTAATTCTTTTATTTCCACTTTCAGATTATGTTGGGAAATGAATATACGTAATGGTTGCTTTCTCGTTTATTTCGGAAATTCTGTGTGGAAACAGAGTACGCTCCCATCCTTTGTACAAAACCACGTGGTGTCGCAGGCTCCAAAGTCCATCAATAGTTCCAATGTATAAATTCTAACTCGCAAATCGAGTGCAAAGCAGTACCTTCAAACGCGAGTGATTTATTTTGGTCTAAAAATTGAACTGTAAAAATGTTTCTTTCTGCGATGGGGGCCTTAGGACACGTCGTCTGACCCATGCTTGTAATAGTGCACGTGGTTGAGCATTGGGTAGCCAAATTACAACATCGAACGGCCATACTAACTCGCGCCTTATGGCACACTTAAATTAGGTGTCATTTCCACTCCCTCTGTAGCTGCGTGTACTGTAGTTCCACGTAGTCGATTGTTCGTTGCCGGAGGGCACGAGTTTCAAGTAGCGACAAAACGGACGTCGCTTCGCTGAACTGCTTCGACCCCCTGTGTTAATGTATCCGGTCCCCAGTTTGCCCGTTATCCTCCCCTCACATAGTGGATGTTCTATGTAAAGTAATGGTAGAATTTAGGGGTACATATTTGGCCAAACGCTGTTCCGTCTTGCCCGTAAAACAGTAATAAGCGTGTAGATTAGCATCCAATATAGTCGACCTGTAAGTTGTAAAAATGTAATCTCTGTTTACTGGAATACTTACTGTAATCGCTGTAAAGTCGAATGAATATATTTAAAATAAATAGGTTATGAATGGTCGTCAATCTTTAACACACCCTAAAAATCAAAAAGGAATCAAGTTAAAAGAATTCATTTAAAAGAAAAGAAAAAGAGAGCAGGGACCCACACATCAGCGTGTGAGCCCTCCGGCCCCTTGCCTAGTACGTGCAAAATAGGGCATGCTTTGTTCTCTAGGTAGCGCTCTCAAGCTTTCCTCCCCAGTTATTCGTTGCGCCATTTTCATTCGGGCTAGTTACAGTGACTAACTCTTTTAATAGTGCCGACGTCAGGTGTCGGTTTTTTCCTGGTTGTGGACCAGTATAGAAATAAGAAAATCCACAAAAATTACGAGGGCTGCGTAAAGCAGAAATACCAGCGTTGCCAGAGGGTTTTAAGCAAGTACAGGCAAAAGCATAGTTTCCTCCACAACAAAACGGTCAACTTTCATCTGGCGTCCCTATGCCAGGAGTCTTGACGGGATTCTTTCAACGTTCCCCAGGCTTCTTCCAAAACCGAACCCTTCTGTCGGATTACTACAGGTATAGCCTGAATCATGACTACAAATCTGCCGTATCCAGTCACACACTGCCCAGTCGCGTCATTCGTTACTTCAAATCAAGCGTCGCTTAGCTTTACTCTCAGTCCATCTTCTGTACTTATTAGATTGTTTATTCCGTTCAGCAGATCATGTAATTCTTCTATACCTTCACTCAGGATAGCAATGTCATCAGCGAATCGTATCATTGATATCCTTTCACCTTGAATTTTAATTCCACTCCTGAACCTTGCGTTACCTTCTATCGTTGCTTCGTCGATGTACAGACTGAGCCACAGAAGGGAAAGACTACCTCGCTGTCTTACACCCTTTCTAATCCGAACACTTTGTTTTTGGTCGTCCACTCTTATACTACCAGCTTTAAGGTGCGTTTACACCTATGCGACTTTCTGTTGGCACAAGGCGCAACCGTGCAAGGTTCGTATGCCTCTGATGTATGCGCGCAGGCCAGCGTGGGCACGTGCAGATAGGGGGGGGGGGGGGGGGGGGGAGGAGGGGGGGGGGGACGGGGGGGGAGGGGGGGGAGGCAGGTGCAACAGTCGTGCGCATGGTCGTGTTTCTCTCAGTTTATTGGTTTATTTGACAGCAAGTCATAGTTGACAGATTCAGTTTGTTGCATTCGTTTGCGTAAGCACCATGGCTGATTGAGCACATGAGAAACTAATAGGATTATCGTTGCTTTCTTGTTTGTGGTTCGTCATTTCAGCCCATTATAAAGACAAATTTAAAAGGAATAACTGTTTACTGTTCCTGACGTATAATGTGCAAACAATTAAAGCGATTTTTAGGATAGGCAGCCTGTCTCAGTCGGTAGGGTTGGAGAATGGCAAACAGGTAATCAACACATCACTGTTTCGAATAATGCCATGGTCTTTTTTCGTTTTATTTATTTATTTCAGTTAGAATACCTACGTTATTTAAACCTAAAATTGCTTAAGTATATGATAATTAAAACATATTTAATCATTACTTTTATAAAAAATGCATGTCTTTTTGTTTTTAATTACATATTACGTGTAAAATTCTCGACTTCATTACATAGACAAATTCTTAGATATTTTAGTCACCTTCGTTAAGAAATTTATGATTTTTTAAAAATCAAAACAGTCTTTAATAACAAAATTCTTAGATATTTTATTCATCTTTGTTAACAAATTTCTGATTTTTTAAAATCTAAACAGTCTTTACTAACAATCTTTTATATAATCTCGATGATTAATAATTTATATCTGTAATTAAAACTCAAATTTTGCATGTGATATGTAATTATAAACAAGAAGACGTGTTTTTTCCATAAAAATAATAATTAGACAAGCGTTAATTAGCGTATATTTGAAGAATTCTACATAAAAATGGAATGGTGAAGGTGTTCGAATTGAACGAAAAAATTATTCCAGTGGAAAAATTTGTAGTTACTCCTGATGCAGCATATATGAAAGTTTCGCCTGTTAACGACATTCCAAAATACTCTTCCCTTTGTGTGCTACCATTTACTAAAAATCATTTCCATACCTTGAACCGTTTACCAAGTAATATGGATGTTATGAATAAACCACTATAGCCATGTCGTTGAGCGTGTGGGCAGAAGAGAGTGTGCTACGTAAATTCCATTTTCTCAAGGCTGGACACATATATAGACTTCCAAGACCACAGAAAACTTCAGTACGTTAGCTAAATTTGACACATATGACCTCACATGTACCAAACCCCAACACATAGCAACCCCTATTATTCACTGGAAACTAGGAGAACTTTGACTATTAAAAAGAAGATAGGCGGTTCATCTTGAAGCTGATATATGCGTCTATAAATAACAAAATTTTTCACCCAGTAGTAGTTCGAGAAGGTCTTAGAGTAGCCGCTGTGTGCGCACCTCCGTCCCACCAGAGTAGCGTGATGACGTAGGCAACGAATCTAGATCTGAGTGGCATCACTCGTGCACACAAGCTAAGAAAGAGGCATGCATCTACAGGTATGTCTCTGCTTGTTTGTGGGGAAAGCACAGCAGCACGGAGACTAGTCTCAAGATGCGCAGTTGCAAACGTGTTAGACGTACAGGCCGGCGTGGAGTTGCTACCTGACGCGAGACAACTCGTAGGCTCGAAACAGCGCTTCGCATAATGGCCAGTGGGAGCGCGCGGCGCGTGCAGCAGCAGGTCGTGAGGTCGTTCCGTCGTCAGGCGCGTTCTGCACGGGCTGCTGCGCCAACAGCCGCCGGCCGGGCTGCCGGGCTGCCCCTGACAACAGATGCGATGCTATCTGCCCGCCGCTGGCCTCGCGCCGCTAATCCCAGGCCATCGCCTCAGCTGCCGGACCTAGGCTGCGAGCGTCCAGCACTGCACCAGCTGTGTGCCAGGCCCAGGACCCCGTTGCTACTCAACGGATTGACGAGTAGTCGTAGCCAACCTCTCACACTGACTTTTGTTGGGTCATGAGACTTTCGGCTAGTATCATGCCAACTGTCACAGTTTTGTCTCCTGTACAAATCTCTTTATCTTTAGCCTGACGGCCGCGACGACTCATTCTAGTGGCATACAAATTATTCCCTAGTGTTTTAATCCCTCACACTATCGTTTTTGAAACCCTTCGGTACCAAAGATTATGAGGTTTCATCCCCTTTTTCCCTGCCCCCTAACCCCCCTCCTCCCCTCCCCCCCCCCCCCCCCCCCCCCCCAGGAACTAATCTGTGTACCCCAGTTGTCTGCGTCTACAGCAAATCTCATGCGTGGTTGTGAGAATGTTTCCTGGCAGCAGTCCAGATACGCAGATGTGGGTTGGTACATGTCAGAATGCGGTGTGTAGAAAATGGCTTAAAGAACCCACATTGATGACGCTATGAGGTGTAGAATCCTAGAGCGACTCGAGGCTGGTCGCAACAGCAAGTCGTAGCACGGGCCCTCCGTGTGCCACAAAGTGTGATCTCAAGATTATGGCGACGATTCCAGCAGATAGGAAACGTGTCCAGGCGCTACAGTTGTAAGTAGGCTGTTTAGGTTTTTTTTATTGGTAACGCCGCCGCCACGTAGCGCTCTGTATGAAAATCACTGGCTGTGCCGTGTGCAGTCTGTGGCTGGTTTGCATTGTTGTCTGCCATTGTAGTGTTGGGCAGCGGCAGCTGGATGTGAACAGCGCGTAGCGTTGCGCAGTTGGAGGTCAGCCGCCAACAGTGGACGTGGGGAGAGAGATGGCGGAGTTTTGAAATTTGTAAGAATTGATGTCATGAACTGATATATATATATATATATATATATATATATATATATATATATATATATATATATATATATATATATATATAATGATTATTAAGGTAAATACATTGTTTGTTCTGTATCAAAATCTTTCATTTGCTAACTATGCCTATCAGTAGTTAGTGTCTTCCGTAGTTTGATTCTTTTAGTTAGCTGGCAGTAGTGGCGCTCGCTGTATTGCAGTAGTTCGAGTAACGAAGATTTTTGTGAGGTAAGTGATTTGTGGAACATATAGGTTAATGTTAGTCAGGGCCATTCTTTTGTAGGGATTTTTGAAAGTCAGATTGCGTTGCGCTAAAAATATTGTGTCAGTTTAAGCACAGTCTTGTATAATTGTTCGAAGGGGACGTTTCACAGTACTGGATGTCCACAATGTACAACACCACAAGAAGACCGATATCTCACCATCAGTGCCCGCAGAAGCCCCGGAGTATTGCAGATAGCCTTGCTCGGGACCTTACCACAGCCACTGGAACAGTTGTCTCCAGAAACCCAGTCTACAGACGACTAAACAGACATGGTTTATTCACCCGGAGACCGGCAAGGTGGATTCCACTGACCCCTGGTCACAGGAGAGTCCGTAAAGCCTGGTGTCAAGAACACAGTACATTGTCGTTGGAACAGTGGTCCCATGTTATGTTCAGGGATGAGTCCAGGTATAGTCTGAACAGTAATTCCTGCTGGGTTTTCATCTAGCGTGAACCAGGAACCAGATACCAACCCCTTAATGTCCTTGAAAGTGACCTGTATGGAGGTTGTGGTTTGATGGTGTGTGGTGCATTTTGTAGCACATGTGTTTCGGGACGGTTTTCTCAACTTATCACCAATAATGTTAACTTACAGATCTGTCTCGTGTGTGTTACCTATGTGCCTATGTTATTAGCATCAGTTTTGTGTAGTGCCACGTTGTGTGGCACCATATTCTGCAAGTATCCTTAATTTATGAGCATGAGTGTAGTAGTAAGAAAGAAGACAAAAAAAAGAAATGTGACGTGGGTACCAGACCGGTATCTGCCAAGTGGTATGGATGAAACGGCCTAAAAACCGTAGCTGGACGGTCGGCTCAACAGCCCCAGAGGTTAATCCGCGAGGGAGGAGGACGAGGAGATTAGTGTTTAACTTCCCGTCAGCAACGAGCTCATTACAGACCGAGCACAAGCTCCGATTAGAGAAGGATTAAGAAGGAAAACGGCGGTGCCCTTTTGAAAGAACCATCCCGGCATTTGCCTTAAGCGAATTAGGGAACCAAGGAAAGCTAAATGAGTATAGGCGACCGTCGTCCTCCCGAATGCGAGTCCAGTATGCTAACCACGGCGTTACCCTCGTCGGTAATCCACAATGGAGATCCGATCCAGGTTAGGCTCGTTTCCCGTGTCCTGGAAGCGGTACGTTAACGCGCTCGGCTTCATTCTTATTCTTATAAGTAAAAAGACGGTTCTTATCAGAAACCAGTAAATCGTTAGGTATTTGTCCTCATTTCCATATTTTAAATTACATTGTTGAAAAACAGTAGTACATCTGGATATATGATGTTGATTTTGTTCGATACGGCAAATGCAGCTGCCTGGGGTCCACAGCTCGAGGTCTAGTGGCTAACATTGCTGCCTCTCGATCACGAGTTCCGGGCTCGATTCCCGGCAGGGTCAGGGATTTTCTCCGCTTCGGAACCGGATGTTTGTGTTGTCCTCATCATGTCATCATCATCAATGAAAGTGGCGAGTGTGGACTGTGTAAAGATGGGAATTTGTACGGGCACTGATGGAAATGAGCGTTTGGCGTCATTGGCCCAGAGGCCTCTTACGGGGCAGGTCCGGCCGCCTTGGTGAAGGTCTTATTACATTAGACGCCACATTGGGCGACCTGTGGGCCGGATTGGGATGAAATGATGATGAAGACAACACAACACCCAGTCCCTGAGAAGAGAAAATCCCCGACCCAGCCTGGATTCGAACCCGGGCCCATAGGACGTCAATCCGTCACGCTGACCACTCGACTATCAGGGCGGACGGGGCACCGATAAGCGTGCAGTTCAGCGCCCCTCAAACCAAATATCATCATCGTCATCAGCCACCTGAGGGAAATTATATGTAGTGATAGTCTTTTCAATGACGTCCGCCGACAGATAACGTAGTGACGTAGCTATAAAGTGCGCCATTTGTGCCTACCCTTCAATAGGGAATTCTCACAGCCAGAAGGCTCAGCATGGTGAAAACATGTGAAGCAAGCGGGCAGCCATGCCATATCGATGCGCTCGTGCTTCCCACAGGCAACTGAGATAGCTTGAAATGGATCAAATTGTGGCCTTCAGAGTGGCAGAATCGCGCTTTCGGAGCATTGCCACACAAATTGGATGTAATGCGTCAGTTGTGCAATAGCGTTGGTATGAGTGGTCACGTGGACCGTCTCACACCCGTAAGCGAGTTTCTAGATGTCCACGCAGTACAGACGTCCACTAGGATTGTCGTATGGTGAAAGCAGCAATGGCAGATCTTACAGCTACCACAGCACAGATAAAAGAGATTCTGAAACCAGACGAGTCAACACGGACTGTTGCGAATCGGTTATTAGCAGAGAGACTGCGCGTACGGATAACT
This sequence comes from Schistocerca gregaria, assembly GCF_023897955.1. Classification (NCBI taxonomy): domain Eukaryota; kingdom Metazoa; phylum Arthropoda; class Insecta; order Orthoptera; family Acrididae; genus Schistocerca; species Schistocerca gregaria. The sequence goes on from NC_064920.1 coordinate 1,026,680,350, forward strand.
CTAACCAGTCTTCCACTCACCCCATAGCATCGACGTGCACTGCTCGACTGGTGGTGCCCGAAGGTCACTTGAAATGGTTTTCTGTGATGAAATCAGATCCTGGGCGCACGTAAAGTGGTAGTCGTTTTCGCGTACGATGGAGACCTGTTGATGCTGTCTCTTAGAGTGCATTCGCCCAAGAACGCTGTCACACCCTCAGGCCTCATGGTTTGGGGTGCGATGAGCTACAATTCTCGTTCACCTTTGGTGTTTCTGGAGATGAGGTTAGCCAGTGCCCAGTATGTGGAGAATATTGTTAGATCTCTTCTTGTGCCGTTCTTGCAACGGGAAGGTGATGAGCTGTTCCAACGGGTTAATGCTCGTCCACAAATTGCCAGTGAAACACAACGTGCTCTGGGATACGTGCGTCAACTTCTCTGGCCGTGGCGATGTCCTCACTTGTGTTCAGTCGAGCACGTGTGGGATATAATGGGACGAGAAATGACTGTGTTACTCGCCAACCAACAACTCCTGCAGAACTACGTGAACAGGCCGAGCAGGCGTGGCATAACGTATTCTAGGACAGTATTCGCCGTCTGTATTATAGACTAGGTACTAGAGTCAGCTCCTGCATTGTTGCCCATGGGAGTTTCTGCGTGGGTCGATACCTGGTACTTCACAACTACTTGTGCTACCGATTTCTAAATGTAATCATTACATGAACTTATTATGCACTGTTGTAACAACTAATCTTGAGTGAATTTTAAACATTTATAAGGGTGTACCTATTTCTTTTTTATACACCCCCCCCCCTCAATGTAAATAAAACCACAAAAAATGTCAACGTTATTGAGATTTAAACCAACGACTTCTGCACTATGTACTCAGCTAGTATTCTTTTTTAGACGTTAAAAACATTAGAACTCAATCACAAAAGGGCTCCATAAATTAAAGTGATATTTTTGAAACGTTTTATTACCAACATAGCCAGTCCGGTGCCTCTGAGAAACGTGGTATATTCTTCAAAGTTAAACTTCATTGTTCTTTCGAACTTGGGCATGACTGTGAAGTGTAGGGCATGTTTTAGGGTTGTGAGTAAGCGGATTTTTTGTCAATCTTGTAGGAAATATTTTCACTGGAGGTGGCGGGAGTATGCAGTGGGGAGAAATTTGCTGAAGAGGTGCTCTTCTGGAATCGCTGAGTATGCAGAAGGAACGTTTCGATTCAGGAGGCGAGTGGAAATCTGTGACCTTCAGGCACAGTTGGAGAAAGCAGAGAAGGAACTGATCTTTATCAAATAAGATTGAGGGGAAGAGGGTTGTTGAGAACTGACAGTTAATAGGAAGTTACAGAAACAGACAACACGATCTGATAGTGTTACTATCAACAATAACAACAGGTATCTACCTCTGCCAGAGTTAAGTAGCGGTGAGCATCACACAGGACTTGGGCGGGAAGTGTGAAACACATATTAGGTTGCCTAGGAACGTGCATTGTGTTAGGGAGAACAAATTGCTGCTGCTAAGTAGTATCCATGGGTGAAGTGTAGGCCCTGAGTTACAGAAATGTTAAGACCATAGTACAGTAAGCGAAAACAAACACTTTAAAATGTCAGCTATCGAATTAAGAGGGTTTGGTATCAAAAATAAATTAATCATTTTGCGTGTGTATCGATCTTCCAGTGGTATTGTGGGCACTTTTCGCAATAAATTAACAGAACTTCTACATAAAGTCTCGAGTACAAAAATAAACATAATTTCGTACGCAAACATAAATATCAACACAATTTATTGTAAAAGTATGTCTTAACACCGTCATAAACATACTTCATAGTTTTGGCAAGCTATGTGAGTGAATATTTATCAAGTATTGCAAAGAAGTTACACAAAAATTCCCAAAACAAATGTAACATCTGTAATGCAGTCCAGTCGCATTAATGTGACGACCACCACCGATGTTCAACCACCCTGACGAGCCGCGGCCATGGACGATGTTCCGATAAGTCGTGATATTGAATCTGAGTTACGCTGACCAGAGGCCCAAGTCAGTGCTCTGTTCATGCTGACGAGACAGTGAATACTCTTAACTCGACTGATCTCCGGTCTCTAATTTACATCTTCTCTCTCCTGCACTCCGGAACAGAGTCCCACGAGAAACTTCGTTCTTTACACAAACTCAGAAAACGTTAAGATGCACTAAACTCTCCAAGACGCATGACTGCCAACACTGGTTGGTTGCGGATGTTAGCGCCAACCGCAAGTGTACAAACTGCCGCAACAACCCCTCCAAAACACTACGAAAAATCCTATTCCAATTGAGAGGTTTGCCACCAAAAACTAGCAGCGCCGCCGTCCGCGGTGGTCTCGCGATTCTAGGCGCTCAGTCCGGAGCAGCGTGACTGCTACAGTCGCAGGTTCGAATCCTGCCTCGGGCATGGATGTGTGTGATGTCCTTAGGTTTAAGTAGTTCTAAGTTCTAGGGGACGGATGACCACAGATGTTAAGTCCCATAGTGCTCAGGGCCATTTGAACCATTTTTTTGAACTAGCAGCGCCTTGTTACGTCAACAAGCATCACCAGCTGTCCGCCAATCAGATTGTTCATTTATAACGCACACGGGAAAATCGCAGCTTGGGAAGAGTGATTGGCTCAGTGCCTACGTGAGGCGCCGCCTTAACCGACAACTCCCTGTCACTGAGGCGCGACTCTAAGAACGCAGCGATACAAAGACCAACCGCCCTGGCCCAGGGACCGCGACGGCGTGCTGGCAGATTTCACCCAATCCTGTTTGCCTTCCCTCCGACAGAGAGAAGGCGCAAGGGAACCTTTGGATGAGAGTAACATTGACCACCGGTATTGTCGCCTGTGCCCGGCCTTCCTGGAACCCGGAGGATGTGGCCACACGCAACTGCCCTGTCGAGTGGCTCTACTGCACAGAATGTCCACCAACAGATCTTGCGAAATACAGCAAATGGAGTAAGACCATCACCTAATTTAATTCGAGCAGAGACTAATTAAAGCCCTCGATACCTGAACACCTTCCCATCGAAACCTTCTGAAAGGGCGATTAAAGAAAATAAATGAGAGAAGAGAAGCCAACGGGGTTTAGCATAGTTCACAGTTTAATTTCCGAAGTGGTGGAAGAACAGGTTCATCCTTAGTAGAATTCGCAGAAGTTTCTGGATTATGGTATTGTTTTCATTTTTGTCTAGTATTCAATTCCAAGTAAAAGTAACTAATTCATAGAATGACCCTGTCACGCAACATCAGCGGTGTTGCAATTTGTTTGCCTTTGTAACCTTATGTTATTTAGTTGATTTAAGTCACGCACAACCAGCGATGGGGCAGTTTGTATAAGTTTGTAATCTTATGGTCTTTTATTATCAGTGAAATGATATAATAATGATTTTATTTTGTATGAGACTGCGAATGTTGACATCACATTTTCGACAGTTATTTAGAAATGTGGACCTCAAACTGTTTGTGCAGTGACACAAGTGCTCATATATGAGTATTTCTTGTTTTTAACACTAAAGATGTCTTCTTTGAATGAGGGTGTGCTGAAAAGTAAGACCTCAGAATTGTTTATGTGAAAATTCTTAATACTTTTAAAATAAAACAAACTTTATTTGGGAGAAAATCTGATCAGCCGTCTTCGGTTGTTTGCAGATGACGCTGTCGTTTATCGACTAATAAAGTCATCAGAAGAATAAAACTAACTGCAGAACGATTTAGTAAAAATATGTCAAAGGTGCGAAAAGTGGCAGTTGACCCTAAATTACGAAAAGTGTGAGGTCATCCACATCAGTGCTAAAAGGAACTCGTTAAACTTCGGTTACCCGATAAATCAGTCTAATGTAAACGCCGTAAATTCAACTAAATACCTAGCTATTACAATTACGAACAACTTTAATTGGCAGGACACTTAGAAAATGTAACAGACCTACGAAGGAGACTGCCTACACTATGCTTGACCGTCCTCTTTTAGAATACTGATGCGCGGTGTGAGATACTTACTAGGTAGGACTGAAGGAGTACATCGAAAAAGTTCAAAGAAAGGCAGCACGTTTTGTGTTATCGCGAAATATGGGAGATAGAGTCACAGAAATGATTCAGGATCTGGGCTGGAAATCATTAAAATGATTCAAATGGCTCTGAGCACTATGGGACTTAACATCTGAGGTCATCAGTCCCCTAGAACTTAGAACTACTTAAACCTAAGGACATCACACACATCCATGCCCAAGGCAGAATTCGAACCTGCGACCGTAGCAGTCGTGCGGTTCCGGACTGAAGCGCCTAGAACCGCTGGGCCACACCGGCCGGCGAAATCATCTAAAGAAAGGCGTTTTTCGTTGCGACGGAATCTTCTCACGAAATTCCAATCACCAACCTTCTCCTCCGAATGCGAAAATATTTTGTTGACACTGAGCTACATAGGGCGGAACGATCACCACGATAAAATAAGGGAAATCAGAGCTCGTACGGAAAGATATAGGTGTTCATTTTTTTCCACGCGCTATACTAGATTGGAATAATAGAGGATTGTGAAGTAAATTCGATGAACCCTCTGCCAGGCACTTAAATGTGATTTGCAGAGTATCCATATAGATGTACATGTAGATGTTTATTAACATTCTAAATTTTTATTCTTCATCACTACTCACATCCAGCCTTCTGGCGCCAGAGGGCTCTCAATTACAGCATTTAGCATCGTGGCGTGTAGCATACCTATGACAATGAATGAAAAACAGAATTCTGTTATCGAGTTTCGATTTCGAAGAGTTCATTCACACAATGGGCACCATCCCATTCAGCATGATAATACCAGACCACACACGAGTGCTGCGCCGCTTGCAGCAATGTCATGCCTTGGGTTCAGTGTCATCAATCATTCTCCATCCAGTCTCAACTGGGCCCCATCTGATTTTCATCTGCTTCCAAAACATAAGGAACAACTTCAAGAATTTCATTTTGATAGTGATGCAGCGGTGTAAGTAGAGGCGAGGTTGTGGCTCCATCAACAAAGCAAAGTGACGTCATGAACAAACAGGTCTCTTGCTGTAAGAAAGGTGTTCATCACCAGTATGACTGCACTGAGAAACAAATATGTAGACATGAAGAATAAATATGTAGAATGTTAATAACATTTATTTTATTTAAAACGCTTCGTGAGTTTTCATATAAAAAATTTGGATGCATTACTTTTCAGAATGCTGTCATAAATACACATCTGAATGGAGCCATGATGACTAGTTTTGATATTTTACATATTTATACTCTCACCTAATCATACAGAAACGTAAGTGTGGTTCATTTTCCTTTTCTTATGTTTTTATTATCAAAGGTACTTAATTTTATATATGTCACTTTATTCTTGTGAGTCTTCTTGTTCTATGAGTATACAAACATGTAGTAGGATAGGTTTCTTTAAGAGTGAATGATTTCTTATTATGATAGAGTAAGTGTGATGTAGTAGCTAACTTTAAATCGATTTCAGGTGTTTTAATTTTGAAAATAAACCGTCCACATTTGTGAGAGGTCATCAAGGTATAGGCTTCATTCATAAATATTGTAAAAGCAATTGATATGTGTGTGAGATACTGTTTTAGCTGATGTTTCCCTTTTAATTAAACGTTTTCCAAATAAATTCACTCTTGCACCAGTGTCTGTAAGTGACTGAGTTGCCACTTGGTACCAGATTAATCTTTTCCACCTATTATATGTGGAATGAAACTAATCAAAGAGTACCCCTAAGCCAAAAAGGAAAGTGATTTTCATGAACATGTGCTACAGATAAACCTCAGTACAACTTCATTGGCATCCATTTTAAAAATGGTTAGTAGGTGATGTTACTGAAAGTTTTGCCTGAACTGTCCAGTAGCCTATTTTACACCGTAAAATGTAGATCGTGATATAGTCAAATCTTCAATTCTGCATGATAGTCGCAGACAATAAGTTTCTACCGCTACTGACTGTACTGCTAATTAGTTCATCATACCTTCCCTCTTAATATGATGAGGGATACCTTTTATTTCTCTAGCGCTGGGCCATTTTTGCTGGCTTGTGACAGGGGAGTTAACTTAGAGGGACAGGAGTGTTGTTAAGTTGCTTGGTGCTGAAAGCCATTTGCCTGCCGGTGTAGAACAGGAAATGGAATTCTGCCGTGTCTGTGTGGCAAGAGTATCGCAGAGGCTGGATTGTGTACCATAAAACTGCGTTGTGAAAAAAACTAAAAGAAATCCCTTTTAGCTAGGTGAAATCCGAAGACACGGTGAAAACACAGAGCTTCAGAGTGGGGGACCAGCCATTGAGTGCTACCGTGCTGTGCAAGAATTTTTGTTGAAATCTTGGTAAAGGGTTCCGTGATAGGCTCACAGTAATTATTTCGGTAGAAGGGATCAGATCTCACATTTACATATGCCCAGGGTTTTGGTTGGCCACGGCTAGAGATCTGTCACGTAGTGGGAGAGATTTTCTGTCTCCTTCCCTGTGCCATCTCTTATTGATTAACCATGACAAAATCCATTATAGCAAGAACAAATTTTATCTCGCATTTTCCTACGTACACTACATGGTCTGTTTAGACAATGTGTGAGGTGTCGGTTGAGATGTTAGGCATACACCTAAGATGCTAAGGATCCGATACCCAGTGACCTACATGATCTAGAAGTTCCCCAAAAATTCATCCAAGATTTAGTGAAACAATGTCGCACAATGGATAATGTCTTACTAAATAAGAATGACTGAGGATGACTCTGTTAAGTGTGAAATTATGGGTAGCGCACCTCACACAGATATATTAATGAAAGGATTCATCAAACTACATAAGATAACTAGCGGTCAATATAACAATTTGGTTTATTTCCATAAGATTTATTGCCATAAGACATCAAAGTGATTTACCGACTGAATCAAGAGTACAAACATTTAATAAGTGAACAAGAGATTGCAGATGCGAAGCTATAGACTTGGAACAGGTCAGTGGATTCATAAAAGCAAAATATGACACTATATCGTGGATACAGCCAGCGCCTGCAAAAAAATGTTAGTGATATGAAGAGAGCTAAGACATAGAGATACATAGATAAGAATTAAAGAGAATGTAAAATAAAGTTCAAGATTTCGATCGCAACCCAGCTCATGCGCTTTGATGCACAAAGGAAAAGTTCAGGAAGATTTCGTCAGCTGTGAAGTTAAGCACCTCCAAATGATAATATCGTTCGCAGATGACATTAGGAAACCATAAACTTACAACAGAATGGGAGATGGAATTCGCACATTTTCTAAATCAGCATCCCCCAAACATGTGATCGGTTGCACCATACCTGACGACGCTGTGTTCTGCTCTTCAACACCTAGATCCCCGGACGTGACATCAATGGATTTAGTTTTATGAGGTTAAATGGAAGATCTCGTGTATGTGCGTCCTTTGCCGAAAACAGTTCCAGAATTTACAATGTGATAGAGTCGGTGACTTCACATATGCTTCAAAATATTAGGTGTGGAATGCATTATCGCTTAGATGTTGGCGGTGCGGCCAAGCCCGAAATACGTTAATTAAGCACTTCTGAACAGCAAAGTGAATAATTATTTAGCGAATTATTTAGCAGTGAATAAAGATGTAAGTGACCAGGGAGGATCATACACTACTGCTCAAAATTATCCGATACCCATTAATGGATATTAGTGTGGGGAGTGTCCACCATTCGCCTTACGACGGCTTGAACTCCGTTAGAGACACTTTCAATGAGATGTCTGAATGTCTGTGATGGAGGTGTGGTAGCCAATTCTTCTTCAAGAGCCGAAGTCATATGTTGGATGAAAAGATCTGGAGCGCAGTCGAGTTTGAACTCAACTTAAAGGTGTTCCATTGGGTTCAGGTCAGGACTCAGAGCAGCCGACTCCATTTCAGGAACGTTATTGTCCACAACTCATTGCTTCACAGATGTTGCTTTGTGACAGATTTCAATGTCTTGCTGATATAAAGAATCAACTTATTCGATATGTTCCTCTGCAATACACTGCAAAAAGCAACGCTGTAAAATGAGTTCATAATCGACCGCATTAGCTGTTTCCCCAAGGGTAATAACAGGACCACACTCTAACCACGAGAAACAACCCCATTTGGTAATATCACCTCCTACGTTCATCACTGTGTGGCACCACACATGAAGACAGCTAACGTTCTCTAGATGTTATCCAAACCCAAAGTCTTCCATCGAATTGCTACAGAGTACACCGTGACTCATCGAATCATTCATTTTCAGGCCTCCTCTGTCCTTTGCCATAGCTCTTTCCACCACCTCAAGCGTTGCTTAGTATTGAGTACAGAAATGTTACTTACGAGGAGCTGCTCAACCATTCTACCCCTTTATTTTTTATTCCCTAAGCACAGTACTTGTGCTAGCAGGACTGCTGAAAGCACTTTGGAACTCCCGAGTGAACCTTTCCGCTGACCTGACGCGATTTTTCACAACCACTCTGCGCAAGGCTCGGCCCTCCCACTCCGTCAGTGCGTGACATCTGCCTGGTTTTGGTTTAGTAGTGGTTGTTTCTTCACATTTCCACTTGACAACCAAATCACCAACAGTGTTGAACTGTGCCTGGTGGGTTTGATAGGTGACACTCAATGGTTAGTCTACCGTTTGAAGTCATTGAGCTCTGCTGCCAATCCATTCTGCTGTTACTGACTGTCTACTGAGAACACAACACTCCTCACTTCTTTTTATACTGATTGGTCCGCCTCTCTTTACATGTAGTAGTCAAATCCGCCTTTCGGAGGGTGTCCAGATACTTTTTATCAGACTGTATGTAGAAAACCTATGACGTATTCATATATAAAAATTTGTGAGCTTTCAGTTATATTCTCTGTCATTGTCACCGATATAGCGCGCTGCATTCAATAGTTATTACCGTTAGTAATTGTTATATTAATTATGAATTGTCCTATCCTGTTTTGACACATGGGTACGGAGACTCATTCCATACTTCTTGTGTCCATTTACCCTTTACTTTTACTTAAGAAACTTATTCGTTATTGCCTCTCATTTATTTTATTGTGTCTTGTATAGTGTTCTTATTTAACTTTTTAATTATCCTGATTATAAAAATAAGACTACCACTTTCAGTTTGTAGTGAGCAAGGACAGAGGACAGCAGGATTTTTCATTTATCATTGCTATTAGCCTGAATAGTTAAAGCAAAAGCCATTAATTCAATTTCCATTCGTTTTTTACTCAGAATTAATTTAGGCCCCTGATAATAACGCTCTCTTGACCTGTGCATAGCCAAAAGAAGCAGAATAAAAGGGGGGGGAGGAGTTTTTGATTTTGCCCAGTTTTAATCATTTGATTTTCTACAGCATTTGACTATTATTATTATTATTATTATTATTATTATTATTATTATAGGATTCACTTAAGAGAAGATGGCTGGAAGTTACTATCGTCAAGAGCACTGCAGGAAATCAGATAACAAAATTATATGTATATCTTACATCACAAAAGTTTTCTAGTCTTTTATAAGATTTCCTGTAATAGCATTCATTTACGTTAAACTTCTGATAATGCCATTTACTTGAGTTACGACTTCTGATATCATTTACTTACTTGTTATAAATTTGGTTCTCAGTTGGGAGTTGATGCGGTCTCCTGTAATTGCTGTAAGAGCGTCGAACTATTAAGTAAAAGGGGAGGCGGGGGTTTACACAGAAATGTCGAATAGTGTTCATTTCACTCAACACTGATTAGCATGCAAAACACTGTTCAGATTAATCACTACGTTCAACATACTACTATTAAGTGGCGGGACAGACAATCGAAATAAGCAGAATGTCGTTCTGTTTGGAATATTTTCTTACTACCTATCACTGGAGGGGCCTCTGACGTCTGGAATTCATTTAAAAATTGCTTTAATAAGTAGCTGATTGCTGTTTAATTTCTCTATTTGCCACCTAAGGATTAGGTGACAACAAAAGTATCCATTCCATCACTCTCGTAATTCTTCATGAGCTCCCAATAATGGATATAATTCGAGTTACATGTAAGATATTCTCTGTTTTCCTATAATCCTTACTGTGATGTGCTATAGAACGTAGCTGAATCAAAAATTATGGAGATCTACCTTGAGCCAGTCGGCATCCCAGTTACCAAATAAAATCAATGAGCCGGCCGCGGTGGTCTCGCGGTTCTAGGCGCGCAGTCCGGAACCGCGTGACCGCTACGGTCGCAGATTCGAATCCTGCCTCGGGCACGGATGTGTGTGATGTCCTTAGGTTAGTTAGGTTTAGTAGTTCTAAGTTCTAGGGGACTGATGACCACAGATGTTAAGTCCCGTAGCCATTTGAACCATTTGAAACTGCAACAGTTTCAGTGGAACATAATCACCCTCCTGGCTTGGCGACCAGTGACTATCACATATTCCATAGGTTAAAAGAACATCTGGCCGGAAAGCGATTCAGCTCCGGCGACGAGATGCAAGAAGAGGTTCATAAGTTTCTGAAGAGTATGGTATGACATGGGCATACAAAAACTGCCACAGCGTCTACAAAAATGCATCGACAGAAATGGCCATTATGTTGAAAAATAGATAAATGTTCAAGCTTTAAACCGGTGTAAACAATTGCAGAAATAAACAAGTCTATGTACTTATGAAAAACAGGAGACCTTACTTTTGGTATTACCCTCGTACTATCAACTCCTAAACCTCTGAACTGTGCACAAGGCATGCTTAACCACAAGTGGGTAATATTTGATACCACCCCTCATCACAAAGAACACACGCAAAATAATCATGATAAAACAATTAAATCACTTATACTGAGCTACTGTTACCTGTAGCAACTGTAGTAGGTTGATAAAGAAATAAGTTAACGAACAGTGATCACGGTGAGGACTGGCTCCCACACTTGGTGCCAAATTCGCATCTCCACTAGGTGCAAAGAAAAACCGTTCTGTATTCAAAAATTAATTCCAGACAATTGTCTTACGTTAGTTTAAAATCAGTTACATAACTAGTGCAGCAAAGTTTCTTCTGGATCCCTGCAAAATCTGAAGTTTCATATTCTTTTCCAGCACGTGGTGCCTGCCGGAGTGGCCGAGCGGTTCTAGGCGCATCAGTCTGGAACCGCGCGACCGCTACGTTAGCAGGTTCGAATCCTGCTTCGGGCATGGATATGTGTGATGTCATTAGTTTAGTTAGGTTTAAGCAGTTCTAAGTTCTAGGGGACTGATGACCTCAGCAGTTAAGTCCCATAGTGCTCCGAGCCATTTTGAACAAGCACGTGGTACGAACCGTTATGCAGTCTTAAGTTACGAGGAAAAACCCTCGAAATACCGCAATTAATCTCGTTAACTACTCAGATTATCTTTTTCGACACACGTAGCAGACATTTAGAGACGATTACGAAGCGAGAAACCTTGAAATTCAACGGCTTAAGTTAGTTACAGTGTTTTGTGCCAAGTGCGCTCAACAGGAGCATACAAAGAAAAGATTGTCAGTTCCAACAAAAGCTCTTCAAAACTGTAAATGAAAATAAATCATCTTTCGCGTTCTTCTTACTGAGAAACATTCAAATGAAGATTTCCTAATTGGAAATGTGCCAGGCTGAAGACCAGCACCATTCTTAGATGTGCGCTTAAGACGAGCTAGTCAGCGAAAAGGACAAAAGAAACACTACTTTTCAAACGTTTCACTGTCACCAGTAACTTTAAGTAGCTCGTTGCGAACCTGATCGGGGACGATCTCGCGCATTTTCCTACCCATTCTTCTTACCCGTTGGACACCTGACGTGGAGACATCTGCAGCCTGGGCCCTCCGCTTACACCGTGACGAACATGCTGAACGATGGGCCAACGTCTCTCCAATTTGAACCACAGCGAGGAAGACGCCTCCCGTTTGCAGAGCGACCGCCCACCATCTACGCTATCGATATTTGGGGAAGGGCTGTGCTAGTCTCTTTGCTCAACCTTTCCCACTGATTCCTCTTTGCAAACTACCACCTTCTAAACACCTTCGGTTAGTTTTGTGCCTTCTGCTCTCTCTACAAACACTCTTTCACCCATTCATACCTTTGAGAGGAAAGGGAAGTTAAAGGAAATGCGAATGAAATAATAAAACAATGTTTATTAGCATTTTCGTATCTCAGTGGCCGTGGTACAACGAGATCTTAACTTGCAGCTTATCGTGCTACCATTAACCATTACAATCAGTACTACAATCATCCAGGCTCAAATGGAGAGTAGAAGGAACGAAGGAAAGAACATTGGCTTTAACGACCCGTCGGCATCGAGGTCATTAGAGACGGTGCACGAGCTTGGATTGTGTCGAAGGTAGGGAAGGAAATCGGCCGTGAAATGAATCAAGCCGGCATGTGCATGGAGCGATTTATGGAAATCACAGAATACCTAAATCTGGATACCCGGTCGCGGATTTCTACATCTACATACATACTCCGCAATTCACCATACAGTGCGTGGCGGAGTGTACCTCGTACCACCCTCTCCCTGTTCCATTCCCAAACAGAACGAGTGAAAAATGACTGCCTATATGCCTCTGTACGAGCCCTAATCTCTCTTATCTTTTCTTTGTAGTCTTTCCGCGAAATCTAAGTTGACGGCAGTAATATAGTACTACAGTCAGCCTCAAATGCTGGTTCTCTAAATGTCCTCAGTAGCGATTCACGAAAAGAACGCCTCCTTTCCTCTAGAGACTCCCACCCGAGTTCCTGAAGCATTTCCGTAACACTCGCGTGATGATCAAACCTACCAGTAACAAATCTTGCAGCCCGCCTCTGAATTGCTTCTATGTCCTCCCTCAATCCGACCTGATAGGGATCCCAAACGCTCGAGCAGTACTCAAGAATAGGTCGCACGAGCTTTCTATAAGCGGTATCCTTTATAGATGAACCACATCTTCCCAAAATTCTAACAATGAAGCGAAGACGACTATCCGCCTTCCCCACAACTACTATTAAATGCTTGTCCCACATCACTCTCCAATGTTACGCCCAAATATTTAATCGACGTGACTGTGTCAAGCGCTACACTACTGATACAGAGTCAAACATTACAGGCTTCTTTTCCCTATTCATCTGCATTAATTTACATTTATCTATTTTTAGAGTTTGCTGCCATTCTTTACACCAATCACAAATCCTGTCCAAGTCATCTAGTATCCTCCTACAGTCACTCAACGACGACACCACAGCATCATCAGCTGACAGCCGCATATTGCTATCCACACTATCCAAAAGATCATTTATGTAGATAGAAAACAACAGTGGACCTACCACACTTCCCTGTGGCACTCCGGATGATACCCTCACCTTCGATGAACACTCACCATCGAGGACAACGTACTGGGTTCTATTACTTAAGAAGTCTTCAAGCCACTCGCATACTTGGAAACCAATCTCATATGCTAGTACCTCAGTGAGGAGTCTGCAGTGGGGCACCGAGTTAAACGCTTTCCGGAAGTCAAGGAATACGGTATCGGTCTCATACCGTTCATCCATGGTTCGCAAGATACCATGTGAAAAAAGGGCGAGTTGCGTTTCGCTTTAGCGGTGCTTTCTAAAGCCGTGCTGATGCATGGACAGCAACTTCTCTGTCCCAAGGAAATTCATTATATTCGAACTGAGAATATGTTCGAGAATCCTGCAACAAACCGATGTTAAGGATATTGGTCTGTAATTTTGAGGACCCGTCCTACCCTTCTTATATAAAGGCGTCACCTGCTCTTTTTTCCAGCCGCTCGGGACTTTACGTTGGACAAGAGATTCGCGATAAATCCAAGCTAGGTAAGGAGCCAATGCAGTAGAGTACTCCCTGTAAAACTGTTCAACTGTCGTTCAAGCGAATACTAGTCAATTGTGGAGAGTACAATCAGTACCATTTACACTACAATTTAGCCATTGAAAGCACAAAATTGTAGTGTAGGATAACGTAAAACAAATTAGTTTTGTGAACGGGTGATGAATATGGAGAAGATAGTCGATACCTAGAGCGGGTTCTGAAGAAACCTGATACCTCACGATGGACCAGTAAGGGGAGAAGGGGGGAGAAGAATGTGTTGTCGCTAAGGGCCGGTCATCGGTCTACGGGAGAGAACGGGCGAGCCTTGTTAGGACGGAGGATCGGAGCGTGCACCGTATGTTAGCGTATCCTTGAAGCGACCGATATTTATCGGCGCGGCGCAACGCCACGGCCCAAGTGAGAAACTGGCGACAGGCCACAAATCCCGCGGGCGTCGGCGCCAGAGCACGGCCGCCGTTGGAAGAGTAGGAGGAGGTGTGGAGGAATAGCGGCAGGAGTAGGCGGAGGCGGCCAGAGAGCGTGCGACGCCCACGCGGGCCGTGAGGCGAGGCGAGGCGAGGCGAGGTTCATTGAGGCGGCGCGTCCATTCACGGCGACCGGCTCTCCTCCCAAACTCAATGGGCAGCCTGGCCGGCCGCTGCCTGCCGGCTGACCTCAGCGGGTCGCCTCGCCGCGCCGCGCCGCGCCGCGCCACTGGCCCGCCCACACCTCGCCGCTGCCTCGCCAGCTGCGCTCGTCTAGGGACACGTGCCACGCTCCCAGCCGCACTTGTCGCGCGCGCCGTTCACCGAGGTGGGTCTTCCAGGTCTCCTCTGCACGACTGCCGACCAGCCTTCCCACGAACTTCGGGTTTATGAAGACTCGAGTCATACCCAACAGGTAGCGTGTTCGTGTAGCATTAATCTTCAATGCTACAGCCGTCAGCTACACGCCTGAATCGACCTAGGTGTGTTCAGCGCCCGTTTAGAAGACCTTTGGACGGCCGAGTCTTGTATGTTGACTTACAGGCCATTTGATTTAGAATGGAAGGAAAATCGGTCATACAGTACTTGGAAAGCTATCCACGCAATAGTTTAAAACGGTTTAACCAAGTAACAGCGTACCTATAATAGTCAAATGAATATAATATTTTATCCGTCTTCAGCAACTGTAGTTGTATTTACAGAAATAATCAGCAACCAAATGCATAAAAGAAATTTAATTTCTTAACCAGTTTCAGACACTAAGTGCCCTTCTTCGGAAGCTTATCAGTATCGCTTTATTCGCCCACCCGGTTGGCCGTGCGGTCTAACGCACGGCTTTCCGCGTGGGAAGGGGCGCCTGGTCCCCGGCACGAATCCGCCCGGCGGATTTGTGTCGAGGTCCGGTGAACCGGCCACTCTGTGGATGGTTTTTAGGCGGTTTTCCATCTGCCTCGGCGAATGCTGGCTGGATCCGCTTATTCCGCCTCAGCTACACTATGTCGGCGATTGCTGCGCAAACAAGTTCTCCACGTACGCGTGCGCCACTATTACTCTACCACGCTAACATAGGGGTTACACTCGTCTGGTGTGAGACGTTCCCTGGAGTGTCCACCGGGGGCCGAACCGCACAATAACTCTGGGTTCGGTGTGGGGCGGCGGAGGGGTGAAGTGGGCTGAGGTAGTCGTCGTGAGGTTGTGGACCACTGCGGCTGCGGCGGGGACGGAGCCTCTCCGTCGTTTCTAGGTCCCCGGTTACCATAACGTAACATAACATAGTCAAATGAATAACTGCAACTGTAGTTGTATATACAGGGTGGTCCATTGATAGTGACCGGGACAAAATCTTACGAAATAAGCATCAAATGAAAAAACTACAAAGAACGAAACTATCTTGAAGGGGGAAACCAAATGGCGCTGTGGTTAGCCAGCTAGATGGCGCTGCCATAGGTCAAACGGATATCGACTGCGTTCTTTTAAATAGGAACCCCATTTTTATTACATATTCATGTAGTACGAAAGAAATATGAATGTTTTAGTTGGACCACATTTTTCGCTTTGTGATAGATGGCGCTGTAATAGTCACAAACGTATAGGTACGTGGTATCACGTAACATCCCGCCAGTTCGGACGGTATTTGCTTCGCGTTAAAATGGACCGTTTACCAATTGCGGAAAAGGTCGATATCGTGGTGACGTATGGCTGTTGTGATCAAAATGCCCACGGGGCATATGCTATCTATGCTGCTCGGTATCCTGGACGACATCATCCAAGTGTCCGGACCGTTCGCTGATAGATACGCTATTTAAGGAAACAGGCAGTGTTCAGCCACATGTGAAACGTCAACCAGAACCTGCAACAAATGATGATGCCCAAGTAGGTGTTTTAGCTGCTGTCGCGGCTAATCCGCACATCAGTAGCAGACAAATTGCGCAAGAATCGGGAATCTCAAGAACGTCGGTGTTGAGAATGCTACATCAACATCGATTGCACCCGTACCCTATTTCTATGCACCACGAACTGCATGGCGACGACTCTGAACGTCGTGTTCAGTTCTGCCACTGGGCACAAGAGAAATTACGGGACGATGACAGATTTTTGGCATGCGCTCTATTTAGCGACGAAGCGTCATTCACCAACAACGGTAACGTAAACCGGCATAATTTACACTATTGGGGAACATCAGCGACCTTGGCGGGTTAATGTATGGTGCGGCATTAAGGGTGGAAGGATATTTGGCCCCCATTTTATCGATAGAAATCTAAATGGTGCAATGTATGCTGATTTCCTATGTAATTTTCTACCGATCTTACTACAAGATGTTTCATTGCATGACAGAATGGCGATGCACTTCCAACATGATGGATGTCCGGCACATAGCTCGCGTGCGGTTGAGGAGGTATTGAATAGCACATTTCATGACAGGTTGATTGGTCTTCGAAGCACCATACCATGGCCCGCATATCTTTCTGTGGGGAAAGTTGAAGGATATTTGCTATCGTGATCCACTGACAACGCCTGACAACATGTGTCACCGCACTGTCAATGCATGTGCGAACATTACGGTAGGGGAATTACTCGCAGTTGAGAGGAATGTCGTTACACGTATTGCCAAATGCATTGAGGTTGACGGACATCATTTTGAGCATTTACTCCATTAATGTGGTATTAACAGGTAATCACGCTATAACAGCATGCGTTCTCAGAAATAATAAGTTCACAAAGGTACATGTATCACATTGGAACAACCGAAATAAAATATTCAAACGTGCCTACGTTCTGTATTTTAATTGAAAAATACCTACATGTTACCAACTGTTCGTGTAAAATTGTGAGCCATATGTTTGTGACTATTACAGCGCCATCTACCACAAAGCGAAAAAGGTGGTCCAACTAAAACATTCATATTTCTTTACTTAATACACGAATATGCAATAAAAAATGGGGGTTCCTATTTTAAAACAACGCAGTTGATATTCGTGTGACTTATGGCAGCGCCCTCTAGCGGGCCAACCATAGCGCCATCTGGTTTCGCCCTTCAAGCTAGACAAGTTCCGTTGTTTTTTCGTTTGACGCTTATTTCGTGAGATATTTGGCCCGGTCACAATCAGTGGACCACCCTGTATATAAAAGTAATCAGCAACCAAATGCATAAAACAAATTTAATTTCTTAACCAGTTTCAGACATTTAATGCCCTTCTTCAGAATCTTATCAGTGTCGCATTATTTGCGAATGCCAACAATAAAATGCGCGGAGCATAATTCTCTGGCCATGCGGTTCACAGTGCCTGAACGGAAATGGTGCAAACAAATTCAGATATCATGTCATGATATCTGCACTTGTAGTTTGGTCAGAGAGAAAGAGCAAAAGGGGAAAAATAGATAGAAAGAAGGAGAGAGAGAGGAAGAGTGAGGGGGAGTGGGGCGTCGGGAAGAAGTAAGATTACGATATGAGAAAGAGAAAACATGAGAAAAATTTGTGTGTGTGTGTGTGTGTGTGTGTGTGTGTGTGAGAGAGAGAGAGAGAGAGAGAGAGAGAGAGAGAGAGAGAGAGAGAGAGAGAGAGGGAGGGAGGTAGTGATCGAGGTGGTCTGAGAGAACTGTAGAGTGAGAGATGGCGTGAGAGAGAGAGAGAGAGAGAGAGAGAGAGGCGACGACGATGAAAAGTACTGTTTCATATCTTCGACTTAATTCACTGACAGACAACTCTAGGTACAATATAGCAGGTTTGGTGATGTTCGGTTTGTGGGGTGTTCAACTGCGCGGTCATCAGCGCCCGTACGAAAGCCAAGTTTTTACACAGTCCAATTTTTTTACAATCCAATCCGGCCACTGTCACGAATGATGATGAAATAATGAGGGAAACACAAACACCCAGTCCGCGGGCAGAGAAAATCCTCAATCCGGCCGGAAATCTAACCCAGTACCCCGTAATCCGCAGGCAGCAACGCTAGGTACTAGACCACGAGCTGAGAACTAATATAACAGGTGTTGGACACAACGATTAAGAATAGTCTAATTCCCTACTAAAGATTATTACTAGCCAATACTTTTCACAAAAAAGTCCCTAGGTTCATTTTATTAATTCGGTTACTAAATATTTGGAAATATAACGAAATAGATAAGATTTCATCCCAAACAAGGGATCAGAGGTAGCATCTACAAAATACTCGTAATCATCACTACACTCATAATGTTTATCCAAAAAAAAAAAAAAAAAAGACTTCAGAAAAGTTTGATAAGCTGCAAAAAATCCTATTCCAAACTCAGTGTCTTTCATATCTTTCACGATGAGACAACGTAAAGCATAAATATCGGTGAAAACCCAGACATGTCCCTGATGTGGTTATCGATAGAAAATAACTGGTGTTGTTGGTATGAGAGTCTTTAAGACCAGTTCTATGTATCACAAAAAAGTATGAAATGGAAAAGTACACAAAATTATGGACTCTTGTGAAGAAAATGTCCTATGAAAGGCTATCTAATAGATTACGCCACTACCGATTAGAAGAAGGAGAAATGCCGACAAATCAAATAAGAGAATGGATCCCCAGATGTAGAGCTCAACTAGGTTCCCAGATGAGACATACTTCCCACGTGCGAACACCAACGCTGTGATCTGGATTAAAGGCTTCTCGATCGCTTATTAGTTCCATGAAGGTTATGAGTGTTCTTGATTTTTGGACGCTCCTGCAAGATCGCTTCACTTTCCTCGTCCACTATCCGCGATACCGTCAGTACTATGCCAGTTTTTTGGGTAGTGCCTTCTTCGATCTTCCCTGCAGCTGAGGTGTCCCAGGTATGAGAAAGTGATTTCAGTGAGATTGTGTAATACCAGGACTCGATACAATATATCGGCAAATGCAATACTCTTCGTTAAGACGTACTTGGTACATGCCTGATTGCCTTGGCATTCAGTGTGCGTCTACCCACAAGTTAGCAGGATGCGGAAGCCGCTTTGTCTGCTATGCCAGGAGGGCGTTTTCTTTAAATTCTATAATTCCCTTTTTATTGTGTTTGTTATTGATGGTAATTATACATAATCGTTTTCTTGTCTGGAGGGCGTCCTGTGTGATCTCAACAAATAAAAAAAAAAAGAGACAACGGACCCCACATTTTTCTGCTTGATGGAAGACAACTACAATGAGGAAAGCACTGTACAAATTGGAAACTACATGTAAAATCTGTTAGTCCTAGAACCTTCAAGCCATGAAGACGTTACACGTGTCACCTACAATTCTACAACGCATTCCAAAGGATAGCACCTATGGCAGCATATCTAATGCGTCTGCTTTACTGGTGACCTGTTACCGTTACCGTTTGAGTCAATCTATAGCCTCGAAGCTAAACAAAGCTCAAATAACAAAATGGAGACTGGCGCTCCTCCCCACAATGTAAATTTCGCTTTTATGAGTAACTCTGTAATAAACAGTTTGATGAGCTGCTATACGGAATTCATGAATTAAGATGTAAATTAATTATTAACACGTACGTAAATACATCCAGGTAAATTCAGAAACGTACTGCGTATAGTTTGGTCCTGCATTACGTGTCCTTTTATTTTTGCTTACGAACCTCATTGTTCCGTATACAATGAGGAGCCAACACATTATGATCTCCTGGTTAATAGCATCTTGGTTCGTTTTTTGCAGCGCTGTAGCGCAACGATTCTGCGTGACATGGACTCAGCAAGTCCTTGGTAGGTTTCCAGGTGTATGTGCCTGGAGATATCTAAGCACATATCTCCCAATCCTGGTAAATATAGGCCAGTGGTCTGAGATCGTGGAGGGTCCAAAATGTGTTCCATCGGGCTTAGATCAGCAGGTCAACACATAAACATGATTTCACTATCACGTTCCTCAAAGAACTGTAGCACAGTTCTGCCCTTGTCACACCTACATTAATCCTTTTGGAAGATGCCAATGCCGTCGGGGAAGACATCAAGCACGTAGGGACGTTACTCAAACACTGGGATCGGATACTGTTTCTTTCACGGTATAATTTGTTCCCATAGCGGATACACTCCAGAAATAAGAATTTTTTAATCATAGGATCTCCGGGAGGGGACTACTCAAGAGGATGTCGTTATCAGGAGAAAGAAAACTAGCATTCTACGGGTAGGAGCGTGGAATGTCAGATCCCTTAATCGGGCAGGTAGGTTAGAAAATTTAAAAAGGGAAATGGATAGGTTAAAGTTAGATATAGTGGGAATTAGTGAAGTTGGGTGGCAGGAGGAACAAGCCTTCTGGTCAGGTGACTACAGGGTTATAAACACAAAATCAAATAGGGGTAATGCAGGAGTAGGTTTAATAATGAATAGGAAAATAGGAATGCGGGTAAGCTACTACAAACAGCATAGTGAACGCATTATTGTGGCCAAGATAGATACAAAGCCCACACCTACTACAGTAGTACAAGTTTATATGCCAACTATCTCTGCAGATGACGAAGAAATTAATGCAATGTATGATGAAATAAAAGAAATTATTCAGATGGTGAAGGGAGACGAAAATTTAATAGTAATGGGTGACTGGAATTCGGTAGTAGGAAAAGGGAGAGAAGGAAACATAGTAGGTGAATATGGGCTGGGGCAAAGAAATGAAAGAGGAAGCCCCCTGGTAGAATTTTGCACAGAGCACAACTTAATCATAGGTAACACTTGGTTCAAGAATCATAAAAGAAGGCTGTATACATGGAACAAGTCTGGAGATACTGACAGGTTTCAGATAGATTATATAATGGTAAGGTAGAGATTTAGGAACCAGGTTTTAAGTTGTAAGACATTTCCAGGGGCAGATGTGGACTCTGACCACAATCTATTGGTTATGACCTGTAGATCAAAACTGAAGAAACTGCAAAAAGGAGGGAACTTAAGGAAATATGACCTGGATAAACTGAAAGAACCAGAGGTTGTACAGAGTTTCAGGGAGAGCGTAAGGGAACAATTGACAGGAATTGGGGAAACAAATACAGTAGAAGAAGAATGGGTAGCTTTGAGGGATGAAGTAGTGAAGGCAGCAGAGGATCAAGTAGGTAAAAAGACGAGGGCTACTAGAAATCCTTGGGTAACAGAAGAAATACGAATTTAATTGAAGAAAGGAGAAAATATAAAAATGCAGTAAATGAAGCAGGCAAAAAGTAATACAGACGTCTCAAAAATGAGATCGAAAGGAAGTGCAAAATGGCTAAGCAGGGATGGCTAGAGGACAAATGTAAGGATGTAGAGGCTTATCTCACTAGGGGTAAGATAGATACTGCCTACAGGAAAATTAAAGAGACCTTTGGAGATAAGAGCACCACTGGTATGAACATCAAGAGCTCAGATGGAAATCCAGTTCTAAGCAAAGAAGGGAAAGCAGAAAGGTGGAAGGAGTATATAGAGGGTCTATACAAGGGCGATGTACTTGAGGACAATATTATGGAAATGGAACAGCGTGTAGATGAAGATGAAATGGGAGATACGATACTGCGTGAAGAGTATGACAGAGCACTGAAAGACCTGAGTCGAAACAAGGCCCCCGGAATAGACAACATTCCATTGGAACTACTGACGGCCTTGGGAGAGCCAGTCCTGACAAAACTCTACCATCTGGTGAACAAGATGTATAAGACAGGTGAAATACCCTCAGACTTCAAGAAGAATATAATAATTCCAATCCCAAAGAAAGCAGGTGTTGACAGATCTGAAAATTACCGAACTATCAGTTTAATAAGTCACAGATGCAAAATACTAACGCGAATTTTTTACAGACGAATGGAAAAACTAGTAGAATCCGACCTCGGGGAAGATCAGTTTGGATTCCGTAGAAATGTTGGAACACGTGAGGCAATACTGAGCCTACAACTTATCTTAGAAGCTAGATTAAGGAAGGGAAAACCTACGTTTCTAGCATTTGTAGACTTAGAGAAAGCTTTTGACAATGTTGACTGGAATACTCTCTTTCAAATTCTGAAGGTGGCAGGG
The DNA here is from genome assembly GCF_023897955.1 of Schistocerca gregaria. Classification (NCBI taxonomy): domain Eukaryota; kingdom Metazoa; phylum Arthropoda; class Insecta; order Orthoptera; family Acrididae; genus Schistocerca; species Schistocerca gregaria. The sequence continues at coordinate 1,026,702,568 of NC_064920.1, forward strand.
GCAAAATACAGGGTGCGAAAGGCTATTTACAATTTTACAGAAACCAGAGGCAGTTATAAGATTCGAGGGACATGAAAGGGAAGCAGTGGTTGGGAAGGGAGTGAGACAGGTTTGTAGCCTCTCCCCGATGTTATTCAAACTGTATATTGAGCAAGCAGTGAAGGAAACAAAAGAAAAGTTCGGCGTAGGTATTATAATCCATGGAGAAGAAATAAAAACTTTGAGGTTCGCCGATGACATTGTAATTCTGTCAGAGACAGCAAAGGACTTGGAAGACCAGTTGAACGGAATGGAGGATATAAGATGAACATCAACAAAAGCAAAACGAGGATAATGGAATGTAGTCGAATTAAGTCGGGTGATGTTGAGGGTATTAGATTAGGAAATGAGACACTTAAAGTACTAAAGGAGTTTTGCTATTTGGGGAGCAAAATAACTGATGATGGTCGAAGTAGAGAGGATATAAAATGTAGACTGGCAATGGCAAGGAAAGCGTTTCTGAAGAAGAGAAATTTGTTAACATCGAGTATAGATTTGTCAGGAAGCCGTTTCTGAAAGTATTTGTATGGTGTGTAGCCATGTATGGAAGTGAAATATGGACGATAAATAGTTTGGACATGAAGAGAATAGGAGCTTTCGAAATGTGGTGCTACAGAAGAATGCTGAAGATTAGATGTCTAGATCACATAACTAATGAGGAAGTGCTGAATAGGATTGGGGAGGAGAGAAGTTTGTGGCACAACTAGACCAGAAGAAGGGATCGGTTGGTAGGACATGTTCGGAGGCATCAAGGGATCACCAATTTAGTATGGGAGGGCAGCGTGGAGGGTAAAACTCGTAGAGGGAGACCAAGAGATGACTACACTACGCAGATTCAGAAGGATGTAGGTTGCAGTGGGTACTGGAAGATGAAGAGGCTTGCACAGGATAGAGTAGCATGGAGAGCTGCATCAAACCAGTCTCAGGACTGAAGACCACAACGAACGACAACACTGTACAGATCCGATCCAGATACTACTACTGTATGGTTCAGTAGTACAACCCAAGAAATTGCTAGAGTACCTTGTGCGAGGAATTGTATAGTTCCTTTCAAGATATCTAACATGCGAAATCCCGAGTAGGTACAAAAATTGGTCACTGTTTGGAAAGAATGACAAGATTTTGGTTTCTGTTCTTGTGTTTCATTTATTAATTACGGCCGCTAGTTGTGAAATCTCAGGTCCACCACTCACCCTGCAGTACATTGTCCCCGTCTAACAGGCTTCTGTGTTACGCTACGCGAAACACTTCCGAAATAGTGATAAGAATATAATACTGGTACAGTAACAGAAACAGATTCAAATTCTCTTGGGTATCGTGTGTTCCTCAACTCTTGCAGTCCCTTTTACGGTTTTCAGATATGGGAGACGCCTTGAATGATTTACGCCGCGTCAGGTGAGTGACTACTCATGGTCATCAGGTTTATCATCACTCTCACTAAGACACCAGGAGCAGCGCATCTGTCAAGGCTAACGGCTTCCGCTATTCACCTGGCTGGAATGACATTACTGGGTTCAGAGCTTGGCGTCTATCCAAATGCTAAGGCACCAGACAAAGATTTCCTTCGTCCGAAACTTCATCCTCAGTTTGGGTACCAATAATTAATTGTGAAAAATCGGATGCTGAGTATTCCGGAATTTCGGATAATCCCTGTTTTTGTTATAGTGGCTCTATTATGAGTGCTAACAACGATCTGCAACTCGATTATGGATATAAATGTAGTACTATAAGTGGCAGGCTAATCATTTTTCCTATGAACTTTCATTCCGTGGAATGATCATATAAAGTTGATCGTCGGTAAAGCAGATGCCAGACTGAGATTCATTGGGAGAATCCTAAGGAAATGCAGTCCGAAAACAAAGGAAGTAGGTTACAGTACACTTGTTCGCCCACTGCTTGAATACTGCTCAGCAGTGTAGGATCCGCACCAGATAGGGTTGATAGAAGAGATAGAGAAGATCCAACGGAGAGCAGCGCGCTTCGTTACAGGATCATTTAGTAATCGCGAAAGCGTTACGGAGATGATAGATAAACTCCAGTGGAAGACTCTGCAGGAGAGACGCTCAGTAGCTCGGTACGGGCTTTTGTTAAAGTTTCGAGAACATACCTTCACCGAAGAGTCAAGCAGTATATTGCTCCCTCCTACGTATATCTCGCGAAGAGACCATGAGGATAAAATCAGAGAGATTAGAGCCCACACACAAGCATACCGACAATTCTTCTTTCCACGTACAATACGAGACTGGAATAGAAAGGAGAACCGATAGAGGTACTCAGGGTACCATCCGCCACACACCGTCAGGTGGCTTGCGGAGTATGGATGTAGATGTAGATGTAGATGTAGATTCCGTACAGAGCGTCCGTCAGAGTTCTGTTCGACTCCTAGAGCAAGGCTTGCGTTGTGTAAGCGACAGTCAAATGAAAACAAGACAGAGGGGAAAAATCTAAGCAAACTGTTCATTATTTCAGAAGTAATGTCCATAACTGTTAATACAGTTCTCTTCGTCCGAGCGAATCGACGGCCACAAATGTCTTTCTGCAGCGCTCCAAAAATATGGTAATCGCATGGGGAGGAATCGGAACTGTACGGAGTACGTGTAAGGGCTTCCCAGCGAAACTTGTGCATCGTAGTCGAAACAGCCTTGACAACATGTGGGCGGGCGTTATCGTGCAAGAGAATGATGCAATCCGTCAGCATTCCTGAGAGTTGCTTTAATTTTTGCAAAGTGTCCACGTACCGCTGTAAGTTAATTGTGGCGATCTCTCCCTCATGTGAGTTCCGTATTTTTTGAGCCCTGAAGAAAAACACTCGTCGTCATCGTTTGCTTTGAACGAAGAGGTGGACGTCTGCATACAATCGTGCTGTCGTAGGCAATGGCAAACATTTTTCCATGAAGGCATTCACCTTGTCTCACAGTAAGGTAAATCTATTGACAGTAATGACGATTACTTTAGGAATAACAAACAGTTTACTTACATCTAAATCTACATGGTTACTGTGCAGTTCACACTTAAGTGCCTGGCAAAGGGTTCAATTAACCATTTTCTCTCTACCATTCCACTCTCGAATGGGGCGTGGGAAAAAGAAATACCTAAATCTTTCCGTTAGAGCTCTGATTTTCCTTTATTATGATGATCATTTCTCGATACGTAGCTGGGTGTCAACAAAATATTTTCGCATTCGGAAGAGACAGTTGGTGACTGAAATTTCGTAAATAGAAAACGCCGCGAAGAAAACCGCCTTTGTTTCAGTGACAGCCACCATAACTCGCGTATCATATCAGTGACACTCTCGCCCCTATTACGCGATAACACGAAACTAGCTACCCTTCTTTGCACTTTTTCGATGTCCTCCGTCAAACCTATCTGGTAAGGATTCCACACCGCACAGCAATATTCCAGCTGAGGACGGACAAGGGAAATATAGGCTGTCTCTTTAGTGAGTTTGCCTCATCTTCTAAGTGTTCTGCCAACAAAACGCAGTGTTTGTTTCGCCTTCCCCACAATATTATCTATGTGGTCTTTCAAATTAAGTTGCTCGTAACTGTAATTCCTAGGTATATAGTCGAATTGAAAGCCCTTAAAAATGGTTCAAATGGCTCTGAGCACTATGGGACTTACCATCTGAGGTCATTAGTCCCTTAGAACTTAGAACTACTTAAAGCTAACTAACCTAAGAACATCACACACATCCATGCCCGTCGCAGGATTCAAACTTGCGACCGTAGCGGTCGCGCGGTTCGATTGAAGTGCCTAGAACCGCTCGGCCACATCGGCTGACGACAGCCCTTACATTTGTGCGATTTATCGTATACCAAAAATGTATCGGACTTCTTTTAGTACCTACTTGTATGACCTCGCACTTTGCTTTGTTTAGTGCCAATTGCCGCTTTTCGCACCATACAGAAATTCTCTCCAGATCATTTTGTAATTGGAATTGAACGTCTGATGATTTTACTAGACGGTAAATTACAGCGTCATCTGCAAACAATCTAAGGGTGCTGCTCAGATTATCACCTAGATCATTTATGTAAATCAGGAACAGCAGAGGGCCTATGACACTACCTTGCGGAACGTCAGATGTCACTTGTGTTCTACTCGATGATTTACCGTCTATGATTGCGAAATGTGGCCTCTCTGAGAGGAAATCACGAATCCAATCACGCAACTGAGACGATACTCCACATGCACGCAATTTGATTAATAGACGCTTGTGAGGAACGGTATGAAAAGCCTTCACGAAAACCAGAAATACGGATTCGATCTGAGATCCCTTGTCGACAGGACTCATTACTTCATGGGACAGCACTCACTACTTCATGTGAAAACTGTTTGGTTTTATTCATGATTCTAACAGTCGTTATTATTCCGCGCTATTTTGGCTACAAAGAGTGGGAAATAATATCTCCGTTCAATGCGACGGCGTTTTCAGCACCTTACTGCGAGGGCCTGTATGACAGCATGGTACCATTCTACTGGTCGATATCGGAGCCAAAATCTCGCTGCATCAATACCCTCCACGACATCCACGTACTGTTTCCAACGGAGTTTGTGCTAAACAGCTCGAAGTCGGAAGGTGGAAAATCCGGGTGAATGAAGAGCCAGGCGGTGGCACACCTTTGAGCACCCCAACTGGTGTCAGCATTACCAAGAGACGTCCAGATTGCAGCGAGGTGTTTGATCACTGAGACGTGATCGACTCGGATCGATCCCGTTGTGTCATAGAGATAAGTCTCGTCGTACTAAAGATCTTTGGGTAGCGTGCCGCACAAGTTTAATAAACACTCAGGCAGGAATGAGATTTTCACTCTGCAGCGGAGTGTGCGCTGATATGAAACTTCCTGGCAGATTAAAACTGTGTGCCCGACCGAGGCTCGAACTCGGGACCTACGCAGGAGAGCTTATGTAAAGTTTGAAAGGTAGGAGACGAAATACTGGCAAAAGTGAAGCTGTGAGTACCGGGCGTGATTCGTGCTTCGGTAGCTCAGATGGACCTCTGTAATAAAAAAACTGAGTTCACCGATCAACAACGAACTGAATCGGATATCTTACGGCGTCCGCCCCGAGCCAATGCAACGAACAAAAGCGAACAAAATGAGATTAAAAAAAAAGATGGTAGAGCACTTGCCCGCGAAAGGCAAAAGTCCCGAGTTCGAGTCTCGGTCGCGCACGCAGTTTTAATCTGCCAGGAAGTTTCAACTCAGGCAGGAATTTGCTATTAAATAATATTCACTTCTCACAGCGATTTAATCTTTTCACAAATTGAGTTTACAGCCGAAAAAAACAAACAAAACATCGTTTCAAAGTTTCCACAAATTTTTTTCAATAAAATTATATTTTTCAGTGCGAGAATCTAAGTACGTTATGTTCGCTTAACCGCTTGAAAACCGACGAGAAAAAAGTTGCTTCAGCACACTTCAAAGTAATTGCAAATTAACGATGTTCTAAGTATTAAACACTCTCAAAGTTAACTATAGAACAGTTTTCAAAGTTTAGACTCGAAATTACTCTCAGTTCTCACGCTGAAAATATTTCAGTCTTTGAGACCATCACGCATAAAATACTGCAGGTCCCATCCGAGTAGTTCACCTGACGATAATTTTTCTACATCCGCACAGTTAAAAACATTTCGGAGTTCTCCCGACCGTCACATGTCAAATATTTACACACCCAAGGGCGAATACTTAGAAAATATTTCTGTTACACACACGAGGCGACTTCTATCCGCGCACACGCTCTGTCCGTTCGCTAACCCCCCTCCAGCTGCCTGACAAATACAGAGTGCCCCCATACCAAAATGGCCGCCGTTATTTACAGCTTTGCATTGACGTGAGTCAAGTTCATGCACTGCTCGACCTCAGAGAGCATACATAAACTACAAATTCAATGTTGTCTATACGTAGTAGAGATGAATTTAGATACAAATTTATCGACTTTTCAATGCTGTTTCAAGTTTTCGTTCGCTTGAATGGTTTCAATAGTGCTTTTTTCATATAGATGCTATTATGCTTCCTTATATGACTAATAAATGTTTTAAAAAATGTATGTGAAATCTTGTGGGGCTTAACTGCTAAGGTCATTAGTCCCTAAGCTTACACACTACCTAACCTAAATTATCCTAAGGACAAAGACACACACCCATGCCCCCAGGAGGACTCGAACCTCCGCCGGGACCAGCCGCACAGTTCATGACTGCAGCTCCTGAGACCGCTTTTTGTAATCTCATTTTGTTCGTTATTGTTCGTTGCAATTGTTCGTGGCGGACGTCACCTGACGCCCATTGAGGTTCGTTATTGATCCATTCACTCAGTTTTTTTTATTACAGAGGGCAGCTAACCCTCTGACCGAACACGCTGAGCTACCGTGCCGGCTCGTTTAATCCCACGCGGCAATAAATGTTAAAGAATTAAACTAATTACATATATCTCTAATCACTTCTGTTTAGCAACGCTATCGACATTTTCATTATTTCACTTTTTCATGGACATGATATACATTCCGACCTGTAATAGTGAGAACGTGTCTACACTTACACACTCGTCCAATTTATGTCCTTAAAACCATATGAGTGGCTTCTATGTCACCGGTTTTTCTTATTCCATATTTTCTTTATTCAGTCAGTTCGGCCATGGCGGCTACCCTCCTCAGTCCATTCAAACAGTCGGGCTTTCCCCAGTGCATCGTGGAGCTCGTTCATCTCATCAGGTCCTCCTCCACTGACAAAGCACGATCTCTTGGCTGTCCTAACAATCTGCTAACACTGCTACGGGACACGAGTGCACAGCCGCATCCCTTGCTGAAGGTTTTACCAGCCATTTCTGGGATGTGCAATCGCAAAGGATTCTCATGCACCACACAGCATCTACACCGGTCCGCTGAATCACCCGATGTTAATCTCACAGAAGATACCTGGAAGTGTTTGGAATAACGAATGAAACACAGCATTAAAAAGCTCCTAAATTTTGTAGCACTGCGGGATCTATTATCAATTAGAGGTCTCAGGATGGTATGACGTATCTGAAGAAACTTGTGGACTCACTACATTAAAGCCCTTATCAAGGCTAGAGGTAATATTACACGATATTACCGCAATGGCTGGTATGGATGACTAATTTTTTGTCCGATGTGCTTCGTTTCTTTGATCTCTTTTCTCCTGTTTATGAAGGACAAAGGTTTTATTTTGAGCATGTTACTATAGAACCATTGTGAAATAATCTACAATACTAGTGAGCAAAGTTGCCGACGGGTACTGACTGTAAAAATGTAATGGTTTAGATATAAATTACAGAAGATCTCTGCTTGAGAAGGATAAACGCCTTTTTATAGTCACAAGACACAGAAAACTTTGCAAAAACAGACATAATGTCTTATGGGATAACAGCAATCAGTGATTTTATAATGTTACTTAAAATCCGCCTTGATTGCAATCTTTTTTTTTATACATACGACTGGTTTCGGATCATTCAGAACCATCTTCAGATCTGATTTTTCAGTTACAGGAGTAACCCGTGTGACGTAGCAGGTGAAAATTTCTGGATTTGGACTGGTTACCCCTGTAACTGAAAAATGAGATCTTAAGATGGTTCTGAATGAACCGAAACCGGTCATATGAATAAAAAAAAATTGCAATCAAGACGGATTTTAAGTAACATTAGAAACAGAAAAGATGTTGCAGTAGTACCATGACTTTGAGCTAAGGGAGAGACAAATCGCAAGATGAAAGTCGTCCTATTCTACATCCCCATCTACACTGTACTCCAGTAGTAACCTTCGGACGCGCGGTGGTAGAAGGTTTTGGTTGCCCCCTTTGCTGTTCCATTCAAGAATGCACGCACAAAAAAAAGTTCAAATGGCTCTGAACTCTATGGGACAGCTTCTGAGGTCATCAGTCTCCTATAACTTAGAACTACTTAAACCTAACTAACCTAAGAACATCACACACATCCATGCCCGAGGCAGGATTCGAACCTGCGACCGTAGCGGTCACTCGGTTCCAGATGCACGCAAAACAATTGCTCTTAAATCGCTGTGTGTGCGCCAATGTCTCTTACTTTCATTCACGGTATTGCTTTATATGTAACTGGGAAGAAGTAAAAATGTGGCCCGGCAGGCGGTACGGTTACTTTCTCTGCCAGAGATAAGGGAGTGGCAAATCGCAAGATGAAAGTCGTCCTATTCTACATCCCCATCTACACTGTACTCCAGTAGTAACCTTCCGGCGCATGGTGGTAGAAGGTTTTGGTTGCCCCTTTGCTGTTCCATTCAAGAATGCACGCAGAAAAAAAAAAAAGTTCAAATGGCTCTGAACTCTATGGGACTTAACTTCTGAGGTCATCAGTCTCCTACAACTTAGAACTACTTAAACCTAACTAACCCAAGAACATCACACACTTCCATGCCCGAGGCAGGATTCGAACCTGCGACCGTAGCGGTCGCGCGGTTCCAGATGCACGCAGAACAACTGCTCTTAAATCGCTGTGTGTGCTCGAATGTCGCTTACTTTCATTCACGGTATTGCTTTATATGTAACTTTCCCTGCCTCCAAAAACACATTTTGAGCGGAGTATCGTGCTGGAGCGGCGAGAGTACAACACGCTCCTGGTGCTGGCAAGACCTGCTCCAGCCTCTAGCTGTAACAGAGTAATCGTACACGCGAGGTTGTCGTTGGAGAAGTGCAAATCCATAACATCTTCGCCGGTTTTTTGAAATGCACTTCAATTGTGTCCACTCGCTGCAGTGGAAGTGCTCCGTCGTCGACCCATAGAGAAATGACGGATGTAGCACTATTATGGCTACATTTGGACGAAAAGCTTAATTGCTTGGCTTCCGGTAAAGAGCACACAGCTTAATGATATCTGTGGTTTTAATCACATCACAGTTCACTGTACACTTAATACATTGCACAAGATATTTATTATTAATGCAGTTCTGCGGTTGTGGACAAATGACACTTTAATTAATCCCAACGCAGTGGCCGACGGCGTTTACTTAACTACCGGGAGAAGCACCGTTTGCTTACGTCAGTGCTAATAGACAAGCGACACTGCGTACGGCGAACATATCCGTCAGGACTGTGCGGCGAAATCTGGCCTTACTGTGCTATGGCAAAAGACCACCGACGCCAGTGCCTTTGCTAACAGCACGAGGTCGCCTGCAGCACCCCTCCGGGGCTAATGACCTTGTCGGTTGGATTGAAGCCGACTGGAAAACCGTGACCTGGTCAGATGAGTCCCGATTTCGAGTGGTAAGAGCTGATCGTAGGGTTCGAGTGTGGCGCAGACCCCATGAAGCCATGTATCCAAGCTGTCAACAAGGCATTGTGCAAGCTGGCAACGGCTCCATAATGGTGTGGGATGTATTTGCATGGAATGGACTGACTCCACGGTTACGTTCGGCTGCTTGGAGATCGTTTGCAGCCATTCAACGATGGAATTTTTTAGGGATGACAATGTCTCTGTCATCGGCCCACAATTCTTCGCAACTGTTTTGAAGAACATTCTGGACAGTTAGAGCGAATGATTTTGCTATCCAGATCACTCGACATGAATCCCACCGTTGTGTGATATAACCGAAATATCAGACTGTGCACCGCCAACACTTTCGCAATTATGGACAGCTATAGAGGCAGTATGACCCACTATTTCTGTAGGAGAATTCGAACGACTTGCTGAATCCATGTCACTTCGAGATGCTGCACTACACCGAGCGAAAGAAGGTCCTACACGTTATCTGGAGGTATTGAATGACTTCTGTCACCTCAGCGTGTACTGGAGCCTCGTTCAGCCAACAGCAAGCATCTGACGTAGGTGACGGCGTAACGGAAAGCAACTTCAACAACGTACCACACCTAGCTTCCTAGTAATTCCAACGCCATAATGTATGCAGACATCATCTACATGCATCTACATGACTACTCTGCAATTCACATTTAAGTGCTTGGCAGAGGGTTCATCGAACCACAATCATACTATCTCTCTACTATTCCACTCCCGAACAGCGAGCGGGAAAAACGAACACCTAAACCTTTCTGTTCGAGCTCTGATTTCTGTTATTTTATATTGATGATCATTCCTACCTATGTAGGTTGGGCTCAACAAAATATTGTCGCATTCGGAAGAGAAAGTTGGTGACTGAAATTTCGTAAAAAGGTCACGCCGCGACGAAAAACGTCTATGCTGTAATGACTTCCATCCCAACTCGTGTATCATATCTGCCACACTCTCTCCCCTATAACGTGATAATACAAAACGAGCTGCCCTTTTTTGCACCCTTTCGGTGTCCTCCGTCAATCCCACCTGGTAAGGATCCCACACCGCGCAGCAATATTCTAACAGAGGACGAACGAGTGTAGTGTAAGCTGTCTCTTTAGTGGACTTGTTGCATCTTCTAAGTGTCCTGCCAATGAAATGCAACCTTTGGCTCGCCTTCCCGACAATGTTATCTATGTGGTCCTTCCAACTGAAGTTGTTCGTAATTTTAACACCCAGGTACTTAGTTGAATTGACAGCCTTGAGAATTGTACTATTTATCGAGTAATCGAATTCCAACGGATTTCTTTTGGAACTCATGTGGATCATCTAACACTTTTCGTTATTTAGCGTCAACTGCCACCTGACACACCATACATTAGGCTTTGCGCGGTATTGCACCATCTTATGAAGCGTTAGGTACCTGTTATGTAACGTAAATGTTGTACCTTTGCCTTATATGGTATTTCTTTAGATGTAAATGGAAGGAAGTGATAATGTGTCGTATCGAGCGACGTGGTTGATTTCCCCACCCCCAGAGGGTGATTTTGAGCGGAGCGCCGCCCTAAAGCCGCGAGAGGTTCGCAGGAGCTGGCACGTGATTGTCGCGAGCGCCGACTTTGGCAAGCTGATAGCTAGCACGGCCGGTGGGATCAGTCAGCTGCAACAAGAGGAACCCGAACCATCTTCCGGAAAACAGTGCTGTCACCACGGTGGAAGCGGTGGACAAGCCTGTAGTGCGGTGCCCCTGGGCCGATGACAGAGACATGGTTTAGTACGGCGTCCGAGGTGCCCGTAATACCAGACTTGGGTCATCTGCTGCACGGAAATGAACGAGCAAGTTCCGTCCAGAGTCAAGAGCCTCGAGAAACTGGTGTGCTGTCAGGCGGACGTCACTACTGTCTGTGCGGAGGTTGCTCTCTGATGAAAAGGGGTAGCCGACCTCGAAAGCCCGAAGAGAACAGCGTGCAGAGGATGCCTGACATCCAACAGGTATCGTATGCCCTCTCCAGATAAAACAATATAGCTACCGTTAGGCGTCTCCTAAGAAAATTGTTCATGATATAAGTGGACAGAGCAAAGAGATGGTCAACTGCGGAACGATGGTTTCTAAAGCCGCAAATTGGGAAGGTATTAAAAGGTTTTGGGACTCCAGCCACCAGCCTAAACGACAATTTCCAACATGCCCCAAAATATTGCATGCACTACTCTCGAGAGAGATGGGGCGATAGCTAGGGGGGAGATGTTTGTCCTTTCCAGGTTTCGGACAAGGAATGGCGATAGCTTCCCGGCATCTTCTGGCAAAGGCACTGTCGCTCCAAATGCGATAATAAAGGCGAAAAAGGTAATGCAGACTACCGTATGATAAATGCAGCAACATTCGGTCCTGGCGCGGAAGAGCGAGAGGAAGAGAGCGCGTGATGGAGTTTCCGTACAGAAAAAAATGGTATTATAGCTTTCGCGATTTTGAGAGGAGAAAGCAAACGGTCGCACTTCCGCTGCTCGTTTCTTCGGGAGATAGGCGGGCGGGTAACTTGAAGAGCTCGAAATCTCATCAAAGTGTTGACCCAATCAGTTACAAACTGCGAATGGGTGGACTAAGGTCTCTTGAGCGACAGTTAGCTCAGATATCAGTTAGAAACCAGGCGTGCCAGATAACCGAATTCGATTCCAAACCACAGAAGAGGGAGTGAAGGTGTTAAAGGAGGTGGCAAAGAAGTCCCAGCTTCCTTCTTGCTATCGCGGATGATGCGAGGGCATCGCGCACGTAACTGCTTACACCGTATACAGTTGGCCAAGGTAGGCTGATGGCGGAAAAAGCGAAGATCACGCCTCCACACACGTATTGCGTCACGGCACGCCTTGTTCCACCAAGGAATTGGCGGGCGCCGGAGCAAAGAGGAGGTACGAGGCATTGAACGTTCCGCGGCTATAAGAATAACTTCCGTAACGTGAGTCACCTGATTGTCGATTCTAGAAAATTGACGGTCATGAAATGTTGCTAGAGAGGAGAAAAGTGTCCATTCGGCTTGGGAAAACTTCCAGCGTCTTGGGCACATAAATGGCAGTTGTGGCTCTAATCGAAGGACACATAGAAAATGGTCACTCGAGTGTGTATCAGCAAGAGCAAACCATTCAAAGCGCCGAGCTAGCTAACAGTCCCGACCGAAAGGTCCAAATGAGAGTAGGTTGAAGTGGAGGCAGACAAAAAAGTACGTACCCCAACTTTGAGGCAAACAAGATCAGCTTGGTGGAAGAGGTCAATTAATAGGGAGCCTCTCGGACAGGGACGCGGAGATCCCCACAGCGGGTGGTGAGCATTTAAGTCCCCAACTAGCAAACAGGGGGGGGGGGGGAGGGGGGGGGAGCTAACCAAGGAGTTGAAGGACATTGGCTCTTGCCATTGGTGTGGGTGATAGTGTCTATGGTACAAAGAGAGAAGGTGTATCCAGAAAGGGAAAGAAGTACAGAGATAGCTTGGAAGAAACTGTTTAAGGGGATTGGTGATAATGGATAGCATCATGGAGAAGAATCATAAGTCCCCAGTGTGCCCGAGCACCATCAACAGAGGGGAGATCAAACCTGACTGATTGGAAATGAGAGAAGACAACGTAAGACATGAAGTGTCTGGCGTAGTTGTTAGATCGGTTACTGCTGCTGCAGTGGCTGGTTATCTAGATTTAAGGGAGTTTGAACGTGGTGTTATATTCGGCGCACTAGCGATGGGGCACAGCATCACCGAGGTAGCAATGAAGTGAGGATTTTCCCGTTCGACACTTTCACGTGTGTACCGTGAATATCAAGAATCGGGTAAAACATCAAATCTCCGACATCGCTGCGACCGGAAAAAGATCCTGTAAGAACGAACCAACGACGGCTGCAGAGAATCGTTCAACGTGACGGAAGTGGAAGTCTTCCGCAAATTGCTGTCAACACCGACATTCGACTGTTGATGACTAGAAACATGTTGCCTGGACGGAGGAGTCTCGTTTCAAATTGTGTCGCGAACGGATGGACGTGTACGGGTATGGAGACAAGCCCATGAATCCGTGGACCCTACATGTCATCAGGGGACTGTTTGAGCTGATGGACGCTTTATAATGGTATATGGCGTGTGCAGTTGGAGCGGTATGGGCCTCCTGATACGTCTAAATACGAGTCTGACAGGTGACACGCATCCTATCTAATCACCTGCATCCATTCATGTCCATTGTGCATTCCGACGAACTTGGACAATTCCAGCAGGACAAAGCGACACCCTACACGTCCAGAATTACTACAGAGTGGCTCCAGGAACATTCTTCCGGTTTTAAAAACTTTCGCTGGTCACCAAACTGCCCAGACATGAAAATTATTGAGCATAATTGGGATGCGTTGCAACGTGCTGTTTAGAAGAGATCTCCACCTCCTCATGCTCACTGATTTATGATCAGCCCTGCAGAGTTCATGCTGTCTGTTCCTTCCAGCGCTACTTCAGACATTAGTGGAGTCCGTGCCACGTCGTGTTGCGGCACTTCTGCGTCCTCGCGGCGGCCCTACACAATATTATGGAGGTGAGTCAGTTTCTTTGGCTCTTCAGTGTAGAACACTTTGTTTAAGGGCCGTGAAAGAAAACTGTATGCATGTAAGTTTTCTGGGGAAACTGTAAGTTTCCAGATTCAATATGTAATTGTAAGACAGAGATTTAGAAACCAGATTTCAAACCGTAAGACATTTCCATGAAATTCTGGTGGATGTAGCTCTCACCGAAACCTGTAGAATTATAAAAGGTTGCTTGAAATCCACTCCAGTCGAATGGCTTTACCACCTCGCAGGACTAGCACCACCACCTGTTCGAAGAGAACAAGGAAAGAAAGGCAGGGGAAAAGGAAATTACCCATCCCCCGACAGGCATGAACTGCATCCGCAATGGCTGAAGTCAAGGAACAGTTCCCATAGGACATCAAAGGAAATCAGAACCACTGCTGAAAAAGCTATGTTACAACTATGCCTTTCCCCTGGTTGGATAGGCCATGACGGGGAATGGACAACACTGAGATTCGGAGTTGGAAGATCAAAAGTTAAACTGTCAAGATGGGGATACACTGATCCAAATGATATTTGGGTGACTGTGGAGAAGAACAGACAGTTCGGCACATGCTTCGGTGTCGATTGGGCCCAGCCTCCTGTACAGAAGGTGGCCTTCAACAAGCAACAGAAAATGCACTGGAAGTTGCCAATTTTGGTCAAAAATAATTTAGTCATAACTGTGTAAAATGTATGTGCATGTACCTCTATGTTTCTGACACGAGAATAATAATAATGAAAAGATGTGGACGCTGACCCTAATTTATTGGTTATGAAATGCAGAAATTGCAAACAGGCAGGAAAGTAAGGCAATGGGACAGGGGTAATTTGAACTAATCAGAGGTTGTTGCGAGTTTCAGAGGGAGCGTTAGGCAACGCTGGACTGAAACATGTGAAAGAAATGCAATAGCAACTAAAGAAATTTCAAAAAATATAGGAAATTAAGGAGAGGGGGGGGCCTGGATAAATTAGAGACAACAGAGAATCATACAGTGGGAAAGACAAGAAGACCTAGTAGAAAACTTCATTGACGAAAGGAGAACATATAAAAATGCAGAAAATGAAGGAGATGAAATTAAATACAGATGTCTAAAAAGCTGAGATTGAAAAAAGTGCAAATAGGCTAAGCATGAACGGCTTGAGGATAAATACAAGGTCTTAGAAGTATTATAACTAGGGGTAAGATAGATACTGTGTATAAGTAGATTAGAGACACCTTTGGAAACAAGAGTAGCGACTGTGTGAATATCAAGAGCTCAGATGGCAAGGCCGTTAGTAATCGAAGAAGCGATAACCCAAAATTTGGAAGTAATATATAGAAATGCTATGTAATTGGAACAAGCTTAAGAACAACATTATAGAAAGAGAAGATGAATGAAATGGAGATAGGAGATATGATAATGCGAGCAGAAGTTAGCAGAGCACCGAAAGACATAAATGGAAACAAGGCCCCTGGAGTAGAGGACATTTCCTTATAATTACTGAGATCCTTGAGAGAGCCATCCGTCACCAAGTTGTTCTGCCTGACGCGCACGATGTGTGAGATAAAGGAAATACCTTCTGACTGCACGACGAACGTACTAGCTCCAGTTCCAAAGAAAGCAGGTGCTGACAAGTGTGAATACTTCTGAAGCATCGATTTAATAGGTTGTGGTTGCAAAATACTAACAGGAACAAAGGAAAAACTGGTAGAAGTTGACCACGAAGAAGATGTTGAAGCCCTGTCAAAAGTAGGAACACGCGAGGCAGTACTGACATTAAGATTTATTTTAAAAGACAGTTTGGAACAAGACAAACCTGCGTTTAGAGTATCCGTAGATTTAGAAAAGCTTTCGACAATGTGTCTGGATTACACTCTTCGGATTTTCGAACTGCTCAACTGTGTGGGAATTCCTAAGGGATCAAACTGCTGACGTCTTCGCTCCCTATATTTACACACTGCTTAAACTAACTAATGCTTAGAATATCACATACACCCATGCCCGAGGGAAGACTCGAACTTTCGGCGGGAGGGGCCCCGCAATCCGTGAAATTGCGCTTCTAACCGCGCGACCACTCCGCGCGGCGAAAATTGAAGGTAGCATGTTAACTACAGGGAACGAAAATAGACTGCAATTATAAGGACATGAAAAGGAAGAACATTGTGTGAAGGGAGCGAGACGATTGTAGCCTATCGCAGAAGTTATTCTGTCTCTACAAGCAGTAAAGGAAACAAGGAGAAATTTCAGAAGCGAGCCAAGAAGTGAAGAGAAACACAGACTTTGAGGCTTGCCAATGACATTGAAATTTTGTCAGAGACGACTAAGGACTTGGAAGACTAGTTGAACGGGATTAATAGTGTCTCCGAAAGAGATTATAAGCTAGAAATCAATGAAATGGTTATGGAATGCAGTGGAATTAAATCAAGCTATGCTGAGGGAATTAGATCATAAAATGAGACATTAATAAAAGTAGTAGATGAGTTTTGTTACTTCGGCAGCAAAAGAAATGATCTTGTCCGAAGAAGACAAGGCATAAAATTCAGATGAGCAAAGGCAAGAATGCGTGTCTGGAAAAATATGAATTTGTTGACGTGTAAAATAAATTAAAATACAAATGGAAGAAGAATATGGGAGCTTTTGAATTGTGATGCTATAGAACAACACTGAAGATTAGAATTGGTGGACCGAATAACGAATGAGAAGGTACTGAATCAAATTCGGAGAATTGGAGAAAAACGAAATTAATGACACGCCTGGGCTAAATGGACGGATCTATTGATAGTACACACCCTAAGGTATCAAGTAATTTCAGTTAGATAAGGAATTTAGTCTTGGGGTACAAACTGTAGACCTAGACCGAGGCCTTAATACAGTAAGCTGATTCAAATGGACGTTGGTTGCGTTGATGCGGAGCTGAAAAAGGATAGCAAAGGATCTACTAGCATGGAGAGCTACATAAGACCCGTCTTTTGACTGGAGATCACAGTAATAACAAAAACAACAATGTGTCTATCCGCCTAGTGTTGCTCAACACATTACATTTGTTTATGTTGATGTCAACTGTGGAAGATAAAGGCTTTAAACCTGATCTTGTAAGCAGGCACTACAACATAAATAGAATCCTTGAACATACTGAATACATATAGAGGATTAAACGAGATAATAAATCTTTCTGGAGAGGTTGGTAGTCATTAAACGTCATGTGTAACTGCCTTAAAAAAAGTGCGAAATCGACTTAGTGTAACTTGTTATAATTTTCCCACTGCACTTGCTAATCTAAAGCTGCTACACGAAAGGCGGACAGAATGCCTTTAATACGCTGTGTGCTAAGCACGAGAGTCCACTAGTTTGGATCACTACTCGATGTTGCAAACAAATGAAATTAGTGTTCCCAGTGAGAATTAGAAAACGTAATGCAACTACGCAGAACTCTGTTATTACCACGTTAGGGCAGAAGGGTTAATGGCACAATTTGCGGTAATTAGTAGTTGTTAGTGACGACTGATAAATGAAACACTGCTACCCACAATTTTCCGACACTCTAGCGACGATATTGCACGCACTGGTATATTAAGCGTTATTTACGCAGCTGTAAGGCATGCTATTTAAGAAAATTAAGGTTCAATGGTATGTGAATATTTAATATTTCTTTATGTTTCATACTGTTAAAATAATGACAAGTATTTAGAAACTCTTATATCACTCGTAGCAACTATGAGAGCGCTGAGCTGTGCTACCGACTAGATCGAAAAGCTTCTGCTGCAGTTAGGCTAACGATGCTGTTATCGTGTAACCAAGACTGCGAGTTTCATAACACAACAATGTCGAAAAATACTGCTTTCCCTATAAACTTACTTCGCATTAACTGTAAATGCTCCTCATTGGTGTCTTCATTTGTTATGGTCCATTATGTCATTTGTAGTACGCTGGATTTCTGTCCTTCCTTCAGCTAATAAGGAGCTAAGCACTACCCGTTTCTTCTAGACATATTCATTAAGAACTGTTTTTGGATACTATCTTTTCTTCGAATATACTGAATCTACTTATTATTTATTATTATAATAGTAACAATAACTGTCTTTCCACTCCCATATTTCTTCACACTTATTCATTTCTACCATGTCGATCCACTTCGCCTTTTCCAATCCTCCTCACAATTGCATTCCAAAGTGTCTGCTTTTACTGTCTCTAAATTCGTACACCATGTAACAGAACTCCCCACTTCGTCAGAAATTTCGTAAGGTTGAAGACACTACTAGTGAAAAACATCCTACTTTTTACAAATGCCAACTATGCTTTTTACACATTTGTTGCAAATGGGAATGAAGTCGTGGTAGAAACGTAATTTACGAAATAATATAATTTTGCTGATCCTAACAGCTTAATCTCTAATTTTCCAAGAACATGTATTGAGCTTTCTATTTGCATAACATTTGTTTACCTAAGATTGGTTTTCGTTCCACAGACATTTCCAGAACAGTTCATAGTTTCCTCCATTCCTAAAGTTATTTCTCTTATTTTGTCTTAGACCATGTCGTCAAAACAAACAAAGTTGACCTCCAATATTGCTTCCTTTCTTATTTAATGAGAAATTTTGTATTATATATTCTAGATATAGCTATACGTTGTTTTTGCCACAGACTAGGTTCAGTTTCGCCGGAATCTTGGCCTTAGTTTTAAATACAGGAAGTTCGCAAGTCTTTCGTTTTACAATTCCACTCTTGCTTTACTAATTATGTATGAAAGGTTATCTCATTTCACGTCGCGAAAAGCATTCCTCAGGTCAGTAAAGAAATGTATATAACGTCTCTACCTGAGTAAGTCATTTCTACAACATGAACCTTTCTCCGTTTCCTCTCAATCCAAGTAGTTCACCACATAGATTTTCTTTCACTTTCTTGTCCATTCTTCTGTCCAAGATACTGAGAACGTTGACTTAAAGGATGGAAGAAACTTTGTGATACATGAGATTAGCTAACTGTTATATTTTCTTTCACGTTTTTTTGAGCTTGGGAGTTTTATTTGCTGGAAGTTTTCGCGCCATTCACTTGTATAATATTTAATTGCACAGCATTGTCATTTAATCTGTAATTTTAGCATTAAGGCATTCCTTCAGTTATCACAGCAGTATTTTCTGTATTCTAATTTTCCCTGCTGCTAAGCACCCTTTATTTCCTTTACTCCTACTTCATTTCTACAAAAGTCATTCAAGAGAAAGGTGGAAAATTTTAAAAAGAATCTATAACGAGAATGGATTGCATCATTTATTTGTTTTTAGGGGTAATCCCTCTCAAGTTCTATGCACTTACACCAGTGTTATGGAAGCTTCTCATTTCCACGCCCAAAACTTCTTAGGGGCATGTGTGTAACAGGTTCTGCACTAATGCCTGAACTTCCTCTTCATCAGTAGCCCTTGAGCCACTAAGAGCTTCTAAAAAGTATCAGTGGGATAAAAAAGTTATTATCTGAAGGTGTCAGACTAGGAGGTTGCAACAATATCACTCGCCATAATATGCCTGTTTTCCCGTATCAACTCACTAACTCTTTGCAATATTGTTCTTCATGATACCACAGAGAAAGCATCGTGGGCGTGGCGAATCTTCAACACTTGTTACATGCCATTAGAATTACCTGCCCACTGGCACACTTGTGGTCGACTCAAACAACAGTCACCATATTACACAGCTATCCGGCGGTGATTGGTTTCAACTCTTAACCTAACAGAAATCTAGACACTGCACTGCTCCACGGTGATGCAAAACCTGGAAGGTTGCCGGCGTCTTGTTTCACTGATTCTCACATCCCGTTCGCGAGGCAGGCGCGCCAGCCCCATTCAATGACATTTTTACGACACCATCAAAAAGTAACAAAGAAACCAAAGCTTTGTTAAAATTTTAAATTTTATACACACCTTTTTCGGTCATTTATTGACTGTATATTGCAATTCCAGCTTCTTTAGCACC
This sequence comes from Schistocerca gregaria, assembly GCF_023897955.1. NCBI lineage: Eukaryota > Metazoa > Arthropoda > Insecta > Orthoptera > Acrididae > Schistocerca > Schistocerca gregaria. The sequence continues at coordinate 1,026,722,365 of NC_064920.1, forward strand.
TGGCCAGTGCGTACCGTTCTTTGACATACTCTTTCTGACTCGTGATAATAGTTTTCATAATGGTTCTACCACAACCATAAATTGGTTAATGATACAAGGATGGTCCAAAAGGAGTATAATTTCACTCTACAGACATGATCATAATTTATTACCCTAGTTATCACAATAAAGGAGTTACTAGTCACATTGATGTTGTAACACTGACACCATTCCTTTCGAAGAGTTCTGATTGCATCTTAGAACATACAAGGTGTTTCCGTAAGAACGTGCAAAAATTTAACAGGACGCGAGAATGCTCCACTGATAAATGCAAGATAGGCAACCTGGGGTTGGAGAAGCCGTCTTAAGGAGGTAATAGAAATAAAATCACAACACTGTGTACTTTTTTTATTAGTTAACTGCAAATACCATCATTGACACAATGAACGTACTGTTTGTACTGTATCTTATAAAATGTGCTGAAACTGGCGGCCATAAACCTCAATGCAAGCATGACATCGGCGAGCAAGATTCTGACCCATCCTGACAAATACCTCTGGTATGTTTCGAGTCACATCACAGGCAGCTACAATTATGGCAGCTAATTCCATCTCCGTACCCACTGGGGTCTCATACGCAAGTTACTTTAGATAACGCCATAATAAAGTGGATTCAGGTCAGGCGACCGTGGAAGAGGACCTCCCGTTCCAATCCAGCGACCAGGATATACTGTACCGGTACTCCTCCATCGGATTGTACTGTACGTCTCGGAACAACACTGAGCAATGAATGGATCTGTCGTTTACTCATAGTACGTTCTGTACTGGGACAATATAAATGCGAGATAACAGAACCACCTTATGGACGAGTAAAGTACACAAAACGTGCATCACGACTTCCTAATAATCAGGCCTGTCCTCCTTATTTCCTTGCACGAAATAAAGAATGTTACATGTAAATAAACAGCACAGTATGTGCAAATTTTTACGCATGTTAGTTTTAAATGAGTTGGTAAACAGCATGGCTAGACAAGCGGTAGACAAGTTTGCTTCCATGTCTCCTTAAGCTTGCTACTCTGACCCCTGATTCCCTACGTCAAATTGTTCAGTGGAGCTCTCTCTTGGTACTGTTACTTTTTGCATGCTCTTACGGAAACACCCTATAGAATTCCTCTTAGTTTGCATTTCCTTCAGATATTTATTTGACCGATTGTAGAAATTATTCCACTGTTATTCGGTTTCACGACGGTTTACATGCCGTGAAGCATCAGTTTTCACAGTACCGTCTTGACAGCTTAAAGTTCTTCATTCAGCTGAACTTTTGGGCTGTGGAGAGCAGCCCAACTTCATCTGTATTCTCCGTGTATTTGGTGAATCCAGTTCAAAATGAGCGGCCTGCCCTGAAGCAGGAGAGAACCGAATAAATGATTTTATGCACCTGAGGCAGCACTGATGCCTTTCATTTGATTAGAAAAAAACTTTAATGTAAATTTAAGAACATTTATCACATTCTATGTGATTGTGTCCTTGACGTATAAAAATGCTCAAATGTGTGTGAAATCTTATGGGACTTAACTGCTAAGGTCATCAGTCCCTAAGCTTACACACTACTTAACCTAAATTATCCTAAGGACAAACACACACACCCATTCATAGCGTATCATATTCACAATGCCCAATTCTTAACCTTTGTTGCAGAATTCTCCCCTATTTTTGTCGGGCATAACAATGATATAAGGTGTTTCTACGTTGAAACGTGCTGAAAGCTTTGTTATTACTGCCTAGTCATAGTTGTGTTAAGATTTCTAACATATCTCTGAAAACATGTTGTGCCATCTCAGTTCTTTTTCGTTTGGTAGTTGACAACTATTTAAGAAAAACAAATATTTATCAACCTCTTTACACGGGTTAATAGTTGATAACTTTCTTAAGTTTAAGTTGTACATTAGGTTTTAGTGTTATTGCAATGAATTTAGTCCTGTTTCTTGTTTATGCTTTGCAGCAACGGATTGTCTTTAATTTATCCCTTAATGAAGTTTGTTGTAAATAATACATCCCTTTTTCCAAGTAACTTCTTAGTACACAGTATCAACACTAATAATAAGAACGATATACACAATGAAATAAACTAACTTACTCTTGTCCACAAAGGAGTCTAGTATTCAGCAAAGCATATTTTCAGTAAGTTACCAGCAACCATTGAGAGTTAAGTTTCAGACAAGGCACAATTCAAACATAATTTAAAAGAATTTTTGGTGGCCAACTCCTTCTATTCCATCCATGAATTTCTCAACAACTGCAGTAGACCAGTTTAATAAAACTTTATTATACTTTAATTTTTGACAATACTTAGTTGCAATAGCCAAGTAACTAGCTACTGGGTGAACGATGGATTTAATGAAAGCAGATGTAAGTATTAAACCAGTAAATATTAGATTTTAATTATAATTCATGTACAACAATTTTACTGTGTATTGACTGAGGATCATTAAAAGGAATGAATTTTTGTAATGTGTTCATCTGACATGTTCCACACCCAGGAGGATACTCTCTTTTGTGGGTCTATGGAATGAATAATTAATCTAATCTAATCTAATTCCTCGTCCATCTTGTGAAACATCTTGGTGGCTATTCCGCAACTGTGGTAATCCTTTTGAAGAAAATGTCCAGCAGACATTTTCTTCAGCATGACTGTCTGTTTCTGTCAGAGAGTGCTGTTTCAAACACATTTCGAAGAATTTCATCACACTGTGGTATCCTCTTTCTAGAACACAAATGCAGCGTGAATTAATACAGTTCTTACATACGTGAGGCAACGGCCTTGCCACAGTGGATACACTGGTTCGCGTCAGATCACCGAGGTTAAGAGCTTCCGGATGTGGCCGCCACTTGTATGGACCATCTGGGCCACCATGCGCTGTTGCCATTTTTGGGGTGCACTCAGCCTCGTGATGCCACTTGAGGAGCTACTCGATCGAATAGTAGCAGCCTCAGTCAAAGAAAATCATCATAACGACCGGGAGAGCAGCGCCCTTACCCCTTCTATCCACATCCTCACCGAGGATGACACGGCGGTCGGATAATTCCGATGGGCCACTTGTGGCCTGAAGGCGGAGTGCTGCATTTACATGAACATTTACGTAACCCTAATAGAGTTCATGAGTACATGTTCTCTGGTACAAGCTCATCAGTAATGGCTCTCCTGCGTCCAATATCGGGAATCTTGCTATAGCAAATTTTTAGTCTCCCTGCTGGTCGGCCTAAATACATGCTGTCGAGAGGATGTTGGCAGCCTGTTGCTTGTCGGTGTGTCTCTGGCCTTTCGTGATAGGTGCGCTTGATCTAGCGCCTGCTAATCAATCTTCACTTCGTCTTTACCGACCAGTGTTTTGACGACAGCTTTTGCCAGCACAAGTACCTAGCCTGGCGAACAAAATACCGTATAAATATAGCTTCAAACAGCTCCATGGTCGCTGTGGCACACTCCAGATAATGTTACAGGGTGGTTATGTGAGTCACTAACGCTAGTGTGGATCGTGTCAGTGAAGCAGTATGTGTGTGTCATTCGTTGTACGGAACCATCCCAATGAGATGGGTCGACGTTGAGAAATGACGGAAAGAAGCTTTCGTCTTTGACGGCGCCCACCATAACACCATCAATTAAGTTGTCTTATTTGTTACCGTATCAACGTGGAAACTCCAACGTCTCTACAAGGAATGGTGTACCACTCGGAGGCATATAGTACGTAATCTGAATGATGGTCATGAGGAAGTAATATGGTTCGTTGGTGAGTGTCACTTTGTCAGTAGCAATCGATTTCTGACGCTACAGAAATTGTTGCAGGTCTGTCTCAACAAGTTTTCGAGCAAACGTTGAGAAGAGAACTGAACGCAACATTTGGAGTCTGATATTTCGCCACTGTTGACAGCGGCGCAAGGTGCTGCATTTCTTAAATTGGCCAAATGACTCAGAAGGTAGACGGTCGCACTTCATCTTTTAATTTTTTTAGAATATGTGTACAATTCCGTCGAGTGTGTACATAGACGATGTTGGGAATAAATGTACATTCTCTTCGTAATAGAATTTTTCTTTAATTATATCGCATTTATGTAAGATCTCTGCTTGTATTTGATGTGTGTACGCTTTCAAACGGAATAATGTACAAATCGTTTTTCCTCTTCTGCTTACCTGATAATGGATATTGGGGACCGAATGATGCGTCTGTATTCTACGAACCACGGTATGCAGTACTTGCTCTGCACTTTGTAGTCCTGTCCATTGTTTGTTTTATCGAACAAAGATACTCTTCTACGCTCTTTTCTTCTTTTTCTCTCGATTTTCCCTGCTCTCGTCAATCGTAGAAGTAGATATTTGCTGTTCCATAAGGTATGTCCTAGGTGTGCAATTTTTCTTTCTCTACACGGTATTAACATTCCGCGCTGTTTGAGTGTTCTTCGCAATTCGTCAATATTAATAACTCTAGTTGGCCACCGTATTTCAAGCATTCTGCGATATATCGACACTTCAAACGGGCTCCATCTTGCCAGCTATTGCCGTATTTAATGTCTACCCTTCACAAGCAAATAGAAGTGCTTAACCTGTAAGTAATTCTTTTGATAACTTTACCACGCTTGCTGGATGAGTGCTGCAAAGTTTGGGATAGGAATGGAATGACTTTTGGTACAGACCTGATGCAACAGCTTACACACCTAAATCTAGGGCTTAGCTCCAAGTCCATACTTGTTAGAAATTTCCTTAAGTTTTATGAAAACGTTACGAACGTTCTGTATGCAACATTTTATCTTCGTGTCTTTTCTCCATTCTTCACAGTGCCACCTTTCAAGGTACTTAAATTTGACTACTGTTTTTCTTAAAGAGCCACTGAACCGTAGACTTGATTTGTTTTTGTGAAGGAGTCGTGCTGTCGTGTGACAATCTGAAGTTTGTCTTTTTAATGTTAGTATTCAGATCTAGATTATTGCTTGAAGCTCTTACTGTGTTCACGGTTTGTCGAAGATCATCTAAATTATTAGCAACTGATAGTAAATCGCCACAATAGCGTCACTCCGGTAACCTTCATACCTTTTTCTGTGTCACCAGGGGCTTCCGGAAGAATACTTTTTTTTTTTTGTAGGATTGCAAATAAGCAGGAGTTAAAGTTACCCTATGAACGGCGGAAGTATATACTGAGTGTTATTGGAAAATAGAGACTGTGATTGAAACGATGAATAACTGAACTTGGAAGAGCATCACCGACAAGACCTGCAAGAATTGGAGACAATGAAATCGTTGGAACCATTGAAGAGGGGAAAGATGGTCGTTGCCGAAGAAAGATGTTCTCGAGCGACTTTGTCAGTAGAACAACACTCGCAAGAATTTTACGGATCGAAATATTCTGAGACGTCGCCGGGAATGAACGGAGGACTATCCTGGTAGACGAATTAAATTTTGGGAATGATCAGCATTTGAAGTCAAAACTAAATGTATGGGAAAGGAAAGTGCTAGGAAAGATTATTAGTCCTGAAAAAGAATGTGAGATATGGAGAATTAAGGCTAATGAAGAAATAAGGGCTCTGTACAAAAAAATCTGTTTTGGTAACCACAGCCCGCATCTCGTGGTCGTGCGGTAGCGTTCTCGCTTCCCACGCCCGGGTTCCCGGGTTCGATTCCCGGCGGAGTCAGGGATTTTCTCTGCCTCGTGATGGCTGGGTGTTGTGTGATGTCCTTAGGTTAGTTAGGTTTAAGTAGTTCTAAGTTCTAGGGGACTGATAACCATAGATGTTAAGTCCCATAGTGCTTAGAGCCATTTGAACCATTTTTTGAGATCTGATCAGGCTGTACGTTTTTGAACAAACTATCATAGATGGCAGTGGTGGAGGACGGTCGCACTTTACAAGCGCACTGACAGCACAACCATCTGTTTCCGAATGCTACGTGTTGTTTTGGATAATTACAGTACTTGTCATAATTTATGGACAGCATCTGTTTCATATTCTTGTTAAAGATATCGCTCTTTTTTTAGTTGTTATTCATTTCGTATCTTCAGTGACACAAACTTTATGTTCAGTGAACTTCTGTGCGGTGTTTACATCCTCGTGTTTTACGCCCGTCTGCCGCTTAGAAGTTAGCTACGCAACTCATCAGAAGATAAGTATTCACTAACTCTTACTTTATTGCATTTTAAGTGCGTTTTAGTTTTTTTCAGCGTAGTGTAAAAGTAGCCTCATGTGTGATAAATGTGAATATAGACATAGGTTAGTCAGTGTGAGAGAAAATTGTCTGCTTTGTGAGTGGAGGTTCATTGGGTGCAATTACAGCGGGGGGCCACTAGAATATCTCATGAAGCTCTGTCTTGGTGTTACAGGTTATACAGTAGACAGAAGTGAATCGTGGAACAGGGAAGAAAGATTTGTACGCTTTAGGCAGAATTATAAATGGCGTTTTTGTGTTATATAGGTTGGAACAGAGAAGGGGAATTGGGAAAATTTGACAATACGCAAAATATATCAGAATCCATATTTCAGATTCTGGTAAGCAATCAGTTCTACTTGTCACTTGAAATAGAAGAATCTCAACCAGTTTTTGAATAAAGTTCTGTGTAGCAATTAAGTAAGAACAACTTTAAGGATAAGTCTGTAGAAAAGTCAGGTAGAAAGAAAAAACTCCTGCTGTTAGGTAGTAGCCACAGAAGAGGCGTAGGTCAAATGGTAGAAGAAACAGTAGATGTGGAATATCAGAGCACATGCATCGTGAAACCTAACTACAAGCTTAGCCAAGTGACAAAGAACATAGGGGGCTTTTGCAGAAATTTTGATGGGGAAGATCAAATACTTACAGTGGGAGGAGCAGGCATCACCCTGGCTAGCAACTTAAAGTATAGCATTTGGCGTGACTCGAATGAAATACACACATCAAAAAAGTTTTGCATTACCCTGGTTCCCAGAACTCCTGAAAATAGACGTTGACTGTGGATATTGTATCACAGGCACAGTCGCTATGACTTTCAGAGATGTCACTAAACCCGCCCATCAATGTAAACACCCATGCATGAGCAGCGCCTATTAGAACGGAGGGGGCCCTACAGCCGATCAGTTCCAGTCATTCCACCAGGAAGGAGGCATATGACTCGTGTTGTCTGTAGTTCAACCATGCCTAGACGATCAATACCCCGGTTCGATCGGGTCCGGATTGTTAATTTGTGCCAGGAAGAGCTCTCAACAAGGAAAGTGTCCAGGCGTCTCGGAGTGAACCAAAGAGATGTTGCGCGGACATGGAGGAGATACAGAGAGACAGGAACTGTCTATGACATGCCTTTCTCAGGCCACCCAAGGGCTACTATTGCAGTGGATGACCGCTACCTACGGATTATGGCTCGGAGAAACCCTGACAGCAACGCCACCATGTTGAACAATGCTTTTCGTGCAGCCACAGGACGTCGTGTTACGACTCCAACTGTGCGCAATAGGCTGCATGATGCGCAACTTCACTTCCGACGTCCATGGCGAGGTCCATCTTTGCAACCATGATACAATGCAGCGCGGTACAGATCGGCCCAACAACATGCCGAATGGACCGCTCAGGATTGGCATCACGTTCTCTTCACCGATGAGTGTCGCATATGCCTTCAACCAGACAATCGTCGGAGACGTGTTTGGAGGCAGCCCAGTCAGGCTGAAAGTCTTAGACACACTGTCCAGCGAGTGCGGCAAGGTGAGTGTTCCCTGCTGTCTTGGGGTGGGATTATGTGGGGCCGACGTACACCGCTTGTGGTCGTGGAAGGCGCCGTAACGGCTGTACGATACGTGAATACCATCCTCCGACCGATAGTCAAACCATATCGGTAGCACATTGGCGAGGCATTCCTCTTCGTAGACGACAATTGGCGCTCCCATCGTGCACATCTTGTGAAGGACTTCCTTCAGGATAACGACATCGCTCGACTAGAGTGGCCAGCATGTTCTCCAGACATGAACCCTATCGAACATGCCTGGGATTGATTGAAAAGGGCTGTTTATGGACGACGTGACCCACCAACCACATTGATGGATCTATGCCGAATCGCCGTTGAGGAGTGGGACAATCTCTACCAACAGTGCCTTGTGGATAGTACGCCACGACGAATACAGGCATGCATGAATGCAAGAAGACGTGCTACTGGGTATTAGAGGTACTGGTGTGTACAGCAATTTGGACCAACACCTCTGAAGGTCTCGCTGTGTGGCGGTACAACTTGCAATGTGTGGATTTCATGAGGATTAAAAAGGGCGGAAATGATGTTTATGTTGATCTCTACTCCAATTTTGTGTACACGCTGCGGAACTGTCGGAACCGAGGTGATACAAAACTTTTTTGATATGTGTATGACCAGTGACAGCACACATTCGTTTGGGGCTGGTGGATGTTTCTCAGCGCAGAGAAGAGCCCTGAGTTAACACAGCTGTCAGACGTGTAAGCAAAGAGCTGATTGGATTGCTTTTGACTGAAACAAAGTCTGATATCTGTACCGTGCCTGTTGCTGTAACTGGGAGATGGGGATACACAAATTATTGCCTGCACCTGAATAGGAGAGGGAAGGACAGATTAGCTGACGACATTGCAGAAAGTGTAAGAGGGCTCAAGTGCCCAAGGCAAAATCCCTGTGATCACTGCAGTCAGAAGGTCATATGGTTTGGTTAGAATTAAGCTGTAGACTGATAGCCTTGGAAGAAATTACAACAGCACAGTATCATGATATAGGTAACAGTTTCCAGAAAAGTAAAATTACTTTCTTTGATCAGAACAGGGGGCTAAAAACCAAGATAGATGGACTTTTATGTCTAGAAGATGTGGAAAAACCTGAAGCGACAGACGTTCTGTGTGTCTCTAAACACCATGTAACAGCAAGGAGAAAGAAGTTATCTAAACATTAATGGTGGTGTCTGTTTGTTCTATATCGTGTCTCCCTACCACTTTCGCGCAACGACGCTCTGAGCGTGTTTTTTTGGGAATTAACTAGTTTGAACCTGGGACCTGTTGCTAGTAAGGAGACGGCAGACCACACCTGACATGCAGAATTCAGAAAAGTTCAGTGACACTAGCGATGATATAACCGAATACTTAATGATCTCAGCGTCAGCTCAACTGCACTCCATGTAAAAGTATCTTAATACTAACTAAATTTAGTGGAAGGGGTTCAAGGCTTTCCTATTTTTAGTTAGCTGGTAAAATAACGTCAAAAATCAGTTAAGTTTACCATTGGAAATTTTATTCCACTCACAAAACATCGTCTATAAATTGCACTATTGATAAAAGGAAATGTTTTAATACAGAATGATAAAAACCAACTGCGTTCAACAAAAATGTGAACGAATATTCCCTGAATGGGTTTCCAAGTTCTACAGTCGATCGAAGGATGACCTATGCCATATCACATCTATAATCTAGGTTTAAATTAAGTTTCACAAAAGAGAAAACTATCAAAATGGTCTACAGTGACCCTCAATTATCTTTAATTACTTATCTAACTTGTCGTAAATTACAGTGGCTGATGTGGCTTCTCAATAACTATATAAAAGAAAAATCATCGCGTTTCAGATATGTTCTTCAAGTGGCAAATGTGAACACCATGAGTTTTAATTAACGATCGACACTAGTATTACGCAAAAAAGGGGGTGTAACAGATGACACTTCTGCAGCTCTGAGTGAAGCCTTATGCGCTCAAAAATGAGGCATCGCGTGCGTTCATTACCTTGTCGGTGTTTAGGCAGCGTCAGGGCAGCGGCGGGTAGCACAGCTCCGCTCACCTCGCCATCTCGGAAGCAACTCTCCTAACTTCTCCTTACTACAATTTACCGAAGTTGGTTTAAAAAAAACTATCTGGCTGTGTTTTCATCTGACCAATCAAGGTCTCAATGTTAACCTTAAGCTCCGCCTACAAAAGATTCTGTCTATCCAATGAGAAACGTTACACTTTTCGTGGTGGGACAATGTTTTTAAAGTTTGTAACGTAACAGAGACGCTAAAAAGTCTCACGCTAAAACCTGCAGCTGGTGTGGTCCTTTTAGCGTTATCGTAAGATCTATACTGATCTTCTGGAGGGCTCTATCTTTTAACGTGGGCTGGGGGGTGGTCCTTGACGTACCTGAGACACGAAAAAGTCTCACGCTAAAATGTGCGGGTGGTGAGCCCTAGTGGTTAGCTGGCGACGTGGGTGTCCAGTCCGTCCCTTATCGTAGGGCCTTCTAACTTGACACGGTTCTGCTCTCGGCTTCTGTTTTCGTTTCTCCCCTCAGAACTGCGTCGGTCTCTCGGTGGGAAGGTACGACATGCATTTAGGTATTCTTGTGTTAGTCTGTGGTATCCCATTTGCTCACTCGTTACTCGTATTATTTTGGTTAATTTAATGTCACGATTTATTTGGAGCTATGTGACATACTACTAGATTTGCTTATTATGTCAGGGTTTTCATGGAAGGTGTTGGATTTGCCTGACACCTTACAGCTAAATATCAGGGATTAGAAGCTAGCATGATTTTTGTACAGAGTTAACATGGCAAAGGAAGAGTTTCTGCATATGTAAAAGTTAGGTACAAGTCAAAACTATTGAAACAAACAGTTTTTCTGTGCACGGGAACCTAGAAGCTGTGCTTGTCACTATTACTGCAGAAGGCTTCTTTGATAAGTGTAACAATCTACAGGTTCTCTCTAGGAAACATTCAGGTATTTATGATAAACCTAAACGTTTCAAACAAGTAGAAATAGTCGTTTGTGCAGATTTGAGTGTAATTTTCCTAAAAGATACAGATATAAAAAATGAATTGCAATCGTTATTTATGTGTTTCAATCTTATTTTGGTATTAATTTTCCAGCTTGTAAGTAGCAAGATAGTAAAACCCTGATTCATGACATTTTTGTAGACGTTTCTCAGGCTGAAACAATTAATATGTACCTTTTTGTTAATGACTATTTGGTCATGGTGCACAATTAATGGAGGTAAACAACATGACACCTTAATGATCTGAGGCAGGCTCATACAAAACAATGAGACTTATTAATTAAACATGATACCGGTTAAAAGAGGCGGTGTGGGATCGGGTATATATGGAGAGAGTTACTATTGTCAGATTCAGTTTATTCCATAGCAAAATTATGACAATATTAGAAACTAGCTGTCCTAAAATGTCGTCCAGTAAATCCATTAAAAATCAAGTAATTAGTGGATAACTAAAGGAATTCAAATGTCAGGTAAGAGGAAGAAATTCGTGTAAAGGCCAGAATAAGTCAAGATCCGATATTACTTGCGCACTACAAAAGATACTGTAATATTTGAAGGGACGTTATGAAGGAAAGTTACAAAAATGTCCACAAAAGTGCACGTCCTGACAGAAATTAAAAATGCAGATAATAACATTAAAACTATACGGGACATTGTTAAATGGGGGAAAGAGCAGCCAGTCATTGTAAAAGACACAAAACAAAATAAATGACAATGTTCTGACTGCTAATTCACGAGCTACAAGTATTTTTTAAAATGACTTTAAATGGTCCACTTGAAGGAGCAAGAGAAAATATTTAAAATGTAATTGCGCAAAACTTTAAGCAGTCAGAAGTAGCACAAACAGCCTTCACTGAAATTAATAGTATCAGAATAATTCTAAATAGCAATAGATCATATGGTCCTGATGGAATTTGAATTCTGAAAGGTTGTTCTAGCTTAGTAAGTAATGTCCTTAGTGACGTATGAAGTTCATTACTGGCACAGAGAATTTTTCCAGAGAGATTAAAACATGCATTTGTTAAACCTCTTTGTATAAAGGGTGAGAAGAAAGACTTAAATAATTGTCGTCAAATTTCCGCACTAACATCTTTTTTTAAAATATTCGAAAAAATAATGCACTTGAGAGTCGTTTCACATCTAAGTATGAACAATTTACTTAGCATATTACAATCTGGATTCCAGAAAAGGTTGGTCGACAGAGAAAGCTATTTTTACGACAGGTGTTCCACACAGGTTTAAACTTCATTTTTCTCTTTAGTGGTGCGCCATTTGACTCATAATCGCAGTTGAAGGTGTGTAGTACTTTGATGTTACCGTAGGTGGCAGAAAAACCACTGGAAGTGTAATCTCTTTATAGTACAGAACATTTTTCCCAATTGCTGTCATTAAGTTAGTAGACAGCATGGAGTGTCATCATCAAGGACAGCGATGGGCGTTGGGGTTAGTGTGGAAGGAGAATGTGTTTACGGGTGGTTGATGGCACTGTATGGAGAGTTTGCACCGAAACATACAAGTGCTCTGGTATTAAGAGAGCGCTCGTTCCCAGGCGAGTCTGAAAACCACGGCTACCATAGCTGAAATGGGGTTCCAGGAACTCTTAACTTGGTCCCTTAAAGTTCTCTAGGCCCTCCTCGAACCATCTTTATGGAGAATGTCGCACCCACCACGGACAATTGCCACATTTTCTGGAATCCTGTGAAATGATGTCTGTGCAGTGGCTTCTTCGTAACCCGGAATAGACAGGGCCAAGTCAGGAGAATACCGTGGATGTGGCAATACCTATACCCCGTTCAGCGCAGGTAGACGACTCGTTTGGTGACGAGCGTTGTCGTGTTACAACACTGCTTCGTGACGGTGCACACTCTCGACTAATCGTCTGTGAATATCCACAGTGTTGAAAATTCTCATTCTGCATCCACAGTGTCATTACCCTCCTTGCACCGAAACCACGTCGTAAATTGCTGTCCTTGATGATCTCGCTCCATCTTGTCCTCTCAGGTAATGGCAGCAACTGGGAAAATAGGGTTTTATGTGAATGTGTGGTATCTGTTCATTCGGACGCGTCTGAAAGAACATACATCATACGGAATCCGCAGATGTGATACATATTATGTAAATGAAAGGTGGATGGGGGAGAAAGCAGAGTAAAGGAACTGATAAAATCGGCTGCATTGCGGGCTCAACACACAAGTGTTTTTAATCACACTTAACAGACAGAAAGCAAAAAAATTTTGCTGAATAATTCAAACAATGTTGGAAGGGCAGAAAATTGTAGTTATTGGTTAAAAGTCACAAAGGGAGCCTCACAGGGTTGAATTTTGAATTCACTCCCATTCCTCATAAATGTGGATGACTTTCCACTTAATATTCGGAAAGCAAAATTCATAGTTTTTGCAGAAGATACTAGTGTTATATATACGAGCGGCGTTTGAAAAGTCTGTGCAAAAATAAAAACTACTTACGTGTTTGGGGTAACCTTTTTTATTTTTCAACATAGTCTCCTTTCCGACTCATACACTTCGTCCAATGCTGTTCTAATTTGTTGATCCCTTCCGAGTACCTAATAGGAATTGTCTAAGTCTGCAAAATAGATATTAGTTGCTGCAATCACCTCCTCGTTTGAATACAATCTTTGTCGCACCAGCCATTTCTTCAAATTGAGGAACAAGTAAAAGTCCGAGGGAGCCAAGTCTGGAGAATAGGAGGGATGTGAAACGAGTTCGAATCCTATTTCCATTAATTTTGCGACTACAACTGCTGAGGTTTGTGTTGGTGCATTGTCGTGATGGTAAAGGACTTTTTTGCGGTCCAGTCGCCGGTGTTTTTATTGCAGCTTGGTTTTCAAACGGTCCAATAACGATGAATAATACAGACCTGTAATAGTTTACCGTTTTCCAGATAGTCGATGAGTATTATCCCTTGCGAATCCCAAAAGATAGCCATAACCTTTGAGGCCGAAGGACTGGTATTCGCCTTTTTTGGTGCAAATTCTCCCTTGGTAACCCATTGTTTAGATTATTGTTTCGTCTTAAGCGTATAGTAATGTATCCACGTTTCATCCACAGTGACGAAACGACCATTTAAGTCCTGCGGATTCTTCCTGAACAGCTGCAAACCATCCTTGCAACACTTCACACGATTCCGGTTTTGGTCAAGTATGAGCAATCGCGGAACCCATGTTCGGGATAGTTATCTCATGTCCAATGTACCCGTTCATATAAGATGCCCACAGCACTACCAATCTCACGCACCTTAATTCTTCTGTCATCCATCACCATATCATGGATTTTATCAATGATTTCTGGAGTGGTAACCTCCACAGAGCGTCCAGAACGTTCAGCATCACTTGGCCACTCTGAAATTCTTGAAATCATTTATAAACTGTTTTGATCGAAGGTACAGAGTCACCGTAATGTTTATCAAGCTTCTCTTTAGTCTCCTGAGGCGTTCTGCCTTTCATAAAGTAATGTTTAATCACCACACGAAATTATTCTTCGTCCATTTTTTGACAATCGCTCGACTTCCTTGATTCACACGAATGCCAAACACAAAGAAGTAGAGCAATATGGCTGAAACGTGGTTCGCGTTCCTTTCAAAGATGCTACTAACTAAACATGACTTCGATACGCGCTGGTGGTGCCATTTCTCGGACTTTGCACGGTCTTTTCCAACGCCACTCGTATTATCCGGACACCAGTACATAATGCGGAATTGACCACTATATGTCACGAGAGGCGGGCCCACCAGTATACAAGCAGGCGACGAATACTGTATTGTCAGCAGAGATGCAGTGACAGCAGAATGGGTCATGGACAAGGTGTAAACTCTCAGTTACAGGAAAGTTTATGGGCAGCGCACGAGGCCACCAGTATCTTCAAGACAAATACAGGGCTACGTCATTTGATAGAGGACTTAGGGTCTTTCTGTAAGGACTTTGCAAAAGAGGACCATGTAGTGTTAGTAGGTGGGGTGGACAACAGTTTGGACATGGATGGGGCATTTGAGATAGGTGGTGACCTAGACAAGATAGCTTCCCTGACTCATGGCACCAACGTACACTTTGTTGAGCTGCTCCCATGTCATGATCAGACACACCTTGAACGAGCTGTGAGGCGAATCAATGTGGAGTTAGGGTCAGTAGAGCTAAGTGCCTTCGAACATGGACTAGCCATTGGCTGGCGCTTGAGTAACACATTCACCAAGGATATTTTAACCACTCTAAATCTTCCAAAGTTGACTGTTGGAGATGTCGTTGTGAAGTGGAAGCGCGACGGAACAATCTAACTAATCCAAGACCAGGTAGACCTTATGTTCTGACGAACAGTGGTAGTCGAGCATTGCGGAGGGTGGTCCTAAATATCTCTCATGAAATTAGTGGACAGAACATTCGTAAGGTCCAAAGTGCTACCACAGTCGAGCTAACGCAATGGCGGTGTGTACGGAGTTAAAAATAATGGGGTACAGTGGTCGAACAGCTTCTCCTAAGTAACACTTTTTGAAGTGAGTGCAAAGTGACGATTGAGGTGATGCCAAGAGCGATGCCACTGGACAGTCGATGACGGAGTGATGAATCACGCTATACCCTGTGGCACTCAGACGGTAGCACGAATGCCCGGAGGACACTACCTGTCGTCATCTGTAAGTACGGAGGATGGGGTGTTACAACATCAGGGTGTTTTTCGTAGTTACGGTGTGGTTATCTTATTGTGCTTAAGGAAATGCTAAATGTGGAAGGATGTCACTACTGACATCTGGTTTCTCAGGACAGCGCGGATCAGGTTATGGTTGTGGACAGGGGCCAAAATCAGTTATTGCCAGTTACACCAAACACACGAACTTTTTTTCCTAAAAACACTTAATCACATATACCCTAAGAAGAATTAAAAATATGGCTGAAATCTGGAACACAAGTTATTAAAATTGCTTTAAGGAATACACACAGCTGAAGGCCTTAGATAACGGCAATTTTACGTAAATACTCAGCTGAAGGCCACACACTAGACATAGAAGAACTGAGGCTTAATGTCTAGATAACAAGAATTTCCAATAGAAAAGAAAATTTAAAAATGTTTCAAACAAGTGAATTTTCAAATTTTAATTTAAGGAGGCTGAAGGCCTTATCTTAAAAATATTTGACATAAAAGCTCGGCTGAAAGCCACATAATGAAGATAGAACAACTCAAGGCGTAAGGCCTGGATAACAAGGATTTGTAATAGAACAAAATTACCATTTCTTCTTTTTTTTAAAAAAAGAAATAGTTCAAACAAGAATCTTTAAAGTTTTAACTGAAGATGGCTGAAGGCCTTATTTTAAAACTAAAACAAACTAAATTAATAGGCAGCTGAAGGCCTCGCACAGTACTTGAGACAAAAGCACAATCTAAAAACAACAGAACAGTGGTGCTCATAAGTGTTCCAAGGGTCGGCCCGAGGAGGTAACTCTAACATACGTTTAGGTGAGACAGGCAATCAAGCATAATACTAAATAATCGGATGGCAACCCGAACGAGGGACAGCTGAAGGACCGACCAACAACGTAACCAATGCCCTTCCACCCAACCAACAGCACGGCAACGGAAAGTCAGCGAGGACGAAGATACCAGCAGAACTACATCTTGAAAATTTGTATCTAAATACAGTCAAGACACAATAACCACTCAGAAATATGAACAACACCAAAGGCTGTCGAATTACACGCCGCGCCAGCCAGCATCAACACAGCGAGGAAAAACACACTGATGGAAAACTACGCTAACGACCAGGGCAGATAAACGGAACGTTAACGTCCACAAGGCAGGAGATACTGCTAGTGCACTTCAATAATAAGTATCAACCAATTCAATAGTTAAGCACCATACAGGAAGACGGCTGCAAAATTTCGCCGACTCCAACACACCATAAGTTGCTGCTTGCGGGAATGGTCCAGAAAGCAACAACTGGCAATGAACGAAGAGATGTCTCAGCAGTTGAGTTTTCATAACAGGTTAACTGATGACTCCAGTGTCCAGGTTCGGTGGGCGACAAACTTAGTAGCTCTCGCAGCTAGCGCCTCACAAATACGACCGCGCGTGCACCCCGCCAGCGGCCCGGGCGTGGCTTCACGCCACGGAGACTTGCTTGCTGCTCGGTCCCAACCGGCTCACTGAATGCACCACGCAGACAGCATTAAAATAGCTGTTCGTTCAAAACAACACAAGCTACACACAGTCCCATGAAACACTTCCACGAACAACTCAAATAATAGTAAAACCAGTGGCTGTGGAATAACAAGGATGAATCACAAGTAGGTACACACGGAGAACCCAGAAGCGGTCGGCGACCAAATACACGTCGCCTGATGAGACGACCGACAGAACGCCCAACCAAGGTCGTCCCCCCTCAAGTCATGAGTGTCAGTAACGGTCGGGCGAGTCACGGATGTCCGGCTTCACTGCTGCTCCGTCCCCACTGAAGTCCCGACTGCCTTAGGATGCACGACGACCCATAGACGCTGGCTCGGACCCGAGTCATGGATGTCCGGCTTCACTGCTGCTCCGTCCCCACTGAAGTCCCGACTGCCTTAGGATGCACGACGACCCAGAGACGCTGGCTCGGACCCGAGTCATGGATGTCCGGCTTCACTGCTGCTCCGTCCCCACTGAAGTCCCGACTGCCTTAGGATGCACGACGACCCATAGACGCTGGCTCGGACCCGAGTCATGGATGTCCGGCTTCACTGCTGCTCCGTCCCCACTGAAGTCCCGACTGCCTTAGGATGAACGACGACCCAGAGACGCTGGCTCGGACCCGAGTCATGGATGTCCGGCTTCACTGCTGCTCCGTCCCCACTAAAGTCCCGACTGCCTTAGGATGCACGACGACCCAGAGACGCTGGCTCGGACCCGAGTCATGGATGTCCGGCTTCACTGCTGCTCCGTCCCCACTGAAGTCCCGACTGCCTTAGGATGCACGACGACCCAGAGACGCTGGCTCGGACCCGAGTCATGGATGTCCGGCTTCACTGCTGCTCCGTCCCCACTGAAGTCCCGACTGCCTTAGCATGCACGACGACCCAGAGACGCTGGCTCGGACCCGAGTCATGGATGTCCGGCTTCACTGCTGCTCCGTCCCCACTGAAGTCCCGACTGCCTTAGGATGCACGACGACCCATAGACGCTGGCTCGGACCCGAGTCATGGATGTCCGGCTTCACTGCTGCTCCGTCCCCACTGAAGTCCCGACTGCCTTAGGATGCACGACGACCCAGAGACGCTGGCTCGGACCCGAGTCATGGATGTCCGGCTTCACTGCTGCTCCGTCCCCACTGAAGTCCCGACTGCCTTAGGATGCACGACGACCCATAGACGCTGGCTCGGACCCGAGTCATGGATGTCCGGCTTCACTGCTGCTCCGTCCCCACTGAAGTCCCGACTGCCTTAGGATGAACGACGACCCAGAGACGCTGGCTCGGACCCGAGTCATGGATGTCCGGCTTCACTGCTGCTCCGTCCCCACTAAAGTCCCGACTGCCTTAGGATGCACGACGATCCAGAGACGCTGGCTCGGACTCGAGTCATGGATGTCCGGCTTCACTGCTGCTCCGTCCCCACTGAAGTCCCGACTGCCTTAGGATGAACGACGACCCAGAGACGCTGGCTCGGACCCGAGTCATGGATGTCCGGCTTCACTGCTGCTCCGTCCCCACTAAAGTCCCGACTGCCTTAGGATGCACGACGACCCAGAGACGCTGGCTCGGACCCGAGTCATGGATGTCCGGCTTCACTGCTGCTCCGTCCCCACTGAAGTCCCGACTGCCTTAGGATGCACGACGACCCAGAGACGCTGGCTCGGACCCGAGTCATGGATGTCTGGCTTCACTGCTGCTCCGTCCCCACTGAAGTCCCGACTGCCTTAGGATGCACGACGACCCAGAGACGCTGGCTCGGACCCGAGTCATGGATGTCCGGCTTCACTGCTGCTCCGTCCCCACTGAAGTCCCGACTGCCTTAGGATGCACGACGACCCAGAGACGCTGGCTCGGACCCGAGTCATGGATGTCCGGCTTCACTGCTGCTCCGTCCCCACTGAAGTCCCGACTGCCTTAGGATGCACGACGACCCAGAGACGCTGGCTCGGACCCGAGTCACGGACGTCCGGCTTCACTGCTGCTCCGTCCCCACTGAAGTCCCGACTGCCTTAGGATGCACGACGACCCAGAGACGCTGGCTCGGACCCAATCTGGAATGAGGTAGAACGTCGACTTCACTCGGGACTCAAGTGTGCAATATTACTTGTAACGTTATTTATATAACAATTTAACTTTCTATACATGATTTATGTGTTTGTTTGCCAACGAATATGAAATGTGTGATGTTTGTGTTATTCAAGTTTACTGTGCGATTTGTTGTTTAGCAAATGGTGTGCTTAGTCAGTTTTATTGTAATCCAAAAAATATTAAACAACTTATTCTGGAAAACCAAAACTCAGTCCTCATAATTATCAATCCCTCTGAAATTTAACCAGTCTCATGAGCACCGTGTTCTATGGCCCTGTACAATAAACTGACAATAAACTGGCAAATGTTCAGTGAAAATACTGGATATTGGCTCAGCACTGTGCAATGCTGTCCGCTTTGAAACTGTTACCAACGTTAATACTTTCTGATTCTGGCCCATTAATGTTTTTCTGTTCCTGATTAAAAAATGATTTTTGTTATAAACATATGATTTTTGTTATAAACATATTCATAAATACTATAACGAAGAGAATGAGGTACTGATAAGGAGATGTACTAAGAGCGTATGCTTCAGTTTGAAAATTGTATTCAAAATTAAGTTTCACCTTCACAAAATATGATGTAAAACATTTTGCATGATTTTCAGTGAACTTGTCAACTGTTCTACAATTATCACTTACTGTCGTAATTAGAAACACTTGGATTGTTACATGAGAAACAGTCTGATCTCGTTTGACAAAACAGATTCCAAAATTTAACTTCTCTGTATTAGGATTACAAAACACACACAATATTACAAACCTATACATTAAATCTGATGGAAGATACTTTGCTGCTACATTCAAGCGTCAGTATTGTAAAATTCAGCCAAATCCACATTTCGTGTTGATACATATTAAAAATTACATATACAATATTTCATTATCTTACAAATATATTCCAGTTGCTTTCCATTTGAGTTAAAGAATAAATTCATTACTCTTCTGCAACTGCCATGGACAGTGGTCAATATTCGTTAACGATCAGTGTCACTTTAATTCTTGATAATCTTATAGCCTCATATATTAACAATGCACACTTTACACTTTTATATAAATAATTACGACCTGACATTTACTGGCTCTGGAAGAGCATAAACAATATCATTCATCATCTCATTTTAGCTCCGTCCATAGACCAACAACTAAATTCTCAGAGCTAGCCACTAGCTTTAAGTCTTATATCCTATCTATAACAGACTGCAACGGCAACTGCTACTGCACTCTGCGTTCTCCTACTTACAATCGATTCTGCCACTCACGGAACATCTTTCGTTCTGTGGTGTCAAAGATACAATCTCTTCCACGTGTGACAGCCGTTTCAGGTAATTTTCCATGAATTACGAGTATGTTACAAAAGCGGGCTCCACGTACAGTTGATGATGATGATGATGATGATGTTTGGTTTGTCGGGCGCTCAACTGGGTTACCAGCGCCCGTGCAAATTCCCAACCATTGCTCAGTCCAGTTTCGCACCTTTCATGAATGATGATGAAACGATGAGGACAACACAAACACCCAATCATCTCAAGGCAGGTGAAAATCTCTGACCCCGCCGGGAATCGAACCCGGGACCCCGTTATCGGGAAGCGAGAACGCGACCGCGCGACCACAAGCTGCGAACCCACGGGCAGTTGGACCGCTCACACACTACATTCTCTAGTTTCGGCTCTTGAGGGAGAATGGGCTACCATTCTTCCACAGACATTCAGACACCTCACTGAAAGTGTTCCCAGCAGAGTTCATGCCTTTACAAAAACGAAGGGTGGAAGCACTTCATACTGATGTCCACCAATCGGTGTCAGTGATCCTTAGATCAGATAGTGTACTTTGAATCAATAGCAATGGTTTAGAATGATTCACTCAAATGAGTACCGTAAAATCTAAGAACGTTTATCAGTAGCAAGTCAGGTGTTTATCAGCAAGCGGGAGATGAACAGCTGACGACGTACTGAGATCAAGTTGTGTTCATTAAACGTAATTACGACATTAGCGAAACCACGGGGCGGCAAGCAGACCGCAGTGCGGTCCGCTAATGTACGATGCGAAGGCAACTATTTGTAAGGCGACGCTAATAGAGTGGCGGTCGCAACGGGTTATTATGTGCAGGCGTTGCCAGGTGCGACCCCGCCCCCTACCACAGCGGAAATTCACTGCCCGGCCCGGCCGGAGCTGGTTCGTGACTTGTCAGCCCGCGGCGTTACGTTCAACGGACGCCACCGTGGCTTTTGAACTGGCGGATTAGCTAACGACAATTTTTCTGCTTCCTTTACCTCTGCATAGTGCCCCTGTATTTTATAAAATGAAAATGGTTATCAAAGTTCTCCCCTCCCCCCCCCCCCCCCAAGTAATTCCCGTTTTAGAATGCTTACGAAGTCACAAAAATTAATACGAAAATCGTTGCTCTGCAAGTTGCACAGTGCTTGCTGTGGTGAATTGATTTTTGTGTATGCCGAAGAATCTACGCCTGAACGGTTACATTTGGAGTGACGTTTCTTTTATGATCCTGTGGTAATGAACGTTAGCCAGTAGTGTCGAGACTTTAAAAATACCCGTACATAGGTGGTCGATGAAAAGCGGAGTGACAGTCCGAGTACCAGGGCCGAAGAAATCCTTCAGTAAGTGGACCGAATGCTCCGATCCGATAGACCTTTGACGCTTGGTGCTCTGGCCGACGAACTTCATATGTCGAACCGAATGAGATAGCGCAGTGGTTAACACATTGGAATCGCATTCACGAGGAAGGCGGCTCAAAAACTTCGTGCAGCCATCCTCATTTAGATTTTCCGTGGTTTCCTTAAATCGGTTTAGGCAAATGCAGGGACAGCTCCTTCGAAATGGCACCGCCGAATTCCTTCTCTATCCGTCACCTTTCCGAGCTTGTGCTCCGTAACTAATGACCTCGCTGTCGGTGGGATCTTAAACACTAACCTCCTCCTCGTCATGTTGGGAGCAGTACTACTTACGTTTCACAGTGAAGCACAGTAAAGCTCGGATATTACAACACAAAGAACCCGTACCAAGGACAAGATCCAATATTTTCATTGGAAATTTTCAACACAGCATTCTCGACCAACTACTATTATCGCTTGCACTTGAAATAATGGTTCAGTGAAGAACGGTTTGAAATAGGACTGCAGCCGTCAACCTACTGAATCCCATTCGGAGATCTTCTCTCAGGATGACTTAATGAAGTCAGTTGAACGTTACTGACAGTGCTCACAACTGAGAGATGATTACACGGAAACGAGAATTAGGTTTGCAGACAAATAAAGCTGCAGTTAAAAACCTTTTGTTACGAATATATTTTTTGTGACCGAATTGCTTTTGTTTTTGGATTTTTTAAATTTATTAGCTTTAGGGACGTGCCCATAGAGCCATCCCAACAAGAGAATGTCAGTTATGACGATACGAACGTAAGAACATTTATTTATTTCATTAATAGTAGAGAGTAACCCACCGCCTTGAAATGTAAGGTGAGTCGGATGCATTTAAATCTAACAGCAAAGACTTCTTTTACTGCAGTCTTATTGGTATACATTTGCTAATACTTCTTTAAATAATATGAACATAAAGACAACACAATACTCAGTCCTCTAGCGGAGGAAACCTGCGACGCGGCCGGAAATCGAACCCGGTCCCCTTCGGTTAGTGATGCACCACGCTGACTACATAGCTACAAAGCCGGAGTCGAATATGTTTGCTAACCTAGAGAAAAACAGCGAAAGAGGTGGCACAGTGGTGAAAGCACTGTAAAATGTGTTCAGGAGGACGACGGTCTTGTGAAATAAAGGTGTTAATCCAGTTAAGGGAGAATGAAAGGCGCATTTTCATTTCCTGGAATTTTTCAGTAGAAGCACTGTATAAGTTATATATTTTAAGACAATGTATGTAAGGTTCTTGTACGATCCGGTCTTATACTTTTGGTCTCATGAAACTGGAAAAACATTCTATTTAACATTAGATACGAAATACTAGCTTTAACTGAACAACCATTATCACATGACCGTGGCCATATTTAAGATACTAACTCCACGCTTTTTCATTAAATTAAAAGGATTAAAATTGGACAAAATATGGCGGTCGATGTTGCATCAATTACGTGACAATCGATTGCCTGCAATCGAGAGAACAGACGATAGCCAGAGACAGCTACACATCGACGCCACGTGACGTGCGATGGCGCCCTCTACGATCTCCATATAAGCGGCGGCCGCAGCTCCTAGCAGCCAGTCGTCGACTCACCTCGGAAGATGTTCTCCGAAGTTGAGAACGAAACGTCAGGGAGAAGAAGTTCTACAGATCGACCACGGCAATTTAGGCCGGAAGTGTTTACTGATGATGTCCACGCTTTTTGTAATTATTATTTCTTCTTGGTGCTGTGGTCCGTCTAGGAAACCACATAAAAATCTGTTTGTTTTTATGCTACACGTGGTTCAAGTCGTTTTATTTGCGAAGTATCCTCAGAGACCTGTAATACATGTTTGTTGTATCTATATAAGTTTGTAAGGTTTCCAAGTATATTAACTATCCAATAGTTTTTTCATTAACTTTTGGAGGAGCAAGTATCGAGGGGTTAATATATTGTTTGGTTCGACTTGTGATCTTTCAGAATCTTGGTATCACATACAAGTCGCACTCGAAATGTACTTACTTACCCTGCGTGAACCAGAACGTCCGATTTTCGACAATCTTGAACGAATATCACTTGATCGCTTCACTTTCGCTGTCTGCTATTTTAAACGTATTTTAGTTGTGTGTGTTTACTGTTTACAGTGTTTCCACCTGTCGCTGTGGATTCTTTTTTATCGCTGTATATTTGCATTTTAACACCTGTACGCAGTTCGATGTTCATTTGTTGTTATGTAGGTGAGTGTGTTATTGTGAAGGCCTAATGTTGGGGTGCTCTCGCAAGAGCGGGATTTTGAGTGGAGCGAATAGCAAACTCTTATATATGTAACTGTCAGTGGTGTCAGATTGAGTAAATTACTATTTAGTATGCTTAAGTTATACATTTCGAGTTGTTATTGTTTTGTGGCTACCATGAACAGTGAATTGTTAATTTGATCGTTTATTACATTCTAGTTCATTACATTGGCTGGCTTCGGTCAGGATGTTCGAGGCTTTCGCAATGGACATAACTGTGGGGGCTTCCAGCATGTCCCACAGGTCTCACAATCAGTCCACTATTCTAGCCTCCCCGTTTACTGCACACACTGAGCTTGATATCCAAAGACTTTCTGGGACGCTGCTCGAAAGGCCTCCCTGGATCATCTGAGAAAATGTTTAAGGCGCTACGGTGGCTGACTTATATCCTAAACCAGACGCAGGAGCTAGTCCTGTTTCAGAGAAATCCTTTTAGCCTGCAGTATCTGGGCATTCACAGAGGTTGGTATTACCGGTAGCTGGAAGCTTGCATGTTAAGGGCATGATTGAGGCCCTTAGGGACATCGTTGCCAAGGAGGAGAAGATTTCCAGTGTGCACTCTGTGTGAGAATCGTCCTGGATGTGGGACGAACCCTTCCAGATGCTAAGAACAGTACAAGATGTAACCAGCTGTTGGTGAGTGTTCATGTCGTTACTAATAGGAAGAGATTCTCTCTGGTTTTCGGTGGCTGTCTGAAACGGTGAAGACTGCCAGCCTCGATTGTGACAAAATGGATCTGAGCACTATGGGACTTAACAACTATGGTCATCAATCCCCTAGAACTTAGAACTACTTAAACCTAACTAACCTAAGGATAGCACACGAAACCCAGTCATCACGAGGCAGAGAAAATCCCTGACCCCGCCGGGAATCGAACCCGGGAACACGGGCGTGGGAAGCAAGAACGCTACCGCACGACC
This sequence comes from Schistocerca gregaria, assembly GCF_023897955.1. NCBI lineage: Eukaryota > Metazoa > Arthropoda > Insecta > Orthoptera > Acrididae > Schistocerca > Schistocerca gregaria. The sequence continues at coordinate 1,026,747,198 of NC_064920.1, forward strand.
ACGAGCTGCTGACCGATTGTGACATGCAGGCGGAAGAGTTCACAATTTGTAGCATCGTTGACAGGACCGATTGCGGACATTTGATACAGAACCGTGTGGAAGTTCCGAATGAGAGGCTCAGACGGTATTGCGACCATGTAGACTACAGATTCCTTGACTTGCACGATAGGGCAGTTGGGTATCAGGTCCCGCTTCATAGTTCAGCGGTCCAATGCACACAGGCAGCGATGGCTGTGTGAAGAAGATAGTGCGGTTTTTTTACGTTAGAGGGTCTCGGGAAAGAACTAAAAGGATTTCAGTCTCAAATGCCGAAGAGATCAGAAGACAAGGGTAGACCAAGGAACCATACATATAGTAGTATTAAATAGTAGTTGCTATTTTGTAAAAAATGAGAGGTCCAGGCGCTACTAGAAAGCCAGAAGCACAAATTGTTATACGTGCCGAAAGCTAGCTTAAGCCGGAGACCGGCTGGAATTTTTACAAAGAACCTAACGGTGCTCAGAAAGCTGACAATAAGTACAGTTGGTGGTGGCATTTTTAATGCTGTTAGAAGTAGTCTATCTTGTAGCGAAATTGAAGTAGGTAGTTCGTGTGAGTTGGTAAGGTGGAGATTATACTTGACAACCGGTATAAATTAATAATTGGGTCCCTTCACCAATATTCCGACTCAGATGATACAGTTGCTGAACAGTTTGTGGAACGCGTGAGTCTCATTTCAAATAGGTATTCCACTCATAGAACCGTACTTCATGGTGACCTCACCCCACCATGAATATGTGGGCGAAACTACAAAACGTTTAAAGTCGGTTGTAGACGTAAAACAGCATCAGATATCGAACTAAATACTTTCCCCGAAAATAATTTTGAGCAGTTAGTTCGGGGATCACTCGAAGTTTAAATGGCTGTGAAAACATATTCGACCTCTTAGCAACAAATATATTAATAATACAACTGATCCCCTAAGGTACGCAAAACAGATCAGAATACTTTTGCAGAAGGAACGAAAAAGAAAACCAAATTTTTAAAAATGCAAAATGCTCTAAACTGATGACCTTTTACAGAAGTTCGAAATTTAGCGTGGACTTCAACGTGAGATGCTTTTAATAGTTTCCACAATGAAATCTGTCTCGAAATCTAGTAGAAACTCCAAAGATGTTCTGTTGGTATGTGAAGAAAACCTGCAGCACGACTATCTTCATTGCGCAATAGCGATGGTAATGTTGCCGGTGACAGTGCCACTAAAGCGGCGTTACTAAAAAAGGAAATTCCTTCAGCAAATAAGACGAAGTAAATATTCCAGAATTCGAATCAAGAACTGCTGCCAACATGAATAACTTAGAAGTAGATATCCTTGAGTAGCAAAGCAACTCAAAATACTCAACGGCTCGCACGACGAAAGATCCGTACCTAAAGACTGGAAAGCTGCACAGATCACACCAATATCAAGAAATCAAACAGACGTAATCCCACGAATTACATACCTGTACACTCGTCGAGTTTCAGTAGGATTTTGGAACATATACTGTGTGCCGAAGATTATGAATTACCTCGTTGGTACCCATCTGATGACACATAGTCAAGATCTTTAATTAATACCAGATTAAGATCAGCCTGAAGATGCCTAAATAAGGTGAAACACGTAGATTATTAAAAAAAACTAAAATTGTAACCAAGACTGTTTTCAACTAATACTACTAAAAACACTTGTTTGCTGTTTCATGCCACAGATGGATTGGAACAATGACTTATTTTTCCTGCCGGCTGCGGTGGTCTCGCGGTTCTAGGCGCGCAGTCCGGAACCGTGCGACTGCTACGATCGCAGTTTCGAATCCTGCCTCGGGCATGGATGTGTGTGATGTCCTTAGGTTAGTTAGGTTTAAATAGTTCTAAGTTCTAGGCTACTAATGACCACAGCAGTTGAGTCTCACAGTGCTCAGAGCCAACTTATTTTTCCTCTCCACGTGTTTAGCCTTGGTACCGGAGACAACATGAGGACAAGACAGGGACCGAACCAAGGTACAAGAGACCTCTAATATAAGTTTCTGATAACATAAAAATAGTCCATGCATAACAAATCGATGTTTCTGTAGTTTTCAGCGGAGGATGAAAGTTTAAATAACTATTTAGTCAGTTACTCAGTTAGTTATTTACATTTAACAACGGACCCTTGCGCAATATATCGTCATGACGTGGGACGATCTGAAAGATTTTTAACAAATTCCTGTATTCTTCCCGTTTTTGTAATCTTTACATATTCTAAGCTACCACCTCAGTAAACTATTTCATAAATTTTTAACTTTACAATATTTTTCCTCTACATATCATTCCACTAACCGTTCCGCTTATTCATTTTTTCTTCTCTTCTTCCTCAACGTCCTCCTGAGACATCAAGTTTCCAATAATTTTAGCTTCTGGTTTTGTTTCTTACCTGATTCACTTCCCATTCTGTATTATGCTGTGTTCCCGACATGAAGTTTTATAATTGTTTTCTATTCTGAGTTCTCGTTTTGATGAGCACGACAGTGTCCGTTCCAGACTAGCAGACTGATTTTTGCATCTTTCTGTTTTCGTCACTCCTCATTCATCATGCTTCCCGGGCAGCTGGATTTAATCATTGTGATGGGCCTTTCCTAGCTCCAGTGTTACGTAGATAAGAATTAACATTCCACTATTCTTAACAATTTTGTCCTTATCTCGTGTACTGTTACCACCAAAACCTACCTTGGTTTCTGTAACAAACAATTTACCATCAGCGAACAGTTTGTCTTCCAAGTTCTTTTAATTTTGGCCATTACCTCCACTACTTACAAGTTAAAGAGTGCTAACAACACGCTTCATACTCGTCGTACTGCTTAACATGAATTTGGGTTTCTTGATTTCTTTGGTTTATTTCAATGTTTTTATCCAAGATTAATTTTAAGAGTAAAGCGATGGTCATGAGCTTTTGCCAAAAATAAAAAATAAATATTTATACCTTACGATGGACCAGTTTCGACTTCAGAGCATATTGTCAAATTGTACCAATGCTACCAGCTGCAACATATCAATCTCAGTCATTGGAAACAAGATACAGCACTTCTTTCGAGTTCATGTCGATGCTTGCCCCGTGGTTTGTAATCCATTCCAAGATTTGGACGTCTTTGTGGTGACGGACGAAGCACACGTTCTCTCTATTGAATTGCCTTTTGGGTTATTGGTTGGATTTCTGATTCCTTCCTTATTATTTCGTTTCTAATTTTTTCCTTCTCTAATGAAGCCTTTCACAGATCTTAGAAATTTAATTTTTGATGCTTCTAGTTGCTGTAAATCTTTATTTCTCAGTGTCCAGTAGGAACTGCCATACCTTTATAAAATATCACTTATGTCTGTTTCCTTGTTAAGTGTTCTTATTGTGCCACATACACTTGGATTTTTTCTGTAAATCCGTATCCTTATCATACGACATGTCACATCTTAAATACTTGAAATGGGCTACCTGTTCTATTGGTTTATTATTGAGGACTATTTTTGTTCGTACTGGGTGAATACCTAAAAAAGCCAGGTCTTACTTTTATTTACACATATAGTCTCAGTGGACCTTGCACTTACCTCATTTACATTACGTAATATCATTTGTAATTCATCTGCACTGTTTTGTATGATAACGTGATTATCCATGAATGAAATTGTCTTAATACATTTATTCCTCCCAGTATTTGTGGCTCATGGCTTTCTATCTCTTACCCATTCGTGATCATGTCGTCTATAGAGATACTGCATAGCGCTGGTTACAAGCTACACATTTATCTTACTCCTTCATTTGTTTGTATTTCCGGTGTTCGCTCTTCACCCGTGTGCTTATACACAGGCTTTTTGCGATGTGAATCAGGCTTTTTTTGGGACTCCTCTTTTTTTTCATTATTGCCCTAAGCTTTATCTGTGAATTCTGTCAGATGATTTTTCATTGTCTACAAATTCTAACTGAGTTTACAGATTAAAATCTCGTGTCTTTTGAATTATCTGTTTCTGCGCAAAAACGTCGTCTATGCAAGATCTCCTCCTTCGGAAAGCTGTTTGTTCCCCCATTAAAATTACAACCAAGGCAATGCACAGTCTTTCGTTTATTACTTTGCTGTAGATTTTGTACCGAATAGTTAGAACATTTATGCTCCAGTAATTGTATTACATCTATCGCCTCCTTTGTAGTATAAGAATATAGTACATACGAATATTGTATAGATGATGTATAATATAATATAATACATAGTAATATATTATGTTCAAATGACCTCTGCTATTTTCCATTTCTCCAGAAAATTCGTATTTCATCCAGGAAATGTTGAAGAAATACAGCATTCTTAATTCTAAGAGAGTTCTTAAGAGTTTAACAATTCGGTATTTATTCCACCTAGCCCTGTTGATTTTAACTTTTCATTTTCTTTTACTGTCTTCAGTTCCGTCAGTTCAATATAGTTTATTCCTTGTGGTTATTCTGTTTTATCTGCTTCTTTGATGCCAGAATTGTAGCACAGTACTTTGTAATGTGCACTCCAGTCAGATGGTTGTATTACATTTAGATTTACGGTATCTCTCTCTTCTTTGTCCAGGTGTTTCAGTAATTTGTATGACATTTTTTGCCTCTCAGTATATTATTGTAATTCTTCGCTCATTTCTCAATCACTCATTCCTCCTTATATCTCCTTGATCACCAACGCCTTAAAGTGGTATAGATTTTCTTTTACTCCTGTATCTGTTACTAAGTACAGAACCGTTTTTGCAGTTTACTAGATTTCGACCACATCACACGACAACAGTCGCTTGCTGTCCAGTGATTATGTTTAGCTCATTAAAGACGTGCAGCTCTATCTTCTGCTATGAGCAACCGTCTCCCACTAGGTACACGACTTCACATGTCCATTGCATGCAGCTCCCTTCGCTGTGCTCGGCGAGAAACTCGCATCCACTGGCGGAAGCAATTTCTGTCGTGTCCACAACCGACTGTCACTGACAATGCATGACACTCATCTCCGGTCGCTGTTGGTTAGGATCGCTTTACGACCTGTTGTCTGACGCCTCGTTACGTGGCTGCGAGTGGTATAGGCGTGCCATTCCTTGTAGATACGTTGGACGGTTCGCGTTGATACACCAACTTCATTCACGGTGTGGTCGTGGGCACCGACAGAAACGATAGCTCCTTTCTGCCATACTGACTCTCCTCCACGCCTGTCTCTCTTATTGTATTGATTCCATACGACAGACTGCGACATAAACATCACTTCACAACCTTGACTTACGATATTGTTTAGAGTCACATACTCAGAACCACTTCTTCATCATTTATATCTACAACTATGTCTACACGAACACTCCGTAAGCCACCTGACGTTGTGCTACTGAGGGTACATCTGGTACTATTAACTGATCCCCCTTCCTTGTTTCACTCACGAACGAGACATGGGAATAATTATTTTCGGTAAGCCTCTGTATTAGCTCTAATTTCTAGAATTTTCTCGTTCTGGTCACTTTGCGAGAAGTATGTCGGGGGAAATATTATTTCGTCCGACTCTTCCCGGAAAGTGGGAGGAAAGTGCCATAGACTTTTTTATACGTTAATTGGAGTGGCGATCATTGAAACAGACCTTTTTCTTTGAGGTGGGATCTTCTGATGAAATTTCAATCACCGGCTTTCTCCTCCAATTGCGCGAAAATTTTGTTGCCACCCACCTACATAGGGAGAAATGATCAGCACTATAACATAAGACAAATACGAGCTCGCACAGAAATATTTGTGCTCGTTTTTCCCGCTCGCCGTTAGCGAGTGGAAGAGCAGAGAGACAACTTGAAGGTGGTTCATTGAACCCTCTGCCAGGCACTTTACTGTGAATAACAGAGTAATGACGTACATGTAGATGTCGATGGAAGTGAAACGTGCACGATAAACAGTTCAGAGAAGAAGAGAATAGAAGCGTTTGAAATGCGGTACTATAGAAGAACGGAGAAGATTAGATAGGTAGATACGTAAAAAATGAGGGGACACTGAATAGAATTGGGGAGAAAAGAAATAAGTGACGTAACCTGGCTAGAAGAATGGATCCGTTGGTTGGACACGTTCTGAGATATCAAGGTTCAAAAATGGTTCAAATGGCTCTGAGCACTATGGGACTCAACTGCTGTGGTTATTAGTCCCCTAGAACTTAGAACTACTTAAACCTAACTAACCTAAGGACATCACACACATCCATGCCCGAGGCAGGATTCGAACCTGCGACCGTAGCAGTAGCACGGTTCCGGACTGCGCGCCTAGAACCGCGAGACAACCGCGGCCGGCAGATATCAAGGGATCACCAGTTTAGTATTGGAGTTAAGTACTGGGGGGGGGGGGGGGGGGGCGGCCAGTGTGCCCGTGAGGTTCAATGCGCTTCAGTCTGGTGCCGCATGACCGCTACGGTCGCAGGTTCGAATCCTGCCTCGGGCATGGACGTGTGTGATGTCCTTACGTTAGTTAGGTTTCAGTAGTTCTAAGTTCTAGGGGACTGATGACCTCAGAAGTTAAGTCCCATAGTGCTCAGCGCCATTTGAACCATTTGAGCCACTTAAGTACTGGGGGTAAGAGATGAATGCAGATGCAGAACAAGCTGGGTCGTGAGACCTGCATCAAACCAGTGTTCGGACAGAAGACCAGAACAACAGCAACAGGACAGTGTCGTTATCAACTATCCATTAAACTATCTCCCGAACAGAACTACTGCAAAAACGGTCCAAAAGATAGTGATTTTGTTTATTTACTTGATGATTATAAGCAAAATGAATTTAATCCCCTAGATTATTCGTATATCCCTGTGCTCACTATCATTATCCGGATTCTGAACATTTTAAGCCAAAGAACACTACCAGTACTGAGAACTTCTGAGGACATCTGTAGGTCGTGGTAGCCTGTACAGTTCCAATATTGCGGCTGAAAAAGCTCGGCTAGAGGCGTCGGCGCTGCGTGGAAGAGGCGTTCCCGGTAAGGCACACGCTGGCGGCACGTCCGGTCCGGTCCTCCCGTTAGGCGCGGCTGGGGCTCTTCAAGTGGCGACCTTGACAGGAACTGGCGCCAGTCGCCTGCCGCCAGCCATCGCACCCAGTCGGCGCGCGGGACGCCGGTTCACGACCAGCTCCGCTCTGCGCGGCAGCCCGCAGCTCGCCGGGCACTCGCGAACCGGCTAGTTCGCGAACGGGCCCGCAGATGGCCGGCGCACCTCCCCACTCCGGCAACGCGGTCACCCGCTCGCTCACTCCGCTGACTGGGCCAGTCCGCCGCCGCTCTGACTTGCGACTATTTTTAGCTCTAGTCTCACGGGCCTGGCTCGCGCGGCGTTGCCACGTCGGACTGCTACGCCTAAATATAAACATAAACACTGCGAGCGCACCTGGCCGCACCGCCGGCCGGCCGCGCGCCGCGATCCGCCAGGTGGCCCCGGACCGAGTGCCGAGCGGCCGTCCGCCGGCGTCGCGGCGCCGACGCCGACGCCCGGGAGGAGCGGAGGGTCTGCCGGCGAGTGCGGTGTGGCAGCGGGGCGCGCAGCCGCCGAGCCGTCTGCAGCGCCGGGGTCCGCCGTTCGAGGCGGTGGGGGCAACGAACGACTGCGCGACCACCGAGACGCGCGCCACTGTCCGCATTCCGGCAGCCTTATCTGCATCGGACCGGTTCCCCACTAGCGCGTGCAGCATTCGATGCTGCGATCTCATTATGCAGGCGAAGCTTACGCCATAATCCATTGGTTTAAGCGACAGAGAGACTCAGATTCCAATTTTGAATTATGTTCCTTTAAAATACACAACTGGCAATTAAAATTGCTACACCACGAAGATTGCGTGCTACAGACGCGAATTTCACCGATAGGGAGAAGATGCTGTGATATGCAAGTGATTGGCTTTTCTACATCTACATCTACATCTATATCCATACTCCGCAAGCCACCTGACGGTGTGTGGCGGAGGGTACCCTCAGTACCTCTATCGGTTCTCCCTTCTATTCCAGTCTCGTATTGTACGTGGAAAGAAGGATTGTCGGTATGCTTCTGTGTGGGCTCTAATCTCTCTGATTTTATCCTCATGGTCTCTTCGCGAGATATACGTAGGAGGGAGCAATATACTGCTTGACTCTTCGATGAAGGTATGTTCTCGAAACTTCAACAAAAGCCCGTACCGAGCTACTGAGCGTCTCTCCTGCAGAGTCTTCCACTGGAGTTTATCTATCATCTCCGTAACGCTTTCGCAATTACTAAATGATCCTGTAACGAAGCGCGCTGCTCTCCGTTGGATCTTCTCTATCTCTTCTATCAGCCCTGCCTGGTGCGGATCCCACACTGCTGAGCAATACCAAGCATTGGGCGAACAAGCGTACTGTAACCTACTTCCTTTGTTGTCGGATTGCATTTCCTTAGGATTCTTCCAATGAATCTTAGTCTGGCATCTGCTTTCAGAGCATTCACACAAGGTTGGCGCCGGTGGCTACAACTACAACGTGCTGACATGAGGAAAGCTTCCAACCGATTTCTCTTACACAAACAGCAGTTGACCGGCGTTACCTGGTGAAACGTTCTTGTGATGCCTCGTGTAAGGAGGTGAAATGAGCACCATCACGTTTCCGACGTAGATAAACGTCGGATTGTAGCCTATCGCGATTCGATTTATCATATCGAGACACTGCTGCTCGAGTTGGTCGCTATCCAATGACTGTTAGCAGAATCTGGAATCGGTGGGTTCAGGAAGGTAATACGAAACGCCGTGCTGGATCCTAACGGCCTAGTATCTCATCCGCATGGCTGTAACTGATAGTGCAGCCACGTCTCGATCCCTGAGTCAAGAGATGGGGATGTTTGCAAGACAATAAACATAGGCACGAACGACGTTTGCAGCAGCATGGACTATCAGCTCGGAGACCGTCGCTCAGGTTAACCTTGGCGCTGCATCACAGAAAGGAGAGACTGCGATGGTGTACTCAACGACGATCCTCGGTGCACGAATGGCAAAACGTCATTTTTTCGGATGAATCACCTCTTCTTCGCATTGACGGCACTTTGAACAGTGGACGTTACATTTCAAATGTCTTACGACCCGTAGCTCTACCCTTCTTCCGATCCCTGCGAAACCCTACATTTCAGCAGGTCGGATGTGATAGTTGTGGGTACTGATTTCTCAGGATCTATGCACCCAAATTGCGTGAAAATGTAATCACATGTCAGTTCTAGTATAATATATTTGTCCAATGAATACCCGTTTATCATCTGCATTTCTTCTTGGTGTAGCAATTTTAATGGCCAGTAGTGTACATCTCGAATAGAATTACCTCTTCCACGTCAACCAATAAACACCGATGGTAAAACAGTTAACGTAGAGTAATAAAATTTCGGGAATACGTTTGTCTAGGTAACGCATTTAAGTGATTAACATTGCAAAACCACAGATTAATGTTAAGACCAAAATAAACCGTCGCAAATGTGAAATTCTGGTATATTAATAATTGGTGTAACCGCCAGTATGTTGAATGTGCATGCATTATGTTGTACGGATGCTGTATGTCGGTTTGTGGGATGCAGTTTGTAATGGTTCTTTATTTACGTGACCATTACGGCACTCCAACCCCAGTTCTCGATACCAGCAATATCGTATTACTTTTCTGCGAAGTAACAGACATATTTTTGCGACAATATTCACATTTGGTTTTATTAATGTGTTGGAACTCCGATGTATCGATATATTACAGTGATATGGTTCTTGTGTGTATTCATTTCTGTGAGACTGTCATAATCTTTCACTTACTTGTAACCGTTTTGTCGTGAATGCGGACAGAGCAGTCTTTGTTTCACTTTTCCGAAGTAAAGCTGTTATTTCGCTTTGTAAAAGAACAATCAAGTTTTGTGTTTGGTTAAAGTGGATATTAAATATGTGAAGATTGATACAAAACTGTTTTCTTGATGATGTGACAATTAAGAAGAAATTTAATAAAAATGTGGATCGTGAGCATAAAGTCAAAAATTATTTCTACCATACCATTGTCCTGATCTGGGATTATTTGATAATTAAGAATTTTATGAAAAAGGCATTTGTTAGGTCTTTAAATATTGCTAAAATACAGATCTGGACCATCTAGCAGTCAAAGTGGAATCACCCTAGAATCAACAAGATGAGGCATAAAAACTTCGACGAAATCTACGTGGGAATCTATTCAAGTGCCAAAATTAATGACTTTTTTACAGTGACTTCATTATTTCCATCCTGACGATACCATCCACAGTTAATAACTTTGTTGTTGCCCGATAAAGCAACAATATTAATTTGATTTCTAACGTACTTTGCAAGTGGTGGTATTGTTAGAAGTTCTATGCTGTTGCACTTGGTCGACCAATAAAGGGACTGTTGGTGCTGGTTGTCGATGAAGCTATGGTTGTCTTCCGCTGATGTCTCATACGTGGTCCGTTGGAGACAGATGTGGTGATCGAGCTAGCCAAAGCAACATCTGGACACTGTACAGAATGTTGGATTACAACAGCGCTTTGTGGGCGAGCGTTATCCTCTTCAAAAACACCCCTGGAATGTTGTTTATGAATGGTAGCACAACACGTTGAATCACCAGATCGACGCACAAATTTTCAACCAGGGTGCGTGGGGTAACCGCGAGAGTGCTCCTACGACATGAAATTTGCAATCCCGACCAGAACTCGAGTTGTAGGTTACGTGTGTCTCGTATGTGGACAGGTTGGTAGTAGACCCTCAACTGGCCTCCTCCTAACCAACACACGGTCTTTACTGACACGGAGCAAGAACCAGCTTTCATCAGAAAACACAACAGACCTCCATTGAGCTCTCGCTTGACACCACCGAAGTCACAAATGACAGTAACATGGGGGCAATGAAATACAAGTGGCGCCTAATCGAAGGACTTGCACCCGGCAAACGGTCTACCCGACCTCGGAGGCCCTAGTCACACGACGTTTACATTTAATCGACGATCAACTTGAAAGTATGTCATGTGACGTCCGCCCAGACCAAATGCAACGAACAACACCGAAAAAAAAAGATGGTAGAGCACTTACCCGCGAAAGGCGAAGGTCCCGAGTTCGTGTCTCGGCCCGGCACACGGTTTTAATCTGCCATGAAGTTTCATATCAGCCCACATTCCGCAGCAGGGTGAAAATCTCATTCTGGAAACATCGCCCCGGCTATGGCTAAGCCATGTCTCCGCAATATCCTTTCTTCCAGGAGTGTTAGTTCTGTAAGGTTTGCAGAAGAATTTCTGTGCAGTTTCGAAGGTAGGAGATGGAGGGACTGGCAGAATTGAAGCTATGAGGACGGATCGTGAGTCATTCTCAGATGGCAGAACACTTGCCCGCAAAAGGAAAAGGTCCCGTGTTCGGGTGTCGGCCAGGCACATAGTTTTAATGTGCCAGGAAGTTTCGCAAGTTTTTCTTAGCACAAAAACCTCAGGAAGGACTTCAGCTTGTTTTGTATGTTGTTATTCTTGGAGATAGTACTAAACCTCGTAAAATTTACGATTGCAGTAGGGTATAATACAGCACATCTTGTTCTCAGTTTGGTGTGTAATATGCAGTATCGTCAGTGACCGCATCTTGCCACACGGCGTTTCGCGGCCAGGAATCAGACGTTGAGCTCACGGCCGATAGACGGCGGCACCCCCGCCACTTAACAGCGCACGTGAGACTACCCTTAAGCTGCTTCCGCGGTAACACCAGCAACACCAGCCGGCGTATATACGGGAAACAGCAACCTACCAACTGTGAGCCAATCACACGATGCCACGCCACCGCTGCCTCAACGGCGGCCTGTGTACTCCTGAGCGCCAGGATTAGTTACAAGTTAAGTCTAGAACAGGAAAGTGGAGAAAATGTTACTTTACAACTAATCCATCATAAAGTTACCTACTCCAAATTTTATCAAAAGGAAGTCAAAATTTATAGATTATGCAGTAGTTAGTTACATTTAGCAGATCTCCAATGATATGTTATGTTGTATCCGGGAAGTGCGGAACAACAAATACTGGAGGCGTAAATGGAAAAACAAGTGTAATGTCTCAATTGAAGTCCCTATCACAATTATACAATACTGTCACTTCGAGTCTGTGTATGTTCCTCGTTACAAGCGGTGAGTACAAACACGTCACGATCTGTTCGAGATAGTTTTCAGAGAAGGCACTTAGCAATGTTTCGCAGGACTCCTTGTCATGCTCCTACATAGAACAGATTGATTGGAAGACCACTCATGTTGCAAACATATGCATATAACAGCAACAAATAGACTAGACCTCTTTGAGGATGTCAGCTGAATATTTCCATAGTTTTTTTTTTCCTGACATCTAAAAAAAGTCTCATGTTATTGTTAACTCTAGAACAGGAAGGGGGGGGGGGGGTATGTTACTTAAAGACTCCTTCAACGATGTCACTATGACTATGATTCCTTTACATCTGGAGCCGAGTCAGGTTGTCGATAGAAGGATACGATTACAAGTTTATTTCCAAAAAATAGTCTCCAATTCCTTAATTTTTCTGATAGTCTTTGTACAGGGTGTTTCAAAAATGACCGGTATATTTGAAACGGCAATACAAACTAAACGAGCAGCGATAGAAATACACCGTTTGTTGCAATATGCTTGGGACAACAGTACATTTTCAGACAGACAAACTTTCGAAATTACAGTAGTTACAATTGTCAACAACAGATGTAGCTGCGGTCTGGGAAACTCTATAGGACGATATTTTCCACATATCCACCATGCTTAGCAATAATATGGCGTAGTCTCTGAATGAAATTACCCGAAACCTTTGACAACGTGTCTGGCGGAATGACTTCACATGCAGATGAGATGTACTGCTTCAGCTGTTCAATTGTTTCTTTATTCTGGCGAAACACCTGGTCTTTCAAGTGTCCCCACAGAAAGAAGTCACAGGGGTTCATGTCTGGCGAATAGGGAGGCCAGTCCACGCCGCCTCCTGTATGTTTCGGATAGCCCAAAGCAATCACACGATCATCGAAATATTCATACAGGAAATTAAAGACGTCGGCCGTGTGATGTGGCCGGGCACCATCTTGCATAAAACACGAGGTGTTCGCAGTGTCGTCTAAGGCAGTTTGTACCGCCACAAATTCACGAAGAATGTCCAGATAGCGTGATGCAGTAATCGTTTCGGATCTGAAAAATGGGCCAATGATTCCTTTGGAAGAAATGGAGGCCCAGACCAGTACTTTTTGAGGATGCAGGGACGATGGGACTGCAACATGGGGCTTTTCGGTTCCCCATATGCGCCAGTTCTGTTTGTTGACGAAGCCGTCCAGGTAAAAATAAGCTTCGTCAGTAAACCAAATGCTGCCCACATGCATATCGCCGTCATCAATCCTGTGCACTATATCGTTAGCGAATGTCTCTCGTGCAGCAATGGTAGCGGCGCTGAGGGGTTGCCGCGTTTCAATTTTGTATGGATAGAGGTGTAAACGCTGGCGCATGAGACGATACGTGGACGTTGGCGTCATTTGGACCGCAGCTGCAACACGGCGAACGGAAACCCGAGGCCGCTGTTGGATCACCTGCTGCACTAGCTGCGCGTTGCCCTCTGTGGTTGCCGTACGAGGTCGCCCTACCTTTCCAGCACGTTCATCCGTCACGTTCCCAGTCCGATGAAATTTTTGAAGCAGATCCTTTATTGTATCCCTTTTTGGTCCTTAGGTTACATTAAACCTCCGTTGAAAACTTAGTCTTGTTGCAACAACACTGTGTTCTAGGCGGTGGAATTCCAACACCATAACAATCCTCTGTTCTAAGGAATAAACCATGTTGTCCACAGCACACTTGCACGTTGTGAACAGCACACGCTTACAGCAGAAAGACGACGTACAGAATGGCGCACCCACAGACTGCGTTTTCTTCTATATTTTTCACATCACTTGCAGCGCCATCTGTTGTTGAAAATTGTAACTACTGTAATTTCGAAAGTTGTCTGCCTGAAAATGTACTGTTGTCCCAAGCATATTGCAACAAACGGTGTATTTCTATCGCTGCTCGTTTAGTTTTTATTGCCGTTTCAAATATACCGGTCATTTTTGAAACATCGTGTATATTTCGATAACTTTCATCACTACTTCTCGATTTTAAAACTTCTTTGCTTCTTATTGGACCTAAAATTTCACTCGTGATTCATATGCCTAGTTGTGGCACTGCCTAACTACAGTCTAGTTTTACTACTGTGTTGTGAAGCATTATTTTTTTGTAACTGTTGCTTCGGACTTTTTATTACAAATATTTTTGTTGTATATGCCCTTTACATGTTGCGTACCTTTTCATTTGCGCCAGTTTTTTTCCTAAGCATTTTCTTGAATTAACTCTCCGATTTTTTGAGCTTTTCAGTTGAACCAGTGTCTGCCTTAAAAATACACTCCTGGAAATTGAAATACGAACACCGTGAATTCATTGTCCCAGGAAGGGGAAACTTTATTGACACATTCCTGGGGTCAGATACATCACATGATCACACTGACAGAACCACAGGCACATAGACACAGGCAACAGAGCATGCACAATGTCGGCACTAGTACAGTGTATATCCACCTTTCATAGCAATGCAGGCTGCTATTCTCCCATGGAGACGATCGTAGAGATGCTGGATGTAGTCCTGTGGAACGGCTTGCCATGCCATTTCCACCTGGCGCCTCAGTTGGACCAGCGTTCGTGCTGGACGTGCAGACCGCATAAGACGACGCTTCATCCAGTCCCAAAGATGCTCAATTGGGGACAGATCCGGAGATCTTGCTGGCCAGGGTAGTTGACTTACACCTTCTAGAGCACGTTGGGTGGCACGGGATACATGCGGACGTGCATTGTCCTGTTGGAACAGCAAGTTCCCTTGCCGGTCTAGGAATGGTAGAACGATGGGTTCGCTGACGGTTTGGGTGTACCGTGCACTATTCAGTGTCCCCTCGACGATCACCAGAGGTGTACGGCCAGTGTAGGAGATCGCTCCCCACACCATGATGCCGGGTATTGGCCCTGTGTGCCTCGGTCGTATGCAGTCCTGATTATGGCACTCACCTGCACGGCGCCAAACACGCATACGACCATCATTGGCACCAAGGCAGAAGCGACTCTCATCGCTGAAGACGACACGTCTCCATGCGTCCCTCCATTCACGCCTGTCGCGACACCACTGGAGGCGGGCTGCACGATGTTGGGGCGTGAGCGGAAGACGGCCTAACGGTGTGCGGGACCGTAGCCCAGCTTCATGGAGACGGTTGCGAATGGTCCTCGCCGATACCCCAGGAGCAACAGTGTCCCTAATTTGCTGGGAAGTAGCGGTGCGGTCCCCTACGGCACTGCGTAGGATCCTACGGTCTTGGCGTGCATCCGTGCGTCGCTGCGGTCCGGTCCCAGGTCGACGGGCACGTGCACCTTCCGCCGACCACTGGCGACAACATCGATGTACTGTGGAGACCTCACACACCACGTGTTGAGCAATTCGGCGGTACTTCCACCCGGCCTCCCGCATGCCCACTATACGCCCTCGCTCAAAGTCCGTCAACTGCACATACGGTTCACGTCCACGCTGTCGCGGCATGCTACCAGTGTTAAAGACTGCGATGGAGCTCCGTATGCCACGGCAAACTGGCTGACACTGACGGCGGCGGTGCACAAATGCTGCGCAGCTAGCGCCATTCGACGGCCAACACCGCGGTTCCTGGTGTGTCCGCTGTGCCGTGCGTGTGATCATTGCTTGTACAGCCCTCTCGCAGTGTCCGGAGCAAGTATGGTGGGTCTGACACACCGGTGTCAATGTGTTCTTTTTCCCATTTCCAGGAGTGTATCTTGGGAAGTTTTTACATTAGTTATAAATTTATTTCTCTGTGAGAGACGATTAAACCTGCTCCACTGGTTAACTGGTGCAAGAAGACTGTTTCTCTGCCTCTGATAATTGTCAGATAGTTCGACGAAGTTTTCTGAGAACTTATTTTATTTATTTTCAAGGTTTACTAAACGTGACCCCTCTCAATTGGAGAACGTACATTATCGCCAAAATAGGAAATTAGTGCGATCCATTTTACCGCCACAAGCACTGCTTCCTGAGCAGAATCGGAGACCTTGGCGAGAATGTTCGACATACAAAACCGAGCCTTTGTCAGATCAAAAACTAAACCCAAACAGACTGTGACTGTTACTTCTGCTTCATCAACTCTGTTCGAGTGACTTCTCTGCTTGTCTAGGACAACTGTACAGCTTTAACGTACTTTGTTGTCATACTAGAAGATTGACTGCTCTTACAACTTTTCACCTACATTACTCTCCTGAGTGTCAGCTAGACTACTCTGCCGGCCACAGTAGGCTTCACTTGTCTTCCTGACGGTTTTTGTAAACATGCTTTTCGTAGTGTATTTCTTCTAAATCTTCATCAATTTATATATGTCTGTTTGTTCAATCTTTGATTACCTATACTTCGTGCTGGCAAGAAGTACGTTCGACCACAAATACAATGCTCATACCATAAATAACACACAAGTTCATTCTGAACACACAGGTTGCCAACATCGAGAAACATCCGTGGAAATTACTTTAGTTGCAGTTGAAATCTTGAGGAATAAGGGAGTATTTTGTTTCATACATAGTATTTTCTGTTTTCAAGTGCCACCACCTGGATATGGTTGCTATATCGGTGTCGGATATTGTGACTGTCGTAGAAAAAAGGCAATGAATCAGAAATACATGAAGCTTTTTCTAGTTCAGGGCGAGTCAACAATGGACCGTAGTACATTTTGTTGCTGATCTCATCGTTTTTCTAGTAGTAGCGTAAGCAAAAGCAATCATCTAAGATCAAGAAAGACGAACACATCAACAGGGGAACGCAATAAAATATGAAAAATTTTCTGAGACCATATAAATTCCAGATACGTCAGCATTTCAAATTCTAACCAATAATTTAAATAAGAAAAAGAAAGTGCGACAAGTTCCTTACCACCTGTCTGCTCAGCAGAAGCAATTTGTTCAGTGAAAGATTCGACGTTGGACATGAAATATCCTGGGGTTGTCCTGCTGCTACTGATAAAAAGGGATTTATAGATTTTGAGCTGCAGTTGAAATCACAGTGCACGATTGGTACTAAGACATAAAAAAAGAAAAGAATCTGCAATCTCAGCAAAATGTCAAAAAGTGACGGCCGTTATGATAACCAGGAATGGGACATGAGTCATCGTGCCTACAAACTAAAATCTTCCAAAAAAGGCCATGAAAAACGAATACAGTTGTTCGAGGTTGGGCCATTCAATCTCAGTGAAGACGAACAAGCACACACTGTACATCTCCTGCCGAACTCGTTGGGATTTTTTTTACCATCTTATAACCAATTTTCATTTTCCGCTACGATTTCTGAAGGTGGCAGGGGTAAAATACAGAGAGCGAAAGGCTATTTACAATTTGTACAGAAACCAGATGGCAGTTATTAGAGTCGAGGGGCATGAAAGGGAAGCAGTGGTTGGGAAGGGAGTGAGACAGGGTTGTAGCCTCTCCCCGATGTTATTCAATCTGTATATTGAGCAAGCAGTAAAGGAGACAAAAGAAAAATTCGGAGTAGGTATTAAAATCCATGGGGAAGAAGTAAAAACTTTGAGGTTCGCCGATGACATTGTAATTCTGTCAGAGACGGTAAAGGACTTGGAAGAGCACTTGAACGGAATGGACACTGTCTTGAAAGGAGGATATAAGATGAACATCAACAAAAGCAAAACGTGGATAATGGAATGCAGTCAAATTAAATCGGGTGATGCTGAGGGAATTAGATTAGGAAATGAGACACTTAAAGTAGTAAAAGAGTTTTTCTATTTAGGAAGTAAAATAACTGATGATGATCGAAGTAGAGAGGATATAAAATGTAGACTGGCAATGGCAAGGAAAGCATTTCTGAAGAAGAGAAATTTGTTAACATCGAATATAGATTTATGTATCAGGAAGTCGTTTCTGAAAGTATTTGTTTGGAGTGTAGCCATGTATGGAAGTGAAACACGGACGATAACTAGTTTGGACAAAAAGAGAATAGAAGCTTTCGAAATGTGGTGCTACAGAAGAATGCTGAAGATAAGGTGGATAGATCACGTAACTAATGAGGAGGTATTGAATAGAATTGGGGAGAAGAGAAGTTTGTGGCACAACTTGACTAGAAGAAGGGATCGGTTGGTAGGACATCTTTTGAGGCATCAAGGGATCACAAATTTAGCATTGGAGGGCAGCGTGGAGGGTAAAAATCGTAGAGGGAGACCAAGAGATGAATACACTAAGAAGATACAGAAGGATGTAGGTTGCAGTAGGTACTGGGAGATGAAGAAGCTTGCACAGGATAGAGTAGCATGGAGAGCTGCATCAAACCAGTCTCAGGACTGAAGACAACAACAACAACAACAAGGAAGGTACAGCACATGTACCGAGATTACAGTACTGTTTAGGTTACACAAACATTACTTGCTCATGTTGAGCACCACAGCTGATGCTTCCGTCAGGTGATGGGAAGGATGTTTATGATAAGTGTTTTTGGTTTCGGTCTTTATCATTATGTACGACAACCAGATGATGCATGTCATGACTTTAGGATAATTCGGCAACCTGAAAATGATCAACGAATGAAACCGGTCGTAACACATAAATTTGTAATAATAAAGCTGAGATGGTTCTCAGTAATAGATAAGAAATGTTACTCACTATGAGACGCCTGAAATACGGCTCACCTAGTTCGTTAGAATATGGTTAAAGCATTTTTCTTAAAAGTTAACCAGACTTTCACAAACTCTACAAACACAAATATTCTATAATATCCCTGGACATGTTACTTACACTTTGATTTACTCGATATTTGTTAAAAAAATAGCAAAGGATTTAAAATAAAAACGCATCACTTGTTATGTGGTGAGTGTGACTCATTGATGTTTACTTCATCAGTTTTTTTCTCGCCATATTAATATGACTCTTTCTTGAAGATACAACTGCGGTACGCGAGTAAAATTTGTATCTCGGTGCAGAGAATAAATTGTGTCATCGTACTTATTGTTACTGTTATTCATTCATAGTTCAAAAAACCAATTCCTGAGTCTATGTAAGACATAGCAATCAGTCATTTCGTAGAAATAAATGTTATATTTTAAAAGAACTAAGCTAACTCTATATCATTCATACTGACATCCACTCATCCATTTATTTCCTAATATTTGACAGTTTTCACGTAGGCTTACACTTGCGTATTGCCTACTATCACCAAGCAAAGTATGTTTTTAAATTGGTATATTTTTTCACAACAACTTGAGAAATTTGATGCAACAGATCTCCATTCCACAAGCTGCCCAGGTTACAACTATAGTCTCCTCGTGTAGAATAGTTATTTGCTTTGCAGCACGTAGTACAATACGTCAAGAAATAAGGGTAACGATTTTCCGTGGAAAAGGTTCGTCTTTCATCCGAGCGTTGAAATCACCAGCGGTTTTGGCCCTCGTCAAGACTTGCAGTTCAGTGGCGAGAACAAATCGACTTTGCCTGCTCTTTGTCTGAACACAGCTGTAATCCATAGATTACTACTTAAACATTGGAGTAATGTATCAGGATCGAAATTTACGCTTGGAAACGGTCTTAATAAAAGCACATCCAATTTCATTTAGGGTATAGAAACTCATAAAAGTATAGTTATCGTTGATTTTCATTGCAGATATGAATGCATTAGTAAAACTTCTGCGTCCCAACATTATAACAAATAACAATTGTCTGCAGGTTGTTGATCGATGTGGCGTAGTGTTTTGGAAACTGGACTCGGCAACAAGGAAGGAAGTTAATGACCTTGGCGATGAGACCTTTAAATATTGATCAGATGCTTATTTGCCCTGGTTTTATCATGACAGCTGGGCGCTCGTATGAATCTCGCTCCTTCCGAATACGAGTTCAGTGTTTTACTTTCTGACTCAGTGGCGTTTGCATCGTTAGTTAGCCGTAGCTATTTGTTTCGTCTAAGGAACTGAAAGTAGGACGTACACTATACATGCAGTACTTTAGGAAGTTCATGTGATGCTGTTATTGGCTCGTGGGGTTTTCTGTCCAGCAGTATGCTATATTTGCCTATATTTTACTGCTGTTAATCCATGTGGATAAGTGGGAGTTTGAATGGGTGAAAAATACGAAGATCGTATTAAGTAGCTGCTAATCAGACTAGCAAACATTCTAGAAATACTTTCATTATACTATTTCCCAGTTAAACGTGAGGCCGACTTGCTGTCAATAAGGAACACACAAGGACAAGGTCCGCGCTGCTCCCCTCGTCGGAGGTTCAAATGGTTCAGATGGCTCTGAGCACTATGGGACTCAACTGCTGTGGTCATTAGTCGCCTAGAACTTAAAACTACTTAAACCTAACTAACCTAAGGACATCACACACATCCATGCCCGAGGCAGGATTCGAACCTGCGACCGTAGCAGTCGCACGGTTCCGGACTGCGCGCCTAGAACCGCGAGTCCACCGCGGCCGGCCCCTCGTCGGAGGTTCGAGACCTCCCTCGCGCATGGGTGTGTGTGTTGTCCTTAGTGTAAGTTAGTTTATATTAGACCAAGTAGTGTGTAAGCTTAAGGGCCGATGACCTCAGTAGTTTGGTCCCGTGAGAGCTTACCACAAATTTCCAATTTCAAGGCCAAGGAAAGTTTCATGTAGCACACTTTATAAATTTTAGAACACCCAAGCTTAGACAGAATACCCAGTGTATAGGCGACATGCTTTATCTGCCTGAAGTGTTAAGTACCAACAACGGAAATGTAATGTCACTCTAAGTGGACGGAGGTGCCTGCATTTGTTCAGAATTAAACATCCGACACGGAAATAGGCATTAATCACAGATAACGTTGATGCACATGGATTTGTCCCTCTGTTACACTACGTGGCCCTGGTCCTCACTAAGTTAGTACGCTATGTCTGGTTGTTCTATTGAACAATTTTTTTAGAAGTACAATTGTGTACGGATTAGGCTGCAACATAACATTTGGAAACAAAATGAAGGAGAATCAGCTTTACTTGAGCTCATTGCCAGACCATGGCATTCTGCGGCTCTAAGTGGTGGCTGCTGCCGACCCTTCCTAACTCTGGAAACCAGCAGGGCTGCCAGCATGTCAAGCTGTACAAACCGCTAAAGGTGGGAAACGCAACATCAAAAGATCATTTCAGAACCGCGAACTACTCTTGCACTTAAGAACTACGCCACTGAGCCAACAATCAAGCTGCCACAAACTCAGAGAGAAATTCATCGATCTTCAATTAGTGCATGATGGAAGGATATATGCGGTGTTGAAAGTAGGGCAGGTAAAATAGACTAATTTCAGGTTTCTGTAATCGACTTTGGGCGTAAGATGGGATCATTCCTTCCTAGGCATTTATGTCTAGTGTAGCAGCTCTTTTCCAGCGGCACGACAGGTTGTAATATTTATGGCTAATTACTCCAGTCATCGGATGAGACTGACCTGATCAGCAAGAATGTGATGTTGCCGATTAAGAAAAGATAGCTTCGTATTTTAGTTTTGGCCTTCATTGAACAGGCAAAGTTGTGAAAAGGTTTTACAAAGAGTAATCTACGCCACTGGCCTCGCGAATCTCTCGAGCAGCGCAAAGTGCCTAGCGACTGGAAAAAAGCGTAGGTGACTCCTGTATACAGGAGTTGAAAAACCGGAATAACTCGAAAAATACGCTTCACACGAAAAAATGTGTAGAATCCAAAGATGATTATTTCTGCTAGTGCTGAAATTAGTCCGCCACCCCAGCCCTCTGGGGATGGGGCGGGAGGGACCTTTAAAATTTCAAATGGGATATCCCATTTTTTATTACAGAATCAGATTCTACATAAGAAACTACGTACATTTTGTGTTAAACACTTGTTTTGAATCTTGGTAGTTGGCGCTGTAATTCAAGAAAATACATGTTCTCATTTTTGCGTATAAAATGGTTACGAATAAATAAAAACTACTTGGGTCAACATTTGTAAAACTCTAATTCCTCTCTCTCAAACTCCACCCTATGGGGAGAGTTTTAGTTTTAGCAAATAAAAATTTACCAAGTAAAGAAGTATTTCCACGCAAAAATGAGAACACGGATTTTCTTGAATTACAGCGCCAACTATCAAGAATCAAAACGAATGTTTAAGACGAAATGTACCTAGTCTTGTTATGTAGAATATGATTCTGCAATAAAAAGTGGGGTTCCCATTTGAAATTTTAAAGTTGCCTCCCACCCCACTCCCAGGGGGCTGGGGTGGCGGGCTAATTTTAGCACCAGCAGATGTCCTACTCGAAAATAATCAACTTTGGATTCTACACATTTTTTCGTGTGAAGCTTATTTACCGAGTTTTTCTGGTTTGTCAACTTGAAGTTTACTCCCTGTATAAGAAGGGTAAAAGAACGGACCCACAAATTTGTAGATCAATATCCTTAGCATCGGTTTACTGCAGAATTCTAGAGCATGTTCTGATTTCGAATATAATAAATTTCCTAGAGACCGAATAGCTCATGTCCACGAATCAGCACGGATTTAGATAGAAAGCATCACTCGTGCGAAAGCCAGCTTGCTCGTCTCTCACATGGAGTCCTGCAAACTATGGATGAAGGGCAACAGTCTGATTCAATATTTCTAGATTTCCGAAAGGCATTCGACGCAGTACGCCACTGGAGACTGTTGACGAATGTACGCTCACACGGCATAGGTTCCCACACATGTGACTGACTCGAAGACTTCTTAAGTAATAGAACCCAGTATATTACCCTCGACGGCGAGTATTCATAGGAGACAGGGATAGCATCATGGGTGCCTCACGTTAGTGTGGTAGGACCGAGAGTTACGGATATGCTCAATTTGGAATCCCTGGAGGGAAGAAGACAGTCATATCGAAGAACACTACTGAGAAAGTTTAGAGAATCGGCATTTGAAGCCGACTGCAAAACGATCCTACTGCTGCCAACAAACATTTCGCTTAGCGACCACGAAGATAAGATACGAGAAATTACTGCTCATACGGAGGCAGGCAGACATTCGTTTCTCCCTCGCTCTGCTGGTGGAATATGAAACGACTAGTTGTGGTAAAGGGTACCCTCAGCCACCGTGCGGTGGCTTCCGGAGTACATATGTAGATGTAGAAGTAAATATAGATGTATAACATTATACAATGTGTACTTGCCTACATGAACTCCAGTGACGTGGAATATTGAGTAACAACCTGCGTCGTTTTTATCATACACTGGATACGTGAACGATCACAAGAAAAGGCACACAGCACATACCCAAACATTGGCTGATTTCCTTATTTGAGTGTGAAGCAAATTTAGCCTTCCAATTGGCTCGTTGTAGAGAACATACTGCTCCTGTCAGACTTGACCACATAATCAGGAAAGGGTATTGTGATATGACAGAGGTACGGAGGTTCATATGTCACTCGTATTTCGTGGGAGAGCATTTGCCAGATCAAGAACTTCCGGAATTAGCGGCGTTCTGCATGGATGAACCTATGACAAGGATAGAATTCTGTAGTCTTTTCACATTACAGTCGCTTTTGACAAATAATCATTATCATTTCCACGGTTGTGGTTGACAGAAATTACTTATTGCCAATCATGTACCTTACCGATTCTCCCCCGATTCATCTAGTTACGAGGGTTAAATTACAAATTTTCATATTGTTAGCTGTTAGTATTTAGTCAAAGAGCTCCTACATTGCATTTATTTATGTCGCCACCTATTAGTCTTCGTGAGTAGCACTGGTCATGTACAAGGTCTCCAAAACATGAATATCTCCGTGTATACGACAAAGTCGCCTACGAATAGCCACAGACTTTTTTTTGAGTCATCAGTCTTCTGATTGGTTTGATGCGGCCCGCCACAAATTCCTCTTCTGTACCAATCTCTTCATCTGAGAGTAGCACTTGCAACATACGTCCTCAATTATTTGCTGCATGTATTCCAATCTCTGTCTTGCTCTATATTTTTTGCCCTCTGAAGCTCCCTCTAGTACTATGGGAGTCATTCCCTAACGTCTGAACATATGTCCTATCGTCCTGTCTCTTGTACTTGTCAGTCTTTTCCACGTATTCCAATCTTCTCGGATTCTGCGCAAAACCTCATCATTCCTTATCTTAGTCCACCTACTTTTCAACATTCGTCTGTAGCACCACATCTCGATGCTTCGTTCTTCTTCTGCTCCGGTTTTCCCACAGCCCATGTTGTACTTCCATACAATGCTGTGCTCCAAACGTACAATTCCAGAAATGTCTTCTCCAAATTAACGCCTATGTTTGATACTACTAGTTTTTTTCTTTGCCAGGAATGTCTTTTTGTCATTGCTCGTCTTTTTTTATGTCCTCCTTGCTTCGTCTGTCATTGGTTATTTTGCTTCCTAGATAAGAGGATACCTCAACTTCATCTACTTCGTGACCATCAATCCTGATGTTAACTTTCTCGCTCTTCTCATTTATGCTACTTCTCATTACTTTAGTCTTTATTCGATTTACTCTCAGTCCGTGCTCTGTACTCATTAGACTGTTCATCTGTTCAACACATCATGTACTTCTCCTTCACTTCACTCAGGACAACAATATCATCAGCGAAATGCATCATTGATATCCTCTCATCATGAATTTTAATTCCACTCCTGTACCTTTCTTTTATTTCCAACATTGTTTCTTCGAGGTACAGATTGAACAGTAGGGGCGAAAGAATACATCCCTGTTTTACACTCTTTTTAATCCGAGTACTTCGTTCTTGGTCGTCCACTCTTATTATTCCCTATTTGCTCTTATGTATATTGTATATTACCCGTCTCTCCCCTTTCAGCTTACCGCTATTTTTCTCAGAATTTCGAACATCTTGCACTAATTAACATTGTCGAACACTTTTTCCAGGTCGAAAAATCCTAGGAACTGTCTTGATTTTTTCTTAGTCTTGCTTCCATTATCAACCGCAACGTCAGAATTGCTTCTCTGGTGCCTTTACCATTCCCACACCCAAACTGGTCGTCATGTAACGCATCCTCAGTTTTCTTTTCCATTCATCTGTATATTATTCTTGTCAGCAACTTGGATGCACGAGCTGTTAAGCTAATTGTGCGATGATTCTCGCACTTGCCACCTCTTCGGAATTGTGAGGATGATATTTTTCGGTATGTCAGATGGTATGTCGCCCGACTCATACATTCTACACATCAACGTGAATAGTCGTTTTGTTGCCACTTCCCACAATAATTTTACAAATTTTGATGGAATGTTATCTTTCACTTCTGCCTTATTATATCTTATGTCCCCCAAAGCTATTTTAAATTCTGATTCTAATACTGGATCCCCTATCTCTTCTAAATCGAGTCTTCTTTCGTCTTCTATAATATTAAACAAATTTTCCCCCCTCAAAGGGGCCTTCAGCGCACTCTGTCCACCTATTCGCTCTCTCCTCTGCTTTTAACACCGGAATTCCTCGGGCACTCTTAATGTTACAACCCTTCCTTTTAATTTCACCGAAGATTGTTTTGACTTTCCTATATGCTGAGTCAGTCCTCCAGACAATCATTTCTTTTCCAATTTCTTCAAATTTTTCTAGCTTCGTCTTAGCTTCCCTGCACTTCCCGTTTATTTCATTCCTCAGCGACTTGTATATCTGTATTCCTGAATTTGTGTTAACGTTTTTGTACTTCCTGCTTTCATCGATTAACTGAAGTATTTCTTCTGTTACCCATAGTTTCTTCGCGGTTAACTTCTTTGTACCTATGTTTTACTTTCCAACTTCTGTGACTGCCCTCTTCAGAGATGCCCATTCCTCTTCTACTGTACTGCCTACTGAGCTAATTCTTACCGCTGTATCTATAGCCTTAGAGAACTTCAAGCGTACCTCGTCATTCCTTAGCACTTCCGTATCCCACTTCTTTGCGTAATTGATTCTTCCTGACTAATCTCTTAAACTTCACCCTACTCTGTGTCACTACTACATTGTGATCTGTGTTTATATCTGCTCCTGGGTAAGTCTTACAATCCAATATCTGATTTCAGAATCTGTCTGACTCAGATTAGCTTTTGCGATTATCGCCACTTTAAGAACTGCTAAGTAGCTAGAACTAATTTTTCCTATTAGGGGTTGAAGACATCTCGACAACGCGACGTACGCTGACAATCTTATCAATAAGAACGGAGAAAGAAAAGTTGCAGGAAAAAGAGCAACAGATCAGTGGTGGCACATGCATTACAGGAAATTCCAATGCAGCAATTTAGCAGTTGGGTTATAACTGTACAGTCATATCTTGATATGATTTTGCTTGCAGCACAGAAATGTAGCAGAGGTCCGTGAACCTACTCTGCAGTTCATATTTAAATGCACTTTCAAACAATTTTGTCTACCATTCTACACTACAACTAATACTGAAATTGTTTAGTTTGACCTCTAATTTCACTTGTTTTATTACGATGATCGTTCCTCCCTAAGTAGGTTGATGTCAACAAAATATTTTTGTATTCCAGGTGAAAGTTGAAGATTGAAATTTAGTAAAAAGATCTCGCCGCAAAAAAAAAATCTTTGTTTTAATTACTACCACCCCAACTCCAATATCATACCCGTGACTCTGCGTCCTGTATTTCGCGATAGCATAATGCAAGATCCCTTTCTTTGACCTTTTTTATTGTCCTCTGTCAGTCCTATATGCTACGGATCCCAAACTGTGCATCAATATTTCATAAAGGGACGGACAAGCCTGGTGTAGGCAGCCTCTTTAATAAACACGTTACGTCTTCTGAGTGTCCTGCCAATAAAACGCAGTCTTTCGTTCCCTTCCTCATCGCATTATCTTTGTCATCATTCCAATTTAAGTTGTACGCAAGTATAATACCTAGGTATTTAGGTGAACTGACGCCATTAGATCTGTGTGATTTAAGGTATTCCTTTCAGTACTCATGTCAGTGAATTCACACTTTTCATTATGTAGAGTCAACTGCCACTTTTAGCACCGTACAGGCATGTTATTTAAATCATTTAGCCATTGGATTTTATATGCTAATGACTCTACTAGGTGGGAAATAACATGAACTGTTATATATAAGTTTGACATTGAGTCAATCGTTAGGTGCGACTATTCAAGAATCAAGTTTGTCAAGATCATTAGCAATTATTTTTGTAACTATCACCGGTTTCGGTAGATCAACTCTTTCATATCTTGTACCGTTGTTAGATGTACATGCTTTTTACAACACTGGAAGTCATGTACTTGAGTAGTGTGTGCTGGGACATCAGCACAACATGCATTTTCTAACTGTATCTTATTTTATTGTGACATACTGGCATTCCCTGGTACTTTCCATTACAATCTGACACAACGTCGCTATGTGACTTTCAGTGTTGTAAAACGCATGTAGGCCGACATCTAATTATGTTACAAGATTACCTGATGACAGCGTATAATTGTTGAAACCGTGATGGTAATAAAAGGGATCACTAGCGATCTTGGCAAACTTTATTCTTCAAGAATAATAGGAGGCAGACTGAGGCGCCAAAGAATCTGGTATGGCTATGCGTATTCAAATATGGAGATACGTAAATAGGCAGAATACGGCGTTGCGGCCGGCAACGTTTATGTAAGACAAAACGTGTCTGGTGCAGTTGTTAGATCGGTTACTGCTCCTACAATGGTAGGTTATCAAGATTTACGTGAGTTTGCCCTTGGTGTTATAGTCGGTGTACGAGCGATGGGACACAACACCGAGGCAGCGATGAAGTGGGGATTTCCCAGTACGACCATTTCACGAGTGCACCGTAAACATAGCTGTGGCCGGAAAAAGGTCCTGCAAGAACGGGACCAACGACAACTGAAGGGAATCGTTCAAGGTGGCAGATGTGCAACCCTTCCACAAATTGCTGCAGATTTGAATGCTGGGCCATCAGTGTGCGAACCATTCAACGAAACAGCATGGACATGGACTATCGGAGCCATGGTCCTACTCGTGCATCCTTGCTGTTTCTACGACATAAAGGTTAACGCCTCGTCTGGGCCCATAAACCCCTACATTGGCCTATTGACGAACATGTTGCCTGGTAGGACGTGTCTCATTTCAAATTGTATCGAACGGATGGACATGTACGGGTATGAAGACAAGCTCATGAATACATGGACCCTGCATTTCAGCAGGCTACTGTTCAAGCTGGTGGAGGCTTTGTAATGGTGTGGGGCGTGTCCAGTTGGAGTGATACGGGACCGCTGATACATCTACATACGACTCTGACGGGTGACACGTAAGTAAGTGACCTTTATGATCACCTGCATCCATTCATGTCGATTGTGCATTCCGACGTACATGGGCAGTTCTAGCAGTACAAACTCGGCCAGAATTGTTACAGAGTGGATCCACGAACACTCTTCTGAGAGTAAACACTTCCGCTGGCCACCAAGCTCCCAAGATGAACATTATTGAGCATATCTTGGATGCCTTGCAACGTGCTGTTCAGAAGAGATTTCCAGCTCCTCGTACTCTTACGGACTTATGGACAGTCCTGCAGGATTCTTGGTGTCAGTTCCCTCCTGCACTGCCGGCCACAGTGGCCATGCGGTTCTAGGCGCTACAGTCTGCAAACGCGCGACCGCTACGGTCGCAGGTTCGAAACCTGCCTCGGGCATGGATGTGTGTGATGTCCTTAGGTTAGTTAGGTTTAAGTAGTTCTAAGTTATAGGGGACTGATGACCAAAGAAGTTAAGTCCCATAGTGCTCAGAGCCATTTGAACCATTTTCCCTCCTGCACTACTTCAGACATTCTTTGTTGATCCATTATGGGCTGTGGGACAATAGCTGACATGTATTTCTTGATGCAATAATTTACCAACAGCCGTATATATTGTAGCAATTTATTTCATGAACTTCTTATATGCAACCAGTTCGGCATTACATTGATGCCATCATCAGGCCCCACACGTCGTAGTCGTAAAATCGCTATACACGGAAGGGCCATATAACTGGATCTGTGAATCAAATCGCTATGGAACAGCCCTTAGTGGCGAGGCGACAAGGACTCAACACTTGATTCACGGATGCAGTTATATGGCCCCTTCCGTGTATAGCGATTTTACGACTACGACGTGTGTGGGGCCTGAAGATTGCATCAATGTAATCCCGAAACTGGTTGTATATAAGAAGTTCATGAAATAAATTTCTACAATGTATACGGTTGTTGGTAAATTATTATTGTATCAAGAAATTTCAGACATTAGTCTAGTCCATGCCACGTCGTGTTGCGCCAGTTCTGCATCCTCTCGGGGGCCCTACACGGTTAAAGCAGATGTAACAGTTTCTTTGGTTATCCAGCGTATTATGATTATCAAAAAACTTCTCCGAAATATCTCCATATAAGATATAAAAATACGGTAGTTTGAAATTTGGCAGTGCCACTGAGATTATCTGAGATTATGAGTGCGCCGGACGAGAATTTTTTTTACCTGTATATAACTATGATAGAGATTATAATATTCATGATACATTTGGGTGCCTGCTTACGTGTAAACACAATTCATAAAGCATAAGTACGGTGCAATTCGAGAAGTACGTCGTTCATCAAAAAAGTGAAATTTTGATTATGGAATACAATTAGCAAAATTTATCTCTGTATAATTACCTTTAGTGATCTGAGAAACAGTTGTTTTGTGTCCCAATTAAAGCAGGGAACGTATCCTTCAGAATAGTTACAATATTTCCTCGTTATGAGAAACCTTAGCAGTTTATCCGAATAAGGTTACGAAGACGACGTAGTCTTAAGTTATTGAGCACAAGGGGCGTCGTACGTGTTGGCTACATTATGACTAACGTTCTGGCCCGTGAGTGCTTTAGTGCTACGTTACGACTCTCTATGAACAGAGATCATGTTGCGGGCAGACACACGTGTACCTCCAGCTATCCGCTTGTTTATAGGACTGGCCTCCGCGTAAGATGCCGTTTATATTCACGGAGTGCCTGAATAGCGAACAAGCGTCGCGTGCAGCCAGCCTGCGCCCATTCGTACCGGCCTACAGATCGCAGCCGGGTGAATCACGCCAGCGGCTGCAACCGCTTCCTATGCCGCCTAACGGTCGCTCTCTACTATATCTCCACTGGCGGTCGCCAGCTGCCCCTCGCGAACATTACGCCATTATCCTGTAACAGACTAAGTGCAGTAGCTATTCTGTTTTATAGTTCTCACTGCTTCTGTTTCACGATTTACTAGTAACGCGCTCTGTGCTAACAGAAACGTGGATATCTGACAACATTTTTTGGAGCCTGATCCACTCTTCGAATGTGAGAGCCTGACAGTTTTTCTCAAATAAATGTCGCACTAAAAACTAGTTTTGTCGAAAATAAATGTTGAGACAACCTCTGGGCAAGCATCTGACATACAAAGTAAGAGGACAATTTGTCCTAGTAAGGTGTAACATCTGGACTGAATGTAGAACAAATTCACAGGTATGAAGAAAATATTTCGTTTTAGGAATTTAACATGCAAGCAGTAGCAAGCGCCCCTTAGAGTACAAAAGTTGTAGAGGACGATTCACGTAAAAAAAATGTGTGCATGCCCAAAGCAACTTTGCATCGTAATCAGAATAACACAGGCACTGTAATATCGTATTTCTCTTCCGATACCAGGCAAACGACTTTCAAGTATAACGTCTGACCTGAACGGGAATACACTACTGGCCATTAAAATTGCTACACAAAAAAGAAATGCAGATGATGAACGGATATTCATTGGACAAATATATTATACTAGAACCGACATGTGATTACATTTTCACGAAATTTGGGTGCGTAGATCCTGAGAAATCAGTACCCAGAACAACCACCTCTGGCCGTAATAACGGCCGTGATACGTTTGGGCATTGACTCAAACAGAGCTTGGATGGCGTGTACAGGTACAGCTGCCCATGCAGCTTCAACTCGATACCACACTTCATCAAGGGTAATGCCTGGGGTATTGTGACGAGCCAGTTGCTCGGGCACCATTGACCAGACGTTTTCAGTTGCTGAGAGATCTTGAGAATATGCTGGTCAGGGCAGCAGTCGAACATTTTCTGTATCCAGAAAGGCCCGTACAGGACCTGCAACAAGTGGTCGTGCATTATCCTGCTGAAATATAGGGTTTCGCAGGTATCGAATGAAGCGTATAGCCACGGGTCGTAACACATCTTGAATGTAACGTCCACTGTTCAAAGTGCCGTCAATGCGAACAAGAGGTGACCGAGACGTGTAACCAATGGCACCTCAGGTCATCACGTCGGCTGATACGCCAATACGGCGATGACGAATACACGCTTCCAATGTGCGTTCACCGCTATGTCGCCAAACACGGATGCGACCATCATGATGCTGTAAAGAACCTGGATTCATCTGAAAAAATGACGTTTTGACATTCGTGCACCCAGGTTCGTCGTTGAGTAGACCATCGCAGGCGCTCCTGCCTGTGATGCAGCGTTAAGGGTAACCGCAGCCATGGTCTCCGAGCTGACAGTCCATGCTGCTGCAAACGTCGTCGAACTGTTCATGCAGATGGTTGTTGTCTTGCAAGCGTCCCCATCTGTTGACTCAGGGATCGAGGCGTGGCTGCACGATCCGTTACAGCCATGAGGATAAGATGCCTGTCATTTCGACTGCTAGCGATACGAGGCCGTTGGGATCTAGCGCAGCGTTCCGTATCACCCTCCTGAACCCACCGATTAAATATTCTGCTAACACTCATTGGATCTCGACCAACATGAGCAGCAATGTCGCGATACGATAATCCGCAATCGCGATAGGCTACAATCCGACCTTTATCAAAGTCGGAAACGTGATGGTACGCATTTCTCCTCCTTACACGAGGCATCACAACCACGTTTCACCAGGCAACGCCGGTCATCTGCTGTTTGTATATGAAAAATCTGTTGGAAACTTTCCTCATGTCAGCACGTTGTAGGTGTCGCCACCGGCGCTAACTTTGTGTGAATGCTCTGAAGAGCCAACCATTTGCATTTCACAGCATCTTGATCCTGTCGGTTAAATTTTGCGTCTGCAGCACGTAATCGTTTCATTATTTGTTCTCTGAAGTTCTCTACAATTTTCGCCTTCTGTAGTTGCCACAACTGTCATGGAAGTTGTTGTCCATAATCATCATAAGCAGAATAGAGTCTGTGGTTATCGTATATTCAGTTGCTGAGGGGTTAAAATAATTTTCAAGTGCGCTCAGGGTTTGATACGGCTGTACCTACCAACTATCGAGTAGAAGTTACTCCAAGTTCTGCGCCAGTTCCCTTGGTAAACAAGGTACTCTTCCGGCAGTACTTGTGGAACCGAGATTAAGTCGCGTTCTCTTATTTCGCCATCAGCTGTCAGACTTTAAAGGTTAAAATGGATGGTAAATGCCACACGTTCATTTTTGGCAAGTGTGAAAAATATACGGCATTATTCAGCTAAGATTTACACCTCAGATTCTTAATGTTCGTTCAAGATATAGTCATTTTGTTTTCACCCAAATTATTTGTGAAAATGTCCTTACTACATCACATTCAGTCTCTTTTCATATCTATATTACTAACAGAGACATCGGTATCAACTTGTTCTTCTTTTTTTTCATGGAATTACAGTTGTGATGGTACCATAGTAGTAAAAGCGACTAAATGAACAGCACTTCATTCTTCAATATCCGATTACTACTTTCCCGGAAATTGAATTACAATTTATAGAACTTATGATTCTTCTGTTTTGAACAAGAAACTGTTTACCTTTTTAGTTCGTGATTTTATACCATGAAAAAAGTCACGTCGGATAGAAACAAACTCAGTGCTTCACCGCTCCGATACTGTAATAAAACGGACGTAGAGGAAATATAGCTTTCATTCTGTCTGTGTCGTTAACGTGTGTCAAGGTAAAAATCAAAACCCAGAAGTCAAGTTCTCTGATGTAATGGCCGTCCGCTGTTTTATGGAAGTGAGTCATGCTTTTCTTGCCTCTCCCATTCTACATTTTATATGCTGTCTACTTCAGCCATCATCATTTATTCTGATGCCCAAACAACAAAATCATCTACTATTTTAAAAGTATCATATTCCTATCTACTTGCCTCAGCACCACTTGATTTAATTCGATTACGTTCCATTATCCTTGTTTTGCTTTTGTTTGTTTTCATCTTACGACCTCCTCTTAAGACGCTGTCCATTCCGTTCAACTGCTCTTCCAGTGCCTTAGCTCTCTCTGAGAGAAATACAATGTCATCGGCGAACCCTTAAGTTTTTATTTATTCTCCCTCAACTTTAATTATTGCTCCAAATTTTTCTTTTGTTTCCTTAACTGTTTGCTCAGTGTACACATTTAATAATACTGTCTCACTCCCTTCTCAACCACTGCTTCCCTTTCATGGCCCTCGACTCTTACAGCTGCCGCCTGGTTGCTGTACAAGTTTGCAAATAGCTTTTCGCCCCTTGTGTTTTACCCGTAGTATCTTCAGAATATCGAAGACAGCATTCGAGCAAACACTGTCAAAAGCTTTCTCTGCAAATATATTTCGCTTGTCTCATACATCTTGCACATTAGATGGAAGAGATTTGTCATGGCTGGCCCTCCCAAGGCTATCAGTATTTCTGATGGAATGTCGTCTACTTCCGGAGCCTTATTTGCATTTAGATCTTTCAGTGCCCTGTCAATTTTTTCTCGCGGTATCATACCTCTTATGTCACCTTCATCTAAGTCCTATTCCATTTATATAATATTACCAAAAAGTTCATCTCCCTTTTATAGACCCTCTATATACTTCGTCCATCTTAAAGCTTTCCCTTCTTTCTTTAGGCCTGGATGAAATATCCACCGGTATCTGTAATCCTCGCTCGATGCCTAGCTGAGTTACTGTTGCTGACAAAAGATGGTACTAAATTTCGAGCGCTTTATACCCAACGACTGTCTCAAATTTAGTCATATATTCTTCCTACTATAGAGTATACTCCTAAGGTATAAAATTCATTTGCTAACTTCCTGGTGTTGCAGTTTTCATGGCTAGAAGATTACAAAAATCATATAAAGTGTATTGTGTTGAGCAGAGATTGCTTTGAAGGTGTATAAACTATTTTCAGGTTTATCTTTTATATTACGAATAATTGGAGTGAAAGGGATGAAAGGGAAACAGGACGGGGAAGGTGGTAGGATGGAAGTAAAACATTCCTGCGGCACAATGCATCGCAGCGATGCCAAGACGAATGTCGAAAATTTGTGCCATTCCAGGATTCTAACCAGGATAATTTGTTACTCTAGAGCGACTGCCTTAATGCTGTCCTTCAAAAAATATAAAATATTTTTACGTTAATATGAAAATATGAATGAAAGACTAGCACGCTAAGCATTGAGCCGTTTTTTTTATGAACATGTTTCAAATTTATTCATTTCTTCACAAGGAACCACAACATACAAGCATTACAAAATTCTATAAGAAGTAGAAAATTGTAACAAAATTATCAGGTACGCACTTTCACAAAATATCAAAATAACCGACTTGTAACATTCTGCGAAATAAAAACAATTCCGGAGTATCCAGCTCTCGAAGAAAGGAGGGACAGTCAGATTATCAGAATCCATAGTCCGTAAGGGTTCGTTCGTACCCAAACGAAACTAACTTCGCAGTAAAATCTCTCAAAACTGGGACAGCCCAACAGTTGGTTGGATCCATATATACTTTTGTTAAGAAATTGGAATAATGTGGTCCACATTTCGTTCGAAGCTGTATCTTCTAGTGTTGATAGTTTAAGTGCATCCACAATTACAGGACGTCCATTCCATTGTCGTCATATATGCAACTCAACGCCCTGCCTGCGACCCAACTGATAGTACTGGTTTTTTGTCGGAGGACGTATGTCACTTCT
This sequence comes from Schistocerca gregaria, assembly GCF_023897955.1. NCBI lineage: Eukaryota > Metazoa > Arthropoda > Insecta > Orthoptera > Acrididae > Schistocerca > Schistocerca gregaria. The sequence goes on from NC_064920.1 coordinate 1,026,782,077, forward strand.
GTGAAAGTGGTATGGGCAAAAAAGACAGTGATAAGAGCGCCAGAGTCCACACTTCCATTACTTTCCACACACTAAACGGTGTTCATCCGTGTCCATCATCCCTCAACGTGTGCAAAACGGCGAATTAGTTATGTTTATTATGTGCAATTTGACCCGTGTCGTGTACTTATGATTAACTGAAACGTAGCATGAGGCTCAAGCCGTCGACTTTATGTACGGATGGGTGTACAGAACGCCATAGGGTGGGCCAGGCTAACATTAGGTATCGCCGTTCCATCACGTTCCTGTCATGATACCGTGTTAACAGACAATAAATAGCTTCCACCCTCGAGTCTACGGACAACGGCAGCTCACGGCTGACGCAGTTAGTCTATAAGAAACGTTGTAATGTGATCTAGTATCTGCGAAATGTTTCCGACTGGAAAATGTGACACCTAAGATTGTGGCATTATTTCGTCACTCAGAGCCGGTTTTATTGTATGCATATTCTGAGCGTTGCCAACATGACGGAGCCGAAGCTGTAAAACGGACGCTCATAAGATCGAAGCCACCATTCCACGAACCTAGGGTTCTCCAGTGGCATAGCGAATACTGAGTATCATCCTGTGGCTGGCAAAATATTCGAAGACCGCCAACAGAAAATCCACAATACCAGTAAGGAATTATCTCACACCCGAATGCGGCTCATCTGCAGCAGGTACCTATAACTCACCTTCGATGTTCTTAGATCACGTATGAATGTAATCCACAAGCTTCTCAATGTTTCCACCACTCGCAATGGACAGAGGAACCCATACAGTCCTTGTACAATGGACATTACTCACAATTTCGCATTATCCAGAACTGTGCCCGCAGCGACTGCCTTCCTTACGAGGAACAGCAGATAGTCTGAATAAGGTCGACAGATGAAGGTTTTGCCCCTCAACTCCATTCCAGTGAGCGTCTGCACAGCCCGTACATGAGGGCTTCAAGCGGTACTGCGAATAGGACCATTGATATAGGGCAACGTTGTGTTACTGAGCTCACAATAGGTACTGGACCCACATCTCAGCCGTTCACTAACACTCTGCAGACAACAGCACGTAGCAGTAGAACGATGATCTTAATAAAAACAGGTGGAAGCACCGTTCGGTGCATGACCGATGATCATTAATCCTGCCAAAAGCTTGATCAAAGTCGTCAGAGACAAAAGTCCTTCTAATTCGACACTGTGGCTAGTATGTACACATCCCTATAGTCGCTGAGCACCGATTGTACGTTGCTAGTTATTCCAAGGAATGTTGGATGTGGTGAAATATTCTGTGACAACATCATCTTGAGCTGTGTTGCCATCAGTCGGGCAAAGAGCCTATAGTCACTATTAAGTATGGTGAGCAGTCGTAATTGATCCACTCTATGATTTCTAGCCTTTTTCGGTACTGGGTGAAGGTAGGCTTCCACAAAGATCGGGGGCACATACGTGTCATGCTGCATGAGCTCATCCTTCGGGTCTTCGTGAGGTCTGAAAAAGACCGAAAAAATTCTATGGGTAAGCTGTCCTGTCCAGGCAATTTGTTTGCTGCCCCTTTTCTTGGGTGCTTCCAATATTTTAACCCCCGTGATCGCTTCCAGGAGCCCTTCGTCACCCATCTGGTTTGCTATGACCTGTATTGTTCGCAAGATCTCCCCCTCCAGCGGAGCTGTCTGGGCACCAGTGAACAGCCGGTGAAATCTGACCAAAAAGTGCTAAAGGTATGTCCCTTTGCAATGTCAGATGCAGATTATCCGCGGCAGGGAACGTCTCGATGAACGTCCGGCAAAATCGTCATTTTTCGCATACTATATCATGCACTGTTGGAGGTTACCAGCAATACCGTCCAAGCATCTGGCCCTTATATGTAGGCCTCCCATCCTTCATCACGTGAGCGTTATAATGCGCGCCTTAACATGGCTGACTTCGGCCTGACGGTGATGAGATGGGACTTGCGTTGACAGTTTACAAAGCACCGTGAAATAATAATCCAAAGTTTTCCGGATCCACTGCTTTTCGTCTTGGCCCTATGTAACAAGATATGTTAGGTTATCAGTATAAGGCGCCAGCCATTTTTCAACAGCAATCGTTGCTCCCTGTCATCCCCTGGAGACACAGACGCTGTCAATAAGGCTCGCCAAGTGCCCAGAGATAAATATGAAATCTCGGGTATTCCCGTGGATCCGTTCCAATGTGTCGCACAGGTTCATATCCCGGAAAATCACTTGTAGTTACCTGCAAGTACTGAAATTTTGAGTTAGATCCTTTAGAGCCAGGATTCTCCTGAAGTCAGCACCGAAGAGAAAGTGGTCGTACATGCTGGAAACAATCTGCAGCGTTAAACTGTGTCCTTTCCTTTTGCTGGTCTACGCCGGAGGGAACGTAGGTGCTGATGACACGGGACGCTTGAACTGTAACCGCCGGACTCCGTGCAGATGTTAGAAACGAGGGATCCCTTGTCAATATGCCTTTCCGTATCAATATAGCTGTGCCATTGCTAGCGGCCGAGTAAGGAGACTTGTGGGTGAAATAAGCAGATACCTCTATGAGCTTGAACAGGGCATCAACTTTAGATGTGTATAAAATATCACGAAACAGTTGCGCTTTCACTGTCAAACAAATGTTGTTGATACTGACAGTCCCAACTTTATAAGCGTGCGGCGGGGTGTCCATGATACAGTTTTGGAGTAAGGGATGTAATCGCAGCGTGGAATTCCACCGTTTCCTTGGCGAATCTGCCTTCCGACAGTTGCCGAGCATCATCAGTACTCAGAGTGGGTGGGCACCATACTCGCGTCAGCGTGTAATCTGTGTATTAGCCCCTCTGATGTCGTATTCTTGGTCGTCCCAATCGTGGGTGTCAGGACCCACAACCCCCCTCCCCTCTCCCCGATCTGCGTTTTCGAGTGGTGTCTGCGAAGCCTGGAATCTGGAAAAGTGTATGGGATCTGTAGGGGAAGAGTCATCAGGAAAGGATGACATCCTCTCACCATCTGAAAGTGCACGGTCCGTGTCATCATGGTGTTGCTTGCAGCTCTCGTGACGAAAACTCCAAGGTTCTCTCATCACTGATTGCAGATGGCATGGAATGGACATCGCCTTGATTGTCAACGTTTTTTTTACGTCTTTTCGACGAACGCTGCTTACATGTATACATGTCGACGTCCTTAGCGAGGGTATTACCTTCGTCTAGTATCACGTCATGCATCTCTACATTCACCTCCTCCTCCAGTCTTCCCTCAGTCGCCGTTGGCGCTATGTCGTGTGATATTGGGATCGGTGTCTCCTCGACTGTATGCAAAGTTATTGCCTCAACCTTTTGAGGCGGCGAATCGATAGAAGGCTTCGGCGTAGGCGTCGGCGTGTCCTGAAGCGCCACCACGTACGACGGTAGACGTGGTCGTATCTGTAACTTGTTGGTCGCCCATAGGCAATTGTGTCAGTCTTCTCTGGAGGCATTCCAACCAAACGAGATCCGTATTGCCGCATCTAGAACAAGTCCTTCGCTGCAGGTTGTATATCAAATTGGCTCTGCAGCCACCCATATACAATAAGACGGCACATGTTTTGTCCAGTCAATGTGCAGCTGTCATACACTGTTAAAGTAGTAAAACTTGCCCATTATTCTGCAGTGTAGCTGATCACCGTGCCATATCGTCACAATGCGCATGTCACCACAGTTTCTGGTACCTCAAAGGACAGTTTAAAGATTTGAATGGACTGGATACCTAAAAACCCATGATACACTAAAACGTCTCCTAACAAATGGTTCAAATGGCGCTGACCACTACGAGACTTAACATGTGAGGTCATCAGTCCCCTAGAGCTTAGAACTGGAAATTGAAATAAGTACAGCGTGAATTCATTGTCCCAGGAAGGGGAAACTTCATTGACACATTCCTGGGGTCAGATACATCACATGATCACACTGACAGAACCACAGGCACATAGACACAGGCAACAGAGCATGCACAATGTCGGCACTAGTACAGTGTATATCCACCTTTCGCAGCAATGTAAGCTGCTATTCTCCCGTGGAGACGATCGTAGAGATGCTGGATGTAGTCCTGTGGAACGGCTTGCCATGCCATTTCCACCTGGCGCCTCAGTTGGACCAGCGTTCGTGCTGGACGTGCAGACCGCGTGAGACGACGCTTCATCCAGTCCCAAAGATGCTCAATGGGGGACAGATCCGGAGATCTTGCTGGCCAGGGTAGTTGACTTACACCTTCTAGAGCACGTTGGGTGGCACGGGATACATGCGGACGTGCATTGTCCTGTTGGAACAGCAAGTTTCCTTGCCGGTCTAGGAATGGTAGAACGATGGGTTCGATGACGGTTTGGATGTACCGTGCACTATTCAGTGTCCCCTCGACGATCACCAGAGGTGTACGGCCAGTGTAGGAGATCGCTCCCCACACCATGATGCCGAGTGTTGGCCCTGTGTGCCTCGGTCGTATGCAGTCCTGATTGAGGCGCTCACCTGCACGGCGCCAAACACGCATACGACCATCATTGGCACCAAGGCAGGAGCGACTCTCATCGCTGAAGACGACACGTCTCCATTCGTCCCTCCATTCTCGCCTGTCGCGACACTACTGGAGGCGGGTTGCACGATGTTGAGGCGTGAGCGGAAGACGGCCTAACGGTGTGCGGGACCGTAGCCCAGCTTCATGGAGACGGTTGCGAATGGTCCTCGCCGATACCCCAGGAGCAACAGTGTCCCTAATTTGCTGGGAAGTGGCGGTGCGGTCCCCTACGGCACTGCGTAGGATCCTACGGTCTTGGCGTGCATCCGTGCGTCGCTACGGTCCGGTCCCAGGTCGACGGGCACGTGCACCTTCCGCCGACCACTGGCGACAACATCGATGTACTGTGGAGACCTCACGCCCCACGTGATGAGCAATTCGGCGGTACGTCCACCCGGCCTCCCGCATGCCCTCTATACGCCCTCGCTCAAAGTCCGTCAACTGCACATACGGTTCACGTCCACGCTGTCGCGGCATGCTACCATTGTTAAAGACTGCGATGGAGCTCCGTATGCGACGGCAAACTGGCTGACACTGACAGCGGCGGTGCACAAATGCTGCACAGCTAGCGCCATTCGACGACCAACACCGCAGTTCCTGGTGTGTCTGCTGTGCCGCGCGTGTGACATTGCTTGTACAGCCCTCTCGCAGTGTCCGGAGCAAGTATGGTGGGTCTGACACACCGGTGTCAATGTGTTCTTTTTTCCATTTCCAGGAGTGAAACCTCTCTAAGGACGTCACACACATCCATGCCCTTGGCAGGATGCGAACATGCGACTGTAGCGGTCGCGCATTTCCAGGCTCATAGAACCGCTCGGTCACAGCGGCCGGCTACACATCTCCTATATAACCGTCTGAATGTCGAAATTTTAATCCCCGTATGTCATCGTTCCGTATTTTGTCACACACGGCATCAGAAATCAGGTTGATGTAGACGATACAGCTCACGATCGATAAATAGATGCCAATAAGGCATAAATAAGGTGTGGTCTTTCTGAAAGAGTTTGCAGAAGTGCTCGTCTATAAGAATTTACACACGTCAAGTCAGATGCAATAAACACAACATCGATCACGAGTGCCACAGTGTGGATGTAACCAATACGTCCGAGTTGCTCCTCTGGCAAAGGTAGGCTGCCTCGGCCATGCGGCACGCTTTGCATCAGACACAAAATGCCAATTTCCCTCTCTCCGCACCGCTCCGACTAGTGTCCATTAACCCATTACGCCCAATTCATGATTCCCGCAAGAGTCCCGACGTGGGCTGTGCATCCACAATGACACGTTTTCATCAACCAGCCGTCACATCCCTCGATTATAGACACGAGCAGTGTCTGGTCTGTCCCATAGAATAATACACTCTGGCCATTAAAATTGCTACTCCACGGAGATGACGTGCTACAGACACGAAATTTAACCGACAGGAAGAAGATGCTGTGATACAAATGATTGCCTTTTCTCAGCATTCTCACAAGGTTGGCGACGGTGGTGACACCTACAACGTGCTGATACGAGGAAAGTTTCCAACCGATTTCTCAAACACAAACAGCGGATGACCGGCGTTGCCTGGTGAAACTTTCTGATGCCTCGTGTAAGGAGGAGAAATGCGTACCATCACGTTTCCGACTTTGATAAAGGTCGGATTGTAACATATCTCGATTACGGTTTATCGTATCGCGACATTGCTGCTCGCGTTGGTCGAGATCCAATGACTGTTGGCAGAATATTTAATCGGTGGGTTCAGGAGGGTAATACGGATCGCCGTGCTGGATCCCAACGGCCTCGTATCACTAGCAGTCGAGATGACAGACATCTTATCCGCATGGCTGTAAATGATCGTGCAGCCACGTCTCGATCCCCTAATCAACAGATGGGGACGTTTGCAAGACAACAACCATCTGCACGAACAGTTCGACGACGTTTGCACCAGCATGGACTATCAGTTCGGACACCATGGCTGCAGTTACCCTTGACGCTGCATCACAGACAGGAGCGCCTGTGATGGTGTACTCAACGACGAACCTGGGTGCACGAATGGCAAAACGTCATTTTTTCGGATGAATCCAGGTTCTGTTTACAACATCATGATGGTCGCATCCGTGTTTGATGGCATCGCGGTGAACGCACATTGGAAGCGTGTATTCGTCATCACCATACTGGTGTATCACTCGGCGTGATGGTATGGGGTGCCATTGGTTACACGTCTCGGTCACCTCTTGTTCGCATTGACGGCACTTTGTACAGTGGACGTTACATTTCAGATATGTTACGACCCGTGGCTCTACCCTTCATTCGGTGCCTGCGAAACCCTACATTTCAGCAGGATAATGGACGACCGCATGTTGCAGGACCTGTATGGTCCTATCTGGATACAGGAAATGTTCGATTGCTGCCCTCTCGGCCGAGGAACTGGCTCGCCACAATACACCAGTCAGTACTCTTGATGAACTGTGGTGTCGTGTTGAAACTGCATGGGCAGCTGTACCTGTATAAGCCATCCAAGCTCTCTTTGACTCAAGGCCCAGGCGTATCAAGACCGTTATTATAACCAGATGTGGTTGTTCTGGGTAGTGATTTCTCAAGATCTATGCACCCAAATTGCGTGACAATGAAATCACATGTCTGTTCTAATATAATATATTTCTCCAATGAATACCCGTTTATCATCTGCGTTTCTCCTCGGTGTAGCTATTTTAATGGCCAGTAGTGTAGATATCAGTGGTGTCTGTTCTGTCTGACAGAGCAGACCCAATTCGTATCTATAATTCTATGGGAGCAACAGCCGTTTGAGGAAAAAGTTTCACCGTGGATGCACAACGAACTTTCAAACTCCTATGGCAATCTGAAATCGGCGAGTAAGGTGTTAACGGGTGGACGCCTTAGCGGTGAGGCGAGCGGGAAACTGGGAATCTGGGTCTGTCGGAAAGAGTTTCTAGACGGGCGAGGTGGTTAAGGTAACCGCTCGAGACAAGCAGAGCGTCGGAAGTCGAGTCCTGGTACGGCATTGCTGCAGTACGCTGTGGTGCTGGAAGTTATTATTTCATTTTCGTCTGTTTCCCATTTCGTCTCCCTTCCATTTTTTTCCATGTGTATGTCTCTTTCCTTTTCTTGGGTGACGATGCACCATAGCGTTTTGAGCAGTGTCCGCGGTGCGCACTGATTCCTCCCGGCTGCCGTAACTTTCGTCAAGTGCACCCAGACACACAGACGCGGCTACAGGCCAGCGTGCGAGCAGCTGCGTCGCATTGGACGCTCCGCTGCAACACCCGGAGAACCCGTCCGCCCACAAAGGCCACCCGTGTTATTTGAGGCTCGTGCCAACAGATGGCTCCAACCTGATCGCGAGCTACACGTTCGTTGACACCGTTACGTGAGGCACGCGCGTGTTTTGTCCTCGGCACGACGTATCTCGACAGACGACTGGTTGGCTCAGTCCGCGAAGAAATCCTCGTCTAAATATCCTCGACGGTGGCAGGTACTTTAACGAGCTGTAAATGAAAGGGTGCCAAAATACGATCTGTCTCTGTACCTGAATTACGAGAAAGCCTTCGATCACAAATTCCCGTAATTAAGGGCCGCTTTAACGACCATACTTAACTTTTTTGGCGTACCTGAAAAGGAAAGTACGATATGCCCAGAAATTATATGATACTTCTGTCTAAGCAGACTATATCTACAAGCTTCCTTCATTAAGAAGACATATATGGCCGCAGAGGAACTTTATTATTGAGGTCTTAATGAAGCCAATAGTGAAAATGCAATACAAAAACAAAAGATGGCATAGAAAGGACATGCATAGATTGAGCAAGTTAATACGTTACTGGTTGCGTTAATTAGAGCTTAGCTTCACGTTGAACATAATTTACAAGGGAGCAGTTATATCAAACAACACGAAAGAAAAAAGTAATATCAGCTATGTCACAGTGTACCAGTAATTTGGTAGTGTTACTAACTAGCACGACGGAGCGGGGTGGCACAGTGGTTAGCACACTGGACTCGCATTCGGGAGTACAACGGTTCAATCCCGCGCCAGGTCATCCTGATTTAGGTTTTCCGTGATTTCCCTAAATCACTCCAGGCAAATGCCGGGATGGTTCCTCTGAAAGGGCACGGCCGACGTCCTTCCCCATCCTTCCCTAATCCGATGAGACCGATGACCACGCTGTCTGGTCTCCTTCCCCAAACCAACCAACAAACCAACTAACTAGCTCGAAACCGAAAATGCAGGCTCATAAAACAGTTAACATCAAACAACACCTAAAAATGACAAGCTTATACAAATTTAAGTGCTGGTAAATCACTTTGTTATTATATAAAGGTAATAGCATCTCCTTCCTCTCTGTAAAAAAAGGAGCAAATATGTTCAGCGAAAAGGTATGCAAACGAGAATACCAATGTACATTTATCGCCATGGTAGTGTTATAGGCCCTTTGCTGTTCCTTGTCTATATAAACGATTTGGGAGACAATCTGAGCAGCCGTCTTCGGTTGTTTGCAGATGACACTGTCGTTTATCTATTAATAAAGTCATCAGAAGATCAAAACAAACTGCAAAACGATTTAGAAGAAATATCGAAATGGTGCAAAAAGTGGCAGTTGACCTTAAATAACGAAAAGTGTGAGGTCATCCACACCGGTACTGAAAAGAACTCGTTAAACTTCGGTTACACAATAAATCAGTCCACTCTAAAAGCCGTAAATTCAACTAGATATCTAGGAATTACAATTACGAACAATTTAAATTGGCAGGAACACATAGAAAATGTTTTGGGGAAGGCCAACCACAGACTACGTTTTATTGGCAGGACACTTAGAAAATGTAACAGACATGCTAAGGAGACTGCCTACACTACGCTTGTCCGCCCTCTTTTAGAATAGTGCTGCGCTGTGTGGGATCCATATCAGACAGGACAGACGGAGTACATGGAAAAAGTTCAAAGAAAGGCAGCACGTTTTGTATTATCGCGAAATATGAGAGAGAGTGTCACAGAAATGATACAGGATTTGGGAAGGACATCATTAAAAGAAAGGCGTTTTTCGTTGCGACGGAATCTTCTCACGAAATTACAATCACCAGCTTTCTCCTCCGCATGGGAAAGTATTGTGTTGACACCGACTTATATAGGGAGGAACGATCATAAAGATAATACAAGGGAAATCAGAGCTCGTACTGAAAGATATAGGTGTTCATTCTTCCCGCGCGCAAAACGAGATTGGAATAATAGAGAATTGTGAAGGTGGTTCGATGAACCCTGTGCCAGGCACTTAGTGATCTGCAGAGTATCAATATAGATGTAGATGTAGATCATAACACTAGAGGGACGCTGGATTTCGTAGACACAGGATATTTTACATGTGAGATATAGCTGGAATATAATAAATTTCCCTGAGACCGAAAAGCTTCAGCCAGTAAATTAGCACGGTTTTACAAAGAATCGCTCGTGAGAAACTAAGTTTGCTTTCACATGATGTCCTGCGAATCTTGTATCAAAGGCAACAGGCAGATATCCGTTCCTCATTTTTACGAAAGCGTTTGGAACGGTGCCAGTGGGGCAGACTATTAGGAAAGGTCTGACCACACGGTTTAAGTGTCGTATTATGTAAATGCGTACAAGACTTCTTGAGTAATAAAAACCAGTACATTGTGCGCGATGGCGCGTGTTCATCAGCGATAAGGTACTGTCAGGAGTGCCCCATGGAAATCTGATGGGACTTCTCTTACTCGCTACATACAGGGGTGGATATGGTCTGCAGCGGCTTGCTGATGATCCTGTGGTTTGCGGAAAGGTGTCGTCGTTTTATGACTGTAGAGGGATACAAAATGAGTGACATAAAATTTCTACCTGTTGAGATGAACGGCAGCTTATTCTACATATTCAAAAATTTTGGTAAATGGAGATTAATGGAAAAAACAATCCCGTAATGTTTGAGTATAGCGTTATTAATGTGCTGCCTGATGCAGTTATGTTCATTAAATACCTAGCCGTAACTTTGCAAAGCGATATTAAATAGAAAAGGACGTTAGTGGGGAAGGCGAATGGTCGACTTCGATTTACTGGAATAATTTTAGAGAAGTGTAGCTCATCTAGAAAGAAAACCGCATGTAGAACACTAGGGCGGCCCATTCTCGAGTACTGCTCGAGAATTTGAGATCCCCTCCTGGTCAGACTGAAGGAAGACATCGAAGCAATTCAGAAGCTTACTGCTATCGGTAGTTTCAATTAACAGGCGAGTATTACAAAGATGCTTCATAAACTAAGATGGGTATCTCTAGAGGGAAGACGGTGTTCCCTTCGGGAAATACTACTGAGAAAATTTAGAGAATCGGCATTTGAAGGTGACTGCAGAACGATTCTACTGCCACCAACGTATATTTCGCGTAAGTACCTCGAAGATAAGATCAGAAAGAATAGAGATCGTACAGAGGCATATAGACAGTGGTGTTTGCCTTGTTCTAATTGCAAGTGGAACAGGAAAGGAAACGAATAGCAGTGGTATAATGTGCTCCCGGTCAAGCACCATATGGTGGCTTGCGGAATATGTACGTAGATGTAGATGTATAAAAGTAACGAATTTAGGTACATAGCAAAGGTAATACGTTATTGTATTTTAGCTTTAATATCTGTCATGCTAGCGTAGATCGATACTATTGATGTATGACTCGATACTACTGTAGTATTTAAGCCTGCATAACATAATACGCTTGTTCGTTGCTGCAAATCTTGCGTTGTAAAAACATAGTTCAAATGGCTCTAAGCACTGTGGGACTTAATATCTGAGGTCATCAGTCCTCTAGACTTAGAACTACTTAAACCTAACTAACCTAAGGACATCACACACATCCATGCCCGAGGCGAAACTCGAACCTGTGACTGTAGCAGCAACGCGATTCCGGACTGAAGCGCCTAAAACCGCTTGGCCACAGAGGCCGGTTTCCGTTGGAATAAAACGCAGTTACATGTAACGGATGCTGAAACAAAACACAATTATACATTTGACGTCAAGAGGATTCGCTTAAATCCGATGTCTGGTTAGCCGCAGACCTGAAGCTGATCGCTTATTCGAAGATAAACAAATATGCATTACAACACCTACGAATGGTTCCACAATGTCAATCTATAGATACACTGAAGTCAAGAGGTATCTCCTAATATCGTGTCGGACCTCCTTTTGCTTGGCGTAGAGCAACAACTCGACGTGGGATGGATTCAACAAGTCGTCCGTAATCGCGGAAGTGTTAACGGTACAGGATTTTCAGGATTTTGGGCACGAACTGAGGTCTGGATTATGTCCCGTAAACGTTAGATGGGATTTACGTCGAGCGATCTGGGTGGCCAAAGCATCGCTCGATTTGCCCAGGATGTTTGGCAAACTAATAGCGAACAACTGTGTCTCGGTGACATGTTTGGGAACATAAAGTCCAAGAATGGCTGAAAATGGTCTCCAAGTAGGCGAACATAACCATTTTCAATAAAGTATCGGTCCATTCCTTGTAAACACAGCCCACACCATTATGGAGCCATCACCGGACTGCGCTGTGCCTTGTTGACAATTTGGTCCATGGCTTCGTGGAGTCTGTGCGCCACACTTGCAGTTTTACAAACTGAAATCGGGGCTCATCTGCCAAGGCCACGTTTTTCCAGTCGTCTATGGTTACGATCTCAGAAGAGGCGCTGCAGCCGATGTCTTGCTGTTAGCATACTCATTCGTGTCGGTCGTCTTCTTCATGGTCCATTAACGCCAGATTTTTCCGCTCTGTGGTACTGGATAAGTTCGTCGTACGTCCTACACTGATTTCTGCGGTTATTTCACGCCGTGTTGCTTGTCTGTTAGCACTGACAACTGTACGCAAAAGCCGCTGCTCGTTGTCGTTAAGTGAAGGCCGTCGGCCAGTGCCAAGTCCGTGGTGAGAGGTAAAGCCTCAAATGTGGTATTTTCGGCACACTCTTGAGACTGTGGATCACACAATGTCGATTTCCCTATCGATAGCAGGTAAGCAGAAGAAACCTTTTTAGATTTCTTACTTGACATCGCAGACGAGCGAGATATTACTTGCTGAAAGGCAAGCAAGAATTTGCTTGGAAGGGAGCCTTTGTGCACACAAAGCGAAGCGCAAAGCATTGCATTAATGGTGCGACTTATTAATTAGAGTTTATGAATAGTTCATGAGGCCGATGTGGCAGCCATTAGCCAAATACCTTCGAAGATGTGTTCCGTGCCGGATCGCGGCATCGATGGGAAAGTTGTCGTTGACTAGGCAAAGCCGCCGACCCAGGAGCTCTGCTGACCGAATTCCTTTCGCTATAGGTAAGCCGGCGCTCACCGCTTGCATGTCTCTCAGCCACCGAGACCACTTTCAAGGCTGCAACAAGTTTCATTCTGTGCATCTTTGTCATCTCCCAGCCTTGGATCCACCCTGTTTACCTACTACAAATTGTAGTAACGCACGAGGTAGTACTGACGGCATAGTGAGCAGATAGATTATGACCACTGTCCACAGCGAGAGTGAATGCCTCCTGCTGGCAGTAACGAAAAAAGAAGCGAAGTTACGAGACGTAAATGGAGAAATTTGCTAACGTAAGCGACTTTTTCAAAGGGAAGACTTTTATGGTCTGGGGCCTGATAACGTACATCTCAGAAACGGTGAAGCTGGTCGGGTATTCAAGTGCTAATGTCGTGACCATCTACGGAAAGCGGTTGAAGGACAATGAAATCACGAGTCGGTGACAGACTGTTGGACGTTCGCTCCACATTACAGAATGTGGAGAGCAGAAGGTTGACTGGTCTGTGTGGTAGGCTAGGCGGTGAACTTATTCACAATATACATAAATGACCTGGTGGATCACATCGGAAGTTCACTGAGGCTTTTTGCAGATGATTTTGTGGTGTGTCGAGAGGTTGTAACAATGGAATATTGTAGAGATGCAGGAGGATCTGCAGCGAATTGACGCATGGTGCAGGGAATGGCAATTGAGTCTCAATGTAGACAAGTGTAATGTGCTGCGAATACATATAAAGATAGATCCCTTATCATTTAGCTACAAAATAGCAGGTCAGCAACTGGAAGCACTTAATTCCATAAACTATCTGGGAGTACGCATTAGGAGTGATTTAAAATGGAATGATCATATAACGTTGATTGTCGGTAAAGCAGATGCCAGACTGAGACTCATTGGAAGAATCCTAAGGAAATGCAATCCGAAAACAAATGAAGTAGGTTACAGTACGCTTGTTCGCCCACTGCTGGAATACTGCTCAGCAGTGTGGGATCCGTACCAGATAGGGTTGATAGAAGATATAGAGAAGATCCAACGGAGAGCAGGGCGCTTCGTTACAGGATCATTTAGTAATTGCGAAAGCGTTACGGAGATGATAGATGAACAGTGGAAGACTCTGCAGGAGAGACGCTCAGTAGCTCGGTACGGGCTTTTATTAAAGTTCCGAGAACATACCTTCACCGAAGAGTCAAGCAGTATATTGCTCCCTCCTACGTATATCTCGCGAAGAGACCATGAGTATAAAATCAGAGAGATTAGAGCCCACACAGAAGCATACCGACAATCCTTGTTTCCACGTACAATACGAGACTGGAATAGAAGGGAGAACCGAAAGAGGTACTCAGGGTACCCTCCGCCACACACCGTGAGGTGGCTTGCGGAGTATGGATGTAGATGTAGATCTCTGATCTAACGACAGCGTTGAATGCAGGCACTAGTGTTTCGGAGCACGCTGTCCAGCGCACGTTGTGGAACACGGGGCTCCGCATCAAACGACCCACACGTCTTCCCATGTTTGTCCAACGACATTGTCGGTTACGACTGCTGTAGTCTTCCATATTGGTTCGTGGATCAATGGAAATGTGTTGCCTGGTTGGATGACTCATGTTTCTTGTTACACCAATCGACTGGCTGCTCGAAACGTATGACGCGTAACGGACGAAGGCTGTTAGGGACAGTATTGTGTTACGCGGGTCATTCATCGAGGCTTCCTGAGGACCTATGGTTGTAATCGAAGGTTTCGTAAAGCTGTGGACCATGTGAACTTTACTGAGAATCACCTGCTACCCTTCATGCTTGATTTCTTCCCCGGCGGCTGTAGCATCTTCCAGGAAGATAACTGTCCGTGTCACAGGGCAAGAATCATGCTTCAGTGGTTGTGGAGCATGATACTGAACTGACATTGTCTTGATCTCCAAATAATTCTGATCAGAAACCGATGGAACACATCTGGGACGATATCGAGCGCCAGCTCCGCACCCGAAAACCACCAGCCCGTAATTCACTGGCCATTGCTTGATCTGAGAGTAGATATACCTACCGAAACTTACCAAGGTCGTGTTGATCCCGTGATACCCATAATTGCTGCAGTACTGTTCTCCGAAGATGGATCAACGCGCTATGAAGCAAGCAGTAATAATGTTTTGGTTCATCAGTGTATTAGGTAACTGCCTTGCCGCAGCGCCTACACCGGTTCCCGTGAGATCACTGAAGTTAAGCGCCGTCAGGCGTGGTCGGCACTTGGATGGGTGACCATCCAGGCCGCCATGCGCCGTTGCCATTTTTCGGGGTGCACACAGCCTCGTGCTGCCAATGGAGGAGCTACTCGACCGAATAGTAGCGGCTTCGGTCAAGAATACTATCTTACGGCCGGCAGAGCGGTGTGCTGGCCCCACGCCCCTCCTATCCGCATCCTCCACCGAGGATGACACGGCGGTGGGATGTTCCCGGTAGGCCACTCGTCGCCTGAAGACGGAATGCTTTTTTTTTAATCAGTGTATTTCATCGCATGAGAGTATACGGAGCACACAAAGTGGCAAAAGTCACTGTTCTATGGAATTAGCATATCCAAGGCAGCCATACAAAAAACAGCACAGTGGTGAATTAGTCGATTGATAGACTTCTTGAGACACAGCGATATAAAGTACTGCTGTGTATATTCAAATCGAAACTGAAAAGTCTCGATCTTAGTGTCTGGGCGTCAGTTTAATGACATCAAAAACGTCATATTTTAGTAACATCGCAATGGTTTTCTAAACTGCCAGTCTACGGAACAGTCTTAATACGATCCATTTATGTTTATTTACTTCCTTATTTGATCCTTTGTCATAATGTGACGATGCGAGCCACATCTGCAAATTATTCTCTCCTTGACTTGCGCTGTGGCACCATCGGGAGTCGTAAAGTGGAGTGCGTAGGAGGTGCGAAGTTGAGTGATGGATGCCGTGCAGCACTAACGAATAACACTGGTTTGGGTTATGTACTATGTCAGTGCTTACCTGGAGGGGTGGCTTTATCTGCGCATGAAGATGTCTTATATTTGTGAACTGAGACGGAGAAGACAGAAGGATATTGGTTCAAATGGCTCTGAGCACTAAGGGACTTAACATCTGAGGTCATCAGTCCCCTAGAACTTGGAACTACTGAAACCTAACTAACTTAGAGACATCACACACATCCATGCCCGAGGCAGGATTCGAACCTGCGACCGTAGTGGTGGCGCGGTTTCAGACTGAAGCGCCTAGAACCGCTCGGCCACACTGGCCGGCACAGAAGATTATTGATGTTCGTTACAGGAGAAATACGATACTACATTTGTAGCCAGCAAAGGATTTATTTGGTACGTTAACTTGATCATACCTCCAGAACTTTTACTGGGTTGATAAACGTCCGGCAGTGGTTGGCTTAAGTTATTGGTGTATTACAAGTGCACAAATTTCTCACTCTATGAATCTTAACGCCGGTGGGTGAGGTGTTAGCGAGTAGTTACTAGTATGTGACGTTACTCTCTGTCTCCTAATGTCCTCATCTCGCCATAGTCTTTCTGAATTTCACACTATGGCCTACATTTGGTGGCCTGATTTGGCGAACAGTACTGCCTGATGGGAAAGGTATTGAGAGTCTTAAAACTTGTACTACTTATTAGCATAAGGACACAGAGATTTGAAAGGATTGCTACTAGCACCCGAGCGGTTTGATTTCGTACTGTATGTTATGCATGTACGGGATACCTAAAGGTACTAATGTGAATTCTATGATGAGCCAAATCCAGAATGTGGAAACCCTTGTAAACGCTGTTACTGTAATTATCTTGTAACTTGGGACTAGCGGTGGCTATCGCTTGTAAGCCTTTTGCTTTCCATGCGTTAATTATTTATCTTTCCTGATTATGTAACGAAATGTCTGACGTGTGAGGCGTTGGACGGGCTTTGGAAGTCTAGCAAATGTTTGAAGTAATCCAATGTCAGTTGGTAGAGACTGGGTAGCTACGGTTGTTGGCAATCCGGGCCCTTATTGGGCTTGGGCCGCTTGATTGTGGTGAGCGGGTTTTTGTCATAGGAAACTACCTCACCTCGGGGGAGCCTTGAATTTTATAACAGTTTAAACTATGGTCACTACATTCGGCGCTATTATAAGTTTTGAATTTTTTCTTGCTTTCAAGATGTGTGAATGGTTTCTTACAATTTATTGATCGGTACTTATGGATGTGTTTAAATGATTGACTGGCAAGTGGTTGAAATACAAAATGGAACGTTTAATACAGTTTAGTAAGAAAATGGTGTCCCAGCAATCTTGTCCACCCAAAATATCTCTGGAACAATAACAGATATTGGAAAACGACTATCACCGGTATCAATGTAGGGCTGGGACCCATGAATGTACATATTTGGAAACATTCTAAAACGAAAGCATATGTATTTTTTAACACAAACGTATGTTTTTTTAAATGGACCTCCTATTTTTTTCTTCAACAATCCATAGCATGACAAAGTGCATACACAATGGCGTTGATTGCATCGCAATATTCCCATTACATCCCGAGATATTGAGACGCGAAGTTGACGCTTGAAACACCCGACATGCGCTGCTAGCGCACGTCCTGAAGCTCAGGCGTGAACCCCATGCTACCCGTAATCGCGATGTGATTGACATGTGTAATCACACTTAACTACTTATCAAGAGGTCCGAAACGAATAATACGATCTGCTGCCATCCTGCATTAACGTCGTACATTCCAGCAGGTATTTATCCCATAGGCTAGGGGTGATGCGGTTCTGTAGCAAATCTGTGTGCCGCAACGTTAGTCACAAAGTTAACTTCGCTTATCGTTAACCCGTTACTAAAAAGGTACTGCCGTTCAACGTTAAAACTTTACTTTACTGTAGATCTACCGCAAGTGACAGTTAATCATTCACCGGTAATAGTAAATTTCATGTTGATGGTTTTAGCGAAACGAGCAAGTAGACTAAATGTTTTACCGTTGTTTAGGTAAAAATGTTTTGATTTGGGAAGTTCATGTAGGACATAGAAGATGAATGTAAACATGTTTAACCAATTAGTTTTATTATCACATAATTATCAATGTTATGTTTATCTAATGCGTTAAATAACAAATTGTTGCAAACATATGTTTCTTTACATCACTGGGTAAAATGGCCCTTTGTAGAAACTTCCACTGTGATACCAGCACTACATAGTAAACATAGCGTTCACATCTCATGCACAAAGTGATGCTCATTGTCTTTCATACATAGGGTCACTCTGCGGATGAAGGATGCCCTACTTCGTGCTACTGTTTCCTCTTTGATGGCTGTACAAGCATCTATAATGCGTTACTTCATGTCCTCTGGTGTTGTTGGTTCATGTTGGTAAACAGCATCCTTCACTGCTCCCCAAATAAAATAATCCAGCAGTGTAAGGTCCGGAGATCGGGCAGGCCACCTAACTGGGCCACCTCGTCCTATCCACCTACCAGGGAACTTACGGTTCAGAAGTCGTCGTGCTCGTAAGGTGTTATGTGCAGGGCATCCGTCATGCTGATGCCACATGACCATTTTCCTGTTCAGAGGGACGGTGTCCAAGAGAACAGGAAGATTGTGTCGTATAAATCTGGAGTATTGTCTGCCATTTTGGATGCCATTTATAAAGAAAGGTCCAATAATGGTATCTCAAATACTCACACACCAAACATTAACTTTCCACGGACGTTGATGCTCTACCTGACGGAGCAATTTTGGATTGTCTGCGGACCAAAAATGCATATTCCTCATATTGACAATTCCTTTGTTGGAGAATGATGCCTCGTCGGTAAAGAGAACATCTGCAAGAAAAATTGGATTGGTCAGAAGTTTTCGCTGAGCCCACCGACAAAACTTTACCCTATTGCGGAAGTCATTTGCATGAAGATCCTGGTGTAAATGAACATGGTAAGGATGAAATTTATGACGTTTAAGAATACGCTGTGCACTTGATTTCGACACACCAACTTCACGTTCAATTTGACGTGTGCTGATTTGAGGATTCACAGCTATGGTAGCGAGCACAGCAACTTCAGCACGTTCATCTGTGCGTGTTCTAGGAGGATGTCGAGGTCTTGGATTTAAGCTTCCCGTTTCACTTAGACGAGATGTGAGACGACCAAATATCCGGCGCGAAGGCAATGGCTTGTCAGGGAATCGTCTTCTGTACAGTCGTTCTGCCTGAACAGCATTTCGTCCACCTACAACAGGGTACAGTACAAGTATGTAGAGTAAGGTAGAAAACAGACATATTAACTTAATAATCATAATGTTCGCTAACAGTACTATCAACAAACAAGCAATCTCTTAACGGCTAAAATGGCTCTGAGCACTATGGGACTCAACTGCTGTGGTCATTAGTCCCCTAGAACTTAGAACTACTTAAACCTAACTAACCTAAGGACATCACACACATCCATGCCCGAGGCAGAATTCGAACCTGCGACCGTAGCAGTCACACGGTTCCGGACTGCGCGCCTAGAACCGCGAGACCACCGCGGCCGGCATCACTTAACGTATTTCCCGTCAACGTACATTCTCCATAGATCAGCAGCATTTCTATCATATCTTCATGTGTGTACATTATACTGTACAGTAGAAGTTCCACAACACAACGTTTATTCACAATGTGTATTACCTCCGTGCCGTCACTAGATTACTCTGATGCACGACTGCACTGGCAAGCGATGTACTGCACGCCAAAGCAACAACAAATAGGATGCTAGGAGGGTGGTGGAGTACAGGAGTTTGCATGGGTCGCAAATCATAAACAAGGCGAAGTGGTAACCGTGGCAGTAGTGGGAACTAGGTTGGACACTCGACTAGGTAGAGCCAGGCCCTGCGCGACAGGCACAATGGGTCATATAACGCATTAGATAAACCTTATTTTGGGTGTGCAGGAAAAATAAGACAACCTGGCGGGTGTACACCGATCGGTACTGGTTCATATTGTGTGCGTAGATACGTAAAACGTGCAAGAGGGAAACCATTATGTGCTTATGAGAGTTGATGGCAGCAGACCGTATTATTCGTTTCGGACCTCTTGATAAGTATGGAGATGTGATTACACATGTCAATCACATCGCGATTACGGGCAGCATGGGGTTCACGCCTGAGCCTCAGGACGTGCGCTAGCAGCGCATGTCGGGTGTTTCAAGCGTCAACTTCGAGTCTCAATATCTCGGGATGTAATGGGGATATTGCGATGCAATCAACGCCATTGTGTATGTGCTTTGTCATTCTATGGATTGCTGAAGAAAAAATATAGGAGGTCCATTTAAGAACACATAAGTTAGTGTTAAAAAAACAGATATGCTTTCATTTTAGAATGTTTCCAAATATGTACATTCATGGGCCCCAGCACTATCGGTGAAAGTCGTTTTCCAATAGCTGTTATTGTTCCAGAGATATTTTGGGTGGACAAGATAGCTAGAACACTCCGCATATATATATATATATATATATATATATATATATATATATATATATATATATATATATATATATATATATATAACTTCGATCACTTGAGTTCCATACAAGGTAGATTATTTCTGACATTTGTAACATTTAAAAATGGCCTAAGGCTGAAATAAAGATCGTATAATAAAGTATATCATACAGCCAAATAGCGTTTATATTTTTCCGTCATCTTTCTGTGTTTTACATATTACATAAGGTGAGCTGGTAAGGAATAAATAACGCAGCATTATTTCTAGCGTATTAATTTTCATCTCTCTGTTTCCTCTGTAACTCCTGTCTGGAATGGATTTCGTAGTGACGAGCAGAATTCAAGTACTGGTAGAACGAGTGTTTTGCTAGCTGTTTTCTTCCTTGATGGACTACATCGCCTGAGGATTCCTTATGCACACCCCCAGATATTTTATGGAAGTTACTGCTTCCAGTGATTGTTCTGCAATTGTGTAATCACACAATGAAGGGTCTTTTTGTTTATTTATTCCTTCAGATCCTGCGATTTCAGTTGAATGCCAAATTCCGTATTTCGGCCTTCTCGGTGTTCTATTTCAATACCTTTATCGTCACAGAGTGTGTGGACAGATGGCTCCGGTCCATTTACTGATTTAACACAAGACTAAAACTCCTTTGGATTTTCTGTCAAGTCGATAGATAGAATTACACTTTGCAATCCGCTTCACGGACCGTTCTCTTTATGCTAATTTAGGCGTCGTTTGAATTATGTCAAGCTATTTTCTTTTTAAAGTAGTGCCATTGTGTACTAAAGAAAAATAAAGAGAAGTTTTAAAAATTTTGTTATTAAATGAAAGCCTGTACCTGAATATTCGTAATGTATGTCAATGATAAGGCTTTTACTGTAACGAACAACGAATATCTCACTGCAATTACTATAAAAAGCCTGTTCTCACATTCTTTGCTGACAGGTTCACTTCGTGCCATTGTCGTAATCGTAACTTTTAGCACGTCTTTGTTTTTAAGAAGAGGAGCAATCGCTAATCAGAGGGCTCTAGATAAGTAGTGTGTGGAAAGTACCCAAGTTGTTCCTAACCATATTAAGCGATACAATCTCGCGTCATCGAAATGTTTGTGGATGGGTAATGACGAAGTAAAATAGTCGTGTTATTGAGCTTCCAGTGCATCTTGATGTGGGTTGCTACGTCTAGTTTCCTTTATGTATCAGAATGTATTTCGGAATTGTTTGTGTTACTCTGGTGGCTTGTAGTTCCGCATCACATTTCTGTATTTATTTCTCAGTGATGACAGTTGGTCACTTCACTTCTGAAGCTAATAATGTCATTTATGAGTGCTCTAAGACATTTTCCTACGACTTCAACGCTCGTTCATTACGCATTACGTCAAGTTATGATAGTGGTAACATAGTAAGAAGAGGCGTTTTATGTTTAATATGTTAGAGCACCATCGAACAGCTTACTACGGGGAAGAATCTTTCTTGACAATGAGGTACCTCAACGATGGATGAACGGTAAAAGGCAAGGAGATCTTACGTTGCACCATTGGAAACCAAGATCAAATGATCTCAGTGTAAGTGATTTTTTTGTGGTGGTTTGTAAAATACGCTGTCTCGTTCCCTCCCCTTCGTCCCTTGTGAACAGGGACGCCATATAAAGGCAAAATTGAATGCATCAATGTTGTCCTCAGCGTAAGTTTATATCTTCATCCAGTAGAATGTAATGTCTCTTTAAATGGGCCGAGTCTTTTATAAATATTCAAAATCAAAAACTTTTGCGATACTGGAGAGTCTAAGATATGTTATTTGAGAAATGTTTTAAACAGGACAACATCTACATGTATTAATAATAGACGGAAATGAACCACCAATGGTATAAGAAACAGCTCTGAACCCTGTTGATGAAGCAACGGAAAACATGCCAAATTTAAAAGAGTGCAAAATCCCCAAGATTGACAAAGTTTTACGGACACTCGACACCTGGTGAGAACTTCACTGCATGATCATTTTTAATATTTCCCTCAACGAAACTTTACTTTGAAATCAGGTAGAAAATCCAAAGAGATTCTGATTGAAGGTGAAGCAGCAAGACCTTCACCGCGCTACAGTGATGGTAATTTTACCAGTGACGGTGCCACTAAAAGGGAGTTACCAAATACGGTTTACAAAAATTCCTTACCAAAGAAGGCGAATCAGAACTGCCGTCAACATGAGTAACTTGACAGTTCGTAGTAACCAACGAAAGTCATCAAGGAAAACAAAAATGATATCTGCCCTTCCCCAAGAAAGTGTTATAGGCCCTCTCCTGTTCATAATCCATGCAACGCAGGGAGACAATCTCAGCAGCCATGTTAGACTGTTTTCAGATTTTGCTGTCATTTTACATCTTGTAAAGTCAATTGCAAAACGACTTATATAAGATATCTGTGCGGTGCTAAGCGCGACAATTGACCCCAAATAATGAAAATTGTGAGGTCATCGGCATGAGTCCTAAGAATAATCCGTTAAATTTATGTTACACAATAAGTTACACAAATCAATTCAAATAAATGCCTAGGAATTATGAACAACTTAATCGAAGGAAATTGACGGAGATTCGAATTGTGAAATGATTTGGGTGAAGGTCACGGTTACAGCAGGCTCAGACATGGTAATTGGATGTATCTATAGGCCCCCGGGCTTAGCAGCTGTTGTGGCTCAGCACCTGAAGAATAATTTGGAAAATATTTCGAGTAGATTTCCCCACCATGTTATAGTTCTGGGTGGAGATTTTAATTTGCCGGATATAGACTGGGAGACTCAAACGTTCATAACGGGTGGCAGGGACAAAGAATCCAGTGAAATATTTTTAAGTGCTTTATCTGAAAACTACCTTGAGCAGTTAAACAGAGAACCGACTCGTGGCGATAACATATTAGACCTTCTGGTGACAAACAGACCCGAACTATTTGAATCAGTTAATGCAGAACAGGGAATCAGCGATCATAAAGCAGTTGCTGCATCGATGATTTCAGCCGTAAATAGAAATATTAAAAAAGGTAGGAAGATTTTTCTGTTTAGCAAAAGTGACAAAAAGCAGATTAGAGAGTACCTGATGGCTCAACACAAAAGTTTTGTCTCAAGTACAGATAGTGTTGAGGATCAGTGGACAAAGTTCAAAACCATCGTACAATATGCGTTAGATGAGTATGTGCCAAGCAAGATCGTAAGAGATGGAAAAGAGCCACCGTGGTACAACAACCGAGTTAGAAAACTTCTGCGGAAGCAAAGGGAACTTCACAGCATACATAAACATAGCCAGAGCCTCGCAGACAAACAAAAATACGCGAAGCGAAATGTAGTGTGAGGAGGGCTATGCGAGAGGCATTCAATGAATTCGAAAGTAAAGTTCTATGTACTGACTTGGCAGAAAATCCTAAGAAATTTTGGTCCTTTGTCAAAACGGTAGGTGGATCAAAACAAAATGTCCAGACACTCTGTGACCAAAATGGTACTGAAACAGAGGATGACAGGCTAAAGGCCGAAATACTAAATGTCTTCTTCCAAAGCTGTTTCACAGAGGAAGACTGCACTGTGATTCCTTCTCTAGATTGTCGCACAGTTGACAGAATGGTAGATATCGAAATAGACGACAGAGGGATAGAGAAACAATTAAAATCGCTCAAAAGAGGAAAGACCGCTGGTCCTGATGGGATACCAGTTCGATTTTACACAGAGTACGCGAAGGAACTTGCCCCCCTTCTTGCAGCGGTGTACCGTAGATCTCTAGAAGAGCAAAGCGTTCCAAAGGATTGGAAAAGGGCACAGGTCATCCCCGTTTTCAAGAAGGGACGTCGAACAGATGTGCAGAACTATAGACCTATATCTCTAACGTCGATCAGTTGTAGAATTTTGGAACACGTATTAAGTTCGAGTATAATGTCTTTTCTGGAGACTAGAAATCTACTCTGTAGGAATCTGCATGGGTTTCGAAAAAGACGGTCGTGTGAAACCCAGCTCGCGCTATTCGTCCACGAGACTCAGAGGGCCTTAGACACGGGTTCACAGGTAGATGCCGTGTTTCTTGACTTCCGCAAGGCGTTTGACACAGTTCCCCACAGTCGTTTAATGAAAAAGTAAGAGCATACGGACTATCAGATCAATTGTGTGATTGGATTGAGGAGTTCCTAGATAACAGAACGCAGCATGTCATTCTCAATGGAGAGAAGTCTTCCGAAGTAAGAGTGATTTCAGGTGTGCCGCAGGGGAGTGTCATGGGACCGTTGCTGTTCACGATATACATAGATGACCTGGTGGATGACATCGGAAACTGGAAATATTACGTAGATGATGCTGTCATGAAGGCAAAAGAAAATATTGATTTCATGGGCAGAACATTGTTAAGGAGACTCTCTGCACTACTCTTGTTCGCCCTGTCCCGGAGTACTGAAGTGCAGTATGGAATCCGTATCAGATAAAATTGACGGAGGACAATGAAAAAGTTCAAAGAAGAGCAGCTCGTTTTGTATCAACTCTAATTAGGGGAGAGAAAGTCCCGAATACGATACGTGAGGCAGTTATTACAACAAAGGTGTTTCCCGTTGCGACGTGATCTTGTCACGAAATTTCAATCTCCAACGTTCTACTTCGAATGTGAAAAAATTTGTTGACACCCACAGAATTGATGATTGTAACAAAACCAGAGCTCGAACGAAAGTTTCAACTTTTCATTCTTCCTATGCACTGCTAGAAAGTGGAATGGTAGACAAATAGGGCGAAAGTGACTCGGTGAAGCCTCTGTCAGGCATTTGAGTGTGAACTGTAGAGTAGTCACTTGTATAAAGATGCAGATACACACTCTGCAAATAATTATCAAGTGCGTGACGCAGACTGCTTTAGTATGGTATATGTGACAGGGTTTCTTCCGTTCGAGTCCATAACTGAATTTGTCCTCACGGTTTCACGAGACCGAAACGTAGGGAGACGATGAGTATCTACAGATTCTTCACTTAATACTTGTTCCAGAAATTTTAAAATAGGCTTAGTCTGCCAATCCTCGTTGTTCAAAATTTCCATGACGTTCGCCCGTGAGTCAAAAAACCTGCGGCTATTCAAGTTACCTTTCTTTGTATAAGTTCAATACCTCCCGTTAGACAGGCCTGTTGTGGCCGAGCGGTTCTAGGCGCTTCAGTCCGGAACCGCGCTGCTGCTACGGTCGCAGGTTCGAAACCTGCCTCGGGCATGGATGCGTGTGATGTCCTTAGGTTGGTTAGGTTTAAGTAGCTCTAAGTCCAGGAGACTGATGACCTCAGATGTTAAGTCCCATAGTGCTCAGAGCCATTTGAACTATTTGAACCTTCCGTTAGCCCTGTTTGGCATAACTCCAATACACTTGAGAAGTATTCTAGAATGGGACACACAGGTGATTTGTAAGCAGTCATCTCTGTAGACCGGTGCATTGTGCCAGTATTCTGCCAATGAACCGAACACCTGACTTATCTACGACTGACCCTACTTGATCCCTTTGACATCCCTTCAAACTCTAACATCCATTTATCTGCATGATTGTTCCCAGTTGTGAATCATTGGTATTGTAGTAACAGGATACTTGGTTTTACTAAGTTTTCCTTGCCAATCTCTGTACCGCTTTGAAATCGTATCCAGATCTGATTGAACATTTTTTCAGCTTTTATTAGATGCTACTTCATTACAGATTACTGCATCATCTGTAAAAAGCCTGGGGTTGCTTCTAATGTTGTCTGCTAGGTGATTAATATACAACATAAAAAATGCTCCCAACACACTTTCTGAAGGTGCTTTTGCATCTGTCGATGAATCTCCATCCAAAATAATGTACTCCGACCCGTTTACAGAGAAATAGTCAACGAATTCATAAATTACTTTTGTAAAGCCGTTCTACTTCGGTTCAGTTCCAAAGAAAGCAGATGCTCAAATGTCTGAATATTATTATTCAAAATGTGTATGAAATCTTATGGGACTTAACTGCTAAGGTCATCAGTCCCTAAGCTTACACACTACTTAACCTAAATTATCCTGAGGACAAATACACACACCCCTGTCCGAGGGATTACTCGAACAGCCTGCTGGAGTGGCGGAGCGGTTCTAGTCGCCTCAGTCTGGAACCGGGCGACCGCTACGGTAGCAGGTTGGAATCCTGCCTCGGGCAGGACATTACACACATCCATGCCCGAGGCAGGATTCCGACCTGCGACCGTAGCGGTCGCGCGGTTCCAAACTGTAGCACCTAGAACCGCTCGGCCACCCAGGCCGGCGGAATGGTACCGAGGACACTGAGTTTCGCAAGTAAACAAACACTGCATCTTCCTGATTTCGTATGAAAAAAGCGCAAGTGGGCTTCCACTCAACACAGAACGTGTAGTCGTAGTTGTGGGGGAGCCTTTGCAGGAGGTGGGTCAAGCCGTTCCGACGTTGTGGTGGCCATCGCCTGTTTGAGGCGAGCGCGGCGGAGGAATTCCTCGTGCAAATAGCTGGTGCAGGCCTCGCCTCGGCCACCCCGGCGATATATTTGACGATGACTGCAGGAAGGTAGGCCGGGACCGGCCCCTGTTTGCTCAGCGCTCTCTCCGCGGAGCCGCAGTCCCCTGAATTTGTTTTCCGTTTATCGCTTGGCCGGCGCCGTAACAAGGTATTACTTAGCGCTTCCGTGCGCCCTACCACCACACGTTTGCCAGGACTACCTGTAACAGGCGCTGACGAGGCACTGACCTAGCTCCCGCATTCAGGGACCTAGTCTGCTCCGCAGACTTACCTGTCTGCGAGGTGACATGAAAGTAAAAAATGCACGTAAGTGAAACCGGGTTGATGGTACTCAGAGGGCGCACAGGATAAGGTTATGATTGTCGATGGGTTCGTCAACAGTTACTGTGAGTTGGACAATCAAACACACAACTTTATTTTTCTAAGAACCACTCATTTACACATTGCTTTAAAAGATCACAATTAAACAATACTGCAGAAGGCCTAGTTAAAGAACTAGAGATGCTTTCTAGACTGAAGGCCCAAAACCACACCAAAAACAAGAACGGCGAAAGACATGGTTTAGAAATCAAAAGTAGTTAAAAATAGAACGTAATTTTTTCCTTTTTGTTAAAAAAGAAACATGAAATTGAAAGGAATTAGCGGCTGAAGGCCTAAACTACACGTCTGAAGACAACTCAAATTAAAACACATGAATAAACATTTTTTTCCAACCAAGAAATTTCTTTTCGAGCTTACAACAGAACGGCTGCAAGACTAATTAAAGAAATAGTAACTTATAACACGGCTGAAGGCCACAAACAAATCTGAAACAACGGCTGAAGGCCTGAACAACAAGTCAGACAAACAATTTAAAATAAATCCCTTCCTTCTTATTAAAAATTTTCCTCTAAAGAAGCCGGCCGGAGTGGCCGAGGGGTTCTAGTTGCTACAGTCTGGAACCGCGCGACCGTTACGGTCGCCTCAGGCATGGATGTGTGTTACGTCCTTAGGTTAGTTAGGTTTAAGTAGCTCTAAGTTCTAGGGGACTGATGACCTCATAAGTTAAGTCCCATAGTGCTCAGAGCCATTTGAACCATTTGAACCTTTAAAGAATACACACGGCGCCGACCGTGGTGGCCGAGCGGTTCTGGGTGCTTCAGTCTGGACCCGCGCGTCCGCTGCGATCGCAGGTTCGAGTCCTGCCTCTGGCATGGATGTGTGTGATGTCCTTAGTTTGGTGGGGTTTAAGTAGTTCTAAGTTCTATGGGACTGATGACCTCACTGTTAAGTCCCCTAGTGCTCAGAGCCATTTGAACCAATACAAGCGGCTGAAGGCCTTGTTAAAATGGGTTCACGTAAATCTTCAACTGAAGGCCACACATAACACATCGAACAACTAACGGATTAGGGCCTGGATTACAAAAAATTTCAGATAGAACAAATTTTAAAGAAATTTTTTTTTAATACAATCAGTCTTCAAAATTTTAATTTAACGTGGCATAAGGCCTTTATGTAAAATTTAAAAACATCCCAATTAATACACGGCGAAGGCCTCGCACAATACTTCAAACTAAAATGAAAATCACAATCTAAAACAAACAGAATAAGTGGTGCTCAGACGTGATGCAAGGGTGGGCCTGAGAAGATAGCTCAAACGTAAGGTGAGGTGAGACAGGCAGCCAACAGTTGAAGTTAATTAATCGGTTGGCAATCCAAAGTAGGGACGTCTCAAGGACCGACCAACAATTTAACCAATTCCCTTCCGTCCGACCAACGGCACAACGATGGAAAAAATCGGCCAAGGACGAGGATATGAACAGCACTACGTCTTCAGACATTGGCGTCTAAAAATAGCCAAGGGAACAAATACCACTCTAAGCAAAATATGAACCAAACAACGTAAAGGGCTGTCGAGCCACACTCTGTGCCGGACAGCAAAATGGTTCAAATGGCTCTGAGCACTATGCGACTTAACTTCGGAGGTCATCAGTCGCCTAGAACTTAGAACTAATTAAACCAGACTAACCTAAGGACATCACACACATCCATGCCCGAGGCAGGATTCGAACCTGCGACCGTAGCGGTCGCTCGGCTCCAGACAGCATCAACACGCTGACGACCAGGGCAAGTAAGTGGGTCGTTTACGGCCACAGGGCAGAAAATACCGCTGGTGCACTTCACTGGCAAGTAACAGTCAATTTAAAAATTAATCACAATATAAGCAAACGGCTGCAAGATTTCGCCGACTCCAACACTTCATACGTTGCTGCCAGGCCGATCGACGCAGGGAGCAACAACCTGCAAATGAACGAAGAGATCTCACAGTAGTTGAGGTTTCATAACAGGTTGACTGATCACTCAAATTCAGAGTCCAGGTTCGGTGGGCAACGAACTTTGTCGCTCTCGCAGCTAGCGCCTCATGATCGACAGCGCGTACACGCCGCCAGGAGTCCCTTCCTTTATCTGTCGTAACAATGTTCTGTTTACCTTGATAGCTGCCTGATAAATATCCACTTCCACTTTTCAGTAATAGCCCCATGAATACCGTATTTCGTGAAGCAGTTATTGCTGAAGTAGTGCAAAGGATGTGTTTTTCTCCAAGAATACTTGGAGAAAAATCAACTGCATTCAGTTTGGTAAGCTTGTGTAGCCTTTGAAGCTTACGAGAAGTCATGTGTTTCACTAAGGCCTCAGAGCACCAATCACGACGCTACCTGCCCAACGAGGATCTCTGGGTTGAGGTTTGAATAGGGCTTGAATAACTGGGGTGATAGGAATTAAAAGGAAATGGAATGGGAAAGTGATAGGAAGGAAATAATGACTTGCAGCCGCACAGGACACTGCGACAACCCAACGACCAGAGTTGAAGATTTGTACCGGACTGGGATAGAACCTGGATGTTCCGCTTCTATACTTCGGTTGACTTCACTGTCTTGGCCATCAGACCCGAATTCCCAACTTCTCACACGCCGCATCGCAGAGAGACGCTAGTTGTGCATCCGTGCATCCGCAAAGAAACTTTTTCATCCAACACCAAGTTTTGGGATGGCATTTTAATGGATCTGGGACAAGACTGGAGTGGAAGATGCAATTTGTAGTCATATGAAAACGAGACATGGAAAAAAGTAAGTAAACTTTTAATCATTTCAAAAGTAATCGCCATAACTATTAATACATTTACTTCTTTTCGACATAAAGTGGCCAGTACTTTAATGGTAAAATGTTTGCGGCTGCCTATGTAAACATGTTGTCCTCAGGGATGCACCTCAGTGTCAGAAGCAAATCGACGCCCACGAATGTGTTCCTTCGGGAGTCCAAAAACGTGGAAATCGCGTGGAGACAAATCGCTACTATACCGAGGATGTGTTAGGGCTTCCCACCTAAACTTCTGCAGCTTACTCAAAACACCGATGGCTACATGTGGGTCGGCATGTCTGACGGCATCCAGGGGCAACAAAAATTTAATTTTCCCTATTTCCTATAATTACTGAACGAATTAAAAATTTGGAATGCTGTCAAAATCTACCCGTTAAGACGTGTAACCGTATGTTAAAATTTGACGCAGTAAGACAAATATTACTGTGTTGCGTAGCGTTTGGGTGGAGTGTGGTTCGGAGTAGTAGGCTGTGCAGAAATGGATAAATATGAACAAGAAATTTATTCGACACAAAATATTCTTCTTGAATATTGATAAAAGGTAACAAAACAGTACTTAATTTACAGCCCAATGCAGTTCTTGAAGGCAGGGCTGAACGAAAGAATGACAACATAAAATACCTTTAGCACAATTAAAACGAATACAACTGTGACCCAGGTGATGCAGACTAATAACAATAGTTACAGTATGTGGTCCCTGGCCATGAGCAGAAAGATGACTTGAAGTTTAGCTTCTGCAGCAGGCGGCGGTGGTCTCGCGGTTCTAGGCGCGCAGTCTGGAACTGTGCGACTGCTACGGTCGCAGGTTCGAATCCTGCCTCGGGCATGGATGTGTGTGATGTCCTTAGGTTAGTTAAGTTTAAGTAGTTCTAAGTTCTAGGGGACTAATGAGCACAGCAGTTGAGTGCCATAGTGCTCAGAGCCGTTTGAACCATTTTTTAGCTTCTGCAGTTAACCACAGAATAACGAACTAGAAGATTATTATATGAGTCTATTAAGGCTACTTACATAAGCACTCAGCAAACTCTAGATCCATGAATAGTCCCGTCATCAACTAGTCATTTAAACAGGCTAATATCAACCATCTACAGAACTGTTTATACACATTACTCAGTGCAGTGTGTGTGGCCGAGCGGTTCTAGGCGCTTCAGTCTGGGACCGCACGACCAACGTGTCGCAGGTTTGAGTCCTGCCTCGGGCATAGATGTGTGTGATGTCCTAAGGTTAGTTAGGTTTCGGTAGTTCTAAGTTCTAGGGGATTGATGACCTCAAATGTTAAGTCCCATAGTGCTCAGAGCCATTTGAAACCTCACATAAAAAATAGATCACAATCACAGTATAAAACAAGATAATTGTAGGTAAAATAGCATAAACAAAATCAAACTCACAGCGTAATAATATTATCACTTTCTGTACACTGTTGCATGCAAACTCAATCACGCTCATGGTGTATAAATATCAAAACGAATATACACACAGTTGGGTCCGCTGCGGCACATATAAGGACATCATACAGTGTAATTCAAAAGTAATTGTACACGCTTCGTGGGTGTAATGTACGGATGAAAACAGTGCTGAAATGTCAAATGCAGTTTTGTCTGAAATTGCTTTATTTCAGAGTTACGCAGTAGAGTAGAGATCACAAATAGAACAAAAAATTAACTCTTCACAGAAACAACGACAGGAAAGGATTCGAAATTAAAAACAACTGTGTTCTGTACGTTTACTCCAGGACATTTTAAAAATGATGTCCATGTAAACGAAGACAGTGACGTGCTCTACGTCTTAGACTGCGTTCATGTCATTCTCCACAACGGACCACACAGAAGTCAAGCAAACAAAGGCGTTCCTCGCCAGAATTAACCGAGCGCCGTAGAGGCATTTACAAAGAAATATCAGTCGATATGCAGGCGAACACGATATTCCAAAAGCCTGTACTGGCCGATGATGTAAAGCCTAGCGCAAATCACATTATGCATCATAACGCGGAAATAAAGCAGTGGCGGACAAAAATTTATGTAAAATTATACTCTTATTTTCAACCAGACGTTACACACATGAAGTGTGTTCCGTTACTTTTTAATCACCCTGTGTGTTATGCTATGAGACCAAGACGCTGCTCTATTTGATTCTATTTTTTATTACAAAATATGAAATATTGTACCAGATTAAAATTTCCACAGCTAACCTGAATATGGCAATCACCCCGATATAGGGCTATTGTAATGAACAATAAATCGAACACAGCAGCGTCTCTGTCTCGTAGCATAACAGGTGTCCTTATAAAATCAATATGGCTGTCACTTTCGGCAATCTATCCCCAGACCCAGTATTTCCTACTATCGAATTCCAGTCACCCATGACTATAAAATTTTCGTCTCCCTTCACTATCTGAGTAATTTCTTTTATCTCATCATACATTTCAGATACTACAAGGGATCAACAGATTATATAATGGTAAGACAGAGATTTAGGAACCAGGTTTTAAATTCTAAGACATTTCCAGGGGCACACGTGGACTCTGACCACAATCTATTGGTTATGACCTGTAGATTAAAACTGAAGAAACTGCAAAAAGGTGGGAATTGAAGGAGATGGGACCTGGATAAACTGACTAAACCAGAGGTTGTACAGAGTTTCAGGGAGAGCATAAGGAAACAATTGACAGGAATGGGGGAAAGAAATACAGTAGAAGAAGAATGGGTAGCTTTGAGGGATTAAGTAATGAAGGCAGCAGAGGATCAAGTAGGTAAAAAGATGAGGGCTAGTAGAAATCCTTGAGTAACAGAAGAAATATTGAATTAAATTGATGAAAGAAGAAAATATAAAAATCCAGTAAATGAAGCAGGCAAAAAGAAATATAAACCTCTCAAAAATGAGATCGACACGAAGTGCAAATTGGCTAAGCAGGGATGGCTAGAGGACAAATGTAAGGATGTAGAGGCTTATCTCACGAGGGGTAAGGTAGATACTGCCTATAGGAAAATTAAAGAGACCTTTGGAGATAAGAGAACCACTTGTATAAACATCAAGAGCTCAGATGGAAAACCAATTCTAAGCAAAGAAGGGAAAGCAGAAAGGTGGAAGGAGTATATAGAGGGTCTATACAAGGGTGATGTACTTGAGAACAATATTATGGAAATGGATGAGGATGTAGATGAAGATGAAATGGGAGATACGATACTACATGAAGAGTTTGACAGAGCACTGAAAGACCTGAGTCGAAACAAGGCCCACGGAGTAGACAACATTCCATTGGAACTACTGATGGCCTTGGGAGAGCAAGTCCTGACAAAACTCTACCATCTGGTGAGCAAGATGTATGAAACAGGCGAAATACTCTCAGACTTCAAGAAGAATATAACAATTCCAATCCCAAAGAAAGCAGCTGACGACAGATGTGAAAATTGCCGAATAATCAGTTTTATAAGCCACAGCTGCAAAATACTAACACGAATTCTTTACAGACGAATGGAAAAACTAGTAGAAGCCGACCTCGTGGAAGATCAGTATGGATTCCGTAGAAATACTGTAACATGTGAGGTAATACTGACCTTACGACTTATCTTAGAAGAAAGATTAAGGAAAGGCAAACCTACGTTTCTAGCATTTGTAGACTTAGAGAAAGCTTTCGACAATGTTGACTGGAAAACTCTCTTTCAAATTCTAAAGGTGGCCGGGGTAAAATACATGGAGCGAAAGGCTATTTACAATTTGTACAGAAACCAGATGGCAGTTATAAGAGTTGAGGGACATGAAAGGGAAGCATTGGTTGGGAAGGGAGTAAGACAGGGTTGTAGCCTCTCCCCGATGTTATTCAATCTGTATATTGAGCAATCAGTAAAGGAAACAAAAGAAAAATGCGGAGTAGGTATTAAAACCCCTGGAGAAGAAATAAAAACTTCGAGGTTCGCCGATGACATTGTAATTTTGTCAGAGACAGCAAAGGACATGGAAGAGCAGTTGAATGGAATGGACAGTGTCTTGAAAGGAGGGTATAAGATGAACATCAACAAAAGCAAAACGAGGATAATGGAATGTAGTCGGATTAAGTCGGGTGATGCTGAGGGAATTAGATTAGGAAATGAGACACTTAAAGTAGTAAAGGATTTCTGCTATTTGGGGAGCAAAATAACTGATGATGGGCGAAGTAGAGAAGATATAAAATGTAGACTGGCAATGGCAAGGAAAGCGTTTCTGAAGAAGAGAAATTTGTTAATGTCGAGTATAGATTTAAGTGTCAGGAAGTCGTTTCTCAAAGTATTTGTATGGAGTGTAGCCATGTATGGAAGTAAAAAGTGGACGAAAAATAGTTTGGACACGAAGAGAATAGAAGCTTTAGAAATGTGGTGCTACAGAAGAATGCTGAAGATTAGATGGGTAGATCACATAAATAATGAGGAGGTATTGAATAGAATTGGGGAGAAGAGGAGTTTGTGGCACAACTTGACAAGAAGAAGGGACCGGCTGGTAGGACATGTTCCGAGGCATCAAGGGATCACCAATTTATTTTTGGAGGGCAGCATGGAGGGTAAAAATCGTAGAGGGAGATATAGACATGAACACACTAAACAGATTCAGAAGGATATAGGCTGCAGGAGGTACTGGGAGATGAAGAAGCTTGCACAGTATAGAGTAGCATGGAGAGCTTCATCAAACCAGTCTCAGGACTGAAGACCACAACAACAACAACACATTTCAGATGGTTCAAATGGCGCTGAACACTATGGGACTTAACTTCTGAGGTCATCAGTCCCCTAGAACGTAGAGATACTTTAACCTAACTAGCCTAAGGACATCATACACATTCATGCCCGAGGCAGGATTCGAAACTGCGACCGATCTTCATCAATCTCGTCGTCATCTGCGGAGCTAGTTGGCATATAAACTTGTTCTACTGTGATAGGCGTGGGCTTCGTGTCTATCTTGGCCACAATAATGCCTTCCCTATGATGTTTGTAGTAGCTTACCCGCACTCCTTTTTTTATTCGTTATTAAACCTACTACAGCATTACCACTATTTGATTTTTGTGGTGTGCGTACTGTAAGACCTTCGGTTCACACACCA
Source organism: Schistocerca gregaria (assembly GCF_023897955.1). Lineage (NCBI taxonomy): Eukaryota > Metazoa > Arthropoda > Insecta > Orthoptera > Acrididae > Schistocerca > Schistocerca gregaria. Next base: position 1,026,817,056 of record NC_064920.1, read on the forward strand.
TCAGATAATTTGACTTGTCGCTCTAACGAAGTAGGCGAGTGTCAGCAATATGTCTCGTGGTCCTATCGTGGCGTGTTTATCTTCTGCCGTTAGAGTAGCATATTGACGGTGACCAACTTTAAACAGAACTTGATTAATTTTCACACACATTTATTAAAATACTAAAAAACATAGATATTATGTAACTTGATTCTGGATGCTGGTTTCAATTGACAATCCGCAGTTCCTTTGGTCTTGGTACGTTAATCTTATTCTCACATATCTCTGATACTTGACAAAGTGTCTATACATTTCTCTTCATGGATATGTACAGGAATATGATAATCGTATTAGGCGCAGACAGAAACTTGACTATAGACTAGTACAGACAAAGGTAGACTGGTACAGACAGGTGCATATAAATGTAGACTTGTACAGACTAATGCACACTGATGCAGACTGACTAATCGGAGGTCTGTACACTCATTATAATACCTCGAGCGTTCAGGTATCACTGCGCGAGCGTGATCCTCGAGGAGAAAAGATTCTACGTTAGCAGCAATCTCATTGGCTGCTTGACATATTAATACGCGGACCGGCGGAAGCAGAATTTGGTCCGTCTCTTAGGCAGCGCCATCTCGTAGTGCGGAGACGGACGAGTGCTGCGCCTGCGCTGTTGTGCTTAGCGGGGCGCACTCTAGTGGGAAAGTTGTGTACGCGCTGACTACGCGGAACTGTGTACACAACAATTTTGTATTTGTAACGCTGTATTCACCTGACCAAAAGTAACTTAACTAATTCCCACTGTATCAAATTTTAACCTGTCCATTTCTCTTTTTTAAATTTTCTGACATACCTGCCCGATTAAGGGATCTGACATTCCACACTCCGATCCATAGAACGCCAGTTTCCTTTCTGCTGATAACGACGTCCTCTTGAGTAGCCCCCGCCCGGAGGTCCGAATGTGGGACTATCCTACCTCCGGAATATTTTACCCAAGAGGACGCCATCATCATTTAACCATACAGTAAAGCTACATGCCCTCGGGAAAAATTACAGCTATAGTTTTCCCTTGCTTTCAGCCATTCGCAGTACCAGCAGAGCAAGGCCGTTTTGGTGAGTGTTACAAGGCCAGATTAGTCAATCATCCAGACTGTTGCCCCTGCAACTACCAAAAGGGCTGCTGCCCCTCTTCGGGAACCACACACTTGTCTGGCTCCTCAACAGATACCCCTCCGTTGTGGTTGCATCTGTATTGCTCAGACACACAAGCCTTCCCACCAACGGCAGGGTCCATGGTTCATTTGGGGGGGGGGGGGGGGGGGGGGAGGTACTGTTTACGTCTAACCTCTAATAATAACCGCATGGCTGCTGCTGTAAATAATAATTTATTTAACGACTGGACGACTGGTCGTGAGAAAAACGTACGAACGCTGTACCAGGGAAATACTTCACTAAATTCCAAGATATAAGGAAACACGAAGCTACTAATTAGACGGTGGCAGCGTAGATGTGTTTAATTGACGACTGTTATACATGGAAAAGTGTAGGGTAGTCCTTTATCCAGAAGTATATTTCGAATGTTTTATAATGACGATTGTCGAAATACTTACATTATTCACTGGCAGGTGATTTTAAATTTGAGTTCAACGAAACTGCTGTTGCTGGTATGACGACTGTCAGTCACAAGAACAGTAACCAAAGCGCTTCAAAATTCGTTGCTCTGATTTCCTACATGATCTCTACATACTTGTTGCTTTAAGCAACCACATAACCAGGAGTCGCAAGCTGTAAGGACGGAAGTCTTCTGAAGCAAGTTTTGCGACTGACGACACGGCTATAGTCAAATGACAGTCGTAGCAATTGATCAGCGAATTGAGAGATGTGTGGAGACGTTACATCCTGCTTCAAGGTTACACAGTGTCCACTCACAATACTGTGACCAGCTGTCAATACCCTGAATAACCAGATTATGCAGCGCAGACCGGTGAAAGGCGTGCAGGAAGAACGTCAGTGGCGTTCTGGAAGGTAACGGCACGGATGTGGATGCACGCCGACTCCAGTGTAGCAGCCAGCAGCGCTAGGTTTCTCGTTAGAGGATCCAAGACGCGAACAATCCGAGCAATGTGTTCCACAGATTCTCGATTGGGTTTTAATTCATGGCGTTTGGTGGCAATGAAAGTACGGCAAACTGCTATGATTCCGAAGAAAAGCAGCCTGTATTTAGTGGTGGACAAGGTGCCAAAGGCTAGATGCCTACTTGTGTTGATTCATAGTGCCTTTCAGAATTACTAGATCACGCAGAGAATGCCATGAAAAATTTCCCCTGACTATAACGCTCTGGCCTTCGACGTGGCCCCTTCTCACGAATGTTGCAGGATGTCTGCTTTCAGACGCTTCACGCCGTACATGCCAACAGCCATCTTTTCGATAGTGCATGAAACGTGATTCTCTCGTTGCCACTCAGTGGACTTCCAGGTGCTATAATGTCGAGCAAATTGTAGCCTTAGTTGTCGATCAGTCGGCATATGTGTATGAAGCAGGCAGCTGCTGTGGAGTTGCGTACGCAGCAATGTTCGCTGAACGGTAGTCGCGGAAACACTGTTGGTAGCCCCTTGGTTCATCCAGGCGGTCAGTTCCTCAACAGTTGCACGTCTATTCGCCTGCACACGTCTTCGCAGCCGTCGTTCTCCCCTATCATCTGTGGCCCATGGTGCTCCTCAGTTGCCTGGGCGCCAGTTTTGGGTAGCGCCATTTTTACACACGCTATATAGTTTAACCTCTGCGGCTCGTGAACAGTTTACGAGCTTAGGCGTTCGCAAATGCTTCCACCCTTGACCCGAAAGCCAATGAGCATTCTCTTTTGGACGTCAGATAAATCACTTCGTTTCCGCATGGAGACTACTGCAGTGCTTTCAGCGTTCTCAGGACACCCCTTATATATCCTCCAGCGCTTGTGCTACCACTTGCCGTCTGTGAGTTAATATTGCACGTTGACGAAGGATATAGGCAGTGGTCACAATAATGTGACTCGACCCTGTACCATGGCATGGAGTCAGTCCTTATGTCTGTTGAATCGAATTGCTTATCGATTATCTACAAGGGTTGGAACTTTAATAGTGACAATTATTTATTTACAGCTCGTGCAAAATAGATACGTGTTTCAAAGCTTTACTGACCTTCAGAGTAGTCACCAGCATTGTGTATAACCCTTTGCCAGCGATGTGGAAATCGTAGCATACTCTTAGCAGTGCCAGTTGTATTAACAGTTAGAACGGCGCGGTCTATTGCCCGACGAATTTGTAGCAGTTATGAAGTGAATGCCGTGAAGTGTTTCCTTCCGTTTAGAAATCGAGTTGAGCTTACGAGGACTTAAGTCAGGGGAGTGCAGTAGGTGGTATAGCACATAGCAGTCACATCATTCAAACAAATCAGTAACAACTTGTACTGTACGAGCTTGAGGGTTGTCTTACAAAATGATGGTCAGGTTCTGCAGAAAGTGCCCTTACTTCTGTCTACATGCTGTCCATCATTGGAACACAACCTACGGCCAGATTAGAGACAGAAGTGATGTCACTTTCTGCAGGATCTGACCATCATTTTGAAGGACAGCGCTCAAGCACGTACAGTGCAAGCTGTTACTGATTAGTTTGACTGGTGGGGCTGCTAAGTGTTATACCACCTACTACACTACCATGACTTAAGCACTCGTAATTTCAACTCGATTTCTAAACTGAAGGAAACACCTCAAAGCATTCGCTTCAGAACTGCTACAAATTCGTCAGGCGATAGACCGCGCCGCTCGAACTGTCAACTCAACTGGCACTGCTAAGAGTGTCCTACGACTTCCAGATCGCTGACAGCAGGCTATACACAATGCTGGTGACTACTCCGAAGGTCAGCAGAACTTTGAAACACGTATCTATTTTGTACGAGCTGTAAATAAGTAGTTGCCACTATTAAAGTTCCAACCCTCGTAAAAGAGAAACGCTCTTGAATATACTTCTAAGTTACTCCACGAAGAAAAACGAATACATTAGCACAGTCGCTGAGAACTAACGCCACACTGGCGTCTGGCGCAGAAATGGTCGAATCTGTGCTTCGTGACTCCGATGCGATACTTGTGTGCTTTCGGGTGACTGCTCTACCTTTTCATTTCGGCTGTATATATTCACTGTGATATTCTAGGTATATGTGAAATGTCCAGTTGTCTAGTTTCTCATTTTCAGATTTGCACCACGTAGTGAGGTTCCACTTTGTGTTCCTGAAGGGCTAATCAGTTTCAGCCTACCGCCGTGTCATCCTCTGCTAATTGCGTCATCGGATGCAGTGTGGTGGGGTATGTGGTCAGCACACCGCTAACTTCTCGAGTATTCTTCACGGTATTGTATCATAACCTGATGCCTAATTCACTGAAAAGGCAACAATTCGTAAATGCTCTGCCATAACAAATATGTACTTTGTTGTACTCAGTAAGTATCATGTTACGCCATCGTATCGAAACTAAAGTCATGTTGACCATTAGCGCTACGCACGGAGTACCACATACACTCTGTTAACATATAACGATAACGTTCTCCGCACGCTATCGCTTCGTTTCTGACATCTACAAAGGGATACGACCTGCTCTCTAGGTCTGACAAAACAGTGGCTAGAAATGGGTGACGTCGCAGAAACAACTTCTTTAACTTACAACTATTTCACTGTACTCTTTGCCTCAAACCCAACAACTTCATGGCGACGAAACTGTTCCAAAGAAAATATTGTATCATTTCTGGGATCTTTATTAAAGCTCTCTCTCAGACGCCTCTACCTTTGACACTTCGTTAGCTTTAATTCTTGATTCATATCTACCTTTTCACATTGGAGATGAATTACCAAAGACTTTAGATGCAGACACTTGTTGCTGTTCGGAATATCCAATTCTTGAGAACGTCAAAGATATAATTCTTCCTTTTTTATGGCGGTGATACTATAAACAATTTAATCAGTTCTAAGAACCCCAGGAGGTTTAGTGTCTGCTACTAAAATGGCATCCCAATTACGTCAGTATCTTTTTTACTAGTTTTCTAAAGCATTAGGTGCAACAAATAATCAATAGGGAGTGCAAAATATTCCAACAAAACATTCTCCATATTTATACACAACATATAGCTCTTGTGCAAGTGATTCTGCGACTGGTAACCACAACGTTTATAATTGCCAACAGTGTGAACGTCAGTGCTACCAATCTGACAGTGGGCAAATATCACATGGCTCAGAAATTCCTTGGGTTTGGTTCATAAAAGTAACGTTACAAACAGTGAAAGCTAACTAGCTTTCTTCTTCCTGCAGCTCTTCGTAAACTCTTAATAAGACGCTGCATTTTAGAGATGAAAATAGATCATTGCTGAGTTATAGAATTTTAGATGAATGACTTGTAAACGTCGTGACAGAGTGACGGTCAGGAAATAAGTACCCGACAGTACGGCACACCATAGGTCGTAATGAGGTAACACTCGTGCTGGGGTGATGGACAGTGCCGAGGTAGCGCGTCCCCGACGGGCACAGCAGCTGCGCGGGATGCCTGCAATGCGGGCGCTATTGGCAGCGCTGGGAACAGAGTGAGGTGGACTCCAGGTACTTTACCCTACAAAACAGACACTGATGAGCCAAAACAATATGACTAATCTGCTTAAGGGCTTTCTGTTCTTCATTTTTAATTTTTATTTTTCCAGTTGCGTACAACTAAGCTAGTCTCCATAGTGGCGGAACGAGACAGCACATGAAACTAACACTAGAAACGTTAATATTAGATACGATAATATTCACACGAATCGTATGCAGATGGCAAGCTGCTACGTATATACTAAAATAACTAACAAAACAAGACAGAAACTGCTTAACTTTTGTCCAGGAACCCCTCGACAGAAGAAGGATTGCTTCACGAGGAAATTCTTCAGTGTAGGCTTGAAAGTGCGTGGATTACTGCTACGATCTTTTAATTCTTGTGCTAGCGTAATGAAAACGGATGCAGTAGAGAACTGCAAACCTTCCTGCACAAGAGTGAGGGTTGTCTGGCGCAAATAGAGATTAGATTTCTGCCTAATATTGATTGGGTGAAAATTATTAATTCTCGGGAATAATAAACGACTTTAAAGGAAATGTATATTGGGAGATTAATGCCAAAATCCACACTCCTCAATATGAGATTACAGGAGATTCGCGAAATTGCACTACATGCTCCTCGACCTATCCCCTTCTGAGCGAAAAATAGTCCTTGATTGTGGGAAGAGTTACCCAGAATACAATACCGCCTGTGATAAGAGAAAATACGCAAAGTGAAATAATTTTGTTATTATTGTAGATACTGTTCTGTTGGTAAATATAGCTGCATTTCGTTTATGAACAAGATGCTGAACATGGGCTTTCCATGACTGTTACCCACCTGTCAGATTGTGATTGATCAGCCTTACCCATCATACGCCCAGTCTGTGTAGTCAGACTGCAAGTTCTAGGTGAATTATGTGCTAGAAACAATAAAAGATAAGTCTTTCTGTAATTTAGCATCTCTTTATTTTCTACAAACCACGAAATTCTGTCTTGGATATTATTTGATATACTGCCTACGTCACATTCAGAATCTTTCACTATCAAGCTAGTGTCAACTCCAAACAGAAATATTTTCTGTTTGTAATAGTGTTTCAGGGTACGTTCTGCTGTTTCCATGTTAATTAGCATTGAAGTTAGCTAATCAGGTCGTTGCCCCCTCATAATTCAAGCGGCTCACCAGAGACAGAGCTGCCAAACATGTTCTGCGTTTGGTTTCCGAAAACATCACAAGAGAGCGATACAGGAATTAGACATAGGGCGGTAGTACTGATCGAATGCGAGACAAAGATTCAAATGGTTCAAATGGCTCTCAGCACTATGTTACTTAACATCTGAGATAATCAGTCCCCTAGAACTTAGAACTACTTAAACCTAACTAACCTAAGGACATCACAAACATCCATGCCCGAGGCAGGATTCGAACCTGCGACAGAGCGGTCGCACGGTTCCAGAAAGAAGCGGCTAGAACCGCTCGACCGCACAAGCAGGCCAGGAAAAGTCTGAATAATGTCGTGCTGTATCATCTACTGACACTAATTTTATCTAGCGGGGTGCTTCAATTTGCGCTTGCAGCGGCCTGATTCACTAATTTCAACGCTAATTAACTCTGAAACGGGGCAGCATATCAATTTTTTCTCTTAAGAATTATTTCTTAGCACAGCCTGCCCTGCAATACCCTTACAATGTTTTGAAACTGTTTCTGACCACCCTGTATATGCCATGGAATTCGAAACAAAGTATGTAACTTACTGTGTCGCTGTCAAGGTACATAGCTTGATGAAACTTGGACCAGCTAGAAAAGGAATGAAAGAAATACCCAATGAGACGAACAGAAATGACACTTTTATTCAAAGAAAGTAATTACACTGGAATCACCGTGACTGATGACGGCCCGCAGGACATTACAAGCTGCGGGACATGGTTTTCAATAGGGTGTGTGAACACCAAAGACGGACGGCAGTGCATGCTTTACCGCGTGCTCCTATGCTGGCAGCTAGGTTGGTAACGAGATCTTGTGGTAGGACGTCCATTCCTCCACGAGCGCAGTTGACAACTGCTAAATGGTCACTGGTGCATGTGGGAGTGCTACAGTTCATCTCGAAATGTACTCGATCGGATTTAAGTTGGAGGAACGGGCAGGGCAGACCATTCGCCGAATATCTTCTCGTGCAAAGCGCTCCACCATCTGGGCTGGTCGATGCTGTGGCACATAGTCATCAATAAAAATGAGGTCAGGCCGAATGTACCCATGAAAAAACGCACGGAGGGAAGGAGTACAGTCGAAGAGAGCTTCAAGGAACGTCCAAGACATACAAGATTAAAACAACCTAGGATATTAGCTGTTGCAGAGTGCTTTCTCGAATATACACTGATAAGCCAAAACATTATGACCACTGCGCACCACGACCTTGCGGGCACGTGAAGCCATAACGAAAGTATGTAAGCGGACAGACACGGACTAGGATCACCCTAGCCGAGTTCTGGGCTGCAAATGGGAAAGTACATTGAGATAAGCGACTTTGACAAAGGGCAGATTATTATTACTGAGAGACTGTGAACGAAAACGGCGAAGCTGGTCGAATTTTCACTTGCTAGTGTTCTGAGCATCTACGGAAAGAGGTAGAACAGTGAAACCACCACCAGGCGCTAATTGGTTAGACGCCCAGCACTCTTCACAGAACGTGGGATTCGGAGGTTTGTGATATGTGGCATCTCTTCCTAAAGAGCACAATGCTGCTACATTCATGTTTCAGAGCACATCGGTCATCGTACATTGTTGCGCATGAAACTCCGCAGCAGACCACTCCAGGTGTTCACATGTTGACCCAACGTCATCGTCAGTTACGATTACAGTGGGCACGGTACCATCGGAACTCGACTGCCGATCTACATCTCTACATCTACGTCTACATCCATACTCCGCAAGCCACCTGACGGTGTGTGGCGGAGGGTACCCTGAGTACCTCTATCGGTTCTCCCTTCTATTCCAGTCTCGTATTGTACATGGAAAGAAGATTGTCGGTATGCTTATTTGTGGGCTCTAATCTCTCTGATTTTATCCTCATGGTCTCGTCGCGAGATATACGTAGGAGGGAGCAATATATTGCTTGACTCTTCGGTGAAGGTATGTTCTCGAAACTTTAAGAAAAGCCCGTACCGAGCTACTGAGCGTCTCTCCTGCAGAGTCTTCCACTGGAGTTTATCTATCATCTCCGATCACTGGAACCTTGTAGGCTCCTCAGATGAATGACATTTCTGCTACAATAAATCGATGGTCGTCTCCACAAACTCCGTCATAGAGGTGAAAGGCGGCTCGAAACGTGCAACGCTCCACGGATGCGTGCTGGTGGCAACATTATTACGCAATGAGAGATATTCTTCTGCGCTTACATAGCCCTATCGTCGTAATCGAAGACATGCTGACAGGTACGAACCACCTGCATCCTTTCATGCTTAATGTTTTTCCCGATGGAAATAGTATCTCTCAGCCGCGCGGTCTAAGGCGCTGTAGTCATGGACTGTGCGGCTGATCCCGGCGGAGGTTCGAGTCCTCCTTCGGGCATGGGTCTATGTGTTTGTCCTTAGGATAATTTAGGTTAAGTAGTGTGTAAGCTTAGGGACTGACGACCTTAGCAGTTATGTCCCATAAGATTTTTTAATAAAAGTATCTCTCAGCAGTATAATTGCCCGTGTCTCAGAGCCATAACATTTCTGCAATGGTTTGAGGAGCATTATAGTGAACTCAGTTTGATGACTCGCCAAGAAAATTCTCCTGATGTAAATCCTATGCAGCCCATTTGGGTCACTATCGGGCGTATTCATCGCGCACGCAAATCGGTGGCTCGTTATTTACGCGAATACATGACCTGTGCTTATACATCTAATGCCACATACCTCTTCAGACCTACCAACAAATTGTCTGATCCGTGATACGCAGAATCAGTGATGTATTGCGGGTCAAACACGGACAAACAAGCTATTAAGCAACTGCTCATAATGCTTTGGCTCATTAGTATTACGAAATGAAAGACGGTGGTATAATACGATGGCTCGATTAAGGACACAGTGGAAATAAAGACGTCAGAAAACCAAATAAACAGAGACGGGGGCTTCATTTTAAACAAGGCTGGTCGTTCATTAGGACTCACCGGCCATCATATTCATAAAAGCTGGAAAATGCAGAAAGAATTTGCGTTTTCACCAGATATCACTGCGAGCTCTGAAAAACGAAAGAGCATGAAAAGGCGTAGTTCATGTGCGGAGTTGAACTCGGCTATAAATAGTGGTGCAAGACCAGCAACAGCCCACACTCCGGGTTGAGTCGAGGAAGAAAGTGCACATAATAGGAAAGCTCGCAGCCCCTGAAGACGATGGCTAGGTCAATCATCGAAATATTGCACATTAAATGGAAACAACACGATGGAACAAGAGGAAGAATAGCATTAATCAATTGGGCTGTGGAAACGTGAGAGCTCTCAGTCCTACGTAGCATCATCTATGATGACGGTTTTCAGAAACTGAGATCACAAGAAACAATGACATCTCTTGTCCTTTCATGCACAGCGGCTTTCGCTCTGCAGTCAGTTTTGTAGTGTCTCAAAATTTACTAAATGTACGGTTCATTTGTCTGTTTAATGGACTTTTCTACTGTCTATATTGTTGGACTTCCGCTGAATAACGCCGGCAACGCGCAACGTTTTGGAGCAGCAAACAGGGCCTCGTGTATCAGGCCACCGATGTCTGTGTGCCGAAAGCAGCTGCTACTCCGAAAAGTTCCCATGGTGTCCACGTAATTCACGAAAAAGAATGAAAAGAAATAGCTAACGGGACTTTCGTATTGTCCACTCACAAAAGCTTGGGCAATCTTTGCTGTACCGTTGAAAGTCACACGTCTAATCAAATATGTAATAAAGAGCAGAGCTGAATTTTACTTTAGGATTTTTCCTGTTAACTTAACACAGTATTAAAACCTTTTAAGGTTGAATATTTTTAGTAAAAGTAAACTCTGAGTGAGATTTAGTTTTTCTCCAAATCTGCTCCATCTATGGAAACCAGTTCGAGTTTACTTAAGCAGGAGAAGCTTGACAGTGGATATTTCATTTAAACCAGATAACGAAGAAAGCTACAGAGAAAATTACTGAAGCATCTTGAGTTATATATAATCTCTGTGTCCAGATTTCACGTTTCCTGACAGATAGATACTTGACGGCAGACGGGACTGCAAAATGTTTTTCCTGCACTGCTACCCTCCCTGCACTTCACCTGAACATTTTTCCATCTTCTCGTGCTGAAAACAACGCACATGCTCCAGGCTTAATTAAAACCCAAGCAGAAAATACGAATTCCAATGCCTGAACAGCAACGCAATATTACAGTGTGGATGGAACATATCGGGAATGAAATACGAATCTGTAAATAATAGTGTTAATGCTGTCATTGATGTCCCAAAAATAATTCGATATCGATCTCATCCGTAAGGATTTATTGCAACATAACCTCTTCGAAGTTGCCATTTGTTGTTGCATGACCCGAACATGGCATATAGTGGTCAGTTTTCCCTCTCGTCCTGAAATACTCTAAAACAGTTGCCAACACTTTTTCTGTTAGCAGTTAGTGTTGTTGGCGTTTGCGTATTTGCTGAATGCAACAGAATTTATAAGCAATGTTTTCTTTAACGGACATCTCCAGACACTGAATAATAAAATAAACGAAAAGAATAAGAAGTAGTTAAACCGGTAGAAAAAATAAGGAAAAAATTAAACAGTTAATTCATCTTAAAAAAAACCTCTCAAGAACTCTGTTATTTGAATAACATTCGGCTAAAAAAGGTATACCACACAAAGATAAACTAGAAACATTAAAAGAAACACAAGTTAAAGGTATAAAATTAACACTTGAACCCATAAAATGAATATCCTGAGAATCCTTTAAATTATGTATTATTGAACCTGCACACATAAATAACAATGCCTTAAATAAAGCATGAGCCAATAAATAGAAAAAAGCAAGCTTTGGATAACCTATAGCCAAAATTGTTATTATTAAACCAAGTTGTCTTAAAATAGAAAGAGCAATAATTTTCTTTAAATCGAATTCAAAATTAGCACCCAATCCAGCTATAAACATAGTTATACAACCAATTAAAAGTAAAAATCAACCACAATTATAAGTATCTAATGTTGCTGTAACACGAATTAATGAATAAACTTCCGCAATAGCAAGAGTAGAAAAATGAAATAAAGCAGAAACAGGAGTAGGAGCAGCCACAGCAACAGGAAGTCAAGAAGAGAAAGGAATATGAGCTCTCTTAGTTATAGCTGCCAAAACAATTAATATGGTAATAAGCTTTATTTCAAAAGAACTAGAAATAAATTCATAATAATACATATAATTTCAACCACCAAAATGTAATGTTCAAGCAATAGAAATTAAAATAGCAACATTACCAATCAGATCAGAAAGAGCACGTAACATACTAGCACTATAAGATTTTACGTATTGGTAACAAATAACAGTAAGAAACCAAACCTAAACCATCCCATCCTAATAAAATTCTAATCAAATCGGGGCTAATAATTAAAAACCCTATTGAAAGAATAAATATTAAAACAATAATAATAAAACGATTTATATTTTTTTCGCCCGACATATAATCCTCTCTATAGTAAAATGACATTTGTGTTCACTCCACACGCTGTAGGAGAGCACTGCATTTCGTTTTAAAAACAGGAGTTTTATAACAAGCACTTTGGGTAAATGAGAGCTAACAGTGGACAAACACCCTGCGTGACATTATATAATCGGCCCTGAGCTGGGTGCAAGTGTTAGTTTCGGATTAAGAGGAAGATTTTTTTTTTTGGGGGGGGGGGGGAGGGGATTTCCAAGGCCCGCTAGACCTATAGACTCCCCCTACTGATTGATCAACTGCGTGGCGCTAGTTGCTCACAGGCCTCCATCTGCGTAAGGCTAGGCGCAAATTGAGCCGCGTATAGCACGTGTGACGTGACACGACATTACAGCGCGACACACACGTCCCGCACGAGTTGCGCGGGTCCAGCGCATATTGCGACGCGTACGCCGTACATCCCGCGCCGACTGGCGACGCTAAGCGCTGATAGAACCGAAGTGCGCGCAACCTGTTACCTTTCTAAAGCGATTTTACAGAAACTATTCACTGAAAATATGATTTTTGCCTTACTTGTAGCGTTATATGTCAGCTTCGTGACGAAGTGCCCATGACCATTCTTATTGAGATGAACACATTTTAGTAAGACAGTGCGCAAAACTCAAAAAGTTTGCAACGAAAATTAGGGGTCGCTATGATTTTGCGTTTGGTGCGTATAACACCATATGTTGCGTATGAAATTTAGCCAACATGCTGAATTTTTGTTTAGATTTGGGAGGAGGTCTCTAACTGCCTCCGATCTCGAGAAAATGGATCCCGTGTAGCGCGCTCACTTCCGATCTCACTCCGGCGAGTATGAAATACTCGCAACATCTCTCATATCTGCTAAACCGCTCGAGACATCGAAACGAAAGTTCGGCGAAAGATAGCACACAAGGAGGAGGGTGTTTTGTCAATTCTTCAACACACGGAACGTTCTTATCTACCGGCCGTGGTGGCTCAGCGTTTCTAGTCCCTACGGTCTGGAACCGCGCGACCGCTACAGTCGCAGGTTCGAATCCTGCCTCGGGCATGGTTGTGTATGATGTGCTTAGGTTAGTTACGTTCAAATACTTCTAAGCTCTAAGGGACTGATGACCTTAGAAGTTAAGTCCCATAGTGCTCAGAGCCATTTGAACCTTTCTTATTTATGGCGATATATCAATGCTTCCGTTTTTATTTATTTCACTCCAGTGACTGTAATTTTTTAAGGGTTATCGACAGCTAGCGAAACAAGAGATTCCTAGTATGAAAATAAAAATGAAATTTCTTCTTTTATGTCACTGCAAACCGACACTATGAGGTATTTCGTAAGCTATCGACCTCTGTGATTACCAATTACTTGTTTAATGAGGCACTCTGTTTCGGAATTCTGTCTCAACAGCTGCTGTGAGATGAGTCTGGAAAATTACACTGTGACAAAGGAAGTACAATTAAACCATTCACCAAGAGAAATGTCTCCGTTACTCACAAACGGTGATGTTTCTTCGAATGAGAAAAGATTAACAACTCACACAAAAATAGATTGGCAATTCCGTCGGAATTTTGGTAGAATCCACGTAACCCAAGGTATTTTTATCACTGAGCGACTGGAATGGAAACATACCTAAGGATTTTATTCCTTCTCTTGAGCCGGCCGGTATGGCCGAGCGGTTCCAGGCGCTTCAGTCTGGAACCGCGCGACTGCTACGGTCGCAGGTTCGAATCCTGCCTCGGGCATGGATATGTGTGATGTCCTTAGGTTAGTTAGGTTTAAGTAGTTCTAAGTTCTAGAGGACTAATGACCTCGGATGTTAAGTCCCATATTGCTCAGACCCATTTTGAACCTTCTCTTGCTCTGAGCAAGCGGAATGATAGGCACATGCCAGACACTGGTTACTCACCTACGGCTTGCCAAACTGACAATGTGTGATGGCGAATAAAATAGCTGTTATTGAGAAAAATAAAGAACTGATCTGTCGCACAACACAATGGTCAGTGTATTGTCAGCAGCGGAGGATAATGCGCGCGACAGGAATGCACGAGCTAGCTACTTGGGCCTTGTGAGTTGGAGTTCAAAAACATTGTCATGAAAGTAGATCTGTTCTTGTCAGCAGCACATTTCAATAAATTAAATATATCTAATCATAACACTCTTTTAAGATATTCCTACTTTCGTAATAATACCGACCATTTTCTTCATTTGTGTAGCCTGTCGTATAATTAGTTTATTAATGCTGATAATGTGCATGCAACAATTGAAATGCTTTTTCTCATCACGGCGAACCAATTAAAACATTGTTATTTGCTACTGCTTTTCGACTCTTTCTAGCTTGCAGAGGAAATGTTATGTTCACATGCATGTAGTACAGTGTGTAGTATTACATTACTACACCCATTACACTGTGATTACAGTGAGACTTCTATACTTCAGATCTTGGACGCTTTTTACCAGGAGCACAAAGGTATCACACCTGTGGAGATTATCCCTTTCTAAATTTTTGTAACAGATCGTACAGATACGCCAGCATACTATGCAGCAAGAAGATAACCTTGTTTTACTTTCCTACCTTGCTTCTTGCGGTCTGAAAACAACGCATATGACACAATTCCAGCGGCCAATTTCTCATCAGTTACTGAAGTATGCATTTTTCTTGACAGAAGACAAACAAAACAAAACAAATCTATACAGATATAAATAACAGAAAAGTATAGTGTACTAACAAAGAAAGACGGAGTGCTTAAATGGCGAAAAACGGAACACTACCCAAAGGCAATGAAATTTAGTACACAGTATGGCACAATTTATCGTATGGGCAATACTACCACTGCTAATATGCACCATCCCGAGGTGAGCAAATGGCAGGGCTACTTTTCCGCTCCCCGCCTCACATTTCCCACGGTGCTAGCGAGGCACGTGAGCGAGAAACTGTGCCTCAACCACAACGCCGCGCGACCTGGCGCAGGCGCGTGTCGGGTCCCAGTCGCGTCGCGTCGCGTCGCAATTTCCGCTGTCCCATTTGAATCTGTGATGTTACAAAAACGCGCGCTGCGCTGCGTCGCGCGACACGCGCTATACGCGTCTGAATTTGCGCCTAGCCTAACATTCCATCCGGCCACGTACAGTTAATCAAACTTTTGTCGGCAGGTACCTACCTATCCGGTACTTTCCAGTTTTGCGACAGCGCTCACACCATTTTTGAACGTAATAGCAGCAAATGTAACCGTAGGCTTCCGCGGCCGTTGTCAATGTCAATAAAATTCTTCTGGGTTAGAGACCGCATTGTCATTTATAAAATTCCAACGTTTCGGCGTCTGTTGCAAGACGCCTTCCTCAGGGTGTGTTGCCAACTGCTGAATGCGCGCAAGTGTGGGTACATATATACTATGGAAGAGTGTTGTGATTGGATGTGAGGATGAGGAGGAAGAGTACTAGGAGTTCATTTTATTGGCGTTTGCATTGCGTCTTGTTATTGGCGGGAAATACAGAACGAAGCACAGAACACCGCCGTGCTACCGTATGTACAGGGGGTTACTGAACGTCTGGGCAAAATTCTCCGTCGGGCAGGTATTAAGCCGATTTTTCGTAGCAACCACAAAATAAAAGACATTCTGGGCTCGACAAAAGATACAATTGACAAGTTCATGCCGCCGGAGTTTATGAAATCGAGTGTGAATGTGGACTGGTGTATGTAGGTGAGACTGGGCGTCCAATAAGCACGAGGCTAACTGAACATGAGAGATATATCCGCCTCAAACAATATAACAAATCAGAGGTGTCAGAACATCATGAGCAGTGCAGGATGAACATCGAATTTCGAGAGGCCCGAGTACTGGCGACACAGCCGTTTAGTTTGAGGAGGAAGATTAGAGAGGCTATAGAAATGGTCAAGCGACCCGATAATATGAACAGAGAAGACGGGTACAGAGTTCCAGCGTCTTGGCTGCCTGCTGAGACAGCTTTGAGGAAATACAGCTCGCGCAAAGCAACAGGCGTGCGGTAGGTCACAGCGGAGGATGGTACACAGAGCGCTGACGCGGCCTAGTCGATACTAGGCAGTTAGTAAACAACGCTACGCTGCAGTCGCCGCTAAGTCTCCTATTCGCCGATTTCCACCAATGGCAGGCAGTAAAGGAAACTCCAATGGAAAACGCCTATTTCCGCCAATAACAAGACGCAATGCAAACGCCAATAAAATGAATTCCTAGTACCCTTCCTCCTCATCCTCACATCCAATCACAACACTCTTCCATAGTATATATGTACCCAAACTTGCGCGCATTCAGCAGTTAGCAACACACCCTGAGGAAGGCGTCTTGCAACAGACGCCGAAACGTTGGAATTTTATAAATGACAATGCGGTCTCTAAACCAGAAGAATTTTATTGACAGTAATAGCAGCACTTACAGTCACTGCTGCCTCCTTTGGTGTGAGCTCCGTTGCAGCCAATGCCACGTACGCTCGCAGCACAGGAGTTAGGGCAGAGTGACACGACTCGCCGGCCGGGCCACCTGTCGCCGTGCGCGCGCACGTGCTGGCGCTCGCGTGAGAGCCGTGGCACGCGGGGCGACGCCGTGACGTGGGTGGCGCGGCAGGCGGCGGCGCGCACGCACTCAGATAGAGGGCCGCCGCAGCTAAGTCAACACAGCTGGCGGGCCGACGCGCTCCGTCGCCCGAGACGCGGCGTCAGCGCACTTGTCGCGGAGTTCGCCCGCACGCCGTCATCTGACGCGTGGCCGTGTGACGTTATAACTCGCGCTCGTGCCGAACGCTGCTACATTTCAGACACCTTGCATCCCTAAAATTCTTGTGTACATGCAAGATAGGTCATCACAAAGTTCTGGTTATCACGTATATGAAAATCAAGTTGTTGTTGTGGTCTTCAGTCCTGACACTGGATTGATTCAGCTCTCCATGCTACCCTATCCTGTGCAAGCTTCTTCATCTCCCAGTACCTCCTGCAGCCTATATCCTTCTGAATCTGTTTAGTGTGTTCATGTCTATATCTCCCTCTACGATTTTTACCCTCCACGCTACCCTCCAGTACTAAATTGGTGATCCCTTGATGTCTCAGAACATGTCCTACCAACCGATCCCTTCTTCTATTCAAGTTGTGCCACAAACTTCTCTTCGCCCAAATTCTATTCAATACCTCCTCATTAGTTATGTGATCTACCCATCTAATCTTGAGCATCATTGAAACATCCACTTAGAACCCTTAGAAAAATTCTTCTGTAGCACCACATTTCGAAAGCTTCTATTCTCTTCTTGTCTAAACTATTTATCGTCCATGTTTCACTTCCATACATGGCTACACTCCATACAAATACTTTCGGAAACGACTTCCTGACATTTAAATCCATACTCTATGTTAATTTTTCTTCTTCAGAAACGCTTCCCTTGCCATTGCCAGTCTACATTTTATATCCTCTCTACTTCGACAATGATCAGTTATTTTGCTCCCCAAATAGCAAAACTCCTTTTCTACTTTAAGTGTCTCACTTCCTAATCTAATTCCCTCAGCATCACCCGACTTAATTAGACTACATTCCACTATCCTCGTTTTGCTTTTGTTGATGTTCATCTTATACCCTCCTTTCAAGACACTGTCCATTCCGTTCAACTGCTCTTGCAAGTCCTTTGATCTCTCTGACAGAACTGCAATGTCATCGGCGAAACTCAAAGTTTTTATTCCTTCTCCATGGATTTTAATACCTACTCCGAACTTTTCTTTTGTTTCCTTTACAGCTTGCTCAATACACAGATTGAATAGCATCGGGGATAGGCTACAACCCTGTCTCACTCCCTTCCCAACCACTGCTTCCCTTTCATGTCCCTCGACTCTTATAACTACCATCTGATTTCTGTACAAATTGTAAATAGCCTCTCGCTCCATATATTTTACACCTGCCACCTTCAGAACTTCAAAGAGACTATTCCAATCAACATTGTCAAAAGCTTTCTCTGTCTATAAATACTAGAAACGTAGGTTTGCCTTTCCTTAATCTTTCTTCTAAGGTAAGTTGTAGGGTCAGTATTGCCTCATGTGTTCCAATATTTCTACGGAATTATTATATTCTTCTTGAAGTCTGAGGGAATTTTGCCTGTCTCATACATCTTGCTCACCAGATGGTAGAGTTTTGTCAGGACTGGCTCTCCCAAGGCTGTCACATACGTGAAAATCAAGTTAGGGAATTATTTTGTGTTTGTTTGGAGTTATACGCTATCTGACCAAAAGTATCTGGACAGCTGTTAGTTGAGATTAGTGGGTTCTAGGCGCTTCAGTCCGGAACCACGCGGCTGCTACGGTCGCAGGTTAGAATCCTGCCTCGGGCATGGATGTGTCTGATGTCCTTAGGTTAGTTAGGTTTAAGTAATTTTAAGTCTAGGGGAATGATGGCCTCAAATGTTAAGTCTAATATTGCATAGTGCTTAGAGCCATTTGGACCATTTTTGACATTACTGTATGGTAAGTTCACCCTTAGACTTTAGGATGGCTTGCACTCTACTGAGATCATTGGAATGTTTGACCATTCTTTCTCAAAATCCGAAACCATAGAGTGTTCGGAGGACGAGGGTTCAAATCTGCGTCCGACAATCCTGATTAGGTTTTCCCTGATTTCCCTAACTCGCTTCAGAGAAATGCTTGTTGGTTCATTTGAAAGGCCAAGGCCGGTTTCCTTCCCTGTCCTTGAAACAATCAGATGTCGACAGGACCTTAAGAGCAAATTTTCCTTCTTTAACAGAGAAGGTAATGATTAAGGACGCTGGAGTCTAAGCGTCGAGGACTCCGTTCTTGCAACGTGATGTCTGCACTTCACGTTTTAAATTGTTAAGAAATAACAGCGAAAACGGCAAGAAAATGCATAATCCTGTAGCTCAATCCGTAATTAATATCAAAATTCTGGTCAGTATCTTTCAGTTTCATAGCAGAGGCACTGAATCCTATCTGTTCTTGAGACACTATAATGAACTACTGCTTTGATGCCGCGTTGGATACCATGTTCTCCTACCTTTTCTGCCCGAGTGCGCTTTCTAACCATTCATTCTTCATTCCAGGTCAAAAATGTATACTACACTCCTGGAAAATGAAATAAGAACACCGTGAATTCATTGTCCCAGGAAGGGGAAACTTTATTGACACATTCCTGGGGTCAGATACATATCATGATCTCACTGACAGAACCACAAGCACATAGACACAGACAACAGAGCATGCACAATGTCGGCACTAGTACAGTGTATATCCACCTTTCGGAGCTGCTATTCTCCCATGGAGACGATCGTAGAGATGCTGGATGTAGTCCTGTGGAACGGCTTGCCATGCTATTTCCACCTGGCGCCTCAGTTGGACCAGCGTTCGTGCTGGACGTGCAGACCGCGTGAGACGACGCTTCATCCAGTCCCAAACATGCTCAATGGGGGACAGATCTGGAGATCTTGCTGGCCAGGGTAGTTGACTTACACCTTCTAGAGCACGTTGGGTGCCACGGGATACATGCGGACGTGCATTGTCCTGTTGGAACAGCAAGTTCCCTTGCCGGTCTAGTAATGGTAGAACCATGGGTTCGATGACGATTTGGATGTACCGTGCACTATTCAGTGTCCCCTCGACGATTACCAGAGGTGTACGGCCAGTGTAGGAGATCGCTCCCCACACCATGATGCCGGGTGTTGGCCCTGTGTGCCTCGATCGTATGCAGTCCTGATTGTGGCGCTCACCTCCACGGCGCCAAACACGCATACGACCATCATTGGCACCAAGGCAGAAGCGACTCTCATCGCTGAAGACGACACGTCTCCATTCGTCCCTACATTCACGCCTGTCGCGACACCACTGGAGGCGGGATGCACGATGTTGGGGCGTGAGAGGAAGACGGCCTAACGGTGTGCGCGACCGTAGCACAGCTTCATGGAGACGGTTGCGAATGCTCCTCGCCGATACCCCAGGAGCAACAGTGTCCCTAATTTGCTGGGAAGTGGCGGTGCGGTCCCCTACGGCACTGCGTAGGATCCTACGGTCTTGGCGTGCATCCGTGCGTCGCTGCGGTCCGGTCCCAGGTCGACGGGCACGTGCACCTTCCGCCGACCACTGGCGACAACATCGATGTACTGTGGAGACCTCACGGCCCACGTGTTGAGCAATTCGGCGGTACGTCCATACGGCCTCCCGCATGCCCACTATACGCCCTCGCTCGAAGTACGTGAACTGCACATACGGTTCACGTCCACGCTGTCGCGGCATGCTATCAGTGTTAAAGACTGCGATGGAGCTCCGTATGCCACGGCAAACTGGCTGGCACTGACGGCGGCGGTGCACAAATGCTGCGCAGCTAGCGCCATTCGACGGCCAACACCTCGGTTCCTGGTGTGTCCGCTGTGCCGTGCGTGTGATCATTGCTTGTACAGCCCTCTCGCAGTGTCCGGAACAAGTATGGTGGGTCTGACACACTGGTGTCAATGTGTTCTTTTTTCCATTTCCAGGAGTGTATTAATCACAAACTATCCAAACTCAATACCCCACACAAAAAGAAAGATTACAAGCCGAAACAATTGTCTTTTTCCTTGCTTACGTTAAGGTGACGTATTATTGTTTTAAAATGCTTTTAACTATAGCCAGACACGACAGAGTGTATCAAGTTGGCTCAGGTAGGCAGTTCCTTACAAACCGAGGCACTAGAGGACCAGCTCAGAATTTAACAGAAACGTTTTTTGTTTTCTCTAAGGTAAGACTTTTTTGTCTCATATTTTAAAAGGTTCAAAGCTTCTTTTGAGCCAATTAAAAGTGATTTTTTTGCAAAATTTTGCCATGGAGTTACCCCTTAAATGAAGTCACACTTCAGACAGGCTTCTTTAACGGTTTCAAGCCAGTACTCACGATTGTGCAAATGTTTTCCCGCTATACCATGTCAACAGCATTTCCTCTTCGGAAGGATTGTTTTCCTTATATGTAGTGCAATAATATTTTCGATTAGTTTCATTAAATGTGACTTTACTCTTTGGTAGGTTAGTTTACCAAAAGAGGGCACTGCTATGAACTTGGCAGTACCGTCGTATTCAGAGCTGCACTGCGATGTATTTCTTGCAACGTTTTATTCAGAGTCTTAATTTCCTCATTTCATCACTAGAGACATATGTTAGGTATTATTTTATGTAATACATATTTTTTAATACTTACGTAAAAGGAAAAAATATAATAGCTAGTGCATCTAAGACTATTTTCGCATTTTTGTTTTTCATTTCAATTTCCCGTTACTGCTTCAGTACTGTTACGCTGTTTTATACTGCCAGTAAAACAAATTATTTTTACGACGGCAAGTCAGGACAGAAAAAGATAAATTTTGCGTAACTGAGCTTTTCATTACGGCATTAGCTCGTAACATGTGGTGCGCTCTGCGGTAGTTTATGTAAGCTTGTAGCTCGATGCATGGGTTTAGTTCAAATATTTTCTATGTGCAACACGAACTTATCTCACTTTTACAGGTCCAACGGACAATTTAATTATAGTTACTGATTGTGACTTGAGCTGGTTAACTCGTGATTCGCGTAACAGATTTTCATGTAACTAATGTAAGTAATGATTTCATTATTTTCATTTCCCAGCCGGGAATTTTAATTATTTTACGGCGCAACTGGTAGCTACAAATTATTGTTTCCCTTTGTCACAAATTTTTAGGTAACAGAATGTACTACTGAAGAAGACATTGATAGTGGTTGGCTGGTATATTCCACGTGGTGGGTTCGCCGCCTAGCAGAAAGGGTGTCCTTCCTCCACGCACGTGCAGATATGTGGAATTTGTGCCGCATTTGTAATTGCGATGTGTGGATGAGTGTTTTGGATGCTTGTATACCGTAGTGCTGTGTTCGTGTTGTGTGACGATTATGCGAGAAGGGGAGGCTGAAACCCGGCATGTAGCATACTCCTCTCGGATACTGTCAAGGGTGCAGCGGAACATAGACCCCCCCCCCCCCCCCCATTTGACCGACTGATCACCATCAGCAGGGACGCATGTCCTGACTTCGCGAGACGTTGTGAGGAGATCTGGACTTTAATCCAGCACGCTGACTGGCGATCAAGAACTTCACATTACCATGTCCCGTCCCCTTGCCAGCCAAATACTGGCAGTGATAATTTCATTAATGACGAAGATTCGTAACGACTTACCTACGAATCTAACACTAACGCCCTAGCGTACATTAGCGACATCTGCTTTTAAGGCGCTTTCGATAGAAGAGAAAAAAATAAAAGAAAAAAGTCTGTAAATTCTATGTGAAATGAGAGATGTTTCATTATTAAGTAATAGCTTAGTTACATTAACCATAGATCATTTAAACGATTCTTTCATATAAGTATGTGGAACGAGTCAATTTACAGGATATGTATATCAATGTTACCATTATTACTATTATTATTTGTGTTATAACTTTTACCAAACCCCTAGCCGGAATTCTCTCAGTAATGTCTCACTCCAAAGTTTGTATGCTTAAGAGGCACTTCTTTACTACCTTTTCAGATAAGTTATTTTTAGTAACCTGTTTAATTGTGCAGTTTGTTACATCTCTATAACTTAGTAGCAAATGCTATTTTGAGTTTTGTATTTATTCTTTCTTCGTCAATGTAAGACCACTTTAGATCTTGTTCCATGGTCATGGACAGATGTTTGTGCAGTAATTATCAAGTTTGTTTATTATGTGCAGAACTAATTGGTAAATGTACTCACATGGTGTAGTTAAATGCTCATTTTGATTCTGTTCCATGCACTATGGTGCTCGAGGAATTGGGAGGACTTTCTAGTACCTGCTGTTGTCCATTTGTTTTCTACTGACGTGGGTGCTTCTGGTAATATCATTTCAGAATTAAATTTAAATGACATTTATTGCTTTCTCTATACGCTTTGTTTTGCTAGTTCTCTCATAAATATTGTATTTTTATTTCTGATAAAGATCTTCAAAAGGTCTGCAATTTAGGGATTTTTTTCCATAATTGATTTTACTTTTATGATTTGGTGGAAGTAACCTGAGAGATCTGTTAGGGCTATGTTACACTCCTCCCTGTCCACATTTGTGGTCACATGTTCGATTACTAATGCAGTGACTGTAGTTTCCTCTCGCACTGTTCACAGGCGTCATCAATACTAAATTACTGGGGGGGGGGGGGGTGTAGGGGTTGGGAGGGGGGGGGGGGAGGACTCAACAGATATGGCGTAGACCACAAGGACTGTAATTGAGAGACCGCCTAGAAAAAAAAAAGCTGAAAAAATTGGGACCTAAAACCACTTCTTGGAGCCTTCTGGATGTCTCAAACCATATATTTCAATGGCGCTTAACACTCCTAAAGTGTGCCACTTTAAGCGTGAATTAAAACGTGTTTGGAAATTACTGAGTATAAAAATTTATGCAATATTAACATTTAAATTTAACTGTTTTACTTAGTTTATTTGTCAAACATTAAAAATACATTTAAAAACACACTAGAAAATCTATGAAAGGTAGGAATAAAAATGGAAGTAATCAGAAACGTAATTAATATGTCAACAACATAAGGTAAAACATCTTAAAAAGTCAACCTATAGTGATTTAATTACATTTCCCTTGTTGTCAAAATTGAGTATAAATGTTATACCAACATTTCTTCAGTCTGTTTGATGGCACAGCAATTTGGGCACATGGAAGACTGCCTCGTGATTGAGCCTCTGCTGTGTCACTCATTAGTTGTCGTACAACAGTAGAAATGCATTCTAATCCAAAACTTGAAGTTGGACACACAAGCAGAAGTCTTACCAAGGCTTCAACGTTAGGAAATAATTCTCGAACTGGTTTTTTCATAGAAACCAAAACATATTTTCTGTCTTTAAGTTATTTCACCTTGTGTCGTAGACGAAAGAGCTAAGAATCTGTTTCCAAAGGCTGAGCATCGATTTCCGTGTATGGAGCTGTCACATAATGTCGCTCTATCTCCAATGACACTTTTTCGAAGGAGACCTGTTTCTTCGTGCCAGGATGATCAAGGAGTTGATATCTGAGCCCTTGGACAGCCAAATCAATAATTTCAAAATATTCCTGCATGTAAAGTTCTTCAAGTGATACCGATTTATGTGCATCTGTGCCACCCGTCTTACAAGGTGAACAGCAAAACCAGAAGATTCGTTCTTATAAACTCCGCTCCTTCATCACTTGTATTCGTAAAACGCAAGTAATTAAAACTTGAAATATTGACGTTTTACTGAATATCGTAAGCTGCTTTGCTTTATTAGCGAGTTAGAAAATCCTACAGAACCATTTGAAATCTGGTAGTCAAGGGAAGACAGGATTCGGTTACGATTGTGGACGCGGCCGTAATCAGTTACTATTGGTTGCCTTTTACAGTTACACACAATTTATTTTAAACCAGTAATTTCAGACTCAACAATAAATAAAAAATATTACACGATGTTAAAGAAGGAATAAACAACTGTGTAAATAATAGTGTTTTCAGTGAGTTACAATTTAGCAAATCACCCTTAAATACAGATACAGCAGATAATGTTTTAAAAGCAAGCCACTGTGATCTGAACAGAAGGCCTTACAAGCCAGGAATGGCAATAAATTAATAATTGTTTAAAACTCGCTGCAATTTACAAATCACAAGTATTGAGATGTTGAAGGCAAGTCGCCACAAACACAGCAGAAAGCATCAGACGCCAGGAATGGCAGTAAATAAGCTTTTTAAGGCTTACTGCGTAAATACAAATACCAAATTAGAATTTTAATTCAAGTGACCACACTCACGGTTGAAGGCCTTACACGCCAAGAACGACAGTAATATAAAAATTTAGAAATCTGCTGTGAAATAGCAAATACAGTAGCAAAGGTTAATTAAAAAAACAAGCAACTGACCACCAAACGGCTGAAACGAGATGATGGTAAACTTTGTAACACAACCCTTAACATCCACTGACCAGTACACAGATAAATTTATTCCGAAAGGTGACCAGAACTATTAACTACACATATATAACCTTTAATGTAGCCACTACAATAAATAATACAATAATAAAACGCAAGGACCAGTATGTAAGTTCCGTAAAGGGTACTGAGGCAGATTATGCCCGCAGAAGGACTGGACTGAAAGAGCGTTACACTGAATTACTGGCCATCAGACCTCCTTTTAGAACACACATGTCTCACAAGACTCAAGGGGCCACAGACGGTGCTCCAGGAATCGACCTCTGAGAAGGACCAACAACAAACACTTTCGCGAGCGATGAGATAGACAGCCAAGAGTTGCATTCACTTCAAAGATGGTAACTCATACTAGTGGCAGTCTGACGAACGACTAATGATATTCTCGCTGAAGCTACCTGACGTCCGATAAACCAAATGCAACGATGGAGCAATACGCCGAAGCCGTAACCGGCGGTCTGCACTAAGTCCCTAGAATACTGTGTTTAGAGTTCCCGGAACAAGAAAGGACTCACTACCACCAGAGTAGAAAAATCACCTCACTAGGTGCAGCAGCACGAACCCAAGTCACTGGAGAATCGCAAGATATCACAATGGTGGAGGTTTCTCTGGCTGAAATGCACTCATCTTAAAGCTTCCACCCGGCAGTCCATGCGTGCCGCCAACGGTCCCGGCGTGTTCTGACACTGCGCAGACCTGGCTCCTCCTGGGTCCCAAACCAAACTGGCCCACTCACACGACCCAGAAAAACAACAACATCGCCCCAAAGAGAGGGCAACTGTTACTACACATCGATAACCGCCGGTGCTGCGACTACCGGACAGGCGACGCTTGCGAAACCGAGTGGCGCCAGCCAACACGAGAAGAAGACGAACAATCGCAACCGTGCCAACTAAACGATACCGTCTGGCCTCCAACAGAGGGTGGAAAACTGCAAACCAACGCGAGCCGCAGAACGGCTCACCATTAAGTGTTACTGCACAAGAACATTAGTACGCATAATTAGTCAAGCTTCGATATATTTGTTTTGTCAACTAAGATTCAAAAAACGAAAATTTCTTTTCAGGAAATATTGGGGGGGGGGGGGGGCTGGCTTAACGCCTCCCTGACACTCCGGCGGTGACGCCCATGGCACTAGTGACAAAGAGGGACTGCCCAAACTCAGTGTTGATGGCTGGCAAGGAAAATACAGAAGAATAGGGGCTGTTAGGCTAGGGCTTCGGCTGATGCACGAGCGCTGTGAGATGGACAATGAAACACGGGCGCCGGCGATGACCTTTTACGGGTCCAGACGTCAGCTTCCCACAGGCACTGTAAGCGGCTCCGCAGCATTTCGCGGGCAGCGCCGCGCCTCTGAAGGAGCCGGCACTCCCTCGCCGGAACAAGCCACTCGATACGCCGGCAGCCGCTTATTACAACGCCACTTGTTTGATTTAGCGGCGGTCGTTTTGGGCAAGCCGAGCCGAGGCTAACCTCGTCCTCCGCCACTCCTCAGATCGTCCGACCCGTGCGGAACAAATGCGGCAAGACGCTGGAAACGACCTGGGCAACATTCAACAAACGTAAAGCACTGCTGACAAAACGGGCAGTTGCTAATTACAAGCAGTTACACTCTTCACTTCTCGATAACAGCGGCAATGCTTTCGTCAAGCCATATGGAAGCACTGATCTATTGAAAGTGACAGGACATACAGAATGCTCCACTGAACAATTTGAGGCAGGGAACCTGGGGTCGGAGAAGCCAGCTTAAGGAGATACGGAAGCAAACTTGTCTAATGCTTTGTCTGGCATTACTGTTTTTCAGCTTATTTACAACTGACATGCCTACATGTTTACACGTGCTGTGCTGTTAATTTACATGTATATTCTTAATCTCCTGTCAGGAAACAAGGAGGACGAGTCACATCTTTTACCTGACCGTCTGAAGAGCCATCTGCACTTGAAGTTCGTGAAAACAGTTCTACCACAGTTGTTGGAGAACGTACACGTAGGTGTTCGTGAGAGGATGGCGATACAACATGACGGTGCACCGCCTCACTTTAGTGTGGATATCCGCAACCATCTGAATGCTCTATTTCCTGGACGCTTGATTGGGAGGTCCTATTCCATAGCTTACGAGGTCACCTGAACTGAATCCCCTTGATTATTTTCTACAGAGATATCTAACGTCACTTGTGTATGAGACCCAGTGAATACGAAGAATTAGCTGCCAGAATTGCAGCTGCCTGTCATGCGACTCGAAACACACCAAGGATACTTGTCAGGGTCCGTATGAGTCCTTTTCGCCGATGTCAAGCTTGCACTGCGGTTGATGGCCGTCAGTTTCAGCATATTTTGTAAGAACGGTATACTGAGTGCACTATCCGAAAATTACCTCGAGAAATTAAACAGAGAACCGACTCGTGGAGATAACATCTTGGACCTACTGATAACAAACAGACCCGAACTTTTCGACTCTGTAAGTGCAGAACAGGGAATCAGTGATCATAAGGCCGGTGCAGCATCCCTGAATATGGAAGTTAATAGGAATATAAAAAAAGGGAGGAAGGTTTATCTGTTTAGCAAGAGTAATAGAAGGCAGATTTCAGACTACCTAACAAATCAAAATGAAAATTTCTGTTCCGACACTGACACTGTTGAGTGTTTATGGGTAAAGTTTAAGGCAATTGTAAAATGCGTTTTAGACAGGTACGCGCCGAGTAAAACCGCGAGGGACGGGAAAAACCCACCATGGTTCAACAATAAAGTTAGGAAACTACTGCGAAAGCAAAGAGAGCTTCACTGCAAGTTTAAACGCACCCAAAACCTCTCAGACAAACAGAAGATAAACGATGTCAAAAGTTAGCATTAGGAGGGCTGTGCGTGAAGCGTTCAGTGAATTCGAAAGTAAAATTCTATGTACCGACTTGACAGAAAATCCTAGGAAGTTCTGGTATTACGTTAAATCAGTAAGTGGCTCGAAACAGCATATACAGACATTCCGGGATGATGATGGCATTGAAACACAGGATGACAAGCGTAAAGCTGAAATACTAAACTCCTTTTTCCAAAGCTGTTTCACAGAGGAAGACCGCATTGCAGTTCCTTCTCTAAATCCTCGCACGAACGAAATAAGTGTCCAAGGAATAGAAAAGCAACTGGAATCACTCAACAGAGGAAAGTCCACTGGACCTGACGGGATACCAATTCGTTTCTACACAGAGTACGCGAAAGAACTTGCCCCCCTTCTAACAGCCGTGTACCGCAAGTCTCTAGAGGATCGGAAGGTTCCAAATAATTGGAAAAGAGCACAGGTAGTCCCAGTCTTCAAGAAGGGTCGTCGAGCAGATGCGCAAAACTATAGACCTATATCTCTGACGTCGATCTGTTAGAGAATTTTAGAACACGTTTTTTGCTCGAGTATCATGTCGTTTTTGGAAACCCAGAATCTACTCTGTAGGAATCAACATGGATTCCGGAAACAGCGATCGTGTGAGACCCAACTCGCTTTATTTGTTCATGAGACGCAGAAAATATTAGATACAGGCTCCCAGGTAGATGCTATTTTCCTCGACTTCCGCAAGGCGTTCGATACAGTTCCGCACTTTCGCCTGATAAACGAAGTAAGAGCCTACGGAATATCAGACCAGCTGTGTGGCTGGATTGAAGAGTTTTTAGCAAACAGAACACAGCATGTTGTTATCAATGGAGAGACGTCTACAGACGTTAAACTAACCTCTGGCGTGCCACAGGGGACCATTGCTTTTCACAATATATATAAATGACCTAGTAGATAGTGTCGCAAGTTCCATGCGGCATTTCGCGAATGATGCTGTAGTATACAGAGAAGTTGCAGCATTAGAAAATTGTAGTGAAATGCAGGAAGATCTGCAGCGGAAAGGCACTTGGTGCAAGGAGTGGCAACTGACCCTTAACATAGACAAATGTAATGTATTGCGAATACATAGAAAGAAGGAACCTTTATTGTATGATTATATGATAGCGGAAAAACACTGGTAGCGGTTACTTCTGTAAAATATCTGGGAGTATGCGTGGGGAACGATTTGAAGTGGAATGATCACATAAAATTTCTCGGATGAATCCAGGTTCTGTTTATAGTATCATGGTGGTCGTCATCGCCATACTGGCGTATCACCTGGCGTGATGGTATGGGGTACCATTGATTACACGTCTCGGTCACCTCTTGTTCGCATTGACGGCACTTTGAACAGAGGACGCTACATTTCAGATGTGTTACGTCCCGTGGCTCTACCCTTAATACGATACCTGCGAAACCCTACATGTCAGCAGGATAATGCACGACCGCATGTTGCAGGTCCTGTGCGGGCCTTTGTGGATACAGAAAATGTTCGACTGCTGCCCTGACCAGCACATTTTCCAGATCTCTCACCAATTGAAAACGTTTTGTCAATGGTGGTCGAGCAACTGGCTCGTCACAATACGCCAGTCACTACTCTTGATGATCTGTGGTATCGTGTTGAAGCTGCTTGGGCAGCTGTACCTGTACACACCATCAAAGCTCTGTTTGACTCAATGCCCAGGCGTATCAAGGCCGTTATTACGGCCAGAGGTGGTTGTTCTGGGCACTGATTTCTCGGGATCTATGCACCCAAATTGCGTGAAAATGTAATCACATGTCAGTTGTAGTATAACATATTTGTCCAATGAATACCCGTTTATCATCTGCATTTCTTTTTGGTGCAGCAATTTTAATGTCCAGTAGTGTAGTCCATCAACAAAGGAGGTGGCTTACAAAACACTCGTTCGACCTATACTTGCGTATTACTCATCAGTGTGGGATCCGTACCAGGCCGAGTTGACAGAAGAGATAGAGAAGATCCAAAGAAGAGCGGCGCGTTTCGTCACAGGGTATTGGTAGGCGTGATAGCGTTACGGAAATGTTTAGCAAACTCAAAGTGGCAGGCTCTGCAAGAGAGGCGCTCTCCATCGCGGTGTAGCTTGCTGTCCAGGTTTCGAAAGGGTGCGTTTCTGGATGAGGTATCGATTATATTGATTCCGCCAAGTTATACCTCCCGAGGAGATCACGAATGTAAAATTAGAGAGATTCGGGCGCTCACGGAGGCTTTCCGCCAGTCGTTCTTCCCGCGAACCATACGCGGCTGGAACAGAAAAGGGAGGTAATGACAGTGGCACGTAAAGTGCCCTCCGCCACACACCGTTGGGTGGCTTGCGGAGTATACATAAATGTAGATGTAGGTTTTGACATCTCCTACGTACTTCACAGTTTACCCTACACATGATAGCAGGTAATATTCTCCAAGCGTTCATAAGACACATACCCTTCCGTCGGACTGCCAGATAATACAGGGTGTCTCAACACTCCAAATCCCCCGTTTGTTGTCATCCACGGTCCAGTCGCGTCGCTCATTACAGCACCTCTAGAGTCGCCTAGTTCTGATCACAGAAATGTTTGGCTTATGAGGAGCTGCTCCACCACTGGACGCCATTATTTTTAACTTCATACGGTATGCACAGCCATTGTGCTACTTGAGTTCCTTGCAGCACTCACTAGCTAACGAGTTTTTCCTTCCGCCGATTTCATGGTACTTGCCCACTCCGCAACGGTCGACTGTGTCTGTCCGCCGTTACATGAGGTTTGCCTGGTCCTCATTTTATGTGATTGTTCCTTCACAGTTCCAGTACAGAATTGCGTCGCAAACACTCGACTCGGGCAGCTTTAACAGGGCTGAAATGCCACTGATGGACATGTTATTCACGTGACGCCCAATGACTAGTCCACTTACCAAGCGACAACATTCGAAGTTACTGAGCTGTCCTTTTCTGCTGTCACTGCGTCTCCACTGACAACACAGTACTCCCCTCTTCCTTTTACACTATCATGTACCATTTCGTGACATCTAGTGGTACATTCCGCGTTACACAGAGGTGGTTTGATAATTTGACCAAACAGTACTGGGTGTAACAAAAACTATTATCTGATTTTTTAAAAATCATAGCTATTACGTTATTTGATATATGTGCGTGAACACGTACTGTAAACCATATAAGAATTGCAGCATGTGCTGTATCTGTGCTAAGGTATCGTCCAACAATTTTCCAGCCAAGTAAAGGATTTGCTAGTTTAGAAAACATATTACTCTACTTCCAGTCCATTGCGTATGATGGCTGCCCAGTCAATAACTCCCCGATCGATCTCACTACAATATTTAATTCCCCATGAAGCAACTTCCGGTCGCTTCGCATATAATCTGCGTGCTACATTTGAAATAAATGATTCCCCAGTGCTTACAGAGAGGACAGGAGCTTGATCTACTTACTTATTCACTTTATCGGTCCCTCTGATGCAAAGCACATCACGCGACCTGTTCATGTAATATGCTATTATGGCATTCAAATGAATTACTTTCATGTGGGTGGGCTTGCTAGTTCAGAAACTGAAACGTACATTATCTTATTTAATGCTGATCCAGTAGTGGCAACGGCCTCTCTCACCTCGTTAGGATGTGCCGAAGGTATGACAACAGAGCAGACTTCTTTCAGCATATACGTTTGGTTACCTACGCTTCCAAGGGGTTGGCACCTCCGAAGTTCATATTCTACCTCACTCCAGGTGACATTTGTTTATCCATACTGAAAAAAAAAACAATTTCCAACCAGTACACGTATTGCAAAATTATCTAAGTACACTTTGACTACTAATTAATATTACATTCAGCCTGAGGTAACCGCACTCTACCGCCATTGTCTGCTGAAGCGACTGGTGAATGGAAGCACTAGGTCTATTGAGCGGGCTGTAATTCACAATTTGTATTAGAAAAAAATCAGTAATTATCTGTCACCATAGCCAAATTAAAAACACGATTAATTCAGGCTTCAGTGTAAATTTAAAAAGAATTACAAAAAAAATTAAAATCAACATCGAAATCATTTCGTTCGGATACTTCTCCAGATTCAAAATGAGACATTTTAACATGCTTTCAAACACCTTATAGGTGGCCTTCAAGAATTCTAGCCTGATAAGAAAACCTTCAAAACCCGCGAAAGGCAAAGGTCCCGAGTTCGAGTCTCGGTCGGGCACACGGTTTTAATCTGCCAGGAAGTTTCATATCAGCGCACACTCCGCTGCAGAGTGAAAATCTAATTCTGGAAACATCCCCCAGGCTGTGGCTAAGCCATGTCTCCACAGTACCCTTTCTTTCAGGAGTGCTAGTTCTGCAAGCTTCGCAGAAGAGCTTCTGTGAAGTTTGGAAGGTAGGAGACGGATACTGGCAGAAGTAGAGCTGTGAGTACCGGACGTGAGTCGTGCTTCGGTAGCTCAGTTGGTAGAGCACTTGCCCGCGAAAGGCAAAGGTCCCGAGTTCGAGTCTCGGTCGGGCACACAGTTTTAATCTGCCAGGAAGTTTCATATCAGCGCACACTCCGCTGCAGAGTGAAAATCTAATTCTGGAAACATCCCCCAGGCTGTGGCTAAGCCATGTCTCCACAGTACCCTTTCTTTCAGGAGTGCTAGTTCTGCAAGCTTCGCAGAAGAGCTTCTGTGAAGTTTGGAAGGTAGGAGACGGATACTGGCAGAAGTAGAGCTGTGAGTACCGGACGTGAGTCGTGCTTCGGTAGCTCAGTTGGTAGAGCACTTGCCCGCGAAAGGCAAAGGTCCCGAGTTCGAGTCTCGGTCGGGCACACAGTTTTAATCTGCCAGGAAGTTTCATATCAGCGCACACTCCGCTGCAGAGTGAAAATCTAATTCTGGAAACATCCCCCAGGCTGTGGCTAAGCCATGTCTCCACAGTATCCTTTCTTTCAGGAGTGCTAGTTCTGCAAGGTTCGCTGAAGAGCTTCTGTGAAGTTTGGAAGGTAGGAGACGGATACTGGCAGAAGTAAAACTGTGAGTACCGGACGTGAGTCGTACTTCGGTAGCTCAGTTGGTAGAGCACTTGCCCGCGAAAGGCAAAGGTTCCGAGTTCGAGTCTCGGTCGGGCACACAGTTTTAATCTGCCAGGAAGTTTCATATCAGCGCACACTCCGCTGCAGAGTGAAAATCTAATTCTGGAAACATCCCCCAGGCTGTGGCTAAGCCATGTCTCCACAGTATCCTTTCTTTCAGGAGTGCTAGTTCTGCAAGGTTCGCTGAAGAGCTTCTGTGAAGTTTGGAAGGTAGGAGACGGATACTGGCAGAAGTAAAACTGTGAGTACCGGACGTGAGTCGTACTTCGGTAGCTCAGTTGGTAGAGCACTTGCCCGCGAAAGGCAAAGGTTCCGAGTTCGAGTCTCGGTCGGGCACACAGTTTTAATCTGCCAGGAAGTTTCATATCAGCGCACACTCCGCTGCAGAGTGAAAATCTCGTAACCTTCAAAAGCTTCTCGCAGGTAGTTGCTACATGTTGCACAATCAGTGGTGACAGAGCTGTGGCGTCAGTCACAACACTTTCAGCTACTCTTCCAGCATGATCGGCAGTCAAAGTCTATCCCGTCATCCAGCAGTAAGTGCAGTTTTGGAATACTGTTAGTAAACATCTCCGGAAAATTGATGTCGCATAAAAGGGCATGGCCAGTGAAGTAATTTTGCAGCGATTAAAATAATTTCATCCAAAGATGGGAAGTGAATAGCCCAATTTACATATTCTAAACTATTTTTACGAATACATGGGCAAAGCCTGTAATCAACCGTAAATTTACTGTTAGTCAAAATGCAGTAATAACGCGTCTGCTGCAGTATATGACCCAGTGAATAAACAATGACGAAAAAAAGGCGAACACCAAAACACCGGAATGTTGAAAGCAAGTTTGCAAATTTGCATGCATTGTGTTGTACATGTGCCGGATGTCAATTTGTGGCATACAATTCCATGCCTGTTGAACGTGGTAGTCAATACACGGACAGTTAATGCTGTCTGTGGGTGACGCTGGAGCTATTGTCCGATGATGTCCCATATGTGCTCCATTGGAGACGGGTCCTCTGATCGAGCAGGTCAGGCCAACATTTCGAGACTCTATAGTGTGTGTTGGGTTGCAACAGCGGTATGTGGGCGAGCGTTACCCTGTTGGAAAACACCCAGTGGAATGCTGTTCATGAATGACACCACAACAGGTCGAATCACCAGACCAACGTACAGATTTGCAGTCAGGGTGCTTGGGTCAACCAAGAGAGTGCTCATGTGGTCACACGAAGATGCGCTCCAGTTGTAGGTACAGTGTGTCCAGCATGCATCCAGGTTGGTGGCAGGGCCATCGACTGGACTCCTACTGAACAATACACGGTCATCACTGGCACAGAGGCAGATTCATTTTTTGTCAGGCAACGCAACAGACCTCTAGCCTGCCCTCCAATGAGTTCTTCCGTGACACCACTGAAGTCGCAAATGGTCATTGTTTGTGGTCCATGGAATGCACACTAAGGGTGTCAGGCTCGGGGCCGTGCAAGTAACCGGTTTTTAACAGTCGTTGTGCTACTGTGGTGCAAACTGCTCCTCGAATTGCTGCTGCAGATGCCGAACGGTGCGCAGATCCATATACCTCCTCGGTAGTTCCACGGAGCTTCCGGTGTCCAATCTTCATGCGACCATACATTGTCGTCACCACCGCTGCCAGCAATGATGCACGATGTTCTGCTGAATCTTTCTTCAGTATGGCAGAAGAAACATACAGCTACTTGATCATAGCGTCTTGTCGCCTCAAAGCCATTCTTTACTAACATCAAATCACCACGTCCAGTCTCGAAGGTAACTAAGACTCACTACCTGAAACTTCCTGGCAGATTAAAACTTTGCCTTTCGCGGGCAAGTGCTCTACCGTCTGAGCTACCCAAGCACGACTCACGCCCCGTCCCCACAGCTCCAATTCCGCTAGGAAGTTTCATATCAGCGTACACTCCACTGTAGAGTGAAAATTTCATTCTAGAAACATCCCCCAGGCTGTGGCTAAGCCATGTCTCCGCAGTATCCTTTCTTCCAGGAGTGCTAGTTCTGTAAGGTTCGCAGGAGAGCTTCTGTGAAGTTTGGAAGGTAGGAGACGAGGTACTGGCGGAATTGAAGCTGTGGGGACGGGGCGTGAGTCGTGCTTGGGTAGCTCAGACGGTAGAGCACTTGCCCGCAAAGACAAAGCTCCCGAGTTCGAGTCTCGGTCCGGCACATAGTTTTCATCTGCCAGGAAGTTTCATATCAACTCACACTCCGCTGTAGAGTGAAAATTTCATTCTAGAAACATCCTCCAAGCTGTGGCTAAGCCATGTCTCCGCAATATCCTTTCTTCCAGGAGCGCTAGTTCTGCAAGGTTCGCAGGAGAGCTTTTGTGACGTTTGGAAGGTAGGAGACGAGGTACTGGCGGACGTAAAGCTGTGAGGGCGGGGCGTGAGTCGTGCTTGGGTAGCTCAGTCGGCAGAGCACTTGCCCGCGAAAGGCAGAGGTCGCTAGTTCGAGTCTCGGTCCGGCACACAGTTTTAATCTGCCATGAATTTCACATCAGCGCACACTCCGCTGTAGAGTGAAAATTTTATTCTAAAACTCACTACCTGTATTTAAAGCAAACATGATTTGCATCCTCATAGTGGCGCTATTTACTCCACTCTTATGCAACTGGCGCAAAATCTGAATAGACATTATCTTCCAAATGCAGAAACACGGTAATCAACTTTCGTTTATGTCACACAACTCCTTCTTTGTGTTCCTATTCTTTTTGCGTCAGTGCACTTGAAGCACCAAAGTCAAAAAATCGTTTGAAGACAAGTTTACACCTCCCATTAGCTGCATGGAAAGAAAATTTTGAAGTCAAGTTTCCACCTCCCATCAGCTTCATTGTGTTAGAACCTAAGAAGATGCTGTGATGTTGGATGAAGCGAATAAGTCACAAACATAGCTATGAAAATAAGTTATGTGCAAAAAAGTGTCTAAAGTGTGACCACTTCGAAAGAGCATTGTGGACACGTCTACTATGATTTGCATTCGCTCCCACCGCACCCACCC
This sequence comes from Schistocerca gregaria, assembly GCF_023897955.1. NCBI lineage: Eukaryota > Metazoa > Arthropoda > Insecta > Orthoptera > Acrididae > Schistocerca > Schistocerca gregaria. Next base: position 1,026,853,150 of record NC_064920.1, read on the forward strand.
ACTCATAGTTACTGCATTGCGGTGGGATCTGATACCAAAAGACCCGTAGAATATAGCAGAAGATCACGAATCTCTCGATATACAACGTTTTCTTATTGAGCATACGAGATGGAGCTTAGTGGTGGTAGTTGGGTTGAACTTCAGTTGTTTTCTTATTCTTGACAGTGTGGTTACGGTGACAGAGCAAAATAAAGTATTAATGCACGCATGACGTGCATGCTCCGGCGAGCATCGCAATGCCGAGTTCTCGACCGCCGGAAGCCACAGGTTCCACCCGTCGGTGCATCCAGCCTCCGCAAGTCCGGCGGCTGACGTGTTATCGCGAAATCAGTTTAGGGCGTCTGAGCGTCACTTTGAGGTGTCTCTCGGCCGGAGAAGATCGGCGCTGAATAAGTAACCTATCTGCTGCCCTTGTGGCCGCAATAATTCACGCGCCCAAGGCGAGTTGCGCGTCCCTCTAGCTACGCCATTATTCAGCGCGTCCCGAAGGCAGTCAACCGCGAACCCTGTCAGCTCATACCTCAGTGTGGCACCGACATGCAGCCCATGTCACCTGTCAAGCTTAATGACCAAGATATCCATACCGTCTCGACATATTTACACTTTGATTACGACTACCCGAACCAGTGGAGTAAATTACAAATTCATCGAGAGTTGTTCACTCTCATTCTTGTGTTCTAGTTATCAAATGTACGGGATGTTAGGGGCTATAATTGCAGATATTCTTATTGATGACTCAGAACAGTGTACTAGAAAACATAAAATCAATATTTACTCCACTTGTAGACTAATAATTATAGCCACTTGGATTAGCGTGTTTTTAGATTGGTTAGTACCTCCTAATACATGTGGCAGGAACAAGCCATTAATCTTCATATTCCCCTGGGCAGCAGGCCAGGTGTTGAGGTGTGGATACATGAATGCAATACATTTATTCTATACCGACAGGTGCGGTCTACTTAGTGTAGTCCACTTAGTGATGCGGTTATGATCATGCAGAAAACATCAGGAAATAATTATATATGAAAATTTCTCTTGGCGAAAATCAGCGATCTGTCTGAAATAATTCGAAATGGAATTAAAACCCCAAATGCAATTGACGTTCGTGTAGCTACAATAGCCGGCCGGTGTGGCCGAGTGCTACAGTCTGGAGCCGCGCGACCCCTACGATCGCAGGTTCGAATCCTGCCTCGGGCATGGATCTGTGTGTTATCCTTAGGTTAGTTAGGTTTAAGTAGTTCTAAGTTCTAGGGGACTGAAGACCAAAGTAGTTAAGTCCCATAGTGCTCAGAACCAACCAGTTACAATACTTGCTCCATTCACCACCACCACCAACCATCATGGTATAAATGGACTGAAGATGGCCACATTCAGACCGAAAGTACTTACTATTACAAATACATATTTCATTGCGGTCAAGACTGTTTTTACTCCATTTGGAAGTAAATTGTGTGATGTGTTTGCGTTAAGACTGTAGGACGCAAAGAAAAAGTGACTAACACAGTTTAATGCGTACGTATTAAGTTATCCCAGATGACATTATCTGCAACCACACCTCTAACACCATTTACGTAAAACCTCTAATGCTTTATGAATGTGAAACGCTAAAACTAGCTAGTATACTCCGTTAGAGGTGGATCACAATCCAGGTGTCTAACAGCTTAAGTATTTATACTAGACCAAGACTAAAACACAGAACTTTGAGGACCTTGGTGTCATAAGTCATGCGGGAATACCTCAGTCGGTAGAGGGTTCTTTCGAATCACGATCCGGCACATTTCTTTAATCTGTCAAAATATTTTATAACAGCGCACCCGCCGCTCCAGAGTGAAACATTTGTCGAAGCTCTGACACGGAAACCTCCCCCCATTTCCGCGTTTAAATCATCGGTTAACTTAAAGGTACATCTCGCAAGAAAATATGCCCTCATATTAGACATATTACGAGCTGTCTCAGTAAACTAACTTCCAGCCTTATGTTTACGAGTGTACAGTCGGCTCTGAGATAAATAGAAATGGAACTGCTGATGTAAGAGTGTACAGCCAACTGTTGACTTACGTATTGCATCATTGGTAAGGGGAAATTATCCACGTAGAATAAAATACACCATTTTTAAACCTTTTTATAACAAAGGTGAAAGAAAGACTTAAATAATTATCGTGTAGATTTTCTCAGTTACATCTTTTCCAACGTACTAGAAAAAGTACAGAATTCATAAATAGTTTCACATTTAAGTAGAAAATAATTAGGTGACATATCATACTTCGCACTCCAGAAGGGTTGCCTAGTATTTGAAGGCTTACTAGTGTTCTATTAATCATTTGGATTTCCTGCTCTTGTATTTGCCTTGTCTGCAGTTAAAATTATTGGATATGAGGTCCACCTGTTAAACAAAACTCTGTTTTTTTTTCATATGACGCAAGCATATGTCAGCACATCTGAGCCATCTTCAATTGATTTTCTTTATACAAATTTGAACTGTACGTTATATAGTTAGGACAATTTTAAAGTTGTCATGTATTGGAAGCTTGTGATGTTTTACTTTGGCAGAGTTTACACTGTTCTGACGAAATGAAAAATGTTTGTTTCAAACAAAATTTTGACATTTGTGATTAGTATTTGTGCGTGGTTACCAATAACTCATCGGAATGCAAAACAAAATGGAGATGCCGAAGCAAAACCCGACAAATTATCGGCATATAATAATGTGCAAATAGTCCTGCATAATTGTATAATGTAAAATTAAGACTGAATACAGAAAACCCACTGAGGCACAGTGGTGCAGAAACACATTTGGGTCATATGAAAGAACAGTGTTCTGCATAACAGGTGAACCTCATAACCGATACTAGTTTTACAATGAATCCCATTGGAGAGAGAGTAACGTTATTGTTAATGGTGTTTTTCGAAAAGTTATTAAACTGCTCGCTGAAAATGAAACCATCATTAATTTTGAAAAAAACGCTAGTGTCATTTTGGAAATAGAATCGTAACAACAACTGATGTAGCATATGAGGAGTAGTTAGTAAACAAAGTAGAATGCTCCAAATTTATAGGTATACGAACGAATGAAAACTTCAACTAAAAGAAGCATATTATCGAGTTTCTGTAACAATCAAGTGCAACTACTTTTCCTCTTCGTATAACTTTTATTCATAGAAACAAATGAATCACTCTCCTAACATGCTTCGCATAATAACGCGCTATAATGATTTGTGGAATAATATTCTGGAATGAAATTCGTCATCAATAATCCTTAAAAACTTTGGAAGAATAGTTACGTCGGTACCTACAACACTAGATACCCTCATTACCATTACTGAAGCGGAAACTTTCTGGAAAATTAAAACTGTGTGCCGGACCGAAACTCAAACTCGGGACCTTCGCCTTTCGCCGGCAACTGCTCTACCATCTGAGCTACCCAAGCAGCTTGGGTAACTCAGATGGTGGAGCACTTTCCCGCGAAAGGCGAAGGTCCCGAGTTAGAGTCTCGGTCCGCTACACAGTTTTAATCTGCCATGAAGCTTCATATCAGCGCACACTCCGCTGCAGGGTGAAAATTTGGTTCTGGATTACTAAAGCTTTCAGTGGCCCAGAAAGAAATTCGGTTTGCAGGGGAAAAAATTTTTGATGATTTGACCTATAGTACAAAAGTTTGACAGGTAACAAATTTCTTCTGGACTATTCCTATAGTTTCATGAAAGAATTTTTATTCAACAGTGATAACCTCTAGAAACAATTTTAAATGTAGTTGTATGCATAGGACTGTAAAAATAATGTGTTCATTAATGTTAAAACTAATCATGTATACATATCATGTAAACTGAAAAATCGTTCAAATGATAGAATCAACTAATTGTGAGAGGCTTTGCGACCGAGGCGTATAAGTAGCAGTTTATTGTTAAGAACGGTGCAAAGGGTAATGTAAAAATTACTGTGGCCTTCAGTTCTAAGACTCATTCGATGCAACACTCCATACTTGTGTGTCCCGTGCAAGCCTGTTCATCTTTGCATAACTACTGTAAACAACATCCATCTGAATGTGCACATTGTAATGAAACCCCGGTCTCTACAGTTTTCTTCCGTCAGACTCACTTCTATCACCAAATCGACTATTTCTTGATGCCTCAGGATGTAATCTATCAACCTATCTCCTCCTTTACTCAAGCTAAATATTTCTTATCTCATTAATTCCATTCAGTACCTCTTTAGTTTTCCGAAGTATCAAAATTATCTGCAGCGTTCATTTGCAACACCACATTGCAAAAGCTTCTCACCCCCTTCTTGCCCCAAGTATTTGTCGTCCATTTTTCACTTTCGCACAGTGTTACACTCCTCACAAACATCTCCAGAAAAAACATCTTAATATTAAAACTAATATTCAGTGTTTCGAAATTTTTCTTTTTGTTACTATTGCCATTGTACTTCGATCATCGTCTGTTTTTTGTTGCCCAAACAGCAAAACTCATCTACTCATTTCCTAATCTAATTTATACAGCATCGCAATATTTAAATAAAATAGATTCCTTTCTACTTATTTAACTTTGGTTAGCATTCTTTTTATAACCTCTCTTCCATCTAGCACAGCGCCTTTACACTGAGGTGACAAAAGTCATAGGATACCTCCCAAAATAATATCGGACCTCCATTTGCTCGTGCATCAACACGACGTGGCATGGACGCAACAAGTCGTTGAAGTCCCCTGCAGCCATGATGTCTCTATAACGGTCCATGATTGTATTCATACGTGCTGCCAGTACAGGATTTTGCCGCGCGCGGTAGCCGCGCGGCCTCAGGCGCCTTGCCTCAGTTCACGCGGCTCCCCCACGTCGGAGGTTCGAGTCCTCCCTTGGGCATGGGTGTATGTGTTGTCCTTAGCGTAAATTAGTTTAAGTTAGATTAAGTAGGATGTAAGCCTAGGGATCGATGACCTCAGCAGTTTGATCCTACAGGAATTTACCACAAATTTCCAAATTTCCAATACAGGATTTTGTGCACGATCTCTCGATTATGTCCCATAAATGGGGCGCATGTCGTGTGATGTGGGTAGCCAAACCATTTGCTTGAACTATTCAGAATGTTCTTCAATCCAATGGTATACAATTGTGGCCCGGAGATATGGCGCATAGACGTTCACAAAAATTCCATCGTTAACATGACGTCCGTGAATGGCTGCAAATGGTCTCCAATTAGCCGAAAGTCCAGAGGAACAGAGGACCTAGTCCACTCCATATAAACACAACCCACACAATTATGCCTTGTTGACTCCTTGGGTCCAAGGTTCAAATGGCTCTGAGCACTATGGGACTTAATATCTGAGGTCATCAGTCCCCTAGAGGTCAGAAGTACGTAAACCTAACTAACCTAATGACATCACACACATCCATGCCCGAGGCGGGATTCGAACCTGCGACCGTAGCAGTCGCGCAGTTCCGGACGGAAACGCCTAGAACCGCTAGGCCACTGCGGCCGGCTTGGGTCGAAGGCTCCGTGTGGTCTGTGGCACACTCGAACCCTACCATCAGCTCTTACCAACTGGCATCGGGAGTCATCTGACCAGGCCACCGTTCACCAGCCGTCTCACGTTCATCGATGTGGCCACGACCCATAGAGAGGCCCTAAGGCGATGTTGAATTGTTAGCAAAGGCACTAGCATCGGTCGCCTGCTGCCACAGCCCATTAACGCCAGATTTCGTCGCACTGTCCTAATGTATACGAACCTCGTATATCCCACATAGATCTGTGCGGTTATTTCACGCCGTGTTGCTTGGCTGTTACTACTGCCAACTCTACACCAACGCCGCTGTTATCGGTCGTTAGCGGAAGACCATCGGTCACTGCGTTTTCCGTGGGAGAGGTAATACCTTGAATGTGGTATTTTCGGCACACTCTTGACACTGTGTATCTCGGAATATTGAATTCCCTAACGATTTCAGAAATGGAATGTCTAGCTCCAGTTACCATTCCGCATACAAAGTCTGTTAATTCCGATCGTGCGGCCATAATCACTTCCGAAACATTTCCATCTGAATCACCCGAGTACAAATGACAACTCCGCCAATGCACTGCCCTTTCATACATTGCGTGTGCGATACTACCGCCACGAGCACATCGCTATCCCCTGACTTTGTCACCTCAGTGAACGCATTTCATCCACATTGTAGCCTCCCTCTTTTACTTAGTACTGGCTCGCTATCTGAAGACATGATGCTTCTTTTCTCCAGAGCAGAATGTCTGTTACGAAGACAAACTGTAAACACACTGAAAACCAAAGCGCTAATTGAATGAGAGGCCGTAAGTTAGTAATGTCATGAACCTCTTCAGAACTTAAAAAAAAGTATGGACGTGCAGCTTGGTTGAGTGAAATGATCAAGTTACTGGTATGAGATCTTATTCGATATACTGTTGCTAGGAGATTTTGTGTTCGGCTCGTAATGTTCATTTGTTTCAAACAGCGCACCATTCACTTCAGAAAGACAGATTCATTATACTTTGATCCATTGTGCATGTTCATCTACAAATAAATGAGTTTGGTGTGAACAAGAAGAGTGGAGGAGGTGGTAGCATTTTGAGAGCTGTGTTTCCGGATGCGATTTAAGAGGACGCGATTTATGAGAATGGACCAACTACAGTTAAATGATGAACAGGGAGAGAAAAGTGACTTGTTCGAGCTTTTGTCAGTGGATGTATGGATCGAGTTACTGCAGGGGGTCCCTGAGGCTTAGGCCAAAGTCATTTATGTTTCGGGCACTCCTTATGTTAAGGTATGTGGGTAACATTAAGTTTGCTACGGGGAGTGATAACTCTTTTGTGTCTGTGAACATCTAGATGTGTGGATCGCTCTCTTGCTAATAACATTGATCTAGACATTTTTCTCACTCGATTCCTGTAGTTGTTGAATGGAAATGTGTGCGATTGATATGTGGTGGGGGTTTTCAAGTACTGTGGCTCCAACCATATTGCTCTTCCAACTATGATGCTCAGAAGGGCGTGCATGATGGATGCATCCTGATGAGTTTTTGTTCTCACTGTATATCCTCATAATGGAACATTTGGCGTGAAATGCTCGTCACTTGCTGCAAAAGTTTACCTAAAAGGTGATATGTCTAACTGTGAATGGCATCTCAAATTTTTCGAAACTTAGATACACAGCTACCCAACGAGTTCAGTATTTCGTCAGTAATCTGGCAGATGTTTGCATATCACTTTTATTTTCTTATACCGTACCTAAAGTAAACAGTACACTTCCACTTATTCGATCCTAGGATGTGACGTGATTATCAGTAGGCGTTACATGCCAGAAAAAGAAATCAATTACTTCTCCTGCAATCTTTGATATTTGGACTTCACTATGTGTCATATAACAGCTTTTCAACAATCCGAATGATTAAGAAGACGTACTTGCATTTACTCGTATGTGACACCAGGCTATCGTCAGCGTAACTACTCGTCTTGCTACATTACACTTACTTTAAAGGAAAAAGCTGAGCAGAATGAGCAGAGCACCGGCATCTCGGGATCCTACAAGGAGAGATAAGTTCTAAGAAAACTTTATCTTTGGCACTTGACAAAGTGACAGAAAGAGAAAAGATGTATTTAATATCATATCTACTTCTTGACCTATTTTAATTTTCTTATCGATACTCACAGCTTAAAAGTTAATAACAATAAGACAGCATTACAATGGCAATAACACTTCCACCAACTCTCTTTTTTCAGTAAGAAAAAGTCAACTTGAAAATTAATTCGGATCCCGTCATAATGAATCCCACTTTACTTCCTTTTTTAATCAGTTTTCTCGTAGCGTTTCAGAAGAGATGGAAATACTTAAAAGAAAGAATACCCAGAAAATCGACCTACAGCTTGAATGCTAATTGATGGTTGCTAACTTGCAGACACCTCCATTCTTTACAGGTTCTAATTATGGTCTGTGAGCGAACATACAAGAGATAATAAACACAGCTTTATGAAACATGATGCTAAAGTTGTCCACAGCTCCTGTACACCGCTTTTCACACAATTTTTAGGAACAAGCGCATGCTGAAAGACTTCTCACGAATGGGCAACACGTCATTACATTCTGCGGTTACCGTGAACGAAGCCACAGATAATTCCAGTAAAGAGAGAGTGTGAGGTTTGCGGGAAGTCTAAATAGAACGACGTGCCGCAATACATGAAGTATTCAGCATTAGGGACGTGAAAGATATAATTTGTTCTTGCGGAGAAACGGGTGAAAGGCAGTAAGATAGGACATCCACTGCGATGTACCGTTTGACAGGAAGCAAGATCTTCTGCTGCACTTAGTGGATAGTCACTTCACAACACATGTAATAATAATAATTTTACTTTTAGCTTTCCATACGTTACAAGTGCATTTACGAAAAAAATATGTGTACAATCAATAATTCTACATTCGACATTCCATAAGTAACAATATCGTTTAGGAAGATATTACGTTTCGAACAGATAATTTTACATTTAGCGTTCTATAGACAGTATAACAACAACATTTAGGACGAAATATCATTTCGACCTACCACACATAGTGTGTGTAAAAAAAAGGTGTACAAGTGTATAGAATTATTAGAGGAGATAAAAAGGAATACTTTTCTTATTTGACGCAAATCTCACAGTTGCGTAATTCCCCACTAGAGGTCCTTAAACGATTTGACTCTGGGCGTACCTTAGGCCAACGTTCACAGCTGATTGGACTGCTTCGTATGCAACACAGTGACGCTAAAAACTGATTTACAACTCTGTTACATCTTACAGCTAGAAAGTGTAAGTTTTCTTCAGTGCTAACAGCGCCCAAGTTCTGGATAAGCAATTACTTTAAAATTGTTTACGGTATGCCGTGTTTGTACGAAAGTTTCTTCTGCAATTTATAAGTTTATGATTGCTGTATACACTAAAACCGAGTTTGCTGACATGCAGTTCATTTATGGTGAAGCACAATGAAATAGTCTGGCAGCAAGGTGCTTGCATGCAGAGCGATTTCCACTGACAAGGTTAACATATCATACCATATTTAAAAGAACTGATGGCCGTATTCGTGAAACAGGTTGCCTTAGACAAGACCGACAGGAAACAGGTAGACTTCGCACTGTAAGAAATGTTCAGTTTGTGGAAACTGACTCACAGTGTCTTAGGATAAGCCCAGCGCCACACAGCCAGTGACTTAAACATTTCCAATGCGAATGTGTGGAACATCCTGCAAGAGACTATGCAGTACATTTATTGTATATTAATTATTTGTTTACTGTCGAATACAGTAGAACATAGGTCACGTAAAAATGTCAGAGGTACAGACAAATTCTTTTCTTTGAAGAAAAAGAAGGTGAGAGTGGATGTTGAATGTAAAAATACGAAAGAATATTGACCTCGTAAATTACGACTGAAATATAGGTGAATCGCTAATAATCATCTCTGAATCGGACTTCGATGAACTGACTGAAAGTTCTTTAAACCACACAAAATGAGAATCTAATTTCTGAAAAGGAAGCATCTGCAGGGTTGAATAAAATAATAACTCTGAACTCATACTTGATTTCGTAAGCCACTCATCCTTCGGTGAACAGCGGATTACAAGCAAATATGCATTCTGAAACATACCTTGAATAAAATGCCCTCTTCAACATAAAGTTTAGACCCATGAAATAGTATCGTAACGCCATCTGACTACAATTTTGTAAAGGAATAGAACAACAGAAAAGACGGTATAAATTACTTTACGCAATATAATAATAGCGGGCATAAATGAACGCCTGAATGGATTATTTGATTGTACTGATTTCTGATAAGCTAGTACCAGGGCTGGATAAAAAGTAGTGCCGTCACTGTTATAATTCATACCAGACGTTCACCGTATTACATGCCCTTAATGTAATCACCCCCCATCTCGATCAGCTTCAATCACGCAGATGGAAGGTGTCATACATCGACAGCGCCTGTATCTCTGTCGATGTCTCGGAACGACCGCCCTGTGGCTATGATGTCGTCTTCTCTTGTGTTGTATCACGTGCCACGAAGAAGATCTTTCGTTTTGGTGAACAGGTCGCAAGCGCACGGACTCATATTCCAGTATCTCCCACAACCACGTGAACAGGAGCTCCTTAAATGGGCTCACCATGTCGCATCGTGCATCATCATGAAGGATGATAGCAAGCAGTCCCAGAAAGTGCTGTCACTTTCGTCTCAGAGCCGGACGAAGATGATGTCGCAAGAAATTGCAGTAGTAGGATGCAGTGAACCTCTGCTCCTGCGGTAACAACATGATGCAGGTTTGACATAAGGACATCGTAAGCCACAATAACCTCACTTTTGTACAGACTGCTCCACAACGCACGTTGTGTGGATGTGGAGAACCAGGGCATTTCTATTCATCGGACTGCCGCTTTAATCGTGGCTCGTACGACAGAGCCCAGGTTCGATCCACAGTTACTAACCGCCCTGCGGCACCATTTGAGCCGGCCGATGTAGCCGAGCGGTTCCAGGCTCTTCAGTCTGGAACCGCGCGACCACTACGGTCGCAGCATCGAAACCTACCTCGGACATGGATGTGCGTAATGTCCTTAGGTTACTTAGGTTTAAGTAGTTCTAAGTTCTAGGGGACTGATGGCCTCAGATGTTAAGCCCCATAGTGCTCAGAGCCATTTTGAGCAGCATTTGAGGAATTCCTCTACAAATGCAGATCTGTACTACTGTTGCACCTTGGTCTTTGCATGGTATACCCATTGCGAGACAAGACATCGTAAGTGCCACACGGCGGCCGTTGCGAGATATCGACAGAGACTGACGCGCTAACGGTGTACAGCGCCTTCCATCTTTGTGGGGGAACGTGATCAGTACGCTGAGCGATTCTGTTGAGAGCATGCGATACTGTGAATGTCTGTCGATGAAATCTGGTGTCAATTATAAGTGTTGCCACACTTTTTATCCAGCTCATGTAGCTGGCTTCATTGTTATGATGACGACGAACGAATCGTCGTCAATATGAATGACTGGTGGCCAATGCTAAATTGAAACATACAGATCTCTTCTTTGCTTGTACAGCAGGTTTGTCAGTGAAGTCGATAAGGGGCTGGCTGCATGGTATGGGTCTGCAACGACTACAATAATTAGAAGTAGTTGGTGAAAAATAATATACTGTAATTAATTGGTGGTACAGGAGTCTTCATAGTCAGGGGGAATATAATTGCAATCAGAGAGCTATAGAGGCATCACAGAGGCCATACTTTAACTAATCGCCGGTTGCTTCCTATCAGCTGAAGGCTATACTGCCTTCCTACTTGACGTCCCGAGCAAGAGTGGCTGAGCGCACGCTAGAGACTTGTTGCACGCCGCGGTGAGGTGCTAGTCTCGAATCGCGGTCCAGCGATACTAACACGGACCGCGGTCAATAACTGAAACCCCTAACAAGTGTGGTATCGAACGCTGATACCACATTCATAACGTGTAGTAGACTCAGCTTGTAGCCATGTTTGTGGAGCGGACATGCTCTATCTTTTAATCTGACGTATTCTATTTAGAATCCTAAACTGAAGGGCACAAAGTAATCAGGTCGTATATAAATTGATGACCAGCTAGCTCTCGCTCCACCTCCAGCTGATGACTTACCTCCTATGGAAAACCATGCAAAAAATAGCTGAAGTGTATTGCTGAGTGCAGTTTTCATAAACCAAGCCATGGATTGTAATAGTCGCTCAGTAAGTCCAATATCTCTGCTGATGGCGGTAAATCTAAAACATTACTTGAAGCAGCTCGATGTAATTTGGAAACTACACACTCTATCATACAAATATTATAATCTTTAAACAGTGAGAAGGAATCACGAATGAACTACGTACATTGGATTCGAGAGAGTGTAATTTCATCTAAAACATAATTATGGCCACAATCCCCCATAAATAAACAACATATTACAGCAAATCACTAGAATGAAAAGATTTAAACAAATGAATTTCATATGCTTTGAGAAGTAATGAGAATAGTTCTCTAAACGAGGGTGTGATTAATTCAACGGTCCCAGTGTTCCGTTGGTTTAATATAAACCCAGTTCTGAGTTCCGAGAGCTTACCATCCCACTGAACAATGAATCTTAACCCTGAACATGGATAAATGCATGCTAAAGATTTGGAAATGCTGTAAATATTAGATACTCAAGCCGCACAAAGTAAGCTAGAATCTCATCAAATCTCTTTGAAACAAGATCTGAGACTGATCAACAGAAAGTGACCTCTGGTTTAGTTCTTAGTACTTTACTCTTCTATAGAAGCGTCTCTTCACTCCAAAACACGCAGACTGGAACAACAAACAAGACTATAATTTCGCCTTGTTCCTTTAAAAATCACGTTCCCAGTTGAATAAGTGGGGCGAACGTCCTTCACTGGCTGGTACTATAGCTCGTCTAACTTTTCACCTCACATATCGCTACAGAGTTCGCCAAAGACAGCGATACTTTAAGAGATCGACTGCTTGATACAAAAAGACCTTTGCAGAGTGCTGCGATTTAGAATAAGCGGAAGAAAAATCAATTCTGAAAGTTGTAACTGTGTCAGACAATTTTCAAATTAATTTCACTAGATAATTTATTAAGTTACTATCTGACAAACCTGGCATTGCCCGAGTATTCATTTTGCTGAATCTCTTTTAGAAACGGAAAAAATGAACTGTGTTTGTAGTGTAATATCGAAAAAGTTTCAAAATTTTCAAATGTGTGTGAATTCCTAAGGGACCAAACTGCTGGGGTCATCGGTCCCTAGACTTACACACTACTTAAACTAAGTTAAACTAACTTATGCTAAGAACAAGACATACACCCACGCCCGAGGGAGGACTTGAACCTCCGGCGGAATGTGCCGCGCTGTCAGTGTCATGGTCCCTCAAACCGCGCGACCACTCCGCACGGCGAAAAAGTTTCATTTCTACGTATTTGTGAAAACATCTCTGAAATTACGAAACAGTTGTGCAAATAAATATGCACAATGTACAAATGTATAAGTTCAGATGCTTCGCATGTCTACTAAACGATTTTGTAATCGTCCTTGTGGCAACGTTTCTGGATAGCTCTAAAGACGTTTATTGTTTTCCTCTACAGCCGTTTGTGCTTCGTGGTTGAAAGCTGTTAAAAGCGCTGGTAGGTCTCAGGGATTTCCTTAAATCGACTCGACCGTAGTAGTGTCTTAGTGATAAAGAATCAATGTATTAAAACTTAGTGCATGATGTGGCATTATTTTACGCATCTCAGCGTTTATGACGTCATATTTCTTGACTTGTGTGTCTCATAATGATATAATTTTTAGGTACATTCAGCGGCATATGTGGCTACTGCCTGTAAAACGTGTTGTGAATAGAGTCAGCAGGACGGAAGTAATAAATTTAAACAGCATGCCTTGATAGGGAGTTCTTCAAGCACCTCAGTGCTTATACCATATCATACGGTGCCATGATATTATTTTGCAGATGAATTTAGGGCCATTTATGGATAGAGTTAGTAGCACGGAAGTAATAAATTTAAACACTATGCAAGATGCGGCCGTTTACGACGCATCTCACAGTTTATGGCGTCACAACTCCTCAACTGTGATAGGCAGGTGGTTCTTACCCATACAGTGATTGTTACCTGACAATTAGGGATATATGTACCAAGTTTGGCTAAGGAGAGCATACGTACATACATACATACATTTTTATAATGTGTATTGATTGCAAATCACATCAAAATATGTTGTCAATATGCGGTAACATACCGCGTACAAAACAATAGTAAAATGGATAATACCGTACAATTCTTTCCAAAATATACTCTAAAGGCCCCAAAATAGCAGTCGGTGGACAGCAATTTCAAAGCTCACACGCACTACTCTTTGGAAGCAATACGTAGTGAGCAAGTTATAGATTTATTACTTGGGTGATACAACAATGGGCATGCATCCATTCAAGGATTAGAAAGTACAAGACATATCAGTTGATTACTTCCTCGACCGTGCAAGATTCTGCCAACGGTATCCACATCGAACTGTTAACATCCCTGTCTTCCAAACGCGTTTTTCTTTACTGACGAGGCTGCTTTCACAATCTAACGGATATTCAATAGAGGTAAAAGCAATGTTTGCGAGCTGGAAAATCCTAAGGCAACTCGTTCGTTCCACCATCAACAGAAACGTACCATAAACGAATGGGCTGGAACTGTTCACAACATTCTGATTGAGCCTAAATTCGGCTTAACACGCTCAGTGGAAGAAATTACTGTATATTTCTCCACAAAGTATTGGTAGAAATGTTGGAAAATGTTCTGCTAGCTGTCAGGCAGCGATTATGGTTCCAGCATGTCGGGGCCACGTCGGTGCCAGTGGTCATATAGACAACGTATACTCAACTGTTGAATAGGGAGGAATGGGCCATTACCGTGGTCACCATGTTCTACCGACGTTCACTCCTACGATTTCTTTTTGTGGGGGGGGGGGGGGATGAAGTGTTTAGTGTACGATACACCGATAGATACCCTAGAAGAGCCGTTTGCCTGTTTAGTTGAAGCTACAGCCATTGTTCCTGAACACTTGGTTGTTTTGGGCGTGTTAGACAGTCATTAGTAGGTAGACGCCATTTGTGCATTAATGTAAACGGACGACATTTCCAGCACCATATCTCAAACAATATTCACCAGATGGCACTCTGAACAGCGACTCTGAACATCATTAACGTCAAAACCTCCAACGGGGAACGCTGCACCTGTGATATATATGTCATCAAATAAAAAGGTATTTCTTTTTAAGTATCCATGGTTCTCTGGTGTCCAGCCGGATCCGATCGTCGAAGTTCCATGATATTTCGGCGAATAACCGTTCCGCCATCATCAGATGGTGCTGTGTCACAGCGCAGCCAGATCATTCCATCAGGACCACCTGATGATGGCGGAACGGTTATTCGCCGAAATATCGTGGAACTTCGACGATTGGATCCGGCTCGACACCCGAGAACCTTGGATACAGCACATTCGCCGGGAAAGCCTCAGATCACATATTTCTTGTTATCTCCCCTGAGCATTCCAAAATTTTGTATACAAAGTACTTACACTATGTGTGGCAGAAGTGGAAGACAGATTTTCTTTTGTACTGTAACCTGTAATGTAATTATTTTCATCCTCATTACGTATGAACGTTCAACAGAAAAACAGCTACTGTTTTTGTAATACAAAATATATCGCCCTTTAATAATTCTGGTATTGTTTCCAAGGTACATTCTTAGTGCCTAAATACATAAAATCAGTATGCATTACATTTGTGTTGAGTGCAACTAAGGAACAAGAAACTTTCTTTATCTTTAACTAAATTTTAAATATCTCCGTGATTGTTACCATTCACAGAAACAGCAAGGCTGTTCCCAATTTTCAATGCGTATCACAATTATTTTAAGATGACTGATAAACCTTAAATTTTGTATTTTATATTATAAGACGCCTTCAGTCTCCTGATGCACTGCAATTCTGTGGGGTTCAGGACAAGGGCATAACCAGCGACGGTCATTCCACCGGAAATGCTGGAAAATGTCCCGCTAGCAGTCAGGCAACGATTATTGTGCCAGAATCACAGTGTCCCATAACACTTTGCCGTTGGTATGGAAGAATAAAAAATTTTCCCAAACTATTGGATTGGGAGAGATGGGTCAGTACCGGGTTCACCATGTTCAAAACCATTCGTCATGAAATCTTGAAACTACTTTTGTCATTCATCGACAAACGGTTACGAGCTGACATCCTCCTCCCAACCGCTTCCCGCCTCCCATCCGAATCTCAGATCCTAGGCAGCATTGGCACTGGTGCGTAAATACTCAATCAGTTATGTAATAAATAAAACATAAAACGAATAAAATCTATGTTTGGTCGAGCGCGATATAATACGTTAGAATTATTTATTCATGTCGTGATTTTATATTAGCGGCCAGTGAGGCAAGGTAATTCTGCATGTGCCACCTAGTTACAAGTAAACAAGCCGCATCTCGTTTTCTTCGCATATAGTGTTAGCAGTAACTCTGGGGTGTATATCCGGAGCACGGAGCACGTTTTTTTCTCTCTTTTTGTATTCAGCGTATACCAGGATTGCTTCTCAGTTGACCAGTTTTTGGTGCTCCTCCCTTCATATACTTCCATTTCCATCCGTAACATCAAAAAATTTTCGCCATTGTTATTACTGACAAATGAATGTCTAAAAATAGGGCAAATACGCGTAATTTTAAAATTTCAATATTCTCCGTAAGTATAATCCTTGCTTACGCTATGGATATTCCTACCTTATGCATATTCTTCCTTCCAAGAGAAACGAACTGGTTGTAACGAAACGCGTGGCAACATGTAATTTTAAGGGTGACAGCAATAGCCCAATGGGGTTTGCATGTCGCACCGCCAGCACAGTGCGAAAGTTCTGGACACATTCTGCTAAACGACGACGCTGATTGTCACAGACGAGAATCTACGGCCCCACTACTGGCGTCCTGCCTACCATGTAAGTAAATCCACACTGCGTTACGTATCATATCAATATATCTTCACTTGTCACTGAATTATTCTGGAGAGTTCTATACGGCGGCCAGGATTTCAGTGAGCTGCGTGTCATATTCTGGTCCTTCCTGTTGTAGGTATCAGAATAGCTTTTATTCGTTTCATTGACTGAAACCAGCGAATTTCCAGATGCTCACGTTTAAAAAATTAGAAACGAATGTTACAGCTGTAAGCAGAAATTTTGTAGCTACCAGCGTTAATGAATTAACTCATGTAACTCTTATAAATCATTTCAGTGCTAGAAAGAAACGCGTTTGTATAGCTGTGTTCAACGTGAGTCGTTTCATTAAAATTATTAACTGGAATGACACGACATATATTTCGTTGTTGCGCTTTAGTTCACTGTAACTTCAGGCGACCGTTAGTAAATAACTGTTGTTCCATACAAGACTCGATGAATGAAGTCCTAGAGTGTGTCACGTTACGAGTTGTGGACAAATTCTTACGTGATTTGAACGGCAAAAGACTCAACCTCTAGCAGATACGTTGTGGAAATACTTTAATAATAATAATACTAGTAATAACAATAATTATTTATATGTCGGTTTAAATTTCATAGAATAGCGACACTCAACTATCTTGTGTTTGATGCAAGGACAACTGTATAATGTATTATAGCAACATTAGTTGAGATAAAAGGAGGTTATCAAAAGCAGAGAGTCACGTTTCAATATTCCTTCATTCTTTTGCTACCACAGACAAGAACTGTAATTTATTTTCGGTTTATTCATAATTAACCAGTGTAACTCGTACTCAGGCGCTACATTAAATTTGAATTGCCTTTCTCGGTATCGAAGAAAACCGCACCGACCTCATTTTGTTTCCGTAGCAACATCAAATTTATTAACTCTGATCAGTGGTGTTAGCAATTAATGAGTCTGACGTCACTGTATCGATAGTCATTCATTTAAAGTGACTTCCATGGAATCTTTGTTTATCAAAACACGATCATTCGCTTATAGTCGTAGCTTATTTAAAAATTGAAGCAATTTTTCTCGCAGATGCTTTAATGCATTGACGTTTAAAATAAAAATAGTCTATACGCACACGAGTTGAATCAGATTTCGTTCCGGTGTTGAATATTCGCATATTGTAGACTATGAATTTATTTGATTATTCAAGGTTGAGCACATGTGCCACGTATTCATACATTGAAATCTACCTGTTGTATTGCTTATTCCAGATTGAGTACAATCTCCATCAGTGTTATAGACTGTAGACAGTCCTTTGAAGTCAATAGCTGTTTATCCACATTTATGGAGAGAGAGGTGTCTTTCGTCTCAGCGGCAATACTAAGAAGGAAATGTATCGCAAATTCCAACTGTTGCCAAGAAACGTAATCACAAAGCAGGAGCATCGTATGTGCTAGATCCAATGGTAGGAAAACTAAGTAAATTTTTGTGTTTAGAACGCATTCTTCTAAGGTGTGAAAGCTATTTTCAGTAGTGAAGAAGACAATGGATGAACATTGTCTGTTCCAGATACGTATATATATTAGAGCTAGAACTAGGACAATGTAAGTGTACTTATTACTTCTATTTTGGGCGATGTCTGCAATATGACTGAAAATTACAAAACTTTCTACAAACTTGTGAAATTAATGCTGTTACGGAAAAATCAAAACTATTTGCAATTGGTGTATGTCGTCAAGATTCATCGATAACGATTTCACCAATATTCGTTAAAAAACTTCGTTTTGTATTTCCATATGAGGAATTTAAAATCGGATTCACTTATGCCCATAGGTCACAGATAATAAAACAAATCCCCTTTAGATTTTATGTAACGTTGATACGACGCATGCAGGAATTTTCATTTTAGAGCATGCGATGTACTGCAGGAAAAGATACACGAGTTCCTTTTCCAGGTATTTTTTATATATTGACTAATAATTCTGACCTGGTCGAGACGACATAATTCTCATTTCATCTATTGTTTTAATATCTGCCTGATGCCGGATTTGTTTCATTATGTGTAATCTACGGGCGCTGTGAGAGCCGTGGTTCTTTTTACTGATAATACTAGTGTGGTACTGCCTTGGATTCTGCCAACTACGCGTATCAAGATGTACTTAGATTTGCATAGGCACCTTGAATATTCGTCTTCCGCTGTGAGTCATTACATGCTTCATGAGTTGTCATGCATGTGCTACATGACTTTTATTAGGCTTTGGCACTGAGTAAACGTTATCTGCGTAGCACTCATTTCTAATTTAGCGAGGAACTCACCTCTTCAGACAGAATTCGAAATTACCTTTCATATGCGATATCCGCATTATTTAGATGTCTGCATTTGTCATTTCTAACCGATGGTATTATAAGGGTATTTTGTAGAGGGATTTTGTGTTGTGATCCTATTTTGCGGTGACTGCAAACTTCACCTCATGTTGAAGAAAGAATGTATGTCGTTTATTACGGACAGAGAGAAGTCCTGAGTTTTGCATGTCGTGCTGTTGTTGAAGCTATGTGTTTTCGCTTGTTGTTACCTCAGAACCATTTTCTCACATTTTAGCTATTTTAGACGCAGATAGTGAAACTTCGTAGACAGTCAGTGTATTTTTGAATTAACTTATTATTGGCAAGTGCTTATATCCATGGTGAGAAACCTTGTACATGTAGATTGACTTATTATATACGATTTGCTACTCTTACTGAACAACAGTTCTATTTTGTAGCCTTTCTGAATGCACAACTGCTGTTTGTTCATGCTCTTGAAGAAAGATTTACTCATGAATGGCTACTGTAATTAAGCAACAGACCTGTTTCGTAACCATATGAGATTTATAGTTAAATTCATTACTGGACAGAATAAATTACGATTTGTGTATGATTTTCTTCGGCTAATTAGTTAATGTGCTAAGTAGTCTGAGGTATCATATTGTTTATCAAAGAAAGAACGTTTGGTATCATTTATTGTAATATTCTTTTGTGTTTCTTAGATGACTAATGTTATTACCACATTGATGCACAGAAGGCTTGATGACACTGCAGTGTAGCAACGAAAACGGTGGCACTGAATAAAGAAATTTAATAAACACGATTGAAGGTGGTACCATCAATCCTCATAGACTGGTCAGCCATCGTTCCTCTTCCCATATACAGGGTGTTTCAAAAATGACCGGTATATTTGAAACGGCAATACAAACTAAACGAGCAGCGATAGAAATACACCGTTTGTTGCAATATGCTTGGGACAACAGTACATTTTCCGGCAGACAAACTTTCGAAATTACTGTAGTTACAATTGTCAACAACAGATGGCGCTGCGGTCTGGGAAACTCTATGGTACGATATTTTACACATATCCACCATGCGTAGCAATAATATGGCGTAGTCTCTGAATGAAATTACCCGAAACCTTTGACAACGTGTCTGGTGGAATGGCTTCATACGCAGATGAGATGTACTGCTTCAGCTGTTCAATTGTTTCTGGATTCTGGCGGTACACCTGGTCTTTCAAGTGTCCCCACAGAAAGAAGTCACAGGGGTTCATGTCTGGCGAATAGGGAGGCCAATCCACGCCGCCTCCTGTATGTTTCGGATAGCCCAAAGCAATCACACGATCATCGAAATATTCATTCAGGAAATTAAAGACGTCGGCCGTGCCATGTGGCCGGGCACCATCTTGCATAAACCACGAGGTGTTCGCAGTGTCGTCTAAGGCAGTTTGTACCGCCACAAATTCACGAAGAATGTCCAGATAGCGTGATGCAGTAATCGTTTCGGATCTGAAAAATGGGCCAATGATTCCTTTGGAAGAAATGGTGGCCAGACCAGTACTTTTTGAGGATGCAGGGACGATGGGACTGCAACATGGGGCTTTTCGGTTCCCCATATGCGCCAGTTCTGTTTATTGACGAAGCCGTCCAGGTAAAAATAAGCTTCTTCAGTAAACCAAATGCTGCCCACATGCATATCGCCGTCATCAATCCTGTGCACTATATCGTTAGCGAATGTATCTCGTGCAGCAATGGTAGCGGCGCTGAGGGGTTGCCGCGTTTGAATTTTGTATGGATAGAGGTGTAAACTCTGGGGCATGAGACGATACGTGGACGTTGGCGTCATTTGGACCGTAGCTGCAACACGGCGAATGGAAACCCGAGGCCGCTGTTGGATCACCTGCTGCACTAGCTGCGCGCTGCCCTCTGTGGTTGCCGTACGCGGTCGCCCTACCTTTCCAGCACGTTCATCCGTCACGTTCCCAGTCCGTTGAAATTTTTCAAACAGATCCTTTATTGTATCGCTTTTCGGTCCTGTGGTTACATTAAACCTCCGTTGAAAACTTCGTCTTGTTGCAACAACACTGTGTTCTAGGCGGTGGAATTCCAACACCAGAAAAACCCTCTGTTCTAAGGAATAAACCATGTTGTCCACAGCACACTTGCACGTTGTGAACAGCACACGCTTACAGCAGAAAGATGACGTACAGAATGGCGCACCCACAGACTGCGTTGTCTTCTATATCTTTCACATCACTTGCAGCGCCATCTGTTGTTGAAAATTGTAACTACTGTAATTTCGAAAGTTTGTCCGCCTGAAAATGTACTGTTGTCCCAAGCATATTGCAACAAACGGTGTATTTCTATCGCTGCTCGTTTAGTTTTTATTGCCGTTTCAAATATACCGGTCATTTTTGAAACACCCTGTAAGACGGACATATGAGAATTAGGGATATGTTTCACCCAAGTTCTCTGACAAAGGTCTCTGGGAGGATCCCCTAGTTTATAAGCTAATCCGAAACTTGAAATCCCCTCCCAGATATTCTCCATTGGAATTTCATCTACGAAAAGTCTCTGGCTCTGAACGGGACCACTACTCAAAAAGACTACTCTACCTATGAACCGCTAAGACTACATACCATTTTATCAAATTTTCCTGTACCATGAATATTAGCAAGCGTTTAACATAAAGTAGCGACGAAAAAATACTTCCAGTGGAAACTTAAATCTCCAGGACAAAATGCCGTTATTGCTGCAGATAGGAAAAAGAAAATATCAAGTTATCTCCTTTTATTTAGCGTAACAGTTCAGGTGGGAGTACTATGTATTATTTAGATCAACCCAAAGAGTTGATGGCAGTCAGATGCACCATCCTGCGATAGTCTTAATAGAGGTAGACGAGTTCATTTCAGATCAGCAGCGAGATACGATGATAATAAAGCGTTTTCTGAGAGACGGTAATAACTAAACCCGAAAGTTAACTCTCTGAATTTACCAAAGGCAGGTTTGTTTCTGCTCACTATTTCATATAGAACTGCCTGTAATTTTGACTGCTGTTAACACGACGTTAGATATCGAGCACTCACACGTTTTCACTCCATATACGCCCTTCTTGTTAACTAAATACAGTCAAACAAGAGATAAACGTCGCTACCTTGGTACACATTATGATGTACTAGAGTTTCCTGTAGGCATTAACAAGAATTCAGGACACGCGGCAGTCCAACGTTGTTAGCGTTTAAAGTAACACTGTGAGTCGAGAATCCAATACACGATGTATTGACTGTAGATTGTACAACAGATTGAGGATCCTGTCACGATTCGGCGGAGCCTTCAACCTACCCGCAGTAGCGATGAAAGACGTCGACATCCGTACATACTTGATCCATTTCACCACTGAACTCTTAGGACTGCATATCTGTGTCCTATTTTGACAACTGACCAACCTGATGCTCTTCTATGACGATAACAATGCGTCATACAAATTGTGCACCCTCCAGTGTAAGAGAACGGTGCACAATTTTTAGCAGCTGATTTTCTTTTGTCATCGAACTGCCAATAGGATCTTTCCTGACCAAGAACAACAACATTGGCGAGTGTTAACCGAGCTTGTATAGGGTGTGCCCGGATGAACGATAAACAATCAGGAGAAAGGGAAGAAAATGCCGAAGGATGACATTATTTAACCTTCAGAAAGTCCTTTGTTTTCTCATGTGGTCTGTATAAAGAACTATGGTGGCACATGGCCAACAACTGGACAAAATTTCTAAAAAAGATATCTACCCGTTACCTCGTGTTAACGACACCCTGGACTGCTTGAAAGAAGAAATGTATGACTTATTTCTCAACTGCAGACATGCAGACAAGTTACTGACAAATCGAGGTTGACGAGACTGACCGGTGAAACACTGCTTTCATGGCACCTGACAGACGCTATGAGTTGTGTTCTGGTTGTACATTTGCGTTCGTAATAAATGTGCTTTCAGTGCTGAGTGTTGTACTTCGCTGACTGACTGAAAGTTTAGTAAACCCAAAGCATCATAATCAGACAAGACATGTACATAGTTTTTCAGAATGGAATTGCTACGTTTTCGTATTTCGAGAGGGTAGTCTCAAAGAAATTCCCTGCTCCATTTAGCTCGTTAAACTAGTTAAATTCCCTGCACATCCGTTCACTTTCATTGCAGTTATCATACCGCCTTTCAAATCACTCTGTTCCCAGCTCTATTTGTTTTCCTAACACTATTGCCATTTTTAAATATGAATTTCTCCACTGGCCCTAGAAAGGCCTCATTTTCTGAACAGTTTTCGCATCCAAAGTTCATAGCTCTTTGGCACACCTCAAAACTGGTAATGAGCACTGACGGTAATCTTTTTGTTTCAGACCAGCCGAAAGCATAGTTTGAAAACGCTATTTAGTTTACATAAAACTTCCCTGACAACTTCTATTCTTCTCTTATTTGTAATGTTGTCCATCAGGTCGTTGTCTACAGTTGCCCTAAATACAAAAACTCTTCAACTTCCAGTGACATCTTTTTTTTTGGTATGTTAATTATACATGGTCTTGTTTCACTAACGTCCTTGTCGTCTACGGGATAGAAAAACCCTAATCTTGTCTCGTTTTTCATTTATTTCAGAATCATTATTGTTACTTATTTTGAGATTTACTTTCATGAGTGCACTATTATGTCTTTCTATTAAATAAAAAAAAACATGAAGATGCACATAAAGTAATGTCGTGTGCCATAGTTGGCCGGGCGACCCAAATGGTCAGTCGCCCAGTCGAGAGGGTTTTCCAATTTAATTCAGCGTGACTAACAATAATTTTCCTATGGTCGAAATGTCTGGAATGATTTTATAGAGGGTGTGTAGCAAAGTTTGAACTGTGATTTTTACTCAACTAAAATATCTAAAGAAAAATAGGGAAAGTTTCGAGGTAAATTACTAGAACTAGTGGCAACTTATACAACTGATGTGATTCATGAAGTTTAATCAACGACATAATTTTTCATTGCATCAAGTGTGTAAAGCGTCACATAGCGTACAATGCATACAATATCTTTTTATGTCTGAAACAGTGTTGCTTGTTAATTTTCTGTCCTTGTTATTTTGCAATGTTCACCTTTTCCTTCCACAGCTGCACGTAGTGTAATCTTTAATCTACACTGACTGTTTACCAGATATATCCAAAATGAAATTAGGTCATCCACAGAAGTACACATTGAAATTAGTAGTTATTGATGATGTGATTCGAGTTACTTAAAAGTATAATCCTCTACAGAGCACTCTTTGACAATGAAAGTTAAGGAAAGGTAAATAATTATTTGGGATAAAAGTTACTCTGTGTGTTTTTAGCGCTCAGGTAGTTTGCAGAATGGAGTGTTAACATTCAACGTCGTTGTGAGCAAATGAGTGAATCAAATTGTGATAATAGAAGTACAGGATGAAATTAGTGATAAATACTGATGTAGTTCATTCACCAACAATTTAATGTAATCATATCACAAAAAACTAGATCACTGCCTATTTACGTATTGCAAAATGTTTTCATTTTTATTCGGGTTTTGCGTTCTTTACAACTTCTGACAATACGTTAGACCTTCATGAAATAATTTTATCGAGCTAGTACGACAGCATTGCAAACAATAAAATAACAAATGAAGAAAAATGATCTGAGAGGGAAATACATCTTATGAGACCCTTCTATCACCAGAACTTTCCAGTACCACAATCCAACTAAAGTATGGTCTAATCCAGTACAATGCAGTGATATGTTAACAGAATAAGTAAGGAAACTGGATTCGCTAGAAAACGTTGAGAGCAAAACTTCTCTACATGTCATTCATTTGGTAACTTACTTCTTCCAGTTAATCAATGGCAACTGTATTCATATCTATCAATTATGCATGTCTCTATTACTTAACGCAGCTATACCTTTGTGCTTAGGTGACTTGTTGATTTTACCATCGTAACGTTACTTACCGAGTACGATAGATACCAAAAAATAAGGCATTTTTTTGTGGTCATTGTAAAGGTATTTAGAATTTTTATCAGAAGAAAAAAAAATAGCATCCTATCATTGTAGATTGGAGCGCAGGACTGACAGTCCATTTTGCATATGTAGCACATGGTTAAATCGCTCCATGAACTGTCGATTAGAATGATCTCTCTCTCTCTCTCTCTCTCTCTCTCTCTCTCTCTCTCTCACACACACACACACACACACACGCGCGCGCGCACACACGTACGCACATACTTATGCAGCAATTGCGTCCTAAGGGGTCAAAAAATATAAATTATTTTCATTTATCTCTCTAATGAAATTACATTTGTTGTTATATACTAATACGAGCAGAACCACTCGTAAAACTCTTCATTTCTATTACCATAATGTCAATACGATATAGGACGCTTTTACTTGCATAAAAGTCTTTGAAAAGCATTTTCAAAACGCCGCATCGTCATTCTCATTACTTTCATATAATAATTTACGTAGCTGTAGATATACATCTGATCTACATTTCTTTTCTTGCCCCTGGTCGATTCAGGGGGAGGGGGGGGGGGGGGGGGGGTAACACAATATGTGTCATGTTTCTGTGCATACGTGCAGATTGCTTAGAATAAATTCGCAGAGTCATAAGTCTGTGAAGAAATCTAGTTTTTTTTATTTATGTTACGTATTTTCTTCTTCTGTAACGAGCGTTTCTATTGCGCTGATTGAAGATGTTACAACATAAATAAACGGAAATGTTACCCCTGCGTAGTATGGAGTACGCAGATTAAACCTTATCTCATTACGTGTGACATACATTAGGCTTCAGCGTCTTGTCAACGACGATGTCTCTAGAGACAGAGCACAAGAATGAAATGCGGAAAGTTAATATAGGTAATCGGCCACAAATTTTTCTTCTCGGGTAACGTGATTCGTCGGAAGGTATTTACGGCAACCGCGAAAAATCCAAATAACGATAACTGGGTGAATATTTGAACAATCTTGGTAGTTAATGGAGCGACTTTCCTGACTGTAATGTTAGCAAGTAAAGCATCTAACATACACACACACACACACACACACACACACACACACCACCTTCTTTCAGTCTTTATGTTTAAGTCCCACAAAGTTACACATAAAGACTAAATAAGGCGATGTGTGTGTGTGTGAGAGAGAGAGAGAGAGAGAGAGAACAAATCCGTTGAGAGAATGCTGGAAATACCTGTTTCTAATAGCTGAGTGCATACAAAGGTTAACTGGAACTGAACATTCAATAACCAAATGCATAAATTTTTCCTAAGAGTCCATCAGAATATGCTATTTCTTCTGATTTAAAATTGTTTATTTTACCAACATTTGCACTCTTTGCTTGGTCTTAAATGCACTTTGAGTACAAGACTGCACATGGTACACATCTAGTTTCATTTCAGCGACGGTGTTTAACAGACGGAAGAATTGATTTTCTGTTAGTTGTAGCATTCACATTGTCGAAACATTTCCACAGAGATGCTCCAGAAAACTGTGGTAAGTAACACAGTTTATACACTCCTGGAAATTGAAATAAGAACAACGTGAATTCATTGTCCCAGGAAGGGGAAACTTTATTGACACATTCCTGGGGTCAGATACATCACATCATCACACTGACAGAACCACAGGCACATAGACACAGGTAACAGAGCATGCACAATGTCGGCACTAGTACAGTGTATATCCACCTTTCGCAGCAATGCAGGCTGCTATTCTCCCATGGAGACGATCATAGAGATGCTGGATGTAGTCCTGTGGAACGGCTTGCAATGTCATTTCCACCTGGCGCCTTAGTTGGACCAACGTTCGTGCTGGACGTGCAGACCGCGTGAGACGACGCTTCATCCAGTCCCAAACATGCTCAATGGGGGACAGATCCGGAGATCTTGCTGGCCAGGGTAGTTGACTTACACCTTCTAGAGCACGTTGGGTGGCACGGTATACATGCGGACGTGCATTGTCCTGTTGGAACAGCAAGTTCCCTTGCCGGTCTAGGAATGGTAGAACGATGGGTTCGATGACGATTTGGATGTACCGTGCACTATTCAGTGTCCCCTCGACGATCACCAGAGGTGTATGGCCAGTGTAGGAGATCGCTCCCCACACCATGATGCCGGGTGTTGGCCCTGTGTGCCTCGGTCGTATGCAGTCCTGATTGTGGCGCTCACCTGCACGGCGCCAAACACCCATACGACCATCATTGGCACCAAGGCAGAAGCGACTCTCATCGCTGAAGACGACACGTCTCCATTCGTCCCTCCATTCACGCCTGTCGCGACACCACTGGAGGCGGGCTGCACGATGTTGGGGCGTGAGCGGAAGATGGCCTAACGGTGTGCGGGACCGTAGCCCAGCTTAATGGAGACGGTTGCGAATGGTCCTCGCCGATACCCCAGGAGCAACAGTGTCCCTAATTTGCTGGGAAGTGGCGGTGCGGTCCCCTACAGCACTGCGTAGGATCCTACGGTCTTGGCGTGCATCCGTGCGTCGCTGCGGTCCGGTCCCAGGTCGACGGGCACGTGCACCTTCCGCCGACCACTGGCGACATCATCGATGTACTGTGGAGACCTCACGCCCCACGTGTTGAGCAATTCGGCGGTACGTCCACCCGGCCCCCCGCATGCCCACTATACGCCCTCGCTCAAACTCCGTCAACTGCACATACGGTTCACGTCCACGCTGTCGCGGCATGCTACCAGTGTTAAAGACTGCGATGGAGCTCCGTATGCCACGGCAAACTGGCTGACGCTGACGGCGGCGGTGCACAAATGCTGCGCAGCTAGCGCCATTCGACGGCCAACACCGCGGTCCCTGGTGTGTCCGCTGTGCCGTGCGTGTGATCATTGCTTGTACAGCCCTCTCGCAGTGTCCGGAGCAAGTATGGTGGGTCTGACATACCGGTGTCAATGTGTTCTTTTTTCCATTTCCAGGAGTGTATATACAGCATCTTATTCTTTCCTCTCGTGATTTAGAATGCAGTAGAGTACGTCTGCTGTGTGACTTATTACGGTTTTATTTTTCTGTCTGAAGTCAAAATGGCAAGTGTAAGGAAACTGTAAGGTGATCAGATGTCACCTCACATTACTATAAATGCGAGAGACAAACTCCACTCCTTCCATATTAACTTCGTAAGTGTAGACCAGATGTCGCTTGAATTCAAAGAAACAATATCGACAGCAGTTGAGAGATTTATACCAAATAAGTTAAAAAATGACGGAGCTGATCCCCCTGGTACACAAAACATGTCTGAATACTGTTGTAGAAACAACGAAAAACATGAAACTTCCTGGCAGATTAAAACTGTGTGCCCGACCGAGACTCGAACTCGGGACCTTCGCCTTTCGTGGGCAAGTGCTCTACCATTCTTTTTTTTCTCATTTTGTTCGCTTGTGTTCGTTTCATCTGCTCGGGGCGGACGTCGTAAGACATCCGGTTAAGTTCGTAGTTAATCGATTAACTCAGTTTTTTTATTTCAGAAGGAAGCTAACCTTCTGACCGAACACGCTGAGCTACCGTGCCGGCATCATCTGAACTACCGAAGCACGACTCACGCCCGGTACTCACAGCTTTACTTCTGCCAGTATCTCGTCTCCTACCTTCCAAACTTTACAGAAGCTCTCCAGCGAACCTTGCAGAACTAGCACTCCTGAAAGAAAGGATATTGCGGAGACATGGCTTAGCCACAGCCTAGGGGATGTTTCCAGAATGAGATTTTCACTCCTTTCTTTCAGGAGTGCTAGTTATGCAAGGTTTGCAGGAGAGCTTCTGTAAAGTTTGGAAGGTAGGAGACGAGATACTGGCAGAATTAAAGCTGTGAGTACCGAGCATGAGTCGTGCTTCGGTAGCTCAGATGGTAGAGCACTTGCCCGCGAAAGGCCAAGGTCCCGAGTTCGAGTCTCGGTCGGGCACACAGTTTTAATCTGCCAGGAAGTTTCATATCAGAGCGCACTCCGCTGCAGAGTGAAAATCTCATTCTGGAAACGAAAAACATGCCAAATTTAAACGAATGCCAAATCTCTAAGACTGGCGTTCTTTTACAGAAACTCGAAATTTGGCGCGGACTTCAATGTGAGGTGCTTGTAATAGTTTTCAGAACGAAACTTTGTCTCTAAACTTGGCAGAAAATCCAAAGAGATTCTGGTCGTATGCAAAGTATGATAGCGGCAATGCGCAATCAATGCCTTGTCTGCGCGATAGCGATGGATGTACTACAGACGACAGTGCTGCAAGAGCAGAGTTACTAAACACAGCCTTCCGAAATCCTTCACCAAAGAAGACGAAGTAAATATTCTAGAATACGAATCAAGAACGGCTGCCAACATGAGTAACTTGGAAGAAGATATTCTCGGAGTAGCGAAGCAGCTTAAATCAATAAAAGCAAGTATTCCGGCACAGACTGTATACCAATTTGATTACTTTCAGAGTACGCTGATGCAATAGCTCCACATTTAACAATCATATACAAACGCTCGCTCGACGAAAGATAGTTACCCAAAGACTGGAAAGTTGCACAGGTCACACCAGTACCTAAGAGATATATTAGGAGACATCCACTTAATTACGGGCCTATACTATTATCATCGACATCTATCAGGATTTTGGAACATACGTTGTGTTCGAACGTTATGAATAACGCGAAGAGAACGGTCTATTGACACACAGTAAACACGGATATAGAAAACATCCTTGTTGTGAAGTTCAACTAGCTCTTTATTCAAACGAAATGTTGAGTGCTATTCACAAACGATTTCAAACTAATTCCGTAATTCTACATTGCCAGAAGACTTTTGAGACTGTATCACACAAGTGGCTTGTAGTGAAATTGCGTCCTTATGAAATACCGTCTCAGTTATGTGACTGGATTCGTGATTTCTTGTCAGAGAGGTCACAGTTCGTAGTAATTGACGGAAAGACATCGAGTAAAATATAAGTGATTTATGAAATTCCCTAAGGCAGTGTTATAGCCCGTCTGCAGTTCCTTATCTTTATAAACAATTTAGGAGACAATATGAACAGCCGTCTTAGGTTGTTTGCAGATGATGCTAGTAAAGTCATCAGAAGATTAAAACAACTCGTAAAACGATTTACAAAAGATATGTGTATGGGGCGAAAATTGGTAATTGACCATAAATAATTGAAAGTGTGAGGTCGTCCATGTGAGTGCTAAAAGGAATCGGTTAAACTTCGGCTACACGATAAATCAGTCAAATATAAAGGCACTAAATGCAACTAAATACGTAGGAATTACGATTACGAACAGCTCAAATTAGAAATAACGCATAGAAAATGTTGTGGAGAAGGCAAACCAAAGAGTGCGTTTTATTGGCAGAACACTTAGAAAATGTAACAATCTACTAAAGAGGCTGCCTGCACTACTCTTGTCCGTCCTCTTTTAGAGTACTGCAGCGCGCCGTGGGATCTTTACCAGATAGGATTAACGGTGTACATCGAGAAAGTTCAAAGATGAGCAGCACGTTTTGTATTATCGCGATATAGGGAGAGAGCGTCACTGACATGATACAGGATTTGAGATGGAGATCATTAAAACAAAAGAAGTTTCATTTGAGGCGGCATCTTCTCACGAAATTTCAATCACAAAAACTCTCCTCCAAATACGCAAATATTTTGTTGACGCCGACCGACTTAGGGAGAAACGATCAGCATAATAAAATGAGGGAAATCAGATCTAGTACGGAAAGATATATGTGATGGCTTTTTCCGCGCGCTATTCGGAAATAAAATAATAGAGGGTTGGGTTGTTTTGGAGTAGGAGACCAGACAGCGAGGTCATCGGTCTCATCGGATTAGGGAAGGATGGGGAAGGAAGTCGACCGAGCCGTTTGAAACGAACCATCCCAGATTTTGCCTGGAGTGATTTAGGGAAATCACGGAAAACCTAAATCAGGATGGCCGGAGGCGGGATTCAACTGTCGTCCTCCCGAATGCGAGTCCACTGTGTAAAATAATGGAGATTTACTGTGAAAGTGGTTCAATGAACCCTCTGCAAGACGTTCAAGTGTGATTTGCAGATCATCTATGCAGATGCAGATGTAGATGTCACGGCAGAATATGCTAAGAATAGATAACATGTCGAGGGTATAGGAAAGACACGACATTTATAAGTAAAGTAATGAAACAAGTGCAGAAGGTATTTCACTGTCCGGTGAAATGTCGAACGTAATCGATGAAGGCTGTACAGCTGATGCCTGTTTTATCCATAAACAAGTGGTTTCGATAAGCAAATTGAGAAAAAAAATGTAAAACCAAAAAATTATCAGTTTAACCATCTCCCCGCAAAAATTTCTGCAACGAAAATTTACTGTGACCTCATCGTGAAAGGAGCTATGCAGTCAACCACGTTTCACTGCCATGTTGCAGGTAAAATGAAGCACATAGTTGGCACGCCGCAGAACCCACCGCTTCAAGTATGGAATACAGATCAAGACACGTTTTAACATAAAGAATGGATCCAGGGCCTAAAAAAATGAGGAGCTTATTCTTAAGTGTAGTGGCATGAGTAGAAGTAAAAAAAATTGTGTGCTTATTGACGTTAACACTATTCATGTATAAATATTCTGTAACATGATGTGTTCTACGTCATTTATATAAATAAATCGTTCGAATAATCTATGGGACATTTAACATAATGTCACAGATCCTTTCGCTAATATTTCTATGCCGTTAGATTAGCTTCTACAAAAGCAAAATTGTTGCCAAAATAAAAAGCAAAAAATGACATTTGCAGTGTTATAAACATCAATAGACTGTTTTTGAACTACAGTATAACAATAAAATATGATGCAATTAAATAATTATACTCAAATTGCAGTACGGTAGTCACAGTATAAAACTTCATACCACGTGTGAGTTTAATAGCAACCAGTTTACAATTAGAGCCTTTATCACGGATGCCAGAGACATTTATTTGTACAACAATAGAAACACTTGACAGTGGTTACAAACACAAGCTTTATTATATACGATGATCATAAAGGCTGTGCAACTGTAGGTACTGAGACACCATATGGTAATGTTAAAACACAGGAGCTGGAGGGTTTAGCACTATTCTAGGAGTGCATGAGAATCAGGCTGAGGAAGCTACATAAAGATTTCAGTGGCAAGAAAAACATACAGACAGAAAATATGTGGTAAGCCCTGGGAACCTTATATGAAATGATGTAAACAATCTGTCTCAGTGTTACGAGCTACCAATAAGAATATATGTGTCGTATTTGCAGAACATCAAAAAGCTTTCTCGGTAACTTTGTATCCCAAAGTTATCACAGACAAGAAGGTGCAGCATGGTCGGTGTCCAATGGGGCAGGGCTCTTGGCGTGAGTGGTTGGGTGATTATACAGGCAAAAAATATAAGGAGATAAATTTATTTCGTGCTACTGCTATAGAAGCAGTGAAGCGAGTATACAGGGATCTTATGTATAACAAATTGTCTGCTAAATGTCTGCATAGCTAAATGCAAATCTGCGATGCAAGTTAATCGTGGCCTCGTATAATAGCTAGCATCAAAAATGGTCTTTTTGAGAAACATCTGGAAATAGGTAAAATGAATATAATAATATGGTGTGATGCTGTGATGGCAATATTAAAATAATCGAAGTGGCCGAAGAAGAATTTAACGCTACAGCTAATACCAAAGAGTTCAGACTATAGTTTAGTAGTGTTTCTGGTAATTCACAAACAAATAATAATATGAAGGTATAATTTTTTATTATTTCCTCGCAAATGCTCGAAACTACATTATGGGAAGCGTAATATATTTTGCACGGATACTGAGAGAGGCTTGCCACACTTTTCAGTGACATTAGACGCAACAGGAGCCCCCAGATATTGACACTTAAAATTACACATCCTTCCAAAATTGTTGTAATAAGTGAAGTATCACATGTAGATAAATACTTCTCATGCTGCTTGACTTAAAGCATCTTATTTTTGATAGCATCTTATTTTTAATATAACATAGCAGTGTCCTAGAATTACGGATAAGAGTAATGTAGTTTCAAAGCATGAAAGTGGTCCCTGTTCACGTCCACGTTCCCTTGAGCTATAGAAACGAATGATAATGTAGAGGCATCATCTGGAGGAGCGTCGTAAGTAAAGAATGTCAGTGTTTAAGAAGGTCTGACCATCGAATAAGTTCAACCGAGACTGTTCTTCAACAAAGTTATAGTCATAGCATCAGGCACCACAGATTCCTGATACCATTGAAAAAGATTCTAGCGAATGTAATTCGTCTTTGCTTGTTTTCAACATATTACGTAGGATCACGTGTACATCTGTCTCACTGAATGGCTGTGTTGAGAACACTATAACGTCTTATTGTCCTCTTATGGATAAAAAGGTACTGGAGGATGTAACTCAGTTCTCGCTTGCCACGCCCGGGTTCCCGGGTTCGATTCCCGGCGAGGTCAGGGATTTTCTCTGCCTCGTGGTGGCTGGGTGTTGTGCGATGTCCTTAGGTTAGTTAGGTTTAAGTAGTTCTAAGTTCTAGGGGGCTGATGACCATAGATGTTAAGTCCCATAGTGCTCAGAGCCATTTGAACCATTTTTTTTTATGTAACTCAGAGACAACACATAGTGAACCCAACTCGAAGAAAGAAATTATTCACTGTAAATATTTATTTATCAATTTCCGTGAGGTCATATGAGCCAAAGCTGCTTGGTCATGGAAACAGTTAGTACATACACGTAGTTTTTAAAACGCTGACTAGGTAACTGCTAAACAAACTAGTTAATTAATATAACATGACAAGAAAATTGTAAGAGAATATAATAATAAATAACATGTTACAGACAAAAGTTCTCAACTGGTGCTAGGAACTTCTGTATTCCACGCGAAAACTTTTCAACTTGTACTTGAAGAGATGGGGCTTATCATTCTTTTTGGCTGTGCTGCAAGCCTATTTAAAGTGAAATATACTGAACAATATACACCTTTCTATACAGTGGTCAAGGAAGTGTTATCCAAGTGCAAATTCATTTTTCATCTACTATTCACTGAATGAATGTTGCAGTTTTTTCTGAACGAGTCAGAATTGTTTACACCAAACCCCATCTGCACAGGAATAGCAGATTTATAATTATGACACATCTGCTCAAGAGCTTACACAAATATTTACAATTAAAAACAGTCTTGATTACGATTTATTTATCAGGGTGACCGGTTTCGACGACTAGTGTGGTCATCTTCAGACCATTGAGAAGGAACCTCTTTCTGTTGGAGACTCACTACTAAAGTGATTCTCCAACAGAAAGAGGTTCCTACTCCATGGTCTGAAGATGACCACAGTAGTGATCAAAACCAGCCACCTTGATAAATAAATCGTGATCAAGATTGTTTTTAATAGTAAATATTTGTAACAGATTGATCACTGCCACTCCCATAATGTATTCAAAAGTAATTAGCTTACACAAAGTTCGCGAACTGACACTGTAGTTTTTTATGTTATTTTATTTTTTTATTTTACACGTCGACTTCCACAAGACCAAACTAAGGAACAAATCTCCTTGTATATGAAATGGCTGAGAGGGTAATTAACAGCATAAAAGCCGATAATAGATTAAATACAGTTTACATGAATTCTACACAGATGACAAGTTGCTGAGTACATCCCAGCTTCAACAGTATAACGCTGGAAATTGCTTAATTTTTTGTCGAGGAACTTCCCTAGAGAATAGAAGGAGTACACCACGAAAAATTTTTAAGTTTAGACTTATAACTGCTTGGATTATTCTACAATATTGTAAATTATTGTGGTAGCTTACTGAAAATGTATGCAGCAGAATACTGAGCGCCTTTTTGCACAAGAGTCAAGGAGGTGTGTCCCAATACAGATCGAATTTCTACCTAGTATTAACTGAAAGAAAGCTAATAATTCTTGAAAATAATCACATATTGTTAACACCAAACGACATTAAAGAGAGTATATACTGAGAATCGAATGTCAGAATTTGCAGACTCCTGAACAGAAGTCGACAAGAAGTTCGTGAACTCACAATACATATTCGAACTGCAATTTTCTGAGCGAAAAATACCCTTTGTGAATTGAAAAAGGTACCCCAGAATATAATACTGCATGTGATAAGAAAATGAAAATACGCAAAATAGACTGATTTTCGTGTTGGACTATCAGTTATTGCAGATACTGTTCTGATGGTAAATATAACAACAATAACAACACGCAGTTTGTGAACAAGAGATTCTTACCCTGATTTAGCATCAATTGATTTCCTAGAAGCCACGAAATTATACGTTGAACTGCACTATTTTAAAACTGCCTATGTTATACTCAACAACCTTCAGTGCCCAGCTAGTGTCATCAACAGACAGAAATACTGTAGTGCCACCTGTCATTTTAGAACGTGTATGAAATTTTTTTAATGCATAATGGGGAATAAATCGGGATAGAGTTAAGATACAACAAAATGTTTTAGATAAAATGTGTAGGTGGCAAAGAGGGTCATGCATTGCTACTAACGTCCATGACCTTGCGCGTGATTCTGAAGGTGATTTGGAGGTTAATGTTTTTTTAAAATTGGAAACCTAATATTTCATTCAAGATTTGAAAAGAGCGTCAAATTTTACGTGCAAAATGATACACTATCCGAGATTATGGCAAGGTTCAACTAAGGTCAAATAAGCAAATATGTTTTTCTTAGCCTGCCAGAGTGGCCGAGCCGTTCTAGGCGCTACAGTCTGGAACCGCGCGACCACTACGGTCGCACGTTCGAATCCTGTCTCGGACATGGATGTGTGTGATGTCCTTAGGTTAGTTAGGTTTAAGTAGTTGTAAGTTCTAGGTGACTAATGACCTGAG
This sequence comes from Schistocerca gregaria, assembly GCF_023897955.1. NCBI lineage: Eukaryota > Metazoa > Arthropoda > Insecta > Orthoptera > Acrididae > Schistocerca > Schistocerca gregaria. Next base: position 1,026,888,780 of record NC_064920.1, read on the forward strand.
ATGTTAAGTCCCATAGTGGTGAGAGCCATTTGAAACTGTTTATTTACTTTTTTTTTAGTTCTAGTTGGGATTAACTCAGAATGCAGAAGGATACAGAAAAAGACAGTGCTAGGTGCAAATTTAATCGGTTCTAAACACAAACTACAAATTTTGTGAGCTGATATGATCAATTACCCCTATGTAAACAACATTTTCAATTACTTTAGCAAACTGAGATGGCAATGAAATAAATCTCAAACTGTCTACATTATCATTTTATCGTTTTTTAAAAAGCGATTTCACGACTGAATGGTTCGAATGGCTCTGAGCACTATGGGACTCAACTGCTGTGGTCATCAGTCCCCTAGAACTTAGAACTACTTAAACCTAACTAACGTAAGGACATCACACACATCCATGCCCGAGGCAGGATTCGAACCTGCGACCGTAGCAGTCGCACGGTTCCGGACTGCGCGCCTAGAACCGCGAGACCACCGCGGCCGGCGGCTTTGAGCACTAAGGGACTCAACTGCTGTGGTCATCAGTCCCCTAGAACTTAGAACTACTTAAACCTAACTAACCTAACTAACCTAAGGACATCACACACATCCATGCCCGAGGCAGGATTCGAACCTGCGACCGTAGCAGTCGCACGGTTCCGGACTGCGCGCCTAGAACCGCGAGACTTCACGACTGAGTTCTTCAATCAATGTTGAGAGATCATCTGACGAGTTATTGTACATTACCCTTGTGGTCTTGCACATTGTAACTGAGGTACTGTATTACTGATTGTGAATAACGTCATTCGCATCAGTATTAAACGAGGTTTGACTTGGATTTTCCAAACCTGTTTCTCGTTCTTGAAAATTTAATCAGAAATAGTAAGCAGTCAAATACCATATGCAATTCACTACAACTTCATGAAAATGCACGTTGTTTTTATTCTCTATATTACCTCTTAAATGTCATATAAATTAAGTAACGTGACCATTGATGGCAGTTACTCGGGACGGACACCACATGACACCTTTTCTAGATGACAATCGAATATTTCACTCAGATGTTTTTTTATTACAGCCCTCTGACCAAACACGCTGAGCTACCGTGCCGGCATCTGCTTAACTACGACTTCTGTCGAACGACACCTTCGTACAAATACATCTGTGTCACAATAGAAGCGTAAAACTTCTCCTACGATTGCCAGAGTAGTGTACCATACTGCCTGTTCATTATGATGTTTTAATGGCCCACTAAAGGTGTCAAATTTTAAGTAAATCCGTGATCCCTAAGTCGTGGCCTCTCCTCCTCAGTCTCCCTACAGTAAGTATCACTGACGTGCATTTCAGATAGCAGTCTTGGAAAGTCATTTTCTAACAGAATTAAATGATTCCCTGCAGAAACCATGTATTTATTTAATTCACCTGCTATATTCAGAACGTGAATGTTAAATACTGTACATATATCTGACTTATCAGTAACAATACACTTTTACTAGGTATTGAGTTCATACCCTCGACCTTGCGTCTGTTGGCCAGACACTTCCTTCACATATGGTTTTAATTTTGTTCTGAGAATTATCTATTCTAACCGCAGATGGCATTTTTTTTTGTCTCCCTGCTGATATTTTTAAGCAACTTACAGTACTGCTAGTAGTGGGCTACTGCAGATCGATTGTGACAATTTGTAAAGTTCTGATGTAATTCCCACTTGTTCTACGTGATATCATTATGCTACTAGTCACCCACTGAGGTTGCGTTTGTTTACGTTCGTTGAAAACTTTCTGATAGAAAACAACTTTCAAAGAGCATGAGAGACTTTTTAACCGTTTGTGTTATCAGCACATCTTGCCATCCTTCTTCCTTAATGAGTTTTTGAAAAGTCTGTGTTGCCACTAGATAAACATTAACAATCAGTTCAATTAATTTAATTTATGGTTAGTTGCTACGGGACCAAACTGATCATCGGTCCCTAGGCTTAAACACTACTTAATGTAACGTAAATTAGTTTACGCTAAGGACAACACACACACCCATGCCCGAGGGAGGACTCGAACCTCCGAGGGGGGAGCCCCGAGAAACGTGACAAGGCGCCTCAAACCACGCCACTACCCCGAGCGGCTAATAATAAATTTGTATATATATACTCCTGGAAATTGAAATGAGAACACCGTGAATTCATTGTCCCAGGAAGGGGAAACTTTATTGACACATTCCTGGGGTCAGATACATCACATGATCACACTGACAGAACCACAGGCACATAGACACAGGCAACAGAGCATGCACAATGTCGGCACTAGTACAGTGTATATCCACCTTTCGCAGCAATGCAGGCTGCTATTCTCCCATGGAGACGATCGTAGAGATGCTGGATGTAGTCCTGTGGAACGGCTTGCCATGCCAATTCCACCTGGCGCCTCAGTTGGACCAGCGTTCGTGCTGGACGTGCAGATCGCGTGAGACGACGCTTCATCCAGTCCTAAACATGCTCAATGGGGGACAGATCCGGAGATCTTGCTGGCCAGGGTAGTTGACTTACACCTTCTAGAGCACGTTGGGTGGCACGGGATACATGCGGACGTGCATTGTCCTGTTGGAACAGCAAGTTCCCTTGCCGGTCTAGGAATGGTAGAACGATGGGTTCGTTGACGGTTTGGGTGTACCGTGCACTATTCAGTGTCCCCTCGACGATCACCAGAGGTGTACGGCCAGTGTAGGAGATCGCTCCCCACACCATGATGCCGGGTGTTGGCCCTGTGTGCCTCGGTCGTATGCAGTCCTGATTGTGGCGCTTACCTGCACGGCGCCAAACACGCATACGACCATCATTGGCACCAAGGCAGAAGCGACTGTCATCGCTGAAGACGACACGTCTCCATTCGTCCCTCCATTCACGCCTGTCGCGACACCACTGGAGGCGGGCTGCACGATGTTGGGGCGTGAGCGGAAGACGGCCTAACGGTGTGCGGGACCGTAGCCCAGCTTCATGGAGCCGGGGCGAATGGTCCTCGCCGATACCCCAGGAGCAACAGTGTCCCTAATTTGCTGGGAAGTGGCGGTGCGGTCCCCTACGGCACTGCGTAGGATCCTACGGTCTTGGCGTGCATCCGTGCGTCGCTGCGGTCCGGTCCCAGGTCGACGGGCACGTGCACCTTCCGCCGACCACTGGCGACAACATCGATGTACTGTGGAGACCTCACGCCCCACGTGTTGAGTAATTCGGCGGTACGTCCACCGGGCCTCCCGCATGCCCACTATACGCCCTCGCTCAAAGTCCGTCAACTGCACATACGGTTCACGTCCACGCTGTCGCGGCATGCTACCAGTGTTAAAGACAGCGATGGAGCTCCGTATGCCACGGCAAACTGGCTGACACTGACGGCGGCGGTCCACAAATTCTGCGCAGCTAGCGCCATTCGACGGCCAACACCGCGGTTCCTGGTGTGTCCGCTGTGCCGTGCGTGTGATCATTGCTTGTACAGCCCTCTCGCAGTGTCCGGAGCAAGTATGGTGGGTCTGACACACCGGTGTCAATGTGTTCTTTTTTCCATTTCCAGGAGTATATATATATATATATATATATATATATATATATATATATATATGTGTGTGTGTGTGTGTGTGTGTGTGTGTGTGTGTGTGTGTGTGTGTGTGCACAAATTCTTGTTAGTGTTTAATATTTATGTCATCGTGTTGCGAAAGGCCTTTTACCCTTTTACTAACGGAATACCCCTCCAGTAACGAAGAATGAACAAAAATGTTTCTGTAGTTGTGCTATTATTGTACTGGAGTCGAGCTGGAAGAAATACAGTCTGCAACATGTGATACAGATTTAAGAGATCTTCCAGCCTTCTGCCTGACCAACATTTTCTGGGGTAAGTAACAAAAAAAAACCTTAGACAGTAATGTTATGAGATGCGCTTAATCTTAATTGACGTTGCTGAAATCGGCGAAGAGCTAAGCAAAGTTGGATGCTTTCCTCAAGCAGTGCGGCCACTGCTGAGTTAGGAGTATGAGAGGGGGAGTGTTTTATTGTTTGTCTTACAGTACTGACAGCTCACGAAACGTATCGATCAGCTGCTATAGACGGACAGCGAAGTAACATGCATTCGTGAAAGTGCATTACAGATACGGTCATCTTCAGATGCGACACTTATATGTAGCAAGGAAAAATAAATTAAATTATCTGTTATTAAATTAGTTGGTAATGTAATACAGCGCAATGAGTAGAAGAAAAATTACATTCAAAACATCTATTGTCGTGGCTCATACAGCATAAAGATATAAGTTCAACTATTGTTGAACTATTCGTCTCTGGGACAGACAACACAACACGTCTTCAGGTAATTGCAGTGTCATAGCTTTGGGATCACTGAGGTGGCAGCAACCTGAACCAGTGAATAGTCGACTCGAAGAGTTGCGTGCGAATGGTGCCGACTTCCAACGATGTGTAGTCTGGGGCTAGTGGCCAAATTATCTCCTCCTTGCTATAGTTACTGTTGGGGGCCGGGGTCGTAACATAGTAAATTTATGTAGGTTACCAACTGAAGAGCGCAAATGAAAAACATTTTGGTGCCATTACTTTTCTCTATAATTGTTCCAAGTGTCAAATTATGGAGATAATATTTTAAAACATTCATTACTAGATGGTGCATAGTCTCTGTCGGTATCAGAGCTTCTCAGTGGAAAGTCTCCTTCAGGTGACCCAGGGGGGCTGAAGAGATAACAGGTCACTTCTTGGTGAGTGGGAACAATTTTTTGAGCTTCGACTGAGTTTTTGCGATTATAGAGAAACGAAGAAAGGTAATCAAGGCATTTGTTCCACAACAATTCCACAAGATTGTCGAGTCACCTAAAGCTGCATCCCAACGCATAGTCTGACTTCTTTGTTTTTGAAGATGCCGCTAAAACACCTTTGTCACTGCAGGCATGTAAGATCTCCAAACGTAGTACCAGTGTGATCAAAATGTGTCATACTCATCCATCTAGAATAGCTATATGAAACTTGTTTCTTTGAAGCACATGAGTGGAAGAAACGCCATTGTCTTTAAAAGAGGAAAGAGCATCTAAGCTGTATACCATTCCGTACTTCATCTGAAAAGCCAGCCATAATAACCAGTTGCAAAACAGGAAGACCTGTTGACAATGTTGCCATTTCCTTCTCAAGACCATGGGTAATTTTACAGTAAACTTCGCAAAATCTGTTCCCAAGAATGAAAGTATGTAAAAAATTGAAATCGATGCTGAGAGTTCTTTTTTTCTTGAATTTAGTTGCTTTATTGCTTTGTAAAGCAAGAAGAAACATCAAATAGTTTTTGCTGATCACTGTTCTACTAGTTAAAATATTCCTCCTATATTTCTATAATTCTATTGTCACAAGCAATACGTAGTGCCTCTGTATTAATCGCAGTTGAAATAAAAACTTTCTGATTGGCGCTTAGATCCCGTCAGTTTCCTGGTATGGCACTAGAACATTCTTGTTAATTTTTTTATTTTTTCATTTGTTTCGTTATTTTTTGCACTGATGACGTGATCGACGTATTTCCGTGGTATCAAAGTAATTTCTCAACCTTTTTTGATACACATAAGTAATACAGAAAACGAGATACGTAGTTTCTTTTTTCTAACTCCTGACAAACCTGAGATTTGGCAGGTAGGACGTTTGAGGTTTCCACTTTTCAATTATTGATACGGTTAGCATATGTGCGACCCGATGTACCGCTCCACGACGTCAGTATTGGTTCTTGAGTGAAAACGTTTGACTACCACTGAGTTGGAACACATGCATTACCTTCCTCAACTTTCGTAATAACCCTTGTGTCATCGACAAAAATTAAAATTTTGGAATTATCTGCTTTGTTCAGTGGAAGATAATTATTATTGAGCATATGGCTAATGCAGGCATATCATGAAATTAAATTACGTATACATATGTACATAGTGACACACAAGAAACTTTACAACTGCATATCCAGTCATTCAATCCAGCGCACTTCATCTGGAGTTGCTAGTAGAATGTCCTCTTTGGCACTGTGATAGGCTCGAATCCTGCATTCACTGACAACGTGGTGAACATTCTGGTATAGAGCCCCGCCCCCTGATCAGGCTCGATCAGGCAACTTCTTCCAATTAAAGACAGCATCCCTGCATCGGCCATGGCCGGTACGGATTCTGTTGAGAGCAGTCCAGGTCTTGCGTGGTAGGTCGAATCCACTTGGAAGTTTAGCGCCTGACAAGATATTATGCAGATGCACATCTGTCACTGCTTCCCACCGACCTTTCCATTCTTCAAGATGTTTGAAATCCTTAGCAACCACGTAGCAGCATCGTACAGAGTTGGATGGCGTGATTTCAGTCTCTTACGATTTAAAAGTGGCAGGTCGCTATGCACCGATGGGTTTGAATTCCTGGAGATCTTGTGGAATTCTCCCATAAGGGCAGTACATCTGCGTAGATCAGGAGGCATTATACCGGTTAACAGTGGAAACAAATAAACCGGAGTTGATCTGGTTCAAATGGATCTGAGCACTATGGGACTTAACTTTTGAGGTCATCAGTCCCCTAGAACTTAGAAGTACTTAAACCTAACTAACCTAAGGGCATCACACACATCGATGCCCGAGGCAGGATTCGAACCTGCGACCGTAGCAGTCGCGCAGTTCAGGACTGAGCGCCTAGAACCGCTAGACCACCGCGGTCGGCGGAGTAGATTTGATTGCACCAGATATTATGCGCATTGTCGTTTCCAGCTGGTTATCAACAAGCCTTGTGTGATGAAATTTATTGATTTACATCAAGAAAAGCAACGGATACCGAACAGAACCCTGTAACATGCCCTCGCATTATGTAAACCCAATCAGATTCAAACGACTTCCGTGTTGTTGGCACTGGAGGGAAACCTGCTTTCTACTTCCCAGATATGAAGTCCATCGTTGTCGAGCTTTTCATTGATACCATAATGTTGAACCTTAACCAAAATTATTTGTATGATACACAGAAACAAATGCTTTTGTTAAATCAGAAAAAAACACTCGTAGTAACTGTCCTTAACCTACAGTGTTGACTGACTCGAATTAGTTCCATATCAAACTTCCTGGAAGATTAAAACTGTGTGCCAGACCGAGACTCGAACTCGGGAGCTTTGCCTTTCTTGGGTAAGTGGTAGAGCATTTGCCCGCGAAAGACAAAGGTCCCGAGTTCGAGTCTCGGTCCAGCACACAGTTTTAATCTGCCAGGAAGTTTCATATCAGCGCACACTCCGATGCAGCGTGAAAATCTGATTCTGGAAACATCCCCTAGGCTGTGGCTAGGCCATGTCTCCGCAGTATTCTTTCTTTCAGGAGTGCTAGTTCTGCAAGGTTCGCAGGAGAGCTTCTGTAAAGTTTGGAAGGTAGGAGACGAGATACTGTCAGAAGTAAAGCTGTGAGGACGGAGCGTGAGTCGTGCTTGGGTAGCTCAGATGATAGAGCACTTTCCCGCGAAAGGCAAAGGTCCCGAGTTCGAGTCTCGCTCTGGTACACAGTTTTTATCTGCCAGGAAGTTTCATATCAGTGCACACTCCGCTGCAGAGTGAAAATCTTATTCTAGTTCCGTATCCGTCTAATGGTTTGCTCTACAGGCGCATCTCACTTGCTGTCTGAAGGGATCCTGGGGCAAACAGTCAGGCAGCAGGCTGCGGCATCGATAGGAGGGCGGCCTCCGCACTGCGCAGCAGCGGCTGGCGTCCCCCCGGCCTCCAGTGAGCTGTCTCTGGAGCGTCCAGCGGAGTGCTCCCGCGTGGGCACGAGCCACCAGGTGTCCGCGGTGCCACTCCCAGACCGCTCCTTCCTACACTCGTGACGTCACACGCCGCACTGTTGCCACGTGCTTACGTAACCGCGCCCGTGCCGTGCCGTGCCGCACCGCCCTTAATTGCCGCGGTCTTACCTGCCGGGCCAGCGTCCGGCGCATCCCGCATCCTTCGCGCCGGCTGCGGTCGCGCCCACTCGCCATGTCTCGTGTCCACCTGGTCACCCAAACTCACTCTGCACGCCACTCCACGTCCGATTCGACTCTCTGATGCCGTAACTGATAGTCTCACCTTGTCGCGCAGCCGATGAAACAAGACAAATCCATATACCACAATAAATGAGCAAATTAATTGCTTATTTTCATAATTCACAAAAATATCCGCGACAGTTGGCTGAAAATCACTGCTGCTAGTCCCACATTTTCAAGCCCTGTTACATTTATTTTGTTCGTTGTAACTCTTTATGGGCACGATTCTGATCTTAATTTCAACCCTGATATCGGTCTACAAGGAAAGCGTTTCTGAAGAAGAGAAATTTGCTAACATCGAGCATAGATTTAAGTGGCAGGAAGTCTTTTCTGAAGTCCGCAGCTCGTGGTCGTGCGGTAGCGTTCTCGCTTCCCGCGCCCGGGTTCCCGGGTTCGATTCCCGGTGGGTTCAGGGACTTTCCCTGCCTCGTGATGACTGGGTGTTGTGTGATGTCCTTAGGTTAGTTGGGATTAAGTAGTTCTAAGTTCTAGGGGACATGATCATAGATGTTAAGTCCCATAGTGCTCAGAGCCATTTGAGTCTTTTCTGAAAGTATTTGTATGGAGTGTAGCCATGTATGGAAGTGAAACGTGGACGATAAATAGTTTAGACAAAAAGAGAATAGAAGCTTTCGAAATGTGGTGCTACAGAAGGTGTAAGGAGGCTGTTTAGATCTTTATGTTGGTAAGGTCACGTAGCGCTCTGTATGAAACACATTGACTGCGCTGTGTGCAGTCTGTGGCTGGTTGGCATTGTTGGAGTATTCGCTATTGTAGTGTTGGGCAGTTGAATGTTAACAGCGCGTAGCCTTGCGCAGTTGGAGGTGAGTCGCCAGCAGTGGTGGATGTGGAGTGTGAGATGGTGGAGTTTTGAGAGCGGATGGTCTGGACTTGTGTCCATCAGAGAGAGTAAATTTCTAAGGCGGGATATCATGAACTGACATATTAATATGATGACTTTTGAATGTTATTAAGGTAAATACATTGTTTGTTCCCTATCAAAATCTCTCAAGCGGCCAACGTTACCTTTTCCATGTAAAATCGAACATCTCTAACAGTTTTGTGAGTAATGATGGAAAACGTTTTCTTTTATAATATGTGGCCAGGACCAATAAGTATTTTCTTACTGAATAGAAAAACATGCATTTCATTGTCCTTGTTTTGTTTTTCCTGCTTTTTAAAACTAATAATACGCGTTGTACTAACGTTTGAAGCTCCTCTTGGTGTTTTCCGTATTTGCGATTTAAAAATTGGGTTGCTTTCAAAAACAGCTTTATGAAAATAACAATTATTTTTATATTTACCCACACGTTTCACCACATTGTGTGAAAGTACATGTGAGGTGAACTAATGAGCGAAAAAAAAATTGTTGTAAAACTGTGTGGGAACAGTGCACCGAGTAGCTGTTGATCGTGACATCAGACAGAGACACGCAACAGAGCGAAAAAAAAGTAACTACAGAAACGCACATAACCTCTACCCACAAAACAGTTATTCACAAACACACAATAATTTTCTTCATGGCTAGTTTTCATATGACAAGCTGTCAAAAAATGACGAAAAAGGGCACAAAAGCTGATGTATAATAATGCAGTCTATTTGGCGATGTAATTTTAAGGTGAACGTCTGAACACAACAAAGCGAAATACACATATTGTAATAAATTATTATAAATTTGCCATTCTACTTTACAGAAGTAAAAATTTGACCCATAGAAGATAACGCATAGGTGTCGAAACATGTCTGGGTAAATATAAAAATAATTGTGTCTGCATATAGTTGATTTTCAAAACAACCCATTTTCCAACAGTACTGTTAGTTTTAATGGACTATCCTCATTTTCGAACCTTCCCACACATTTCTAACAGTTCCACCCATTTAGCAAACAAAATCTGCTTATTTACTACCAAACAAAAATACATTTTTCTACTGAATTCTGTATTATGACTTTGGGCATGTTATTCTAAATCATTCTAAGGATACACTAGATTTCACACAATGTTATTCTTCTCTCCACTTCTAAACACGGTGAAGTACACACTAATAGAATAATTACTCAAGATTTTTGTACCCAAATGTATGAGAAACGTATGACGAAAACAGAAGACAGCCACTTCGATCAACCTATTTGAACGTCCCTCGCCCTCGCTGCGTGCCGAACTGGAGGACCACGTCGAAGGCTCCGAGTGAAATGTCACGGAACCGGGTAATTCTCTCCGAGAGCATCACTGATCAATTGTTCCCTGTTAAGTCTGTTGCGTTCCTTATCTTCTTGGTCAACATTTGTCGTCCGTCCCCGTTTTAAGCTTTTATCTCTATCTTTTTTGTCATATAGACATTATGACCACCTGTTTAACAGCATTTTGCTCCACGTTTGGTACACAATGTAGCAGAGGTTCTACGTAGCATGGATCCCACAAGTCTTGGTTGGTTTTCGGAGTTATGTCCCACCAGATGTCTATGCACTTACACACTACTCTCATCAACAGCGGACCAGCGATTTGTTGGCCACGGGGCTGGCGTCCCATGGCGTCCCAGATATGTCCCATCGGGTCCAGATCAAACGAATTTGATAGCCAAGACATAAACGTGAGTTCAGTATCAGGCTCGTTAAGCAACAGTAGCTAGATTCTAGCCTCGTGACACAGAGTGTTATTCTGCTGGTCGAAGGGGAACACATAATGTATGATGGCAAGCAGATGGTCCGCAGTGCTCCCGTTGTTCAACAGCTGTCACGATGGATTCGATTACTGACACAGGTCCCGTGGAAATCCATGTGAGTGTCCCCCGTAGCATAAGCTATCCCATTGACCCGCATCCTTGGCGCGGTGCGTACTTCCAATGGCTTATCCGGACACGACAATCGACCTGGTATAACAACAATCGTGGTTGATCCAACCGGGAGACACGTTTACATTGAGCAAAGGTCCATCACGATGATACTGTGGCCACTGCAGTTGTAATAGGCAATGTTGTTGGGTAAACAAGGGTACTTGCAGAGCCAGTAACTCAATAGGGTCACATTTGGTGCCACGGTGGGTAGTAGTCATGATGTTTTCGTTCATTAACGTAGAGTCTACACATTTTTACAATTTTTGTCTTGTTATGTCCCTCTTCACCTCAGCTTTACTTTTAATAGCCTAAATATCACTTAGAATCGTCCGTTCTCAATAATTCAAACAGATACAGATTCACTTGCTCTAGGAGATATTCCTACATGAAAACTGGAGAGGTCCTAGGAGAAATGAGAAGCAGCTGCATAGTTACCAAGAGCACAAATGGAAAACTAGTCCTAAGTAAAGAAGGGAAAGCTCGAAGGTGGAAGGAGTATACAGGGGGTCTCTACAAGGGAGATCAAGGTAGTTGAACTGGAAGGCTACATTACAGAAATGGAAGAGAACGTAGATGAAGATGAGAGCAGGGATATGATACTACGAAAAGAATATGGCACAGCACTGGGGGACTTTGGCCAACGGCCTTGCCGCAGTGGTAACTCCAGTTCCCGTCAGGTCACCGCTCTTGGCCAGCACTTCGATGGGTGACCATCCTGTCTGCCGAGCCCTGTTGGCAAACGGGGTGCACTCAGCCCTTGTGAGGCAAACTGAGGAGCTACTTGACTGAGAAGTAGCGGCTCCTGTCTCGGAAACTGACAACGGCTTTAAGAGCGGTGTGCTGACCACATGCATCTCCACATCCGCATCCGGCGACGCCTCCAGCCTGAGAATGACACGGCGGCCGGTCGGTGCAGCTGGGTCCGCTAGGGCCCCTGGACGGGGTTTACGTTTACTTTACTGAGGAACTTAAGTCAAAACAAGGCCCCGGGCGTATACGACATTCCCTTGGAACTCTTGATAGTCTTGGGAGAGACAGCCATTACAGAACTCTTCCTGTCGTGCAGGATGCTTCAAATGGCTCTGAGCACTATGGGACTTAACATCTGTGGTCACCAGTCCCCTAGAACGTAGAACTACTTAAACTTTACTAACCTAAGGACATCACACTCATCCATGCCCGAGGCAGGATTCGAACCTGCGACCGTAGCAGTCGCGCGGATCCTGAACGAGCGCCCAGAACCGCGAAACCACGGCGGCCGGCCGTGCAAGATGTACGAGACTGGCGAACTACCTGATGACTTCAAGAAAAAAGTAAAAATTCGAATTCTAAGGAAAGCAGCTGCTGACAGGTGTCAAAATTACCGAGCTATCACTTTAATAAGTCATGGTTGCAAAATACTACGGCGAATCTTTTACAGAAAAATGGAAAAATTGGTAAAGTCGACCTCGCGTAAGACCAGTCTGAATTCCGGAGAAATGTAGTAACACGCGAGGCAACACTGAAAGTACGGCTTATCTTAGAAGACTAGTTAAGAAAAGCCAAACCTGCATTAATGCATTTGTAGACTTAGAGAAAGCTGTTTACAATGTCGAGTTGAACAGTCACTGAAATTCTGAAGGTAGCAGGACTAAAATACATGGAGAGAAAGGCTATTTAGAACTTGCACAGAAATCAGACGGGAGTTGTAAGGGTCAAGAAGTCTGAAGAGGAAGCAGTGGCTGAGAAGAGAGTGAGACAGAGAGGATTGTAGCTTATCCCTGACGTCATTCAATCTGTGCATTGAGCAAACAATGTAAGAAACGAAAGAAAAGTTTGACGTATTAATTAAATTTCAGAGAGACGAAATAAAAACTTTGAGTTTTTGGGATGATATTATAATTTTGTCACAGGCAAAAAAGAACTTGTAACAACAGTTGACGTGATGACTGGGTGTTGTGTGATGTCCTTAGGTTAGTTAGGTTTTAGTAGTTCTAGGGGACTGATGACCATAGATGTTAAGTCCCATAGTGCTCAGAGCCATTTGAAGCATTTGAACAACAGTTGAATATGATGGGCAGCGTCTTGAAAGGAAAATATAAGAGCAACATTAACAAAAGTAAAACAATGATAATGTAACTTAGTCGAATTAAATCAGATGATGGTGAGGGAATTACATTAGGACATGAGACTCTAAAAATAGTAGATGAGTTCTGCAGCAAAATAACTGATGGTTTCTGAAGGAGGATCGATATAAAATGTAAATTGGCAGTGGCAAGAAAAGCTTTTCTAAAGAAGAGGAATTTGCTAACATCAAATAGAGACTTAAGTGATACGAAGTTTTTTTCTGGAAGTATTTGTTTGGAATGTGACCTTGTATGGATGTGAAACGATGACAATAAGCATTTTAGACAGATCCGTTTGAAATATGGTGCTACAGAAGAATGCTGAAAATTAGATAGGTAGATCATGTAACTGATGAGTAAGTACTGAATCGAACTGGGGAGACACAAGATGTCTAGAATAAGGTTGAGAGGGCACATTCTTAGACATCAAGAGATCACCAATTTAGTGTGGAGGGTAAATATCGTAGAGAGAGTCCAAGATATGAATACAGTAACCAAATTAAGAAGGATGTAGCTTGAAGTATTTATTCGGAGATGAAGAGGCTTGCACAGGACAGAGTAGCACGGAGAGCTGCATCGAAATAGTCTTCGGACTGAAAACCGTACATCTTGTAGTCATCGATCATTTCATGTTTACAGATGTTATATTTGCAAAATTAAGTAGTTTCCACCGTATTTGTGTACATTCTGCATCCCTTGATGTTTAGCCTTCCTGCCGCTCACTGCATTCAATACCTAAATGTCACTGTACGCTACTGTGAGGCCACTTTTTACTCCAATTACAATAAATATCTTCCGTAGCAGTTTTGCCTTTTCTTCATTCTCCAGGGACCGTCCCATATAGCCAGCAAAACTAGACAGATTACTGAAGTGTTAGACGTTATCTTGAAAAAAAGAGAGAGAATTTCAAAACGAAACCTGCATCACAGGCTCTCGTTAGTTGGATTAAAACATATTTTCTTAGGACCCTCCACTACTGCACGGTTTAGACTGTGTAGCCACTGTCAAGGAAGTGTAATGTAACTGAGCCGTGATTATAGACGGCTCGATTAATCGCTACTGGCATTGCGTGCTGTCAGGGTTCTGTCTCTGGTTTTCTTGACTCCACCTGCCGCCAAGGAGTATAAAGCAGTTGCATGCACCCAGGGCGTTGCGTGACATGACCATTTGCAGTTGTTTCAGTGTGCGGCTACAGCTCAGTAAACAGTAAACGCTGAGACGATGCTAGTACTGGAAGACAGCTGTAAATTACAGCAGTCGTTTCGCCGAAGCCTGCAACCACACGTCCGAGCTATCCACGGCTTCAGCGCCGTGCATCAGGAAGAGTTTGTGACTTGTTTCCGTAGTCATACTGGTTGAAGACGGCAGAGTCCGACGGTACGTGGCGTTCTATGTATGCCGTTTTTGCGTCGGCAAATGCGTGCGTTACGTATACTGCAGCTGTGAACGTCACGGTACGTGTCTTACTGAGACATGTGCCTGATCTAACCTTGCACAGCTTTGGATCGTAGCTGAACTGACCGATCTTCGTTCGTGCAATGGCAGTTGTTTGAAATCATCTATATCGAAGTGATCACAGTCTTAGTTCCTATGGGTACTTTATTGGAACTGTGCTTAAAAAAACAGCGTACACCTTCGCTCTCCTTGTATTGATAGCAGACCAGAGCTGCCATGCCGGCCGTGGTTGAGCGGTTCTACGCGCTCCAGTCCGGAGCCGCGCTGCTGCTACGGTCGCAGGTTCGAATCCTGCCTCGCGCATGGATGTGTGTGATGTCCTTAATTTCAAGTAGTTCTAAGTCAGGGGATTGATGACCTCAGATGTTGAGTCTCATAGTGCTCAGAGCGATTTTTTGAGCTGCTGTTCGAGTTATTTTGTCATCATTACCTGGCCGCTTGCAGATTATGTCGCCTTGGGCAATGGGGCAGATTCTAGGATAATTATATTTTTGTAAGAAATTTTAAGGCATTTATATTAACCTTGTCTAATGCCACACCGTTTAAATTTCTGCCAGAGGATGGAAGTAGTCAAATGTGCAATCTGGAAGTACGCTTCAAGTTCCTTCGCCTGAAGTTCCTTCAAGCTATAGAAACTGGAGAAACGAATCTTACTGCTGTTCAGTTGAAGAAGAAAGGCCATCTCGAAAAGGGATGACTACTGAAGTTTGAAATAAAAACTTAGGTACAAGGAGGAGATCTGCGGAGGAAGTATGTATTTCAGCTGATCAGAGAAAGAAGGAACTACAGAAATGTTCCTGGAAATTCAGGAATACAGAAATACAAATCACTTAGGAATGAAATAAATAGGAGACGATAAGGCGAAATGGAATCGGAAAAGAAATATATTGTCGAAAGGACTGACATAGCATATAGAAAAGTCAAAACAACCTTCGGTGAAATTAAAAGCAAGGGCGGTAACATTAAGAGTGCAACGGGAATTCTACTGTTGAGTACAGAGGAGAGAGTGGATAGTTGGAAAGAGTACACTGAAGGCCTCTATGATCGGGAGGACTTGTCTAATGGAAAAGAGACGGGAGGCGATAGGGAAGAGATAGGGGGTCTAGTATTACAATGTATAAGAGCCTTACAAGACTGAAGATCGAATAAGCCGGAAGGGGTAGATAACATTCCATCCGAATTTTTAAACTAGTTGGGGGAAGTAGCAACAATACTATTCACGTTGGTGTGTGGAACGTATAACACTGGCCATATACCAACAGATTCTCGTAAAAACATCTTCCATACAGTTCCGAAGATAGCAAGAGCAGACAGGTGCGAGAATTATCGCACAATTAGCTTAACACCTCGTTCATCCAAGGTGCTGACAAGATTATTATACATAAGAACGGGAAAAATTGAAGATATTACAGATGGCGATCAGTTTGGCTTTAGGAAAGGTAAAGACACAGGTCTGACGTTGTGCTTAGTAATGGAGGCAAGACTGAAGAAAAATCAAGACACGCTCATAGAATTCGACAATGTAAAATAGTGCAAGATGTTCTAAATTATGAGATAAATAGGAATACGATATAGAGAAATACAGGTAATATGCATATGTGCAAAAACCAAGAGGGGACATGAGTGGAAGATCAAGAACGAAGTACTCGAATTAAAAGTGATGTAAGACAGAGACGCAGTCTTTAGACCCTATTATACTATCTGTGCGTTGAAGAAGCATGATAGAAATTTTAAAAACTCAGCAATAAGATTAAAATTCAAGATGAGAGGATAATATGATAAAATTCGTCCGCAGCTCGTGGTCTAGTAGCTAGCGTTGCTGCTTTTGGACCACGGGATCCTGGGTTCGATTTTCTCTGCCCTGGGACTGGGTGTTTGTGTTGTCCTCATCATTCCATCATGAGAATCATCATTTGTGATAGTGGCTACATTGGGTTGCGTAAAAATTGGACTGAGTAAAAGGGTTTACTTTGTACGGGCGCTGATGACCGCGCAGTTATATTGCTCTCCTCAGTGAAAATGAAGAAGAATTACATGATTTGTTCAATGGACTGAACAGAATATGGATTGAGAGTAAATCGAAGAAAATAATAAGGAGTAACAGAAATGACATCATCGAGAACCAAACCGCAGAGGCAGTTATCACTAAAAGAGACGAAGTTAAGTAATTCAGCTACCTAAGCAGCAAAATAATTAATGATGGATGGATCAAGAACGACATAAAAACATACTAGCACTGTCAAAGAGGGCATTCCTGGCTAGGAGAAGTCTACTTGTTTCAAACATATGCCTTAATTTGAGGGGAAATTTTTGAGCACAGCATTGCATGGTACTGAAACGTGAACTGTGGGAAAACCAGAATGCAAGAGAATCCTAGCGTTGGGATATAGTGTTACAGAATAATCTTGAAAATTAGGTGGACATATAAGGAATGAGGAGGTTCTCCGCAGAATCGACGAGTAAAGAAATATACGGAAAACACTGACAAGATAAAGGGACAGGATGATAGGACATCTGTTAAGAATCAGGGAATAGCTTTCATGGTATTAGAGGGGGCTTTTTGTGTGAAAACTGTAGAGGAAAATAGGCATTGGAATACACACAGAAAATAATCGAGGACGTAGGTTGCGAATGCTACCCTGAGATGAAAAGGTCGGCGCAGGAGAGGAATTAGTGGGGGGCCGCATCATAACAAACAGAAGATTGACGACTCAAAATAAAAACTTTGCGCATAACTGCTGCAACCTACAAACATCTGAACCTGCCTACTGGGTACAAGACTTGGTCTTCCTCTACTATTTTTACTTTGTACATATCCCTCTATTACCAAATTAACTACTAGTAACTGACAAAGGAGGGTTGTGGTAATCTATTCATAATACTCATCATAATAGGCCAACCAATTCCTTATCTTTTTTATTATCCAGTAAACCTATTTCTCTCTTACCTCTATTTGAAATTGTACTGATAATCTTGTGGTCACCAACAAAAATCCGATTTTTCTTGGCACTGTCCTTCATAGATTCCCACCCTATCTTACTTTCACATATTTGTATTTCCTCCCACGCTCTCTTAGCTATCAACTCGATTAATGAGTGTAATATCCACGCTACGACCCACAAAACGCCACATTTATGCTTTTCTGACGATGTCGCCCTCAGCAGGCCCCGCCCGGAATTATTTACAGGGATCCTTCCTAACTTCCGAATATTATACACAACAAGATGCATTCATCGTTAAACGTGTTAGAGCTTCATGTCCTCGCCAAATATAAAGGCTGTTACGAGTAGCAGGGATGGGTATAGACATTACGATATTTAGTGGCGTGAGAAGTCATGGGGAGCTTATATCCGTATATACACATGACTGTAGTATCGCGTACACAAGAACTAAAAGGGCAGTGAATTGGCGGAGCTGTCATTTGTATTCAGGTGATTCATGTAGAAATGTTTCCGTCGAAATTATGGTCGCACGACGGGAATTAACAGATTTTGAATGCGAAATGGTAGTTGGAGCTAGACACATGGGACATTCCATTTCAGAAATCGTTAGGGAATTCAATATTTCGAAATCGGCATAGCGTCAGGAATGTGGCGAGAATACCAAATTTCAAGCATTGCCTCACCACAGACAGCACAGTACCCGACGACCTTCACGTAACGACCGAGAGCAAAGGCGTTTGCATAGAGATGTCTGTGCTAATAGACAAGCAACACGGAGTGAAATAACCGTAGAAATCAATGTGGGAC
Source organism: Schistocerca gregaria (assembly GCF_023897955.1). Lineage (NCBI taxonomy): Eukaryota > Metazoa > Arthropoda > Insecta > Orthoptera > Acrididae > Schistocerca > Schistocerca gregaria. Next base: position 1,026,906,936 of record NC_064920.1, read on the forward strand.
GTATGACGAACGTGTTCGTTGGAAAGTGCGGCGTAATTTGGCGTTAATAGGCTATGGCAGCAGACGACCGAAGCGAGTGCCTTTGCTAATATCACATCGCCTGCAGCGCCTCTACTCCGCTTGTGACCGCATCGGTTGGACCCTAGACGGCTGGAAAACCGTGGCCTGGTCAGATGAGTCCCGATGTCGGTTGTTAAGAGCAGGTGGTAGGGTTCGAGTGTAGCGCAGATCCCACGAACCCATGGATCCAAGCTGTCAACGAGGCACTTTGCAACCTGGTGATGGCTCCATAATGGTGTGTGCTGTGTTTATACACTTCTGGAAATGGAAAAAAGAACACATTGACACCGATGTGTCAGACCCATCATACTTGCTCCGGACACTGCGAGAGGGCTGTACAAGCAATGATCACACGCACGGCACAGCAGACACACCAGGGACCGCGGTGTTGGCCGTCGAATGGCGCTAGCTGCGCAGCATTTGTGCACCGCCGCCGTCAGTGTCAGCCAGTTCGCCGTGGCATACGGAGCTCGATCGCAGTCTTTAACACTAGTAGCATGCCGCGACAGCGTGGACGTGAACCGTATGTGCAGTTGACGGACTTTGAGCGAGGGCGTATAGTGGGCATGCGGGAGACCGGGTGGACGTACCGCCGAATTGCTCAACACGTGGGGCGTGAGGTCTCCACAGTACATCGATGTTGTCGCCAGTGGTCGGCGGAAGGTGCACGTGCCCGTCGACCTGGGACGGGACCGCAGCGACGCACGGATGCACGCCAAGACCGTAGGATCCTACGCAGTGCCGTAGGGGACCGCACCGCCACTTCCCAGCAAATTAGGGACACTGTTGCTCCTGGGGTGTCGGCGAGGACCATACGCAACCGTCTCCATGAAGCTGGGCTACGGTCCCGCACACCGTTAGGCCGTCTTCCGCTCACGCCCCAACATCGTGCAGCCCGCCTCCAGTGGTGTCGCGACAGGCGTGAATGGAGGGACGAATGGAGACGTGTCGTCTTCAGCGATGAGAGTCGCTTCTGCCTTGGTGCCAATGATGGTTGTATGGGTGTTTGGCGCCGTGCAGGTGAGCGCCACAATCAGGACTGCATACGACCGAGGCACACAGGGCCAACACCCGGCATCATGGTGTGGGGAGCGATCTCCTACACTGGCCGTACACCTCTGGTGATCGTCGAGGGGACACTGAATACTGCACGGTACATCCAAACCGTCATCGAACCCATCGTTCTACCATTCCTAGACCGGCAAGGGAACTTGCTGTTCCAACAGGACAATGCACGTCCGCGTGTATCCCGTGCCACCCAACGTGCTCTATAAGGTGTAAGTCAACTACCCTGGCCAGCAAGATCTCCGGACCTGTCCCTCATTGAGCATATTTGGGACTGGATGAAGCGTCGTCTCACGCGGTCTATACGTCCAGCACGAACGCTGGTCCAACTGAGGCGCCAGGTGGAAATGGCATGGCAAGCCGTTCCACAGTACTACATCCAGCATCTCTACGATCGTCTCCATGGGAGAATAGCAGCCTGCATTGCTGCGAAAGGTGGATATACACTGTACTAGTGCCGACATTGTGCATGCTCTGTTGCCTTTGTCTATGTGCCTGTGGTTCTGTCAGTGTGATGATGTGATGTATGTGGCCCCAGGAATGTGTCAATAAAGTTTCCCCTTCCTGGGACAATGAATTCACGGTGTTCTTATTTCAATTTCCAGCAGTGTATAAATATACTGTGTTCTCTGGACCAACTGAACCGATCATTGACAGGAAATAGTCATGTTCGGCTACTTGGAGATCATATGCAGGCGTTCTCAAACAGCGATGGAATTTTTATGGAAGACAATGCACCATGTCACCGAGCCACAGTTGTTTCCGATTAATTTTATGAATATTATGGACTGTTCGAGCGGATGATTTGGCCACCCAGACTGCCCAACATTAATCCCATTAAACACTTATGGTACATAAGCGAGAGGTCAGTTCTTAAACAAATTCCTGCAGCGGCAGCCCTTTAGCAATTATGGACAGGTATATTGGCAGCATGGTTCAGTATTTCGGAGTGGCAGTTCCAGTGACTTATTGAGTGCATGCCACGTCGAGTTGCTGCCCTATGCCTGGAACAAGGAGGTCCGACACGATAGTCGGAGGTACGGTATCCGATTACTTTTGTCATCTGAGTTTAAGGCAGAACGTTGATGAAGTAGAATGCGTTGGCTATAGTTGTGTACAGGTAAGAAGGCGCGTCGTTTGGCAACACGCAATATTAAGAGACAGAGTATCGTGTGACACACCAGCCAGTGGCATCATCCTGTTGCGTTCGTGTGCAGCATTCACTTCGGGTTACATGTAAAAAATTTTAGTGTTGGCTTCATGTTATTTTAGCTACATTATCTGCTGAAAATAATCCAGAGCCGTATTAGTGGATATTAATATATAGTGTGTCCACCCTTCGCCAATATGACGACCTGAACTCTTCTGGGAACACTTTAAATGCTTTCTTTGAATGTCTGTGGAGCAGTGTGGGCAAACACCGTCCGAGGGCCCTATGTGGCCCGCTAATGTTTATTGTGCGGCCCGCCAAACAGTCAAAAGTTTTATGCAACTGTTTATACCTTTTCTGAAATGCTAAATTATCTAAACCAAACAATCATTTTGAAAGGTGCGGCCCTCCGCCAGCCTCTGCTTTCACAAAGTGGCCCCCATGCCAAAACTACTGCTTTACCCTGCTGTGGAGGAATAGTAGCCCATTCCACCTCAGTTACAGCAATCAGAAAACAAAATGGCTCTGAGCATTATGCGACTTAACATCTGAGGTCATCAGTTCCCTAGAACTTAGCACTAATTAAACCTAACTAACCTAAGGAGATCACACACATCCATGCACGAGGCAGGATTCGAACCTGCGACCGTAGCGGTCGCTCTGCTCCAGACTGTAGCGCCTAGAACCGCTCAGCCACTCCGTCCGACTTCCAAGGTATAACGTCCATCATTGTCGAACTTTTTCCTTAATACCATAATGTCGAACCTTAACCAAAATTATTTGTATCATCCACCGAATCAAATGCTTTTGTTAAATCAGAAAAATACACTAGAACCGCACGGCCTAGAGCCGCACGGCCACACCGGCCGGCCATTCAGAAAAATTGGTATGTTGTACACTGGAGTATGGTGCGAAGACGAAGTTATAACTTTCCCAAAGGTATTCTACTATGTCGCGATTGGAACTCTGGGCACGTCAGTTCATCTCAGGAATGTTACTGTCAACACACACCGTCAGGTGGCTTGCGGAGTTTGGATGTAGATGTAGATGTAGAAACAAACCAGTGTGTCAGACATGCTGCCTGATGAAAATGAGCATTCCCATGCTGATACAAACGATCTTTGTCTCTGACCTGCTGCTCTACCATAGGCAGTGGACAATGCTGTAAGATTAGTTTATGTTCTGTCACTTTAAGCGTTTTCACAACTACAATAAGGGGGTCACACGCTCACCAGAGAACAACACAGCTGGTACTACACATAACAGCAGATATCATTCTCTTGGTATTCAACAAAACCAGAACCTACCATCGGATTGCCACAGAGTACATAACGTGGTTCACCACTCCACACTACTCGTTCCCATTCATTTACGATCCAGTGGATTCGCTCTTATCCCTGGAGAAGAAATAAAAACTTTGAGGTTCGCCGATGACATCGTATATCTCTCAGAGACAGCAAAGGACTTGGAAGAGCAGTTGAACGGAATGGACAGTGTCCTGAAAGGAGGGTATAAGATGAGCATCAATAAAAGAAAATCTAGGATAATGGAATGTAGTCGAATTATGTCAGGTGATGCTGAGGGAATTAGATTAGGAAATGAGACACTTAAAATAGTAAAGGAGTTTTGCTATTAGGGGAGCAAAATAGCAGATGATGGTCGAAGTAGAGAGGATATAAAATGTAAACTGGCAATGGCAAGGGAAGCGTTTCTGAAGGGAAAAAAAATGTTAACATCGAGTATAGATTTAAATGTCAGGAACTCGTTTCTAAAAGTATTTGTATGGAGTGTAGCCATGTATGGAAGTGAAATGTGGACGCTAAATAGCTTAGACAAGAAGACAATAGAAGCTTTCGAAATGTGGTGCTAAAGAAGAATGCTGAAAATTAGATTGGCAGATCAGATAACTAATGAGGAAGTATTGAATAAGATTGGGGAGAAGAGAAGTTTGTGGCACAACTGGACCAGAAAAAGGGATCGGTTGGTAGGACATGTTCTGAGGCATCAAGGGATCACCAATTTAGTATTGGAGGGCAGCGTGGAGGGTAAAAATCGTAGAGGGAGACCCAGAGATGACTACACTAAGCAGATTCAGAAGGATGTAGGTTGCAGTGGGTACTGGGAGATGAAGAAGCTTGCACAGGATAGAGTAGCATGGAGAGCTGCATCAAACCAGTCTCAGGACTGAAGACCACAACAACAACAACGACTTCAAGCGTCACCTAGCACTGACTATAGTAATGTGTGGTTTACAAGAGGCTACATGTTAACTGCCTAAGCAGAGTCATTAGGCTTGCTGGGCTGCTGGCATCAGTTTGTAACTTATGAGTGATTCGTTCTGCTGATTAAACGTAATTTTTACAACCTCTCTCCAAGTGTTCACTGGCTCCAGTCTGTGAGTACATGAGGCCTGCGTAATGACGGTGTAGCATTTGCTGCTTCTTCGCGTTTCCACATCACAAGCACATCACCAATCGAAGAGTTGAAACATCCCTGATTGGATTTGTTTCTCAGATGACATCAAAGGAGTAGTCCACATTCGAAGTCACTGATCTCTCCTGAGGAATCCATTCCGCTCTTACTGCTTCTTCACTGACAAGACAGTAATCCACCCCTCATATTATACTGGCGAGTCCGTGTTTCGTGACAGTGGTCAATTCCGCGTTACAAAGGATAGTCCGGATACTTTAAGTAAATCTGTAAGTAGTGAAGGTATGAGGGACGTCCGGCAAGTAATGCAACACATTTTTTTCTCAGCCAATTTCGGATGAAAAAATGCGGGGATTGCTATGGGAGCCTCGCGAGATTAGCCGACCGGTGTGGGGCGCTGCTGTCATGGACTGTGCGGCTAGTTCCAGCGGAGGTCCGAGTCCTCCCTTGGGCACGGGTGTGTGTGTTTGTCCGTAGGATAATTTAGGTTAAATAGTGTATAAGCTTAGGGACTGATGACCTTACCAGTTAAGTTCCATAAGATTTCACACACATATGAACATTTGTTATGGGACTTCGTGGAATATTCTCACTTCAGCTCCTATAGTTTCATGAAGTTCCGATACCTGGCGGCGCTATAAGCAGCCTTCAAATGGCGTCTGTAACTGAACTGCATTACAAGCAGAGAACTGTCACTGAGTTTCTTTTGGTGGGAAACCAGAGCATCGCAGTTATCCATAGGCGCTTGCAGAATGCCTACGGAGATCTGACACTGAACAAAAGCCGGGTGAATCGTTGGGCGAGGCGCTTGTCATGATCACAACAGGCCGCATAAACCTATCCAATCTCCCGAGTGCCGGCTGGCCACACAGAGCAGTGACATCTGCAATGTTGGAACGTGCGGACGTTCTCATTTCAGGTGATCGACGGATCACAAACACCTCACTGCACAATTGGTAGTGGCGACACGCGTGTCTATAAGTTTGGGGTATTCAACAGTGTATGTGTCAGCTAGGTAACTTGCTCCCAAACACAAGACCATAAAAAGCGACGAAGGACCTTCTGTGCGGCATTGTTTGCGCATTACTAAGCTGATCGTGGCAGATTTCTGTCGAACATCGTCACCATCGATGAAACTTGGGTTCATTACCTCGAACCGGAAACAAAACGGCAATCTATGGAGTGGCTCAACAGCACCTCTTCTCCGAATGCAAACCCAGCACGCGCAGCCGGTAAAATCATGGCGCCTGTTTTCTGGGACTGTGAAGGAGTTATTATGTTTGATTTCCTCCCTCATGGTGCAACCATCAACTTTGAAGCATATTACACTATCCTCAGGAAATTGAAGAAGCGACTTCAGCATATTCTTTTCCATGAAGATGCAAACGAGCTTCTCCTCTTCCATAACAACTTAAGGCCTCATTCAAATCTGCGCACCCGCAAAACTTCATTGGACTGTTCCCCCTCATTTACCCTAAAGCCCGGATCTTGCACCTTCCGACTTCCATCTACTTGGCCCAATGAGGGATGCACTCCGCGGGAAGCAATACGTGGTTGATGGCGGTTACTGATGAAGAAATGTGATGGCTCTAAGTCCACCAATAGTACAGTACCATGCGGGCAAACAGGCCCTCCCAATAAGGCACCATAAGGCCGTCGCATTGAACGAAGATTATGTTGAAAAATAGGTTTTATGCAGCCAAAATAGTGGGGAACAACATGGCGTATTGGAATCCGGAATAAAACCATCCTGCTTTTCGGAAAAAGGTGTTACATTACATAGGGAACGCCTGTCGTACTTGGTCCCTGTAGTGTTCATTATTAGTATGGCCTCGCCATAGATATCCATCCGACGTCTTTGCAGCTACAGTTCAGCTACTTGCATCGCTGAAACACGCAAGACTTTTCACCGTGGTAAAATCCACAATTCGTGTCGGGCAGACGATATGAAATGGACTTTTTTCTCATCAATCTTCAGAATGACCTGATGCTGACCGCTACCAGTTGCTCTCCTGTGCCAATCTCTTCATCCCGGAATAGCACTTGTGCCCCCCATCCTCAGTTATTTGCTGGATGTTTTCCAATCTCTGTCTTTCTCTGCATTTTACCCTATATACTTCCCTCTAGTAACATGGAAATTATTCCCTGCCGTCTTAACAGATGTGCTACCAACCTGCCTTTTCTTGTTGTCGGTGTTATCCTTGTATTCATTTCCTCGCTGATTCTGCGGAGCACTTCCTCATTCCTTATCTTATATGTACACGTAATTTTCAACATTCTTCTGTAGCACCGTATCTCAAAAGTTCCAATTATCTTCTTTTCCGCTTTTCACACGGTCCAGTTTTCACTAGTATTTTCACTGTCCTCCAAACGTACATTCTCAGAAACTTGTTCGTCAAATTAAGACCTTTTTTTGATACTAACAAACCTCTCTTGGCCAGGAAAGTCCTTTTTGGAAATGCTAGTCTCCTTTGTATGTTGTCCTTGCTCCGTCCGCCGTGAATTTTTTGCCTGCTACGTAGAAGAATTCCTTAACTTCATCTACTTCGTGACCATCAACCCTGACGTTAAATCTCTCGCTGTTCTCATTTCTGCTGCTCCTCGTTACTTTCGTCTTTCTTCGATTTACTCTCAGCCCATATTCTGTACTCATTAGACCATTCGATTCAGCAGATCCTGTAATTCCTTTTCACTTTCACTGGGGACAGCAATATCATCAGTGAGTCTTATCACCGATATCGTTTCACACTGAATTTCAATTCCACTCTTGAACCTGTCCTTCATTTCTTCATTGCTTCTTAGATGTACAGATTGGACAGCAGGGGCGAAAGACTATATACATGCCTTACACCTTTCGTAGTCCGAGCACCTCATTCTTGGTCTCCGACTCTTATTGCTCCTTCTTGGTTTTTGTAGACGTCTTTCCCTATAGCTTACCTCCATCTTGCACCATTTTACGTTGTTGACCGCTTGTTCCAGATCGACAAATTCTCTTGAGTCTTGCTTCCTTTACCAACCGCAACGTCAGGATTGCCTCTCTGGTGCCTTTACCTTTCCTAAAACCAAACTGGTCGTCGTCTGACATTTCCTCAATTTCCTTTTCCATTCTTTCGTATGTCATACTTGCCAGTAACTTTGGTGCATGGGCTATTAAGCTGACAGTGCCGTAATTCTCGCACTGGTCGCCTCTTCCAGAAGTATGTGGATAATGTTTTGCCGAAAGTCAGCTGGTATATCACCAGACTTCTTCGTTCTACACAGAAACGCGAATAATCATTTTTTTGTCACTTCCACCAATGTATGCAGCGATAAGGAGGTTGTCGCAGGCTTGGGAAAAATGTTTGGCTGCAACGAAGCACTAGAACGGCCCTACTGAAAGAATCAAGCAGTGTGACAGACGGCCGGCTCTGCCGGCGCGGCAGCTGATACTCGCGTCCCGCTGCGGGGCTTCCGCCGCGCGTAACGAGGCAGCACTGGCCGGCCAGCCGCGCAGGGCCGCTCCGCCCTTATCCGCGAGGGCGGAAACCTCTGCGGGAGGATGACTTGAGTGGGGCACGGCATTTATCATTTCAGAAATGTTTCCGACATCCGGACTGCTGTGCTTCCGATAAGTGCGGCGCTATCTGCCGGAAGCTGGCGCGCGCTGCCTCTCGCCACACAAGGAGCGCGCCGACACGGCTGCGGCCGCGGGCTCTCGGCTGCCACGGCAGGAACACTGCTGCTGCTGCTGACCAATTTACTGCGAGCGGAGCCCAGCGTACCGGCACGGGACACGGACCTGACAAAACCGTATTATCAGCATTTCTAAGACATTAACCTTACCCTATATCTATCACTGACCCGACGTCGAGTACAACTACACTACTGGCCATTAAAATTGCTACACCAAGAAGAAATGAAGATTATAAACGGGTATTCATTGGACAAATATATTATACTAGAGCTGCCATGTGATTACATTTTCAAGCAATTTGGGTTCATAGATCCTGAGAAATCAGTACCCAGAACGACCACCTCTGGCCGTAATAACGATCTTGATACGCCTGGGCATTGAGTCAAACAGAGCTTGCATGGCGTGTACAGGTACAGCTGCCCATGCAGCTTCAACACGATACCACTTTCATCAAGAGTAGTAACCGGCGTATTGTGACGAGCCAGTTGTTCGGCCACCACTGACATGACGTTTTCAATTGGTGAGAGGTCTGGAGAACGTGCTGGCCAGGGCAGCAGTCGAACATATTCTATAAGCAGAAAGGCCCGTACAGGACCGGCAACATGCGGTCGTGCATTATCGTGCTGAAATTTAGGGTTTCGCAGGGATCGAATGAAGGGTAGAGCCACGGGTCGTAACACATCTGAAATGTAACGTCCACTGTTCAAAGTGCCGTCAATGCGAACAAGAGGTGACCGAGACGTGTAACCAATGGCACCCCATACCATCACGCCGGGTGATACGCCAGTATGGCGATGACGAATACACGCTTCGAATGTGTGTTCACAGCGGTGTTGCCAAGCACCGATGCGACCATGACGATGCTGTAAACAGAATCTGGATTAATCCGAAAAAATGACGTTTTCCCATTCGTGCACCCTGGTTCGTCGGTGAGTACACCATCGCAGACGCATCTGTCTGTGATGCAGCGTCAAGGGTAACCGCAGCCACGGTCTCCGAGCTGATAGTCCATGCTGCTGCAAACGTCGTCGTCGAACTGTTCGTGCATATGGTTGTTGTCTTGCAAACGTCCCCATCTGTTGACTCAGGGATCGACACGTGGCTGCACGATCCTTTACAGCCATGCGGATAAGATGCCTGTCATCTCGGCTGCTAGTGATACGAGGCCGTTGGGATCCAACACGGCGTTCAGTATTACCCTCCCGAACCCACCGATTCCATATTCTGCTAACAGTCATTCGATCTCGACCAACGCGAGCAGCAATGTCGCGATGCGATAAACCGCAATCGCGATAGACTACAATCCGGCCTTTATCAAAGTAGGAAACGTGATGGTACGCATTTCTCCTCCTTACATGGGGCATCACAACAACTTTTCACCAGGCAACGCAGGTCAACTGCTCTTCGTGTATGAGAAATCGGGTTGGAAACTTCCCTCATGTCGGCACGTTTTAGGTGTCGCCACCGGCGCCAACTTTGTGTGAATGCTCTGAAAAGCTAATCATTTCCATATCACATCATCTTCTTCCTGTCGGTTAAATTTCGCGTCTGTAGCACGTCATCTTCATGGTGTAGCAATTTTAATGGCCAGTAATGTACGTATAGACACTTAGGAATTAACAGCCTCAAGCAGAATTTTTGGATACAAAGCACTTTTATGCTACATATTCAGCAACCCGTAAAGGAACTCTCTAAAATTTTCCGTCCAAACAGCCCTCGGAAGGCTCAACGGGACCGACCGACCGCCGCGTCATCCTCAGGTGACAGTTGTCACTGGATGCAGATATGGAGGGGCATGTGGTCCGTACACCGCTCTCCCGGCCGTTGTCAGTTTTCGTGAGCGGAACCGCCACGTCTCAGAGAAGTAACTCCTCAATTGTCCTCACAAGAGCTGAGTGCACGCCGCTGCTAGCAGCGCTCGGAAGATACGCTTACCCATCGAGGTGCTTCCTGAATCCGAGAGCGCTTAACCACAATGATCTAACGGGAACCGGTATTACCACTGTGGCCAGGTCAAGGAAACCAAGGTACGGGAATTAACGATCAAGGAAAAGAGATAGTTAGAAGTTTGCCTGTGACTTCTTAATTCAGTCACACACACCATAGGACTTGGAAGATCCGTTAGACGGTGTGGATAGCGTCGTGAAAAGAGGTTATCAGATGATCATCGGCAAAAGTAAAATCCGGGTAACAGATAGCAGTCTGTGCTGAGAGAACTAGATTAAGAAATGACATACTAAAGGTAGTAGATGTGTCGCAGATTCGGCAGCAAAATCACTGATGATGAGCGAAGCGGACAGAATATCGAGTGCAGACTAGCAGTAGGAAAAAAAAGGTCGAATTAAAATTTAAATATTAGCAAGTCTTTGTGGTGGTATGTTTCTATGGGACCAAACTGCAGAGGTCATCGGTCCCCAGTCTTACACACTACTTAACCTAGCTTAAACTAACTGACGCTAAAGACAACACACACACCCATGCGCGTGGGAGGACTCGAACCTCCGAGGTGGGGAGCCGCGCGAACCATGGCAGGACGCCCTAGACCATGCGGCTAGGAAGTCTTTCTCAAGGTTTTAGCCTGGAATGTAATTTTATAGAGAAGTGAAACATGGACACTGAAGAGTTCTGAGAGGAAGAGATTAGAAGCTTATGAAATGTGTGCTAGCGAAGAGTCGTGGATATCAGACGGATAGATCGAAAAGCTCATGTGGTGGCACTGAAACCAGTTGAGGAAGAGAAACGATTGTAGCACAGCCTCACTAAAATAAGGGATATGTTCATAGGACGCCTCCCGAAGCATCAAGAATCGTCAGATTGGTAATAGAGGGAAATGTGGGCGAAACGATGTAGAGGGAGACCAGGGCTCGAATACAGTTAGCAGGTTCTAATGGATGTTGGCTACAGTAGTTTTCCAACTAATGTGGAGAGCTGCCTCAAACCAGTCTTCGGACTGAAGACCACCACAATCCAACAACGAAAAGAACAACAACAACAACAACAACAACAACTGGTTTCTTAATAACAGCTAGAGCAATAGTCACTGCAAAAATATGTGGTTAACACCTACAGTATCTCACACGTACTTTTTAATCACGCTAGTCTCGACGACCGAGCCGAGGTGGACGTTCGGGTTAATTTCGTATCACCGAAATGAAACACCGGCTGGTGTGGTCAGTACTTTGATTGGTTGACTGTCTGGATAGGCTTGCCTTTACGGCTTAGGTGACACGAGAGGTAGTGATGTAAAGTCCCCGATACCAGTTTTTTCGCCAGTGCCTTTCCGTGGTGTTCCATGAAGTGTAGGCATGCGACACTGTTGATGATGATTCATCCGTCGGATGGGGAAGTTAATATTGGCCACCCCCTTGGTATTACTGTAGCGGAGTAGGCTCTCCAACACGTACATGGCACTGCACTACACATGCACATACGTTATGGGGACCTAAACTTAACAGGCACACCTGCCCACACAGCTCTCATACTTCGCGACAGAAGGGCGCCTTCGTGCGCGGAGGATAAGGAAACCTCTTCCAATTAGGCGACTGAACCTGCCCTTCCGGGTTTCCCAGTTATTCATGCCATAAGACTTGATCACGATGTAGTAATGTAGTGCATGGTTTACGTCTTCATCAACAATTCAGTTCTCCAGAATGAAATTTTCACGTCGCAACGGCGTGTGCGCTGATATGAAACTTCCTGGCAGATTAAAACTGTGTGCTGGACCGAGACTCTAACTGCCAGGAAGTTTCAATTCAGTTCTCCTTGGCACGCAGTCTGTTAAGAATGGGCGAACGTTTTCAGTAGCTTCATCACAATATCTCATGTCCGTAAGCTTCTTTGTAATGCTGGTTTCCTTTAGTCTTTGATTCACAACTACCTACAGATTTTCTTATGGGTCCATGTCTGAGCTGTTCCAAAGCTGTGGAAAAGTTTTAGCACCATGTTACTGACTGAACTTTACGAAACGGCGCTCCCACGAGCAACAAAACAAAGCCGCCATTAGGAAACCACTCCTTCAATAAATGGAGGACACTTTTTTTCCAAAACCTTTTGATATTGTGGTTGCTTCATAGTAACAGCAACAATACTACCTGTTCCAAGATGGAAATGATACCCCATGCTTCATGGACTGAGACACATGTTACAGAAAACTGTTCATAAATACCTCTTCTCGCATACTGTCGTCTTTCTTCACACATTGACAACACAGACTTATCTGAGAAGTAAATCTGTAATAATAAACAAGAGTTTGTTAAAGAGAACACAGTAATTAAAGTTTTGAATGATTTTGTGAACAGATTCTAGAATTCACTTCTTTTTTAAATTATGTGTCCTGAAGGATATGAATTTTTCTAATGAAAAACTTTATATGAGAGAATCTTAAGCATCTGTTCCAATCACTCCCAGAATGATTTTTAACATCAATTACCTCTGTCGAGTATCTTCCTCGCCATTGTAGGTGTTAATTTGATTTTCCTGTTGGGCGATGTGCTGAAACACTTACAGTAATGAATTTTCTGTGAACAGTGGAGGAACAAATATGTATTCCATACTCTTGCAGCTGATTCTTCAACTCTTGTTGATTTCAGCCGTTTGGTTGAGATTTCTTTCAGTTCTAAATCGATATTTCTCTTTGGTCGGCTTCATACTAATCGAAGAAAATTTTAATCATGCCTGACTTACATGGCTTAATGCTGTTTGTGAAATTTCTGGCCGTTTAGCTGTTTTTCTCTGTGAATATGGTTTTCTTCTAGTAAGACATTTGAAACTGCAAGTTTTTTTCTGCCTCTAACATTAAAAATCTAAAAGGAAACAAAACAGTCACTGAAATTCTAATATCTATCCAAATACTAATACAAACTTTTTAAATTACTGTTCAAAGGTATCAGTCTTGAAAGTTGCGAAGGTCAACGTTTTTATGAAAGTAATTTATAATTTACGAAGAAGTTATAAAAATATTCCAAAGAATAGACGACAAGCAACTAATTCGCCGAAGCAGCCTGTTTCATATCTCTCATATTGAAGTAAAGAGGTGTTTCCCAGAATTACCTGACCGTATGTCTACTAATGCGACCTGATTAGTCTTAAATTGTCACCCAGACATGCTGTAATCCAGGTTCTCTAAATTTATCTCACACAATATCGCAAGGTTTCCGTTTGAGCTCGTCGAACACCGCTGTTACACTCTCTTTGGAGCTATACCGATTCTTCATGATTATATTAGAGCGTCTCCGAGTTTGTTTGATGCCTGCAGTCATGAATAAACGATAACAATTCCACAAACTGAGAAATTATTGTAATCTATGTAATTAATCTCAGTAGCGTCTTGTATGCGATTTCATTTACAAAATCGTAGCACTTTTTCAGAACCCTTCCATCACGTCGAAGCTGTCAAATCGCCTTCTATAACACTGATTTTACGTCGCCATTATTACACTTCATATCGCTTCTTAGTATTATCCTAAATATTTATCCAATGTGACGCGCTCCAGATTTACATAGCTGAACTTCGATACCACACAGATCTTTCTCTGTGTTATGGACATTATCTTGCATCTATTCATGTCTGTAGAGAACTGCTATACATTACAACAAATGGAAATTATGTCCAATTCTTTCTGCGGTTCCTTGCAATCATTCAATCACATTACTTTGCAGCGAAGAGCCGCATCGTCAGCGAACAATCCGATAGTGCTGTTGACAATATTTGTTAAATCATTCTAGGATATTACTAGCATTATTGATCCTATTGCGCTTACTTATATTTTTGTTGAATATTCGCCTTCCAGTACATAGGGTGGTACATAGATTTGTAACCACCCTTCTAAAACGGAAACAGTCGGGTAAACGGCAATTTAAAGTGAAGTAGTTTGAAAGAGTAGAAGGGGAAGCCTGTGATGCGTGTGTTACCAGCATGGTGGCCATTTTGGAAATCATTTTGCATGCAACTCTTAATTTTCCTATCGAACCATGATCATGCGACATATCAAACAGATTCACGAAAAAAACGAATGTGCCAGCAATGAAGGAGAGATTATGACGTCAAGTACCTGGTCACCACTTTTGTGCCGCTGTCCTGGGTTAACCTGAAAACCTGTCCGAAGTGTCTCATGAAGTGAGGGTATCTGACAGAACTGATAGTGATCCATCCGTTGGATGGGGCGTTAAGTTCAGCGTGCCCGTCGGTGCTATTCGAGATGCGTAAGCTACGTGCCGACACTTAATTCCACCCTCTCCTTTCTCTCATATCACGGTGGTGTTATAGCAACGTTGGCTTTGGTATAGGAGTGGCTGGAGTAGTCAAAAGCGTTCTACATCGTATCATATAGTCGACTAATAACTGAACATTCTTCAGAAATATTCAGCTGCTTCGATGAATTTTTAACCAATAGAAGCTTACAGGGTCGTTCATAGGTACGGAATTATGATTTTAAAATAAAACAGGTGCACACACTTTAACAACAACACATCTTCGACGGTAAATAGTTATGACAAATAATTAATCGTAAGCATCGTAATAATCACAACAACTTAAACTGGTTTGCTATTAATAATCATCAGATGACTAGTGCAAAAATCTTTAGTGAGTAAAATCCGTCCCAAACACACATGAAATTACCAGGGGAATTAAACAAGCAATGCAAAAAATATTCTTCTGAAGATAGATTGCTCTCTTGACTACAAAACCTTACGTTTCAAAATAATCTCCGTTCATTGTGTAGCCTCCCCACTATATTTGTACCAGTGTGAAATTTGGCCCAGCTTCACCCCCCACTCTATAAAAGTCTACGTATAACGAAAGCTATGTATTCACAAAAGGTTAGCCAACTTACACGCGTATCCTAACCGTTGATTAAACAGAATCTAATTTGAACTGAACTGTAACTGATCCGAATGCAGCTTGTCTTTGAATTAAATGCGAAACAGAAGTAAAACAGTTATCTGGCTGTAATCAAAATTTCTACTTACCTCGTGTCTTGACAACATTGTTGCAAATTTCTCGAAAGCACAACAGTAAATAGCAAGCAGGTAGCGGCTAAACTAGACTTTTGTTTCAGAACACATATTCAAACTGTTGCATATGGTAATGAGTAACGACTGACAGTGGGATGGGGAGGGTAACTATTCATATGAAATGATATTCCAAGACAACGATTTTAGATTAAAGCATGTGTTCAACTTCGCATGATCTTCACACATATCATTGATCTGAACAACACTAAGCTTAACACAGGCTTAACAAAGTGAACAAGGAATTGGAAAGAGTACGATGTCAACAGAGAATTTCTATAAAAATCAAACATTTAATCAATTAATATTTTAATCCATGACTGAGGTAAGTGGGGTGGTATTTCTATCAGGAAGTTAACTAGCTGACAATAATTCCGCCAAATTAGGTGCGCAGTGCTGCAATCTTACCTCAAACTTGTTCTCTTCAAAAACGTTATTCAAAATTTATATTACTTTCATCTTTCACTGTCTACATCATATTCATCGATGTTTTCCTTTCTTCATCTGGCAGATACAATCACAAGTTAACACAGCACTACTAAATACGTCCATTACACTTCAACTACACTCCTGGAAATTGAAATAAGAACACCGTCAATTCATTGTCCCAGGAAGGGGAAACTTTATTGAGACATTCCTGGGGTCAGATACATCACATGATCACACTGACAAAACCACAGGCACATAGATACAGGCAACAGAGCATGCACAATGTCGGCACTAGTACAGTGTATATCCACCTTTCGCAGCAATGCAGGCTGCTATTCTCCCATGGAGACGATCGTAGAGATGCTGGATGTAGTCCTGTGGAACGGCTTGCCATGCCATTTCCACCTGGCGCCTCAGTTGGACCAGCGTTCGTGCTGGACGTGCAGACCGCGTGAGACGACGCTTCATCCAGTCCGAAACATGCTCAATAGGGGACAGATCCGGAGATCTTGCTGGCCAGGGTAGTTGACTTACACCTTCTAGAGCACGTTGGGTGGCACGGGATACATGCGGACGTGCATTGTCCTGTTGGAACAGCAAGTTCCCTTGCCGGTCTAGGAATGGTATAACGATGGGTTCGATGACGGTTTGGATGTACCGTGCACTATTCAGTGTCCCCTCGACGATCACCAGAGGTGTACGGCCAGTGTAGGAGATCGCTCCCCACACCATGATGCCGGGTGTTGGCCCTGTGTGCCTTGGTCTTATGCAGTCCTGATTGTGGCGCTCACCTGCACGGCGACAAACACGCATACGACCATCATTGGCACCAAGGCAGAAGCGACTCTCATCGCTGAAGACGACACGTCTCCATTCGTCCCTCCATTCACGCCTGTCGCGACACCACTGGAGGCGGGCTGCACGATGTTGGGGCGTGAGCGGAAGACGGCCTAACGGTGTGCGGGACCGTAGCCCAGCTTCATGGAGACGGTTGCGAATGGTCCTCGCCGATACCCCAGGAGCAACAGTGTCCCTAATTTGCTGGGAAGTGGCGGTGCGGTCCCCTACGGCACTGCGTAGGATCCTATGGTCTTGGCGTGCATCCGTGCGTCGCTGCGGTCCGGTCCCAGGTCGACGGGCACGTGCACCTTCCGCCGACCACTGGCGACAACATCCATGTACTGTGGAGACCTCACGCCCCACGTGTATAGCAATTCGGCGGTACGTCCACCCGGCCTCCCGCATGCCCACTATACGCCCTCGCTCATAGTCCGTCAACTGCACATACGGTTCACGTCCACGCTGTCGCGGCATGCTACCAGTGTTAAAGACTGCGATGGAGCTCCGTATGCCACGGCAAACTGGCTGACACTGACGGCGGCGGTGCACAAATGCTGCGCAGCTAGCGCCATTCGACGGCCAACACCGCGGTTCCTGGTGTGTCCGCTGTGCCGTGCGTGTGATCATTGCTTGTACAGCCCTCTCGCAGTGTCTGGAGCAAGTATGGTGGGTCTGACACACCGGTGTCAATGTGTTCTTTTTTCCATTTCCAGGAGTGTAGAATGTATCGGACTTCGCACAGGCCAAAACTGTGCCATGACAAGACCAAAGATTGTTTAACAGTATCGTAACTTGCTCTCTCACTAACGTGCACATCGATGACACGCAGAAACCAAAATGGCGTGACTATCTTACAAATGCAACTGCCTTACGCCACCTTACTGCAAGGGTCTGTGTGCCCAAATGGGAGAGCTCTATTGCGAACGTCGGAGCCAATATCGTACTGCACCAATAGCCTCCCCATCATCAATGTACTTTAATTGGTCCTTCATTGCTTTTTATGGACTTCTGCTCGGCTGTGATGAACCCAGCGGGCACATAACTTTGAGTACCCTGGTGGGCGAGCTTGTCAGCGCTACCAACAGAGACGTCCAGTTGTGCAGCGAGGTGTTTGATGGTGATCCGTCGATCACCTCGAACGAGAGTGTCCGCACGTTCCACATTGCAGGAATCAAAGCTGTGTGCACCTGCCAGCACGCAAAAGAGCGGACAGGTTTGCACGCCCTTGCTGCGACGACGTCAGACGCCTCACTCAACGACACACCGTGCTGTTTTTCAGTCATGTCACCGTAGACGTTCTGCAAGCGCCTAGGAATATCTAGAGTGCTCTGTTTTTTCCGCGAAAAGAAACTCAGTAACAGCTTTCTGCTTGGAACGCACCTCCGTTGTAGATGCCATTTTGAAGGCTGCGCATAGCGCCACTGCCTATCGGTCCTTCATGAAACTGTAGGGGCTGAAACGAGACACATTCCACGGTGTCCCACAATAAATTCTGCATTTTTTGAACCGAAACTAGCAGAGGAAATGTTACTTATTAAACGCTCCTCGTACAATCTCTAACGTTTTCTCCATACTTAAAATTTATCTGCACGGAATAAATTATTTCCAGGTTCACGTGCCAAAATAAGATACACATACAACACCAGCAGTATATAATAACTTATGTAAGAACTGCAGTCTTTTTGCCCTGTACATACGTGTGTCTAGGCGCGCAGTCCGGAACCGTGTGACTGTTACGGTCACAGGTTCGAATCCTGCCTCGGGCATGGATGTGTGTGATGTCCTTAGGTTAGTTAGGTTTAAGTAGTTCTGAGTTCTAGGGGACTAATGACCACAGCAATTGAGTCCCATAGTGCTCAGAGCCATTTGAACCATACGTGTGTCAGCTAACACTGTGAAGAATACAAGGCAGGGAATTCATAACAAGAAACTAAAACAGCTAAACGCCAAATCAAGAAAGATAGTGCAATCCTTAAAACTAAGAAATTGGCAACTTTTGTAAAAAATGTTTAGCAGTGCCGAAATTTAAACTAGCGCAGGCTTCAATCAAATGTCAGTGAAACTCCAAAAGAAAGCCTAAATATTACTAAAGGGTTGTTATTAGGCACGGTAAGGCATTATACTTTCGTAGGGGCGGCCTAGCACAGGGTAAACAGGTCACTGTCCATACTTACAGAAACAGAGTTCTCTGACACCCAGACAAAACGGGCCGGCCCGTCCTCCTTGCATTCAGGCCTGCCGCCAGCTGCCAGGCTGTTTCCAAGTCACACATTGCAACTCGCTGCCGTTCCAGTTCTTCTCGATACACTGGCCGTGGTCGTCGCAGCTCCCTGCTCATTGACACCACGGGCGTTGTCCGCAGCTTCTTCCACGATCTGCACGCCCCTTCCTCAGGGCAAGAAAACTGCTTCAGCCTTTATCCACCTGCTGAGTCGAGCGGGATTTCGTCTGTGCCTTGCAATCACGATGCACTCATCATCGTCGTGCAGTACAAACATACACTGATCAGAACATTACGACCACCTATTTAATAGCCGCTATGTCCAACGTTGGATGGATAACAGCGGCGACGTTTGGTGGCAGGGAAGCAGAGACGCCTTGGTAGGTCGTTGGAGGGAGCTTGTTTGGTATAATTATGTGACGCTATTATTGCCGGATTACTACAAAGGGTTTTCGTAGTATCATGTACTTTAATTGAATTAGCTGCCGACTAAAAAAATGGCTCTGAGCACTATGGGACTTAACTTCTAATGTCGTCAGTCCCCTAGAACTCAGAACTACTTAAACCTAACCAACCTAAGGACATCACACACACACACATGCCCGAGGCAGGATTCGAACGTGCGACCGTAGCGGACGCGCGGTTCCAGACTGTAGCGCCTAGAACCGTTCGGCCACCGTGGCCGGCCAGCTCCCGACAGAAAATGAAATTAATGACAAGAAATTTAATTTCAATCCTACGGAACGCTTTATTTACATTTTACGTCATCACATTAGCCATTGATTGAAAGAACATATGTACAAAACAATTACTAGTTAGCATTCAAAATTCCTTTACGCAAATCGGCTACCGGTTTGGACAAGAAAAAAAAGTTTTTGTCAATTTTCTGTGTGTGTCGTATATACGTCACCGGTTCACTACACTGTCACTTGGGTGCGCATCTCTTTTTCTCATCAGTTTCGCCGGCCTCGGTGGTCTAGCGGTTCTAGGCGCTCAGTCGGGAAGCGCGCGGCTGCTACTGTCGCAGGTTCGAATCCTGCCTCGGGCATGGATGTGTGTGATGTCCTTAGGTTAGTTAGGTTTAAGTAGTTCTAAGTTCTAGGGGACTGATGGCCTAAGATGTTAAGTCCCATAGTGCTCAGAGCCATTTGAACCATTTGAACCATCAGTTTCAGTTCCTTGTCGGTATCTGCTGGAACTGATATGAACTCTCTTCCTTTTTTCTTCAAAATTCGTATATGAACAATTTTCGAAAATGCTTTGTAAAACTGGATGTATTTGTCTGCAGTATAACTTTCTACGAAAACGAAGTGTGGACGATAGTAAGTTCCGACATGAAGATAATAGAAGTATTTGAATTCCAGTGTCACAACACGTTCCTGAACATTAGAAAGGTATGTCGAATAACTAATGAGGAAGTAATGAAATTAATTGGGAAAAAGCACATTTTTTTGAACAATTCTGCTGAAGAAGGGATCGGGTGATAGGATACATACTGAAGAATCATTTGTTTGATAAGGGGGGGAGGGGGGGGGGTTGTTGGTTGTTATAAATTTTTGAGGGATATAAAGGCTTGAAGGCAGTAAGCAGCTTCAAAGCCATATAGATTGCCGCGTATCTTCTTCATTTTTTCATGCAGCTGGCCCTGAAATCCTCCCTTGTGTCAATCTCTTCGTTTCAGAATAGCACTTGCGTCCTACTTCTGCAATTATTTGTTGGATGTACTCCACTACATCTGCACAGACAAGTCACCAATTTCCAGTAAATTCCGGTGAGGGGGTCATGAGCTCTGACGCCATATTCAGTCACGTCCCAGAGATGTTCAATTGGGTTCAGATCTGGCGAGTTGGCGGGCGAGCACATTAACTGGAACCACTGTGTTCCTCGAAACACACCATCACACTCATGGCATTGTGACAAGGCACATTTTATTCTCGAAAAAAGCCACTTCCACCGGGAAACATAATCGTCATGAGGGGGTGTACGTGGTATGCAACCAGTGCACGATACTCCCTGGTCGTCACAGTGCCTTGCAAGAGTTCGACTTGACTGATGGATGCCTACGTGATGTTGCCCAGAGCATAATGGAGCCGTTGCCAGCTTGTCTCCGTACGGCAGTGCGTGTGTCAAGGAGCTGTTCCCCTGGAAGACGACGGATTCGCGTCCTTCCATCGGCATGAAGAAGAAGTTATCGGGATTCATCAGACCATGAAACTCTCTGCCATTGCCCCAACGTCCAGTGCCAATGGTCGCGTGGCCATTTCAATCACAGTGATCGATATCATGGTGTTAAGCTTGGCACATGCGTGGGTCGTGGGGTGCGAAGGCCCATCGTTAGAAGTGTTCGGTGCACTGTTTGTTCAGACACACTTGTACTCTGTCCAACATTGAAGTCTGGTATTAGTTCCGCCACAGTTCGCCGCCTGTCCCCTTTTACCAGTATATCCAGCCTATGACGTCCGACATCTCTAATGCATGGTGGGGTCTGGACGTGGTTTCCCCTTGGTTTCGCATGTGTTGAGGACACTCATAGAATACCCTACAAGTCGTGGAGTTTCCGAAATGCTCATGCCGAGCCTCCGGGCCATCACAGTCCGTCACCAGTGAAACTCAGATGGATCGCGCGACTTTCCCATTCTACACACAGGCTGCGTGCCCACCGATACTAGACGCGCAGTACGTGTTGTAGGTAGCCTGTTTATATGAAACTTCCTGGCAAGATGAAAACTGTGTGTCGGACCGAGACTCGAACTCGGGACCTCGGTCCGGCACACAGTTTTAATCTTGCCAGGAAGTTTCATATCAGCGCACACTCCGCTGCAGAGTGAAAATCTCATTCTAGCCTGTTTATATGTTGGTATGTTGGCAGCGCTTTAGACTCAGTTAATATCACAGTCAGCGCTGTGCGTCCTCTATAAGAGACTCTCTGGCTGGTTGGACTCGCAGTTAGAAGTTAATAGTTAGCAGTGATGGAGATTAGAAGCAGTGTTGGCGCGAGCGGACGGTCTGGACGTGTGTCCGTCATAGAGGTTGGACATAGATTGTAAAATGTGGGTAATGGAATTATTGACAATTATATGATTTTTGCAACTGGATGTCTCACATGATTGAGGTAAAATTTGCTAAATACGTTCTTTGCTCTGCAACAAAGTTTTTCCTTGCCACCCACATGCCTATTTGTAGTTAGAGCCTACAGTATATAGAATCATTTTATTTAGCTGTCTGTATACTTTCCGTATTTGCTGTAGTTGCCGGCCGCTATGGTCGAGCGGTTCTAGGCGCTTCAGTCCGGAACCGCGCTGCTGCTACGGTCACAGGTTCGAACCCTGCCTCGGGCATGGATGTGTGTGATGTCCTTAGGTTAGTCAGGTTTAAGTAGTTCTAAGTCTAGAGGACTGAGGACCTCAGATGTTAGGTCCCATAGAGCTTTTTTTGAACCATTTGCTGCAGTTCGTGTCATGAAGAATTTCCGTGAGGTAAGTGACATACGAAATGTATGTGTTATTGTTAGGATTTCTTCTAATTCAGGGCCATACTTTTGTGTTAATTAATAGTGAGATTGCGTTATCCTTGTATATTGTGGCTCATTAATGAATAGAATAAGTTTGATCTGTATTTGTCACGGAAAATTCTGTAAGTCAGTGTTGAAACGATATAGACAAGCAAAGTGACAGTACTACGAAGGCTTTCCCGGCGTAATAATTGATAATATTCTTCTCGGGTATGCAGCCGGATCAAAACGTCTTCATGACACAATATTTCCGCGGTCCAACTGGCCGCCATCTTCAGGTGAGAGTGCTGGTGCACTATCTCGCCGGAACTGACTTCCCAGCGCAAGCCGCGGCCCCTATATAGGCCGCAGAAGACCCACAACGCGTGCGCGAGAAGGTGCCGTAACTGCCCTCTAGCGCAGTAGACATACCCCGCCGCCAGTGATGGAAACAGGCGAAATCGAGATATCGCTGTCAAAAATTAAAAAATAAAAATAAATAAAAAAATTTTATTCCGACGATAGAACCACAGACCGTTGTTTTTTAATTTCAGATAACACTGGGTCCCAAGTCTTACTTAAAAGAAAACCATTGTCTCTATTAATAAGATTGTCAGATAACCGAATCTCTATGGATTCTTTTAAAATACAGTCCCAATAGCGAGATGCAGGGGCAACCATTTGTGTCTCGTCATATAGTATTCTGTGTCCCTCGGTAAGACAGTGTTCCGCCACTGCACACTTCTCAGGTTGAAGCAGCCTTGTGTGCCGCTGATGCTCAACACATTGCTCCTGAATGGTCCGGATTGTCTGACCAATATACGTCTTTCCACAGTGGCAAGGGATCTTGTACACACCGGGCTTCCTCAAACCCAAGTCATCCTTAACAGAGCCAAGGAGCGCTCTAATCTTCGCTGGCAGACGAAAAATACTTTTGATGTGATATCTTTTCAGAATCCTTCCTATCTTCGAGGAGATGCTACCAGCAAAAGGCAGAAAAGCTACCGATTTGCAGCTATCTTCTGGTGGTTCAGGCGAAGGTCCAATCTGGAAAGCACGACGGATCTGTTTATCTGTATAGCCATTCTGCTTGAACACAATCTTAAGATGGTCCAATTCTTGTGTCAAGCTTTCTCCATCTGAAATGGCATAAGCTCTTCTCGCCAACGTCCGCAGGACCCCCGTACACTGGAACGATGGATGACAGCTAGAAGCATGTAAGTAACGGTCCGTGTGCGTAGGCTTTCGATAAACGCTGTGTCGCAGTGTCCTATCAGCCTTTCTGTACACCAGAACATCCAGAAACGGAAGCTTTCCATCATTTTCCACCTCCATGGTAAATTTGATGCTAGGATGCAGGGAACTGAAATGATCTAGGAGGCGGTCCAGAGCTTCTCTCCCATGAGGCCACACCATAAACGTATCGTCAACGTACCTCCAAAAACAGGTTGGTTTTAAGGACGCCGTCTTCAGCGCCATGTCCTCAAAATCTTCCATAAAAAGATTGGCGACTATTGGGGACAAAGAGCTCCCCATAGCCACTCCGTCAGTCTGTTAAAAATATTTATCACTGAATAAAAAGTACGTCGACGTTAACACGTTAACAAAAGTTATATTATTCTTCAGTGTTCCAAAAACAAATAAATGATACTGCAAATTTGTTTTGTTTGTGATCTATGATGTTGATAATTATGAACTGTGTATTGCGACAGCATTGACATTTAAATTCGGCACTTTCTCAGAGTTTTGCTCTCTTTGCCCCCCTCATGCTCAGGCAGTGTGTCTTGGTGGTGGGGGTACTGTGCAACCAGGTGAGAGAGCTATGGCTCACGAACCGGAGCGGTTGTTTTGTGCTGAATTTTTAGTGTCGCTGCATTTCACTCACTTACACGCCACAAATACACATACCACACAACTGTCACGCATACGCAAATAAAGGGATCAATGTGTAGAGTGGAAGAAAACTCTTGCAAGTGCACTGCCCATCACGTGGGATTTCATAGCCAACAATGTCGTATGACATGTACATTATTTTACATGTCTTCAAGATCATAATACGCTAATGACATTCTGTTTCCAAGCATCTGTGTGTCCATATCACTTCAACAATGAGTCTGTATTCATTCTTAGAAATATTGTCTTCCTACAAGACTGTGATAGTCCATCTATTTCTCAAATTTAGCAGCGTAATTTTCACTCTTTAAACTGAAATGCATGGCATTAGTTTTCTTTATGTTAAATGTTACTTTAGTGAATATTGACAGATTGTTAACTCCGTTGAGGGTTTCATTTGCGTTCTCTGCAGTGAGTTCAACTGGTCCTTCAGTGACTATAATATTCGTGTCACCAGCATTGTGTAGTCTACTTCTAGGTCACAACTTCCCGGAAATACAGGAAAATAAAAATGTACCTCTTGTTACTACAATACAGAGTTACAGTACTTCAGTAACATTATTTTGGATATCAGCGAATGAAGGCTGTCAAGAAAATTAGTACGCAGATCTTCTCGGAAAAAGTAAACATTTCACATGCTTAACCCCAACATGTCCATTCTATCAATCTTAAGGCGATAAAATAGAGAGGAAAGACATACAACGCCATTATCGTAACCTACAACTTCTTAAATTTCCTCTCTGCCCCAAAGTAGATTGTGGTTCACGGACTGGTCAAATGGCACCTGACATCAATTGTCAGTATGCGTTTTCAACACTGTACATTCGTCAGTAACCTCCATGAAAAAACGACATACCACGGGTAATTATCCGAATGGGACGAAAATTAGTAGATGTGATGTAAATTTGTACATATACAGACAAATGTTTACAGTTTCAGAAAAATGGGATAATTTGTTCAAGAGAAATAACTTCGCAATTTGAGATAGTCAATAAAGCATTGATTCACTTCTGGCCTTTCTGCAACAGTTAGTCTGCTTGGCTTTGATTGATAGAGTTGTTGGATGTCCTCCATGGGAATATCGTGCCGAATTCCAATTGATGCGTTATATCGTCAAAATGCCGAGCTGCTTGGGGGAGGGGGGCGGGGGCTGCCCCTAACGCCCCAGACCTCAACTGGTGTGGTGAGAGGTCCGGCAACCTTGCTGTCATAGGTAGGGTTTGGCAAGCAGTAGGTGGGCTTTCTCTTACTGAAATTCAAGCCCAGGAGGGTTTGACATGCAAGGCAACAAAACGGGGGTGTAGAATATCGTCGACATACCACTGTGGTGTTAGGGTGCCGTGGATCACAACCAAATGGTCCTGCTATGAAATGAAATGGCAGCCCAGACCATTACTCCTGGTTGTCGAGCTGCATGGCGAGCAATAGTCGGGTTGTTATCCTACTGCTGTCTGGGGCGTTTCCAGACACGTCTTCTACCTTGAATCACAATTACTGAAGTTTCATTGTCTTCAGTGATGAGTCCTACTTCGAACTGGGTCCCGACGAACAGTGAAGACATGTTTGGATACATTCCGGACACTTTTGGGCTTCCAACGTACAGCCACCCGCCAAGCGGCCCAACAACCAGCAGTGATTGTCTAGGGTGCCATATCTTGTCATAGCACGACCCCTTTGATTTTCATCCAAGGCACCCATATAGCAAAGCTGTCTATCGACAATATTCTACGCCACATTCTGTTGCCCTTCATGTCAATTCGACCCGGGCTTACGTTTCTATAATATAATCCCTGACGACACACGGTGAGAGTTTCCACTGCTTGTCTTCGTGCTTGCCAAACCCTACCTTGGCCAACTGAGGTCTGCAGCATTTCAAGCAGGCCCCTCCAACCAACTCGGTATTTTGAAGCTATACTGCACCAATTGGACAGAATTTGGCACAATATCCCTCAGTGGTTCATCCAACAGCTCTGCCAATCAATGCCAAGCCTATCAGCATCGTTTCAAATTGTAACGAGCTGATGGACGTGTACGGGTACGGAGACAACCTCCTGTATCCATGGATCCTGCATGCCAGCAGGGGACTGTTCAAGGTGGTGGAGGCGCTGTAATAAGGCTAGGCGCAAATTGAGACGAGTATCTGGCCTGAAGTGGACACTTCAATAAATCATCAAATTTTTTCTGAAATTGAAATAATTTTGTTTGTCTGTAGATGTACAAATATACATCGCATTCACTGATTTCCGTCCCATTCGGATAACTACTTTGTGATGCGTCGTTCTTTTTCTTTCTCTTATTGTCTCAGAGTGCGTTGCAGACTTTCTAAAATATTCTAACGCGTACTTATTATTGACTGTTCGTACCACATAAGACTTTTTCATCATCCCATGAACTGTCTGTCATGTTATAAGCATTGTTCTATCGTCATATTCTGGCACCCATTACACAACTAAAAGATTGAGTAGCGTAAGTTTCATTACAGAACGAATTAATACGTTTGAATTAATCTTAAGATTTTTCACTGTAGTGGTCTATGATAATTATAATTTACCAGTTACTACAGTGTTTTAGTCCTGCAAAAATCCTTTTGTGCATCCTGAGTATCCTATAAACATCCTCTTGTTGCTCCAATGCTTCATGAATTAACTCTCACGATGGGAGCTTATATCACAGTTAGTCTCAAACGTGTCATCTGCCGCCAAAAATCATGTCATCTACTTAGCAACGTCAGAAGTTTTTTGTTTACATTACTGGCCATTAAAATTGCTCCACCACGAAGATGACGTGCTACAGACGCGAAATTTAACCAACAGTAAGAACATGCTGTGATATGCAAATGTTTATCTTTTCAGAGCATTAACACAAGGCTGGCGCCGGTGGCGACACCTACAACGTGCTGACATGAGGACCTTTTCTAACCGATTCCTCAAACACAAACAGCAGTTGACCGGCGTTGCCTGGTGAAACGTTGTTGTGATGCCTCATGTAAGGAGGAGAAATGCGTACCATATCGTTTCCGACTTTGATAAAGGTCGGATTGCAACCAATCGCGATTGCGGTTTATCGTATCGCGACATTGCTGCTCGTGTTGGTCGAGATCCAGTGACTGTTAGCAGAATATGGATGGAATAGGTGGGTTCAGGAGGGTAATATGGTACGCTGTGCTGGATCCCAACGGCCTCGTATCACTAGCAGTCGAGACGGCAGGCATCTTATCCGCATGACTGTAACGGATCGTGCAGCCACGTCTCGACCCTTGAGTCAACAGATGGGGACGTTTGCAAGACAACAACCATCTACACGAACAGTTCGAAGACGTTTGCAGCAGCATGGACTATCAGCTCGGAGATCATGGCTGCGGTTACCCTTGACGTTGCATCACAGACAGGAGCGCCTGCGATGGTGTTCTCAACGAACAACCTGGGTGCACGAATGGCAAAACGTCATTTTTTCGGATGAATCTAGGTTGTGTTTACAGCATCATGATGGCTGCATCCGTGTTTGGCGACATCGCGGTGAACGCACTTTGGAAGCGCGTATTCGTCAACGCCATAATGGCGAATCACCCGGCGTGATGGTATGGGGTGCCATTGGTTACACGTCTCGGTCACATCTTGTTCGCATTGACGGCACTTTGAACAGTGGACGTTACATTTCAGATGTGTTACGACCCGTGGCTCTACCCTTCATTCGATCCCTGCAAAACCCTACATTTCAGCAGGATAATGCACGACCGCATGTTGCAGGTCCTGTACGGGCCTTTCTGGATACAGGAAATGTTCGACTGCTGCCCTGGCCAGCACGTTCTCCAGACCTCTCACCATTTGAAAATATCTGGCCAATGGTGGCCGAGCAAATGGCTCGTCACAGTACGCCAGTCACCACTTTTGATGAACTGTGGTATCGTGTTGAAGCTGCATGGGCAGCTGTACCTGTACACGCCATGCAAGCTCTGTTTGACTCAATGCCCAGGCGTATCAAGGCCGTTATTACGGCCAGAGGTGGTTGTTCTGGGTACTGATTTCTCAGGATCTATGAACCCAAATTGCTTGAAAATGTAATCACATGTCAGTACTAGTATAATGTATTTGTCCAATGAATACCCGTTTATCATCTGCATTTCTTCTTGGTGTAGCAATTTTAATTGCCAGTAGTGTACTTTTTGCGCAACACTATGGAAGAGACACAGTTTTTGTATCTTCATCTTCTCGTTCTTTGACGAAACAAACAAACTGGAGAAACTGTTCTTAACTAGTAACTATGACTACTTGCTCTGCTATACTATCAATAACTATTTGTTTCATTTGTGGGTCTGTAGACGAGACATAACTGAACCATATTCTTGTAGCAACTACGCACATTGTGACTTACACTGACGAGCCCAAAAATTTTGCCACCACTTCCCAACGTGCCTGCTGGGCTTGCGCGAACGTGACACGGCCAGGGAAGCATTTAAGTTCAGCAGAGACGAGGAAGGAAACATTGGAGACAATAAGGACCGAAAATAGGGAAATTCACTCATACAAGTGACTTTGTCAAAGGGCATATTTTTAGGACTTACTTGGGAACGAGCATCTCTGAACCGGGGAAGAAGGTAGTCGAAAAGGTATTCGATGATCACGCTTCATAACAGAAACCTGTTTTATAAAGCAGGCTAGGAGACGAAGTAAAGGACATTTGATAAGAGAGCACAATGCTGGTACAGGGACAATTTTCAGCGCACGTTGTTGAACATCGGACTCAGCAACAGATGATTCCTATGAGTGTCCTTGTTGATCCAATATCATTGTCAGTTACTATTGCAGTGAGCATGACATCATCGTCATTGGACTTAGACCAATGGAAAAGTGTCGCCAGGTCGGATGAAACAAGTTTTTCCTTACACCAGCTCGGTGGTCGTGTCGGGATACGCCCTTATCGGGCGAACAGCTGCTCGAAACTTGCACTGCATCACAGACACAAGCAGGTACCGGTAGGAGGAGTTTTATGCTACTGAATAAATCCACCTGACTTTCCATGAGACTTGCGGTAGTAATCAAAGGCACCATTACAGCTTAGACTGCCTGCACCCTTTCATGTTTGACGTTTTCCCCGACGTCGATGGTATATTCCAGCAGGATAAATGCCCATTTCTCAAGGCCAGAATTGTGCTGCACGCTGTTGTCTTGGCCGCCAAATTCGCCTGAACTAACACTGTGGAACCCATATGGGAAGGTATTGGAGACACCAGCTCCGCGCTCGCAAACCGGCGGCTTATTATTTACGGAAACTGTCTGACTTGCGTGTAGACATTTGCTATTACATACGAACTTCTCAAATACATACGACACTTTACTGCGTTCCGGGGCTGAAACAGATGGTCATAACTTTTTGGTACATGGGATACTTCACTTTAGTAACTATTAACTTCTTCATAACGGCCTCAATAAGCCAACAATTAGCCCTTTACAATCTTTCAGTCGTTTCTTTTACACCTGTCCAAAAAGGCTGCTGATAAGAGGTTTACTTAAACTTCGATTCTCCGTCAAGTAAAACATTCACGAACAGGGAAATTCAGAGAATCCATGTATGTTATGCCACGTACTCGGCATAATTACAGTGATAGTTAGCGCTTAACAGCGAATTCTTAGGGTAAATATACCGTGAACACAAGTAGGGAAGAAAGATACAGCACGAGGACCATGATGAGTAACGAATTAACGTTTTGCACTTTCACGGTTGATTTCGCGTATCTCCATCAATTATCTGACCAACTTCAGCTATAAAAACAATCGTTATCAAATTCCCATGCAAGTAATGGTACACATTAACACTAAGTGCCAGCCATTAAGCTGAAAGTTACATGGTCCGTGACGTAGTTTGGTGGGAGGCAGACTATCTTCTCTGGCGGGTCTTGCGAGTCATACAGTGCTCCAGTGTTAGAAGTCGCTATGTAGTTAATAACACTAATAATAATTTAGTCAGCGCACAACACCCACTTAAAGTTCATTAAAAGGAAGTCTAAACTGTGTGGAAACGAACTTTATAGCAGGAATCTATTAAGAAGAAATATTCAGTGCGTAGGTACATAAAAAAAGCTTGGCGTACTTTCAGAGGACATAGAGCAATGCTAAAAATACTCTTTCATTTATTTTTTACACTAAAGAGCCAAAGAAACTGGTACACCTGCGTAAAATCGTATAGGGCCCCCCGAAAAACGCTAAAGTACGACGTGGCATGCACTCGACTAATATCTGAAGTAATGCTGGAGGGAACTGACACAATGAATCCTGCAGGGCTGTCCATAAACCGGTAAGAGTACGACGGGATGGAGATCTTTTCTGAACAGCACGTTAAAAGGAATCTCAGAAATGCTCAATAATGTTGGTGTCTGGAGAGTTTGGTGAACAGCGGAAGTGATTAAACTCAGAAGAGTGTTCCCGGAGCCGCTCTGTAGCGATTGTGGACGTGTAGGGTGTCACAATGTCCTGTTGGAATTGCCCAGGTCCCTCGGAATGCACAATGGATATGAATGGATGCAGGTGGTCAGACAGGATGCCTGCATACGTGACACCTGTCAGAGTCGTATCTAGAGCTATCAGTGATCCCATATTATTCTAACTGCACGCGCCCCACATCATTACAGAACATCCAACAGCTTGAACAGTGCGCTCTGACATGCAGGGTCCATGCATTCATGAGACTGTCTCCATACCCGTACACGTCCATCCGCTCTATACAATTTGAAACGAGACTCGTCCTACCAGGCAACATGTTTCCAGTCATCAACAGTCCAATGTCGGTGTTGACGGGCCCAGGCTAGGCGTAAAGCTTTGTGTCGTGTAGTCATCATGGACTCCGAAAGGCCATATCGATGATGTTGCGTTGAATGGTTCGCAGGCTGACACTTTTTGATGGCCCAGCATTGAAATCTGCCGCAATTTACGGAAGGGTTATTCTTCTGTCACGTTGAATGAGTCCCTTGAGTCGTCGTTGGTCCCGTTCTTGCAGGATCTTTCTCCACCCGCAGCGATGTCGGAGATTTGATGTTTCACCGGATTCCTGATAATCCGCTGTGCCCCATCGCTCGTGCGCCAACTAAACACGATAAACTGCCATTGTAGCGGCAGTTGCCGACTGCAGTTGCCGACTGCAGCGCCCTATTCTGCCTCTTTACATATCTCTGTATTTGAATACGCATTGCTATACCAGTTTTTTTGTCGCTTCAGTGTACATTTTCGTAGAATACTTTTTGTCAGATGTAACATTCTCGAACATAACGACCTGGCTCATGCTAATCACCAAAAACCCACAAACTATCGGTCACTACTACTTCGTCTACACTCCGCGAGACATTTTACGGTGTGTATCAAAGACTCCTGGTCTCACTGCCTCTTTCCCCTTTTCCTGTTTCAGTTGTAAGTAGGCTATTTAGGTTTTTATGTTGGTAACGCTACGTAGCGCTCTGTATGAAAATCACTGACTGTGCTACGTGTAGTCTGTGGCTGGTTTGCATTGTTGGAATATTAGCTATTGTAAAGTTGGGCAACTGGATGTGAACAGCACATGGCGTTGCACAGTTGGAGGTAACCGCCAGCAGTGGTGGATGTGCGGAGAGAGATGGCAGAATTTACAGAGCGGACGATCTGGACGTGTGTCCATGAGAAAAAGGAAATTTGTAAGACTGGATGTCATTAACTGATATATATAGTATGACTTTTGAACACTATTAAAGGTAAATACATTGTTTGTTCTCTACCAAAAAACATTCATTTGCTAACCATGCCTATCAGTAGTTAGTGCCTTCAGTAGTTAGAATCTTTTATTTAGCTGGCAGTATTGGCGCTCTCTGTATTGCAGTAGTTCGTGTAACGCAGATTTTCGTGAGGTAAGTGATTCATGTAAGGTATAGGTTATTGTTAGTCAGGGCCATTCTTTTGTAGGGATTATTGAAAGTCAGATTGCGTTGCGCTAAATAAAAATATTGTATGTCAGTTAAGTGATGATCAGAATAAGTAAATAGAGAAATGTCTGAGTACGTTCAGTTTTGCTCAGATGTTTGAAAATCAAATAACGTAAGAGGTTTTCCAGTACAGTAATACATAATTTTCCAAAGGGGGCGATTCACAGTTACAAGATGTAGCCTACAAGAACGGCTGTCAGTAAGTCACTGTCTCATTTTCTATTGTTGTCTTTTACGAGACTTCCCCCCATGAACCATGGACCTTGCCGTTGGTGGGGAGGCTTGCGTGCCTCAGCGATACAGATGGCCGTACCGTAGGTGCAACCACAACGGAGGGGTATCTGTTGAGAGGCCAGACAAACGTGTGGTTCCTGAAGAGGGGCAGCAGCCTTTTCAGTAGTTGCAGGGGCAACAGTCTGGATGATTGACTGATCTGGCCTTGCAACATTAACCAAAACGGCCTTGCTGTGCTGGTACTGCGAACGGCTGAAAGCAAGGGGAAACTACAGCCGTAATTTTTCCCGAGGACATGCAGCTTTACTGTATGATTAAATGATGATGGCATCCTCTTGGGTAAAATATTCCGGAGGTAAAATAGTCCCCCATTCGGATCTCCGGGCGGGGACTACTCAGGAGGATGCCGTTATCAGGAGAAAGAAAACTGGCGTTCTACGGATCGGAGCGTGGAATGTCAGATCCCTTAATCGGGCAGGTAGGTTAGAAAATTTAAAAAGGGAAATGGATAGGTTAAAGTTAGATATAGTGGGAATTAGTGAAGTTCGGTGGCAGGAGGAACAAGACTTCTGGTCAGGTGACTACAGGGTTATAAACACAAAATCAAATAGGGGTAATGCAGGAGTAGGTTTAATAATGAATAGGAAAATAGGAATGCGGGTAAGCTACTACAAACAGCATAGTGAACGCATTATTGTGGCCAAGATAGATACGAAGCCCACACCTACCACAGTAGTACAAGTTTATATGCCAACTAGCTCTGCAGATGATGAAGAAATTGAAGAAATGTACGATGAAATAAAAGAAATTATTCAGATAGTGAAGGGAGACGAAAATTTAATAGTAATGGGTGACTGGAATTCGAGTGTAGGAAAAGGGAGAGAAGGAAACATAGTAGGTGAATATGGATTGGGGCTAAGAAATGAAAGAGGAAGCCGCCTAGTAGAATTTTGCACAGAGCACAACTTAATCATAGCTAACACTTGGTTTAAGAATCATGAAAGAAGGTTGTATACGTGGAAGAACCCTGGAGATACTAAAAGGTATCAGATAGATTATATAATGGTAAGACAGAGATTTAGGAACCAGGTTTTAAGTTGTAAGACATTTCCAGGGGCAGATGTGAACTCTGACCACAATCTATTGGTTATGACCTGTAGATTAAAACTGAAGAAACTGCAAAAATGTGGGAAATTAAGGAGATGGGACCTGGATAAACTGAAAGAACTAGAGGTTGTACTGAGTTTCAGAGAGAGCATAAGGGAACAATTGACAGGAATAGGGGAAAGAAATACAGTAGAAGAAGAATGGGTAGCTCTGAGGGATGTAGTAGTGAAGGCAGCAGAGGACAAAGTAGGTACAAAGACGAGGGCTGCTAGAAATCCTTGGGTAACAGAAGAAATATTGAATTTAATTGATGAAAGGAGAAAATATAAAAATGCAGTTAATGAAGCAGGCAAAAAGGAATACAAACGTCTCAAAAATGAGATCGACAGGAAGTGCAAAATGGCTAAACAGGGATGGCTAGAGGACAAATGTAAGGATGTAGAAGCTTATCTCACTAGGGGTAAGATAGATACTGCCTACAGGAAAATTAAAGAGACCTTTGGAGAGAAGAGAACCACGTGTATGAATATCAAGAGCTCAGATGGCAGCCCAGTTCTAAGCAAAGAAGGGAAGGCAGAAAGGTGGAAGGAGTATATAGAAGGTTTATACAAGGGCGATGTACTTGAGGACAATATTATGGAAATAGAAGAGGATGTAGATGAAGACGAAATGGGAGATACGATACTGCGTGAAGAGTTTGACAGAGCACTGAAAGACCTGAGTCGAAACAAGGCCCCCGGAGTAGACAACATTCCATTAGAACTACTGACGGCCTTGGGAGAGCCAGTCATGACAAAACTCTACCAGCTGGTGAGCAAGATGTATGAGACAGGCGAAATACCCTCAGACTTCAAGAAGAATATAATAATTCCAATCCCAAAGAAAGCAGGTGCTGACAGATGTGAAAATTACCGAACTATCAGTTTAATAAGCCACGGCTGCAAAATACTAACGCGAATTCTTTACAGACGAATGGAAAAACTGGTAGATGCAGACCTCGGGGAGGATCAGTTTGGATTCCGTCGAAATGTTGGAACACGTGAGGCAATACTGACCTTACGACTTATCTTAGAAGAAAGATTAAGAAAAGGCAAACCTACGTTTCTGGCATTTGTAGACTTAGAGAAAGCTTTTGACAATGTTGACTGGAATACTCTTTTTCAAATTCTAAAGGTGGCAGGGGTAAAATACAGGGAGCGAAAGGCTATTTATAATTTGTACAGAAACCAGATGGCAGTAATAAGAGTCGAGGGGCATGAAAGGGAAGCAGTGGTTGGGAAAGGAGTGAGACAGGGTTGTAGCCTCTCCCCGATGTTATTCAATCTGTATATTGAGCAAGCAGTAAAGGAAACAAAAGAAAAATTTGGAGTAGGTATTAAAATTCATGGAGACGAACTAAAAACTTTGAGGTTCGCCGATGACATTGTAATTCTGTCAGAGACGGCAAAGGACTTGGAAGAGCAGTTGAACGGAATGGACAGTGTCTTGAAAGGAGGATATAAGATGAACATTAACAAAAGCAAAACGAGGATAATGGAATGTAGTCAAATTAAATCGGGTGATGGTGAGGGAATTAGATTAGGAAATGAGACACTTAAAGTAGTAAAGGAGTTTTGCTATTTAGGAAGTAAAATAACTGATGATGGTCGAAGTAGAGAGGATATAAAATGTAGACTGGCAATGGCAAGGAAAGCGTTTCTGAAGAAGAGAAAT
The DNA here is from genome assembly GCF_023897955.1 of Schistocerca gregaria. Taxonomy (NCBI): domain Eukaryota; kingdom Metazoa; phylum Arthropoda; class Insecta; order Orthoptera; family Acrididae; genus Schistocerca; species Schistocerca gregaria. The sequence continues at coordinate 1,026,942,194 of NC_064920.1, forward strand.
TTGTTAACATCGAATATAGATTTATGTATCAGGAAGTCGTTTCTGAAAGTATTTGTTTGGAGTGTAGCCATGTATGGAAGTGAAACATGGACGATAACTAGTTTGGACAAGAAGAGAATAGAAGCTTTCGAAATGTGGTGCTACAGAAGAATACTGAAGATAAGGTGGATAGATCACGTAACTAATGAGGAGGTATTGAATAGGATTGGGGAGAAGAGAAGTTTGTGGCACAACTTGACTAGAAGAAGGGATCGGTTGGTGGGACATGTTTTGAGGCATCAAGGGATCACAAATTTAGCATTGGAGGGCAGCGTGGAGGGTAAAAATCGTAGAGGGAGACCGAGAGATGAGTACACTAAGCAGATTCAGAAGGATGTAGGTTGCAGTAGGTACTGGGAGATGAAGCAGCTTGCACAGGATAGAGTAGCATGGAGAGCTGCATCAAACCAGTCTCAGGACTGAAGACAACAACAACAACAACGTGGTAAGAAATAATGCACACTTTGACTCTTCTTGGAAGAGACGCTTTTCGAAATCTCACAATAAATCTCTCCATGACGGTCTGCATCTCGTGGTCGTGCGGTAGAGTTCTCGCTTCCCACGCCCGGGTTCCCGGGTTCGATTCCCGGCGGGGTCAGGGATTTTCTCTGCCTCGTGGGCTGGGTGTTGTGTGATGTCCTTAGGTTACTTAGGTTCAAGTAGTTTTAAGTTCTAGGGGACTTATGACCATGGATGTTAAGTCCCATAGTGCTCATAGCCATTTGAACCATTTCATTTGAACCATCTCCATGATGCACAACGCCTATCTTACACCGTCTGCCGCTGGAGTGTGACGTTAATCTGCGTAGTACGCCATGAAGCCCTTCTGAGGCTAGAGGAAAGCAAAAGGATAGACCTGCTTTGGGTCACTGGTCACTCATAAATTAGTTACAATGAACAAACAGATAGGCTGGCCAGTACAGGAGCGACAGCTCTATTTCTGGATCGTAACGTGTCCTCACCAACACTAAAGCTACGAAAAAATCAAAACTACACAGCTTAATTAGAAAGCAACACGCAGAATACTGGACAATGAATAAAATTACGACAGGCTAATGATGCTGAAGGCATGTTTCAGGAACGTCTCTGTATCTCCATCTTTTTAGAGGTGGTTGCGGACTCGGCTGTTCGACGGAGGTTGTCAAATTAAACATCTCTCAGCGGTCAAGTTTCCAACCTTATTTTATTTGGCAACCAGTTTCAGCGTTTTACTACGCCATCTTCAGGCCCCTGGTCGATGTGTAGGACGAATCTACCTCGATTGTGATCAAAACTGAGGCCAGTAATACTGGTATTAGTAGATTTTTGCTATACTGATTACTTCAACCATCACCTGCCCACTCGCAGGCAGTGGTTGAAGTGACCACTATAGCAAAATTCTGCTATTAACAGTATTGCTGGCCCCTGGTTTGATCACAATCAAGGTAGATTCGTCCTACACATCGACCAGGGGCCTGAAGATGGTGTAGTAAAATGCTGAAACTGGTTGCCAAATAAAATATGGTTGGAAACTTGACCACTGAGAGATGTTTACTTTTACATCCTGTTTCAGGAAAGTTCTGCGGTCCTGGATTTGGACAGGAGACGGATTAAACTTATACCTGTATTAGTACAGGTACTAAAGACTGTCCATGGGAACTACTGAAAACACTCGCACGCTGTGGGTATAGTGAATGAAGCCCCCTAGTACTACCACCAATTAAAATGGCTAAACATGCCATCTGGCAAGAAATATGCTGCATAGAAAACACTTTGATTAAAGAAGGAAAGTATGGTAGAACGAAATATGTGAAGAAACTACAGCAGAAAGGGTTAAAAAATGGGAAAAATGAAAATGCTCAAAGAAAATTGAAGATTATGGTCAATTTAAACAGCAAAGAAAGGAAACAGCCACCTTAACCAGAAATACCAGCCGAGCTTTTGACAAGGAGAAGCTTTTGGAAATAAACAAAAACTTCGTACAAAGTAATGCCCGTGATTTTTATCAAACTTTTAAGAACAAATTAAAGGGATGCAAAGCTCCAGCTGTCTGTTTCAAAAATGAAAATGCCGTAATTGGGTTAAGCAATTATTAAAATTGTGAAATACTAGCAAGATATTTTCATCAGCTTCTGAACTGTCTTGAACCAAGTCATAAATTGGAATTCTCAGATGTTAATGAAAATTTGGAAGAATATTTACCACCAACTGTAGAAGAAGCGGAAGAAGTAATTAAAACACTCAATAGCAGCAAAGCTCGTGGAGAAGATTCTTTTGAAGCGGTCCTTGCCAAATAGAGCAAACGAGCTAAATTTATTCTTGGAAGAAATCTGGAAAACTGAAATAATGCCAGAGGAATGGAAAGTTGCATTGATACATCCACTCCATACAAAAGGTAATAAACAGGGCGTAAATAACTACGGAGGAATATCTTTACTGTCAGTAGCACATAAAGAATTTTCCAATATTTTATTAAGCAGAATATAAACAACACTAGACAGTCTTTTAGGTGAATATCGAGATGGTTATAGGAAAAAGGAGGTCGTGATCAGAACCAATATTTAACCTCAAGCACGTAATTCACCACAGATTAGTTAATTCAGAGGACATTGAAGTTATGTTTGTGGATTTCAAAAAGGCTTTTCATTCTGTTGGCAGAGAAAATATAGACAAAATAATTCTAGGGTTTGGCGTCAAATATAAATGGCAAACCTACTGCGTGAAACACTTACAGATACAGCCTGTAAAGTAAAATGTATGGGTGAAATTTCACAGCCTTTCAAAATAAAAACACGTAAAAAACAAGATGAAGGCCTATCCCCAATTATTTTTAATTTTATTTTAGAATTTTTAACTTTATTTATAAAGATTTCAATGTTGCAGCGATTCAACCTTCTGATTGCAGTTGTTGGGACTCCCCAGAACTCTTGGGCCCAATGCATTGCGTGATGCAACAGTGTATTTCTCTCTTGAGTTGCCATCTGGGGTAGTGCATTCATTTTGCGGACTTCCCATACTGCAACTGAAATTGAATTACGTACAAAGTAATAAATTGGATTCCAAGATGTGATCAGACTGTTAGTCGTCACACTTCCTCTTCCGCCTTCGAGACCATTGGGCGGGTTTCAGGTGTAACATTAAGCAGGGGCCCTCAGAGGGGAATACCATCCAGAGGCGGATTGACCCAGGTTTCTTAAGAGGTTATAATAATAATAATTATTATTATTATTAATCTTCATACTCATTTCGACAACTTTCCGAGATCAGTACGAATAATTTATATATTTATCAGTGATATAGGAGCTATTACATTTTATCGTATATCTCGATTCTGTCTTAAGTAAACCATAAACCCGCTATGCAGTTCTCTGTCAGAATCTTTCCTACTTCTGGTTTCACAATTGTGAACGTTGCTGTTTAGTGCTGAAAATTCCCTGTGTGGTTGCAGGTAGCATACGTATTCTTGTATGCATGTTCCTGTAAGAAAAAAAATGTTCTTCTCTCTTAGTAACCTATTTCATTATCTTCATTGTTCGTTCACAGATATTCAGGGACAATTAGACAGGGCAATTGCACATCTATTGACGAAATATTCATCAAGCACAGACATGTTGTAAGCATATCTGCTGTCCATTCTCATACCTGATGTAAGAGCCAAAAAAAACTTATATAAAACCGGACTCACAATTTATTAACTTTGTTTTGAAACATAGTGTGAAAAACTGGCCACAGAGCGAAACTTTGAGCGTCCTTCATTAATATAAAACAAGAGATGAATGTAGTCACTATTGGGAAACGTGCATGCAACAATAAAAATAGTTGACCTCTTCCGTTGTAAATTAAATATGTTAGCAGACATCGAGAACTGTTTTGATAACAAATCGTTTCTGATTGATTGTTCTTTTTATTTTACTTACGAAAGTCAGATCATATCTTTGTTTGAATACTGTACTGTATATCAAAACCGAAGTAAAAATCCAGTTTTGTAAATGACCACCATGTCTTAAAAGTTTCGTTGGAGGAGTGTGTAATGTTTGTACACTAATGCATTCTACACTACACTGAGCTGTCGCAGATACGATCCAGAGAACATGGAGATAGCTAACTCATCATACCAATATACTCTTCCTCCCTGCTGCTTCCTATGTGCTACGAAGTAATAGTAAGAATTCTTTGGATAGGACTCGATGTGATGCACGGCAATGTCCAGCGTTTAGATCCTAATCGAGAATGACCTGAGTCATTAGTCTTTGCACCAAAACTGATTCCTTCATTTTTTTGGATGAAAGATGTAAATTCATAAAATCATATCATCATTTCTTATAAAAACGAATGAAACGATTAAAAAGACAGTGGTGGGACAGTAATAACGCATCGTGATTGCGACGACAGGATTACGTGGGGAGAACATAATGTCATTCGTGCGATTAGGCTCTTCCAGGTTTGCTCTATGATAAGTCTGTGCTTATCATTGCCATCTGTCTGTCTTCTGATCTTCACCCTAATACATTATAATGTAAGGCTTATTTTGGGACATACGTAGTACTTGCTCCTTTCATTCATTTTTGTTCTGTGCAGCTTCCTCCGGTATAGATTTCTCTTAAAGTTTTGTCTTTTCGCAGATGTAACTGATTTTATCGTCTCCGCTCCTACCTTCCACAGATTTCAAGTACATCTCCGATTTTTCATTTCTGAAGTTTTAATTGCCTAAATCTTTTTTTTTTCTTGGAGGTCAACATTCTGTTTCTTAAAGCAAGGTAGCAACTGCCATTACTTTTTAAAATTTCATTTGAATCTCTTTCCTCCTTTCTCTTTTAGAGTTTCTTTTTCAACTTTCCTACATATTTTCTGATAAATGTTTGTTTTATATTTTATACTCCAACTATTTTAATAAGTTATGTCATATTTGAGATACTGGAAACATGATGTTTCCCATGTTTTATTTTGGTCTCTTTGGTTTCTTTCTTGAAAAAATCTTTACCTTAATTTTAGCTGTTAAAGTCTTTACATTGCATACAGAGCTAAAGGGTGTTGCTTATATACTACCCTCTGCAGTATGCCTTCACTTTCAACTAGAATTCACTCGTGTTTGAATCATAATTCTTTATTCATTGCATTCGGGAGGACGACGGTTCAATCCCGTCTCCGGCCATCCTGGTTTAGGTTTTCCGTTATTTCCCTTAATCGCTTCAGGTAAATGCCGGAATGGTTCCTTTGAAAGGGCACGGCCGATTTCCTTCCCCATCCTACCCTCACCCGAGCTTGCGCTCCGTTTCTAATGACCTCGTTGTCGACGGGACGTTAAACACTAATCTCCTCCTCCTCCTTTATTCATACACGCCAACTTGCAAACAACAGATTATAGGTAAACAGATAAATTCCGAATACCTAGATTTTCGAAAAGCATTGTACACTTCACCACGTCGCCGACTCGTAACCAACATATGATCATATGGAACATTTTCACAGATGTCAGTGCCTTTATGAATATTTCACTCACAGAACTGGACAGCGAATATTCTACAGAAACTGAAGCAACATCAGGTGTGCCCCAGGATAGCGCAATACGACCTCTAACGTTCTCGATGTACATGAACTGTTTAACAGATAGGATGAGCAGCGTTATCAGATGGTGCGCTGACGGTAAGTTACGCACACGAAAATATAATAGATGGAGTATCCTAAGGGAAAGTACGAAGACTTATCAAAATTTGTAATGAATGTAAGTTCTCTTTAAATGTGAATAAATACAAGATAATTCGTATACCAAAGAGGAAGAACCCGACAGTAACCGACTGCAAGACTAGTGCTGTACATCTTGATTACGTCATATCGTATTAGCGATATGAAATGGGACGATCGCGTAAACATAGTTTGAGGAAATGCGAACAAAAGACCTATATTGTGTAGGAATGTTTCTGTGAAAATGCAGAGGATATGTAAAGGAATACAAGATGCTAGTGCACCCAGTTCCGTTGTTCCAGAGTTTGATATCCTTATCAAGACGTGAAAGGAAATTAAGGGACGTGCTGCCAAGTTCGTAACAGGTTCTGTATATCCGGGCAACAGAGTAACAGAAATGCTCGGGGAACGTAGATGGAAATTCTTGGAAGAAAGGCGACGTAGTCGTTACGAAATCCTTTTGGGCAGATTTAGACAACTTGAATTCGAAGACTGCGAGACAGTTTTGCCTCAGTGCTTATGTAGGGCATAAAATCGACGGTCAATTGGTAGAAAGTACTGTGCTACTCTACGTACTGTAAGGCTAGCTCCGGCCAAGGCGTATCAAACTGAGTACGTCCCAGATGTGTGGGCCGCGTACGTGCCGAAGCTCGTCCTGTTTCGGCATGGTTCGGTCATTCTCGGAATTAATCGGTAGAGGGCGACATTTCTTAAGAATTGCGGTGTGGCGTTTTCAGTTGGCACAACTCTCTTATTTCAGCAGAATCGTGGTGTTAGCGCTGTTTACTCTTCGCTATTTGTTCACGGCACGCCGGACATTCACAGGCACAGTGGCAGTTTGCACAAAAAGAGGCAACATTAGCCTTTAAAAACGAATGGGAATGACAGAGGAGAGGGATGAAAATTCTCAGTTCTATTATGCAATCGCATAATGGACGGGTACTGCAAAATTACAGTGGAACGACATTACAATAACATGCAGAAAAATCTAAGCATTTAGCTGACAATCAAATAGCAAAAAATTACAACAATCGACAAACGGGATTCATTGTTTGGAACATTAAAGAGCACTTCGGCCAAATTTTCACGCATGTATCACGTGAAGCATTTGGTAATACGAGCAGAAAAATATCGGAAGTCACAGGAATAATCCACTGTCAGTTGCAGATAGTTTTCGACGAAAATGAATCAAGAGTATGGAGACTTTATATATTGCTGCGAAGTACGTTGATTAAGTCAAAGGGTATACTTAAAACGATTTTTAAATTAAAAACCCTCTAATGTTGAATTTGTGAAGCGGAAAGGAGTGCAGGAACGTACATTAGAGCATCCGGAATGGAATGCAGACCTCGTATTCTAAGTAAACTTGTCTGCTCACTGACTGTGATAGGACACTGCAAAGCGGGAAAAAACTTACTCTGATTTTACGGGGACAAATTAAAAAAAGATAATCGCAGTCCAGCTGGATGGCGTTAAATAATATTCGTGGCTCAAAGAATTCATTGTCGTCTTCAAAGAATTACAAGGATAGATTTCTATACGTGTTGAAGACACTGCCAGTCTTAGATCTGCTTTCGAGACCGTTTGTCATGTCAGTTGAAAGCGTTCCTCCGCATCTGCAGATGTAAATGACTGACATGCAGTGTAATTCCCATCTCAAAGACAGTCCTTTTACGTTAAAACTGTCCAGGACGTCTACATGTTTTCTTCAGGGAGAGTTTCCACGTCTCGTCGATGAGGCAGCAAAAGTGTTAAGATATTTCGATGAATGTATGTGTGTGAAAGACCTTTTTACGATTATGAGACTAAATAAGTCCCTATTAAATGGCAGCCTGAGTGCAAAAATCTGTGAAATTGTTTGCGTCTGCATTTATGACGACAGTATGTACCAGATAAAAATTACCAAAAGTAATAGAGTAATGTCGAAAATTTGTTTCGTTTGTGAATTTTGTTGTTGATAAGTATGAAACATGAAACCATGCCGAATGCAGTGCGACTACATTGGCGTGTAAATACGTCGCGTTAACTGTATCACCCTCTTATCTCTCCTCCCACTCAGACAGCTTGGCGTGTCGTTGGAAAACGTGTGCACCCAGGCTAAGCGCTATGGAGTGGGCACCAGAGCATGTTTCGCGAACCGAGTTCGTGGCCACCTTTGGTAAAAAAGCTAGCGGAGTACACATGTACGATGGCTGAATGAAAAGTAATGCTTCCACCTTCGGTAACTGGGTTTTGATGGGAATATTTTGAAAACTCAAACGCAGAAATAATCCTTATGTGTTCTTTAATTACCTTATTCACTTTTCCACATAATCACCAACCAATTGCATACATTTCTGACAACGATGAAAAAGTTTTCTGTAACTGTCACGGAAGGAGTCGACACACTGTTTCCGCAACCACAGTCTCACAGTATCCTCTCAGCGTCTTCATCAGAAGCATACTGATGTCTCAGCAGATCGTCTTTCATTATCGGGAACAGATGGAAGTCACACGGTGCTAAAGCTGGACTGTATGGAGGATGCCGTACGGCGGTGAGATTCAGTCGCTGAAGTTCTGCTGTGGTGGCACGTGAAGTGTGTGGTACGGCATTGTCATGCTCCAGGAAAACATTACCCAGTTCCTTTCGGACCCATTTTAACTGTCGTTTCAGAGTTCGCAGCGTTGTGATGTAACGCTCTGAATTTATTGTTGTTCCACCACCAAAGAAATCAACATGGATAACACAATCTGCGGCCCAGAACACTGTGGCCATGATTTTTCCAACTGATGGCTGCGTCTAGAATTTCTTTTTATGGGGCAAGCCTTTGTGTTGGTATTCCATAGACTGACGTTTGTCAGCATCTCGTGGTCGTGCGGTAACGTTCTCGCTTCCCACCTCGCCGTGCTTTGACTTAATATCTTCATTTGAAGAGAATGACGCCCAAGAAAATTGCGGAGGACATGTGGAATACACTTAAGGACAGTGCTCCGTCTAATATAACAGTGAGAAAATGGATGTCCGACTTCAAGAACGATTGTGGAAAATGTGCCAATGAGCGGAACGCCTGTCACCGACCGAGCGAGGTGGCGCAGTAGTTAGCACACTGGACTCGCATTCGGGAGGACGACTGTTCAATCCAGCTTCCGGCCATCCTGATTTAGATTTTCCGTGATTTCCCTAAATCACTCCAGGCAAATGCCGGGATGGTTCCTTTGACAGGACACGGCCGATTTCCTTCCCCGTCCTTCCCTAATCCGATGAGACCGATGACCTCCCTGTTCAGTCTCTTCCCCCAAACAATCCAATCCTGTCACCGTTGCCACTGATGACACAGTGAGTGCAATTCACGATACGATTTTTCAGGATCATCAAACAACGTTGCAGCAAATTCAAGCCACATTTGGAATCTGCCACGGACGTGCTTATGACATTGTTGTGAATATTTTGGGAATGCGTAAAATTTCATATCGGTGGGCCCCGAAAGACTTGAATGCAAATCAGAGACTGGAGCGTTGTGAAGAAATTGTTTGCCAATTTGGAGGGGATGAAGACGAGTTTCTTGAAAAGTACGTGAGAATGGACAAAACACGGGTTCACCGTTTTGATCCTGAGACGAAACAACATTCACAACAATGGAAACATCCTTCATCCCCCTAACCCCAAAAAAATTTCGGGTGCCAAACTCCATGTAAAGTGATGTCATCGGTCTTCTGGGGTGCAAAAGGGGCAATTATGGTGGGTTTAACTATCAATGCTTTATACTATTGCACTGTCTTGCGCCGTTTCAGAGACGAGATAAAGAAGTGGGGAATTGGTGAGCGGAGTTCTTTTCCATCAGGACAAAGCACCGACGCACAAAGCCCTTGCAGCATTGGAAACTCTTCGTAACAGTGGGTTCGAAGTGTTACGTCAACCGCCATGTTCTCCAGATTTGGCTCCATCAGACTTGTTTTATTTTCACAAACCTAAAAATAATCTGAAACGAGGACGATTTGTCAATCATGATGCAGTGATTGAAGCTGTGACCGCTTGGTTGGACTCGAAATCAAAGACCTTTTATTTGAATGCTTTGCAGATGATATCTGAGTGTGCTCGCACGTGTATTAGTGTACACGGGTATTATATAGAAAAATAAATTGGTTTTATGAAATTTCTGTCATTCTTTATTTGTTAAGCTAGAAACTTTTCGCCCCCCTCCCCACCCCTTGCACGTCAAACTGGACAAGCCTTGACAAAGACGCCAGAAGCGTGTCAGACACCTTACACCTAGAGTACATAGAGCTCTTATGCCAGTCAGTGAAGCCCAAAGAAGGTCGAATAGGAGAAAAAATTGTGCAATCGCAAAATCTTGTATAATATAAGAGGGAGTGCCATGAACAATACACTAAAATTCCTGACCGGTGGGATGTGGGCATGAGGGTAGGGGGTGTATACTTTGTTATGTTTTCCTCAATAACTCGAAAACCGCAGCTTCCAACGAAAATTTCTCCCAAAACAAAATTAAACTAGATTTGATTTCCTACAAAAAGGAGTCTATTATTCATCTTGTCTCTAGAATTAATAGTTTCCTCATTTCAGGGGATAAAAAATCGTAATTTTTAAATTAGTGTTTTATTGGTAAAAAATTAATATTTATTGTTAAATGAAGGGTGTAAATAGCAGATATTAACGGTGTGCTCCCCTAGTGCACTGGAACCTAATTAAAGGATAGATTGTTTTGAGGGTCTTGAATTAGGTGGTGGATTCAGCGGGGGGTGGCTAGGGGAAGGGGCTGGAGAGTTGACATGTGACGAAAGGTAGGTCACCGGATTGTGCTGAAGCCCTACCCTCCTTCATACGTCTACAGGCTAAAGGGGGAGAAGGTGATTTCCCACTTTTTCTATTCTTCTACGTGACAAGAAACAAATACAGGGTGTTTCAGAAATATTATGCCTATCCTTCCGCAGCCTGAAATACGAATTGCTAAAAACACAGCTGCAGATATCGCTGGAGTTGTTTATTTTCCGCGAAATGCGTTAACGCTACATGGAATGTAGATACGAGCTACTAAAAACACAAACGCAACGGAAGCATATGGATAGATTATATGTAAATCTCTGCACTCTGCACTGCGAGAGGGGATATTGATTCCTAGACATCCTGCACAACAGTTGTACCGACTTCCACTACCAAGAGCAATGCTCGTTTTTCAGTTTACAGATGGCCTAAACCTTCTCAGAATTTCCTGTCTAGCTCTCTTGTGTGAGTGAACAAAATAACTTCTCTGAGGCATGTTTATATGGTGGTGATATTTTCATTTTTGGAGTGTTTATTTGTAGTTGTTAAGACAGCTCTTATCTAAAATAAGTTCCTGTAAAAACCAGTATAGAAGTGCTTAATTTCTAAGTCTGATGATGTCAGTGGTTTGTGTAATATTACTGCGAAAGGGATTGGATTGGTAAATGTGACACATTACTGCTTTCTATGGATGACAGCTTACTGAAAGCCATGTGCCCGTGTTGAAGTCACTTGGTGGTGTAGTAAAGAATAACCAGAAAATTACTGCGCTCCTTCCACCGTTAACAGTGTTACCATTAGTCTGTATAAATCTCATCCGTTGAGTAATTGTTGGGATTTGTAGAATGGGCTCTACTGACTGGGGACATGTACCACACATCTGCAACATATCTTACAAGGTGGGAGTGAATACGTCCGATGAAATGAGACTGATGATATTAAAGTTAAAATAGTAATCTGCTGTAATATATTGCTTGACTGACGTACCGTAATACCTAGGGGACCTACTTCTGCTGCAGAGGGAGCCAATTTGTTCAGATGTTGGGAGAGTTGAGGCTGGGGGCCGTATTTGGTAGTCCTCCTACTGTGTAAAGTATTCCAGCCATTGATAGAGACGATGGAACAGACGTTATCGAATAGATACCCACAGAATGTTACAATTGGAGCAGGCTTTCGAGTGTTGTAGACATCTGAGTATTATTAGTAACTCTGCGTTCCAAGTAGTAATCGTGCACGTCGCGAGAAATAGCCAAATAGCCCCCCCCCCCCGGGAATGTCTGCGCACTGCGTCGCCGGTGATTTATAAGGCGCAGTGCGGAAGGGTCTATGTAGCTTTGTGAAGCACGCTGTCCGAGTTCGATATAAAACAGCCAAAGTTGCAAGATTCACTTTTTATACAGTTAATGACTCGCTTCGGAAAATAATGTTTTGTCTGTGTGGATGAACTGGAAATGGTTCATCAATTGAATAAAAAATGGATCTTGTACCTTTGACTGTTTCTAAATCTAAATAGTTAACACAGGATGCTGTCCTGAATTTAATCCAGTATGGTGGAAATCCATAAACATCCTTTAGTTGCTTATTGTGACGTAGTGTGGTTCTGAAAGTGAGGAATCGCCTGCACGCTTTTCATTTTGCAGAGCAATGAAGGAGGGAAGACCATGACTCATTCCTCAGGCATCTGCCCTCTATTTGCCGCCGCTCTACCTAATTACACCCCCAGAATACAATTTTTTCTCTTGATACGGCTCTAATGCACTTAGACGTGGTACACTATTTAATATTATTCGTAACCCTCTTTATTTAATAACGAATATTAACTATTTACTATTAAAAAACTATTTTCAACAACTGCAATTTTTTCGCCCCTCGCAACTCAAAAAATATAAGTCCTAGGAAAACATGAAACTGACATTTTTGTAGGAAATTTAATGTAGTTCAGTTTAGTACTGGAAACAATTTTCGTCAAAAACGGCGTTCCTAGTTATTTAAACAAAATATATAAAATTGACTTTTAAACGTCTCCCCATAACCACGCTCACACCCAAGCGGTCAGGATTTTTAGTACCACTGTATAAAAACTTGGGACTACACGAATTTTTGTCCATAACCATCCTCCGTTAATTGGACAACTAGGGACGTTGCGAAGTCGTACGATCATATAGGGTATCACGTGAAATTTATGACTGGCCTGAGGACTTATTGGATGGAGAGACCTAATTAGATATACAATTAAATTCGGGTGTGACCATGGTAAATGTGCTGAGACCCTTGCAGTTCCTGTTGTGTATTAATGATTTTGCAAATAATATTAATAACAAACTCAGAATTGTGAGTCACAGCTTGAAAAAAGCTGCTCATACATTAAGTGAAATCTTGATAATATTTCAGAGTGATTCAGAGACTGCTTTGATTATTCAGAAATGTAAATCTTTGCACTTCGCCTAATACGAAAAGGCAGAATCCTGTGACTACAATATCGGTTAGTCTCCGTAGAATCGGTTAACTCATAGAAGTACCTGGTTGTAATAATTTATAGCAATAATAAATGGAACGACCACGAAGGCTCAGTTGTGGACAGATCAGATGGCAGACATCGGTTCGCTGGTAGAGTACAAGGAAAAAGCTTTCAGCCTAAAAAGGATATTTCTTACAAAATACTCAAGCTACCCAACCTAGACTATTACTCGAGTAGATCGTCTGATGCGCATTCTACTGACAATTGACGATTAAGCGTCCGTCAGTGCGCACAAAAGGTATGTGACTGAAAAACATTAAGGCAAGCGATTTTCGTCTAAAACACACGAAGTACTAGTCTAAAGAACCTCATAAAACTCCTTATTACTTCAATGTGTTCAGCCACGAAGCACGTAGTTGCCGCAATCAGACCTTCCAATTACCAGTTATTTCTCTCAATTCACAATTTTTAAGTAGGAAACCTTCTCCACTGATAAGAATATTTAATGATACCTCTGTCGTCGATAGATTTTAATACTACGAATGTGATAAAAAAAGTAAAGGAGGTAAATAACAATGGTTAACACAAAGGACATGAGAAAGTCTGTTGTTTCCTACATAAAGAAACTTAACCTAAAAATTTCAACAAAATTTGTAAGCATTGCGACTCTCGCAAATTTTATTATATGTATTTGTAAGTTTCATTTGGAACATATTGGGTCTGCTATCAGCACATTCCAGTTCAGTTTCTGGAAAAAAAATTATTCGGAATCATACCCTCTGGCGAATTCCAAGACAAGTTCTCACTTCCCCATCTAGTTATCCAAAACATACGATAAAGGAAAAGTAACCACATTCCCAGACTTCCTACTTACACTTGATTAAACAGCCTGACAGCTCTAATGGGGTCATATATGTCTGACATAGATCACGTGCATCGCCGGTGTCAGCTCATGATATAAGCTCATTGCCTTAACGAACATAAAAGTTATTACAGACTACTTAGTGTATAAAAAAGTGGTTATTCACAAATTAATTGAAGTGCAAAGTAGTAGGAGGATCACACACAAAGGTACGAAATTTCTTCTAGTACCGAAAAAATGGGTTTTTACCAAAGGAAGGAGACGCGAAAGAAAGAAAGCCAGAAAAGGACAGAATAACTACTTGCTATTTTGAACCCACCTAGAATTAAGCTAGAAATTACTCTTGTTATACCTACTGAAATGGACATCACACGTAAATAACATACGAGGGTGAATCAATTATTATCCGCAACTAAGTTATATTTTTATTTATTTTGGTATTGCTGTCGTTTTACGTTGATGACTCATGCTGTGTTTATTTGTTGTTAAATCTTTGCAATCAATTTTCAAGCTGCTAGGTTAGTTTCGTTATAGCTGCCGTGCTGTCAATCACGGTTGCTTACGCCAAAGAAGAGCAACGCTCAGTGATCCGTGTTTTGTGGTCGGTAAGCGTATCAGGGGCCGAAACTCATCTAAGACTTTCGGTACAATACGGGAACTGTGTTTTGACACAACGGAGTGTCTATGACTGAAAAATTCCAAACTGGTTGCACAAGTTTTAAGCATGATGAAGGAGCCGGATGTCCGTTTCCCACCACAAATGAAGAAACCATTGAACGTTCACATGAAATGATTCTCTTTCTAAGATTCTGCGTGGTGTCTGTTTGTTCTATGTCCTGTCTCCCTACCACTTTCGCGCAACGACGCTCTGAGCGTGTTTTTTAGGGAATTGACTAGTTTGAACCTGGGAGACGCCAGATCACACATGACATGTAGAGCTCACGAGAGTTCAGTTGAGACTAGCGATAATATAATCAAATACTTAATGATTTCAGCGTCAGCTCCACTGCACTCCCTGTAAAAGAATCTTAATACTAACTAAATTTAGTGGAAATAGGTCCAAGACTTTCCTCTTCATAATTAGCTGATAAAATAACATCGAAAAAGCAGTTAGGTTTACCATTGGAAATTTTATTCTACTCGCAAAACATTGTTTAGAAATTGCTCTATTGATAAAAGGAAATATTTTAATACAGGATGATAAAAACCAACTGCGTTCAACAAAATGTGAACGAATATTCCCTGAATGGGTCGAAGGATGACCTATGCCATATCACATCCTTAATCTAGATTTAAGTTAAGTTTCATAAAAGAGAAAACTATCAAAATGGAATACAGTGACCATCAATTATCTTTAATTACTTATATAACTTGTCGTAAATTACAGTGGCTAATGTGGCGTCTCAATAATTATATAACAGAAAAATCATCGCGTTTCAGACTTTAACTTCATGCAGCAAATGTGAATACCATGAGATTTAATTGACGATCGACACTAGTATTACGTAAAAAGGGGATGTAACAGATGAGACTTCTGCAGTTCTGAGTGAAGCCTTATGCGCTCAAAAATGCGGCATCGCATGCGTTCATTACCTTGTCGGTGTTCGTCAGGGGGCGGCGGGCGGCACAGCTACACGCACCTCGCCGTCTCGGAAGCATCTCTCCCCTAACTTCTCCTTACTTGGTTTAAAAAAAACTATCTGGCTCAGTTTTCATCTGACAAATAAGGGTCTCAATGTTAACCTTAAGCTCCGCCTACAAAAATTCTGTCTATCCAATGAGAAAAGTTATACTTTTCATGGTGAGGCAATGTTTTTAACGTTTGCAACGTAACAGAGACGCGAAAAAGTCTCACGCTAAAACTTGCAGCTGGGTGGCCCTTTTAGTGTTGGATCTATACTGTTCTTCTGGAGGGCTCTATCTTTTAACGTGGGCTGGGAGGTGGTCCTGGCGATTACTTTTCGTGGTGGGGCAATGTTTTTAACGTTTGCAACGTAACAGAGACGCAAAAAAGTCTCACGCTAAAACTTGCTGCTGGTGTGGCCCTTTTACTGTTATTGTAAGAACTATACTGTTCTTCTGGAGGGCTGTCCGTCCCTTATCGTAGGGCCTTCTAGCGTAACACGATTCTGCTCTCGGCTTCTTTTCTCGTTTCTTCCCTTGGAACTGCGTCTGTTTCATGGTGGGAAGGTATGACATACATTTAGGCGTTCTTGGGTTAGTCTGTGGTATTCCATTTCCTCACTCGTTGATCGTATTCCTTTGGTTAATTTAATGTCAGGATTTATTCGGAGCTATGTGACATATTGCCAGATTTGCTTATCATGTCAAGGTTTTCATGGAAGGTGTTGGATTTGCCTGGCACCTTACATCTTACACAGACGATTAACTGTTGTCGAAGTGATACATCGTCTGCAAATCAGTCACGGTTATGCCTACGTAATCATACACAAGAGACTTGGGTTTCATAAAGTTTGTGCAAGATGGGTCCCAAAACAACTCACACATTTGCTTAAACAAACCTGCTTGAACATCTGCAAAAACATTTGGATCGGTGTTATAACGAAAGGGACAATTTCTTAGACAGGATCATGGCACCATCATTACGAGCCGGAGAGTAAACGGCAGAGTATATAATGGAAACATCCAAATTCGGCGTGCAAGAAAAAGTTCAAGACCCAAACATCCGCAGGGAAACTTAAGTTTTTTTGGGACGCACAAGTTCCAGTACTGGAACATTATGGAGAAAGGATCACAACAATATACAGTGTAAGTTACAGTGAGATGCTTGCTGCAAGGCTAAACCCTGCAATTCGAAGCAAACACCGAGGATTACCGTCAAAATGTGTTGTGTTGTTGCACGACAATGCCCGTCCACATACTGCTGCCCACACTGCTGCAACGCTCCAGAAACTCAAATTTGAAGTACTGGATCATCCTTCATATAGTCCCTATCTCACCCTTCTGACTATCGCTTGTACGGTCCACTCAAACAGGCATTAAGGCGCCGTCGATTTGCTTCGGGCGAAGCATGGAAAGAAGCGGTGCAGTCCTGGCTCGCAACTCAACCGAGAACCTTCTTTTATGAGGTCACCAGGAAGCTTGTAAAACGTTGGACCAAGTGCGTTGAAACGCAAGGAGATTTGGTGGAAAATGATGTTCCTGTAATGATTTCATTACAATAAAATTTTATAACTACTTTGCGGATAATGACTTACCCTCGTAGTTACAGTGGTAAGAGGGAAATGAAAGGATTTAAACCTCTTAAGTCCGTACAGCTAAATGACTAAATGAATTGATTGCTGGTTCTTATTAGCTACCACGATGCTGCAATAAGAAGTGCGATATCATTTTCCTCAAATCAACGGTCGTCATAAGGACCAGTTTTAGAAAATTTGCTAAATCTTATAAAAGCACTCACATGACAAACAAATTTCTAAAATAATGTATTGGTATCAGACAAGTCGCTAATGGAAAGTGTTGCATTAAAGTGTTTCGGTGCAATTTCATGGAGCCAGAAAAGTGTTTTAAAATAAACGCGACGTTAATGCCTTTGTAGTACGAAGTATAGAAATCTTTACAAACGTAACCATAGTGTTTATCCGCAAGTGAAGTACAAGTTCCTAGCACTGTATTACATCTAGGCTTACTATCCGCCTTGCATTCTGAGTGAAACACGTTCCGCGTTGCTAACAATTAACAACAGCATCTCAGACTTACAATTTCTCACTTCCATATCATTGTTCTATTTTGTAATTTGTTCCTCCTTTTATGTGACAGTCACACAACTGCAATTCCAATAACAGTGCCGTTACTGTACACTATTTGCTATACACTGTACGACAGCAGATCGGGCAAAATAGGAGAGGCACGGAACGAATTTATAGTAAGACGGGCGTGGGTTTGACCTTTGTTAAGGAACATATCACAAGATGCTGGCAGTGGACACCGCTGACTGGATTCAGTACTGTACTCGATCTATCAAACTGTGAAAGACGCGTACCAATTCTCCCTCAGGAATAGCAGCAATGCTGTTTAAAACGTTTTGTAGCAGGTCTTTCAGTGTGTGAGTAATATTTGAGAACATCTGACCGTTCAATTTGCCCCGCAGGTAAAAAACACGGGGAGAGAGATCAGGTGGTGAGTTGGCTAGAAGACTGCATTTTCTCTGCTGCGTGTCCTGTCTCCACCGACCACCTCATGAGCTCCTGACGAGGTTGTCAAGGCACTGTTGCTCCGTCTTCCTGAAAATATCCAGATAGTCATTCAGTTACGTGACTTGATCCACATATGGATTGAACAGTTCCTGGACATAACGGTTAGCTTTAACAATTTGGTGAAAGAATCCTGTTAAGATGCGGACACCTGACTTGTGACTAAACACCAAACTTGAGATCACGCACGGCCTCCCAAACAATTGATGTTGATTTCCTGATACATAATGGCCTATGTTTTGTGAGTTCAAACATCCTGTTAGCCTGAAACAGATGGAATCGGAAGAAAAGAAAAACTGGGCATGCAAAAGTACTAATTCCACTTCACTCGGGAATCACCAGCAGAACAAAATTCGACTGGGCGCTTGAGCCCAAGCGCAACAGTAAATATCAAAGGAAGCAGATACAGAACTTTTTTGATAATAGTTTCCACACGACGATTTATTAAATCGCATCTGCGGAGACAAACGGCGTTGAGATTTCGCGGACCGAGTTCCAAGCTTTCCTTCACTCGAATTATGTTGTTCGGTGCTCGGTATCTTTTCGCACAGTTACGATTTTTATTCGCTACAGAGCAGGCCCGCCCATTTTAACCACTTAGTTTTCCACTGCAGACTTTGGTGGATTTTTAGTCAAACCACTTCCAGGTTTCATCAACACACTTCTAGTCCTGAATATCGCACATGATTTCCACGAATTGTACTTCTCATAACACTCAACAACGTTTCATTGTCAGCACAATTCTTTGTTCCTTTCAACTGATCACTAAACATGTATGATCCCCTCATTCTCTCTGACGTATTAGTTGGGACGTAGCATACCGAAAACATACATGCGAAAATATGTGACAGCAAATGATTGTAGCATCGATATCACAGTTTGCATAATTTTCTGTGATGGACAGTTCTCCTATTTGCCGACAAGGGTCATGTCTGTGCCAGTCTTTATACAGGGTGGTCCATTGATTGTGACCGGGCCAAATATCTCACGAAATAAGCGTCAAACGAAAAAACTACAAAGAACAAAACTTGTCTAGCTTGAAGGGGGAAAGCAGATGGCGCCATGGTTGGCTGCTAGATGGCGCTGCCATAGGTCAAACGACTTCAACTGCGTTTTTTTAAAATAGGAACCCCCACTTTTATTACATATGCCTGTAGTACATAAAGAAATATGAATGTTTTAGTTGGACCACTTTCCGCTTTTTGATAGATGGCGCTATAATAGTCACAAACATATGGCTAACAATTTTAAACTAACAGTTGGTAACAGGTAGGTTTTTTAAATTAAAATACAGAACGTAGGTACGTTTGAACATTTTATTTCGGTTGTTCGTATGCGATATATGTACCTTTGTGAACTTATCATTTCTGAGAATGCATGCTGTTACAGCGTGATTACCTGTAAATACCACATTAATGCAATAAATGCTCAAAATTATGTCCGTCAACCTCTATGCATTTGGCAA
This sequence comes from Schistocerca gregaria, assembly GCF_023897955.1. Taxonomy (NCBI): domain Eukaryota; kingdom Metazoa; phylum Arthropoda; class Insecta; order Orthoptera; family Acrididae; genus Schistocerca; species Schistocerca gregaria. The sequence goes on from NC_064920.1 coordinate 1,026,961,652, forward strand.
TACGTGTAGCGACATTCCACTCAAGAGCGAGTAGTTCGCCTTCCGTAATGTTCGCACATGCATTGACAATGAGCTGACGCATGTTGTCAGGCATTGTCGGTGGATCAGGGTAGCAAATATCCTCCAACTTTCCCCACAGAAATACATCCTGGGACGTCAGTTCGGGTGAAGGTGCGGGCCACGGTATGGTGCTTCGATGACCGTTGAAAGTACATCGCCATTTTGTCATGCAGTGAAACATCTTGTAGTAACATCGGTAGAACATTACGCAGAAAATCAGCTACATTGTACCATTTAGAATGCCATCGGTAAAATGGGGGTCAATTATCCTTTCTCCCGTAATGCCGCAACATACATTAATCCGCCAAGTTCGCTGATGTTCCACTTGTCGCAGCCATCGCAGATTTTCCGTTGCCCAATAGTGCATATTATGCCGGTTTACGTTACCGCTGTTGGTGAATGCGCTTCGTCGCTAAATAGAACGCGTGCAAAAAATCTGTCATCGTCCCATAATTTCTATTGTGCCCAGTGGCAGAACTGTACCCGACGTTTAAAGTCGTCGCCACGCTATTCCCGGTGCATAGATATATGGTACGGGTGCAATCGATGTTGTGTAGTATTCCCAAAACCGACGTTTTTTAGATTCCCGATTCCATGCAATTTGTCTGCTACTAATGTGCGGATTAGCCGCGACAGCAGGTAAAACACCTACTTGGGCATCATCTTTTGTTGACGTTTCACATGTGGCTGAACACTTCCTGTTTCCTTAAATAACGTAACTATACGGCGAACGTTCCGGACACTTGGATGACGTCGTCCAGGATACCGAGCAGCATACATGGCACACGCCCATTGGGCATTTTAATCACAATAGCCATACATCAACACGGTATCGACCCTTTCCGTAATTGGTAAACGGTCCATTTGAACACGGGTAATGTATCACGAAGCAAATACCGTCCGCACTGGCGGAATGTTACGTGATACCACGTTTGTGACTATTACAGCGCCATCTGTCACAAAGCGAAAAAAGTGGTCCAACTAAAACATTCATCGTTCTTTACGTACTACACGAATATGTAATAAAAATGGTGGTTCCAATTTAAAAAAACGCAGTTGACATCCGTTTGACCTATGGGAGCGCCATCTAGCGGGCCAACCATAGTGCCATCTGGTTTTCCCCTACAACCTAGACGAGTTTCGTTCTTTGTAACTTTTTCGTTTGACGCTTATTGCGCGAGATGTTTGGCCTGGTCACTATCAAAGGGCCACCCCGTATATAACGGGCGAACAAAGAGTTTCCTTCTGAAGGTCATACAGTACAGAATGGGTATGCCAATCAGGTAAAATCGCCGTTATTATTTATTTATCATATTGAGCCACAAGCATACAACAATATCTACAGTGAAATGGAAATGTCCCGTTGTGACAACCAATGAAGAGCACTTTTAGTCACTTGATATAAAATCCTCAAGTCATCGTCAAATATGATCTATTGTTTGATCCTGCGTTCAGCAGTCGCAGTCAGCAGATGGGCCGAAACCCCACTTCTTCATGGTGTAACCACATCTTCCTTGAACTATCCTTTGTTTAAAACCACACACATACATACACACACACACTAGTTGAAGTAGTCGAGAAATATAAACACACACGAACAGTGGAGTAGCAGACATTCCACAGCCACAGAAAGAAATGATCTCATCTCGCAACATCAAAACAAATTAAATGAGGTGTAAGCGCACATACACAACATGAAAACGAAAAATGCATCCACTGTCAGTGATTTCTTGTGTTCTAAAAAACGAGCACCTATGTGGGGAAGAACACTGTAAATCAAATAGCAAGCAAAATAATGTTTAATAGTAGTAATGTAAAAACATGATAACTGTTCATTGACTTGACACGTGGAATTGTGAGCAATGGCACATATCACATTTACCACTGAAGATGGTTTGAAATAAAGCGAAACACGTTTGTCTAAATAACACATTAATTGCGTCAGCAAAAGACTCCCTCGAATACAGATGTACTGGATGGCATTATAGATACACTGATTCATTCTCAGTACACTTGTACTGTTTTGTCATTCCATGGGGCATATTTCTGTCGCAACGGCTCCACTTTCGTTCCGAAAAATGTCCTTCGCCCGTAGTCTTCATAATAAGGATGTTCCTTATGTTAAACCACAAGATTCCGCTTTTGCAAGCATCATTGGCTCCAAGAATTGCACAGAAACTGGGTATTTGGGAAATTGCCCAGAGAAGTGTTGTAATGTGGCGCTAAATACGGTGCATCCTTGGAATAATTTTCGCCGTTCCGGGAAGAGAATGTAGAGCGGCGGTATATGTTCCGGCAGACATCCGTTTTGCCAGCTGCCGGAAGAAGCTGAGCAGCCGGAGGCGGCAGTGGAGGTGACGTCACAGCCTGTGTGCCCAGTGGAGAGCCTCACCTTGTGTGGCCGCAGCGTCCGTGTCTCTCGTCGAAACTCTACGTGTCGTCTTCAGTGGTGATTAATTACATCTAATGCATGCAAGGAAATGGACGTACTTAATGTGTGACCGGCTAATGTGTTCAGACATTTGGCCAATATTTCAGGCAGCAATTGTAAGAATAAGCGTAGACAGTAACTCTGATCAAGCGTCGTCGTAACACACGGCAGCGAAAGGAACCTGTGAGCACTGGAGGTCCTCTGTTTTACTCATTTTATATTTACCGTTAGATATCAGTTTAATTTTTTGTCAGAAGAAACCCGAAACAATGTTCTGAAGTAGCGTCTTGTTTCTCAACTAGACAGTGCCGTAAGTTCCTCCAAAAAATCCTAACACAGCACACACACAAATGTCATACTAACTAATGTAAATCCACCCGATGATGGAGGTTTAAACCTTTGAAACGTGTCGTGGAAATAAATAAAACGGTGACTGGTAACAGTAAACTTGTTATTTCATTTAATGTTAAAAATCATTTATTCCCATTAACTTACTTACCCAAGGATCGTCAATCCGACTATATGGTTCCTCCCATAACTGACGATTAATGCAGGAACTAAGAAAACCGACCTGCACAGCCATAGTAGGAAACGCCGCAATTAACAATATTTCAATTGGGATTTTTGTGTATGGACAATATCATACATGTATTATTGGTTATATACTGGGGTAAGAAATACACTAGAAGAAGAATGGGTAGCTTTGAGAGATAAAATAGTGAAGGCAGCAGAGGATCAAGTAGGTAAAAAGAGGAGGGCTAGTAGAAATCCTTGGGTACCAGAAGATATATTGAAGTTAATTGATGACAGGACTAAATATAAAAATGGAGTAAATGAAGCAGACAAAAAGGAATACAAACGTCTCAAAAATGACATCGACAGGAAGTGCAAAAAGGCTAATCAGGGACGGGTAGACGACAAATGTAAGGATGTAGAGGCTTATATCACTAGCGGTAAGATAGATACTGACTACAGGAAAATTAAAGAGACCTTTGGAGATAAGAAAACCACTTGTATGAATATCAAGAGCTCAGATAAAACCCCAGTCCTAAACAAAGAAAGGACAGCAGAAAAGTGGAAGAAGTATATAGAGGGTATATACAAGGGCGATGTACTTGACGACAATATTATGGAAATGGAAGAGAATGTAGATAAGGATGAACTGGGGGATATGATACTGCCTGAAGAGTGTGACAGAGCACTGAAAGACCTAAGTCGAAACAAGGCCCCGGGAGTAGACAATATTCCATTAGAACTACTGACAGCCTTCGGAGAGCCAGTCCTGACAAAACTCTACCATCTGCTGAGCAAGATGTATGAGAAAAAAAAAAAAAAAAAGTCAAATGGCTCTGAGCACTATGGGACTTATAATCTATGGTCATCAGTCTGCTAGAACTTAGAACTACTTAAACCTAACTAACCTAAGAACATCACACAACACCCAGTCATCACGAGGTAGAGAAAATCCCTGTCCCCGCAGGGAATCGAACCCGGGAAGTCGGGCGCGGGAAGCGAGAACGCTACCGCACGACCACGAGCTGCGGACATGTATAAGACAGGTGAAACACCCTCAGACTTCACGAAGAATATAATAATTCCAGTCCCAAAGAAAGCAGGTGTTGACAGGTGTGAAAATTACCAAACTGTCAGTTTAATAAGTCACGGCTCCAAAATACTAACACGAATTCATAGCAGACTAATGGAAAAACTGGTTAGAAGCCGACCTCGGGGAAGATCAGTTCGGATTCCGTATAAATGTTGGAACACGTGAGGCATTACTGACCCAAAGACGTCTCTTAGAAGATAGATTAAGGAAAGGCAAACCTATGTTTCTAGCATTTGCAGGCTTAAAGAAAGCTTTTGACAATGTTGACTGGAATACTCTCTTTCAAATTCTGAAGGTGGCAGGGATAAAATACAGGAGCGAAAGGCTATTTACGATTTGTACAGAAACTAGATGGCAGTCATAAGAGTCGAGGGGCATGAAAGGGAAGCAGTGGTTGGGAAGGGAGTGAGACAGGGTTGTAGCCTCTCCCCGATGTTATTCAATCTGTATATTGAGCAAGCAGTAAAGGAAACAAAAGGAAAATTCGAAGTTGATATTAAAATACACGGAGAAGAAATAAAAAGTTTGAGGTTCACCGATGACTTTGAAATTCTGTCAGAGACAGCAAAGGACCTGGAAGAGCAGTTGAACGGAATGGATAGTGTCTTGAAAAGAGAATATAAGATGAACATCAACTAAGCAAGACGAGAATAATGGAATGTAGTCGAATTAAGTCGGGTGATGCTGAGGGAATTAGATTAGGAAATGCTACACTTAAAGTAGTAAATGAGTTTTGCTATTTGGGTAGCAAAATAACCAATGATGGTCAAAGTAGGGAGAATATAAAATGTAGACTGATAATAGCAAGGAAAGCGTTTCTGAAGAAGAGAATTTTTTTAACATCGAGTATAGATTTAAGTGTCATGAAGTCGTTCCTGAAAGTATTTATATGAAGTGTAGCCATGTATGGAAATGAAACATGTATCCAGTGTCAGTGATTTGCAGTATTCTAAATATCGAGCAGCCATGTGTGGAACAACACTTTAAATGAAGTAGGAAGCAAAAATTCGTGAATAATACTTGCAACTTAATACTTTTTAATAGTAGTAGTGGAAAACATGAGTACTGTTTATGATGTTGACAAAGAGATTGTTACAGTGACCACTGTAGATGCTTGGAGATAAAGCGAAACACATATGGTCTAAATAAGACTTTTGTTGGCGGCCGGAGTGGCCGAGCGGTTCTAGGCGCTACAGTCTGGAACCGCGTGACCGGTACGGTTTAAGTAGTTCTACGTTCTAGGTGACTGATGACCTCAGAAGTTAAGTCACAAGTGCTCAGAGCCATTTGAACCATTTGAAGGCTTTTGTTATGGTCGGAAAAGACGGTAAATAAGCTATTAGACTTTCATAATTGAAACAGCGGAAGAAGGGCGAACTAAAGAAATGACAACATGAATACCATACGTGTTTCGTAAGCAATGAGCAGTTCTTCTCGATGATCGTCTAGCATTATGAGGCGTGTCAGCCTGCAAACTTATGTTTTTACTGTCGCCGAACACAAATCATACATTACCTGATGTAGCGTACTGTAACGTGGGAACATCTCCTGAAGTTTCTACCCGGCAGCCTAGATTCTTGATCATACTTACAGCTGAAACATTACGATGACAAGATGCTCAAAATTAAAATCAATGAGGCAGTTGGAAGCTGTTACCTGTCATCTGTTAAAAAAGCTGGTAAACATTTGGAAAGCTTACGGCCAAAATATCTATGAAAGCAATGGAGTTATTACGGCCTCTTGTATTCTAAAGAATCACCATTCACTGCAGAAAGAAGATAGCGAATGTTTAGAACTAGGCCTTGTAATGACCAGAAGTCCAAATCCGTCGAAGGTTTCTTAAAACCTAAAGTTTCATTTTGTTATTCAATGTAGCTAGTTGTAAAGCTAGTGAGAAATCCTGCTATATCAACGGAGTAAATGTTCTCTTATTTACTACAGACTGAACGAGACCGCAGTTCACCAAAGTCATTGTTCTGAACACCGGCAACTCAGTGGTTCGTAGGATTCAACAGTTTTGTTAACGCTGATTAAAGTTTCACATGTCCCTAGGAACTAAGCGATGCATTTGTTAAGACATTGGACTTCTATTTGACAGGCAAGAGATTCACCCCCCGTGAATCATGATTTACTTCCAGAAAGAATCCTTCACTCCGCATCAGAGTGTGCGCTGTTTTGAAACTTCTTGATAGATAAATACTGTATGCCAGACGGCAAAAGGCAAGCTTCCGGATGCAAATCCTGGTCCGGCATCAGTTTTAATATGCTTGAAAGTCTCATTTCTGATTTAGTTTTTCTGCCGTCTCCGCAATTACTTGAGGCAAATTAGGAATTTTTCTCCCAAGATGCAGCAATCGAGTTCCTCTGCGATCACTGTTCAACTGAAATTGTCCTTGATCTTTGCTAACATCGATGTCTACGGACACTGAACCCTAAACTAACTTTTAAGAGTCAGTTTTTTGGCTGTAGATAGGAACGTATTGCAATGATTAAAGATCAGATGAAACTGTTTGTGATCGGAAAAGTGATGGCTGGGGCGTTCAAGAACGAAATTCACATCCAAGAACGCTCGCTCCGTAGTGCACAGGCTGTTTTGTTTCACAAAAATCACGTTTCCTCATCACATAGAAACGCTGGGCTTTTGAGTCACGAGGCTGGTGCGTGATTCATATCAATACTCACATATTCTGGTTTGCATGAAGTTGCTTTTTACCGGAGTCGATGTTTTTGTAGAAGAATTTGATTTCATACGAGAGTTGTAATGTTAACTCTTTTTCCATGTGGCAAACTATTACCTGATACATTTTAACGCTTTAGGTAGCATGCCACAGACACGTATATGAAACTTACGTTTTAACTGAAGCCGGCCGGAGTGCCCAAGCGGTTCCAGGCGCTACAGTCTGGAACCGCGTGACCGCTACGGTCGCAGGTTTCAATCCTGCCTCGAGCATGGATGTGTGTGATGTCCGTAGGTCAGTTAGGTTTAAGTAGTTCTAAGTTGTAGCGGACTGATGACCTCAGAATCTAAGTCCCATAGTGCTCAGAGCCATTTGAACCAATTTTTTTAAACTGAAGTTCCAGCTTCCAGCTGCATCGATAAAGTGTGAAATACTCATAAAATGAGAACCAAGTGATATATGAACTGATATTGTACTTCCTCGTGCAATACTAGGTTTATTTCGGACGGAAAATTAACTACATTTACTTTCTTTGAGGCGGAATTCAATGAAATGTTCGTAGGGTTCCCCAGTTGCTGGTGTGGGGTGACGTGAATGTTAGTATGATGGCATGTAATTAATTGCAATGTTGTGTATACTCTCATAACAGTAATAGTAAATGAAATTCGCGTATGGCTACGATCTCCCGTCGGGCAGGCAGGTCGCCTGGCACAAGTCTTTTTAGTTGTCGCCACTTCGGCGACTTGCTTGTTGGTGAGGGTGAAATAATGACGAATGCAACACAACAACCAGTCCCTGAAGGGAGAAAACCCCCGAACCGACCGAGAATCGAACTCTGTGCCCTCGCATGGCGTTCTGCAGCGCTGATCATTGAGTTATCTTTCTTTTATTCATTTAGTACAAATCCCAGCTTGTTTCATTTCAGCTTACTGTTGCCAACTTCAAAATGTCACAATACGGAGCGAAATCAGTAAACACCAAAGTTAATATCATTCAGAAGAGAGTAAGTGACCTACCTGAAACTTGTTCTCCTCCAAATTACTTAGTAGAGTACTTTTTTTTGGCAGATTTTCGACGACTGTTTCCCATCTCCGAAATTATGAGATATTCAGCAACTGATAGCCTGCATTTCTGCAGGCTAGCTCCTTGCTCACTTTTAATATTATCAATCGTTTGGATTAGAGGTAGAGGTTTTCATACTTTATCAGCAATAATTGGTAGTATTCTACACATTTTAAATGTACTTTAACCTTGGGAGTGCCAGGCAAAACAAAACTACCATCTAGTGAGCAAGACGTATGAGACAAGAGAAATACCCTAAGACTTCAAGAAGAATGTAATAATTTCAATCCCAAAGAAAGCAGGTGTTGACAGGTGTGAAAATTACCTATCAGTTTAATGAGCCACGGCTGCAAAATATTAACACGAATTCATAACAGACGAATGGAAAAACTGGTAGAAGCCGACCTCGGGGTAGATCAGTTTGGATTCTGTAGAGTTGTTAGAACACGTGACGCAATACTGATCCTACGACTTATCTTAGAAAATAGCTTAAGAAAAGGCAAACCTACGTTTCTAGCATTTGTAGTTTTAGAGAAAGCTTTTGATCATGTCGACTGGAATATTCTCTTTAAAATTCTGAAGGTGGCCGGGGTAAAATACAGGGAGCGAAAGGCTATTTACAATTTGCACAGAAACCAGATGGCAGTTATAAGAGTCGAGGGGCATGAAAGGGAAGCAGTGGTTGGGAAGGGAGTGAGACAGGGTTGTAGCCTATCCCCGATGTTATTCAATCTGTATATTGAGCGATCAGTAAAGGAAACAAAACAAAAATTCGAAATAGGAATTAAAATCCACGGAGAAGAAATAGAAATTTTGAGGTTCGCCGATGACATTGTAAATCTTTCAGAGACAGCAAAGGACTTGGAAGAGCAGTTGAACGGAATGGGCAGTGTCTTGAAAGGAGGATAGAAGATGAACATCAACAAAAGCAAAACGAGAATAATGGATTGTATTCGAATTAAATCGGGTGATGCTGAGGGAATTAGATTAGAAAATGAGACTCTGAAAGTAGTAAATAAGTTTTGCTACTTGGGGAGCTACTGATGATGATAGAGGCAGAGAGGATATGAAATGTAGACTGGCAATGGTAAAGAAAGCGTTTCTGAAGAAGAGAAATTTGTTAACATCGAGTATAGGTTTAAGTGTCAGGAAGAATGCTGAAGATTAGATGGGTATACCACATAACTAATGAGGAAGTATTGAATAGTACTGGAGAGAAAAGAAATTTGTGGCACATCTTGACTAGAAGAAGGGATCGGTTGGTAGTACATGTTCTGAGGCATCAACAGATCACCGATTTAGTATTGCTTGGAAGCATGGAGGGTAAAAATCGGAGAGGGAGACGAAGAGATGAATACACTAAACAGATTCAGAAGGATGTAGGTTGCAGTAGGTACTGCGAGATGAAGTAGCTTGCACAGGATAGAGTAGCAGGCAGAGCTGCATCAAACCAGTCTCTGGACTGAAAACCACAACAACAGCAACCAATACAACAATGATTTTAGAAATGCAAAGCTCTTATCTTTAGACTACTGACACTCAGTTTTATTCCATGCGCCCACCTGATTCATAAAATCCTTCCGCAGCACTGTTTTAAAATCAGGGACACCAAGAATGGTTGGCATAGTTTTTAGTTTTCAATTTTTTAATTTTGCCTTTAATACTTATTATTTACATGACCGACGGTGCTGATAGCGTTACTCTTTCAGCAGTAATTTGCTCTGAAAATACCACTTGAAACTGTATGTTGAATGAGTAAAATATTCAGTACATATTAATTACAATTATGCCAATATACCAGACTTTGGGCAATTTGGGTTACTCATTGGGATAAGTTCGCATTGAATTATCGTTAATAAGATCTGGTTCAAATGGTTCAAATGGCTCTGAGCACTATGGGACTTAACATCTGAGGTCATCAGTCCCCCAGAGCTTATAACTACCTAACCTAACTAACCTAAGGACACAACACACATACATGCCCGAGGCAGGATTCGAACCTGCGACCGTAGCGGTCTCGCGGTTCTAGACTGAAGCGCCTAGAACGGCTCGGCCACCATGGCCGTCAATAAGATCTGAAAAATAAAAGTACATTTATAATATTTATGACTAGTGTTATACTGAGGCTATCCCAATAGTCAAAATAACTTATTAAACATGACAAGTTACTCATTCTTTCACTTCAGAATCATTTTCCGGTGAATGTTTGCTCGCCTTCTTTCTTTACTTCCAGCGCCTATGCCCTTCCTGCCTCAGATGGGACTACTAAATGGAACATAAGTTCTTTTAGATCTTTCTGCTGGCATTTCATTTTGATAGGAGGGTGAGTCAAGATAGTAGTACGCCTTCTTTTCTACCTGAGTTGGACTGCCTTCATGGGAATGCTTTTCTGTAACGGCGAATAACTTCTGATATCATAATTAGACTCGATGTTATGAGTTCAGATCGAAGTGCTGTAACGATGAGATGCTTAGTTAGTCTGAACAGAATGCTACAGTCTTCCACACTTCATTTTGTAATTCCTCATTTCAAAATTGTAACTAAAATAATTAAAACCTAGTGAAATACCGCAGCGGATATCTATATACAAAACCGTTGCGAGTGGTCATAAGCTCTATGGTAACATGCCTCCAAGGTAATAACCCACCTTGTTCAAATATGATGTTTTGGACAAGATATCTTCCTCACTGTTCCAGAAAAGTTTTATCTGGCATTGCAGGACTTGAATACAATTGTTGTGGATAACTCTATCCATGACAACTGTTCAGAAGATGTTGACGTATAGAAGATTTTCAGGGAATGACCAAAAAAATTACTAAATTACGTCAAAGAAAATACTTACTTCACTGGAACTCATGAAACTTCCACTCTGGTAGTTCTCATCGCACTGAAACTACAATGGAAAATGCAACATATTTAAGTTGTTTTCCTGTTGCAATCGTACTGCTCAGTTCTTTCAGGTGCGCTAGAAAGAAATCTGTTCGCCAACTTACCACTTACTCAGCATCAGTCTCTTTCTACTTCTGGTCTGTAAGTCCCTTTCTTTCCCACGATGCGAGTTTCACTACCACAAAATACATTACTCCAGATTTATCATTTTTAGGATCTTATCACTTAATCAAAACCATAAAGGACGTAGAATAAAAGTAATTACATTCCAGTGCTAGGAAAAACATATTTATGGTAAACAAACATAGAACTGACATTTCATCTGCTGAAACTGGTAATTCTAAGAAATCTGATTCTTTGAGCCTTTACAAACTACTGCCAAATTTTATATCTCGAAGAGGGACAAATGACAAATAAACCGTCAGTAGTTGGCTAGACATTGGAACTCCGTGCTCCGTCTGAGAATGTGAACGCTATAATGGAGAGTAGGCGTTGTACTCTGTGATTACCTGACTACGGAGTGTAAAGCTCGCCAAGGTGCAGATCTTACGTTTCAACGTTTGCTCTGTGAGTTGATTTTGTTTGAGAAATGCAACATGTTAAACGAGAGCTACGTGATTATGGTCCCGCACGAAGGAAATATCACTAAAAACGCGAACTATTCAAGGTTTCCTAATTTTGAGATGTGTTGTAATTTACTCACGGAAACCGGAAACTTTTTATTTTTACAGAAAATTCAATCAATTGAAGCTTCTTTGTGTCGATTTCTTTCTTTGCAACTTCTGCATTTGTTTTCTTATTCAATTAATTTTAGTTTGTTTCGAATCCTTATGGCTGAATTATTTGAAATGACATTAGCGCAAATTATCATTAACGAAGAGTAAGCCCTAAATTAATTTCCTCTTTCACCATAACATTCATTTGAAATTTCGATGACATCACTTGGCTGTTGATTCTTTTTTTCGGTATGATGTCAAAAATCACATTTACCTGTTGCCTTCTGCTGCTACATTTTACTCTTATTCAAGATTACTTGTACCGGAATTCACAAAGAAATATCGGTATAGATTCATATCCGTTTTTATTAATCAAAATAATACAGTGCAGTGTCTTATGCAGTTATTTGTGCATCAGTCGCTCAACTTATTAATGTTATCATACTGGAACACAGCATCTTTGTGCCATCAATAAATTTTATTTATTTTTTATTTTTTCAACCGAAATTGTATTCATTTAAAATATTCGTAATCGGTCTTTGCATCAGACAGGCAATTTGGAGTGGAACCAATATTTCTTTTCAATTATTTTTCTCTTTTATAACAAACTGATTATCTTTAGGTGAGAAAAAATCACTGTAAGCTAGGAGATGATGAACTGGACTAAACAAAAATATTAATTACAGTTGCAAGGATTCAATGACAAGATAAGGAAAAGTTTTCGAATGACGTTTCTAAAAATCGATAACAGAAACTGTTGGAACTGGGCATCGCGTAGCAGGAAAATATAGGGTTGTAAGGTGATTATGGTGGTGAACGTGCAGACTGGTTGGTAGTAAACGATGGCACTGATGTGGAATCTGATGAGTTTCGACGTGGATGAGAACTGAGAGATCTCTTCTGCTTGTGATCGATGACGACATTTCTGGTCGCCCCTTCAATGGCTTTAGAAAGAAATCTCTCTGTTTTGTAGCTTGTCTCAACAAGTGTATGCCTTGTTTGCAATTGGCTGGCAGCCGTCATCAATTCACTGGCATTGGTGGCTTGCGTGTAACCCGAGTCGCCAGAGGCACATGTGTAAACCAAAAAGTTACTCTTTTGTAAGTCACTTGTCCTGTCCCTTTTCTTTAAAAACGTTGAAATAGCTCAAGAGTTAATTTGTAAGTAACCGTTCCACTCAGCTACTGTCTTTTGAAGTACTTGTCAGATTATAAATTACGTAGCTCTTCAGTTATTATTTAAAGCAGTCTTGCATACATTCAAGTCTTTTTATCTGAATAAAGTCTTGAAAGCAAGCTCTGTACTTACATGGAAATACTGAAGTTCAAAATATGAGCCTGTCAGAGACGCTGTTATTGTCTACATTTACTAATCAAAGTTTAATTTTTAACCCAAGTGCGAAGACGTTTAGTTTTCTGAAGTTCAAATTATATTTTATGAAGCGTTGTAAAATTGATTACTGCAAGAATCTTCCAGCTAAGTTTTACTAAATAATGTGGTTACATTTAAAGGTGAAAATGAATGTTTACACTGTGCTTCACACTATGCATAAATCAGAACTGGCTTTTCAGAGCATTCACACAAGGCTGGCGCCGGTGGCGACACCTACAACGTGCTGACATGAGGAAAGTTTCCAAGCGATTTCTCATACACAAACAGCAGTTGACCGGCATTACCTGGTGAAACGTTCTTGTAATGCCTCGTGTAAGGGGAGAAATGCGTACGATCATGTTTCCGACTTTGATAAAGTTCGGATTGTAGCCTATTGCGATTGCGGTTAATCGTATCGCGACATTGATGCTCGCGTTGGTCAAGAGCCAATGACTGTTAGCAGAATATGGAATCTATGGGTTCAGGAGAGTAATATGGAACGCCGTACTGCCTCCCAACGGCCTCGTATCATTAGCAGTCGATATGACAGGCATCTTATCCGCAGAGCTGTAACGGATCGTGCAGCCAGGCCTCGATGCCTGAGTCAACAGATGGGGACGTTTGCCAGACAACAACCATCTGCGCGAACAGTTCGACGACGTTTGCAGCAGCATGGGCTATCAGCTTGGAGACTACGGCTGCGGTTACCCTTGACGCTGGATCACAGGCAGGAGCGCCTGCGATGGTGTACTCAAGGATGAACCAGGGTGCACAAATGGCCAAACGTCATTTTTCGGACGAATTCCGGTTCTGTTTACAGCATTCGTGTTAGGTGACATCGCGGTGAACGCATACTGCAAGCGTGTATTCGTTATCACCATACTGGCGGATCACCCGGCGTGATGGTATGGGGTGCCATTGCTTACACGTCTCGGTCACCTCTTGTTCGCATTGACGGCAATTTGAACAGTGGACGTTACATTTCAGATGTGTTACGACCCGTGGTTCTACCCTTCATTCTATCCCTGCGAAACCCTACATTTCTTCAGAATAATGCACGACCGCATGTTGTAGGTCCTATACGGGCCTTTCTGGATACAGAAAATGTTCGACTGCTGCCCTGGCCAGCACATTCTCCAGATCTCTCACCAAATGAAAACGTCTGGTCAATGATGGCCGAGCAACTGGCTCGTCACAATACGCTCTTGATGAACTGTGGTATCGTGTTGAAGCTGCATGGGCAACGAAAGGATAACGTTCTACGAATCGGGACGTGGAATGTCAGAAGCTTGAACGCGGTAGGGAAACTAGAAAATCTGAAAAGGGAAATGCAAAGGCTCAATCTAGATATAGTAGGGATCAGTGGAGTGAAGTGGAAGGAAGACAAGGATTTCTGGTCAGATGAATATCGGGTAATATCAACAGCAGCAGAAAATGGTATAACAGGTGTGGGATTCGTTATGAATAGGAAGGTAGGGCAGAGGTTGTGTTACTGTGAACAGTTCAGTGACCGGGTTGTTCTAATCAGAATCGACAGCAGACCAACACCGACAACGATAGTTCAGGTATACATGCCGACGTCGTAAGCTGAAGATGAACAGATAGAGAAAGTGTATGAGGATATTGAAAGGGTAATGCAGTATGTAAAGGGGGACGAAAATCTAATAGTCATGGGCGACTGGAATGCAGGTGTAGGGGAAGGAGTAGAAGAAAACATTACAGGAGAATATGGGCTTGGGACAAGGAATGAAAGAGGAGAAAGATTAATTGAGTTCTGTAACAAGTTTCAGCTAGTAATAGCGAATACCCTGTTCAAGAATCACAAGAGGAGGAGGTATACATGGAAAAGGCCTGGAGATACGGGAAGATTTCAATTAGATTACATCATGGTCAGACAGAGATTCCGAAATCAGATACTGGAGTGTAAAGCGTACCCAGGAGCAGATATAGACTCAGATCACAATATAGTAGTGATGAAGAGTAGGCTGAAGTTCAACACATTAGTCAGGAAGAATCAATACGCAAAGAAGTGGGATACGGAAGTTCTAAGGAATGACGAGTTACGTTTGAAGTTCTCTAACGCTATAGATACAGCAATAAGGAATAGCGCAGTAGGCAGCACAGTTGAAGAGGAATGGACATCTCTAAAAAGGGCCATCACAGAAGTTGGGAAGGAAAACATAGGTACAAAGAAGGTAGCTGCGAAGAAACCATGTGTAACAGAAGAAATACTTCAGTTGATTGATGAAAGGAGGAAGTACAAACACGTTACGGGAAATTCAGGAATACAGAAATACAAGTCGCTGAGGAATGAAATAAATAGGAAGTGCAGGGTAGCTAAGACGAAATGGCTGCAGTAAAAATGTGAAGACATCGAAAAAGATATGATTGTCGGAAGGACAGACTCAGCATACAGGAAAGTCAAAGCAACCTTTGGTGACATTAAAAGCAACGGTGGTAACATTAAGAGTGCAACGGGAATTCCACTGTTAAATGCAGAGGAGAGAGCAGATAGGTGGGAAGAATACATTGAAAGCCTCTATGTGGGTGAAGGTTTTTCTGATGTGATAGAAGAAGAAACAGGAGTCGATTTAGAAGAGATATCGGATCCAGTATTAGAATCGGAATTTAAAAGATCTTTGGAGGACTTACGGTCAAATAAGGCAGAAGGGATAGATAACATTCCATCAGAATTTCTAAAATCATTAGGGGAAGTGGCAACAAAACGACTATTCACGTTGGTGTGTAGAATATATGAGTCTGGCGACATACCATCTGACTTTCGGAAAAGCATCATCCACACAATTCCGAAGACGGCAAGAGCTGATAAGTGCGAAAATTATCGCACAATCAGCTTAACAGATCATGCATCCAAGCTGCTTACAAGAATAATATACAGAAGAATGGAAAAGAAAATTGAGAATGCGCTAGGTGACAATCAGTTTGGCTTTAGGAAAAGTAAAGGCACGAGAGAGGCAAATCTGACGTTACGGCTAATAATGGAAGCAAGCCTAAAAAATAATCAAGACACGTTCATAGGATTTGTCGACCTGGAAAAAGCGTTCGACAATATAAAATGGTGCAAGCTGTTCGAAATACTGAAAAAAGTAGGGGTAAGCTATAGGGAGGGACGGGTCATATACAATATGTACAACAACGAAGAGGGAATAATAAGAGTGGACGATCAAGAACGAAGTGCTCGTATCAAGAGGGGTGTAAGACAAGGCTGTAGCCTTTCGCCCCTACTCTTCAATCTGTACATCGAGGAAGCAATGATGGAAATAAAAGAAAGGTTCAGGAGTGGAATTAAAATACAAGGTGGAAGGATATCAATGATACAATTCGCTGATGACATTGCTATCCTGAGTGAAAGTGAAGAAGAATTAAATGATCTGCTAAACGAAATGAACAGTCTAATGAGTACACAGTATGGTTTGAGAGTAAATCGGAGAAAGACGAAGGTAATGAGAAGTAGTAGAAATGAGAACAGCGAGAAACTTAACATCAGGTTTGATGGTCACGAAGTCAGTGAAGTTAAGGAATTCTGCTACCTAGGCAGTAAAATAACTAAAGACGGACGGAGCAAGGAAGCCATCAAAAGCAGACTCGCTATGGCAAGAAAGGCATTTCTGGCCAAGAGAAGTCTACTAATATCAAATACCGGCCTTAATTTGAGGAAGACATTTCTGAGAATGTACGTCTGGAGTACAGCATTGTATGGTAGTGAAACATGGACTGTGGGAAAACTAGAACAGAAGAGAATCGAAGCATTTGAGATGTGGTGCTATAGACGAATGTTGAAAATTAGGTGGACTGATAAGGTAAGGAATGAGGTGGTTCTACGCAGAATCGGAGAGGAATGTAATATGTGGAAAACACTGACAAGGAGAAGGGACAGGATGATAGGACATCTGCTAAGACATGAGGGAATGACTTCCATGGTACTAGACGGAGCTGTAGAGGGCAAAAACTGTAGAGGAAGACAGAGATTGGAATACTTCAAGCAAATCATTGAGGACGTAGGTTGCAAGTGCTACTCTGAGATGAAGAGGTTAGCACAGGAAAGGAATTCGTGGCGGGCCGCATCAAACCAGTCAGTAGACTGATGACAAAAAAAAAAAAAAAAAAAAAAAAAAAAAAAAAAAAAAAAAAGGGGGCAGCTGTACCTGTACACGCCATCCAAGTTCTATTTCACTCAATGCCCAGGCGTATCAAGGCCGTTATTACGGCTAGAGATGGTTGTTTTTGGTACTGATTTCTCAGCGTCTATGCACCCAAATTGCGTGAAAATGTGATCACATGTCAGTTCTAGTATAATATATATGTCCAATGAATACCCATTTATCATCTGCATTTCTTCTTCGTATAGAAAATTTAATGTATGTGTGTGTGTGTGTGTGTGTGTGTGTGTGTGTGCGTGTTTGTACTTGAATTTATTACTTATCACAATTAATAATTTTATTTCAATGGCAAAGATTGTATTTTCTAGATATCGACTTTCCACCTCTTTTTTGTTCAACTTCGGTACTATCTTTGGACATGTATCATCTCTGTCTTGTTCCTCCACCACAATCTTTGGATGTGTTTTGATGAATGTACACTCTGAAGAAGTTCTATTAGTTTATTATGAAAATATGCTAATTGTTACAGCACAATAAAAAACCTCTTCAGAACACATAATTTCTTCATTAATAAAATCATATTTAGTCAGTCAATTTGTCTTTTGGGTGCATTGTATGTATTTTCCTACATCATGTATTTTTATTAGACTTTGGTGTTATTTAGTAGTTGATCGTAGGAAATACAGTCTGAATTCGTTTTATTGTACCTTGGCACTATAATTACAGTCAGTAAAGATTGTTACATGCCTCGAAAGTTCGTTTTGTACATAATGTTTCTAGTTCAAAAGCAAATAAAATGTACTATTGGGGTACTAATAACATTATTTTTTCTAGTGTCAAACATGATAAATTCCTCCTAAAATGGTGCTTGCTAAGTGGGAACATTTCTGAAAAAAGCTAGTTGATGTGGGTTTGTTCTATGAAGCACCAATAACATACCTTAAGATCGAAATGCCAACACCGTTTACGTATTTCAGGTATGGAGAGACCGCTGTAGCGCTTGAAAACCATCACAGAAGAATTAGATTTGGAAATATTTATTTTAAAGCTACATTGTGCCTTAGACCAAGTGTAGGCCTAAAAATGAAATTATTTACTTTCTTCCACTATTTGGTAGTAAACCAGACTGCCTATTTGTTTGTGTGCTTGCGTGCTTTGCGTAGTATTTTAACCAACATGTGTTTTCTGCAGTTATGAGCTCGATTACATTAATTTTACTACATCGCCTGAGTTAGGCCTAAACATGAAATTAACCTGCTCATTTACCATTCTTTTTTTTATCCCGACGTGTTTTCACATGTAAATAGCGTTGGGGCACTTTATTTGAAAGTTCACAGTCAAGTTACAGTCACCAATTTGATGGATATATGTGTGTGTTTGTGTGGAAAATATCCCTGTGAAGTTTTTGTACCAATTTTGCATTAGCCTGATATGTTTACCGATGCAAATAACATTAGGGCATTTGACCTAAAAGTTCACAACCAAGTTTCAGTTACGAATTTGCGGGTTGTATATATATATATATATATATATATATATATATATATATATATATATGTGTGTGTGTGTGTGTGTGTGTGTGTGTGTGTGTGTGTATGTGTGTGTGTGTGTGTGTGTGTGTGTGGAAAATACCATTGAAACACTTGGAAAAAACACGCTTGTTTTGTATTGTTTGCTTGTTTTTGCAGACATTTGAAACGTTTAATTAACCTTTCTATCCTTAAGAAAGGTATAGCTATTGATTTTATAACCTACTTGGACCTTTTTAGGTGATTTAAGTGAAAAGTTGTCCTGATGTACATTGCCATATTATTAAACACAGTTCAGAATGTTTAGAGAATCGGCATTTGCAACAGACCGCAGAACCATTTTGCCGCCACTAACTTACAACTCGCCTGAGTGTGAGTAGAACAGGAAAGTGAGTAGCAGTTGTACAAGGTATGTCACGCACAGATGATGGCTTCGAGAAGCGTCTATTTATGTGAAGATGAAGACTGGGGTTTTTCCAATTCAGGTGCTTAGCCTGTGTACTTCGGTTAGTGGAATAACGCAGCCGTTATTGTCATTCTAAAGTGACATAAAAATAGTGTGGTACCTTATGAAGCGAGACATGCTAATTACCAAGAGGTCTTCAGTCAGGCAGGTAGTGGAGGAATTTCGCGTGGGGTTATATACTGAAATGCGGTACCTGTGCCATCGTCTCTTACCTGGGATCAATTCAAGAAGCTACTGCCCCATCATGTGTATATGATGTTTCACCTGCAGCACTCCCTCACTAAGTTATACTTTCAAGCAATTCCTTAATACGCCACAGTTGTCAAAATGAGTTGAGGAGCACTCCATGGAACAAAGGATGCTCGTATGGCCTCTCAGACCAACTGATCTCAATGTATTGAGAACGTACGGGAAGCTGTGGAGCGATATTTGTGTCCATTGCAAGCAACGATCATTCTTTCTGAGATGTTGGTTTCGGTTGAGCAGTCATGTATGAGTATGGCTGACTAACAGTTCATGTGCCTCATGGACTCCAAGCCACGACTCCCAGACCGTCGCCAAGGCAAAGTGAGTGCTATACGCGACTAGTTGTGTTTGTACTTCAATTGCTCATGAGAGTATAACAGGAAACACGTTGTTGTTGTTGTTGTTGTTGTTGTTGTTGTTGTCTTCAGTCCTGAGACTGGTTTGATGCAGCTCTTCATGCTACTCTATCGTGTGCAAGCTCCTTCATCTCCCAGTACCTACTGCAACCTACATCCTTCTGAATCTGCTTAATGCATTCATCTCTTGGTCTCCCTCTATGATTTTTTCCCTCCGCGCTGCCCTCCAATGCTAAATTTGTGATCCCTTGATGCCTCAAAACATGCCCTACCAACCGATCCCTTCTTCTAGTCAAGTTGTGCCACAAACTTCTCTTCTCCCCAATCCTATTCAATATCTCCTCATTAGTTACGTGATCTATCCACCTTATCTTCAGCATTCTTCTGTAGCACCACATTTCGAAAGCTTCTATTCTCTTCTTGTCCAAATTAGTTATCGTCCATGTTTCACTTCCATACATGGCTACACTCCAAACAAATACTTTCAAAAACGACTTCCTGATACATAAATCTATATTCGATGTTAACAAATTTCTCTTCTTCAGAAACGCTTTCCTTGCCATTGCCAGTCTACATTTTATATCCTCTCTACTCCGACCATCATCAGGAAAACTCCTTTACTACTTTAAGTGTCTCATTTCCTAATCTAATTCCCTCAGCATCACCCGATTTAATTTGACTACATTCCATTATCCTCGTTTTGCTTTTGTTGATGTTCGTCTTACATCCTCCTTTCAAGACACTGTCCATTCCGTTCAACTGCTCTTCCAAGCCCTTTACAGTCTCTGACAGAATTACAATGTCATCGGCGAATCTCAAAGTTTTTACTTCTTCTCCATGAATTTTAATAGCCTACTCCAAATTTTTCTTTTAGGAAACACGTATTACACGTAATCCCTACGTAAGTGACGTGGACGCATTATACTGCATACAGTAAGAAAAATTGCCAGTACTGAAGTGGATCAGAGGTTACCTGTTCATTCACGACCTGAAACTCCTCGGACTTAGGGAAGAATGCGAAAATGTGTCCTCACACATGCTACTCACAGTACTACACATAGGCAGTACCACTAACGCCACAGCGATGTTAAAAGAGTGAGGCACTGCAGATGTAATCGAAAGCTGTATAGCTGTATTAATAGGCAGATTCATGAGATGTAACCTAATCTGTTCAGGATCCAAAAGAAAGCAACTACTTTTGGTTAGTGTTACGATTATTGTGTTCCTTGGTTTCCCTACTGTACATTCCATATTGAAACCCTCGAAGAGGGAGCAGCGAACCAGTACTTCCAAGAGGAATCATCAATGACATGTAAGTTGAGAGAGGACATAGCTTCACTCTTGATAGAACTACTAGCAATTAGAAGCACCGCTACAGTGTAGAAACGATTACGATCAGTCCATCAGCTTGCAAGACTGTCAGTCCCTTCGTCAGCTTGGGTGACAACATAACGTTGGCCCTGACAGCCGTTTAGTCAGAGACACTAGTAAACACTCGTGTGCCAATGCAGCTTTACGGTACTGCACAGTGTCGACATATGTGGTTCGATGACGTTTACTGAAATATTAAATAAGAATTATAATTACCTATAGACTATTCTGTGAATTTAATTTGCTCCTAGGTGTGCAGCTGGTCGTTAAATGCCGTAGCTCGGCCGGAAAATTAACTGTCTTCATATTTGAAGCATTAGGAGTACGAGGGCGAAAAGATGAAAGTTGTGGAGCCGGTGCTGTCTGCAACTGCGTAATTGCTAATGTATAAGAAGGCTGCTTCAAGTTACTTGTTTCATTAACCCGATTTATTATTGCAAACTTTCTCAATAAAGTTTTCTAAATGTGAAATTTGATGCATTGAGGTCAGTAAATATTTCCCTAAATCCCGGCATTTTTCTTAACTGGTTGAGGGAGATCACTGGAAATCCAAACCGCGATGGTCGGATGCGTGTTTAAACCGTCGTCCTCCCGAATGCGAGACCAGTGTGCTAACCACTGGTCTACACCGATCAATAAAAACTTTACACTCATGCTCATAAATTAAGGATAACTGCAGAATGTGGTGCCACACAACGTGGCACTAAACGAAACTGGCGCTAATAGCATAGCCACATAGGAAACACACACGACACAGATCTGTAAGTCGACGGCATTGGTGATAAGTTGAGGAAAAACCGTCCCGAAACACATGAGGTACAAAACGCTACTGCTCCCTGCACGTGTACCCTAACATCAGTATGGGATATGATCACCACGCACACGTACACAGGCCGCACAACGGGTTGGCATACTCTGGATCAGGTGGTCGAGCAGCTGCTGGGATATAGCCTCCCATTCTTGCACCAGCGCCTGTCGGAGCTCCTGAAGTGTAGTAGGGGTTTGAAGACGTGCAGCGATACGTCGACCGAGAGCATCCCAGACATGCTCGATGGGGTTTAGGTCTGGAGAACAGGCAGGACACTCCATTTGCCTGATATCTTCTGTTTCAAGGTAATCCTCCACAATGGCAGTTCGGTGGGGCTGTGGGTTATCACCCATCAGGAGGGAGGTGGGACGCACTGCATCCCTAAAAATGCAGATATACTGGTGCCAAATGACGTCCCGATACACGTGACCTGTTACAGTTCCTCTGTCAATGATATGGAGGGGTGTACGTGCACCAATCATAATCGCACCCCACACCATCATACCACGACCTTCATACAGATCCCTTTCAAGGACATTAAGGGGTTGGATCCGGTTCCTGGTCCACGCCAGATGAAAATCCGGCGAGACTATACCTGGACTCGTCCGTGAACATAACCTGGGACCACTGTTCCAATGACCGTGTACTGTGTTTTGACACCAGATTTTACGGGCTCTCCTGTGACCAGGGGTCAGTGGAATGCACCTTGCAGGTCTCTGGGCGAATAAACCATGTCTGTTCAGTCGTCTGTAGACTGTGTGTCTGGAGACAACTATTCCAGTGGCTGCGGTAAGGTCCCGAGTAAGGCTACCTGCAGTATTCCGTGGCCGTCTGCTGGCACTGATGGAGAGATAGCGGTCTTCTTGTGGTGTTGTACACTGTGGACGTCTCGTATTATAGCGCCTGGACACGTTTCCTGTCTGCTGGAATCGTTTCCATAATCTTGAGATCACACTTTGTGGCTCACGGAGCGCCCGCACTACGACGTGCTCTTTGACCAGCCTCCAGTCGCCCTAGTATTTCATCCCTCATAATGTCACCAATATGTGTTCTTTTAGCCATTTTCAACATACAGTCCCCATGAGCAAGTCTGAAAACGTCTGCACACTTACTCACTGCACCGAACTCTGACATGAACGAATACACTTCTGCGTATTTGGAATGCTGCCAGCGCCACCGTGCGACGACCGAAGGCCAAATGCACCGCATGGTCATACCCCGAGGTGATTGAAACCCGTAAACCGCCAACCAGAGCGTTGTTTCATCATGTATCAGCATTATCCTTAATTTATGAGCATGAGTGTAGTAGGGCGCAAACTGACAGAGTAGAATATACTGCAAAAAATCGTAAGAGCTGCTTGTAAATAAACGTTCTGTGATAAATAGTAGTAAGTCGTAGGCATCGTTCGAATGCAGGTATCAGCATTGTTTAAGTGACAAGCCGCGCAGTGTAACAATCAGGGAGTATCTGTTAGACAAGTGTGTTTGTCATTAGCCCGTCGACTCAGCATTCATACGTAGTGGTGATGAGCCACACACCTTTGACTATCCACTCAGATGCAAAGGAACGGGGTTGTTTAAATTGAAGTTGGCGTACGGAGAAAGAAAGAAGTGTATTTTCATTCGAGTTGGAAGGCGGATTGGGCTCGATCGATGCTTCACTCCGGAAGTATTACATCATCAGTTACACTAAATTCTGCTAATCCTGTGATATCTTGCATGTCTTCCTTTAGATATATAATTTAAGAAAACATATTTTCTCATAAATATTGTTTTTGTCAAAGTAATTTTATTAATTCGTAATTTCTCCCCCATCAATCCTTGTCACTTGAAGCGTGCGTGGTAACAGCCAGCTAGAAATGCTGGTGTAAGTATTAGCAGTAAATTATATAACAGTAGTAGCTAACTCATAAGTTTGCATGATCAATATGTGATTAAATGTTAGAGAAGAACCTGACAGAACTCGGAAAAATACAAATCGAAATAACGCCCCTCTTGATGATGACATTACCTCAGGATGATTGAGATCTTTCGGCGTGCAACACACTGAGTTTGGAAACTCATGGGCTAGCGATGTGCACATCTACAAATGATGGTAGTATCGCTTACACAAGGAATAAAAGATCAGTGCAGTCGAGGAGCTGTCATTTGTACTCAGGTGATCCATGTGAAAAGGTTTCCGGCGTGACTATGGCCGCACGATGTGAATTAACAGACTCTGAACACGAAATGGTAGTTGGAGCTAGACGCATAGGACAGTCCATTTCGAGAATCGTTAGGGAATTCAAAATTCCGAGATCCACAGTGTCAAGTTGTGCGGGGAATACCAAATTTCAGGTGTTACCTATTACCACGGACAACGCAGTGGCTGACGGCTTTCACTTAACTACCGACAGCAGCGGCGTTTGCGTAGAGTCGTCTGTGCTAACGGACAAGTAACACTAGTGATATGACCGCAGAAATCAATTTCCGAAGTACAAAGAACGCACCCGCAGGATAATGCGTCGAAATGTGACGTAAGAGGCCTATGGTAGCAGGCGACCGATGCGAGTGCATTTGATAACAGCATGACATCGCCTGCAACACCTCTCCTTGGTTCGTGACCATATCGGTTGGATTCTAAACGACAAGTTGTGGTTGCAAATTATTGTCAGGATATATTTTAAGAACTCAAGAAAAACAGACGGATGCCAACATCGGGAACGATCGCTTTGTATTTCGGAGTATTGTAGGGGAACTTGCTGCGCCATATTCAACCTACAAGTTACTGCGAAAATAGACTGAAGAAAGACCAGCCTAAATTTATAGAATTTTTAGCTTCAGAGACAGCTTTGGACAATGTTAATCGAACACACTCTTTGAAATTGTGAAGTCAGCAGGAATAAAATACACGGTGCGAAAAATTATCTGCACTTTGTACAGGAAGTAGACTGCAGTTATAAGAATCGAAGGGCCTGAAAGAGAAACAGTATTTAAGAAAGAAGTGACGTAGGGTTGCAGCTTCTCCCGATGTTATTCACTCTCTACATGGAGGACCACGAAGCAGATGAGTAGATGGAAATCTGCTACCTCGGAAGCAAAAAACCACATGACGGACGAAACAAGATTTCCTTAAAAAGTAAACAAGCACGCGCAAAGAGGGCATTCCTGACCAAAAGAAGTCTGCTAATATCAAACATCGGCTTTAATTTGTGAAAGAAATTTGTGAGATTGTACATTTGGAATGCAGCATTGTATGAAAGTGAATCGTGGTCTGTGAGAAAAATGAAAAAGAATAGACTCTATGTGTTTGAGACATTTTTCTATAGAAGGAAGTTTAAAATTATATGGAGTGATAAGATAAGAAATGGGGAGGTTCTCCACAGAATCGGAGAGGAGAGAAACATGTGGAAAACTCTATCAAGAGTAAGGGACAGGTTGGTTGTGAGGCTGGATTGTTCAGACAATTTAGAAGTGGTTCGTCATCGATTCGCCAACTCAATATGCGAGTGATTAATAAAGGATAGTTTCTATAGAACCTCGTCAAAGAGATCGTAAAATGAAATGGTGTATGGTAACAGTTGGTTGCACATATGGGAAACTCGTTGTAATTGTCATAATTTCGCAGAAAGTGAAGAGGTGGCAAGCGTTGATGAAAAGACTGCGTTGCTATATCCATAGAAGCACAAGGCAAAGATAGAACTATATCCGACGAAGATGACATAAGTCTAATCTGGAAGAAGATGCCTAAAAAACTTTTATCGCGCGTCAAGACTAGACCTTACGAGGTTTTAAAGCCGCCGGAGATCGACTGACAATGAAGGTTGGTGCGAATTCAGATGGCCACTGTAATTTAAAACCTTCCTTAGTTTATCAATCAGAAGATGCAAAAGGTTTAAAATATGCGTGTAAAACTGGGTTGTCCGTGATCTGAATGACAGTTTCTGTTTTTAAGGACTGGTTTGCTCATCGCTTCAAAGCAGAAATAAAACGTTATTGCCAATTAAAATAATTCTCATTTAAAATAATGATATTAATCAACAGTGCATCAAGTCATCCTCCTGGTACCCTAATTAATTTCTACCCACGCTGAGTGTTGCAGTTTTGCCACCGAAAGCAAGCAGCTTGTTCCAACCGATGGACCAGAGAGTCATTAAATCATATAAAGTTTACAGACGATCGTTCGCGCAGCTACATAAAGCCACAGAAAAAACAACGATCCCTCTTTTAAAGATTTTCAGAAGTAATTAAGTGCTTTATTTGGCGTGAAAATTATTGTACAGTCCTGGAATGAAATTTCACTAAAATCTTTAAATGGAATCTGGAAAAAGCTGTGTCTATTTTTTTCACCAATGAAGCTCAGGGAGAATCGATACTAGATCCTTTTCAAATGGATAAGGAGCTGACCACTGATGAGCTTCGAGAAATGCAGGGACACGAGCAAAATTTCGAACAACCTAATATTCTAGGCGCAGTTCAATCAGGAAATCAAATGAGGATTGCAGACTTGACAGAAGGCCACAGATCAATTGAAAAAGGACTACAAATTTTAGAAAGAATAGACTCCAATGTAATGCTCATTTCTGCTACAATATAAGGAACAAAAAATTAGCGTACTACGAGGAAATTTTGCGTGGGGAGAAAGAAAGACTCGCCAGGAGACATTGTTATATTTAACGAAACCTTCTACGTCACAATAACTACAGTTTACATCTTCCGATGCGTAACACTACATTGTAATATGATTTGTTGCTTTGTTGAACATTTTAGTAAACATTTTCATTCGAAATTACGTTGTTTCCTTTAGTCGCTGGTAATAATTAAACATAAATTGTATGTACTTATACGCAAAGCCGGCCGTGGTGGCCGAGCGGTTCTAGGCACTTCAGTCCGGAACCACGCAGCTGCTACGGTCGCAGGTTGGAATACTGCATCGGGCGTGGATGTGTGTGATGTCTTTAGGTTAGTTGGGTTTAACTAGTTCTAAGTCAAGGGGACTGATGACATAAGCTGGTAAGTTCTATAGTGCTTAGAGCCATTTGAACCATATAAGCAAATTTTACCCCGACTTACCGAGTTCGACTTCCACAGTTATCGCTTGCTCCTACTTATGGCGTTAAGTCCATGGTATTACTGTACAAAAGATTAATAAAATTTTCGTCCAGTTCCTAGGGAGTTGTAAAAAGTGCGCTCTATAGCTTCGAGGGAAAGAGAGGAGACATCGTTTGACCATAAAAGTGAATGAGATTCATACAGATAGGGTGGCTTGTGCAGCATCTCTGACCGAAGAATCATCGGCTTTCAGCGGGCAGTCGGATCACAGAAGAGACTTCGTGCGCTCGTAGTATCGGTGATGGCGGGAGCTGTGTGCATCCTCTCGTGGCGGACTGATTCTTGTGGTGATTACTCAATTCATACCAAGTTGGAGGCCAGAAAACACACCCGCAGGGAATCCAGCTCCAGAACGAGAAGAAGGAAGAGGAGATTAGTGTTTAACGTCCCGTCGACAACGAGGACATTAGAGACGGAGCGCAGCCTCGGGTGAGGGAAGGATGGGGAAGAAATCGGCCGTGCCCTTTCAAAGGAACCATCCCTGCATTTGCCTGAAGCGATTTAGGGAAATCACGGAAAACCTAAATCAGGATGGCCGGAGACGGGATTGAACCGTGGTTCTCCCGAATGCGAGTCCAGTGTGCTAACCACAGCGCCACCTCGCTCGGTAGCACGAGAAGATAAGAAAGTAAAAGACTAGGACAGGCACAAAGTACCCTCCACCACGCACAGTGCACAGCCTTGATATTAGGTATGGACAATAGTCTGAAAATTAATTGTGTTAAGTTTTTTTTTTTTAAAGAAATGAAGTTGGTTAGTTGTAACCAATTTTAGCCGCCCAATTGTTGCCTTGACTGTGGGTCCTCTCCAGTTCAGTTAAGTGGTTGATTGTCCAGCAAAAGCATTTATTACACTGATGGCAAAAACATCGGAACACCAAAACATAATTATTGTAGAGTAATGAAATTTCAGGAATGCATTTGTCTACGTAATATATTTCAGTGATCAACATTCCAAGAACACAGGTTAATGTAAGCACGAGAGACGCCATTGTCAATGTTAGGTGCTAGTACATTAATAACTGACGTGAATTCAATCATGCAAGTGTCCATGCATCGTGTCGTGCAGGTGACGGATGGCAGTTTGTGGGTTGGTCTTCCATGCCTATTGCACTTGGTGGTCAATACAGCGACGGTTAATGCTGCTTGTGGATGGGGTTGGAATTGTCGTCCGATGATGTCTCATTGTGCTCGACTGGAGACAGATCTGGTGATCGAGCAGGCCAGGGCAACATGTTGACACTCTGTAGGTCATGTCGGTTGCAATAGCGGTATATGGGTGACAGTTATTCTGTTGGGGAACATCCCCTGGAATGTGATTCATGAATGGCAGCACAACTGGTCGAATCACCAGGCTGTCGATCAAATTTTCAACCACGGTACGTGGGGTAATCACGAGACCGTCATACAAAATCGCACCCTAGACGATACCTCCCGGTGTAGGTCCAGTGTGACGGTTGCAGGTCCTCAACTGGCCTTCTTCTAACCAACTCACGACCGTCACTGGCACCGAGGCAGAACCAGCTTTCATCAGAAAACACAACAGACCAACGCCCTGTCCTCCAATAAGCTTTCGCTTGACACGACTTTGGTTGCGAATGGCGACGGTGTACGGTCAGTGGAATGTACGCTACATGGAGTCTGGCTCCGAGCTGTGCTTGAAGTAACAGATTTGTAACAGTTCATTGTGTCCCTGTGGTACTAACTGTTGCTAAAACTGTTGCTGAAAATGCAATACGATGTGCCAGAACCACACTCCGAACATGATGGTTTTCCCACTCTGTAGTGCCACGTGGCCGTCCGGAGCCCGGTCTTCCTGCGACCGTACGTTCTGGTGACCACCGCTGCCATCAGTCATGTACTGTTGCTACATTCCTGCCAGTTCTTTCTGCAGTATCGCAGAAGGAACATCCGGCTACTCATAGCCTTATTAGACGACCTCGTTCAAACTCAGTGAGGTGTGATAGTGCCCTTTTTGTCGTCTTAATGACATTCTTGACTAACACCAACTCACCACGCCCAGTCTAAAAAGCAAGTAGCGCTCAGGACCATTGTATTCTAGCCGGTCGCTGTGGCCGACCGGTACTAGGCGCTTCAGTCCGGAACCGCGCTTTTGGTGAGGTCGCAGGTTTGAAGCCTGCCTCGGGCATGGATGGGTGTGATGTCCTTATGTTAGTTAGGTTTAAGCAGTTCTAAGTCTAGGCGACTGACGACCTCAGATGTTAAGTCCCATGGTGCTTAGAGCCATTTGAACCATTGTATTCTAAAGCAAACCTGATTTGCACACTCAAGGTGGTGCTACTAACATCATCGTTATGTGACTGGCGAGAAATTTGAATAGACATTATCTTTCAGATGTAGGAACATGCCTTCACATTTCGTTTCTGTCGTGTAACTCCTTCGTGGTGTTGCCATTTTCTTCCCTCAGCGTGTTTCCGTGTTCTCGACAAGGAAACTTTATGTTTGTATTAAAATGGACACTTCACTTAAGAAGCGGACGAAAATATTTGCACTTTAAGAATACACATCTATGATTATAAGAGATATTACCTAATAATTAAACGTTTATTAGAGCACATAGTGATACCATCTCATTGTCTTCAAGGGAAAGAGGCAGATGTGGATGAAAACGAAAAAAACCACCCCTACAGCTGGCAAAACTCTACTTAAAAATACTAAACTTCATCCTCACAAGCAAGTCAGTTTCAGAGAGATTTATGGGCTGCCGCCGTCGAAACTCACTCTTAAACAGTACGACGTAGGTTTCTTCATCTTGAGCGAAAGGCACGGAAGCTAATAAAGAAGCGGTTGTTAACACCTACCATGAAGGAAAAACCTGTTGGTATGAGCAAAAATACCGGGTGATCAAAAAATCAGTATAAATTTGAAAGCTGAATAAATCATGGAATAATGTAGATAGAAAGGTACAAATTGACACACATGCTTGGAATGACATGGGGTTTTATTAGAGCCAAAAAATACAAAAGTTCAAAAAATGTCCGATAGATGGCGCTTCATGTGATCAGAATAGCAATAATTAGCATAACAAAGTAAGACAAAGCAAATATGATGTTCTTTACAGGAATTGATAAATATGTCCACCGTCATTCCTCAACAATAGCTGTAGTCGAGGAATAATGTTGTGAACAGCACTGTAAAGCATGTCCGGAGTTATGGTGAGGCATTGGCGTTGGATGTTGTCTTTCAACATCCCTAGAGATGTCGGTCGATCACGATACACTTGCGACTTCAGGTAACCCCAAAGCCAATAATCGCACGGACTGAGGTCTGGGGACCTGGGAAGCCAAGCATGACGAAAGTGGCGGCTGAGCACACGATCATCACCAAACGACGCGCGCAAGAGATCTTTCACGCGTCTAGCAATACATTGTTTTCTTTTTGGTTCTAATAAAATCCCATATCATTCCAAGCATGTGTGTCAATTTTTACCTCTCTATCTACATTATTCCGTGGTTTATTAAGTTTTCAAATTTATACTGACTTTTTGATCACCCGGTGTATAAACCTTCTACCTCCAGTGATTGGAAAAGTGTAATTTTCAGTGACAAGCCACATTTTATTGTTCGAGGTTACAAGAGTAAGGTTTGTCAGGCGAAGCACTTATGATGCGATGAGAGCTAAGCATCTTGAACAGATTTTAATGTACCCTCCCAAAAAATGTTTTGGGCTTTCCTCACTGCAAGTGTCCCTGGTGCATAATTTCCAGTTGATGGCTTGATGAAATCAACCACATAGATGGAAAGCCTTAGGAGCAGGATTGTGCCATTTCTACTGCACTTTGCGTATGAAGGACGAACACTTCAACAAGATCTGGCCTTGTGTCACACATCTACAGCAGTCGAGATGTTCTTGGAAGAAAACAAGATTAACGTGTTTCAGTAGCCTGGTAATTCACATCAGACTTAAGTCCCATCGAGAACTTGTGGAGTATTGCGAAATGGTGTCTCGGTAAATTGGACTGTTCAACAAAAGGATACACATTGGTAAATGTGGTAGAAGTGTGGAGTCATGACGACGAACTGAAAAACATTTGCTCTAGCCTGCTTAAATCCATCTCACAACGTTTGCAGAAGATCATTAAAGCAAAGGAGGACAAATTAGTTATAAATATTCATTGAGCTACTAACAGTGTTATACCTATAGCAATAAATATGCACAGCTAAACTTTGTTCTTCGTGTCCCAATTAATTTTCTTCTGTAGATATCCGTGGCAACGGCATTGCCGCAGTAGATACACCGGTTCCCGTGAGATCACCGAAGTTAAGTGCTGTCGGGCGTGGTCGGCACTTGGACGGGTGACCGTCCAGGCCCCAATGAGCTATTTTTCGCGGTGCACTCAGCCTCATCATGCCAACTGAGGAGCTACTCGACCGAATAGTAGCGGCTCCGGTCTAGAATACCATCTTACGACTGGGAGAGTGGTGTGCTGACCCCACGCCCCTCCTATCCGCATCCTCCACCGAGGATAACACGGCAGTCGGATGGTCCCGGTAGGCCACGCGTGGCCTGAAGACGGAGTGCTGTAGATATCAGCCGTCGTTGAGAATTACAGGAGAGTCTTACAACTGAGTTACAGCCAGCCGCTGTGGCCAAGCGGTTGTAGGCACTTGAGTCCGGAACCCCGCGCTGCTGCTACAGTCGCAGGTTCGAATGCTGCCTTGGGCATGGATGTGTGTGATGTCTTTAGGTTAGTTAAGTTTAAGTAGTTCTATGTTTAGGGGACCGATGACCTCAGATGTTAAGTCCCGTAGTGCATAGAGCCATTTGAATTTTTTTTTTTCACCGGTAACTGGAAACAGCGGAAGAAGAGAATCAACTTTTGAAATCTTCTTTAGTTATCAACGGAGTACGCATATATTCTAGTAGAATCGGACTCTTCGTGTCTTGCAACACAGAGACCCCTTTCAGAACCTGCAATACAAGTAATGATCCATCAACGAAGCAATACGCTGAACGCCATCAACATCTATTCCAGTTGTTGATGTTACACAAAAAAAAAATGTTTTCATCTGGCTGGTAGTTGCTCAGATGTCATTCAGCCAAGGGATTACTTCGACATTGAGCAAAAATTGGAAAGAAAACTTCCTGCTCTGGACGAGCTGTAAGTTTCATACGATTTTTTGTGTTGGAAGGATTGCGACGTATCCCCAAGGGTCATCGACTCGACGTTCGTCGACCTGTAGGGGGCACCCTGAAAGGAGGCTGCCGCAATCCAGGAAGCAGTGTGGCGAAGAAGCGCGGATCCGTTGACCTGCGTGGGGTGCACCATATTAGACGCGCTGAACGCTTGGCGGCCTAGGTGGGGCCGTGACGTCACGGCTGGCGGCCTAATACGGCGCAATCTGCGTGGTCGGCGCAGCTCACCTGACCACTCGACGCCGTCGTGTCGCGACGCTGCCGCCTCGCCCAACTCGAGCCTTCCGGGGACCGCCCAAACCTCCAGCTACAGCTACAAAGGGTCCTGCTAAGGGCCAAATAAAACCTTGTCCTCATCAAACCCTCAGTATCTGCACAGTTTATCAGTTTCTACATCTAATATCAAAACAGTTGCAGGTATATCCGACTCTTCGTCAACCAAGCTTAAGCGTCCTGGGTTACAAGGTGTGTCAGAAAATTAATGCAGCTGACAACACTGCGAGCGATCTGGCAATGCTGTGTTGTTCCACTTACGTAGGCCGGTGTTCAAAAAATGGTTCAAATGGCTCTGAGCACTATGGGACTCAACTGCTGTGGTCATAAGTCCCCTAGAACTTAGACTACTTAAACCTAACTAACCTAAGGACATCACACACATCCATGACCGAGGCAGGATTCGAACCTGCGACCGTAGCGGTCGCGCGGTTCCAGACTGTAGCGCCTAGAACCGCTCGGCCACCCCGGCCGGCTCGTAGGCCGGTGTATTCATCCTTTCCTGATACTCAGATTGAGTTTCAACTCCATCCGTCATTTTTGAGAGCGTCATCAGTGAAGTTGTCTTTTTGTTGTGTGTTACCAAAATGAAACAGCAGAATTTGGAGCAACGTTAAGCCATCGCGTTTTGTGTTAAACTTGGCGAATCGCCGAGTGTGACCTTTGAAAAGTTGAAACAGGCCTATGGGGAACTTTCCTGACCAAGAGGATAAGTTTTCTCTGGCACAACTCATTTTCTGGAAACTCTAGAACACGTTGAAGGTGAACCTCGCTCAGGGAGACATTCAACTTCAAAAACCGACGAAATCGTCGAACGTATGCGTGCTCTTAGGAGAGCGTTCATCCAGAACATACTGTCAACTCAACGTGCTCAGGAATAAGGTGAATCGAGTAATACCGGACAATGCAGGTAAGTGGATGCTGCATAATGACAATGCCTCATGTCACATGCTCACTTCCATCACAGAAATTTTTACCTCAAAAGACATTCCTGTTGTTCCACAGCCCTCCTATTCACCTAATCTGAGGCCTTGTGACTTTTTCTTTCCCCAAAATTGAAAAATATCTTGAAAGGACGCTGCTTTGGGATTATGGAGAACATTCAAAAGAATGTGACGGGAACTTTGAAGGCCCTAGCAGTTGAAGTCTTTCAACTCTCTTACTAAGACTAAGAACAACAACTCCGCAGGTGTATAACTTCCGAAAGGAACAACTTTGAAGGAGGCAACATTGTTGTTTGAGAAAAATGAGTAAAAACTTTGGTAGATAAAAAATCAGTCTCATTACTTTTCTCACACACCTCGTAAATAGTATTTTAATAGGCTCCCAGTGGTTCTAGGAAGTCTTAGTCTTAGCAGGTTATATATCTCGGCACTATATGCTTATTTTACTCTCTTACCTGACAAAATCAAACACACTGAGAAGAAATTGCTCACATCTTGCTTGTAGCCTTCATAATGGCCTTTGTTCGGTGACGACAAGAATCCACAAGTTTCTTCAGGTACCTCATATCAAGATGGAGCCATTCGTGATGATTACATCCCACAGAACGACAAATTGCGGGGAAGTTGTCCTCTATATCTCAATCCTCTATATCTCACAAGCTGTTCCAAATACCCCTACACGTTTTCTGAGGGATTAAGTCAGGGTGAATTAGAGAGCCGCTCGAGATGCTATAGGGTGCCTGTATGTTTATTAAAGCAGGGATATCTGCGTGCACCCTTTGAACATGGCAGTTCTCACATCAGAAGGCGAGAATGTCCAAAACATACTAGCTATGCAGATATAGAAACACTTGAAGACTAAGGATATAGATGGAAACCTTTTGGTTTATATTCACGGTACCTGAATGAGTGGGTCTAAACATGGTATAAAAAACGCTGTAAAACATAACAAAACCACTTCCGCTCTGAACTCCCCCCGCCCCCATCCCATCTCTTCTACACAACACACACTGCAGGTTAAGCCTATTAACACTGACGCACTGTCCACAACGTGTACTACCAGGTAGGGGACGTAGCTTACTTTACGCCCACCAAAAGAAAAAAAGAGTTTCGTAAATTGGTCTTAACTTTTATAAACAACATACTTTTTATATAATTATTGATGTGTAAGTGGGAGCAAGAACCTGATAATGTCCTTTAGCAAACTCTTAGCAATATCAGCGCATTTTCCGCAACGTATACAACCAAAAGGTGGAGGGTGAGCGTTACTTTATGAACACCATAAAAAATTAAAAATGCTACTATCGTTAAATGTCGTTGACTTTTATTCGTAACATTTTGTTTATAGATATACTGATTTGTAAGAAAGGTTCTGAACATAACGATGCCACAGTGTAGGTACAAGTTCTTAGGTTGGCACTACGACATCGACGACAGCTCCCTCTAGCCGGCGCTGTGCAGCTCTACGAGCGCCGCTCCAGACTCTGCCTATTTGATCAAGAGCAGACGACCAAGCAACTTCATAGTGGGCTAGCCATTACAGACTTTGCCTCTGTTACTTCAATGATAGTTTGTCCAACTACTAGTAACTGTTAGCTTCGATAGGCGAACGGCTTCGCACCTACGTGCTCTCCTGGCCAAAATTAAGTAACCATTATGTAATCATAGTTGTGACTATAGTAAACTTGTAAAATCTACAAGCAAGGCCGAAGTATTTCACCTTTTCCTGCCCCTACTCGCTTCCTACATTCGGCCTACCTTTCAGTTTACAGGAGCAGACCTACGCTCCGCCTTCCAGGCGGGATAAAAAAGAAATATAAATATGACGTTTCTTGTGAAAAGTCACATCCACTACGAAGGCTCGAATTTTCTGGTGTTAAGTTTTACTGAAAATTTTAAAACAGGTAAGTAATCTGGTAGACGAAATAATTAAAAACAACATTTTTTCAGAATTTTAAAGTATGAAGTATATGACCGGATTAAAATATTTCGGAGGTGGATATAAAGTACTTAAACAATCTTTATACTTCTAGAGCTAAACACCTTTCTAGACAATCAGTGGACCTGAAACTTACATCACTTGAGAACAGGTAATATCGAAACTTGGCGGACAACACTGTGTAAGGTGTCAGGCAAATCCAACACCTTCCATGAAAACCCTGACATGATAAGCAAATCCAGTAGTATGTCACATAGCTCCGAATAAATCGTGACATTAAATTAACCAACGTAATACGAGTAACGAGTGAGCAAATGGAATACCACAGACTAACACAAGAATGCCTAAATGCATGTCGTAACTTCCCACCGTGAGACCGACGCAGTTGCAAGGGGAGAAACGAGAACAGAAGCCGAGAGCAAAACCGTGTTAAGCTAGAAGGCCCTACGATAAGGGACGGACTGGACACCCACGACGCCAGCTAACCACTAAGGCACACCACCCGCACGTTTTAGCGTGAGACTTCTTCGCGTCTCTGTTACGTCAAGGACCACCCCCCAGCCCATGTTAAAAGCTAGAGCCCTGCAGAAAAACAGTATAGATCTTACGATAACACAAAAAGGGCCACTACCACCCGCAAGTTTTAGCGTGAGACTTTTTCGCGTCTCTGTTACGTTGCAAACTTTAAAAGCATTGTCCCACCACGAAAAGTATAACGTTTCTCATTGGATAGACAGAATTTTTGTAGGCGGAGCTTAAGGTTAACATTGAGACCCTGATTGGTCAGTTGAAAACACAGCCAGATAGTTTTTTTCTAAACCAACTTCGGTAAATTGTAGTAAGGAGAAGTTAGGGGAGAGTTGCTTCCGAGATGGCGAGGTGAGCGGAGCTGTGCTGCCCGCCGCTGCCCTGACGCTGCCTAAACACCGACGAGGTAATGAACGCACGCGATGCCGCATTTTTGAGCGCATGAGGCTTCACTCAGAACTGCAGAAGTCTCATCTGTTACACCCACTTTTTGCGTAATACTAGTGTCGATCGTCAATTAAAACTCATGGTGTTCACATTTGCCACTTGAAGTAAAAATCTGAAACGCGATGATTTCTCTGTTATACAATTATTGAGAAGCCACATCAGCCACTGTAATTTACGACAAGTTAGATAAGTAATTAAAGATAATTGATGGTCACTGTAGACCATTTTGATAGTTTTCTCTCTTGTGAAACTTAATGTAGACGTAGATTATAGATGTGATATGGCATAGGTTATCCTTCGATCGATTGTAGAACTTGGAAACCCACTCAGGGAATATTCGTTCACATTTTTGTTGAACGCAGTTGGTTTTTACCATCCTGTATTAAAACAGTTCCTTTTATCAATAGTGCAATTTATAAACGATGTTTTGTGAGCAGAATAAAATTTCCAATGGTAAACTGAACTGCTTTTTCGACGTTATTTTACTAGCTAACTAAAAATAGGAAAGCCTTGAACCCCTTCCACTAAATTTAGTTAGTATTAAGATTCTTTTACAGGGAGTGCAGTTGAGCTGACGCTGAGATCATTAGGTATTTGGTTATATCATCGCTTGTCTCACTGAACTCTTCTGAATTCTACATGTCATGTGTGGTCTGGCGTCTCCTTACCAGCAACAGGTCCCAGGTTCAAACTAGTTAATTCCCTAAAAAACACGCTCAGAGCGTCCTTGCGCGAAAGTGGTAGGGAGACACGATATAGAATAAACAGACACCACCGTGAATGTTTAGAACTGTACTCCTGCAGTCTGCTAATTAACAGTTTCTATATTGTTTAGCACACTGAAAATGTGCAACTTTTTAAGTGCGCTGTGAGCAATGGTCGTTTGGAAGGTATACGACTCCATTGTCCACTTCATACAGTGAAATGATTGTTCTGAAACTGATTGAGACGTACCCGTATTCACCGACAGCGGCTGTTCCACTCGGGCGTGTCTTTGAAAGTGGTGACATTCGTATCCAGGCTCTGTCGCTGTGGAGCCTTTTATGACTGGGACTGTTTTTCTAACCACGTGTAACATCGCTGCGAGGGTACATCATTCCACGAAGACAAGTTGGACAGTCTTCGTTGCACACCAGCAAATCCGGAAACGTTGTTCACAGTGTCGTAATCGGCACGTTTAACACAACACCTATTTCTCCATTCCCTTATACTGCTTTGTCGACATATCTTGATTTTATATAACCGACTGGCATACACATAACTTCGATGTGTCAGCGGTGGACTGCCTGATACCTGTTCTACACCAGATGTGCACCAGTTTTCCCATGTGACCAGGTGGATGCTTTAAAACGGTGATTAATATTTTGTCTGGTGAACATTCACATCTACAGAGGTGATTTCACAGGTATCTAAGATTTCACAGATCTGGGTGAGATGAGCGACGAGACAATCCGTAATAATTTATTTGAAGTATTTCGTTCAGTTTAATAGATAGCTATTACTATTATTCTTATTTCCATGGTTAATTCTTCTCTGACAGAATACGAATCTTTTAACAGCTGAAAGTAGAAATGTGGCTCCTTGCAGTAGATTACGCTGAACTCATTTATGAATTCACTACTTACAAAAACTGAAAAAAAATCATTAAAAGACATTAACGTAGCGTTACAGCAGAAGATAGTTAAAATGAATCAAGGAATCAATAAGAAATTGAGGAATTATGATGTAGACTGACTCCAGTTCAACAATCCTCTTCTATGAAACTTTGAAAAATGGGTTTCAACCTAGAATTAGAACGATTTTCTAGTTCGTTTGCTGGTTGTTTTCATGTTCCATGGATAATGTTCGTGATATTTCACTTCCATATGGAAAGTATCTATCTGTTTGCAAAACTAGAAAACTTTCTCAAGCTACTACTCCATCACCGGCCGGGGTGGCCGAGCGGGTCTAGGCGCTACAGTCTGGAACCGCGCAACCTCTACGGTCGCAGGTTCGAATCCTGCCTCGGGCATGCATGTGTGTGATGTCCTTACGTTAGTTAGGTTTAAGTAGTTCTATATTCTAGGGGACTAATGACCTTAGAAGCTAAGTCCCATAGTGCTCAAAGCTATTTGAACCATTTGAACTACTCCATCTTGAATGGTCCTGTTTACGTGAGTGTTCTAATATGCATTTACTTTTTATTAATCTATGTGTAAGGACACGCATGCGCAACAACTCCTATGTAGATTAAAATAAATTTTGCGAAAAAATTATTTTTCAGTTTATTTTCATAATCTGTTGGTTATGGCCGTGGTCAAATAGTTGCTTGGGAACATTGAGTCAACTCAAATTTTGAATACTAGACATTATAGGTACTTTTTGTGTCATGTGTGTGAACTCGAACAATGTTTTCATAATTTGAACGGTTTTAAAAGAAAAGCATCATGGGAGCGAATGTATTGTGAAACTTACACAGCGTAACTACTTGTATTTTTCTCTTATCTATAAAGAGCATTTTATGCAGAGACTATGTCTATGTTAAGAAGAAGACCACAACTGTTCCCAGGTCTAAAAGGCTGCTTCTACTTTTGTGTGACATTAGAGGATAAAGTATACCGGAAGAGGTCACCTGCATTGAAGGTGCAATGAGAGACCAATGAAGCATCAGGCGTAGCTCTCACACAGGACTTTTAGTCAGGTATTGTTTGCTAAACAGTTTTCGTCAACACTGTACAGTAGTTTATGATGATCACATACAACGATCACATTCAACGACGCAGTAACGGTAATTTTATTTTTATTTCCTTCTGAAGATGGAAGGGGTAGACACATTGGACCTAAACCTGGAGCTATCCTCTTGGGAGATTTCATATGACAGCAAGATCATTCTCGTGGTTATCTCACACAACGTGACTGCAAATTTGTACGTCTGTCTGTTGATTTGACCTGTCGTGCTGCCATTTATGAACGGCGTTCCACGAGGTGTTTTCCAAAAGGATAACGCTCGCCCACATACCGCTGTTGTAATCCAACACGCTCTGCAGTGTCGATATGTTACATTGGCCTGCCCGAGCATCAGTTCTGTCTGCAGTCAAGCACACATGTGACATCATCGTACGACAACTCCAGTGCCATCCACAACCAGCTTTACTGATCCTTGTTTTCATCGACAAAGTGAAACAGAGATGAATCTCCATCCTGCAAACTGATATCCGACACCTGTACAACACATTGCGTGCACGTTTACATGTTTGCATTTAACGTTCTGGTTGTTATACCGCTTATTGGCGGACTTCAATGCGAGATGCCTTTAATAGGTTCCACAACGAAACATTGTCTCGAAATTTGGTAGAAAATCCGAACAAATTCTGGTCGTATGTAAAGTACGCAAGCGGCAAGACGCAGTCAATACCTTCGCTGCGCAGTGCCGATGATACTGTTATCGACGACTGTGCCGCTAAAGCCGAGTTATTGAACGCAGTTTTCCGAAATTCCTTGACAAATGAAGACGAATGGAATATTCCAGAATTTGAAACACGAACAGCTGCTAGCATGAGTTTGTTAGAAGTAGATACCTTAGGGGTTGCGAAGCAACTCAAATCGCTTGATACGAGCTAGTCTTCAGGTCCAGATTGTATACCGATTAGGTTCCTTTCAGATTACGCTGATACTATAGCTCCCTACATAGCACTCATATACAACCGCTCGCTCACCGATAGATCTGTACCTACAGATTGGAAAATTGCGCAGGTCGCACTAGTGTTTAAAGGGTAGTAGGAGTAATCCATCGACCTACAGGCCTATATCATTGACGTCGGTTTGCAATAGGGTTTTGGAGCATATACTGTATTCAAACATTATGAATCACCTCGAAGGGAACGATAAATTGATACGTAATCAGCATGATTTCCGAAAACATCGTTGTTGTGCAACACAGGTAGTTCTCTATTCGCACGAAGTAATGGCCGCTATCGACAGGGGATCTCAAGTTGATTCCGTATTTCTAGATTTCCGGAAAGCTTTGGACACCGTTCCTCACAAGCGACTTCTAATCAAGCTGCCGGCCTATGGGGCGTTGTCTAAGTTGTGCGACTGGATTCGTGATTTCCTGTCAGGAAGGTCGCAGTTCGTAGTAATAGACGGCAAATCATTGAGTAAAACTGAAGTGATATCAGGTGTTCCCCAGGGAGGCGTACTGGGACCTCTGCTGTTCCTGATCTATATAAATGACCTGGGTGACAAACTGAGCAGTTCTCTTAGACTGTTAGCAGATGATGCTGTAATTTACCGTCTAGTAAGGTCATCCGAAGACCAGTATCAGTTGCAAAGCGATTTAGAAAAGATTGCTGTATGGTGTGGCAGGTGTCAGTTGACGCTAAATAACGAAAAGTTTGAGGTGATCCAGATGAGTTCCAAAAGAAGTCCGTTGGAATTCGATTACACGATAAATAGTACAATTCTCAAGGCTGTCAATTCAACTAAGTACCTGGGTGTTAAAATTACGAACAACTTCAGTTGGAAAGACCACATAGATAATATTGTGGGGAAAGCAAGCCGAAGGTTGCGTTTCTTTGGCAGGACACTTAGAAGATGCAACAAGTCCACTAAAGAGACAGCTTACACTACACTCGTTCGTCCTCTGTTAGAATATTGCTGCGCGGTGTGGGATCCTTACCAGGTGAGATGGACGGAGGACATTGAAAGGGTGCAAAAAAGGGCAGCTCTTTTCGTATTATCACGTAATAGGGGAGAGACTGTGGCAAATATGATACGCGAGTTGGGATGGAAGTCATTAAAGCAAAAACGTTTTTCGTCGAGGCGAGATCTATTTACGAAATCTCAGTCACCAACTTTCTCTTCCGAATGCGAAAATATTTTGTTGAACTCAACCTACATAGGTAGGAATGATCATCAAAATAAAATAAGAGAAATCAGAGCTCGAACATAAAAGGTTTAGGTGTTAGTTTTTCCCGCGCGCTATTCGGGAGTGGAATGGTATGGAGATAGTATGACTGTGGTTCGATGAACCCTCTGCCAAGCACTTAAATGTGAATTGCGGAGTAATCATGTAGATGTAGATGTAGACCAGCACTTCAATTTTGTAACGGCGTATCTCGCACTTACGTTAACCTGTGATCTTGCGATGTTAATCATTTAAATATATTACATAAACAAACGAACTCCTGAAATTTAATTATTATTCATTAATGTTTTTGATTCTGCGATTTTATTTCGTCACTGTATTGTAACCAATTGATACAATGGCCTTTTAACTTTTAATTTATGCAGCCAACGATCTGTCATTTTATTGTGCAAAACATTCATTTTTTGTCAGCCACCATGCCCACTTTTATTATCGCATTTTAAAACTTTTAATCTCGCGTGGCTGAAGAGCGACAAACTGTACGCCCATACGGAGCGAGAGCGATGAAATAACAGTAAATGGTTCAAATGGCTGTGAGCACTATGGAACTTAACTTCTGAGGTCATCAGTCCCCTCGAACTTTAAAATACGTAAACCTAACTAATCTAAGGACATCACACACATCCATGCCCGAGGCAGGATTCGAACCTGCGACCGGAGCGGTCGCGCGGTTCCAGAGTGTAGCGCCTAGAACTGCTCGGCCACTTCGGCCGGCCAAATAACAGTAAAGAAAGGAAAAAAATATACATAGGTTAGTTCGAAAATGGGTATTAATCCGAAACCGGTTATTTACTGAATAAATATCCATTTCATTCGCAACTCTGGCTGTCTTCTTAGATCATAATTTAATAAAACTGCTATTTCTTAACATCCAGCATGCTGGAAGTATGAAAATTTTATGCTAATGTGAGTTGAAAATTATAAATATGAAGGAAAACGAACAAATTACGTGGCGGTTGTATGTCATTGTATGTCAGATAAGGATTGTCAGAAGGTGGGAGGAGTCGGGGGGCAGGTGGTGATTCGGATGGGCCTCCAAGCACGTAGCGGATAAAGGGCCCAACTAGAAGGCTTTTGCAGATTGGCAAGAAACAGCGGTGCCCGGGATTAGCTGCGTGACGTCACACACCAGTACCAGCCGGCCCCCAAGACGGAGAAGAACGTTCGCTTCTATCCTTACGTAGCCTCTGGCGGCTGACGCACCATCACCGGTAGCCTCTGAAGCAGAGTCTTTCCTGGCAGTGGTATCCTTCTTTTTGCCTCGCTAAGATAGCCTCCGCATCTGCAGCAAGCCAGCAGGAAGATATATTGCACGTCTATACTGTGTTCTGCGATAACACTGCTTGTAACACGACGCAAGGAAAGCGGTCCTAAAAGGCTTCTAACCCTCGGGGACCGGAGACGAACATCACGCCGTGTCAAAGATAATCGGTTTCATATCCGACAGACTAATTATGTTTAAGATTGCCTAACAAGTACGCTGTTTTTGTTCTATTGATTTTTATTTATTTCTAACTAGTTTTTCTACTAATCGGGCCATCTTCAGAAAACAATTGACCATCGCCTGCAAGAGACACTATTTCTTAAGTAGCCAAACATTATAACCAAAGGTACAATCCACTTGCACAGAATGTTGTGCACCAAATATGTTTTTGAGCGTTCAAGTTGCACTTTATGCACTGGGCAATGCTAAGCGCAGTAAATAATTAACTATACAATATTATAGATTATCTGTTTATAATGCTAAATTTTGTGAAGTCTTAACGTTGACTGAGAAACAATTAAACTGAGCACTCATAATTTATGTAGTGCTACAAAAATGTCGTTTAGCTTTGTAAACTTAACTCTAGGCAATGAACAGTATTACACACAATAATTAAAACACACAATCTTACATTATTACAGATCGTATATTTATGATGCCATTCTTTGTGAGGTCGTGACATTGGTTGAGAACAATCTAGCAGAGAACTAGTAACTTATATTGCGCTACAAACGTGTTTTACATTGTAAGTTACATTTTTATGCAATGGCAAGTATTAAATAAAATACATGGTTAATACACACAATATTAAAGTATTAGAAATTTTGTTGAAGTTCGTGGGGTAAGCAACAGGAAATTGATATTTTTGTGTATAGCAGTATGTGTTATTATGGTGGTTTGTGAAAATGTTTTTGGCTGACCGCATCACGTGAAACTTGAAAGTGAGGATGTGTTCGGCTGTAAATGATTTTGTGCTATATGTTTGAGTATCTCAAGTGCTTCTAACAAGCTTAGTTTTCTTCCTTTGTTGGTTATATATATTACTTCTGTGTGGACTTGGTATTTGTGTTCTTCCTTTAGATCGTGTTCGGTAAATATGGAGTCTGACTTTCACACGATGCTATCAATCAGTCACGTACCCACAGACTGCTACAATGACATATATTACTACAGAAAATAAAAAACACAATAGAATCTCATATTCCTCAACTTGCTATCGTCACAAACTTCAACATTTTGAAATATAGGTTGCAATATTGCAATATTATGCATCTTATCGTGTACTGTGCATAATATTGCCCATTGTGTAAACTGAAAATTAAGATATAAAACAAATTCGTTGTACAACATAAGTGACTAGTGCTCGACAAGAAAGTAGCAACCAATGTCACGACCTCACAAGCTATAGTATCATAACAATATAACCTGGAATACTGTAATATTGTGTATTTTAGGTATTGTGTTTAATATTGTCCATTGTGTAAGTGTAATTTAAGATGTTAAAAAAATGTCTGCTCCACAACATAAATGCATATTGCTTCGTTTGACAGTTTTTCATCCTATCACAAGACTTCACAAAGTTTAGCGTTATAACCAGGTAATATGTAATATTGTGTAGTTTAATTATTTATTGTGCTTAATATTGTTCAATGAGTAAAGTATAATCTGAAAGCTCAAAAACAAATTTGGTGCGCAATATTCTGTGCAAGCGGATTGTGTCTTTACATATAATGTTTGGTTGCCTAAGAACTAGTGACCCTTGAAGAAGCTCGTCTGTTGTTCACTGAAGATGACCCAATATGCTGAAAAATAGTAAGAAACAAACAAAAATCAGTAGAACAAA
Source organism: Schistocerca gregaria (assembly GCF_023897955.1). Lineage (NCBI taxonomy): Eukaryota > Metazoa > Arthropoda > Insecta > Orthoptera > Acrididae > Schistocerca > Schistocerca gregaria. The sequence goes on from NC_064920.1 coordinate 1,027,005,753, forward strand.
AACTGTGTACTTGTTCTTCCACCTTAAATATAGAATTGTTCTACCAATAAGTAACGGAAAAATCCAAAAATACGACTACCAATGTTGTACTCCAGTTAATCGAAATGTTTAGTAACTTCAAAGTCAGTTTTAATTACCTTCTTCTCTTCGCTTCTGTTCTTTTTCTGTGGATTGTTTGTTGTCCACGTTTCACTGACGTGGAAGGCTACGCTCCAGGCAAATACATTCAGAAGAGATTTCGTAACATTTAAACAAAACTTTGATGTTAACAAATTTTTATTTTTCAGAAATGCTTTTCTTGTTATTGCCAGTCTGTATTTTATATCCTTCCTGCTTCGGCCATTGTCGGGTATTTTTCTGCCCACATAGAAAAATTCATAGACTACTTTCTGTGTCTCATTTCCTAATCTAATTCCCTCAATATAGCTTTATAATTCGACAAAATTCGAGTACCCTAGTTTTTATTTTTGTTGATGTTGATTTTAGATCTCTTATCAAAATATAACCTATTCCATGCAACTACTCTTCCAAACCCTTTACAGACACTGATGCAATTAAAACGTCAGTGGTAAACATTAATGTTTTTGTTTCTTTACTCTCAATTTTAATTCGTTTTCTATATTTCTCCTTGGATTCCTCCACTTCTTTTCCAGCCTACAGCTTCAATGACATCGGGATGGACTACAACTTTATCTCACTGCCTTTTCCCTTCCACGTATTTCGACTCTTTATAACTGCATGTATGATGGGAATATAATCGTTTTTATGAACCGATGAAAAACTTAGAGGTACTTTTACTAGCAACCTCCATCAATCGTTTTCCACAGCGACACGTCGTAGCATGTACTCAGCGAGATTCCAAAAATGTTGAAGTTCCATTTTCATCTATTACCGTTGGTCACAGCTCACAGAGATTTCCCGTGTCTGACGCCTGTGATGAATTCACGACGCTTGATGGTGACTTCGTTACTACTGACACCAAGCATATGACAGGCCACACAAAAACAACTTCATGTGCATAGACTCTTCCTCACACCACTCTGACACAGTCCAGGAGTAAATCTTGCTAAAGATACTGTTCAGCTTAGAGGTGCTGCATAATTCGATTTTAAAAACTATCACGAATCCAATTTCATTTCTTACACAGTCCTTCATCAGCTGATTGAACGATGACCTGCCGACAAGACGAGTGCACAGGCTCACATACATGTAGGTTTCGACGTATCCGTATCCTGATACTCGAGTGTATCAACGATACTGATGTTTATTAGTTGCAGACAAAATTCAAGCTTTACCAGATATAGACCGGAGACTCAAATGTTTATAACGGGTGGCAGGGACAAAGAATCAAGTGAAATTTTTTTAAGTGCGTTATCTGAAAACTACCTTAAGTAGTCAAAAAGAGAACCGACTTGTGGCGATAACATATTAGACTTTCTGGTGACAAACAGACCCGAGCTATTTTAAACATTTAACGCAGAATAGGGAATCAGCGATCATAAGGTGGTTACAGCATCGGTGATTTCAGTAAATAGAAATATTAAAAAAGGTAGGAAGATTTTTCTGTTTAGCAAAAGTGGCAAAAAGCAGATTTCAGAGTACTTGACGCTCAACACAAAAGTTTTATCTCATCTACATCTACATGGATACTCTGCAAATCACATTTAAGTGCCTGGCAGAGTGTTCATCGAACCACCTTCACAATTCTCTATTATTCCAATCTCGTATAGCGCGCGGAAAGAATGAACGACTATATCTTTCCGTACGACCTCTGATTTTCCTTGTTTTATCGTGCTGATCGTTCCGCCCTATGTAGGCTGATGTCAACGAAATATTTTTTCATTCGGAGGAGAAAGTTGGTGATTGGAATTTCGTGAGAAGATTCCGTCGCAACGAAAAACGCCTTTCTTTTAATGACGTCCAGCCCAAATCCTGTATCATTTCTGTGCCACTCTCTCCCATATTTCGCGATAATACAAAATACAAAAAGTGCTGCCTTTCTTTGAACTTTTTCGATGTACTCCGTCAGTCCTACCTGGTAAGGATCCCACACCGCGCAGCAGTATTCTAAAAGAAGACGGACAAGCGTAGTGTGGGCAATCTCCTTGGTAGGTTTTTGTTACATTTCCTAAGTGTCCTGCCAATAAAACGCAGCCTTTGGTTAGCCTTCCCCACAACATTTTCTATGTGTTCTTTCTAATTTAAGTTGTTCGTAATTCTAATACCTAGGTATGTAGTTGAATTTACGGCTTTTAGATTAGACTGATTTATCGTGTAACCGAAGTTTAACGAGTTTCTTTTAGTACTCATGTGGATGACCTCACACTTTTCGTTATTTAGGGTCAACTGCCACTTTTCGCACCATTTAAATATTTTTTCTAAATTGTTTTGCAGTTTGCTTTGATCTTCTGATGACTTTATTAGTCGATAAACGACAGCGTCATCTGCAAACCACCGAAGACGGCTGCTCATATTGTCTCCTAAATCGTTTATATAGATAAGGAACAGCAAAGGGCCTATAACACTACCTTGGGGAACGCCAGAAATCACTTCTGTTTTACTCGATGACTTTCCGTCAATTACTACGAACTGTGAACCGTCTGACAGGACAGATAGTGTTGAGGATCAGTGGACAAAGTTCAAAACCATCATACAATATGCATTAGATGAGTATCTGCCAAGGAAGATCGTAACAGATGGAAAAGAGCCACCGTGGTACAACAACAGTGTTAGAAAACTGCGATGGAAGCAAAAGGAACTACACAGCAAACATAAACGTAGCCAAAGCCTTGCAGACAAACAAAATTTACATGATGCGAAGTGTAGTGTGAGAAGGGCTATGGAAGCAATGGGAACTACACAGCAAACATAAACAGAGCCAAAGCCTTGCAGACAAACAAAATTTACATGATGCGAAGTGTAGTGTGAGAAGGGCTATGCGAAAGGTGTTCAACTTATTCGAAAGTTAAGTTCTATGTATTTACTTGGCAGAAAATCCTAAGAAAGTTTGGTCTTAAGTCAAAGCAGTAGGTGGATCCAAACAAAATGTCCAGACACTCTGTGACCAAAACAATGCTGAAACAGAAGATGACAGACTAAAGGCCGAAATACTAAATGTCTTTTTCCAAAGCTGTTTCACAGAGGAAGACTTTACTGTAATTCGTTATCTAGATTATCTCACAGATGACAAAATGGTAGATATCGAAATAGATGACAGAGGGATAGAAAAACAATTACAATCGCTCAAAAGAGGAAAGGGCGCTGGACCTGATGGGATACCAGTTCGATTTTGCACAGAGTACGCGAAGGAACTTGCCCCCCCCCCCCCCCTCCCCCCTTCTTGCAGTGGTGTACCGTAGGTCTCTAGAGGAGCGTAGCGTTCCAAATGATTGGAAAAGGGCACAGGTCATCCCCGTTTCCAAGAAGGGACGTCGAACAGATGTGCAGAACTATAGACCTATATCTCTAACGTCGATCAGTTGTAGAATTTTGGAACACGTATTATGTTCGAGTATAATGAGTTTTCTGGAGACTAGAAATTTACTCTGTAGGAATCAGCATGAGTTTCGAAAAAGATGATCGTGTGAAACCCAGCTCGCGCTATTCGTCCACGAGACTCAGAGGGCCATAGACACGGGTTCCCAGGTAGACGTCGTGTTTGTTGACTTTCGCAAGGCGATTGATACAGTTCCCACAGTCTTCTAATGAACAAAGTAAGAGCATACGGACTATCAGACCAGTTGTGTGATTTGATTGAAGAGTTCCTAGATAAGAGAACGCAGCATGTCGTTTTCACTGGAGAGAAGTGTTCCGAGGTAAGAGTGATTTCAGGTGTGCCGCTGGGGGTGTCAGGGATGTCATAGGACCGTTGCTGTTCGCTATATATATATATATATATATATATATATATATATATATATATATATATATATATGATCTTGTGGATAACAGCAGAAGTTCACTCGGGCTTTTTTGCGGATGATGTTGTAGTATATCGAGAGGTTTCAATAATGGAAAATTGTACTTAAATGCAGGAGGATCTGCAACGAATTGACGCATGGTGCAGGGAATGGCAATTGAATCTCAATGTAGACAAGTGTAATGTGCTGCAGTGCTGCAAATACATGGAAAGAAAGATCCTTTATCATTTAGCTACAAAATAGCAGGTCAGCAACTGGAAGCAGTTAATTCCATAAATTATCTGGGAGTAGGCATTGGGAGTGATTTAAAATGGAATGACCATATGCAGTTGATCATCGGTAAAGCAGATGATAGACTGAGATTCATTGGAAGAATCCTAAGGAAATGCAATCCGAAAACAAAGGAAGTAGGTTACACTACACTTGTTCGCGCACTGCTTAAATACTGCTCACCGGTATGGGATCCGTACCACATAAGGTTGATAGAAGAGACAGAAAAGATCCGACGGAGAGCAGCGCGCTTCGTTACAGGATCATTTAGTAATCGCGAAAGCGTTACGGAGATGATAGATAAACTTCAGTGCAAGACTCTGCAGGAGAGACGCTCAGTAGCTCGGTACGGGCTTTTGTTGAAGTTTCGAGAATATACCTTCACCGAGGAGTCAAGCTGTATGTTGCTCCCTCCTACATATGTCTCGCGAAGAGACCATGAGGATAAAATCAGAGAGATTAGAGCCCACACAGAGCCATACCGACAATCTTTCTTTCCACGAACAATACGAGACTGGAATTGAAGGGAGAACCGATACAGGTACTCAAGATGCCCGCCGCCACGCACCGTCAGGTGGCTTGCGGAGCATGGATGTAGATGTAGATGTAGATGTAGACGTTTCCATGCCTCCGGTGGTGGTGGTGTTCATGCGACAACGTTGACAGCAGTGTATTATCGTTCTTCACGCAAAATCTGCGCAGAAAAATGCACAAAACCCGATCTCAGTTGCTTGAGGCTGGGTCACTCATCATCCATGACAATGCTCTTCCGCATATCGGCAATGTTGTAGCCCAAAAAACTGCGCGAGTAAGGAACTGCTGCCGCATACTACCTACAGCCCAGACATAAGTCCACCAGACTTCGACTTATTTCCGAATTGAGAAAACTTATGCGTGGACGTGGTTACCTTTCTTTCGAAGAGCTTTCTACCACCGTTACCCGAGCCGTTCGACAGATGAACAGAAAGTGGTGTCTCGGATGGAGTAATGGAAATTCCAAGACGTTACGATTCAGTCATAGAAGAGACTATATTGAAGGACTGTAAATAGATACTGAAAAAAGTGTAAGTGGAAAAAATTAGAAAGATTTATTTGTGAAGTGTCCCTCAGAACACGCAGAAATATTCCACATGTAGTGACGACAGTGATGCCTTCTCTTCAACACAACAGCTATCTTTTGATCAATTAATCATGAGCTTCAGTGTAAGGGAACTACACACTTATGTAAGTATCTTTAGCAAATTACATACAGACTGAGGTCCCAGAGGTCATGGGATAACGATATGCACATATGTAGATGGCGGTGGTATCGCAAACACAAGGTACTGAAAGGGCAGTGCATTGGCGGAGCTGTCATTTGTACTTGGGCGATTCACATGAAAATATTTCAGAAGTGATTATGGTCTCACGACGGAATTCAGAATTTGAACGCGGAATGATAGTTGGAGCTAAAGGTTTGGTGCATTCCATTTCGGAGATCGTTGGTGAGTTCAGTAGTCTGAGATCCACAGCGACAAGAATGTGGCGAGAATATCATATTTCAAGAATTATATCTCACTAAGGACAACGCAGTGGTCGACGGTTTTCACTTAACGACCGAGAGCAACGGCGTTTACATAGAGTTTTTCATAGAGTTGTAAGTGTTAACAGACAAGCAACACTGTGTGAAATAACTTCAGAAATCAATATGGAACGTAGGACGTCAGGACTATAAAGCGAAATTTGGCGTTAATGGACGATGGCATCAGACAACCGATGGAAGTGTCTATGCTAAAGACACAAAGCCTGCAGCGCCTCTTCTAGGCTCGACCATATATGTTGGAAGCTAGACGAATGGAGAACCATCGTCTGGTCAGTGAGTCCCGATTTCTGCGATTTCTGTGGTAACAACTGTTGATAGGGTTCGAGTGTGGCGCAGACTATAGGGAGCCGTGGACCAATATTGTCAACAAGGCACTGTGCAAGCTGGTAGTGGCTCCATAATGGCGTGGTCTGTGTTTACAAGAAATGGATTGGACCCTCTGGCCCAACCGATAATTGACAGGAAATGGTTACGTTTGGCTACCTGGAGATCATTTGCTGCCCAAACAACGATGGAATTTTTGTGGGTGACAATGCGTAATGTCATCGAGACACAAATGCTCCCTATTGGTTTCAATAACGTTCTTGATAATTCGACCGAATGATGTGGCTACCCAGATCGCCCGACATGAATCCTATCGAACATCTATAGAACATAATCGAGAGGTCAATTTCGTCCGCCGGCCGCGGTGGTCTCGCGGTTCTAGGCGCGCAGTCCGGAACCGTGCGACTGCTACGGTCGCAGGTTCGAATCCTGCCTCGGGCATGGATGTGTGTGATGTCCTTAGGTTAGTTAGGTTTAAGTAGTTCTAAGTTCTAGGGGACTAATGACCACAGCAGTTGAGTCCCATAGTGCTCAGAGCCATTTGAACCATCAATTTCGTCCACAAAACTCTACCCCGGAAAGATTTTCACAATTATGGACTGATATAGAGGTAGCGTGGCTCAATATTTCTGCAGGGGACATCAAATGACGTGTCGAGTCAATGTCACATCGAGTTGCTGCATTACGCCGGTGAAAGGAGGTACAGCATTTTTACAATCTGTATCTTTTAGTTTCAGTGTGACAAAGCATCTACCATGTATCATACCCTACTGTTCATTCGGTTTCATTATGAGCTATGATGCACATACCCCCGTTGAAGAACAAGCAATATAATTGTTGTTGTTGTTGTCTTCAGTCCTGAGACTGGTTTGATGCAGCTCTCCATGCTACTCTATCCTGTGCAAGCTGCTTCATCTCCCAGAACCTACTGCAACCTACATCCTTCTGAATCTGTTTAGTGTACTCATCTCTCGGTCTCCCTCTACGATTTTTACCCTCCACGCTGCCCTCCAGTGCTAAATTTGTGATCCCTTGATGCCTCAAAACATGTCCTACCAACCGATCCCTTCTTCTAGTCAAGTTGTGCCACAAACTTCTCTTCTCCCCAATCCTATTCAATACCTCCTCATTAGTGACGTGATCAATCCACCTTATCTTCAGTATTCTTCTGTAGCACCACATTTCGAAAGCTTCTATTCTCTTCTTGTCCAAACTAGTTATCGTCCATGTTTCACTTCCATACATGGCTACACTCCAAACAAATACTTTCAGAAACGACATCCTGATACATAAATCTATATTCGATGTTAACAAATTTCTCTTCTTCAGAAACGCTTTCCTTGCCATTGCCAGTCTACATTTTATATCCTCTCTACTTCGACCATCATCAGTTATTTTACTTCCTAAATAGCAAAACTCCTTTACTACTTTAAGTGTCTCATTTCCTAATCTAATTCCCTCAGCATCAACCGATTTAATTTGACTACATTCCATTATCCTCGTTTTGCTTTTGTTGATGTTCATCTTATATCCTCCTTTCAAGACACTGTCCATTCCGTTCAACTGCTCTTCCAAGTCCTTTGCCGTCTCTGACAGAATTACAATGTCATCGGCGAACCTCAAAGTTTTTACTTCGTCTCCATGAATTTTAATACCTACTCCAAATTTTTCTTTTGTTTCCTTTACTGCTTGCTCAATATACAGATTGAATAACATCGGGGAGAGGCTACAACCCTGTCTCACTCCTTTCCCAACCACTGCTTCCCTTTCATGCCCCTCGACTCTTATGACTGCCATCTGGTTTCTGTACAAATTATAAACAGCCTTTCGCTCCCTGTATTTTACCCCTGCCACCTTTAGAATTTGAAGAAGAGTATTCCAGTCAACATTGTCAAAAGCTTTCTCTAAGTCTACAAATGCTAGAAACGTAGGTTTACCTTTCCTTAATCTTTCTTCTAAGATAAGTCGTAAGGTCAGTATTGCCTCACGTGTTCCAACATTTCGACGGAATCCAAACTGATCCTCCCCGAGGTCTGCATCTACCAGTTTTTCCATTCGTCTGTAAAGAATTCGTGTTAGTATTTTGCAGCCGTGGCTTATTAAACTGATAGTTCGGTAATTTTCACATCTGTCAACACCTGCTTTCTTTGGGATTGGAATTATTATATTCTTCTTGAAGTCTGAGGGTATTTCGCCTGTCTCATACATCTTGCTCACCAGCTGGTAGAGTTTTGACAGGACTGGTTGTCCCAAGGCCGTCAGTAGTTCTAATGGAATGTTGTCTACTCCGGGGGCCTTGTTTCGACTCAGGTCTTTCAGTGCTCTGTCAAACTCTTCACGCAGTATCGTATCTCCCATTTCATCTTCATCTACATCCTCTTCTATTTCCATAATATTGTCCTCAAGTACATCGCCCTTGTATAAACCTTCTATATACTCCTTCCACCTTTCTGCCTTCCCTTCTTTGCTTAGAACTGGATTTCCATCTGAGCTCTTGATATTCATACACGTGGTTCTCTTCTCTCCAAAGGTCTCTTTAATTTTCCTGTAGGCAGTATCTATCTTACCCCTAGTGAGATAAGCTTCTACTACCTTACATTTGTCCTCTAGCCATCCCTGCTTAGCCGTTTTGCACTTTCTGTCGATCTCGTTTTTGAGACGTTTGTATTCCTTTTTGCCTGCTTCATTTACTGCGTTTTTATATTTTCTCCTTTCATCAATTAAATTCAATATTTCTTCTGTTACCCAAGGATTTCTAGCAGCCCGCGTCTTTGTACCTACTTTATCCTCTGCTGCCTTCACTACTACATCCCTCAGAGCTACCCATTCTTCTTCTACTGTATTTCTTTCCCCTATTCCTGTCAATTGTTCCCTTATGCTCTCCCTGATACTCTCTACAACCTCTGGTTCTTTCAGTTTATCCAGGTCCCATCTCCTTAATTTCCCACATTTTTGCAGTTTCTTCAGTTTTAATCTACAGGTCATAACCAATAGATTGTGGTCAGAGTCCACATCTGCCCCTGGAAATGTCTTACAACTTAAAACCTGGTTCCTAAATCTCTGTCTTACCATTATATAATCTATCTGATACCTTTTAGTATCTCCAGGGTTCTTCCACGTATACAACCTTCTTTCATGATTCTTAAACCAAGTGTTAGCTATGATTAAGTTGTGCTCTGTGCAAAATTGTACTAGGCGGCTTCCTCTTTCATTTCTTAGCCCCAATCCATATTCACCTACTATGTTTCCTTCTCTCCCTTTTCCTACACTCGAATTCCAGTCACCCATTACTATTAAATTTTCGTCTCCCTTCACTATCTGAGTAATTTCTTTTATTTCATCGTACATTTCTTCAATTTCTTCGTCATCTGCAGAGCTAGTTGGCATATAAACTTGTACTACTGTAGTAGGTGTGGGCTTCGTATCTATCTTGGCCACAATAATGCGTTCACTATGCTGTTTGTAGTAGCTTACCCGCATTCCTATTTTCCTATTCATTATTAAACATACTCCTGCTTTACCCCTATTTGATTTTGTGTTTATAACCCTGTGTTCACCTGACCAGAAGTCTTGTTCCTCCTGCCACCGAACTTCACTAATTCCCACGATATCTAACTTTAACCTATCCATTTCCCTTTTTAAATTTTCTAACCTACCTGCCCGATTAAGGGATCTGACATTCCACGCTCCGATCCGTAGAACGCCAGTTTTCTTTCTCCTTGTAACGACATCCTCCTGAGTAGTCCCCGCCCGGAGATCCGAATGGGGGACTATTTTACCTCCGGAATATTTTACCCAAGAGGACGCCATCATCATTTAATCATACAGTAAAGCTGCATGTCCTCGGGAAAAATTACGGCTGTAGTTTCCCCTTGCTTTCAGCCGTTCGCAGTACCAGCACAGCAAGGCCGTTTTGGTTAATGTTGCAAGGCCAGATCAGTCAATCATCCAGACTGTTGCCCCTGCAACTACTGAAAAGGCTGCTGCCCCTCTTCAGGAACCACACGTTTGTCTGGCCTCTCAACAGATACCCCTCCGTTGTGGTTGCACCTACGGTACGGCCATCTGTATCGCTGAGGCACGCAAGCCTCCCACCAACGGTAAGGTCCATGGTTCATATAATTAGAACAACTATTAAATTTGACGAACATTGTGGTCTTTATATTTAGACTACGAAATTGACCCTACTTTCAGACTTTTTGGATAGACTTACACTAGTCCGTTGTAATATCATTTTGCCAGATTTGACGCTATATAAAAAGAATGTATTCTTTTCATTTTTGCTTTTATCTTCATAAATTTACTCAAGACCGTCTTCTTTGGTGTTGTGGGATTCAGGTCTTTAACACTGGTTTGATGCAGCTTTCAGCGCTAGTCCATCTTGTGTAATCCTATCCATCTATGCATAACTATTGGAGATTACATACATTTTAATCTACTTACCTTACTGCTTACTTTAGCTTTGGTGTCGCTTCACTCCACTGCCAAATTGGCTATTCCTTGTTGCCTCTCATAAACTGTTGCCTTCCATCAACTGAACGCTCTTATTAGTCAACTTTTGCCGTAAGTATTATTTCACTCCAATTCCATTCAGTGCCTCTTCAGTAGTTAATATGTTTACCACCTAATCTTAAGCATTCTCATGTAGTACGAAAATTCAAAAACTTCTGTTCGCTTTTCGTCTGAACTGGTCATTTCCGTACACCGCTATATTCCAGGCAAATACTTTCATAAAAGACTCCCAAACAATGACGCTATCAAATTTTTCTTTTTCACACATGATTCCCTTGCTACTGCCAGCCTGCGTTTTGTTTCCTCTCTACTTTATACGCCGTGAATTATTTGGCTGCATAAACAGCAAACATCGCCAGCTTCTTTTAGTGTACCATTTCCTAATTTAATTCTCTCAGCATCACCTGATTTAATTTGGTTAAATTACTCTGGTTACATTTTCGTTGATTATCGTCTCTTAACGTTCAACTTACCCCCAAAGTATTTTACTGTCATCGCTAAACCTTAAAGATTTTATTTCTCCCTTTCTTTAATTGCCTTTCCAAACTTCTCCGCCGGCCGCTGTTGCCGAGCGCGTCTAGGCGCTTGAGTCCAGAACCGCGCTGCTGCTACAGTCGCAGGTTCGAATCCTGCATCGGGCATTGATGTGTCTGATGTCCTTAAGTTAGTTGGGTCTAAGTAGTTCCAAGTCTAGGGGTCTGATGGCCTCGGATATTAAGTCCATTGAACCATTTGAAACTTCTCCATGGGTTTGTTCACTGGTTGCTAAATTTGCAAGTTGAGTAACATTGGAGATAGACTACAATCCCGTTTCTCTTCGTCTCAGCTGCTGCTTGCCTTTCATCTCTTCCGCCTCATAACTATATGTGGTTTCGCTACAAGTTGCTGGTAAACTTTCATTCCCGTATTATATCTTGCTATGTTCAGAATTTCAAAGAATTTATTTGGGGCAACACGATCAAAAGCGTTTTATAGTTCTGTAGATGATATAAAGGTAGGTTTGCCTTTTTTCAGTGAGTCACACTGCTTTCCTTTCTTCAGTCTATCTTTTAAGATACGACGTGGAGCGAGAAACGCTTTACATATTTCTACAGTTCTTTGGAAACCAAACAATTCTTCCCTGAGGTAGACTTCTATCAATTTTTACTGTGTCCTGGAAATAACTCGTGTCAGTAATTTGCAGCCATGACTTATTAAACTGATGGTTGGGTACTCTGGAAGCTTTCGTTCGACTTAGGTCTTTCAGGGCCTGTCAAATTCTTCTAGCAGTATCATATCTCCCATCTCATCTTCATTTACTTCCTCTTTCTTTGTGTTATTGTCTGTAAGTTTTTTCCCTTGAATAGCCTTTCCATATAGTCCTTCAGCCTTCCAGCGTCCCCTTCTTTTCGTAGTAGTGGTCTGCCTAGTGAGCTCTTGATGTTCACCATGCAGCTTCTCTTTTCTCCGAAGGTGTCTGCAATTTTCCGGTGTGCTGTAGCTATCTTTCCCATAGTGATGCATGTTCCTCATTTACCCGTTCGTGCTTTGGCGATTTGCATTTCCTATTTATTTTATGTTTTGGATGATTGCATTACCTTTTTGCTGTTTTTCTAAATTTTTATAGTCTTCTTTCGTCAGTTAAATTCAGTATTTCGTGTATTATTCAAGGTTTGTATTCAGGCTTGTCTTTTTGCCTGTTTGATCCTCTGCTCCTCTGATCCTTTCATATCTTAAAGCCGCCCAGTCACTCTGTTGCACTCCTTTCCCCTATTTCTGTGAGTTGTTGCCTAAGACTCCGTCTGTAGCTGTCAACACCCTCCAGTTTTAGGTTATCCAGGTTACCATTCCTTAATTTCCTATAATCTTCAGTTCACAACGAATGTATTATGGTCAAAATCCACGCCTCTGGAAATGTTCTGTAGTTTAAAATCTGGTTTCCAAGACTAAGTGAAACCTTCTGTTGTCTCTTGGTCTCATCCACGGGTGCAACTTGCTATCACGATCCTTAAATCAGGTTTTAGTAATGATTAAACCAAGCTTCCTACAAAATACCACTAGGCGACTTCCCCTTCTATTCCTATTCCCTAGTTTATGTTCTCCTGGTACTTTTACTTCTTTTTTCTACTGACGATTTCCAGTACGCTGTTACAATTTACATTTCCGTCTCCCTTAATAATCTGTTATCTCGTCAACCATTTTTTCGATCTTTGCAGACGCATAAACGTGGTCTACTGTAGTCGTTGTTGGCTTTGTATCTGTATTTCTTACGATAATGAGCTACCTTAACTGTTCAAAGTAACTTACCCGCATTCCCGTTTTCTTACTCATTATTAGATCTCCGCCATTACCACTTTTTTAGTTTTGTGTGGATAACTGTGTGCTCATTTGACAAGAAGTCCAATCTTACTTGGTGCAATGCTTCACTAATTTCTGCTGTAGTATCAACCTATCGATTTCTCTTTTTAGATTCTGTAACTTACCTGCCCTAGTAAGGGGTATAAAACGCCGATCTACGACGTGAAGAACGCCAGTTGAGCTTTTCCTGTTGACGTTATCCACCAGAGAAGTCCCCGCCCGGAGATTCGAGAAGCGATTTCTTCACCTGCTATACAGGATGCCACCGTCACTAAGCGACACAGTACAGCAGCATGTCCTCGGGAAATACAGTGAAGGAAGGAACGTAAGCCATCCGATGGAACGAGGTGCGGAAACTACGTGCCAGGTACCTATGAAAGAGGTTACCACCAGACTTCGGATACTAAAATACTCCGAGTTAATGAGAACTTGGAGAAGATTCCTTGAATTCTTATAGCTACGAAACGCGAAGAACAAAATTTGGTGTCAGCAAAATGTCAAACTGGAAATGGAAAAAGTATTCATACACATGGGATGAATGGGATTAATTTTAGCTTCAACTACTACAGGATTACTTACCGCCGACGAGAAGATTATTCCCTTTGCTTCAAGGATGCAAAGCCTTGGCTTATTTCTGGAAAACGGACGTTTGGAGAACCCAGAACGGAGGGCTAGCATAAGTCTACTGTGTTGGGTCTGGACAGGCGTTGCACAGCTTGACGATATCTACAAGAAGAGTAGTGCCAACAAACATCCAAATGTTTAGAACAGCAACTGGTGACTAGGACCCTTGTGAACATTGTCGCCACACACACACCACGAATAAACATGATAGTCGAGAATCTCACTTCAGTAAACTTTCTGTCGGGCTTTGCAGATCTTGGATGACGTTAGTACAACCACTTGATATAGTTTTCTGATTCGATACGAATACAGAACTTACCGACATGTTTTTACCCTCGAAATCTAACGTATTTAGGTATACTCAGAGTCACTAAATGTTCTGAGATTGTGGGATCGGGAAAGACACTGAAGATTTTGTGCATTGATGACCTTGTAGACTGTAAATCTGTGAACACATCACAATTTCAGCAGGGATATTTAGAGTTGCTGTAATACTGAAACAGTGCGAAGTGAGAAATATAAACAAAAAATTTGATCCAGAGGTACTGTTGTCAAACCTTTTGGAAATGCGAAGAGGAGAGCTTAGAGGTGTCATGAAGGCAAATCATTTAGTGCCGACTAAGAGAAATACGGAATTAGCTCGCCATTGGGATATCTGGGAGGAGACTGCCGATGTGGAGGTGACCATCTGGAAAAGGTGGTATAACAAACGGCGGGATAACAGCCTTCAAGTCGGAGCGTGGAATGTCGGAAGTATACACGTACTAAGAAAGGTAGATAATCTGAAGGGAAGTTCAAAGACTCATTCGAGTCATATTGGAGGTCAGTGGAGTGAAATAGAAAGAAGATAAGGATTTATGATCAGACGAATGTGACGTAATGTCAGCAGCAATCGCAGAAAAACGGTATAACGGAAGTGGGATTCCTTATGAATAGGAAGGTAGAGGGGAGAATGAGTTCAGTGATAGAGTTGTTCTCATCAGAATCGACAGCGTACTGTCTCTTTAAAGTGGCCGTACGTCCTAATCATGTAATTTTTTTTTTTTTTTTTTTGCCTGTAGTGCCCTCCTGCGCTGGCGTCGATAATTCCGCAGTACTGTTGTCGCCGACTTTGATTCTGTGTACCAAGTGACACAGCGCATCTTCTCCTGGTCTGTGGCCATTCTGATGTGCACGAAGTCATATCAGCTACAAAGGAAAGCACAAGTCAAATATGCTGCAAAGGGCAAAGGAAAAAAACACTTTCAGAGTTGCTAAACTTTTCAAAACAATTCACGGTTCTCTTTCTCTAATGACTTTCAAGTTATGCATTTTTAAATTATAGTGGGACTATATGGAACATGTTTTAAGCTCAAGAATTATCACGTTTTTGGAAAATAAACACCTCCTCTATAAAAATCAACATGGATTCCTCAAACAGAGATCCTGTGAAACTCAGCTCGTTCTGTTCCTCCATGAGATCCACAGCGGAGTGGACAACGGCGCTCAGGTTGATGCCGTGTTCTTTGATTTCAGTAAGGCATTTGACACCGTCCTACACTGCCGTTTAAGGGAAAAAAATGAGCTTACGGAGTATGGGAGCAGACCTGCAATTGTATTTAAGACGTTCTTGCTGACAGAACTCAACACGTTTCTCTTAACGGAACTAAATCGACAGATGTAAAGGTAATGTCCGGAGTACCACAGGGAAGTGTGATAGGATCGTTGCTGTGTACAATATGTATAACTGATCTGGCAGAAAGCGTCGGATGCTCTTTAAGGCTATTCGCAGATGATGCAGTTGTCTATACCGAAGTAGCAACGCCAAAAGATAGTAAGAGTTTGCAGAACGACCTGCAGAGAATTGATGAATGGTGCAGGCCCTGGCAGTTGACCCTGAACGTAACATATTGCGCATACATAGAAAAAGAAATCCACTACTGTACAGCTACACTGCTGCTGACAAACAGCTACTGACAAACGTGTGCCGTAAAATATCCAGTGGTAACTATAGAGTGTAGAATGACCATATAAAACAAATAGTAGGAAAAGAAGTCACCCGACGCAGATTCACAGATGTATCGGAAGAACCTTAAGGAAATGTAACTCATCAACGGAAGAAGTGGGTTGTAAGGCGCTTGTTCTCCCGATCCTTGACCATTGTTCGTGTAACTGGGGTCCCTCTCAGAAAGGACATATAGAGGAGATAGAGAAGATTCAAGGAAACGCGGCGCATTTCGTCAGGGGATCGTTTAGCTGGCAAGAGAGCGTTATGGAGATGCTAAACAAACTCCACTGGCAGACGTTACAAGAGAGACGTTGTGCATTACGGAGAGATTTACTATTGAAATTTCGGAACAGCACTTTTCAGGGGAAGTCGGACAACATATTACTTCCCCCTCACATACATCTCGCGTATTGACCACGAGGAGAAAATTCGAGAAATTAGAGCCAATACAGAGGCTTACCGACAATCATTCTTCCCACGCACTATTCGCCAGTGGAACAGGGTTGGAGGTATCAGATAGTGGTACCGAAAGTACCCTCCGCCACAGACCATTAGATGGCTTGCGGAGTATGATGCAGATGTAGATGTAGATGTAGGGGAAGTAACCTATGGCGCACATTGTAAGGTGGCTTGCATCCTGCGTCCATAAACATTTGTTGCACATATTCCAATCTCTGTCTTCCCCTACAGTTCCTCTACAGCTACCTCTAGCACCATAAAGGTTATTCTCTGATTTCTCTTATGGCTTAACACTTCTCCTCTCATCCTGTCCCTTCTTCTTGTCAGTGTATACGTATAATGTGTCCGTTTCTTCGCTGGTTCAGGGAAGAACATTTCTTGTAGCACCACACCTCAAATGCTTCAATTCTCTTCTGTTTCGAACTTGCCACTCTCCATCATTCACTATCATACAATGCTGTGCTCTTAAAGCACATTTTCAGAAACTTCTTGCCCGCATCTCGTGGTCGTGCGGTAGCTTTCTCGCTTCCCACGCCCGGCTTCCCGGGTTCGATTCCCGGAGGGATCAGGGATTTTCTCTGCCTCGTGATGGCTGGGTGTTGTGTGATGTCCTTAGGTTAGTTAGGTTTAAGTAGTTCTAAGTTCTAGGGGACTGATGACCATAGATGTTAAGTCCCATAGTGCTCAGAGCCATTTGAACCAGAAACTTCTTCCATATTAAGGCATGTGTTTGATTCCAGTAGACTTCTCTTGGCCAGAAATGCCCTCTAGTGAATATGCTAGTCTGCTTATTATGTGCTCGTTGCTCCGTCCGCTTATTTTACTTTCAAGACTTCAGAATTTCTTAAGGTCGTCTTTTTCGTGTTCACCTATTTAGATGTTAAGTTTTTCGCTATTCTCATTCATGCTACTTTTCATGACGCCAGCCTTTCTTCGGTTTACTCTCGGTCCATATTCCGTACTCATTAGGTGAATCGTTCTATTCTGCAGATCCTGGAACACTTATTCAATTTCACTGAGAATAGCAGTGTCATCAGCGAATCTTATCATTGCTATCCTTCCACCCAGAATTTTAATTCCATCTTGCACCTTTCTTTTATCTCCGTCATTGCTTCTTCGATACTGAAATTGAACTTTCGGGGTGAAAGGCTGCATCCTTGTGTTACACACTCTTTAATCAGAACACTTCTTTCTTGGTCTTCCAGTCTTACTGTTCCCTTTTATTTCTTGAACGTACTATATATTACCTTTGTTTCCCTGTAGCTCACTCCTATATTTCTCAGAATTTCGAATATCTTGCACCATATTACATTGTCAAAGCTTTTTCCAGGTCGACATATCCTGTGAACGTGTCTTGATTTTTGTTTATTCTTGCTTCTGTTATCAACCGCAAAGTCAGAACTGCCTTTGTGGCGCTTTTACCTTTCTTAAAGCCAAACTGATCGTCATATGAAAGATTCTCAATTTTCTTTTCCCCTTTTCTGGTATCATTCATGTTAGCAACTTGGATTCATGAGCTGTTAATCTGATTGTACGATAATGCTTTCATTTATCTGCCCTTGCTATTTTCGGAACTGCGTGAATGCTATTTTCCGAAAGTCTGACGGGAAGTAGCCTATTTCATAGACTATACACACCAACTTCAACAGTCATTTGGTTGCCGCTTTCCCCAAAGATTTTAGAAATTTCGTTTCAAATTCTGACTAACATTGGTTTCCCTGTGTCTTCCATACCGATTCCAATTTCTTCTTCTATCACGTCATCAGACAAGTTCTGCCGTGATTCAGGTCTTCAATATACTCTTTTCACCTGTCCGTTCTCTCCTCGGTGTTTATCAGTGGTATTCCCATTACACCCTTAATGTTACCACCTTTGCTTTTAATTTCACAGAAGGTTATTTTCACTTTTCTGTATGCTGAGTCTGTTCTCCCGAGATTATTTATTTTTCGTTTTCTTCTCCTCTTTCTGCAGGCTTTTCGCCTTGGTGACCCTGTACATGTTATTTATTTCATACCTAAAGGATCTATTTTGCTGTATTTCTGTCTTTCCCTGGACGTTTTTTTACTTCCTCTTTCGGTAGATCAGTTGAAGTATTTCCAAGGTTTCTCCGGAGTTACATTGTCCAATGTCTGTCACTGCCCGTTTCATAGATATCCATTCCTCTTCAACTGAACTGCCTACTTATATATTTCTTATCGCAGTATCCACATCCTTAACGAAATTCAAAAGCATCTCATCTTTCCTCAATAGTTCAATATCCCACCGCCTTTCCTACCGAATTTTCTGGACGATTCTCTTAATCTTCAGTGTACCCTTCTTTACTATTAAGTTGTAATCTGAGTCTACATCTGCCCCTGGCTAAGCCTTGCAATCCAGTATGTGAGTTCTGAATCTCTTTTCGACCATGAAGTAATCCAGACAGAATCTTCCCGTGTCTCGTCTTTTCCAAGCATATCTTCTCCTTTTGTGATTCTCGAACAGAGCATTCGCTTTTACTAGCTGAAATTTATTACATAGCTCGATTAATCTTTCTCCTCTTTCGTCCCCGGCACCGAGTCCACATTCTCCCGCAACCCTTTTTCCCACTCCTTCCAATACAAACTTACGCTAGTTTCCCATTAGTATTAGACTTTCATCTCCCTTTACGTACTGAATTATTTGTTCAACATAGAGATAAACTTTTTCTATCTCTTCATCTTCTGCTTGCGACGTCGGCATGTATACCTAAACTACTATTGTCGTTATAAATAATAAAAATTTGAAGTAATAAGCAAGTTTTCGAGGAATACCTACTGATTCTAATCACCAGATGTTTTCGTATTATCGTTCATGTGTAGGACGTGTGATGCTCATTGTTTCTTCAGTTCTAGTTTCAGTTCTAGTTTCAGCAAAGTTCCTGAATCACGGGTAAACTTTTATTTCCTGTAACTTCAAACGAGGTTGTCATCACGTCTGCTCTAACTGCCTATGCGTTACTGTTATTCTTTTTCAAAGAAAGAAAGAAGGTATTATGAATGCGATTTACAAACTATAATGAGAGATAGTTTAATGAAGTGTGATCGGCGACTGAGAGCTGTTTTCGAATTTGAATGTAATGTAGATCATAAAAACTTTATCGGGAATAATCTGAATATACATAATCAAAGCAAATGACAGGTAATGCTATGAACTATACACTTATAAGGCCTGTGCGCTATTCCTTGCTTTGCATAAATATCGACCCATTGCTGATTAGCGCCGAGTGAACAATCTGCAAACGTTCTGCCACTAGACTACTTAGTTCAGCCAGTATGGCGACAATGTATGTTGGATTATGCGCTGCTCATGATAGCCGAGCGGTCTCGGGCGTCTTGTCACGGTCCGTGCGGCTCCCTTCGTCGGAGGTTCGAGTCCTACCTTGGGCATGGGTGTGTGTGTGTGTGTGTCGTCCTTACCGTAAGTTCGTTTAAGTTAGATTAAGTAGTGTGTAAGCTTAGGGACCGATCACCTCAGTAGTTTGCTCCCATAGAACTTACCAAAACGTTCCAACTGTTGCGACAATGATACACCAATTACACTACGGTTTTATGTGAGATTTATTGCGTAATTCACAATGAGTTCATTTTAGCACAGTGCTGTCGTTAGCTGTTCTATAAATACATTAACAGGTGATAGTCTTGATACTGTAAAATATAGCTACAATCTTCAGGATATTAAGCATTCGATTGATGTTTTTACCTTGCGTGTAATATCGATGCTGCCATAAGCTGTCTCTGTTCTCATCTGTATCTAGCGTTACCTGGGCGTTCGTTATAGATGTACTGTTATATCTGAGTTTTAGATGTAGATTGCCGTCCACGGTGGCCGAGCGGTTCTAGGCGCTTCAGTCGGGAACCGCGCGACTGCTACGGTCGCAGTTTCGAATCCTGCCTCGGGCATGGATGTGTGTGATGTCCTTAGGTTAGTTAGGTTTACGTAGTTCTAAGTTCTAGGGCACTGATGACCTCGGATGTTAAGTCCCATAGTGCTCAGAGCCATTTGAACCATTTAGATATGGATTAGTGAGTCTTTGTGCACTATTTTCCCTCTTGATAGCCTGGACGACAGTGGACCAGTGATTTACATGTTTACATATTTACCACTAGAAGTAGGTGATGTGGGGAGATTCGATTACTTTTATTTTATTCGGTTTGATTCTGATTGTTTCTTATCTGAAATTTCTTGTCTTTTGTATTGAGGTTTTTATGTTTTATTTTTATTTTTAAATTTTACTTTTGTTATGGTATATGATTTGTGATGACTTCTTCACGTTATATGTTTATTGTACGGTGTTCACGCTGTTACAATGATTGTGTGTTACTTGGTAGCTCTGTTTTGTCTATTTTGACCGTGTTCTTCCTTTATAATATCAATGAAGTTTTTAATACATTTTTCTTATTTGATGTCGATTTGTTCGTTCAGTAAATGTAGAGTATTATGGTGTGCATGTCAATATATCTCTATAGCTTCAAGAACGTTCGTGATTGCTCTCTGTTGTCTCATTTTTAGGATTTCCTGTGCTCCGTTTATGGATTTTACGTCGTATTTTACTGTTTGCAAGTGTTGAAAGAATGTGAATAAGTTGTTATCACTCTGGTGTGCTATTTGTACATAATGTTGACGGTTCTGCTGGTTTGTCCTATGTGGAATTCGTGGTACGTGTTACATTAAATTTTGTTAATGCCAGGGCTGTTATGTATGCGGATTGTCTAGTCGCCTTTTTAGATTTTGTGTTCGCATGAGGAAGGAAGGAAGGAAGGAAGATTGGACTTAACATCCCGTCATCATCGAGGTCATTAGAGACGGAGCACTAGTTCGGAAGGTATCAAGGATGGGAAAGGAAATCGGCCGTACCCTTTCGAAGGAACTATCCCTGCATTTTCCTGGAGCAATTCAGGGAAACCACGGAAAACCTAAATCTGGATGGCTGGACGTGGATTTGAACGGTCGTCCTCCCGAATGCGAGTCCAATGTGCTCACCACTGCGCCAACTCGGTTTTTGTGTTTGAGGCTGTAATTGTTTTGATATGTAAAGGCGATGTTAGTTTTGTTGAGTAATTTGTTGTTTTTGTTAGAGATATTCCCGAGATAAGCTGTGGTAACGTATAGTGCTTTCATCTTTTTCATTTGTGTGTGTTTAGTGTTATTTCTTTATAGATATTGCGCTTTTTCGTTGTGTTTCACTGTAGTATAGTTTCGGCATAGTTTTGGGGTCATAATTGTCTTGTTGAGCTATGTATTCTAAGATTTTTGTTTCCTTCTGAATTGTTTTGTCTTCTAGTGGTAGATTTATCAACCTGTTAACCATATTGAACAAACATGTGTGTTTGTGGGCTTTGAGATGACATGAGTGTGCGTTTATAATACAGTCCGTTGTGGTATGCTTTTCTGAATTTCGAAACAATGTTTTTTGCCGATATCTTTTATAATTGAGTCGAGAAACTTAATTGCTTTGTTAGATTTCTGTTCTAAGGTAAATTTCGTTTTGGTGTCTAGTTTATTCAGTGCTCAGAGTATTTCATCTGTGTCACTGAGGTTACCTTCTACAATCATTAAAGTCACGTCTACACATCTGTAGCAGTACATGATTTTTTGATTAGTAAAGCTTTTCATTCTGAAGAACTTTTCTTCAAGTTGTTAAGGAAAATTTCGCTATGGTCCTGGAATATTACATCTATTTGTGTATATATTTCACTGTCAGGTTTGAAGTAATTTTGGAGTGAGACTAGTTTTATTAGCTGCATGATTTCTGAAGTGCTTTGTTTCAAAAATTTTCTGTCTTTAAGTGGATTTTGTTTTTCGATATCTATTGTTTCCTGGATTGTGATATTCGTGTATAGGTTAGTAATGTCGAAAGACAGAAATCTTGTATTTGGAAGTATTTTCATTTCTTTGGTGGTTTTATGTAATTCTTTATTGTACGTTCTTGTTGTATGTGTAAAATTTGTTAAGGAGGTAGTTTAATATAATATCTCGGGCTGTTAACATTGTCTGCTACGGGACATATGGGAACAAACTGTTTGTGTATCTCAGGGCGTCCGTGGAGCTCTGGTGTTGTGGTTTCATGGGTATACAGGGTGAGTCACTAACTATTGCCACCAAGAATAACTCCGAAAGTATGACAGGAGCTGAAATGTTTATGGGACAAAAGTTACGTGGGCCATAATATTACGTTGCTTTTTTGTTACTAGGTGGGGATCGCGTCAGAGATATAAAGGTCAACTTTGTTCTCTTAAATGGGATGCTGTGGTTTGGTTTTTGTTTTCTGATAGCGGCTATTGAAACGAATCCAATGATGTGTAACAGTAAGGTCTCTGAAGTTGAACAAAGGTCAGAATGGTGGCGTGACCGTCCATTTACAGAAGGTGTTCAAAGTGATGGCCATTGGTGTCAGTGCAGTGCCGCAATCTTCTCATCATTGATCGAGTGTAATCCTTACCACTTCGGTACTTATCGAGCACATGCTATGACGATTCTCTCTCGTATATCGTGCAAATAGTAAATATTCGCTGAATGCGGCGTCTCCATCTAACGTGTCATTGACATGTGAACACTGTTCGACGGTTTCGCAGTACAACACAAATAGGAACATTAAGACTAGTGCCTTCGAATCAAGGGAAGGTGAATTATGTATTCTTTCGAAAGACAAGTCGATATGCTTCTCATTTACGGAGAATTCCAACGAAATTCAGTAAGAGCTAGAGACGTATACGCTGAAAGATATCCTTAACATACTCACCCCACACATCGTACATTCCAATACGTGTATGATAAATTCAACCATGAACCATGAGCCTTGGTGTGGATGCTTGTGTGCCGCTCCGATACAGACAGCCGTACCGTAGATGCAACCAAAACCGAGAGGTATCTGAAGAGGAGCAGCAGCCATTTTAGTAGTTGCAGGGCAACAGTCTGGATGATTGACTGATATGACCTTGTAACATTAACCAAAACGGAATTTCTGTGCTGGTACTGCTAGCGGCTGAAATCAAGGGGAAACTACAACCGTAATTTTTCCCGAGGTCATGCAGCTTTACTGTGTGGTTAAATGGTGATGGCGTCCTCTTGCGTAAAATAATGCGGGAGGGGGGGGGGGGGGGTAAAATAGTCCCCCATTCGGATCTCTGGGCAGGGACTACTCAGGAGGACGTCGTTATCAGGAGAAAGAAAACTGGCGTTCTACGGATCGGAGCGAGGAATGTCAACTCCCTTAATCGGGCAGGTAGTTTATAAAATTTAAAAAGGGAAATGGATAAGTTAAAGTTAGATATAGTGGGATTACTGAAGTCCGATGGCAGGAGGAACAAGACTTCTGGTCAGGTGAATATAGGGTTACAAATACAAAATCAAATAGGGGTAATGCAATAGTAGGTTTAATAATGAATGAAAAAATAAGAGCGCGGATAAGCTACTACGAACAGCATAGTGAACGCATTATTGCAGCCAAGATAGATTCGAAGCCCGCGCCTGCCAAAGTAGTACGAGTTTATATGCCAACTAGCTCCGCAGATGATGAAATTGAAGAAATGTATAATGTGAGAAAAGAAATTATTCCGATAGTTAAGCGAGACGACAATTTAATAGTCATGGGGGACTGTAATTCGATGTTAGAGAAAGGAAGAGAACTATAAATAGTAGGTGAATATGGACTGGGGGTATGGAATGAAAGAGGAAGTCGCCTGGTAGAATTTCGTGCAGAGGATAACTTAATCATAGCTAACATTTGGTTCAAAAATCATGAAAGAAGGCTGTATGCATGGAAGAGGCCTGGAGATACTGAAAGATTTCAGATAGATTATATAATGATAAGACAGAGATTTAGAAATCAGGTTTTAAATTGTAAGACAAATGGTTCAAATGGCTCTGAGCACTATGGGACTTAACATCTGAGGTGACCAGTCCCCCAGAACTTAGAACTACTTCAACCTAACTAACCTAAGGACATCACACACATCCATGCCCGAGGCAGGATTCGAACCTGCGACGGTAGCGGTCGCGCGGTTCCCGACTGAAGCGCCTAGAAACGCTCGGCCACTTCGGCCGGCAAATTGTAAGACATTTCCAGCGGCATATGCCGACTCTTACCACAATTTATTGGTTATGATCTGTAGATTAAAAGAGAAGAAACAGTAAAAAGGTGGTAAATTAAGGATGTGGAACCTAAATAAACTGAAAGAACCAGAGGTTGTATCGAGTTTCGAGAGTGCATTAGCGAACGATTGACAAATACATGTGAAAGAAATACAACAGAAGAAGAATGGGTAGCTTTGAGGGCTGAAATAATGAGGGCATCAGAGAATCAAGTAGGTAAAAAGACGAGGGCTAGTAGACATCTTTTAGTAACAGAAGGGATATTGAATTTAATTAATGGAACAAGTAAATATAAAAATGCAGAAAACGAAGCAGGCGAAAAGGAATACAAACGTTTCAAAAACGACATCGATAGGAAGAGGAAAATGCCTAAGCAAGGATGGCTATAGTACAAATGTAAGAATGAACGGACATATATTATTAGAGGTAAGATAGATACTGCCTACAGGAAAATTAAAAAGATCTTTGCAGAAAAGAGAACCACCCGTATGAATATGAAGAGCTCAGATGCAAAACCAGTCCTAAGCAAAGATGGGAAAGCAGAAAGGTGAAAGGAGTGTATAGAGGAGGTATACAAGGGCGATGTACTTGAGGGCAATATTATGGAAACAGAAGAGGACGTAGATGAAGATGAGATGGGAGATATGATACTGCTTGAAGAATTTGGCAGAGCACTGAAAGATGTAAGTAGACACCATTCCATTTGGGCTACTGATAGCTTTGGGAGAGCCAGCCATGTCCAGACTCTACCATCTGCTGAGCAAGATGTATGAGACAGGCGAAATAATCTCATACTTCAAGAAGAATATAATAATTCCAATCCCAATGAAAGGGGGTGTCGACAGGTGTGAGAATTATCGAACTATCAGGTTCATAAGTCACGGCTGCAAAATACTAACACGAATTGTTTACAGACGTATGGAAAAAGTGATAGAAGCCAACCTCGGGGAAGATAAGTTTGGATTCCGTAGAAATGTTGGAACACTCGAGGCAATACTGAATCTGCGACATATTTTAGAAGATAGATTAAGGAAAGGGAAACGTGCGTTTGTAGCATTTGTAGACTTAGAGAAATCTTTTGACAATGTTGACTGGAATACTCTCTTTCAAATTCTGAAGGTGGCAGGGGCAAAATACAGGGTGCGAAAGGCTATTTACAAATGCAGATGGCAGGGGTAAAATACAGGCTATTTACAATTTGTACAGAAACCAGATGGCAGTTATAAGGGTCGAGGAGCATGAAAGGGAAGTAGTGGTTGAGAAGGGAGTAAGACAGGGTCGTATCTCCGATGTTATTTAATCCGCATATTGAGCAAGCTGTAAAGGCAACAAAAGAAAAATCTGGAGTAGGAATTAAAATCCATGGAGAAGAACTAAAAACTTTGAGGTTCCATGTCTTGAAAGGTGGATATAAGACGAACATCAACCAAAGCAATAGGAGAAGAATGGAAAGTAGTCGAATTAAATCAGGTGATGCTGAGGGGATTAGATTAGGAAATTAGTAGTAGATGAGGTTTGCTATTTGGGGAGCAAAATAACTGATGATGGTCGAAGTAGAGAGGATATAAAATGTAGGCTTGCAGTGGTAAGGAAAGCGTTTCTGAAGAAGAGAAATTTGTAAACATCGAGTAGAGATTTAAGTGTCAGGAAGTCTTTTTTTAAAGTATATGTGTGGAGTGTAGCCATGTATGGAAGTGGACCATGGACGATAAATACTTTATACTGCAATACCATAGAAGCTTTCGTATTGTGGTGCTTCAGAAGAGTGCTTAAGACTGGGTGGGTAGATTACGTAACTAATGAGGAGGTACCGAATAGAATTGTAGAGAAGAGAACTTTGTGGCTCAACCTGAATAAAAGAAGAGATCGGTTGTTAGGACACGTTCTGAGGCATCAAGGGATCACAAATTTAGTATTGGTGAGAAGCGTGGAGGGTAAAAATCGTAGAGGTAACCCTGGAGATGAATACACTAAGCAGATTCAGAAGGATGTATGTTGCAGTAGTTAATCGGAGATGAAGAGGCTTGCACATGGTAGGGTAGCATGGAGAGCTGCATCAAACCAGTCTCTGGACTGAAGACTACAATAACAACAACATGATAAATTGAGAACAACTGGATCTTTAACGCATCGGAAACATATCCTGCAAAGAAAAGTTACTAACAAGTAAACGGAAATTGGTACTCTTGCCACTGTGGTTTGAGATCCGTAAGTCAGTCGTGTCAAATCACAAGGGAATCTGACATGAGCAAGAGTAGTGTTAGGCCGGCCGCGGTGGTCTCGCGGTTCTAGGCGCGCAGTCCGGAACCGTGCGACTGCTACGGTCGCAGGTTCGAATCCTGCCTCGGGCATGGATGTGTGTGATGTCCTTAGGTTAGTTAGGTTTAAGTAGTTCTAAGTTCTAGGGGACTAATGACCACAGCAGTTGAGTCCCATAGTGCTCAGAGCCATTTTTTGAAGAGTAGTGTTATTCGTGTTCTGCATCGCCTTAAATATCATCCTTACCATATCAGTCTCCACCAAAAATTAACTGGCACGGATCGTGTGGGTCACATTGAATTCTGCCGACGGCCTCAACTTCAGTTTGAGAGGGATGACACGTCCATTAATTTTGTTTTATTTACTGACGAGGCTACATTCACGAACTATGGAAATGTTAATTTACATAAAATGCATTATTGGGCAACTGAAATTCCATGTTGTCTGCGGCATGTTGCACACCAAAAACCGTGCTCGGTGAATGTATGGTGTGGGATTCATGAGGACACGGTTATAGGCCTTTACTTCATCGAAGGAAATCTTAATGGTAGGAAGTACACCACATTCCAATAAGAAACATTAGGTCTGTTATTGCAAGAAATACCTTTAAGAACAAGGAACAGAATGTGGTATCAGCACGATGGGCGTCTGGCACATTTTTCGCTGGTGGCTAGAAATGAATTGCAGAGATAATTCCCAAATCGTTGGATTGTACGCGTAGGAGATATAGTGGCCGGCTCGTTCGCCAGACTTGACGCCTCTGGATTTTTTCTTTTGGGGATTCGTAAGAGACATTGTTAATAAAGACGTTCCAACTACACCTGTAGATATGCGAGAGAGAATTGTCAGAGAATGTGATGAGGAATACCACTCAATCAACGAGAAGAAGATTGCAGCACTGCATTGATACCAATGGTCATCACTTCGAACACCTTCTGTAAATGGACGACCGGCCGATGTGGCCGTGCGGTTCTTGGCGCTTCAGTCTGGAACCGCGTGACCGCTACGGTCGCAGGTTCGTATCCTGCTTCGGGTATGGATGTGTGTGATGTCTTTAGGTTAGTTAGGTTTAAGTAGTTCTAAGTTCTAGGGGACTGATGATCACAGATGTTAAGTCCCATAGTGCTCAGAGCCATTTGAACCATTTTTGTAACTGGACGTTCTTGCCACCTTTGTGACCTTCATTGACCTTCAAAGACCTTACTGTTAAACATCACTGGATTCGCCTCGATAGCCGCTATCAGAAAATCAGTACCAAACTCTAGCACCCCATAAAAAATTTGACCTTCATATCTCTGAAGTGACCCCACCTAGCAACAACTAACCAGCTGTTAGTTGTTTGTGTTGAGTATTGTAGAATCTAGTTCGGTAGCATAATTTTAGTCCTTCATGCAATACTTTTTGTTTTTGATAACTGAAATTAGTTTCAATCATGTTGATGGCTCTTTTGTCAAACTGAATGGAGATATTACGTCATTAGTTTTGGCAGTGAGATATTGCTTTTCCATGACGTGTTTGATTTTATTTTGCATATAATTCTGATATGGATGTTAAAGTATTTATGAAGTGTGAAATCATTTCAGATATTAAATGAGTAGTATTGCTACTTAATTTTAGGTGAGCCACACATATATTGGTTCACATTTTCCGTGTAAGATAGTTTCCTTTTAATTTCTCGCTGGATCCATAATTTTACACCATATTGTCTGATGTGAGGTACCAGCTTTTGAAATTATGATGATGACGTAGATTGGAATGAATATTTTTCTTTTTAAACAAACCTTATTGAATTTTACACTTTCTATAAGTTTTACCATTTTTATTCTTATCCTTAGGTATTTCAGTAAAAATTCCTCATGTTGGTGATTGACATTAAAATCTATAATTTTTGTTGTTTGGGACCAGCAGTACAAAATGTGTGTAAAATGAGCTAATGGTTATTTAGGCTACATCTCCTATAAATAACAGTGAACTAGTATATCAGTATCGTAATCGTGTACCTACAAGATTTTCACTTCACATCCCAAGTAAAAAAATTAAGTGTTAATTTTGGCCCTAATATTTCCAGGACAAATAAAACCATAGGTATTAAATTAATATAATAGTTCTTGCAGCTAAGCCTATTCATTTGCGCCATAGACAAATATGAATCTTACCTACAGCTCTTAAGAATGTTATAACGAATGTCTGGCTTCCGTATCCCCTTCTGAATTCACAAATTTCTGACCTGTAACGGTACATTAATTACGCAGAATATTTCTCACTGAACCTGCTACCAGTTGTGCTTATAGCAATTTGTTTCCATGATGTGTCGGATGGTGATTGTCGGCAATGTTAAATTTTTCTGGATGTTTTCAGTACCACAGTAAGTCTGGTCGGAGCAGTTGAAATATATATGCCTCTGAAATTAATGGATTTACTGTTCTCTTTCGCCAGTGTAGTCCTGAAATAGTGCGTCTCACATCCACTGTATCTCATCCTCAATATTGTTGTTAAGAAGTCTCGAATTTTTTTGTTGGTGATGGAAATAAAACAAATCACACATACAACTCGTCATTTATGTGGTGTTAATCACAGCTCTTAAAATGTTGTGTGTATTAACGGTATTTGCATCTGTGAGACAACGTGCAGAACGGTTTTTTTTTGTATTTCTTTGCTATATGTTCCAAAATATTTGAGTAATTTCTGAAAAATGCCAACGATTCTCCTCCATTCCTTCAATTAATAGATTTTGGTTACTTCTATAAACATATGAATAAATTTGAAAAGATTCACACAATTTATCTTTCATATTTTTTCAGCTTTTGAAACTATTGGTTTTCTGTTTTTATTTTAGTTATTTGATATCACGATACCTGTGTGTTCTTTACAATAGATCAGTGCCTGTTACTATAACAAGTTGTTATGTGTTCGTCTTGGCCATTGTACACTTGTCTTTGTCTTTGTCCTGCACAGTCGTGAGAAAAATGAAAAAATGTTGTTTTTCCACAATACTATTAGAGTGAAGATGTGTGTTATGCACTGCATCGTGGTTGTCTCTATTGCAACTTGTTATTGATCGATAAAGCTGTTTAAAACAATGTTGCACGAACAGACTTGAAATTTTGAACGAAATTTTCGAGTTGTTGCGGGTTAGTTTGATTGGTTGTTTTTAGTGCAAAGATTTTTATTATGACTGAATATTGCTCCGCAATTCGTCTAAGTTTGAACTTCCGAATCATTTTGCAGATTTTGAACTCTCATAATGCTTGTTCACCTTTTGTGTTCCAGTTCAGTTGGTAGTATTTTGTGTTTCCTGTGTAGTGTGGCATACACACCGGTTTTCAGTCAGCGTTTGGATGACACAACGTTGTTGAATGATACAGCTGCGGCTGTTGTCTTCACGCCTGGTATTATAGTGGGATGTATGGGAGAGAAGAGGTAGGAAGTCCCGACCAAAAATACAGATTTACTTATTCTGTAGTTTCTCCGAATTAAGAAAGCTTAATGGTGCCACTGTTCTTTTGAAAAGAAGACTGCCGGTTCATTTCTGTCATCTTGAGTCATCTGTACTTATGTTTCGACTCTAATGATCTTAACATCAACCGAATGTAAAAGTGAAATGTTCCTTCCACTAACAGCTAAAAATCATTACATACTGATTCTTGAAGGATAACGTAAGGTTAATTATTTTCTTCTAACGTACATGTACAGGTACATATTGGCTATTGAGTCGCTACCATACGCTCTGTGTGTGTGTGTGTGTGTGTGTGTGTGTGTGTGTGTGTGTTTGTAGCCACCGAGTGAAACATTATTTTGTTTTACGTCTGTCTGTAGCAATAAAGTAAACATTTTTTAATGAAATATGATACACTTTTTGATTAGGTACGTCGCATCTTTTACTGTGATATGTGTGTTTAAATCAATGAGTACAAATTATGTTATATCTGAGATGTTTAGTGTATGTTTCTCGGCAGTTTATAACCTACCCTATTTATTTTAATTCACTCTTTTTTGCCACAGTTCTCATTGTTGTTCCATGTAATGTTGCTAATCAGAACTTTTTAACATTTACTGAGAGGTTTAGGGAGTTAAGGGGTATTAAGAATACAAGAAAAATATTTTTAGTTCAGCATTTATATTCCTTTTTTTTTAAATTTGACAACATATTCTCCCATCGCATTGTAACAACACATTACAGCCATTTAAAGTGATCATATAGAAAACATCAACTTGTACATCTAATGCTCAGAGACAGGAGAATGTACAAATAAATATTTTGAGTGAGTGTTTCACTATTTATAATAGATACATGTTCATTTTAAATTCATCAATTCTTTCGTTTCCAAATATCACATTTATAAAAACAGCCTCACGAGAGATTTCAGTAACCTGCATAGATTGTGACGAGTAACAGAATTATTTGACAAGGAGGATCGAGGTTTCTGCAGCATAAATTTTTCGGTGTGTTGTGACAATAAAACACTGTTCACATTTAAAATATTAAGTTTCACAATTTCTTTCACGAAAATACATCATCTTCACTAAGCACATGTTAACAATTAAACCACGTAACGCGGAATTAATATATGATTTTTTCTGTACAACAGTTAGAAACACGGGTAGTGGAGGCCAAGTGTGGCAATAGTAACAGCAGTCAGAAGAAATAGGTCAACAATATTACACTTTTAAAGAGATAATTTATTTACAGTTCAGTTTTAGTATATGTATATATATATATACACATTTCGACGATTTTAATCCCTTTTATTTGGCTACTATGGCATTTTAGGCCTAAAATTTGTACACTTCTTTTTTTCGGGTGGTTAAAGTTCCACCATAACAACTGCAACACGATACGAAAAACTTTCTTTTCTATCTAACCTTCTATCCTGTACTCTTTTTAATAGCCAGTCTGCTTAGCATCGTTGTGTTTGGGATGAGAAGAAGCAGAGATCCATCGCGACTTTGGTTAAAGCTTCATCAACACACACATGAGCTTGTGAAGGGGTGCAAATTGACATGAAACTGTTCACACGCATGACGCACATTCGTACAAGTATGAATTAATCCAGAAACCACACGGGGCAAATTAAAGCTCGCTATTGCCAACCTACGGCAGTCTTTAGAAAGGGAAATACAGTGGAAGAATTTCAGCTATAATTTGTTGTCAGATTGGAAACAGAAAATTATTCATCTCGAACATGTATTGTGAGACTGGGGCAGATGGAGCAAGCTTGTTCACACACACATATGCACGACTCTCTCAGTTTTGATGCACCAACGAAACGAGATCGGAAATATTTTGCAGTGCACGTCCGTGACCACAGAACGGTAACTAGCCACTGTAGCTGAGAGGCACCATGAAGACGTTCCAATAGGTGACGCTCAGACACGGAAGAAGGATCGGTACCGCACTAATTACATAGCGGAGGAATGGGTTAAGGATGATAAATTGATCATTAACACTTAACGTTACGTGCACAGCTAAATGAAGTGAATGAATATATTTTACAACAGTGAATAGCCCAATGTACTGGAGCCAAACTACTAACGGTATGCATGGAACCTGTAGGTGTTTTCTGTGCAAAATCAGTAATTCTCGTGGAGTGGTAAATTCCGATAGAAACACAGAGAGCCTTTCCTACTTACAACATTGACAGCGCTAGTTGACAATCTCCGTGGCCACGGACTGGGGACAGTTTGGCTCGCTACTGATGCTAAACACTCTGGATATGAATGCAGAATTTTAATAAGGCAAGTTCCCGGCTACGCCGGCCTGTTCGCAAAAAACTATGCGTCTTTCTCCACCATCTGTGCGTGTATGACTGTAGGTAGTAAAAACGACCACATCAACATTAATTTAGACTTTTAAAAAATTTACAACCACAGGTAATTTGAACAACCTCTTTTTTTATACACACTTAGCCAACTGTTTCTTTAAAATAAAAAAGGACACTAATTTCCTTTTGTGTAAAAAAATCTAATTTACGGAATGTTGTTTTGTGATAAAACATTTGTTATTTGGCAACACTTCAAGTATGTAACAGTTACAAAAATGTAAATACAACAGCTTATTCTCCTTTTTCTTACTTGTTCACCTTACTCAATTAATTAAAGCCATTTTGTTATTTTGTTTCTCTCTCTCTCTATACATGTTAAAGCCGCAAACCGGCTGGCATTAAAACAACTTAAAGCACGGATTATTACACACGGCGTGTCAGAAACTGTAAAGATCCGATTAGCAAATGAAACTTGTACAAAAATAGGACTGCCGTGGCAGGGCGCGATTTTTGCACACACACACAGCCACAGGGTTCTTCCGAGAAGGAAAAGAAAAAAAAAAATGCAGCACAGCGCCTTCCTTCGAGCCCATCTCTCTCTCTGTTTTCGTCGAAGAAGGGGGAAACTTCTCCACAGTCATCGAGTCTCTTGTATAGACATTACATATATGAAACGACAACAATAATAGTTTACACGTACACACACATTTACAACAACATCAATTCAGATATATTTTCTTCTCTCCAAATTGACGAAAAGAAGCGAGTGAACTGTTTGTTACACACGGAATTTCCGGAGTAGCGTAGTTCGCTCCATTACAACGCGGTAAAGTGTTTGTAAGGTTCCGACACTTTTTCGGGGGCTTGAGGGGTGGGAAAAGATTCTCGCATTTGTTTTTAAGCGTCTGCGGCGCCGTTTGCGTCCTCAGTCTCATTTCCGTTGTCGTCGGCCGCCAAGTCGACGACGAGAACAATGAGAACGACGCTCCTGAACCTGTACACCCACAAGTGGTTGGCGGAGTCGGAGAAGAGGTGGATCACTGACGCAGAGGGCGAAGAGACGAGACGAGGGGCGGGGGTGTCGGTGGGAACCGGCGACAGGCGGGCGACGGGCTCCGCCCTCGGTTCGGGGTCGCCTTCGGTTTCGGCTCCGGGTTCGGATTCGTGTTCGGGTTCGGAGTCGATCTCGGCCTCGGCCTCGCCTTCGCCGTCGGTTCGTGGAGGTGGCGGTGGCCCGGCTGCGGAGCCGGCAGGTGGGGCTCAAAGTGACGTCGTGACCGGCAGCGCCAGAGCGTCCTCCACCTGCTGCATGCCGCTCGTCGACGCGTGGCCGTGTGCGTGGCCGTGGTGGCCGTGCGGGTGGCCGTGGTGGTGGTGCGACAGGTGGTGGTGGTGGTGCAGCGCCTGCTGCTGCTGCTGCTGCTGCTGTTGCTGTTGCTGCTGCTGCTGCTGCTGCGCCGTCGACGTGCTCGTCACCAGCTTGCTCTCCTTCTTCATGCGCTGCTTGAGGTGCACCTTGGCGTGCCGCTTCTTCTCGTCGGAGCGCGCGAACTTGCGGCCACAGACGTCGCAGCTGAAGGGCTTCTCGCCCGTGTGCGTTCGGATGTGTGTCGTGAGGTGGTCGGAGCGCGAGAAGGAGCGCATGCAGATGCGGCACTGGAACGGCTTCTGCCCCGTGTGGATGCGGATGTGCCTCGTCAGCTCGTCGGACCGCGAGAAGCGTCGGTCGCAGTTCTCGACGGGGCAGGCGTACGGCCGCTCGTGCACCGGCGTTTTGCTCGGCCGGTTGGGGTACTTCCGCGGCTTCACCGGCACCAGCTTGAGCGGCACGTTCGACTGCTGGTACACCTGCGACAGGATCTCGTGGCCCTTGCTGGTGGACGGGTTGTACTCGGCGAGCTGCACCTGAGGGGAATACGCCTGCGACGGGCGCTGCGTCTGTTCGCCGCCGTTGCCCTGCGCCGACGGCGGCTGTTGGACGTCGCCGCCGAAGACGGCGGCCGCGGCGGCTGCGACCACCGCGGCGGCGGCGGAGGTGGGCGGCTCCTGCTTGGGGACGAGCCCGGAGGGTCCCGCCGCTGCCGCCGCTGCGTACTCCTGCTGCTCCAGCCAGGGGTACTTGCCCGACGGCCGGCCGTACAGCTCGGGCTGCTGCGAGACGTCGCTGACGCAGCTGGGGTAGCCGGGCGGCTGCTTCAGCGGTAGGTTGTCCATGGACAGCCCCAGCAGCTCCGCTTGCTGCTGCTGCTGGGTCCGCACATCTTCGTACGCGCCGCTGGCCGGGCTGCCGGGGTACGACTGCGGCGGCGCCAGACCGAAGAACTGCTGCTGCTGCTGCTGCTGTTGCTGCTGTTGTTGCTGCTGCTGCGCCAGCTTGTCGGTCAGCCACTGGTCGCTCGCGGTGGCCGTGAAGATGCCCCTGTAGCTGACCCTGCCCTGCGATCCGGGGTACATGGTGCTGCCGGCGGTGTTGCTCGACTCTTCGTCCGGCGTGGCGGCGGAGGCGGAGGCGGGGGCGGAGGAGGGCGCGGGGGCGGCGCTCGTGCCCGGCTCCGGGCTGAGGCGCGCCTCCGGCTTGGCGTCGACGAGGGCGGGACTCGCGGTCGCGGCTGACGGCGTTCCAGCAGCGGAGGGTTCCAGCGACAGCTCCTCGGGGTCCAACGAACCTGCAACAGCACAACGGAAATGCGCCATTAGCTTACTGCCGTCGTCATTATTAACATTCGACGATATTTTTTCGCTTATTTATTTACTTATTTGCCAAGTCGTATCTTAGGAGTCCCTGGTTTGTTAGTTAGAGGTGGGACTCCGTCACCTCCAAAGGTCCGAGGCATTTTGCTCTGCTTGTTGCCAGCATCATATTTAAAGTACCAGGGAAGCAGGTTGCTAACCTTACTTGCCCCGAGTCCCATTTGATTTTACCTCTAACGGTTGAGGGACTAACCGGCGGATTTCGTAGTCTTTGCCGTATGAGCACAAAGGTGACCACGACTCAGAATATGTCCGAGATGCCCAGCCTTCTTCCAAAGAAACTTGTATCCCGACTGTCGAGCCCACTTACTTGGCCACTCATACGTTGCCCGTGGAGGAGACGTCTCCATGGTCATGGAACGAGTCAATACATGAAATTATAACACGATATTAGAAACAGATAAAATGAAATACAAGGAACGTGTTCAGGCGACGATTCGTAAGATTAAATAAAGAAAATCAACAATGTAACAATTTGCTTAATTTTTCAGCTCTTCCAGGAGCTCCTCGTCGGAATAGAAGGAGTGAGCCACGAGGAAACTCTTCAGTTTGGACTTAAAAGCATTTGGGCTAGTGCTAAGATTTTTGAGTTCTTGTGGTAGCTTATTGAAAATGGATGCAGCAGATAGTGCACTCCTTTCTGCACAAGAGTCAAGGAAGTGCATTCCAGTTGCAGATTTCGTTTCTGCCTAGTATTAACTGAGTGAAAGCTGCTAACTCTCGGGAATAAGCTACTATTGCTAACAACAAACGACATTAAAGAAAATATATACTGTGAGGGCAATGTCAGAATTCCCAGACTATTGAATAGAGGTCGACAAGAGGTTCTCGAACTTACGCCACATGTAGCTCGAACAGCCCGTTTCAGTACTGTAACCGAAACTGCTGTCTTTAGAAAAAGGAAGAAGGTTTGACATAAATTCGACGACGAGTTTCGGAAAACAGCATTGAATTGGAGAAGAAAAACTACGAACATTGATCATAAATAATGGTGTTAAGTGGCACGTAATGTAGTCTATAGCAACATATGAAGAGAGGAATGCTGTTGTACAGTGGACGACGGGTTCTTATCACAGACCGCTTTTCATTCCGTCCTGAGATGGCGTGCGAGCGTCATAAATGTGATTGGGCAGCTATACATGTATCGGTTGCTATAACGGAACCGTAATGTTTCACTATAAAGTAAGTAACGCGTTTCTTCACTGTTGGAATATTCCCTCACTGGTTCCTTAGAGTATTCCTTTCTGTGAAGTAAAATGAGTTTTTCTGTATAAAGTTTCCCCTTTAGTACCGGTATCTTTTCAATATAATATATTGAAAATTTCTCGGTATTCAGTCGGGTAGCGTCGTCCAAAAGGTGCGATACTTCGGCAGGACGACTTCTTGCCATCTTCAGACGATCAGGCCATCCCGTCAGTAAAACCTAATTATGTCGTGGAAATCGAAACTGGTAACATATCTAATGACTACCGAGCGAGGTGGTGCAGTGATTATGGCACTGGATGCGCTTGCGGAAGGACAGGATTTTGAATTATGTCTCCGGTTCTCCATTGTTTCCCTGTTTCCGTTAACGCTGAAAGCTGGATACTTCATTTCGAAGGGAAACGGCCGGTTCTCGCCTTCACTCTTCCACAGTGAGAACTGACGCTCAGTCTCTAAGGATCTCGTCATCGATGGGTCTCAACATCTAACTCATCCTTCTTAGTACTGTCCCAGTGATGTACACGTGAACGCCATTCACGGATTAGGTTCAAAAATGGCTTTGAGCACTATAGGACTTAACACCTTAGGTCATCAGTCCCCTCGAACTTAGAACTACTTAAACCTAACTAACCTAAGGAGGACACACACGCCCATGCCCGAGGCAGGATTCGAACCTGCGGCCATAGCGGTAGCGCGGTTCCAGACTGAAGCGCCTAGAACAATTCTCAAGGCTGTCAATTCAACTAAGTACCTGGGTGTTAAAATTACGAACAACTTCAGTTGGAAGGACCACATAGATAATATTGTCGGGAAGGCAAGCCAAAGGTTGCGTTTCATTGGCAGGACACTTAGAAGATGCAACAAGTCCACTAAAGAGACAGCTTACACTACACTCGTTCGTCCTCTGTTAGAATATTCCTGCGCGGTGTGGGATCCTTACCAGGTGGGATTGACGGAGGACATCGAAAGGGTGCAAAAAAGGGCAGCTCGTTTTGTATTATCACGTTATAGGGGAGAGAGTGTGGCAGATATGATACACGAGTTGGGATGGAAGTCATTGAAGCATAGACGTTTTTCGTCGCGGCGAGACCTTTTTACGAAATTTCACTCACCAACTTTCTCTTCCGAATGCGAAAATATTTTGTTGAGCCCAACCTACTTAGGTAGGAATGATCATCAAAATAAAATAAGAGAAATCAGAGCTCGAACAGAAAGGTTTAGGTGTTCGTGTTTCCCGCTTGCTGTTCGGGAGTGGAATAGTAGAGAGATAGTATGATTGTGGTTCGATGAACCCTCTGCCAAGCACTTAAATGTGAATTGCAGAGTAGTCATGTAGATGTAGATGTAGAACCGGTCGGCCACTCCGCCCGGCACTGATTAGGACCTAGGCCTGTTCCAACTGACCAACTGCTACGTACAAGGTGGTACGTGGGGCGATCTGTGATAGTGGGAAACTTTATAAGTGTGCTACGAATCCCTCCATCCAGTATTAGTAGTAATTGAATCCAGATGATGTCGCGGCGTTTTTTATTCAGGCAGCTCCTCATTTGGCCCAATAAGGCTGAGCAGACTTCGTCTCAGATCTCCCAACACAAGAAAATTCCGAGTAGGTACCGGGAATCGAACTCGGTCGTTTCCGCACAGAAGGCAGCGACGCTATCCATTCGGTTACGGGAGCGGTCTCAATATCGAAACAAAACTGTGGTTCCAGGAGAAGAAAATATCGGGTCAGCATCTCTCCTGTTGGTTAGGAGCCCTAGCGTCTTAGTTGCGACCTGTGGCACAGCTGAACGTCCCTCACTGGTGGTGTCTCGAAAACAGAGTGCCACCCAGCCAGACGGCCGGGCTGCTGGTAAGCGGGTGAAGGGGATGCGGAACTGGGCCGCGGGCCGCAGCCACGAGCCGTGACGCGCCGACCTTGGCGTCAGATCCGCGAATGACGCGGCGCGGGACGCCGAGCCGGCAGGCTGTTCGGCTACCGGGCTCTGCCCTCCAGGGTCACTGACCCTCCTCGCCCCAAAAGCGCTCCGGGGACTGCAAGAGTGCAACAGTGGTGTGAAAAGCCGGTCACTGTGCTGCGAGAAACACTGTGCTTTAGATATGACGGAGCCCGGTACCCGCACTGACCACTCGAACTGAGCAACAGTTATCTCAGCGAGGACTATAAGTTAACTCCTCCTAGGGGTCTGGTGAATTTAATCAATATTTATTCCTTACGCTGCTCATGATGCTATGTGACTCGTCAGGCTCGATTACTCACTGAAGCCTAAAATAAAAATAAAATACCTCAACTCCGATGTTGTTTCTACATAAAACTAAAAGATTTAGTACAGAGAAAACGATATTTTGTGAATACGTAAATTTGGAAAACGTGAAAGTAGGACACTAGTGAAAACAGAAAGCGCTTAGAAGAGACAGAAATGAGGCGTTGGAGTAGGATATCGAGGACCCGCAGATAGAAAGGGAATCGAATGAGATGTTTTGAAAGAAATTAACGAGCGAAGAAACATCATACCAAATATTCAAAAAAAACTATTCAGACGTTTAGTCAGACAAATTATCTTTTTAAGTAATATACTAGATAGCAAAAATATTTGGGAAATAAACACAAGGTAGGCAAAGCAACAAAATAGAATTCATAAATTAACAAGAACTGATGCCAGCACAAATCAAAGAAAAGTGGCTGCAGTGAAGGACGCACAAGCTGATAATAATCATAATGATGCCGCGCGACAGCTACGGTCGCAGGATCGAATCCTGCCTCGGGCATGGATGTATGTGGGGCGGCCGTGGTGGCCGAGCGGTTCTAGGCGCTTCAGTTTGGAACCGCGCGACCGCTACCGTCGCAGGTTCCAATCCTGCCTTGGGCATGGATGTGTGTGATGTCCTTAGGTTAGTTAGGTTTAAGTAGTTCTAAGTCTAGGGGACTGATGACCTCAAAAGTTAAGTCCCATAGTGCTCAGAGCCATTTGAACCATTTTTGAACTATTGATCTTTCCATACCTCCTGGTGTTCTGCGACACTCGGAAAGTAATAATCTTACGAGACATTGCAGCCATAGTGTGTTAACAAAAGAACTTTCTGCCCTCAGTATTGTAAAAATAAATTAGCTTTAAAGAGTGATGATGAAAATGGATGCCCAATAATTGAAGAATTTCTTTCCATACTGAGAGTATGTAAAAGTTTAAAAATGTCTGGTGGCTTGGGACTAGAAGCATGGCTTTCCCCTCTCCATGAGAACGCTCGTACTAACCGAACCTTCCGAAAATGAGTCGTCGTCAAACAAAACTGTAATGTGGGAATACTTCTCACACTTCACAGGAACTCTTAGAAATGCCCGAGGGGTTGTACATAAAATTATTCTTTCCCTCTTCAGCAAAGTGTATGCAGCAATGAAACTTCCAGAGCTGGATTCGAACCCGGACCTTCCCCTGTAATGTCTGCTGCACGCCGACTTTGTAACGAACGTGTGTCACTAGTGTTATTATCTCCAAGCCGGGCTGTGATTCCAAAGCGATGAAATGGAGCGTGCATGTGTGCACCTTCCATAAGGTGAATACAACAAGCGCACTTGCTGAATAGCCATTCCTGTTGAATGTAGCATCGCTTTATTGTATTCGCTAGTCGGTCGTACCCACACATTAGAGTTTATGCAACCTGGAAGCATTCATATGCAAATCCCCGGCGTGTTAGCTGCGCGTGCCGGGACATAACCACTACGGAAGGCGATTTATGCAGGGTCTCATTAATTTTCGACCCAGCAGGTACACACAGCGCAGTTTGAGGCGGGTGCTGCCTTGTTCAGTCGGCATGTCCCATCTCTGCGCCTGCGCGCCTGTGGGACGCGCCTTATAGCTCAGCCTTGGGTCATAAAGTGCCTTAATTTGAAGTCAGAGGTCAACAGTAGTTAGCCTGGCGCAGCGGCCAGGCCATTCCTCCATTCGGAGACACTTATTGGAAGGCTCTTAGCATTCTTTCACAGATACCCGTCCGTGAGATACACAGACTGAGCAGCTGAACATGACACGTCGCATCACTTAAGCGTAAAAATATCAATACTGGTTACCACCGCAGCCTATGAAATACATTAGCAAGACTCGATCAGTGAAGAACCTCACGTGCTCCACTTTTTCTGTGACTTTACAGAGTGATCACCATCAAGTAATGAGATACTTTTTTTTAGAAATGTTTTCACGTGCAGTATGAACTCTTCACAGGGGGAGTGGGTGACGCAAAATCGAGGTAAATATCTCATCAATACATCGTCTGTGACATGGTGGCAAAATGAATACTAGGTCACAAATTGAAAGGTTCTGGTTCAATTGTGAGTCAGACCTAGTAATTTTCTGTTGTTTAGCGATTTTACCCCTGAAACCAACTTGTATAAGTGAAAACATTCCATATTCATAGTGTGCGTTAAACAGTACATTCCTATATTACTAGTTGTGAAGCTAGTTCAAAGGTCACAGTTGAGCAAGGTCCAAGGATACTAAAGTACCGAGGTGTTCAGAACAGTGTCCGGACTGAGGGCATCTTTACATTTGCCGTCAAGTAATACACTAAATCAGTCATGAGGGATGATCTGATTTCGAGAAGAGAAAATGACTAATAATTGCTTCTAAAGTCACTGTTCAGAGTGCAGAAGATTTTTCCATAAGCTGTCATTGTTGTTATTTAGTACGGATTTCTAAATTCAAAATAATGAAACTCGGGGTTGTCTGTATGTCTCTTACTCGAACACCCGCTTTCCTCCACACGAAATCGGCGGTAAATAGGAGTTTGTATACATACGATAATAGAGGTGATCTTCTTTAAGAAGCATGATACTACACTATATCGCATGTGAGATAACAATTGCTTTCTTCAAACTGCAACTTAGAGTACTACATTCGACATAAATATATTCGTGCCTAGAAGAAATCCGGAAGTGCATTTGTTTCTGTGCTGTTCGATGTGGTACACTCACCATTGCAATAAAAATAAAGACAAATAACATTAAGGAAGATACTCGCGGTGATTGTCACTGAGAAGAAAGTCCTAGTACTATAAATATAATACACACGTGTGTTAGTAATAAATGCACATTCCAACAAATCATCTACCATAGAAACAGCGAATTTGAAGAACTGCTACGCAGGAATAACTTGACACCACATAACTCACCATATAGTCGAATTCGAAAGCTTGAGGAAGCATTCTGACGAGAAAAAAGCACAAACGCATCTACGGTACTATCCTTGTACTGTAATCCCTTTATCATGACAAGCAGATTCCTGGACGTAGCTATCTTATCACTGTATCTTACCTTGAGATGTAGATTATAGTTTACGCGATGTGAACGAAATTTTCTTTTGGCCATGCCTCACAGTATTATCTTTCCGGCAGTTGTGTCTAGAAAAAAATGTGTTAGCTGCATGTTAAAATTTTAAAAATATCTGACATCTGTGAGTAAATATTTTATCAGCTTAAGGCGACGGTGATGCATACTTAAGAAGTTCTGTATGACTGCGAATCCTGGTGACGAAAAATTAGACATTTGAAAAAGAAGCATCGGCTGTCAAATTCGGAAAGCTGAGAACGGCGGATCAGCGTTGTTGTTGTTGTGGTCTTCAGTCCTGAGACTGGTTTGATGCAGCTCTCCATGCTACTCTATCCTGTGCAAGCTTCTTCATCTCCCAGTACCTACTGCAACCTACATCCTTCTGAATCTGTTTAGTGTATTCATCTCTTGGTCTCCCTCTACGATTTTTACCCTCCACGCTGCCCTCCATTGCTAAATTTGTGATTCCTTGATGCCTCAGAACGTGTCCTACCAACCGGACCCTTCTTCTTGTCAAGTTGTGCCACAAACTGCTCTTCTCCCCAATCTTATTCAATACTTCCTCATTAGTTAAGTGATCTACTCATCTAATCTTCAGCATTCTTCTGTAGCACCACATTTCGAAAGCTTCTATTCTCTTCTTGTCCAAACTATTTATCGTCCATGTTTCACTTCCATACATGGCTACACTCCATACAAATACTTTCAGAAACGACTTCCTGACACTTAAACCTATACTCAATGTTAACAAATTTCTCTTCTTCAGAAATGCTTTCCTTGCCATTGCCAGTCTACATTTTATATCCTCTCTACTTCGACCATCATCAGTTATTTTGCTCCCCAAATAACAAACCTCCTTTACTACTTTAAGTGTCTCATTTGCTAATCTAATTCCCTCAGCATCACCCGATTTAATTCGACTACATTCCATTATCCTTGTTTTGCTTTTGTTGACGTTCATCTTCTATCCTCCTTTCAAGACACTATCCATTCCATTCAGCTTCTCTTCCAGGTCCTTTGCTGTCTGTGACAGAAGTACAATGTCATCGGCGAACCTCAAAGTTTTTATTTTTTCTCCATGGATTTTATTACCTACTCCGAATTTTTCTCTTGTTTCCTTCACTGCTTGCTGAATATACAGATTGAATAACATCGGGGAGAGGCTACAACCCTGTCTCACTCCCTTCCCAACCACTGCTTCCCTTTCATGTCCCTCGACTCTTATAACTGCCATCTGTTTTCTGTACAAATTGTAAATAGTTTTTCGTTCCCTGTATTTTACCCCTGCCACCTTCAGAATTTGAAAGAGAGTATTCCAGTCAACATTGTCAAAAGCTTTCTCTAAGTCTACAAATGCTAGGTTTGCCTTTCCTTAATCTGGCTTCTAAGATAAGTCGTAGGGTCAGTATTGCCTCACGTGTTCCGATATTTCTACGGAATCCAAACTGATCTTCCCCGAGGTCGGCTTCTACTAGTTTTTCCCATTCGTCTCTATTCCACCCATATGGTCCTCATAACTCATCCAATCGACTTGGCTTATGTGACACGGTAGCAGGTAGGCATCGCGTAGTCTTTAGGGCCTAATCGCAACGTTTGTTTTTCTACTGCGAAGAAACGAGAAGAGTTTCTACATTCTGTATTTTGTATAAGACCCGAGAAGAAACAATAGCGACCACCAGCGTCCACATAAAAGTGTACGGACCCTCCCGCTGCGTAATGCTATCGATTAGAACAGATGCAACTGATTAACAGATGCCACGAAGTAGCCTTCCCTCTGCCCTGCAGAGGGGCCAGCCTAGACGGACACACTCGCGAGTGACCTAGCTGGTCGGCAGATTGTTCCGCGAACTCGCGACTCGCCAGGGATTTCGGCTCGTCTTCCCGCGCGAACGATAATGGGCGGTGGTTATGAAACGGCGTGACGTCGCCGCTCTGAGGAAACGCTGATGACTAAGGCTGTCTCTGGCCGGCCAACGGTTCGCGCTCCGCAGCGCCGACAGTCCAGGTGGGCCCGCACAAACCGGAGGAAAGCTGCAAAGGCCACAGTTCCACAGCCTTCCTTCTCTTTACGTTCCCTACATGGCCTGTGCCCCGCTGCCGATATCACGATCTCACAGGTACCTCATATAGCATAGCTTCCCCCTTTCACTGGAGAAAATCGTACAGCAAATTTATGTGTATTAGGAGAAAACATATTTTATTTCGACACCTCGTTACGATGAACCCCATTACGTGTTTATACCGTGTACGTGTTGCCCCAAAGCTCGTAAATATTTCAAGAACTTTACTTTTATGCAACACCAAGAGCTAACAATAAAACTTTTAGAAGCCACCTGTTTCTTTCGCACTGATCGCTCTCAGGTAACACAAAATCGTTATAGCAGCCTGTTTGCCATCACTTTTTTTATTTACGCTACAATGGAAGTAATGCCATATAAGCTGCTATAACAGTTTTATGTTGACTGTGGTGATCGTTTCGATCCAAACTAGCTGGCTAGTATATAAAAGTATCATTTATTAGCGCCTCTTACTGTTACATGAAAAATACTTTCTTTAGACATCTATTACCTGACACTCTACAACCTTTCGTCGTACCATCCCAAAACTGTGAAAGTGATCGTCACTCTCTCTCTCTCTCTCTCTCTCTCTCTCTCTCTCTCTCTCTCACACACACACACACACACACACACACACACACACACACACAGGCGCGTGCGGTCTCTTTCTAAAGAAGGAAAGAGGGCAGTTCGATAATCATCAAGACAAGTAAAGCAATGTAGAAAAAGTAGTCACAGCTTTATGTCGCAACACAATGTCGAACCGACACTTGATATGAGACTTTCATAATTTTCCGCACGTAACGAAATAAACAAGGAGGGAGTATCGCTTATG
Source organism: Schistocerca gregaria (assembly GCF_023897955.1). Taxonomy (NCBI): domain Eukaryota; kingdom Metazoa; phylum Arthropoda; class Insecta; order Orthoptera; family Acrididae; genus Schistocerca; species Schistocerca gregaria. Next base: position 1,027,050,064 of record NC_064920.1, read on the forward strand.
TAACCACTCGTTTGAATCACTTGCGTGTGTAGTACTGCTTTCCAAAAAAAAGGATACGCAAGGAATTTCTCACTTTCACTGCCAGCTGTATGAAAATGTATAGTTTCTTAAGCCGCCACTGACGAAGCCGGCCGGAGTGCCCGAGCGGTTCTAGGCGCTACAGTCTGGAACCGCGCGACCGCTACGGTCGCAGGTTCGAATCCTGCCTCGGGCGTGGGTGTATCTGATGTCCTTAGGTTAGTTAGGTTTAAGTAGTTCTAAGTTCTAGGGGACTGATGACCTCAGAAGTTAAGTCCCATAGTGCTCAGAGGCATTTGAAACATTTTTTTGCCACTGACGATTAAGAAAAGTGTATCTGAAACTGGCTGAAATTAAGGGAAGCAATATCTTCGATTTTGCAATAAATCTGTGTATTCACCCGCAGTCTGCTATAATATATTGTATAGAAAAGTCGAACTTAAAAATTGGGGTAAAATTCGCCGAAAGAGAACGCTAATTAAAGTATGCAAAGATAAGCTAGAAATTGTGCCTCGGCATGTTTGAGGTGACCGTCCCAGAATTAGACGGAGTAGATCAAGGGTAGGTACGTTTTTAGACACATTGGCATATATTAGTCGCCTAAGCTTGTCAGAGGAAAGTCTCGAGCGTCCCCCGGTAGAACCAACGCCCGCGAGATCTCGGGGAAGCGTAGTGATCCACGCTTTCTTGAGACGCCTCGTTGCCGCTCAGATAAGTACCGGGACGGGTGTCCTTGGCGTGACATTAGAACAGCTCAACGTTCCTCTCTCTTATCTCCTCCGGCTGACTTCTTGCGGCTTCGCCAAGAACAGTGACGTAAACCGCTACGTAACTTTTTATCAGTGAACTTTGCGCCTGTATGTGTGTGTGCTTTAATTGCATCACGGATCCAAAATAGTTTCCCTTCTCCCTACCTCGCGGTGACGCGGCAGGACTGTGGCAGGGTTATCGCAGCTGGCGGATATCATGACCTGCTATTGCAGGCGAACGGTGAGTGCTGTTTCGCGACTATGAAACCGCTTTTACAAGCTTTTTTTACGGCCCATCAGCGGCTGTAGGTTACTTGAAGACTATGAACATTTCAACAGAAGTTCCTTCACAAGCAGTAGAACTGGCCGCAGCTTTGCGGATGGCAATGTACAGGATTTCACGCTGAGATGGTAAATAAGATTCCATGGCTCATAATGATGTAGTAGCTTTGTATTTCCTGAATACACATGATTCCTATTTGTGGCGTCTACTTAGTTCCGTCTTGCTATAAATATACATAAACAGTACATCTTCGAGCTATTAGACTTCTTCTTTTGCCGATCTGTTTAGTTTTGCCTCCCATTTCATAGCACTACAGTTTTCTCAGCTCCATTTCAACCATTCTAATGCTCCCTGTGACTGGCGCAAAAACTCGACCCAAGCTGTTTGTTGTTTATCCGCTCTAGAGAAGATCTACTCTCTCCTACTATTCTGTCTCTTGACGCTTCATCCTCCTCTAGCTACTGAAATACGCAATAAAAACAGTACAGACAAGCATTTTTCCTTGGTAGACTGGATTCATGATCTCGTTGATCCAGAAGGTTCTTGAACGAGAAGTAGCGGTTACTTGATCGGGACGTGACAATGTTTGGTAGAACAGTGTCCTGCTTTATTGTAAGACTCTAACACTTTTTGTTCCTTTCAACTGTCTTAGTGTGATACAGTCTGACACGATTTTCTCTAGTGGGCCAACCTCTTCATCTCGGATAAGCATTTCCACCTAACTTCTTCAATTATTTATTGGATATATTCTAATCTCTGCCTTCTCTTACACATTTTACTTTCTACAACTTCACATAGTACCACAGAAATTATTGTTTCAAATGACTCTAAGCACTATGGGACTTAACATCTAAAGTCATCAGTCCCGTAGACATAGAACTACTTAAACCTAACTAACCTAAGGACTTCACACACATCCATTCCCAAGGTAGGATTCGAACCCGCGACCGTAGCAGCCGTGTGGTTCCGCCTAGAGCTTCTCGACCACAGAGGCCGGCTCATAAATTATTCCCTAATGTCTTAGCGCGTGTTCTACCCTGTGAAATGTCAGAATTTCAAAATTAATGCAATTACAGTTTCAGATATGAATTCTCGTTGCAGTACAAAACATTGAAAATCTTTAAACGTTGACTGACCGCCTGTCGTTTCTTGTTCTACCTACGGCGTTTGTGGACACAATATAGAGAGATATGTGGTCAGCATACCGCTCTTCCGGACTCCCCACCAAGCGTCCGCTACTCTGCATTGAAGAAACTTCACCATTAACGAGGTCGTGCATCCCGTTCTAGTCCAACAAGGAAAAATACTTGAGACTGCCTGGAATCAAACACAAGAACTCCGCATGCAATTGCACTAATAGTCGCAGCATTTATAAGGTAGGAGGTGATATACTGGCTGAGTGAAGCTTTGATTGAGATGAGCAGGGTGCTATACGAGCTCAGTCCTTTGCCAACGAAAGAAGGAGAGTCCAGGCATAAATGCCGAACCAGCACTCTGCTTTAGTCTCTGTTCCGTTTTTAGCTTTTTAGTGTATTTCAATAGCTAGCGGAGGATGAAGCGTTGACATATAGAATACTAACAGAGACTAGGTTTCCATTACTGTTGATCAGTAAACCCTCACGGTAGATTCTTTAAAGAATCGACCTCCCACGTAGAAAACGCCATTCTCCCGAATTATGTGCCTTATAATAATACAAGTTTGCAGGCACATTCATTGGTGTATGTGGATACTGTCTGCAAATTGTGTTGCGAATAAAATTAATAATCAATTAGAAGGTCGTGTCTGAAGCCGTAGTTTTACCACACGAATAGAGACAATGGAGCAAACGATAATCGTTTTTCCTTTCATCATTTAGTGGGAGTGCCAGCGAGAAATATTTGCTTCAGTCGCTAAGTGGCCTCATTCTCAAATAACGAACGAATATAGTCTGGGTACTTTGCGCGCCATGCGTTACACTTTATCAGGAAGTATGCATAGTTTCTCTGTAATATTTGAAATTCACTGTGGTTTTGTTGTTGTTGTTGTTGTGGTCTTCAGTCCGAGGACTGGTTTGCTGCAGCTCTCCATGCTGCTCTATCCTGTGCAAGCCTCTTCATCTCCCAGTACCTACTGCAACCTACATCCTTCTGAATCTGTTTAGTGTATTCATCTCTTGGTCTCCCTCTACGATTTTTACCCTCCACGCTGCCCTCCAATACTAAATTGGTGATCCCTTGACGCCTCAGAAAATGTCCTACCAACCGACCCCTTCCTCTAGACAAGTTGTGCCACAAATTTCTCTTCTCTCCAATTCTGTTCAATTCCTCCTCATTAGTTATGTGATCTACTCATCTAATCTTCAGCATTCTTCTGTAGCACCACATTTCGAAAGCTTCTATTCTCTTTTTGTCTAAACTATTTATTGTCCACGTTTAACTTCAATACATGGCTACACTCCATACAAATATTTTCAGGGAAGACTTCCTGACACTTAATTCTATACTCGATGTTAACCATTTTCTCTTCTTCAGAAACTCTTTCCTTGCCACTGTTAGTCTACATTTTATATCCTCTCTACTTCGACCATCATCAGTTATTTTGCTCCCCAAATAGCAAAACTCATTTACTACTTTAAGTGTCTCATTTCCTAATCTAATTCCCGCAGCATCAACCGATTTAATTCGACTACATTCCATTGTCCTCGTTCTGCTTTTGTAGACGTTCATCTTATATCCTCCTTTCAAGACAGTGTCCATTCCGTTCAACTGCTCTTCCAGATCCTTTGCTGTCTCTGACAGAATTACAATGTCATCGGTGAACCTCAAAGTTTTTATTTCTTCTCCATAGAGTTTCATTACTATTCCAAATTATTGTTATGTTTCCTTTACTGCTTGCTGAATATACAGATTGAGTAACATCGGGGATTGGCTACAACTCTGTCTCACTCCCTTCCCAACCACTGCTTCCCTTTCATGCCCCTCGACTCTTATAACTGCCATCTGGTTTCTGTACAAATTGTAAATAGCCTTTTGCTCCCTTTTTTTGCCGCTGCCACCTGTATATTGTATGAGATATCAAAAAGCTAATTATTTGGCCCATAGAGGCCTTTTGTAAACGTACTTGTAACTGGGATAGTACCCTGGGTTAGCTCTTTAGTAATATAGATAAGCAACAAACGGCGTAAACTGAGTTGTTGCTTAAGTCAGAGGGAGTATTAGAGTTGTTTGAAGAGGGATGAGAAAGTTGTAGTTCGAGGACGTATAAATTAGCAGCGGAATAAGAGGGAGAGGCTTTACGGAGCGTTGCGGGGGCGGCTCGGCTGGTGGCGGGGTTAGGGCAGCGCGGGACATCGACCCCTATCGACCGGTGGCTCATCTGGGCCGGGGGGGCGACCTTCAGCCCAGGCGGCGCGACGCTACCCTCACAACAGTCGCCGCCTTCACCCCTCACACTGGTTGCTGGGTGCGGCCTGTAGCGCTTAGATCGCTAAAAACACGTGTTTACGGGGTGAGAAACATTATTGTACACATGACGCATCGCGTTTCAGCTCGTATTACACTGTACAACTCTTCGTAAGTCCAGATTTACGATCGTGATAGTTGCACCGTTGGTACCACAGAGCCACTAACTCAATTCGGAAAGGGAGGTATCTAATTCTGCCTCGAGCACTTAGTGCTTCCGAGAAACAGCTACACACAAAAATAGGAATACAACAGTCAACGAAAGTAAAATAAGGGTTAGGGAATGGCAGTGCTGAGAGAATTAGATCAGAAAAAGAAACATTAGAAGTAATAGATGGTTTTTTCCTATCTAGCAGCAAGAAAAGTGACGATGGCCGAAATGGAGAGCATTCAAAAGGCAGGCTGGCTATAGCGGTAAAAATTTTTTAAACGAATATTTATTTAAATGTTAGGAAGTCATTTCTGAATATAGTGGTCTGGAGTCCAGCCTTGTACGGAAGTGAAACATTGACGATTAACAGTTGAGGCAAGAAGAGGATGGAAACTTGAATACAGTAAGTAGATTGCAATGAATGTAGATTGCGGTATATATGCAGAGATGAAGAGACCTGCACAGGACATAGTGCAGCTAACCAGTCTTTGGACTAAAGACCACAATAACAACAAAGCCATAGTCCGTTTCTTCTTCCATCAACTTCCTCCAGCGTTACAATTCCGTGCTGATGGGAAATTGCAGCATTCCAAAAGCAGAACCCCCAAAACTGCGTTCAGTAAAAGACGCAGCTAATGTTGTAACTTAAAGTATATTCGCTTTGGCAGGAACACTAACAGAGATATTTGAGAAGTGTCATTAAGGAAAAACGAATTTAATTTCATACCCCGAATCGGTTGATATTTGCTAATTTGAAAACGATATCTTTTCTATGTGCTCGATCTGTTACATCGACATCAATGCGCCGATAAACACTGAGCCTCTCTCCTTCCCTCAACATTTTAATTGGTAAATAAGACAATTTTATTCACTTTTGATGAAAACTTACTTTACTTGTTATACTAAATTTCTCATGTAATTAATAACACTGCAGAAAGTTTCGATAATTAGCTTGAAATACCTGAAATTGTGTTATTAATGAGCTCCAGAGGATTCTAGATTTATGCCATTTTCGATGGGAGTACAGTTATCAACACAAGACTGATATTTACGTTCAAAATGGATGTATATCCTTTGCCTTTCTTCTACCTGAGAAGCGGTTCATCCAACCATCGCGATTGCAGTTTAATTTGGAAAAGAGATGAAGATGTAACTTTTTTTCCTTACTGAATGTGTCAGCAGATCTGGAAGTCGTTATTTACTAGATATATCTCGCAAGTACCAATCAGGAAGCGAATTGCGGACGTTTCAGTTCATGGATTGACGGAACAGAACGAGTGAGATAACGCGATTGCAATAGAATGGACTCGCATTTGAGAGTAAATCAGCATCCCATCCATGGTTTTTCTAAACCGAGATGGGTGAATGGCTGGATGGTTCTTTTGAACACGGGCACTTCCCTTTCTTTGTCCAGCCAAAGCGTGTGCATCGACTCCAACTCGTCGGGATTCTACAGAAAAGTCTTCCTTCAGTGCAGTGCTGTTAAGTAATTTGGAAACTCAAGAAATGAATCATCTGTGTTATTCCTTCTAGGTTTTAGTTCATTACTCACTTGAGAGAGTTACGAAAGACGCAAGAAGTCCAGAGGAGAACACGTTGACTTTGCGTCAATCACACGTCCACTCGGACCACCTACGGGAGTGAGAGAGCTATAGCGGGGCGCCCAGCGCACGTGCTCGCTGGATGACATTAGGTGTCGACCTACAGAGCGTATCCGCGTGCGCGACTCGTGTGAATGGCTAGTAAGCGCCTTTATGCGCCATTGTTCACGGCCTTGGGCCCGTCGAACGCCGGAATGTGAACGCGGAGCCCGGAGCGCGCGGCTCCTCCGTGCCCGGCACATCTCTGTTAACGGCTCGCAGCAGCACGGTCGCGATGTATCGTCTCGGGTTTCCCAGAATGCAATGTCGACCTTGTCTTTCTCCTCCACGCTGGACGCGGACGTGGAGTTTGACGTTTTATCAGTGTGTCCAGCTCTCAGAGGCCCTTCCGGAAACCTGAGTGACGCTCTGCAACAGGACAATGATATTCTCGTTTATTGATGACTCTGGTTTCTCCTCTGCTTCGGCTTTCACACGTAGTGACTCTTTAGCGTCAGTGACTGGCAGTAACCAGTGGTGGCAGGCGTATCTGCTGAGTTAAAGAGGAACTATTCAGGGCTATTCAGGGATGTATGCGCGCTAGTGGTGACATTGTGACATATATATATATATATATATATTGTAACAGGGCCACCATAGTCAACAACGCTGTTGCTCCAACTAAAGAGAAAATGCTCTTATAATTCCCCTTCTACAGATGTTCTTACATCATTTAGTGTAGAAGCAAAAGTGACTCGCGATTGGTCAGCGAGACTGATTTCTTTGTCTGTTGTGAGGCGTGAGGTAATCTAAAACCCTGACTACATATAATGAAACTGCAGGTTGAACAAGCAGATCTGAGGCAACTGGATAGGGAAATTGGGTGGAAGCGGGTGGGGGGGGGGGGGGGGGGGACGGAGAGGGATGAGTCGGTAGGGGGAATGGGTGGTGACAGAAGACGGCTATACGCATCTATTCGTTACTCTGTCATTCAAAACCAGAATGTGATAATATATCTAGTAGATGACAAGTTGTCAGCGGTTACGGAGCGCCCTGTGCAGCAGTACATTCCATCGTGGAATGGTGGGAAAGCTGCTGGAGGAATGACTTGCAAAGATATTTGTTTACCTCTTAAGCGCAGCTGCTTTCCAGTGATAAGGCACCTGAGCTGCTACTGAGAGAGTTGCTGCACACATCCTCAATGCAGATCCTTTCGAAGTAATAGACGGCAAATCATCGAGTAAAACTGAAGTGATGTCAGGTGTTCCCCAGGCAAGCGTCCTGGGACCTCTGCTGTTCCTGATCTATATAAATGACCTGGGTGACAATCTGAGCAGTTCTCTTAGGTTGTTCGCAGATGATGCTGTAATTTACCGTCTAGTAAGGTCATCCGAAGACCAGTCTCAGCTGCAAAGCGATTTAGAAAAGATTGCTGAATGGTGTGGCAGGTGGCAGTTGACGCTAAATAACGAAAAGTGTGAGGTGATCCACATGAGTTCCAAAAGAAAGCCGTTGCAATTCGATTACTCGATAAATAGTACAATTCTCAAGGCTGTCAATTCAACTAAGTACGTGGGTATTAAAATTACGAACAACTTCAATTGGAAAGACTACATAGATAATATTGTGGGGAAGGCGAGCTGAAGGTTGCGTTTCATTGGCAGGACACTTAGAAGATGCAACAAGTCCACTAAAGAGACAGCTTACACTACACTCGTTCGTCCTCTGTTAGAATGTTGCTGCGCGGTGTGGGATTGACGGAGGACATCGAAAGGGTGCAAAAAAGGGCAGCTCGTTTTGTATTATCACGTAACAGGGGAGAGAGTGTGGCAGATATGATACGCGAGTTGGGATGGAAGTCATTAAAGCAAAGACGTTTTTTGTCGCGGCGAGATCTATTTACTAAATTTCAGTCACCAATTTTCTCTTCCGAATGCGAAAATATTTTTTTGAGCCCAACCTACATAGGTAGGAATGATCATCAAAATAAAATAAGAGAAATCAGAGCTCGAACAGAAAGATTTAGGTGATCGTTTTTCCCGCGCGCTGTTCGGGAGTGGAATGGTAGGGAGATAGTATGATTGTGGTTCGATGAACCCTCTGCCAAGCACTTAAATGTGAATTGCAGAGTAGTCCTGTAGATGTCGATGTAGATGTAGATGTGCTGCCTTACGGATGCTACAGAGAATAAAACATCTCTTTGTGTCCACCGGCATATACTATTAATTCCCTAGTGACTTTTTATAAAGGGGTCTACCTTTGGGAGGCCTTGCATCAGATTTCAATAAGGTCTGCTTGTTAGTGCTGATAAAGTGCTTGATACAAAAAAGGTCAGACTATAAATGTTCAGATTCATATAAATGCTCGTCTGCCCTATACGGAGTGGTTCATCTGCCCCTGTCTGCGGATGTTTTGGAACCCACAACGCATTCTAATAGCATGAGCAAGATTTTCATATTCTCTCTCTAGCTAAGTGCAAACTATTAGACCTACAGAAAAATGAACGGGCTCTTTTGGTAGTAAGCTTGATGTAGCCACATTTGTACGGGGATGTGTTTTCGCTAGAGGCCATAAATTTTGAATTATTCAAGGAAAATGTACAAAAGTGTCTTTCAAACGACTCGAAAACTGTGGCCTCCATCGGAAACATATTACAGTACAAAATTTAACTATCTTAGATACATTATGGCCGGCAGGGGTGGCCGTGTGGTTCTAGTAGGCGCTTCAGTCTGTAACCGCGCGACCGCTAGGGTCGCAGGTTCAAATCCTGCCTCGGGCATGGATGTGTGTGATGTCCTAAGGTTAGTTAAGTTTAAGTAGTTCTAAGTTCTAGGGGACTGGTGACCTCAGATTATAAGTGCCATAGTGCTCAGAGCCATTTGAACCATTTTGTACTTAAATATATTATAAAATGCTCATGTTCATTTTTTTTCTGTAGGACTAGTAGTCTGCTCATAAAGCGGGAGAGAATATTAAAATCTCACATGTTATTTTGATGGAATTTCGGGTTGCATAAAACCCATAGATAGTGGTGGCTGAACCACCTTCAATACCAAAAGACGAGCTGCATATAACCAGACATGGCCACCGGAGAAGGCTCAAACCAGGGGGAAGTATGTAGTTTTGTGATGTAGCTCAGTGAAGCAGCAGCAAGAAACGACAGGTTATTGCTGAAGACGTTTCACAAGACGAGAAAGTCCATCCGGCCGCAGTAGAGCTCAAGGCCCCCGCAAGCCTTACAGCTCGGCCGGGCTGGCAGCGCGCTATTGGCCTCTCAGGGAAAGCCCGAATCACGCTGCGGCGCCAGGTGAAAACTGTTGCGACGCTCCGACACTGGCGTCATGCTGCTGAATGGACAAGTGGCACCTGGGATAACCGGTGACGCGTTTTCCCTGTGGGAATAGTTTTACGAATGAGCCGCGAAATTTCTCAGTGTGGTCTGCAGGAGGAAGGCGGCGTTCGAGCAAGCCAAGCACCGATAATGGTGGGGATGCCACTATCTTTCGCAGAGAACCAGAACGGAATCATTGGTGGCTGAACAAAAGTAAATTCGCATTGCTTCGAAAATGCTATGAAAGATACACCGCAATGAAGAAACTGAAAGATAAATCGTGTATTGTAGAAAGCAATCATAGAACTTCCTCCAAATTCTGGGAGTTACCAAGAATAATTTGCTGAAGCGAATAAAGTTAAATAATGGACTTTAAGATTGCTGTAAGTAATGTAATTCCCAACATGCAGCTACGGTGGCCGGCCGCGGTGGTCTCGCGGTTCTAGGCGCGCAGTCCGGAACCGTGAGACTGCTACGGTGGCAGGTTCGAATCCTGCCTCGGGCATGGATGTGTGTGATGTCCTTAGGTTAGTTGGGTTTAAGTAGTTCTAAGTTCTAGGGGACTAATGACCACAGCAGTTGAGTCCCATAGTACTCAGAGCCATTTGAACCATTTTTGAGCTACGGTGAAAAATATCACTGAAATACGTGAGGAGTAACTTTGTTTAATGTATACAATCTTCCACCGTCTTAACATGCATTTCTCAAGAAATTTTCAGATAACTTGCGTTGGCCAAGTTTTGGCAGAACTTCAACGATGAAAGCATTTCTTTTGTGTGATGACTTACAAGCGACGAAGTAGAGTAAAGTTAACAAAAAAAAAAAAAAAGAACACGTTCCCATTACTATGAATGCACTTGTTGCAACGTGTTTTGGTACTCGCCTAGTGTCCTTGAGAACAATCAGCTCACAGGCTGTGGTAGCAGACGAGCAGTTTACTATAGACATATCCTTGCGCTCTGATAGAATGCAAAAACCGGTGGAGCTCCTGCGCAGTTTCAGAAAACTTGGCAGCAAGAAATAATCTGGGCACCCCAAGGAGCAAATACTAATTTACGTGGACTAAAATTGGCCATAGTGCCGAAGCACGAATTTGCTTGTTTGCTTCTGTGACTGCATAGAGGCATTATCTATGTATCCGAGTGAAATAAACAACTACTTTCTAAATAGACCGCATCTTCATTGCTCGACCCGTAAGGAAATCTCGTTCCTTGGGTGAAATGTTACGAACCACTACTATATTCCTTCACCTCACAGGAATTCTCCAAATCTATAGGATTTCAGAGAAAAAAATTCACTTTATTTTACAGTCTTGTGTTTAGGTAGTGATGTAACTAGTGTAACTGGAGCGAAGGTAAACTACAACTTTGTGCACCCCGCCTCCCCCCTCTCCCACCTTACCGATTTGGCCCTTTTTTCTATGTCCAAATCTCTGCTAAGCCTGTTCATTCGTTTATTGCGATGAACAAGACTTAAAAACAAGATGAAAAGTTTACATTTCAATACTTCTTTTTTTTATTATACGACACACACACCAACTTATCCTCTAATGTAGCAGTTCTTGGAAGAATACTGCTATCTTTTCTCATTGTTCCACTGAAACAACAAACGCATAATATACTCTTTATACTTTCGTTGCGTTGGTTCGAATGGCGGAACGACAGGGTCTCCTCGAGGATCCGAAAACAAGAAATAAGCGTCTCTTTACTAGAGAAATGTAAGTTTTGTGGAAATATTACGCAGCGCAGTCCAGTCCAGATCTCCTCAGGATTCATATATCTCCAGCTTTCCAGTCGTTTCTTTTCTTCTTCTTTCTTTTTAATTTTTCCTTCTTCTTCCTGCTTCTACTTCGTACTTTCTCTTCCTCTTTTTCTCTCCTCTTCCTCATTTTCTCGCCTGTCACAAAAACGCACCTCTATGGAAGCGCCACTGAGAGCACGCTTTTCGGCTGCCGTCCCCTACTTATGCCATTGTATTTAAGACTTACTGGAATTACTTACTGAACTGATACGTCAATATATATCTTTGCGGCATTCGAGGTCGTATAAGTTGATACACAGATAAGCATGTTTTCGTGCGAATATCAGTGACGTCACAGATGCAGCCGAACTCCACTGTTGGAGGAGAGATACCAGAGGGGAAACAGATAATTTGACACACTGTCAGGAGCTGTCTTATCTCCAAAGAGCTTGCAAGGGGGAGACGGGGCCTGTCGCACTGCCAAGCAGGTAGCCGGAGCTGATTGCCAGATGTTGCTGAGAAGGAAGTGGCGCTTCCAGTCCTGTGACGGCTTTCTGTCTTAGCGCCAGAGATGAATTTGCCAGCTGTGTACCACTAGCCGAAGTGGCGGAGGCACCTGACGGTTTACAACCGAATGTGCAAAATGTTCATTCCTATTAACGATCTCTAGACTAAATTTTATGCAAACAGGGACAGTAAATATAAGCGATAAAATGCTTTCCGCTGTGAATATATTTTGTAGCAGCGACATCGTTTACTATTACCCAGAAAGGAGTTTCCATAGAGGCGCTTGGAAACATACGTAACTATCAGAAGAAAGAACATAATATTCTCCTGCCGAAATTCTTTGAGTTTCATTAAGAAAGCAAAGCCATCGTCAAGCCGAATGTTGGTCTGAAGACTAAAGTGTTTTACTAGGCATCGTCGTGCAGAAAGTGGTGTGTCTTCCTCCGACTTTTAAACTGGCTTACGTAGCAGCTGCACAAGGGCCTACAGTTTAGCGTGGACTCCGAACCAGAGTGCAACACAGCTTTCTTCACATTAACAAACCAAGAGCAGAGATGAAAGAGACGACGTGTGACAGAAAAACTTCGTGGTACCTTTGGGTGGGTAATATGGCATTTATCCACTGTGCCACAAAGCTATCATTATTTGTTACAGGGTGCAAACATATTAACATCCATCAATGGAGTATCTTGCTCAGCTACCACAAGTGCTAAATTAAGTGGACTGAAGATCCTTCGAGCAGAATATAGATAATTATTTGTCTTTATTTCCATTCACAAAAGAGTAATATAACTTTACAGCACAGCATCAACTTTGGGTAATTCAGTGCGTTAGTGCAGGTTGGTCACCGTTAGCCATTGTGGTGACGTTGTAGGTCCTTGTTTTGTTGCAAGCGTGAGATATCACAAAAGTGACGAATATGAGCCTACGAAGGTTAATACCTACAATGTTGTTCAGTACTGCGTTTCGAGTCTATCTTTGCAAGGTAGTTTTGTTTCGCCGCTACATTTGTTAAGTGGGTCTGTCGTATGAATATCAGTACCATCCTACATTCCCCTTTCCAGTCGTGTAATACTCTAAAATAAGCAAGAAACATCAATTAATAAGAGGGGCTTACTTATGCTAGTATAGCAACATGGATGCGTGGGATGTTTGTTGACATTCTCTCTCCCTCTCCTCCCCCCCCCCCCCCCTCTTCCCCTCTCTCTCCCTACCTCTCTTCTCTCTCTCTCTCTCTCTCTCTCTCTCTCTCTCTCTCTCTGTATCCAACTCGCTCATCACTTGACTATACCGTCATAGGCAACCAGTTTAGGTACTGTTTTAAAGCGGCTTTTTTTCTCTAAACCAGTTTATTTATCAAACTGATGGGTACCCAGTTTTCAGTGCCATCCACACTATAAGCACCTAGCAAACTTCCAGTCAAAAGTGGAGCAATTTATCTTCTCACCCATTCTGATCACGAAAATGTTGCTGTTACTTCCTGTGTTTTTCCATTTAGCATCCGTGACAACTAGTGAACTCAAGAGTGTGGAGATATTGCAGTTCCTTCAGTGAATAGATCCTCCACAGAACTGAAAAGTAGTGTGTTATCATCTCCAACGTCTATACTTGAGCGTCCTTCGCCTCTATTTGACAAATGAACTGATTCACCTGTAGGTCATACTGAGAACACACACATTACCCACTCCACAATTACGCACGGTGGGACCGACGCCGTCCCCCTGTTGCCTTTTCACGCTTCGCCCGAAGCGCGCACGACGCGAGACGCGGAATAATTGGCAGGCAAATATTACCCGCCGCTCCTTCGCGGTACGGTCGTTTTTTGCCCGTGACTCAGGAGTTCGGCAGGCGCCTTGCGCCTTGCCGACGGACCTGGGCCCAGAAGCTCTCCCGCGTGACTAACGGCGGACGCCGTGACATCAGCGGCGTGTCTTTCTCGGGACACTGATGTAAGGAACGCTCCAGGCGCCCGGCGGCATTCCGTATGCCGTCCGCGCAAGCCGTGCGCCAGTACACCACGCGGCGAGCGAGCCCAGCTGGTTTAGGTGACGTCACGGCTGCGGCCTTGACCCTGCAGGAGCGTGGGACGTCTACGGCGACCGGTCAGTAGCAAACACCCTGACATTCGTCTTGCCACCACCTGGTCGACCCATGCTCGTCTCTACGGTGAAGGGCGGCTGTGCCGGAATGAAAGTACGCACACGGAGCACGAACTGTGTCATCTGCTAATGCTGCAGTCACGTACGGTAGTGAATGTAACATCTACGTCGAGCCTGTAGAGTTATACTTCTGAACTGCAAGACCAAAGTGAAACACTGCTTAAGACAGCACCCTTTCCACTCGAAAGACGTCGGTATTAGATCCTTGACTGGACTGACTATTCCGATGTTGCTTCGTCAAGATTCTTCAGAATCGCTACAGACACTATCAAGACGCTCCTGGAAAGATATTCCTGCTTTGCTAGTCAACAGACATCGGCAGTACCTTGAAGTGCGAAGGAAATAGGAATGGCGAACACGGCAATAAAAAGCCTTAAAGAAATTAAGAAATATTGTGGAAGTCCATCGTTCTCGCAAACGTGGGACAGCAGCTGCTGATATAAATAAAGAAATTTATATCAAACGATTAGTCCCGGCGTAACGCTTACACCGTTGTCAGGTCCACTATAAACCAAAGAGTATTTTCATTCCGTGGCTCACGTATCGTAGAAGCCATATAATACCAGTTGTGGATTGCATACATTAAGTGTGTATACCTTACATGGACATCATGTCCATGTGATCACAGTGGTGACAACACGTTGTAGATTATTACTCCTTATGTATACAGTCCACGATAACTGGCTTATATGGGTTTTACGGCACATGGGCTAAGGAATAAAAGTACCATTTTGATTCATAGATGCCGTAAGTGTTGCACCCAAACTAGTCACTTCACAAATTTCTTTGGCTCAAATGGCTCTGAGCACTATGGGACTTAACATCTATGGTCATCATTCCTCTAGAACTTGGAACTACTTAAACCTAACTAACCTAAGGACATCACACAACACCCAGTCATCACTAGGCAGAGAAAATCCCTGACCCCGCCGGGAATCGAACCCGGGAGCCCGGGCGCGGAAAGCGAGAACGCTACCGCACGACCACGAGCTGCGGACACAAATTTCTTTGATGATACGGCTGTAGTGGTGCGTTTCTTTATTTTGAATTAAGGAGAATCCTTAAAATCTTCTTTAGTTAGTGCTCGACAGATTTATAAAAGACATTTTTATGTATATGGCAACAAAGCTGCTAAAACATCATGCTGCAACTTGTTTCTGCTATTTATGTCATCACCTGGCAGACTTAAGAGTTTAAAATTATGTATACTACCGGAGCGTTATCATAAAATGGGATATCATATTCTCTGGAACACAACACGAAAGTTGTGTTGTTTCAGTGGCGAGGCGGGTATCTCTGTAACTATGTGGAACTATTGCGATTGGCCTTGTTGCGAAGATCCTAAAAATGTAGGACAGCTGTCAAGCTGGGTACTTCAGTATACGAGTCATCCGTTCCACAGCTACTAACCTCAGCAGGTAGTTAAATGAGTGACGCTGCTGAAAGTGTCATTATCTGAATCTTCAATCCTTCATTTTATACTTGTCTTCCGCCCTGTTTTTAATCCTAGCCCCTTACATGTTGAGATGTCCCCTGAGTGTAACCACTGACTGATTATTCTACAGTTCACTGGTTTTCGTTAGTGACCCTATCGTAGGGACCCCGATATAACAGGAGGAAAGGAAATGATCAGTCAAACTTCTACTTAACACTTAAACGTACTGGGAAATACGTTTGACCGACGATGCAGTACGACTTCCTGCTATGTCGTCGCCACACTGCTAGTCTCTACTGTCATTTATTTTTCGTGGGAAAGGCAACAGCTCGATGTGAAGAACGTACTGTGAAAGGGGGACGGTTTTCCTATAGCTCTCTGAAGACCAAAGCGGCCGAGTTGTAATTTCGAAGTGCTTCCAGTTCACACAATCACACCAACTAGAGTAATGAATCAAACTGGACGTAAAGCTTACTTTTATCGCAAGACAAAGTTCATACATGTACAAAAATTTCCCAGAAGCACCATGTTCCAAAAATTAGTCACCATAGAACTTGTGATTCTTCAACTTCTCGCGGCGAAATAACAGTAGGATGTTAATGTCCAAAGGACACAATATTTCAGCAAGCTATCCTGTTGCTATCGTCTGTAGAGCTGATGAAATGTTCGCCAGCGCGCCTTGTGATGGCAATGAGGTCGCACGCCTAAATATAATGCTCCTTGGCCACTGAAATCCGGCTGTTCACACCTGAACTATATCGTCACTATTGGACTTATCCCAGGCGCCTTGTGCGGTAGCGTTGTCGCTTCCTACGCCCAGGTTCCCGGGTTCGATTCCCCGCGGGGTCACGGATTTTCTCTGCCTCGTGATGGCTGGGTGTTGTGTGATGTCCTTAGGTTAGTTAGGTTTAAGTAGTTCTAAGTCTAGGGGACTGATGACGATAGATGTTAAGTCCCATAGTGCTCAGAGCCATTTAAACCAGGCGCCTTGTATTCATCAGATTAACTTCTCTTACTGCTGGGTTTGGGTAGGAATCTGCTCCTCTTTCCTTCATAAAGCCATCTATAACACGAGGACGTGCTGAAAAGTAATGCCTCTTGAATTTTTTTTGTAAAAATCTTAAAGCATTTTACATAAAGCAAACGTTATTAAAGTTCTCCATCTTTATCCTTCATGTCTACATATTTATTTCCGAACTTAGTAATCCTGGCGACAAACACATTTCTCCCAGCGAGAGCCCAGTTTGTTGATACCACCACTGTAGGATGTTTGTGTTTGTTGACAGAGCCGCAGCCTCACCTCTGCTTGCAACGCTTCATCCCTATCGAAGTCATCACCTCAAAGGTATTCCTTAAATTTGGGAAATAAATGAAAATGGAATGGGCCCAAGAAGGGACTGTATGGAGAATTATCTATGACGGTGAGCCGAAGGTGTCGGATTGTTGCAGATGTCTGAGCGCTCGTGTGGGTTCTGCCATGAAGGTGAGAGCGCACCGTATATGGGCGAACTTTTCGAATTTGAAACTCGATTACAGCACTCTGTTTCTCACGCACCGATATAGTTACATCACAAACCGCCATGTTACACGCTACAATTTTGAGTGCTCAAGCTGCAGAGGGATGCGAATACATATACATGAAGAGTGAAGATGCAGAATGTTAACAACGTTTGTTTTATTTAAAAAGGTTTAATATTTTCACTTGAGAGATTCGAAGGTATTATTTTTCAGCACGCTGCCGGATATTTCTTTATTCGTAATTCGTTATCCACACAGCTTTATTTTCAGGAATTCACAATGATCGCTAAGGAAATTTATGTCCTTTATTGACACATTCGCTTCCAGCTTACTTTGAGAGGAGGCCCGATGAACCTTTTGTACATACCATACAAACAATAGAGGAAGGAAGTCAAGCTTAGTTGGGAGGAAATTCCCCCCACCCGGAATATGTAGAATAATTCATTCTGCCAAACGATAAAATCACAGGAGATGTTATTTTCGATAGCCAGTTTCCTCGAAGTACCAGTCACGTACGGCAAACAATTGCGCCACCTCCGGCAGTACTAACACTCAGGAGGCCTAAAATGAAATTTTCACTCTACAGCGGAGTGTGCGCTGATATGAAACTTCCTGACAGACTAAAACTGTGTGCCGGACCAAGATTCGAACTCGGGACCTTTGCCTTTCGCGGGAGAGTGCTCTACCAACTGAACTACCCAAGCACAACTCACGCCCCGTCCTCACAATCTTTAATTCCGCCAGTACCTCGTCTCCTACGTTCCAAACTTCACAGAATCTCTCCTGCGAACCTTGCAAAACCAGCACTCCTGGAAGAAAGGATATTGCGGAGACATGGCTTAGCCACAGCCTGGGGGATGTTTATAGAATGAAATTTTCGATCTACAGCGGGGTGTGCGCTGATATGAAAAGATCCCGAGTTCGAGTCTCGGTCCGGCACACTGTTTTAATCTGCCAGGAAGTTTCACTCGAGAGGACTGGAAATGTAGGTTCAAATGGTTCAAATGGCTCTGAGCACTACGGGACTTAACATCTGAGGTCATCAGTCGCCTAGAACTTAGAACTACTTAAACCTAACTAACCTAAGGACATCACACACATCAATGCCGGAGGCAGGATTCGAACCTGCGACCGTAGCAGTCGCACGGATCCAGACTGACGCGCCTAGAACCGCTCGGCCACAACGGCCGGCGGTAATGTAGGTATTACCGAAAGTGCGATGAGATGTATTCGGGCAGCAAATTTGCAGGTATACCTTGAACTTGGTGTTCAATGGTAGGCTTTTTGATTAGCACAGCGACGCGGGCAGAGCAGATCGTTGGAGTAAGCAGGGCTGGAGGAGTCCCACAGTTGGTGGAGGGTGTGGTGCGTGCTGTGGACTGGGGGCGCAGAGCGGCGCGCCGCCGGTGTGAGATGTTGGTTATGAGTAAGTAGACCAGCGATTAACGGTGCCCCTGCCGACAAGTCCTGTGAATCATGGCCCTGAATGTGGAGCGTGCGGCGATTTCGCTGAGATTCGGCGTGCCCCCGCGCGACCTCACAGCCTCCTTGGGCCGCGGCGCTGGCGGTCCGACGCTCTCGCCGCCTCGCTTCTATGGCCGGCGACCGTAGTGCAGTCTGTGTGGATGCGGCGTCATCCAGTTTGAATCTATGACGCTCAGAGCGCACTACATTCACGTTAGTGACACACAGAAATTTATTGGTACCACAGAGGTTGCACTGTCGTTATCCCACGACGTAAAACAGTGTTTTGTTACTGCAGTTTCTTTGATACATGATTGCAGCTGTGTTACAGTTATCTGCGTTTACTAGAATAACTTTTCTATTAGTCTGTGTGAGTACTGATAGTTCATTGTGTACTAGTTTTGAAAGTCTTTTCAAGACTTTTCTTTGTGGAAGCTGGACTGCCTGTTAACTGGAGCTAAATTCACTAGAACAGAATTATTATATTCTTATTAAAGCCTACAGTCGCAATTGTCTTTAAAATGATAAGAAGTTTCCTTTATATTCTGAACATCTACTCACAAGTCAATAAAAGATATGCTAAGGTTCCGATCTTACATAACTAATTATACATATGTTTCAGATAACTTATATGAGTTGAAAACTTGTCGTGTATTTAATACCTTTTAAGAAATCTGAAAACATTAACAACACGAACGAGACCGGTTATTATTGATGCGACAACAGACTGTTAACACACAGTACTAGAGAAACTTTTCTTTTTAAATTAATCGTATTTGTATGCTGTAACTTTCTACGTGTTGTGGCCTACTTTGGCAGTGATGCAGGAAATTTCAGGGATAAACTGCCGGAGAATCAAATAGGGTTAAAAATCAAAGCAATGGACTCTCAATAGAAGAATCATTGCAACAACCATCGTCTTCGCACATACGATATATTCCTCCAACGAAATCATCGAAACGTAACACCATAGACAGACCGGGAGTGAGAAATGAGGCTGAGTCTTCATCACCTTTTGTTCCAGTTTTTAAGAAAGAAACACTTTCCATTTTATGTTAAAAGCGCTTCACGAAAACAAGCACTGGGGTTTCCCTTTTCACAACTATCAGAGCTCTTAATTCAAATAATTGCAAATAACTGGGTGCTATATATTAAATGTTCAAATGTGTGTGTAATCTTATGGGACTTAACTGCTAAGGTCATCAATCCCTAAGCTTACACACTACTTAACCTAAATTATCCTAAGGACAAACACACACACACATGGCCGAGGGAGGATTCGAACCTCCGCCGGGACCAGCTACACAGTCCATGGTTGCTGCGCCATAGACCGCTCGGCTAAGCCCGCGCGGAGGTGCAATATACATCAATGTTAATAATCTTAGGAATGCAATTATACTAGCTCGTAATGACAGAAACTCAACATAAGGCGTATTTTTTTCAGTAGTGTACCACATAGAAAAAATTACTCCTTACTATTAAGAACACGATCAATTTATGAAAACATATTGACACTGAAATACGTCACTTGGCAAATAATACAATTCAAAAAGGCACATATTTCTCTGAATAAACTATATGCGTAATACAGGTAATTTTGTTTTCAGTCAAATTATATACTAAATGTAAGTGGGAAATATTCCGTAATAGCCTAGTTTTTAGCTTGCTATGCAATGTTTCTTTGTCTTTTATTTTAATTTATTGGCTTTCGATACGTGCCCACACAGGCACCTCAACAGTGAAATGTCGACAGGACAGTGTGAATCGCTATTTCAGAACATTCGTTAAAGTCAAGTCGTATCTTAGTATGAAGTTATATAGATTTAGACTTGTCATGTGACGCGATGCAGACGGATATCGTGTTAGTTATGAAAATACAACACCTAGTCCCAGAGCAGAGTAAATCTCCAAAACCAGGAATCGAAGTAAGGACCCTTTGGGTGGCAATCTGCAGCGCTGACATCGCAGCTACCGAAGGGCACTATTTAAGAGTTGAGGTGAAAGCTATGCATTCTGTACATCTATACTGAATAGAGTCACTGTTTCTTTTTTTTTTAGAAAAATGTCGCATCTCTGTCGTAAAAGCGTACTCCGGTTTCCATGTCATTCGAGCTACGTTGAAAGAAATACAAAAAAAAAAAAAAATGAATAAAATAAAAAAAACATTATTCCTCCAGGACTTCACTAGACTAAAAAAATTGCAGTTATGTCCCATACAGAAATGCGTTTGTTATTGATACACTATCACTGAGTACCTTTCTACGACAGTAACACGTCAGATGGTCATATAGTGCCCATTGTGGTCACTTAAGAAGTGATCGACGATTTAAGTTAGCACGATGCGCCCTGGTTGATCTTCTGACTTGTTGCTTTGGTAACAAGGTAGTGGTTCAGGTGATGACTGACAACAGTCGAAACTATTAAACTGTCATATAGGCCATAAAATGCCAAGAAGCACCTAAGTGTGAATTGCAGACTAGACAATTTTGAATAAAAAAGTATTTTTAAAAACGGATCAGATGCTCCGATCACTGCCTCCGTGCGCAGCGTGTGCTTGTTGAGAACTGAGTATTAACTGGAGTCGATGTTGCTGGCCGCGGCAGCAGCAGCCGGGTCCACGCGGCTGGATGCTGTGGCAGATTCTCCAGCAGAGCAGCGCGCGCCGAGGGGAACAAAGAGGTGCTCCGCGCTGGAGCCAACGGGGTCAGCCCGCGGTGACAACTGGCGCATATGGGTCAGGCGCCCCGCCTAACGCAGCTATGCGGTCGCGCCGGCTGCCGGGCCAGCTGCGAGCCCGCCGCGCCGCCTATTAACACGCTTTATTGTCCCGGCTTAACGGTCGCTGTCAGGAAGGTCACCGGTTCGAGACCCGACAAGCGCGAGAGCCGCGCGACCTCATTCCGGGCCAGCTTCGGCCGCGGCTCGCGCTCTTCCGGTACCGCACGCGAGGCATCTGCTCTCGGAGGCGCTACCTGGGGGCGTGGGCGAAACGTACTCCAGGCTTATGAGCGACTGCCGCGGACCGGAGGACTAGGAAGGAGGACTATAGTTTAATTGCCCCTTCGTTGATGACGTCATTAGGGACGAAATAGGAGCTCAGATTGGGGAAAGGAGATGGGGTATGCCCTTTGGAAGGCTGCTGGAATACCTCGTGGGTCGGTTCATGTGTGTAATTGGAAGATTCTTCTGCATCCAAGCTCATGGGCTCCTTTCCTTTGGCCAAATTTGAATGCCTTACCTTAAAGGTAACCGTTCGACATATATCAGTACCATTCCTATCTAGTGTGCTGATGGCGGTGGGAAATGTGAGAGGGTGAAACACAGTACGAATACATAGCTTCTTTCTCCCCAATCAACCTTTATTTAAGATGGTGTAGAATAGAAGGTGATGTTATTTAACAAACGATCGGTTTACATTCCAGATGGTTTACATTCAGGTTCTTGTTTCTATAATGTTGGAGATCACTGTTTAAATTAAAAACAAATGATGTGATGAACAAATCACGAAAGTAAACCAACCGAATATAGGCACAACCCCGACCGGTTGTGTGTTAAATAAAATCATTTTCTGTTATCACTGGTAGCCATTATTATTCTACGCCCTATTAAGGGCCGGCCGGCGTGGCCGAGCGGTTCTAGGCGCTACAGTCTGGAACTGAGCGACCGCTACGGTCGCAGGTTCGAATCCTGCCTCGGGTATGGATGTGTGTGATGACCTTAGGTTAGTTTGGTTTAAGTAGTTCTAAGTTCTAGGGGACTGATGACCTCAGAAGTTAAAGTTCCATAGTGCTCAGAGCCAGAGCCCTATTAAGGAACAGTCCCGCAGTTGAGCCTCATCCATTATGGGTAAAATACATTTTCTTTGTATTTAATAATTTCTTTCGATTGGCAGAGGAGAGGTGACACTTCCACCTTCGAGACTTGGGTAAAATACATGAACACATGTGAAAAGCGACAAAATCTGTATTAGTCCACTATCCCTCATCCCTTTCCATCTTTTATGCGAGAATTACATCCTGGATTCCTCGTTTGATGAATAAATAGAAGTCAAACAGAACAGCTGGTAACGGCCTTGCCGCAGTGGATACACCGGTTCCCGTGAGATCACCGCTGTCGGGTGTGGCAGGCACTTGCATGGGTGACCATCCGGGCCGCCATGCGCTGCTGCCGTTTTTCGGGGTGCACTCAGCCTCGTGATGCCAATTGAGGAGCTATTCGGCCTAACAGTAGCGGCTCCGGTCACACAAAACCACCTTAACGACCGGGAGAGCGGTGTGCTGACCACACGCCCCTCCTATCTGCATCCTCATCTGAGGATGACACGGCGGTCGGGAGGTCCCGCAGAGCCGCTTGTGGCCTGAAGACGGAGTGCTAAACAGAACAGCTAGAGGGATACGTAGCCACTCCATTCCTGCTTATTGAGAAAGTCTCACTGGAGGAAAATTGTATAGTTGCGTTCGACAGATAGTGAATAGGATTAGGTGTTCGCTTGATGTTTGTTTGTACCTTCATCCGAACTATTTCATATTTGAATTATTTATTTCTAAAATCCGCCATGTTCTTGGGTGTACATGGGAAAAATAAATTGCAGGTGGAAACCCGTGCAGAAGCTGAGAGGTATGAGAGCTGTGAGTCGTGCTTATATGGCTCAGTCGGTAGAGCATTTGCCCGAAAGAGGCAAAGTTCCTGAGTTCTAGTCTCGGTCCCACACACAGTTTTAATCTGTCAAGAAGTTTCACATCGGCGCACACTCCGCATCAGAGTGAAAATTTTATTCTGGATTGAAAAACTTTTCTGGATGCATACAAGAGTCGAATACTGGACCGATCCGAGTCAGTGTGTTGCAATTATTTCAAATGTGGAATAAATGTGTCTTTCAGGAATTTTAGCACCATCTCTGGTAGGCGAGATGAGGGAACTGCGTCACAGTGCACTCGCCATCCCGTCCACGGAGCGCCGCCACACTTGTCGCGCGCCTCGCCGGCTGGCGCTATTGATTTCTCGTACGGCGCCAACGCCACAGCCTCCGTGGCGTCACTCCGCCGGAAGGCAGGCTGGCACTCGAGAGAAGAGCAAGTGTTTCAGACACGTTAAGGCAGCTCTTAGCGAATCTTCTAGTACTCCAAATACTACAGAGTCTTTCTTTCGCAAGTGCCTTAACGCTTTTCTCTTCAGTAAGAATGTCAACAGACCTTTACAAGAAGCTAGCACTGATGAACGTGCATGTGAAAAATGGAAAGGAACGTGAGATTTTTTTCTTATTCGCTCTGGGCTGTATTCAAAGAACGGCGTCGCGGGATAATTGAGAACTGTTGTACCACTGCCGGCCGGCGTGACCGAGCGGATCTAGGCGTTTCAGTCTCGAACCGCGCGACCGGTACCGTCGTAGGTGACAATCCTGCTTCGGGCATGGATGTGTGTGATGCCCTTAGGTTAGTTAGGTTTAAGTAATTCTAAGTTCTAGGGGACTGATGACCTCAGATGTTATGTCCCATAGTGCTCAGAGCCATTTGAACCATTTTGTGTTGTACCATTCACTATTCACTGTCAAGGGATAATCTTCAAGTCACCGATTGACACTGAATCAATTTTAAGGAAGATTCCTTGGCGTAAAATGCATGATTACTTTCAGTTTCAGCATATGTGATACGTATGTGCATCTCTGGGATAGACGCAATGACTAAAAACAGTTATGTATTTGACGCTAAGGGATTTTTCTTAAACCTGGCTTAGTATTAATCCGTGACTTGAAGTTGTCTATGAATAAATATTTTCACAATAGCTTTTGGTAGTTCCATGATGCCGTTCTTTAAATGCTTTGAAGCTATACAACATGCCAAACAGAAAAAGTTTTACACTGTCATCGTTCCTTAGAACACTGGGGATCACTACTGCACCCTGTAAGGCGTCGTGGGAGGGACTCGTTATTAATTAACCAGCTCTCCCGGCTGATAACGTAGGCAACTGAAACCGTAACAGTTGTGCTGGAGTGAATGAGTAGACACCGTTTTATTCCTCTCACTCGTCACGTCCTTCGTAGTAGCTAGAATCGACAACCGTCCTCGGTACTGAAATTACATAAGAAACACTTAATTACGAAGACAGCAACTCGTTTTGTGCACGGCTGGTCTCGATGGAGGTTCGAGACCTCCCTCGGGCATGGGTGTGTGTGTTTCCCCTTAGGATAATTTAGGTTAAGTAGTGTGTAAGCTTAGGGACTGATGACCTTAACAGTTAAGTCCCGTAAGATTTCACACACATTTGACCATTTTTGATCGTTTTATGCAAGTGGATTTTATTAAAGCTATCTGCTTCGTATCTTGCTTAGCTTCCGCAATTTACGCTCACAGAGTGTTAACGTGTTTCGCATTTACTCAAGGGCTGATTTGGTAGTAGACTGTTTTCAACGATGGACACATTCTATGATTCCGTCCTCAGAATGTTTATGTTGACGTACATGTGTTACTAAAAGCAATTTGTACTGAAATCTTGCGCACCCCATATTTGACGAGTGCAAAAGCTGAAAGCGAGAATGAAATCACAACATAATTTCATCAGCTCCCAGTCGCACAAGTCTATGCCGAGAAAATGTTTCTTTTTTCTAAAGCTGTTGTCAGGCGAGCAAAACACAAGAGCTCTCTTGATGCACATTCTATGAGTGTCGTAAAACGTGTCGGAAAGCAATGGTAGAAGATGAAAAGCAGTTAGCTCAACAAGAGAGGAATAAAATTTTTATAGCGACACTGTAAACGACAGAGAGATTAAATTATGTTTACTATGTGCACGTAACACTGACGGTATTTTTGGAGAAAAACTTAAAACTGCCCCTGAGAGTGGACTTTTTGAAAAGTTTTACCTGGCTCTCAGATCTAAATCATGTCGCGAAAATGTCCCCGAAGCATGACTCGTAAGTCATCTGCTGCTTCCCTTGACAGCGAGTGGTCTCGAGGGCATAATTTTTCCTGCAGCCGCTTCAAGGAAAGTCAGGGATTCTCGCAGACAGCCTGCGGCGTTGTTTCCTTCCTCATACGTAAGCGCCGGGATGACGCAGTTGGATGCTCATTGAGAATCTCGGTGCAGCTTTACTGTTTTCCCAATAGCAGCAGCTGCTGAAGAATCGAAGCACCAGCAACGTACACGGCTAAATATACTGGAAGGCCATTCGCCTGTTTTCTGCTTAACACGTCTTATTGATCGACAGCGTCTGTATGTACTGAAGATGCGTTACTCTGGAGTAGACGTATTCTGAAACGTTCAAATGGCTCTGAGCACTATGCGACTTAACTTCTGAGGTCATCAGTCGCCTAGAACTTAGAACTAATTAAACCTAACTAACCTAAGGACATCACACACATCCATGCCCGAGGCAGGATTCGAACCTGCGACCGTAGCGGTCGCTCGGTTTCAGACTGTAGCGCCCAGAACCGCACGGCCACTCCGGCCGGCTCTGAAACGTCACTTCATTGCTGACGTCTATGTTCTGTAAATGACATGAAATCACTGTACGACCACGTGATCATTGTCACTACTAAATATAATTGCCCACCTTCAATGTGTCTTTTTTTCTTTTTTTCACGTCAACGTGTTTCGGCCACAGCCATTCTCAAAATAACATTTAAATTTTCGAAGCACTGTATCTTGTATGAGAGATCATGTACTCGTGTACATCAAGACGGGCAGTTGTACTAATGTCTATATTATACTGCTTGTCCTCTGCTGTGTACTGAAAAAAGTTTAGACACGGCTCAAGTTTGAAATACAGTTGCACCAATACGATATAACATATGGAACCTTAGTGATGCGAGAAGACTCGTTCCATTTGAGTCGAGTTCGTACTTCACCTCTCATCTTTGCAACTGCTTTTCAGATTTATACAAGAGTCCATGCTGCAGGAAAAAAAGCAAAGCAGCTTGACCCAAGCCGGTCTGAAGGCACCTAATCACTGATTTTTATGGTATAATCCACTCTGTCCTTTTCAATGGAACACTACTATGCTAAGCCTAAGAATAGATAGATACATCTTGATGGCGGGAGAGGATTACATCCAGCATTCTCAGTTGCGAGCTTTCACGCCGCTGTAAATAAGGGAAAATTGCATTATTCTCAGCCAGTCTGATAGAATGTTGCAATCTAATACAGTTGCCGGGAACAGAACCCAGAGAATACGCTACAGTAGACATCAGAGGCAGCATACAATGGAGACCGGAAATGCTGGTCTTATTACTAATGCAAAGTAACGCCCAAATCCCCGCCCAGTCTGTGTCAAAATATTTAATTTCCTCGCTGTTCAACTCTGAAACAAAAGAAGTCGCAAGTCATGCCGCCATGTTATTCGGAATAGACTTCAGGGGAACGATGCCGAGATCTTTCTCACTCGATATACAAGGAAAACTTTGCGATGGATGTATCGTTCTGTAAAAAGTGGAAAGAATTTAAGAAAAATAATTCAGTATCAAAAGTCACTGTTGTCGTTTCAGTTTTCATTTCCACGAATTTTAAGTTCACGCACAACGAGTAAATACTTAAAGGATCTTCAGGCAAAGTGGACGGAGGTGTTTGGGAAAGACGTTGACCACAACTACAGTCAAGGCAGAGATCAGTACAGAATGCTTATCAAAACATTATGGCCTCTCCGGTCTCTAATAGAAGTGAACTGCAGCCAGTAACTGGAGTGAAATGAACCCAGGAACGGAAAAAACACCTATAGCGGAAGGATGACAGACTACTGGGCTAACAGGAAAGCAGTGAGTAGGTGGTACGATGTAGGCCTTAACGGAATGTACGAGAGGCATTCAGTAGCTAATGTAACACACTTTTTCTGGCTTTATGGCTTTATTCAAGATTCGAATACAGCATTTCTGCCCACTCTTTTGGCTACAAAAGCCTGTTTTTCAACATAATCTCCGTCCAGTGTAAAGACCTTAAGGCATCTTACTGGCCTGTATGCCCACATCGTACCACTTTACGTGACGGCGACAGAGTCAACGTCACGCTGCATCAATGACTTCCCTGTTTTCCAAGTAGTGCTTGCCGCAGAGTGCATCCTTCTTTGAGGACAATGGAGTTCATTAGCTCCTCCCGGGCACGCAGACATCTTTGAGCTCTTGTGTTGTCATGGGGAAAAAAGTTCGTTTCCATCCGTCGCTCACTTTAAATGAGTGTCCGCACGATCCAACACTGCAGAAACCAGAGCTGTGTGCGGACAGCCGGTACGCGGGAGCTCGCGTAGGTTCGCACGATCTTGTTGGGACTATGGCAGTCGTGTGACTCAACGACTCACCGCGCTTGTGTTCACTGCCAAGTTTCCGTAGACATTCTGCAAGCATCTGTGAATCTGCGATGCTCTGGTTTCCCTCCGAAAGAAACTCAATGACAGCTCTCTGCTTGGAACGCACCTCTGTTGCAGACGCCATTTTGAGGGCTACGTATAGCGCTGTTACCTGTTGGAACTTCATGTAACTAAAGGGGATAAAGCAGGAATATTCCACGATTCACACAACGAATTCAGTATAGTTTTCAAAGGGAACTGGCTGAGAAAAAAAAAGTATTGCATTACTTATTGAACGTCAATAGTAATAACAATAACAACACGAAATAAAATTTACAGTCGCTCTTACGAGTCAGTGAATAGACTGCTTTTCAGATTTGTACAAGAGCCCCTGGTGCACGAAAAAAGCGAACAGTAGCAGCTTGAACTAAGCCGGTCTGAAGACACCGAAACAGTGACTTCTTTGGTATAATCTGCTCTGTCCTTTTCAAAGGAACGCTCCTAGACTGAGCCTTAAACCCCATCTTATGTATATAACGTGTCTCTCGAACTACGCGTCTCACGATGACATTATTTAGCAGGTGCATTCAGCGACATATATGAATACTGTCTACAAAATGTGTTGCTAGTAAAATCAGTAGTAAAGAAATAACAAATTAAAATGAATGATGCTGCAGTATTACTGTAGGAACAGTGAAAATGTGATAATCGATGAACTTATTTCCTTTAATGATTTTATCGGGTTTGGATGTGGTGTGGGCTGTCAGCGAAAGTTTCGTAAAATTACGTGTAAATTAGTTTGGAAATCGCTAAGTGCTCACATTCTCAAATACTGGATGACTACAGTCTGGGTCACTTGCGAGCCATGTAGCAAGAGTTATACACAGCTTCAGAGTGTAAATACTTGACCTATCACGTTAAACCTTTACCATAAGATCGTAACTCTTAATGGGTAGATTGTGTCAGCATTTAGATTTTTTTTAAACTTGATCAATGTAATATAGATGGTTACTGGATCGGTTCACAAAAGTGAAAGACAGAATAACACCAGCATATTGACTCTGATTACATAAGCAACAGGAGACAAAACAAGACCTTGAATCGGCGCAGAATGTTGCAACACGATCGTGGCACGGGCAAATAGCCGTTCTCTACGGAGTGTCGAGGGATGCAGGCTTTGTGAATGGGCGGACAGGGCTAGGTCAACGCGTGAAAGTTCCGGAGGGCGGCGCGCCGCTGCCACTTCATGAATGGACGTCGCGTATTGATCGGCCAGGCCCCGGGCGCCGGATCAGCTGACGGGGCGCCGCCGGTGCGTGGGCGGTGCTCCTGTACCCAGCGGCGAGCGCTCAGACAGGTGACAGGGCCGGAGGAGGAGGAGCTACTCTCACCGCCCCTATACCGGAACACATTCCAAAAGTCCATCCTTAGTTTCACCAATAATCGGCGGTAACCTGCGCGAAGTGAACTCAGCGTCCTGTACCTCATCCACAATGCAACACGAGAGAGTCATTTCTCCAGTTTCCATTCTATCATTCAAGTCTGAGTAAGGCTGGTGTAGCTAGAACTTAGTACTAGAGAGTAATATTTGAGGGTAAAGTAAAAGTAAAACTACGGATCCATTGATTAAGGACTAGTCTTTTCCTGGCAGATACTACAGGTCCTCACTCAAAAACTGTGGCAGTTGACAGTCAGCTGCTCAAAATATGCTCGACATTACGTACAGCATCCACAGCGATTCTAACAGTAGCATTCTTCAGTTTTTACTTCGTCAGTGAGTCGCTTACTATGAAGAACGCTGATGCCTCTAGAACTTATTAGTAAAGAGCAATACTGAAGGGAAAATTTAGAGCTTCTCTCCTTACTAAACTACATTTTATTTCAAACAAACTACAAAAATCATCGTTAAAGGGAAGTAGAGTTCATTAAAATCTTGCAAATTGTGTTTGCAGCTTATATAGATTTTTCAAGAGGTGTAATGTTCAACTTACTGCTGTAGAATTTTCTGTTCTGCTACTCTCAATGCTTGACAGTGGCATAACGCCGAAATTGCAATAGCAGAATAAATCTTTCCACTGCCATAAATGAAATTTGACGTTCTTTAGCAAACATTCGTTTGAGCACATAACAAGCAAAAAAATTCTCTAGCAGTGGTGCGCTGAACGGAATGAAGGTATAAAAAAAGGTGAAAAATGATCAAGACATCAATAATCTTTTTGATCATACTTCATTTAATGAACAAGCTTCAGCCATATTTATAAAACATATTGTAATGTGATTCCATCTCCCTGTTACGTGAATAATTGGAACTAAGACATCGTCAAAACGTGTTAAAACATTTTTAAAATTTTTTATCTAATTTTTGTCTAGGATGAGGCTGGGTATTTGAAATGTTGATTTAATATGGTGTTCTTACGGTGTCATTTTAGTATACAGCATCAATGAAGGTGTAGAAAAATACTGTAGAAAATGCAAAGAATGATTCAATAATTCTTCCTTCTTTCAAAGATTCAAAATTGTGTGACTGTTCTCCGTTGGGACTGAATCAGCTTCTAGGAAATCAGTATATCTGATGGTAATACAAAAAATTCATACTGGATAACAAAGCAAACAAAACCACGATTCTGTTAACATTAGCTTATTATCAGTATGTGGTCTCTGTGACGAACAAATATACGATGTGACTGGATTTCGTTAAACGTATAAAATTCCTTGTGGCTGTAATGCTGTTGGCATATTGTCAGACACCACGATTCTAAACACAGCTGGAATGTGTATACATGTACAGCTTAATGCATAAATGCATGAAATATCATTGGGAAATTGAATATTTGATGAAGCTATAAGTACTCATATTTACGATTTATTGATAGCGTCCATTTGGGGGAAAGGAGGGGGGGGGGGGGAGGGGAATGTGTCAAGGAGGGAAGACAGGCGACAGAGGGAAAGGGTCTAAGTTGAAGAAACAATGGAGACAAAACAATGCAAATGAGCTCTCTGATTAGGAAACTGAACAAGAGTATTTAACGCAGAACTCGAGTGTTGCGCTCGTCAAATGCCAGTAGGGGTAGGCTATCCGAGCGCCCTCAGCGTCTCGTGTAACTAGCGCTGCCTGTCGGCGCTTTAGCGAACTCTGTGGCTACTGAGCAGACGCTAGACTTCACAACACGATTAATAAAGCGGAAAAGGAGGGAGCCGCATATGGTCCCTTCTTCATTATTGCAACTCGCACTGCTGATCCAGACATCTGTACCTGGGAATGGGTTATTCTGTAAGGGAATATAGTTCTCATAGTTTTTATTTCAATTCGCTAGTAAAGCAATTTGATGCAGCACTTGCTGAGACAAATCAACGAGAAGCATGAGAACATAAGACTTGAATCACTATGTCCACTGTTTGGTTTTTTTTCTGTTGCTTACCAACGTTGATTAAACGTTGTATTTATGTGCTTTATCAGGAGAGGCTCTTACTGCAGGAAGCGTCTCAAACAGCGCGACACACAAACTCTCTTGAAACTGATAAATATTTTGATAGGAAAATAATTAATATTTAAATACAAAATAATTACTGGTCTGGCGTAAGTTTAATGGAGGATTTGCTTACGCTGAATAAAATACAGTAATACAATCGTGTCACATAAGAAGAAGCCAGGTAGGTTTGAATGACAGAGACGTTAGCTAAAAATTATACTATTATCGTGGTTCAATAAGCTAGTGGTCGGAATTTATCTTACGCCAGAAACATATGGGAAATCTCCTCAGTAAGCTTTATTTGTAAACAAATCAGTATTTACTGAAGTCGTGTTCATTAACTACAAGACTGACAGTACATTGTCAAATCACAAGGAAGGGGCACAGTAGTTAAGTCACAATCTGAGGAGTCCCAGAAGGCCAGAATCGAGACACACAGCGGTTGAAGAGTACATTTAGTTTCCGAGCTCTGTGTACAACGTCGGTTGACATAGCAGAGCGCAGCGACCGCACAAGACGCATTTGCCGCTGGCACTACCGGCTTGCGTTCTCGGCGCTCTCGAATCGCTCGCCGCGACGCTGCCAACGGCGCAGCAGGCACGTGCTTCTGAGCGCCAGCGGGACTCATTGCCCGGAGATGAGTCAGTGCTTGCCACACGCAACAAGTCACCAGCCGCTTGCCGGCTGCGTCCGCTAGCGTTGCGCGCTCTTCAGCTTCGGCGAGACGAACAGTTTACATAAAATTCTGCGCAAATAGCGGAATACCTGAGCGTAGTCTGGCCACATAGCTGTCTGCGTGACAGCTGAAATTTCGCAACGTATCCGTCGTTACTGTTGGCAACCACCGTTATGGTGGCTACAATTACACGGTATGAGAAGTACATATAAAAACAACATAAAATGTGCAATTAAATGTATTATTTGATCGACTTCGAGTAACAGACTGAACATTCTGTATTGACGATGGCACTGACCGGTGGCTCTTACGTGTCTCCAGCACAGCATTGTCTTCGTGGCCTGGTAGTTTTCACCGGGCTCGACTTCAGTTCTCAATAACCAGCCTATGTTTTGGGGGGGAAAGACTGGAAGCGAGTCCACTGATCCTCGTGAGGCCCAAATGAGAAGCTGATTGAATAAATAAGAACACAAATGTCGTCAAAATACCAGGCTTTCAAACTAGGCGGGTGTCAACACGACAGACATTTACCACAGCAAAGAACAGCCGAAGATGCTCGAGTCTGATGACGACAAATAGCCAAATAATGCGCGAGTGAGTGAATGTAGTATTTGATCTAAAATAAAGCAACATTTCGATCACTATGGCAGATAGTCATCATCAGGATCACGATGTTTACATGGTATAAGAAAAACATAAACAACAACTTAAAAGGCAGACGTGTGCTATTGGAGAGCGTCAGCTTGACGCTAACGCATTATAAACAAATGGGGAGATCGTCACTCCATGAGCAGTGTTTGGAAGCCAGGAGCGATAAGCGACAGTATGTACAAGCGTAAAGCGGGCTATATTTCCGGTACTCGGTTGCGCCTGGTGTGCGTGTGAGTTAGAGGTGTGGGAGCCGCTGTTACGCAGGGACACGAAGCGAGTTGGCGCCGGTCGCGGTTGAGAAGGGTGCCGCCCTACCTGTAATGGGAGGTGGCTCCACTACCGTGGACGGGCCGAAGAAGGACGGAATGTCCCCGGAGGTGGTGACGGGCGTGTTTAGGTCTCCGGGTTGCGGCTCGGGGGCGGCCGGCTCCGCCGCGAGCGGCGCGGGGACGGTGGAGGAGGCGGCGGCGGAGGCGGCGGTGGCCGGGCTGGAAGGCGAGCCGGCCGCGCCCGCTACCGCGTCTTTGCCGGAGTACAGGCAGTCGAAGCTGAGCACGTTGAAATGGTGGGCGGCGGCGGCCACGGCAGCGGCGGCCGCGCTCTCGGCCGGCAGGAAGAGCGGGTGCGGGTGCAGCAGGGGCGGGTGCGGCGCCAGCGTCTCGACGCCGTCCATGATCATTGTCGGCGGCGAGCAGGTGCTGGCGGGCGCAGTGGCGGCGCCTCCTCCTGTTGGACAGTCAGAGACCAGCGTGTCGGTGTCTGCAGGTCCGCCCGGCACGGCTAGCCCTGCCTCCTCCTCCTCCTGCTGCTGCGACGCTGGCGGAGTGGTCGGCGGTGGCGGTGCGTCAGTTCCTCTCGCCGAGTCGGACGTCGTCGAATCCGAGGCGGCGGCGAATAGGTGGCACGTCCAGGATGTGGGTGACTGGGGGAGGGGGAGCACCAACACGCAACCGGTAGCCGACAGGGTTGTTGTGTTGTTGTTGTTGTTGTCGTCGCACGTCGCGTCCCTCCCACGCGAGGGGTCGAGGTACTCGCGTCACCTTCGGCTGTCAAAAGCCGCTTATCGGTCACCCGCGCAGGCACGCACGCAAACACACGCGCACTTAGTGTGACGGCCGTCCTCCCTCCTCGGCGTCTGCTCTAGCACTAGCGCGCCGCCGGGCTCCGTCACCAGTTTTATGAATGAAGCTCGTGTCCCATATTTGGAAGTCGCGACGGGGCCGGCCAGCCAATGAGAGTGCGGCGGCACGCGGCCCCTCCCTCCGCTTCCCCCCACCGCGCGCCATCCCCACCCCGCGGCGGCGTCAGTCACTCGGCGGGCGCCGCCATCCCCTCCACGGCGCCGCGTAACGGTGACGTCAAGGTGACGTAATCGAACAGATATAGCAGCGCCGCTCTCGCCGCGGCGGACGCTCTGCACTAGCGACGGCCGCGCCGCACATCTCGGCGAAGTCCTTTGCCTCCGCAACAATGCTGCGCACCGTGAGGAGTCTTCTGTACTGCTGCGCAGCGGCGTCTCCTTTTAAGGTGATCGGAAAGGGCCGAACGCTGCCGAGAGTTCGCGAATTCGACGTCACGAGCGGAGGAATGCCAGCCGGGCTCGGCACGTTTCGCCGACGCTCGGGAGGCGGCAGTGATACCAACACCGCCGCTTCGGCTTGCGCGAACAGTACAGCTGTTCTCGCGCCCATTCCCGCCAGAGCTCTCTCTTCCCCTCGCAGACGCGCGGCTCCTGCGACCGTCGCACTGCCGCGCTGTCGCAGTAGCGCCGCCGTTTCCTCGGTAGCGGTGCTCCGAAGCATACGACGCCGGTTGGCAGAATGCGAGCCGGCGACGACCGCGATTCCATTTTTGAAGGGCGTCCAAGGCCCCAGCCGTGAGTCAAGCCTCAAATAAACCGGCCAGCAAGCGTGTGACGTGCTGTTATGTAAGCGGTCAGCCGGTGCGGCGGGCGCAGCGCGCGCTACCGTTACGTACCGATGACACCATCGGCGAGGAATTAGAAATAGGGGCGTCGCGTGCCAAGTGGACGCAAAGATAGCAGCGCGCGGTATATTTAGCCGGTGCGGCGGCATCGCGTAGGCGGCCGGGCCTCCTCCGCCCCCTTACAAGTACACGTAAACACGGCGAGCGACACGTCACGTCTCCACGTCACGGCCGCTGCCGCTGGCAGCGTTTCCTCGCCACTGCCGGCTGTCACATTCCTGCCACACAGAAGTCGGCGAGACGTTCGGGCAGTTCAGTGCTGTTCGACTGGCCTGCCCGACGAAGGAGGCTAATCTGTTGCTGGACTCTGCCAGAAACTCTTTAGAAATCAGACTGTTTCCATGTCCGTAAAATCTTTTTAAGATTCTGCGCTATAGATTAGTAAACAAGCGCAGCATCTGTTTACCAAATAGATCGTATTGATCGTTGGTTGGTTCAAATGGTTCTGATCACTATGGGACTTGACTTCTCAGATCATCAGTCCCCTAGAACTTAGAACTACTTAAACCTATCTAACCTAAGGACATCACACACATCCATGCCCGAAGCAGGATTCGAACCTGCGACAGTAGCGGTCGCGATGTTCCAGACTGTAGCGCCTAGAACCGTATTGACGGTCTCCTAACGCCTTAATACCAAGAGTCGCTAATTCGCATCATACGAATGGGACGCTGATAAATGGAATGTTAACTGCAATAGAACACTACTTTTGGTAGTGCAGATTCCACAAGCTGCTGTCAATGCTTCTGACGCGTGCTGCCATCTCCTGGGTGTCTTAGGTACTTCTAGAGGAGCATAATATTTTTTTTTCTTACATGTAGTATTTTTTCAGGTATTAAGGGGGCTAAAAGTAGTACTCCATTGTTTTCTGTTGGCATGAGATACCACAAGAGGGTGCATTATTGGATGTATCTCAAAGCACAACACTATTACTCGCTTAGCTATTCACAAAAAGCACTAAAGACAGTCGGTAGTTGCCTGATACTCAGAACGTAGTTAACTGCGCTGACCGTTTACATTGCTCAAATAGTCCTTAGTTAAGTGGCACTTTTTCCAAAAGATGTTCTATTTAAACAGAGAGCTTTAAGTAATTAATCAGTACGCCACTTTATAATATGGCTTCACTGAAGAATTCCTAGTGGGCAGAGTTTAATATAACATGTCAACGTCAGAAAATACCGGTGGACCTAATTAACTGATTCGTTTAACGACGTTAGTTAGCCATTTGCTTTGGCTGCCTTAAGAACTATTGATTTCTGGGCAATTTCTTTCTTAAAAAAGAAACTTCAGGATTTGTAAAAAAAAAGTTGTTGTCTGAATAAACGATCTTAATAATGTGTTCCATTTATCGTTATCTTTGCAAATGCAATGTCAGAAGTTACCATACCACTATGTATCTCTCAAGGAAATATTTTCGAAATGGTTCAAATGGCTCTGAGCACTATGGGACTCAACTGCTGTGGTCATTAGTCCCCTAGAACTTAGAACTACTTAAACCTATCTAACCTAAGGACATCACACACATCCATGCCCGAGGCAGGATTCGAACCTGCGACCGTAGCAGTCGCACGGTTCCGGACTGCGCGCCTAGAACCGCGAGACCACCGCGACCGGCGAAATATTTACGTTTTACAGTATGCGTAAAAGCCACAGTAAACTATCTCAGAATGTTTGCAGATATTACGAATGAAGTACGTTAGCTTGCGATGTTCAGACAAAAATAATTTCAAACTTAGCAGTTTCCTTCCAAAAAGTCCATGATAAAGCTGACACTATCATAAGATAAACAATGCATTTGTGTACGGAGCTCACTACCTGAGAGCTTTTCATAACTGATAGTGTACTTAATGGAGTTTACATGTTTATAGTACGCAAAAATGACACGGTAAATGTTATTGGGGGCCTTTCGAGGCTGGTGTTGATAAAGTTTGCTATATTTAAGTGGTTTAGCGGGTATGGTTTTGCAATAAACGGGGAAACGTACAGAAAACAAATCCTTGCTGAAGAGACAATCAGCAACATAAACAATTACAGCAGGAAGCTCGCACATTAATGAGACATTACTTCGTCGTTTGCACCAGTCTTGAATACTACAGCCTCGGAGGAGGCCACGAACGTATTATTAGCTTTACACGCACGAGCGCGGTAAACACACACGCACGCGCACACACGCACATTCACACACACATACGCACACACACACACACACACACACACACACACACACACACACACTCACACACACACACACACACACACACACACACGCACATACTGCTGAGTTATAAATGGAATGGTTATAGATGTGCTCGGGTGATACCCTTAGTATTTCAGCATGATGTTTCCAATAAGAGCGCTGAAGAGTGTTTCTGCAGAAAAAAGAAATGTGTAAGCCTCGTGTACACGCCTTCTTATTTAAATGACATAGCTACTGCATAGGAGCTCTTCTGCTCTTACGCGTAAGTACCGAGTGAGGTGGCTCAGTGGGTACTAAACCAGACTTGCATTCGAGAGGACTACGCTTCAAATCAGCTTCCTGTCAACCAGATTTAGATTTCCCGCTGCCCGTGAGATCTATAAATCGTTCCGGCCAAATGCCGGGAAGGTTCCTTTGAAAGAGCACAGCCTATTTCCTTCCCCATCCTTAAAACATTCCGAGCTTGTGGTCCGTCATTAGTGACACCGACGTCGACGGAACGTTAAACCCTAATCTTCCTTCATTCTGTTTAATACTAAAGGATGTGTTATTGTTCATTATAATCATCCAATCTTAGCAGATGAAGAATTTCATTCTTTTTTGTTTGTTTTATTTTCTGTCATGAGCGATAGAACACTCTGTTTAAAAGCCGACATTCAGTGCAACAGTAAGTTGGTACTGAGATTTTTTATTGATTAGAATTGGGAATTTTAGACACAACGCAAAAATCCAATCTGGGTGCCAAACAGCACAATAAAACTGGGTTCGGTGTGTGTGTGTGTGGGGGGGGGGGGGGGCGATGGGGTGAGTGGACTGCTGTAGCCTCTTGCGGGGTTGTGAACCACTGAGGGCTGCGGCGGGGACGAAGCCTCTCTGTCGTTGCTAGGTCCCCAGTTCATTACAATACAATACAATCCATTACATACTGAAATAAATTTCTTGCATCCACAGAGCCAGGTTAGCACCTGGTAGCCCAAAATTGAAAGTAATTGTTTTGCAGCGTAAATCGGTTTCGCATTAACGCATTAGAATATCTACTATGTTTCGCTGCCATACGATAATTTCAACTCGCCCTGCACATCGGTAAGTAACCGCAACTTAATTATAACCACCGTGAACTACAGTACCAATGTCTCGCTTCTGTAGGGACCGCGAAGAAAAAGAACAAAAATTACAAGAAACACAGAGACATCCTCCTTGCTCAACATACTGCGAATGGAACCTTAACACTTAGTACATTGATAAGTACTTTCTGTCATGCACTTCACAAAAGTTTGAAATGTATATATAACGACCCGCAGAAGCTCCGTGTTGGTAGTCATCATTTGTTGGATGTAGTCGTGCTGTTGGGCAAGTCTGAGGTGGGAGGGATTTGTGTTTTTAGAATTCAGATCACAACGCGTAGGCAAAATTGTTTGCATTTCTATGGGGTGTTCACGTTTGAAGCACATGAGGACGCAGACAGATGTCGTGTTGCTTGGCTTCCGCATGCCCTTTTCTTTTTAAAATAAAACAAACGCTGTTAACATTCTGCATCTTTATTCTTGATGTCAACATACTTGCAGCCATCTTCCGCTAGAGGGCTCCCATATATAGGGTGAAACATGGCCATATGTAACGTAGCTTTGTCGGTGCGTGAGAAACGGTATTCTGTAATTGAGTTCAGAATCTGAGCAGTTCGTCCAAAAATGGAGCACCATCTCCTTCAGCACAACTTAGACCCATCCGATTCTCTGTTCTAAACTTCAAGAACACCTTCGAGAAATTCATTTTGACATTGATGAAGCGGTGCAAGCAGAGGTGACGTAGAGGGTCCGTCAACAAAGTCAAATATTCTACAGTCACAGTCTCAACAAAGTGGTCTCTCGTTGGGAGAAATGAGTTCGTCGCCAGGGAGACTGTGTCGAGAAGTAACTAAGTGGACAGAAGAGATGTAAAATGTGAATAAAGTTATTTTTGTTTAAAAATCCTTAAGAGTTTCACATAAAAATTCGGAGACATCACTTTTCAGCACACTCCCGTAGGAACATTAGTCTTTACAGAATGTGTAAATGATGTACTGGAAGTTGCATGAGGCTTTTCGCGGATAATGCTGAATTCTGTTGCATGCAGGGAAGCCGCAGCGGTAGAAAACTGTACCCAAACGCAGGAAGCCCTGAAGATGATCGACGCTTGATGCAGTGACTGGCAACTAGTGCTCAAAATAAGCGACTGTGACCTATTGTGAATAAATAGGAAGGAAGATCCATTATTGTATGATTACACGATTGCAGAGAAACCACTCTAAGCAGTTAAATCCTTAAAATGTCTAGGAGTATGGATACAGGGTGATTTTAAATGGAATTCACGAAAAAATAAATGACAGGTAAGGCGATGGTACAATTTTTGTGGGGGTTGGGGGGGAATGGTTCAAAAAATGGTTCAAATGGCTCTGAGCACTATGGGACTTAACATCTGTGATCATCAGTCCCCTAGAACTTAGAACTACTTAAACCTAACTAACCTAAGTACATCACACACATCCATGCCTGAGGCACGATTCGAAACTGTGACCGTAGCTGTCTCGCGGTTCCAGACTGAAGCGCCTAGAGCCGCTTGGCCATTCCGGGCGGCGGGGGAATGATCTAGTCCCATGGGTAAGGAGTATTTTTAACATTTTGGAGGCCGAATAGTGACTTTTAAGTAACCATAAAAAACTTTCAGTTAGGTGTCTGTTAAAAACGTGTGTAATATCGACTCTTAAATAATTTTCATGAAAGAAAAGCACCTGACTACACAATCATTTTTCCTTTCCTATCGAGGGATGGCCACCCTCTCCTCCCCCCTTGCCTCCGGGTATGAGCGCCCTTGATGGCAGGTACGGAAATTCCTGTCAGATTCATTGATATAATCCCCTGGAAATGTAGCCCAATCACAAAGGAGGCAGCTTACAAAACCATCGTTTGACCAGTACTTAGATATTGTTCATCAGTCTGGAGTCCGTATCATACAGGCTTGGTAGAGAAAACCCTGAGAAAAACAGTGCGGTTTGTTACTTTTTCATTTAGTAAGCGCAGAAGCGTCTCGGAGATCCTCAGGCAACTCCAGAGGAGACGCAACAAGAGCGGCGTTGCGCATCACGCTGTGGTTTAATATGCAAATCGGAGTCCTTCGATGATCTGCTGTATCCCCCTATGTATATGTTGTTAGACCATGAAGGTAAAATTAGAGGAAAAAAGAATAAGAGTAGGGTTTAACGTCCGGTCAACAGCGAGCTCATTGGAGATGGAATTAGAGAGATTCATGCCCATACGGAGACTTGCATCTGCAATAGGGAAAAAGGAGGGGGGGGGGGAGGGTGAGGATGTGACTACGGAATAAAAATTACCCTCCGCCGTAAGCTGGCTTGGCGAGTGCAGATGTAGACATATGGAAGTGTCTTGGAAAGAGACGATGAAGATGACGAGGACGTCGACTGCGCGCCGGACCCATCCGTGGGGCTCGGGCGTTATCGCTCCGCGCCGCACCGCCTCGGGCTGCGGTATTATTAGCCCAGCTGATAGCCGCACAGCGCGTGACGTCACGCTTCATTCACGGTGCGGCAGAGCGCGCAGGCCGTTCGATCGAGCGGCAGCGGCGGCGACCCCCGAGCGCAAGGTCACGGCCAGCCCACCCCCACCACACCCCCACCATCGGCCACCCCCCACCACCCGCCCCTACTCCCTGCCGCGACAGCAGCGCCCCAGTATACCCGGTGGTTCCAGGCGTGGTCAGGGTGTGTCTCTGTTACGAGTAACTTTTTGGTACAACTACGCTACGCTGAATATCTTGCGAGGAAACCAGTATACCGCTAATATTGAATACGTAGACAGGAGGCACAGATAACGTACTATCTGTTCTTGGGGTCACATAGGATTGGAGGTTGAAGGGAAGAACTAGCCGCATATATGAGTGAGTTTTTGGAGCGTGCAAGAAATCTTGAGACCTGCAAAATCTCGTCGTTCACACTGATTTTATCTGACCCATATTGAGATGCACACAGTTACTGGCAGTAGATTTCATTGCGAAGATAACGTGGAAGATGCACTGTTATTTATCCGAAGCAGAATATTTATAGAAGCTAGTACTTTTTTCCTTCGAGTTAAGTTACGAAAAAAAAAGATAGTAATATTTGATATTGAATTTTACGCCAGCACGCCGTTAGGGGATCCAAAACTAAATACATGCTAAAGAAGCCACCTCATACAGCTGAAACATTTCCAAAGCTGCTGTAAATGAATTGCTGTACGTTGCTACACTTTATGACTCAGCTCGTCCATTTTGTTTTGCATCCCGTAGCAGCCTGCCACGGTAATATGGTACGAGGATTTCAGAACGTAGCAAGACTGCTGACTTGTACCTGATACAAACAAAAATAATTAAATTATTTTATTTTTTCGAGATAATAATTAAAACTTTATGATTAACCTTCTTAAACATCATACAGTCAACAATCACACTGAACGACAGAACTGTCAAACTCCACGAAGAAAGATCGTATTAATCTGCTGACCTGCCCCACGAGATCTCTAAGTCAATAATGTCATGAGACTCTTGCTTGTTTTCCTTTCCTACATAAATATCATTGTGCGATAGGTGTACACATTTCGATAGAGCAGTTAGAAACTCCAGCTTCTGGCTGTTTGGAAATCACCAAAAGCGCAGCTGGCTCTATCCCGAACCAAAATAAAATATTTGATGGCGAGCAAATATGTTTGTAACAGACGTTTCGGACAGTCGCAACATCATCCATTTCACAGTGGCATTACTCCCAGCAGAATTTCAAGCGTCTACAACGCATTCAACTTTAAACTATCTGTCAGTTGTTGGAATCCATATCGGTGATTAGTTTCAATTCTTCGTTCTCCCATGTCTTGGAAAGAAAGAAAATAAGTACTGCATTTCTCTCTAATAGTCATACGCTTGGTTCCGCAGCAAAGTTTGAGTCGAACGAGCGTTTTAGTTTTGGGTTACCACCAATAGAGATCATGTTCAGTTGCGGGAAAGCACCTCACTATAAAACAAATACCTAATCAAGCGACTTTCTTCCGCAGAAGCTATGTTTCTGTAGAAAAGACTGATCCACGTTACATTAAAGAGAAAACTACTGAAAATGTTGTTGCATCCCCTTACCAAAACTGACAATTTTTCAGAAATGAAGCCATGGGCGGTCATTCGTTCACCAGTCTGATGTGCAGCGAAACGAAAGCTGAAGTATAAAATTTCG
Organism: Schistocerca gregaria; assembly: GCF_023897955.1. NCBI lineage: Eukaryota > Metazoa > Arthropoda > Insecta > Orthoptera > Acrididae > Schistocerca > Schistocerca gregaria. Next base: position 1,027,091,933 of record NC_064920.1, read on the forward strand.
CATTTTACTCGCCATTACACGCTATGTATCTGACAGTTACATGGCTGAGTGTTTGAGGACAGGTTTAGCCGCGTGACGGCGTCTTTGTCTTCCTCTTCTTATTCCTCAAGCATGTGGTTCCTCAACGGGTCGGTCAAACGTTGTCGCGTGTCGCTCGAGATGCAACTAATTTGTTTCCGTGTCTGACATACGCCATGTGTTTTAAAGTTAAGTTTTTTAAATGTTTCATTTTTTATTTTACTCTTCAATTTTCGTTTTAGCGAACGTTGTTGTACCTTGCAATTATAATTATTTTTGTGTAAATGGATTTGCGTATCTAATACGTACTCATGTATCTCTCTTACACAACGCTTGTATTTATGTTAGTTTGACCATTCCAAATCTTCTGAGTAACTTTATTTTGTCCACGTTATTCGTACATAATTTGTTTCTTCAAAATCCAGTATTTTTCATTGATATGTTCAAAATGGCGACAAGAAACAGTATAGTATGATCTCGCTAACCCAGACGACATCCGACAAATTCACGACTTCTACTTGGTTATTTTGACCAGAGAGATGACGAAGAAAGTCCGCCTTCATTAGCTTCAGCTCCTGAAGGAACGTCAAACCTCACCCCAGAGGTTCCGAAAGAGGAAGTTAGTTGACACTGATGCAGAAGAGGAGGCTCAACAACGCAAACAGACGACTGACACTGAAAAAAGACATACCACCTGATTGTGAAGACGACGAGACCTCTTACGTTTGTCTCAAAATGCGAGAAAGAAAAATATTAGATTCAGTTTCATGAGAAAAACACCTTATCCAAGTAAGAGTAGGCGTAAACACAAACCCATTAGACAACTCGTTTTAAGTTTGATATTGTATGTGTACTTCTTCACCGTGTATCTCACAGATACTAGGCGTGTACCGATGTTCGACTGGATGACGCATATAAAGGAGTGTTAAGATATCACGAAGATCGTAAAACTTGTCGTCGATTGATCGTCACACAGGTTCCCTTATGGAGCACAAACTAACAGGCATCGTTGACGTAGAGAAACAACTAAAATAGCTGAAACAAGCCGCTAGGTCGGGATTAACGGAAACGGACCCTTACTTAGCTTGCATTTATGGCGAATCTATCGGCCAGCGCAAAGTCACAAGCGACTGGAAAAGCGCGGGTGACTCCTGTATATGAGAAGGATAAAAAAAAACGGACCCGCAAAATTATAGACCAAGATCCGTAACACTGGTTTGCTGCAGAATGCGTGAACATATTCTCAGTTCGAACACAAAAAATTTTCCTCAGAGGGGAAAGCTTCCGTCCACAAATCAGCACGGATTTAGAAAACATAGCTCTTGCGAAACTCAGCCTGCCGTTGTCTCACACGATATACTGCGAACCATGGATGAAGGGAACAGGTAGATCCCATATTCCCAGATTTCCGGAAATTGGAGATACTGTCCACTGCAGACTGTTAACAAAGATACGAGCATACGGAATCGGTACCGCGGTATGGGAGTAGATCGAAGTTTCTTAATAGAACTCGGTACGTTGTCCTCGACGGCGAGTGGTCATCAGACACAAGGTTAGCGTCACGAGTGCCACAGGAAACTGTCACAGGGTCGCTCTTATGCTCCATACACTTAAATGATTTGACGGACAGCAGTTTGCGGCTGTCTGCTGGTGACGCTGGAGTGTTCGGGAAGGTGTCGCGACATAGACAAACATCAGTTGGTGTGACGAATGGCAGTTTGCTCTAAACGTAGAAAATATGAGTTAATGCAGATGAGTAGGAAAAACAATCCTGTAATGTTAGAGCACAGCATTACAAGAGTGCAGCTCGACACAGTCACGGCTATTAAACATCTAGGCGTAAAGTTGCAAAGCTATGTGAAATGGAACTGTTGCAAGAATTTTGTGGAAATATGATTGAACTGAAAAGGAGACCTTGAACAGAACACCAGTACGACCATTTCTTGAGTATTGCTCAAGTGTTTGGGATACATGTCACGTCGGATTACACAAACCAATCGAGAAGCGAATTGCTAAAATTGTTACCGGTAGGTTTTGTCGACTAGCGTGTTTTACGCACATGCTTCGTGAACTCAAAAGGTAGTTCCTGGACGGAATACCATTTTCGTTTCGCGGAACATTGTTGAGCAAATTTACAGAACCTTGCGAAAGCAGATAGACTGTTGTTCTTTCCCCGCACCTTCTGTATGAGAAACTGGAACGGAAATTATTTGTAGTGGGCCCGCCCCCATGAACCACACAATGGCTGGCGGAGTATTCATGTATGTAGAAGTAAAATACATCAACTGATAGACATGTAAAAACTTATTTTGCTTGAGCAGACGAACTATCTGTGAGATAAATCGGGCCATTTTAACTCTAAGTTAGTTAGGATTCTAGTAGAGAAAAACTCTACAAACAGGAAATCTGAACGTCTATATGTAAAAACGGACACGTGCTACTCTTCGGGTTGTTCTTCCTCATTTGAATATTCAAGAGTAATTTTGTTGTTGAAGAGTCATTTTAGAGAATTTTTGCCGCACCGTATAACTCATGGACCTGTGTTTTGAATCGGTGTACGCCATCAATGAACGAATTATATTTCAGTAAAAGGTACAGAACTACTTGGGGGCATAGAGCAATCAAGCTGTTACTGAAATATAATGACAGCTTAAAACATTGTTCACGATAATGCAGTCTTAGCCTGAGCATTCATCGTATCATACGTGGTCGAGTACCCAATAGATATGAACACATGAACAATAGAAAAGAACTTCAGCAAGTAGTGAAACAATGTAGTCTTTTGGGAATGCTTACGGCGTGAAAGTCAACGCAAACAAATCAACAGTTATACAAACAGAACAAGCAAAACAAGTTAAAAACATTGTTAAATGGAGAAAAGCTGGTTTATGTTAAGGAGCCAAAATATTTAATAATTAAAATAAAGATTGATTGAAAGGTGTGATCAAGAAATAAAAACACAAACAACAACAAAAATTAAGAAGAAAGAACAGGACGATATTTCGTAGGAATGTTGACGTCAACAAGGGAAACGACTGATCAAAGGTCTTCTATGGAGTGTTCTATTACACGATGCAGTAATTTGAATTCTGAGGAAAGAGGACACCAAATCGCAGGAGACATTCGAGGTGTTGATGTTGCGAAGAATGGAAAAGATAAAATGGATCGACAAGATGAGATATGAATAAGTAAAAAGATGACTGGAAGGTATCATGCAATAAATGCAGAAAGAAGAATGGAAAAATGATTTGGCAAATGATAAAGGAAAAGTTAAGTCATAAATATAGTGCTGGAGGGGTGTGTACAGGAAAAAAGAAAAGCAAAATGGAAAGGTTTCGGCTTCTGGATGACACAAGAAAGTACAAGTACAGCTAATTGGAAAAGGAAGAAATGGATCACGAGAAATTAAGATACGAATAAGTTGTTCGCAGGACAGGCAGCTATATGACAGATGCCTATGAGGATAAATCCAACTGAATTTAGAGTTCAAGGAAATAATACAGATAAATAAATGGATATCTCTGGTGTCATAAATTGAAATAAGACGTTCATTTAATTCAGAAAGAAATAATTTACTGTAACACCTACAAAAGATGTAAAAAAGATAGTGAAATGTCAGACAGATAAAACAGTAAGACAGGAATGCAATTCATTGTTATTGCTGCTTAACAGAAATGCAATAAAAACAGCAAAAAAGGGAAGGAAAGTTCAGCACAGCAATTAACGACTAAAGGGTACAGGTTATAATATTAAGGTGCGTAAATTGAAGGCTGCAAATAAAGGAATGTCAAACAGAAAGTATAGACGATAAACCTCAGAAGCAGGCGTGAGATAGTGGCTATGAATTATAATAAGAGGTGACTTAAAGTCAAGTAATAAAAACTGGAGAAATTACATTACGAGAAGTGAAAGAATTGAGGTGTCCGCTGAGCAGGCAGTAGGTTAAGATAATAGGAAGTAAGCAGGAAGGAACGACGTCTGCTGTTTAGTGCCACATCGACTTAGTTTTCATTTAAGGTAAAGAACTAATTAATCTGGGGGAGTATATGGGGCAAGGGATTATTGCTCAGTCGATGACACGAGGTGCAGACACAAGCTGCAACAAGCTGGTTAGTGGATTGAAGTGAAATATGAACCATGGAAGAAGCACGAAAGAAGACACAGGGAGGAACCGAACTGCAGTAATTCAGAATAATGCTAAAAATTTAAGGAGTAAGTGGTATAATTATTGACGAAGGGTGAGTAATAACGGGGGAGAAAGGCAGGCTATGCGATATCAAGGATGTTATGTTAACCGGGGACCATGAAACGATGGGGAGGCTCCGTCCCCGCCGCAGCTGCAGTGGTCCACAACCCCACGACGACTACCGCAGTCCACTTCACCCCTCCGCCGCCCCACACCGAACCCAGGGCTATTGTGCGGTTCGGCCCCCGGTGGATCCCCCAGGAAAAGTCACACCAGACGACTGTAACCCCTATGTTTGTGTGGTAGAGTAATGGTGGTGTACGCGTACGTGGAGAACTTATTTGCGCAGCAATCACCGACATAGTGTAATTGAGGCGGAATAAGAGGAACCAGCCCGCATTCGCCGAGGCAGATGGAAAACCGCCTAAAAACCATCCACAGACTGGCCAGCTCACCGGACCTCGACACAAATCCGACGCTCCTTCCCGCCCGGAAAGCCATGTGTTAGACCGCACGGCCAACCGGGCGGGCGATATCAAGGATGGTAGAATTAATTAGCTTTTGGGTCGATAAGCTGTCTAGCTGAAACAAGAATTACTGAGAAGTGTGTAAACGACACTTCCACAAGAGGAAGGCAAACGTTAGTGTCAAATCTTTGGATAACTGGTCACGCAGCTCCCCTCTTCCTATCCCCATCCCCCGCCCCACCTCCCACCCACACACGCAAGCAGTAGGAGAGAGAGGGAGGGAGAGAGGTAGAGAGAGAGAGAGAGAGAGCAAAGTAGAATAGGTACGATTATTGTGTTTTGCTTCAGTATTCTACACAGTGTCCGTTGTGAAAGATTAGGTGGGAATCTCATTCTTCGAGGATGCTGATAAGAACCTCAGAGACGCAACGTATCTCCTTTCTATTCTACATTTTCAGGGAAAAGGTGAGAGATATGCACCCTGGTACGGTGACGTAGTGAACGTAATCAGTGCGCAGTTGCATATCTCACCAATACCTAACGCTCCAGATAACAGCCGACACCCCATGACGCAACGCCGACGTCGTTGCGTATGTCCTCGGTACCGGTGCGTGCCGGGTCTATTCGCTGGATTTGGGCGCTTCCTGCCCTCTCGTTTATTCAACTGCGTCACCTCTCGTGTGGGTCCTGTTTGTTAACGGACGACAAAATCTCTTTTCCATTGTTTCTCTGTGATAATAAAGCACTCTCTGACAGACTGTAGCAACATGAGGCGATGCACAATCCTTGTTTTTCAGCGCAGACTAGCTTGCTAAGAGGTGTTGTAATCAGCGTGAAAAGCGACAGTGAATCAGCATTTTCTGTAGACTGTGCAATCAGTTTTCTATAGCAATGATCTTTATTTCCAGAGCGCTTTCTGCATTCGTGTTTCCGCAAGTTTAGCGTCAACTCCGAATCTCTTCCTTCTTGTGCCGCGCGAGCAACTGTCCCAGTGCAGTCGAAAAGTTAGGGGGTTCAATTACCTGGTGCTTTACGATTTTTTTATTACGGTTAACGTGACTTTAACTTCTTGCAGCTTATTAAGCAAATCTAAAAATCCACCCATGCATTTTTCATAGTCCCTGTTAAACTGTACATAGCTCTACATCCTGCAAGCTACGTTGCTTCCAATTTAGAGCAAGGAGAAATAATAGTATAGGCCTACTGCCTGACAAAACGTGAAGCAACCAGAAGACATAGTCAGATGTCAATGTGACTTTGTACGCGTACACAAACCATTTGTGGGTATATGAATGATTACAATTACAATTCTCTGTAATAGGTAGAACCGGCTCTAGAGTGCATCGTAGTTCTGATTTCGTTAATAGTTGTTACCAGGTTTGCTAGGGTACAGGGTACGGTGCTTAAATCCGGACACATAATTTTTTTTTAAAAAAGCAAATTTATTAAAACAGGGTACAAATTAAATTTAAAATCCTTTTACATATAAGTACTGGTATCTTTCAAGAGGAACATTACTTGATGTAACCCCCCCCCCCCCCCCCCCCCCCCTCAGCCGCAAAGACCGCCTCCAATCTTGTCCTGAAGCTGTCGCACGCACTCTTTACAGCAGCGCTGCTCATATTCGCGAATGCTGCTTCTACAGCGGTGCGTGCAGATGCGACATAGGGTACCTCATCTTAATGGTAACTCTTTCGATTACGCTCCAAACATAGTAGCCGAGGGGGCTTAAATCTGGGCTATTCGGGGGCCAGTACTGCTTTGACCAAAACATGTCAGCGTCATCCGAGAGCCAGTGTTGGACTAAATGGCTCATGTGAGCTGGTGCATAGTCGTGTTCAAAAATATGTAGTCTCCTCCAGGCCACAGTTACCATTCACCGTTTCACGACATTCTTCAAAACTTGTAAACTTCTTTTACGACAGTTTGTCCCTTTTCAAAGAAGTGTTGCGGTATGATATCACCTTCACTGGACACAACTCCTAGGACGTAAACACCAGACTTATCCGAAGCATTATACATTGCCAAAATATCGTAAACAGTTGATCTCGTGTACTCTATGAATTGAACTATTTCAGTGGGTGAAGGCCCAGTGCGAAGACTTTAGATAATCCCAGCTCTTGTCCGTTACATCTCGGCCATTTTGAGGTTCTGAATGTTTACCAGATGTCTATGACTATCAAGAACGACCATCGCGAACAGCGGCTTAACTGCAATACGGCGGGAAATTCAAATTGAAATTTGTACGGGTTTAATCGCGGCATCTTGTGTATAAGGAGCGTGAACACCGTCAGGTTTTGCGTGACCGTTGTGAAGGACAGAAATCCTGCGACTCGTGTAAGACAGCATTATGTGCACCTTGCAGAGTTTGAAAGCGGCTTCATTGTGGATCTCCATTTGGTCAACTGGTCGAGTCGAGCAATATCCAGATTTGTGGGGCACTCGAATGTGACAGTGACCCGATGTTGGACTGCATAGGAATGTGTAGGCAGGCAGGTTAATCATTGAGATTCTGATCACATTATAACCATTTTCACACCTGCGCCTGCCATCCGAGAACAAGTAATGAGATGCATGTAACAATGCGTGTAATCCCGAGCTTTTCTTTTTTTTTTAATTTATTGGCTTTCGGAACGCCCCAACACGTATCTCACCACTGGAAAAGTTACATGGTAGTTGATATTGACAACTCACAATCTACATAACTGTATGTCATACCCTAGTACGAAGGTATATAGGCTTAACAAATCCCGTACTTTTGATTGGAGATTAGCTGCAGCATGATTAGAGAATTACTGTCCCATTGGTAGGCTGCCGTTAGTGGTGTAGTGAGTGGGAAGCATGTATTACTGTTGAATGGCGCCGCATTGTGTTCAGCGATGAATAACGGTTCTGCACCACTCTGGATGACCATCGGTGGCGTGTGTATCGGGTGCCTGGGAAGCGGGTTTTGTCCTTCCAGAGTTTCAGAGCGGCACAGAGATGATACTCCTGGCCTCATGGTATGGAGAGAAGGTAATGACTGAGACAACTTTGACGGTGCATCATGGACATCCTGCATCCTCATGTGTTACTTCCCACGTTACAGTATCTTGGTTTCGTTTTTCAACAGGGCAATTCTCATCCACACATGACACGAGTCTATGAACTCTCTGCGTGATGTTGAGGTTCTTCAGTAGCCAACAAGATCCCCAGATACGCCCTCAACAGAACATAAATGGTGGGATCACATTGGGTGCCAAATCTGTCTCAGTGCCAGTATCCAGAACCAGCTACAGCCGGTGTGGACCAGTTTTCTTCATGAGAGAGTGCAAAATCTGTATGACAGCGTTCCCAACTGAGTCACGGCACGCATTCAGTCTAGACGGGGTGCAAAACATATTGATAAATGGCCACTACTGCTAACTTCTTCGTAAATTTGACTCGATTTTTTAATCACTTAATTACATCAGGTAGCATCTCAACCCGTGAATTTTCATTCTGTTTCCTTCTCACCTTCTGGACGCGTCCCCTTCTTTTTTTTTTCCAGGCGATGTATTACCATCACGACCATACCCAATGAAGCACTGCAGTACTTGAATCAACACCTGTGTGCCGTATGGAAAGAATGCTACACAGTTACGTTCGCAGAATATCCATTAACAACAGAGCTGTAATATCCAACTACATTGATTTAAACGTAAATGCAGAATTGAATTCTTATAAGATACACAATAACATCAAATGGAATCATTTTAAATGTGAACATTTTGGATTAGGCTCTACCGTATTGTTATTGACAATAAATGACACAACAAGTTTGCTGTTACCAGTCACTGTTTATTTATCTCCACGACGCGGTTCGTGGTTTAAACCTCCATCATCAGGTGGACTTACATTTGTTAGTATGACGTGTGTGTGATACGATTTTTGGAGAAACCATGGCACTGTCTAATGGGAGAAACAATGCACTATTTCAGAACATGGTTTTCGGTTTCTTTTGACAAGGAACTAAACGTATATCCAACGGTAAAAATGAAATAAATAAAATAGATACCTTCAGTGGTCACTGGAGGTACTCTATTTTACTTATTTTATTTTTACCGCTAGATATACGTTTAGTGTTTTGTCAAAAGAAATCGAAAACCATGTTCTGAAAACGTGTTTTGTTTCTCCCACTAGTCAGTGCCACACGTTCCTCCAAAAACGTAACATAACACAACACACATGCAAACATACGTCGCACCAACAAATGTAAATCCACGTGATGATGTTTACACCTCTGAAACGCGTCGTACAGAAAAATAAACAGTGACTGGAAACTGTAAACTTGTTGCTTAGTTCAATATGGAACAATGTTTGTACTTCGTTACTTAAATCCAACGTTAACTTATACCTGACAATGAGAGCTTTTTCTTGCTAAGCGAAACAAGGTATTCAGATTGGAAGTCTACTAAATAAATCATACCTAGTGCCTATGTACCTCTACTAATTCTCTAATTTCTTCTCTTTTCTCCGGAAATCGGCGAATTTCTTTGGGAACGACAAACGTTATATAAGACAGAGGCGTAATTTAAATTCCTTGTCTCCTGATTTAGGTTTCCCGTGATTTCTGTATGTTATTTCAGGTAAATGTGGCGCTGTTTCCTTCGAGATAACCGCGGCCACTTGATCTGTTATCCAGCTGCCTTAGACTTCATTTCTAATAAATTAGATGATGATAGGGTACGAAATTGTAACCTCGCTTTAAAAAATTAAATAAAAACGTTTTAGTTGTTTACATCCGGATCGCTTAGTTATCAAGGGCGCTCTTCATACAGAATTTAATTTTATTTTAAAATAGGTCTTCTAGTAGGTAAGTCACTTGTTCTTCAATATTCTTTTCTTGTTTCTCCTGAAGTGCTGATCACAGAAGATTTGTTGAATTCAACTTCCGTGACAGTTAATAATTTGTGCCAGTTCGGAATTCGAAAGGGAACAATCGGTTTAAACTGGTCGTCCATTCACGGTGGCAGGCCTATCCAGTTTTGCAGTGACGCTAATGTTGTCTCCGTTCCGTTATTTCAGGACACGACAGGGCTGAGTGAGGGTAGGTCCATTTGTTCGAGGGTCTAGGTGATACGACAAACACATTATTGTTAATATATCTGCAAGATAGAGGTCAGTTCTTACTTTCGATATTCCCACTTTTTACCAATGAAAACAAACCACACTGTTTCGAATTCTTTTGATGCAGAACATGTAATTCCGAAATTTAGAAATCAAATCAGCGGTTAAGCGTTATCAGCAACCAAATACTATGTAACTATGGGATATCTGAACCCAAAATTGATTAGTAATAGGGGGATGAGAGCAACATCCCAAGTGTCTTTAGGACTGTGAATCTTGCGTTGGTTATATAGACCCTGCAGAGAGCTGTTAGACAACAGGTAGTAATATTAATCTCCGGCAAACACAGTCTCGCTGAAGGCTAATTCCTTTATCACTGAGTCCATAGTTCCATTTCACCGTTACTCAGCTACTTTTAAGTCAACAGGTCGCACAATAACCTCTCTATGGTGGGAAATAAATGAGTTTTAAATTGTATTTATAGGACATTACTTAATGTGCCTCATGTAAATAAATTGCTCTACTCAGAATGGAAATGGAAATGCCGTGTGGCTAGGGCCTCCCGTCGGGTAAACCGCCTGGTGCATGTCTTTCGAGTTGACGTCACTTCAGCGATTTGCGTGTCGATGGAGATGAAATGATGATGATTAGGACAACACCCAGTCTCTGAGCGGAGAAATCTCCGAGACAGCCGGGAATCAAACCCGGGCCGTTAGGTATGACATTCCGTCGCGCTGACCACTCAGCTACCAGGGGCGGTGAATGCATTTGCGATATCTATATCAATAGCTACACTGAGCAGGCCATTTTACGGCGTTTAGTGGACGCTCCTTGGTAGATCACTAACATTTTCCCTCATTTACTCTTCGTTTGGAAAGTTGCACCGACTGCGGATAGGTTCCCCAAAAATTAGAATTTTTCTGATTTTTCCGTCATCATCAAATGATACACTGCGGGGTACTTTAAGTTCAAATTTGGAATTTTAACAATAATACTGCGTGCTTATGATTAAAGTTCAGCTACTCACAGAGGTCCGTTGTGAGCCATAATTATCGTATCTCAGCGAAACATTGTATGAGGCATATTCGGAGAGCAAGGTCAGATTGGGTGCGAAATGGAAACCGCTGTGGATATCTGATGGAACTTTGCACAGATGTGTTGGGCAGTATCTTTTGTGTGCCTGTCGATCCCTTCACGTAGCTCTTTTCAGTTTAGAGCGCAAAATGATCACATAGAAATGCCTACAACAGCAGTGTCTCCCGCCAAGCAAATGGATCTGGTGAGAGATTTTGCCTGAATCTATGCAGCCCACATAACATAAATGTCATGCGTTTCTTTCTTCAAGACAATTTTCAGCTCATTCTGCGGGGGCGATGAAGACGTTCCTGCACCGTTTTCGATGGGAAGTGTTTGATGACCCACAATACAGCACTTAATTGGCTCCCTCCGTTGTTCCTCTCTGCTCACGTGAACTGCTCGCTATGGAGTCAACATTTTGGCACAAACAACGAAAGGCAGACCAGCGTAAAGATTTGGCGGAAAGTACAGGCGGTTGCTTTCTGTGACGAGGGTAATGGAAATTTAGTACAACACTACGACAAATATCTAACTCGGAGCGGCGACTATTTAGAGAGGTAGTTGGAAAAGGTGGCTAACTTTTGTGAATAAAAAATTTTTGAATTTCACTGTGGTTTTCATTTCGCGACCGATCGGACCTTACTTTCAGAACAGCACTCGTAATATGCTAATGCGTTATTGTGGAACCGATTTACGCTGGAAAAAAATTAGTTCCAATTTAGGCCTCCAGGTCCAAATCTGGCTGTACAGCACCTCGTCGACGTCCTCAAAGCTCATATTGGACAAACTGCGTAAGCGGCAGTTAATAATATCATCAAGATTGTGCCTTAATCACTCATGTGACCATACCTGCCCTAGTACCGCTCTTGATCAGTTACATATGGAAACATTTCTACACGTCCTCCTTGCATTCACAGCGCCAGATTTGCACCTGGTGGCCAAAATTGGAACTAATTTTTTCCACCGTGTACGCTTTAACGCATTAGAATATCTACCATGTTACACTGCCATACAATAATTACAAACCACTTCGGACCTCAGTGAGTAGTTGCACTTTAATTACACTGAAGCGCCTAAGAATCTGATATAGTAATGCGTATTCGAATACAGAGATATGTGAACAGGCAGAATACGGCGCTGCGGTCGACAACGCCTACATGAGAGAACAAGTACCTGGCACAGTTACTAGACCGGTTACCGTTACTACAATGGCAGGTTATCAAGATTTAAGTGAGTATTAAGGTGCATTTCTTGTCGGCGCACGAGCGATGGAACACAGCATCTGCGAGGTAGCGATGAAGTGGGGATCTTTCCGTACGACCATTTCATGAGTGTACCGTGAATATCGGGAAGCCGGTAAAACATAAAATCTCCCACATAACTGCGACCGGGAAAAAAACCTGCAAGAATGGGACCATCGATGACGGGTGAGAATCGTTCAATGTGATGGAATTGCAATCCTTCCGCAAATTGCTGCAGATTTCAGTGCTGGAACATCAACAATTGTCAGCGTGCTAACCATTGAAAGAAACATCATCGATATGGGCTTTCGGAGCCGAAGGCCCACTCGCGTAACCTTGATGACTGCACGACACAAAGTTTTACGCCTCGCTTGAGACCGTCTGCACCGACATTGAACTGCTGATGACTGGAAACACGTTGCCTGGTCGGACGAGTTTCATTTCGCTTTTTGTATCGAGCGGATGGAAGTGTACGTGTATGGAAACAACCTCATGAATCCATGGACCCTGCATGTCAGCAGGCTGATGGAGGCTCTGTGATGGTATAGGACGTGTGCTGTTGGAGTGATATGGGACCACTGATAGGTCTAGATACGAATCTGACAGGTGAGAAGCACGTAAGCATCCTGTGTGATCACCTGCATCCATTCATGTCCAGTGTGCATTCCGAATGACTTGAGCAATGCCAGCAGGACAATGCGACACCCCACACGTCTAGAATTGCTACAGAATGGATCCAGGAACACTCCTCTGAGTTTAAACAATTCTTATGGCCATCAAACTCCCCGAACATGAATATTATTGAGCATACCTGCGATGCCTTGCAACGTTCTGTTCAGAGGAGAAGTCCACACCCTCGTACTGTTACGGATTTATGGACAGTCCTGAGGATTCGTGGTGTCAGTTCCCACCTGCAATGATTCAGACATTAGTCGAGTCCATGCCATGTCGTACTGCGGCACTTTTACGGGCTCGCTGGGGCCCTACACGATATTAGGCAGGTGTACCACTTTGGCTCTTCAGTGTATAGGGACCCGGTGCCTTAAGAGGTAATGCAGTCGACAGTGGTATGGTGTAGCCACTCGTACCTCTTACGAATCGCAGATTGTCTGAAGCATTCGGAGGCAAACGCGCCTATCCCAGCAGGAGGCATTTCTTACCATTGGGTTCAACAATGCCCAATCGCTGCCGTTGACTTGCCTTTAATGCGGCAGTTTGGGTTTCGCGTGCAACTGTTATAAGCAGTCGAGTCAGAAGCGTACTGAAGAAATACTGCTCTCCTGACAGAACTACCAAAGTAGAAAATCCGCCCCCCCTCCTTCACCGCTCACCTCTCGCCGCCCCCCCCCTCTCGTAAAACCATCGTTTTTTTTTCTTCTATCGCAGTCAGCACATTTCTAACTTTGTAAGTAGGTTTAAAAATTGGATCATTATTGAAAAATATTACTTATAGTAACTATATTGATGAAAATATTACACACAATAAAATTAAAGTATTATCAGAGTAAATGAATTATTAATTGTATAAACTTTCCAAACAATTGAAAATGAAAGAAAGGATCTTAATTTGCATATCCTATCACAAAACGGCAGCTATCGTGTACAGCTTTCATTATGATGTTATTACGTTTTGTAGAACAAACATTTGTTCGCAGCAGCATCTCTCACAGTGAAAACCAGCCTACTGTTCTCGTAGTTTGTAGTTTTCTGTTTCTTATATCCTTTTTAGAAGAACTACCCCACGCCTTTGTGTGGCACAGAGAGATACATCTCCAGTTTGTAAATTTAGATAGATACATATCCAGTTTGTAAATTTCCTTTCTTCGGTAGGTTAACAATAATGCCACGCTCTCAGTCTTCTGGAAATTGCGTTGTTTGCCAAACGGTATTGCACAATTTAGTTTCAATTAAGAATCAACAATAGTTTAGTTTCAATTAAAAGTCAAAAAAATATAGGGAGGTTACAACTCTCTCCGCGATGCACAACAACTCTCTTGTATCGTCTGCCAATGGAGTGTACATCTCCATAACTCTCTCGCACATAATGAACGAACCCATGACAAAACTCACTGAATTTCTCTGTCTACTAATTTTATCTAGCAACGTTGTGATTTTGACACGTACAAATAAATAAATAAAAATCCTATTTAGTAAGGGCCGATCGAACTGAAGGCTTACTGTTACTCTTACAATTCCACATTCGTTATCATCTACATTTTGCAGGAACATTGGAGTTCGTGAGCTGTTCACAAATTTTCGCGAGTAACCGGTTCGGAGGTAAGCTTCAACTACACATACCCTTTCATTCACGGAATACGGCATGTTTTACATGAATATCTCAGAAATTAACGAAAAAACACTCGCAACACTATCAAGTAACAAGTAACATTGGCAACTACGGCATCATCATAAGGTAGGGCTAGCATGAATCAGTAAAATTACGCATTGCTTACGAAGCGGAGACGCTCTTAGCTGTATAGTATTGCACAATGTCAGAAACAAAAAAGGTGATGTGAACTATCTACTACTGAATCTAACATTTAGACGACAACGTGGAAGTATAAAGCCGCAAAACTTTTGATAATCTACCTACAGAAATAAAAATCATCTGACAGGCAACGGAAATTTATTTAAATGCAGTATAAAGTTATTTGCTCTGTACTATAAGCGACTCCTTAAACAGAAGCAATTAGTCGGTTATATACCTCTAAATGGTGAACTTGCAGGCAACTGCACATTCTTTTTATTAATAAGTATGCACACGTTCCACATCATATCGCTTATCCTCAATATGATCTATACACCATCCGTGCTTTTCGTCTGATGATGTGTCTTAATTTGCATCTGTTGCCACTCATTCCAGCAGTCCCTGTTTTCTCTGCGTGTTTATCTCAATCTTTCATCGTATATGTGAAGGTACCTTTATTACATACTAATTACATGTGAATTTTCTTACATAAATAACAGGTTAAATCAAAATATCAAGTACAAGGAGTAAGCGTAAATAAAAAACTGACTTCACTTACAAATAAGCGTGTCTTGTGTTATACAACACGTTTCATAAGTCATTTGTTTGTTTACATTGATTCCATTGCTCTTTGGCGATTCAGACTAGTACAAACGCGTACTGCCACTTTGTAAACGTGATGTTATAGATGAAATAAAATAATGTGGAGGAAAAGGAAGGCAGGAAGAGGAAGTTATGAGAAACACTGGATCAGCCATTTAACACAATGGAATAACGGTCGCCAATAATTCAAGTGTGAGTCAGTTGTGGTTGGTGGATTAGCAACAAACTCCAAATCCAAAATTTCGTGGATCGATTCCTTTTTACGTGCCACTCATCTTTTTTTTTTAGTTGTGGTTGATGGTTAATATCAGAAATTTGCGCTGTAATGTTTGGGCAGCTAAATAAAGTTCGAGTGTAACTGACATCCGCTCGTTTATGGCCCCTTTCCACAGTTCCAATTACCTGTTCTGTCCTGTGGATTTAACCAGGCGTTTCATCCAGAGAGTACGAAATGCACTGAAAGAGACTATACACTGTGTGATCAAAAGTATCCGGACAAGTTTATGTATTGTGGAATTGACCACCAGATGTCAGGAGAGGTGAACCAGCGAATGTAAAAGGGGACAGGGAGTTTTGTGTTGTCAGTAGTGCAGCAGTTAACAAAAAAATAGATCGTTAGAAGAGATCAGTGACTTCGAACGTGGACTAGGCATTGGACGTACCGTGAGTAATAAAATCCATCAGGTACGTTACAACCCTTCAAAAGCCGACCAAGTCGACTAATGATTTAGAGGCGCCTCCGTATTCGTAATTAGCACGTTATGCAGATGATACCTCACTTTTGTTCTTCTGCAAACAAACTAATGACTTGACATTGGCTCTAACTGGCGCTTTAAGTCAAATAACTACTTACTTCCATGATCAAGGTCTAAAATTCAGTATTAGCGAATCCCAGCTATTACCATTTAAACTTGATAATTCATGCCAAACCTGTATTGATAATATAAGTGGCATCGAAAAAGTAGACACTGACAAATGTAAATTTTTGGGGATATATCTAGACGAAAATCTTAGATGGGTAGGCCATATCAATTTTGTATGCAATAAAATCAGCAGTTCACTGCACTTAAATAGCAAACTATCAAAATCAGTCTCTGAACAAACATTTAAAACTGCTTATTATGGGACAATATTAGCGTATAAAATTATGGAATAGAGGTACGGAGGTGTGCTGCTGATAGACATATGAACAGAATCCTAACACTGCAGAAAAGAGCATTCAGGACCATGCGTCGACATGGATTCATGTAGGGAAACCTTTGTATAACATAAATATCTAACAGAACTTCCCTGTATCTGTAAAAATTAATAACATTCTTTTTGAACCATAAAAATAATGAAACTAAGTGCTCTGATATGCATACCCATAACACAAGACAAAAAGATTGCCTCTTCAGAAACAGAACTAAACCAAAGACAACAGATCATAGTCCTTGGATTAATGGCAAAATATGGTTTAACAAACTTCAAAGTTCTATAAGATGCCACAGAGGTGAAGTATTCAAAAGGGAATTAAAATCATTCTTAACTCTCAAATGCTTGTACTCACTGAATGAATACTGATATCAAAATGCAGCTATTCTTAAATGTAGGCCTAATTCTTCTATCCATACGATGTACTATTCTGAGGTGATTGTAATATATATTATTTTTGTAACAACATGCTGTAAATTAAAACACCTATGCTATGTAACAACTGTATGTCGCATTATGAAGTACTGTACCATATATTGGCAAGTACATCACCCGTAAGTGGCTTCTTGTACATGAAAATTGCAAATTCCTACAGTTTGTACAAAAATTGTATAAAAATGCTATGCGGTTTGCAAACGTCACCAGTTTGTGACTATATGCAATAAAATATAATAAATAAATGTGCGGTGCCAACAGTGAAGTACGATGCAATTAGTGTTATTGTGGGAGTGTTTTTCGAGGTAAGGGTGTGGTCTCTTACTGCGCTTAAGAAAACGCTAAACGTGGAAGGATACAAACACTATTTACAGCTCTTTGTAATGTGCACAGTAGAGGAAAAATTCCGAGGTAATGATTGTTTGCTCAGGCCGGAACCGCACGACTGCTACGGTCGTAGGTTCGAATCCTGCCTCGGGCATGGATGTGTGTGGTGTCCTTGGGTTAGTTAGGTTTAAGTAGTTCTAAGTTCTAGGGGACTGATGACCACAGATGTTAAGTCCCATAGTGCTCAGAGCCATCTGAACCATTTGAATGCTTGTTTGCATCATCATGACAATGCTCGCTCTGAGGCAATGGTTTGTGGACAGTAAAATTCCTGAAACGGACTGGCTTTCCCAGCGTCCTCACCTGAACTACTAGCGTGTGTCCGGGTCCTTTTGATAAGCTAGCTTATTTCACCCATATTTTTGATTGTAAGCAGTGGTGTTACCTACTCCCTCAGCCAATGGTAGACGGCTGTCGTCACTCCTATTTGCGGTGGTTTTCTGTGTAGAGCGTCCTACCCGCCAAAAAGTTCTTTCACGTGCAGTTGTGTACGAGCCACCTGACTGCTAATGTGCGAGGCTTTTTACTCTTCTAGCCATTAAAATTGCTACACCACAAAGATGGCATGCGACAGACGCGAAATTTAACCGACAGGAAGAAGATGCTATGGTATGCAAATGATTAGCTTTTCAGAGCATTCACACAAGGTTGGCGCCGGTGGCGACACCTACAACGTGCTGACATGAGGAAAGTTTCCAACCGATTTCTCATACACAAACAGCAGTTGACCGGCGTTGCCTGGTGAAACGTTATTGTGATGTCTCGTGAAAGAAGGAGAAATGAGTACCATCACGTTTCCGACTTTGATAAAGGTCGGATTGTAGCCTATCGCGATTGCGGTTTATCGTATCGTGACATTGCTGCTCGCATTGGTCGAGATCCATTGACTGTTAGCAGAATATTGAATAGGTGGGTTCATGAGGGTGATGCGGAACGCCGTACTGGGTCCCAACGGCCTCGTATCACTAGCAGTCGAGACGACAGGCATCTTATCCGCATGGCTGTAACGGATCGTGCAGCCAGGTCTCCATTCCTGATTCAACAGATTGGGACGTTTGCATGATAAGCAACTGCACTAACAGTTCGACGACGTTTGCAGCAGCATGGACTATCAGCTCAGAGACCGTGGCTGCAGTTACCCTTGACGCTGCATCACAGACAGGAGCGCCTGCGATGGTGCACTCAACGACGAACCTGGGAGCACGAATGGCAAAACGTCATTTTTTCGGATGAATCCATGTTCTGTTTACAGCATCAAGATGGTCGCATCGGTGTTTGGCGACATCGCGGTGAACGCACATTGGAAGTGTGTATTCGTCATCGCCATACTGGCGTATCACACGGCGTTATGGTATGGGGTGCCATTGGTTACACGTGTCGGTCACCTCTTGTTCGCATTGAAGGCACTTTGAACAGTGGACTTTACATTTCAGATGTGTAACGACCGATGGCTCTACCCTTCATTTGATCCCTGCGAAACCCTACATTTCAGCAGGATAATGCACGACCGCATGCTGCAGGTCCTGTACGGGCCTTCCTGGAAGCAGAAAATGTTCGACTGCTGCCCTGGCCAGCACATTTTCCAGATCTCTCACCAATTGAAAAGGACTGCTGCCCTGGCCAGCACATTTTCCAGATCTCTCACTAATTGAAAAGGTCTGGTCAATGGTGGCCGAGCAACTGGCTCGTCACAATACGCCAGTCACTACTCTTGATGAACTGTAATATCGTGTTTAAGCTGCATGGGCAGCTGTACCTGTACGCGCCATCCAAGCTCTGTTTGACTCAATGCCCACGTGTATCAACGCCGTTATTACGGCCAGAGGTGGTTGTTCTCGGTACTGATTTCTCAGGATCTATGCACCCAAATTGCGCGAAAATGTAATCACATGTCAGTTCTAGTATAATATATTTGTCCAATGAATGTCCGTTTATCATATGCATTTCTTCTTGGTGCAGCAATTTTAAAAGGCCAGTAGTGTAGATGCGCTGTCAGGGTCATTACCCGTTACTGGAGAGAACGCGGGGAGAACAGCGACCAGCTACACACCCGAGTGCGCTGCTGCGGCCGTGAGGAATGCCGCGGCCACGACCCCGTATTAAATTTATCCATCCACACAGAACGGGCCCGGCACGTCGTTGGCTGTTTCCCCTGGACTTATAAATAACCGCACGTAGTCCTCTACGAAACGTCACGTAATAAGCGGCCCCCCCCCCCCCGTGTCCCAGCGTCGCGCTACCGCGTTCCTCGTTTAATTCCGTGCTCCTCGTCTCGCTCTTGTACAAGATGGCAACGTGATACCCCCCCCAGAGTAACTAGGCTAAGAGCCGCGAAGCATCCAGGCAGCGGCGGATGATTCGCTCTCAAAATACTCACACGCACAGGGGCGACAGAGATATGCCTCCGTCAAGTCGTAAAGTAAGTCTTGAATCATCGTTGCGGCGTTTTAAGTGTCAACAAAAAAATAACTGTTGAAAAATATAGGCGGTAACATCTGGTCGTAAAAATGACAAGGCGGATCAAAATAACCGTCGAAGAATGTTTGGCGTTCTACCAATGTGTGCGACGTCCTATTGTGATAATGGAGACAGGGGATCCCTGTCTTTTTTTTTTCTTTTTTGTTATTCCGTTTTAGAGTGAGTGATCAAAAAGTCAGTATAAATTTGAAAACTTAACAAACCACGGAATAATGTAGATAGAGAGGTGAAAATTGACACACATGCTTGGAGTGACATGGGGTTTTATTAGAACCAAAAAAATAGTATTGCTAGACGCGTGAAGGATCTCTTGCGCGCGTCGTTTGGTGACGATCGTGTGCTCAGCCGCCACTTTCCCCATGCTTGGCTTTCCAGGTCCCCAGACCTCAGTCGGTGCGATTATTGGCTTTGGGTTTACCTGACGTCGCAAGCGTATCGTGGTCGACCAACATCTCTAGGGATGCTGAAAGACAACATCCGACGTCAGTGCCTCACCATAACTCCGGACATACTTACAGTGCTGTTCACAACATTATTCCTCGACTACAGCTGTTGTTGAGGAATGATGGTGGCCATATTGAGCATTTCCTGTAAAGAACATCATCTTTGCTTTGTCTTACTTTGTTATGCTAATTATTGCTATTCTGATTAGATGAAGCGCCATCCGTCGGAAATTTTTTGGACGTTTGTTTTCTTTTCGTTCTAATAAAACCGCACCCGGTTGTTTTCCTTCATTAGAGGAGAGCATTTATAAAATATGCACGCACAGTATTAAGACACCGCCATTTTTATAAATTATTAAGTGAATGTTTTACTTATTTATTTTATGTATACTATCTGAGAGATGCGGCATTACCGAGCATTCATTTCGCAACTTTTCTAGCAGAAATGTACAGTTTCTGTACGTTAGCGCAGCCGCCTCGCGTATCCACAACACGATTTTGTAAACGCCTTTATGGCAACGCCTCTGTTAACAGCTATTGTTTTCGCCTACAGCTGTAGCGCTTCGCATCTGAAAGCTGTCACAAGAGCTGTCAGTGTCAGGGATTTCCTTAAGTTTCCTCCACTGTGGGAGCGTCTTGATAGTAAAGAATGAATGTATTAAAATTTCATGGATGATGCTGCACATTTTCACGCATTTCAGTGTTTATGACGTCATGTGTCTTCAACTGTGTGTCTTACAATGATATATTTGTATAGGTCCATTCAGACATCTAGACATGTAGACATGCAGACATTGCCTGCAAAATGTCTTGAGAGTAGATTAGTAGCAAAGAAGTAATAAATTTATACGTCATGCACAATGCGGCAGTTTTTCACACATTTCATGGTTAATGACGTCATAGCTCCTGAACTATGTACGGTACAATGACATAATTTTGTAGGAGCATTTAGTGGTGTCTGTGAATACTGTGTGAGAAATTTACGGCGAACAGAATTAGTTGCACAGGAGTAATAAATTTAAGCGTCTGCTTTATGAGGAACTTTTCACGCATATCATTCTTTATGACATC
Organism: Schistocerca gregaria; assembly: GCF_023897955.1. NCBI lineage: Eukaryota > Metazoa > Arthropoda > Insecta > Orthoptera > Acrididae > Schistocerca > Schistocerca gregaria. The sequence continues at coordinate 1,027,113,088 of NC_064920.1, forward strand.
ATATCTCTTGAACTATGATAGGTTGGTGGTTACCTTTATTGTCGCCTGACAATAAGGGACACATGTACCAAGTTTAGTTAAAATCGGTCCAAAGCTTTAGGAGGAAATGTGGAAAACACACACAAACATCCATTTTTTTTGTAATATGTATGCATCTAGCAGGTTCTGTGGTACCAGGCGAACCAAAGCTGTTTGGTCACCGTGCAGTGCAAGATGGTGGGACAGAACAACAGCACAGTCTGCAGAAAATACAGCTTCTCTGATTTTTCCCAACAGCGAGAACTACTTGCCTTTCTATGTAGTTTACGTAATGCTGACTGGAAAACTTACATAAAAAAATATGTATTGAATTTATAAAATACCAAAAAATCGTGAGACAAATTCCCTTTGCAGAATAGGAGCGTGTCACGAGTAACCCTTTCAACATAGATTTGAACGCTCGGGACTTACCACTAATTTTTTCCATTGCTGCTGGGAGCCTATGATTACTTAGACCTGCTGAATAGTACACTCCATTCTATATAATGCGTAAGGAAATGGAAGTCAAGTGCAAATCGTTTTCCCGTCTGGTGTCCAGTGAATGAATATTGCATTTTCTTGTGTGTGAGTCAGTATTACAAAAAAAAAAAAAGAGTCTCATTATGGAATGGGAATGGCAGAGTAAAATTCGGAAACAACTGAACAGCTACCTGCACACAGTTCGCGAACTAACAGAAGGAGATGTCAGATCGTTCTATTCTGGCTTAAGAGTATTCTTGGTGAGTCCGCATTTTCACGATTTGCCAAATTTTATTTTATTATTTACCTTTTTGCTCGGAGAGCTTCCTGTTACCACAGTCGACAAGGTAACGTAATGGACGGAAGCAGTTCGCGCCATCTGTCTGTACCTAGTGAAAGCTGTGTTTTGTATGTATCGTATTGTAACCACTTGAGTTTTTCCAACTGAAGGACTGGACTGCAGGCATACTAGTAAAGATATCTTTCTAAAATTTGGCTGACTTATTAATCGGACATGCCCGCGAGGAGTAACAGGCGATTTGTTCTTCTGATTTAGTCATTATTCATTGCAAAGAACGTAACCAAAAAGTCGCGACAAAACAGCACCTTTGTTTCAAACGTCCGCCATTATTCTCAAATTATAGAAAACTGTGTTATTATTACCTGCGCAATATCGTGTAGATTAAACAATTCTTCTTGTTTTTTAATTTCGTATAAGATTTGCAGAGTGCCGGGCGACCGTCATGGACGCACCTCATTTTGGACAGAGGAAATTTAACTCCTGGAATGGGTGGCTTAATAATGACTAAATTTCTTTACAAAATCAGAAAACGTTGTTCAGTGGTTGAATAATATTATACAAGATGGTTTACGTTGATAGCTTCATCAGTTTTTCCTAAAAATTCGTAAAAGTCGCTTGTCATATTCGCTGACTGAGGAGAATGGGCCCTTAACATGTTCCTTGTACAGGTCAAGTATTTCGCTAGGCAGTCGCAAGTGTCACTAAGTAACAAATAGGAACTCATTCTTATTTGTGATGTAGTTAAGCTTCTTCCGGAAGTTTATGTACCACAAACCACTGTGAAGTACACGGCCCTTAACATGTTCCTTGTACAGGTCAAATATTGCGCTAGGCAGTCGCAAGCGTCACTAAGTAACAAATAGGAACTCATTCTTATTTGTGATGTAGTTAAGCTTCTTCCGGAAGTTTTATGTACCACAAACCACTGTGAAGTACACGGTGGTACAGTCTGCAGCAAATACAGCCTCCCTGAATTTATCCAACAGCGAGAACTACTTTGCCATTCTTTCAAGAATTCCCATTTACTTTCCCTTAGCATATGTGCCACATTTTTCGTAATGGGTTCACGGGACTACTAAGAACGTAGAAGTGCCTCTTTGAATTCTTTTGATGCATGTTGTAGACAAGGGACCCAAACGTCGAAGCAGTATCACTGGATACTTTAGCGTCCTGTATTTAACTTCTTTTACAGAACCCTTGCAACAATTCGAAGCTGCGACCCAGAAACTACTCGCAAATAAATCAACTGCAAGTAAATACAATAAAAAGCAAATAATTCATTAGCTATGGATCTGGAAATGGAATATAGCTTCGCAAAAAACTGGATAGGATTATGAAAAATGTAAGTCCGCCATTCAGCTTTGTTAAATCTTATTTTACGTGTTCGTCCCATTTGATATCGTTTCTTATTATTTCCACTGAATATTTGTTCTATGTGACTACTCGTTACTGTCTGGGTCTCTCTCAGTTATCTTGCATTTACCTATTAATCAGAGAGAGAGCTGCCATTCATTACGCCAAACGGACAAGAGCGTCTTCAGCAAGCGGTTGCATAGTGGTTCTGATCGTATCTGACATATACATATACTGAATAAAAGTACGTCGACGGCTGTCTGCATTTAGCAGAAAGCCTCGTGTGAATGTTGAAAACCCTGATGGTAGAGCTTTTGCTCCGACATAGATAACGGGAGAAGTATAGCCAGCAGGCAGTCTCCTTTCATACTAACAGTCAACAATGTTTACAACAATATTTCATCCGTTGGATATTTTCGTCAGAAAAAGGACGTGAAAGAAAGGCAATTTGACACCACTGCAATCACTTGAACGGCAAGAGTGTCTTCATTCAATACACTGCATACACATTGCCCTGTTACTGCAATGGATATAGATTAGCAAGCGATTACACGATACAAATGCTTACACTACAGTTTTTTTTAAGGTTGAAAATAACAATTACTGGGCGGATCTAAGTCAAAGAATTTTTGGCACTGTGCACGATAGCAGCGTAAAAGCCTAAATCTAGACAGTACAGAAGAAAAATACAGTAACATACAATCAAAAGATGGTTTACTTTTTTGTGAAAAATAAAGGAGAAGTATTGCGAGTGGAACAGGGAATTGTATCTATGCTTTATATATCTAGAAAAGGCATATGACCGAGTTCCTAGGAGGAAGTTATTGTCTATTCTACGAGATTATGGAATAGGAGGCAAACCTTCGCAAGCAAATAAAGGTCTTTACATAGATAGTCAGGCAGCAGTTAGAGTTGACGGTAGTTCATGGTTCAGAGTAGTTTCAGGGGTAAGACAAGGCTGCAACCTGTCTCAACTGTTGTTCATATTATTTATGGATCATATGTTAAAAACAATAAACTGGCTGGGTGACATGAAGATATATGAACACAAAATAAGCAATCTCGCATATGCGGATAACTTAGTTGAGATGGCAGATTCGATTGAAAGTAATATTTCAGAGCTAGATCAGAAATGTAAGGACTATGATATGAAGATTAGCGTCTCCAAAACGAAAGTAATGTCAGTGGGAAAGGGATATAAACGGATTGAATGCCAAATAGGATGGCTCTGAGCACTATGAGACTTAACATCGGAGGTAATCAGTCCCCTAGAACTTACAGCTACTTAAACCTAACTAACCTAAGGACCTCACACACATCCGTGCCCGAGGCAGGATTCGAACCTGCGACCGTAGCAGTCGCGCGGTTCCAGAATGAATCGCCTAGAACCGCTCGTCCACACCGGCCGGCGCAAAATAGGAGGAACAAAGTTAGAACGGGTGGACGGTTTCAAGTACTTAGGATGCATATTCTCACAGGATGGCAACATAGTGAAAGAACTGGAAGCGAGGTGTTGCAAAGCTAATGCAGTGAGCTCTCAGCTACTATTTACTCTCTTCTGCAAGAAGGAAGTCAGTATCAAGACTAAGTTATCTGTGCACCGTTCAATCTTTCGACCAACTTTGTTGTATGGGAGCGAAAGGTGGGTGGATTCAGGTTACCTTATCAACAAGGTCGAGGCTACGGATATGAAAATAGCTAGGATGATTGCAGGTACTAGTAGATGTGAACAATGGCAGGAGGGTGTGCACAATGAGGAAATCAAGGAAAAACTGGGAATGAACTCTATAGATGTAGCAGTCAGGGCGAACAGGCTTAGATGATGGAGTCATCCTACACGCATGGGAAAAGCAAGGTACTCAAAAGACTCATGGGCTCAAAAAAAAAAGGTTCTGGTAACTATGGAACTCAACATCTGAGGTCACCAGTCCCCTAGAACTTAGAACTACTTAACATTTTCTGACCCTCTGGCTACAAATGTGTACATTAACGCTTCTTGTGTCTTAGCTGTAACAGAAGCATTTTTTTCCCAATGGAAACCTGAGGTACACATTGTTCATAGCTGTTCATCAGGCGCAAGTGCTGTCAATGTTAGGGCATAATTATGAAAATATCAGGAAGTCAATGCAGCAGTGCGCAGAAGCTCGTGACCACCAGAACACACGGAATTCGTTTGTTCGCTATATTCCACTGTATAATTGAATGTTGTTATTGTTATTTTGTACAGAAATTATTGAGTAATCGTATTAGTACTTATTACAAAACAGAATATTTCGTAATCAGTTACTTTAGTCAATTAAATGAAGCCAATTGTAGAAAATATGTTTCGAAAACAGGTATATATTTTGTATAAATCTTGTATCTAAAATTATTAAAAAGAATCACCTAAAATCATCAGCACATAAAGAAAAATTTTCCATCCTCCAGAAAAATTCAGGGCTGAAAGGGTTAAACCTAACTAACCTAAGGACATCAGACACATCCACGCCCGAAGCAGGATACGAACCTGCGACGGTAGCGGTCACGCGGTTCCAGACTGAAGCGCCTAGAACCGCCTGGCCACCGCGGCCGGCTCATGGGTTCAGCAGTAGAGGGTAGGAGGAGACGGGGTAGACCAAGGAGAAGGTACCTGGATTCGGTTAAGAATGATTTTGAAGTAATAGGCTTACCATCAGAAGAGGCACCAATGTTAGCACTGAATTGGGGATGATGGAGGAATTTTATAAGGGGGACTATGCTCCAGACTGAACGCTGAAAGGCATAATCAGTCTTAAAAAATGGCTCTGAGCACCATGGGACTTAACATCTATGGTCATCAGTCCCCTAGAACTTAGAACTACTTAAACATAACTAACCTAAGGATTCGAACCTGCGACCGTAGCAGTCGCGCGGCTCCGGACTGAGCGCCTAGAACCGCTAGACCACCGCGGCTGGCCGTAATCAGTCTTAAATGATGATGATGATGATGAGAAATAAAAAATAAAAAAAACATTTATGTGTCACGTGAGACCATTATGGTTTCGTTAAAAAATTACGTATATGTCTGGTCACCTCTGTTCAACGATGTTATCGCACGCGATGAACACAATAAAGATATTGTGCGATCGTGCGTTAATGTAGATATCTACATCTACATCTACATCCATACTCCGCAAGCCACCTGACGGTGTGTGGCGGAGGGGACCCTGAGTACCTCTATCGGTTCTCCCTTCTATTCCAGTCTCGTATTGTACGTGGAAAGAAGGATTGTCGGTATGCTTCTGTGTGGGCTCTAATCTCTCTGATTTTATCCTCATGGTCTCTTCGCGAGATACACGTAGGAGGGAGCAATATACTGCTTGACTCTTCGGTGAAGGTATGTTCTCGAAACTTTAACAAAAGCCCGTACCGAGCTACTGAGCGTCTCTCCTGCAGAGTCTTCCACTGGAGTTTTTCTATCATCTCCGTAACGCTTTCGCAATTACTAAATGATCCTGTAACGAAGCGCGCTGCTCCCCGTTGGATCTTCTCTATCTCTTCTATCAACCCTACCTGGTGCGGATCCCACACTGCTGAGCAGTATTCAAGCATTGGGCGAACAAGCGTACTGTAACCTACTTCCTTTGTTGTCGGATTGCATTTCCTTAGGATTCTTCCAATGAATCTGAGTCTGGCATCTGCTTTACCGACGATCAACTTTATATGATCATTCCATTTTAAATCGCTCCTAATGCGTACTCCCAGATAATATATAGACGTGAATAGACGTGAACGGGGCTTAACTGGTGTTATGCGAACAAATATTGCCACAGTAGCGGTTGTGTATACTGTTAATTACGCAATGCCGTTCCCGGCCATACGGTACGAAAGGAGGTGAGGACGTGTCAGATGGATTAGCGAAGGCGTAGAGCGGTGGGGGCGTAGTCTGTGAAGGTGACAGTTAGCGCCCGACGCGACGCCGCTTCGGTTGCATGGGCGGCGCGGCGTGCACGCCTAGATATATTGGGAGTGGTGGACCGAACAAAGAGGCGAGGTGACGCTGAAACCGGTTCCATGGGTGTAGTCCCCGTATGACGTCTCCGGAGCGTTGGCGTGTCCGTGTGTCCCGAGTGCGTGTGTGCGCGTGAGCTAGCGCTGCGTCTAACTTATACGGCGTAAACTCCGGCGTGCGTGTGAGCGCGTGCTGCCGCGTGTTGGTGTGCGTGCAACGCGTATTATGTAAGGCTATATATGGCCGCATTCAGGAGGGAATCATAATTATTGTGAACCGCACCCAGGCCCCGTTGGCCTGCGAGGGCGTGGGCGCGGTGGGGGCGGTACGTCCGGGCACACAGGAAACGCAGCGACGGGGGAGGGGCGGCGCGGAAAATTTATGGAAATTCCCCACCGCCGCCACTCTGTAATTTTCCATAAACAAAATTTGGGGGTCTATATGAAGTGCTTAACGCCTAACAAATAGATTGCGTTACATCCTCGTGTAGTCGTCGCCGAGATAACTGAGCACTCCGAGGCATTCTTTCTGTAATTCGGCCCCACGGCGAAGCGGCGCGCGCGTTCGGTGCTTTTGAACTCGCGTCGCGCGAGCGGAATGGGAGCTCTACACAGATTAAAATAACCTCTTCATCAGCTTGTTTGCTTCGCCTCTTCTGGGGACGAGCCCCCGTACCGCCTGGCGGAGGACGTATCCCTTTAGTATTTATTTTCCGTTGATTTCTCGGTACGAAGTAGAGGAGTGAAAGGTTTATACTGCGCGCTACCGTAAAATAACCGAGTTCCTTCAGTTTCGTAATAGAGTTGATGGGGTGACTTTCAGACCTGTGAATCGTAGTAGGCAATAAAAACTAATTTTCCCGCTCAGGAAAGATCAAAGAGAGCGTAGAGGGGCGTTTTATCAACAAGATGAGTTCTCTGTTAATCTGAGTGAACTGCGTTCTTAGAAGATGGAAACGTGCAATTAAATCGCTCTAGAGGAACCTAAATTTTTTTTTGTTACCTTTAGGGAGATACCGGAGAAGCTTTAAAATTATGAATAGTCTGCTATAGGTAATAAGGCAGGAAAGAGACTCCAAAGAATTCGGCCTATTTGCTTACCGAGCGAGGCGGGGTAGTCCTTGCTACTCTGGGTTCGCATTCCGGAAGAAGACTGTTGCTTTCTTACTTTCATGTTCCATAGGTGAATCGCACGATAAAACTTAATGATGTGAAATGTGCCATTTTACATTCTCATTGTTAGTTAATTTGTAAATACGGCTACATGCTGAACATTTAAACGTGTTTTTAAATTTATTACACACACACAGACACACACACACACACACACACACACACACACACACATATATATATATATATATATATATATATATATATATATATATATATATATATAAAAGAAGGAGTTGCAAGCAGAAACTTTTTCAGCTTGTTTTCAAATTTTACGTTGCTGTCTGACAGACATTTTATGTCACTGCGTAAGTGACCAAAAATTTCTGTTGCATCATTGTGCATCCCTTTATGTGTTGAAGACAACTTTAACGTGGAGTAACGAATATCATTTCTCCCCCTGATGTTCCAGTTGCGCACATCATTGTTCCTTTTTAAATGCATTGAATTATTTACAACTAACTTCATGAGAGAATGCTTATGCTGTGACTCTGTAATGAGAATGCCCAATTCCTTAAATATATGTCTACAGTATGATCGTAGGTGAGCACCACATATTACTCCTACAGCACGTTTTTCTGCAACGAAGATTTCCTTTCTTGAGGATGAGTTACCTCAGAACATTACGCCGTATGATATTATTAAATGAAAATATAACAAAAGTGTCAACTTACTGATTTATCTCTACACAATATTTGACGTGACTCTAAGTGCAATTATGGCTGGACTAAGTTGTTTTTTCCTGTTTAACTTCTCTTCAATACGGAAACCTAAAAATTTTGAAGTTCCCATCCTACTTATTATTTTCTCATCGTGTGTTGCACTTCTCATCGGTGTACTGTCTCTAGTCTTGCAGAAATGAATACGTTGTACTTTTTTTAGTCATTGACACTGTTAATAACGTTGAATAGCATTTCTTCTGTATCTGTACGTATGCTTGAAATGATTACAGTACTAGTGTCATCGCAAAAGAACTAATTCTACGTGTTATGTATTAGACGGAAGATAGTTTATATGTATAAGGAACAACTCTTCTCAGTAAATATACTCATTGATGTCCTTTGTCATTTCCAATAGGTCTCTTTTTACACAAAATAGTGCAAAACGTGATTATAATACCAGAACCAAAAAGAATCTGTATAAGGACCATAAAAGCTTAACATTAGTACAAAAAGGAGTAAAAATACATGGGTACTCATATATTCAATAACTTACCAGGGCATATCAAAGGTCTTGTAAGCGATAAAGATCGTTTTCAGTGTAAATTAAAGAATTTCCTGTTGGCCAACTCCTTCTACTCCATCGTTGAATATCTTCACAAGGATTATAGCTCATAACTCTGTCTGCATTAGAAATGTACAATATACACGTATCTGAGTAACAAAAGCAAATAAAAAAACTTTTGACTCTTTCCACATTCCAGAGACTCTTCTCCTAGGGATCCATGGCAAACGATAAATGTAATGTAATGTAATGGCTGACCTAAGATCGAGCTTTGGGGGACTCCGTGGATGTTTCCTTCCCAGTCGAGGACTTTCCCCTGGTTACATTGGTAGAATTCGTGAGTACAGCGTCCTGTATTCGTTTGGTTGGATATGACATTATCCATTGGTTGGCTGTACCATCAGTTATCTAGGAGCATATGGTGGTTCAAACAGCCAAAAGCCTTACGAAGGTCACAGAAGAAACCAACTGAGCTAATTTGTTCTACAGTATTTGCAAAATTTGATGAGCGTGAGCGGTTAACATGCTTGTTCAGCCATCCATATTTGGATTTTTCGTGATTTTGCTCAATCGCTCCAGGCTGATACCGGGATGGTTGCTTTGAAAGGGTACGGCCGATTTCCTTTGCCGTTCTTGAATCACTCCGAGCTTGTGCTCCATCTCCAGTGACCCCGATGCCGACTAGACGTTAAAACCTAATCTTCCTTCCTTATAATACTTCAGAAGGGAGGTAAGATGTGTATTCTAAAGAAGAAAATTTCACAGTCATGAACATGTATCCTTATTTACGGTAAGCGTATGCTTTCCACTCACCGCTTCCTTCGTCTTCTTCTCCAAACGTAGTGTGCTTCAGGTCTAATAACCACAGCATCTTCCGCGGGTTACATGTGTAACACCTCCTTCACGCTACCTCTCAAAAGTAATGAAGTGGGTGGATAAATTTGAGTGGAAGTAACAGAAGTGCATCAGTTCCCTTTAGAAAATGAAAGAAGATAAGGGTTTTGCACCTCGTAGACGTGTGGTCTTTTGGGTGATTGGGCGGACATTTTTAGCGCCATTCTAGCGGATATTACTTGCTTCGAGAGCTCTCCACGCTAATCTGCCAGCTGTGTACAATACTAAAAAAAAAAGAAAAAACACAAAAGTATCAATTTCATGGTAGAAAAGAGTGTTACTGACAATGGTATATCAACACAGAAAAATACAGAATGCCCAACCTAACGAACTCCTCACAGTATCATAACTGTTGCACATACTTGTCTGTTTGGTTAATACGCGTTACCCTAATATATACTGAAGTATTTGAGTATTTTTCTTTCCTTTTCCTTCTCTTTCCTTATCTTTTATTTCCTCTGTGGGTCGTGTTTCACTTTTAGAAATTATGCGAGAGACGACGGAGCATAGGATTGTTATAACGTTTATTAACAACACTTGGCAAAAAGATTTTCCGGAAATATACAAAATGAAAGAAAGAAGGCTGGCAGCGTAGTGCAGTTTTACGTCTCTTGACGAGTGAATAGGGTTTAAGTGCGCGCTTAATTTCCTGAAGCATTTGAACTGCCCGTCGGCGTGGCCGAGCGGTTCTAGGCGATTCAGTCTCGAACCGCGCGACCGCTACGGTCGCAGGTTCGAATCCTGCCTCGGGCATGGATGTGTGTGATGTCCTTAGGTTAGTTAGGTTTAAGTAGTTCTAAGTTCTAGGGGACTGATGACTACAGATGTTAAGTCATATAGTGCTTAGAGCCATTTACACTACAGAGGAAGCCATGAACCCGTTCCGTACGACACCCCTTGTTGGATGATGGGAAATTGGCGCATTAATGGAAACGGAATGGTAGATGTTTCATTTGTGGCATTTACATGCGATCGATATTTATTGTGAAATCCCACATAAAGACAGAATCATAAAATGGCAATAATCCTGAAGATGGGGAGGAAGGGTTCACGCACATATTGGCCCTCCGCTACCATTGCGTCATTCGTAGGACAACTTCCAGCATTCAGGAAACATAAGTCAAGTCTTTTTGAAGAAAAGGAATTTCACGGCCCCTTGTCTTACAATGACACTGCCGCATGTGTTTGGTGAAGACGACTATACCAACCACACGTTTTTCGACTGCGTAAATCAATTCTGACTTTCGCTTTTAATCTACAGACAGTATTGGAGTGCATAAAATTCTGTGACAGATTGTTAACAAACCGTAAAATATCTTTCAGCTGCACTGTTTTATCAGTTACAGCTAGCGCTGGTTGTAGGAGACCTGTCAGATGCATTAAAATGTTAAAAAAAAATACAAAAGCCATCGAAGTTTCACTAAATTAAATGGTGCGCATCTCTACTTAGAAACACAGGTAGAATATTTAATGAAGAAATTTTAATCGTTATCGTTCACTCGCTGAGTACCGACACGCACGATCAACTAACCGACACGGCAGTACTTGGCTCGCACGTGCTAACGATGCTGACAACCATTCGTTTGTTTGTGACGCGAGTCTGATTCACGGTGTAAAATGCGCCGCTGGCGTGTCCACCGTTCGTGTGTCAGCGGGATCCTGCCGATGAGTGAATGAGTTCACTCGGTAAACAGCGCTCTTGAAGAGATGGCGCTTCCCTGTAAAATGTTTGTTTGCCTCCGACTCCTGCTGAGCTTGAACAGGCGGTGTCCCTGGATTCGGTGTGCGTTGTTGACAGCGCGGGCGAGCAGTAACGGCGAGGGCTAAATGGCACTCGCCAACGTTAGGTCGTCTTCTTCTCCTCCTCCTCCTCCTACGCTTCATGGGTTAGGCGTTGAGTCTGTTCCGTCTTCAAAACTTGTCACTCCACCGCTTCTTAGGTATTCCAACATTCCTTCTTGTGCCGGTTTGTACGCTAAGACTATTCTGGGAAGTTGTTTATTGTCCACCATTTATTGTCCATTCTTTGTACTTGTTTTTGCAAGGACTGCGATACTTGGTTATTCCACTTTCAGCTGATTCTACTATCAGTTCTTGTAGTGCTGTTTCGTTTCTTCTGTGGTCTATTCTTGGGTAGTTTTTTGTTTCTTAGAAATTTCATTTCAGCGGTTTGTGTTTCACATAATGTACTTCTTGTTGGTACCCAGCTTTCATTGCCATGACGACGTGCTGAAAAAGCCATATTCTAATAAAATGTTGCTCTAGGTTCTCGTCTAGTCTTATTTTTTTAATACATTGCGAATGCTTACACGTGTATAGGGTGACTAAGCTCCCCCTACATGTGGGCTTTGCGGTACCTGCAAAGCCTTCAAAAACATGTCAGTTTTTCATATTTTCTCGCTCATTACGCGCAAACAATTAGTCTACAGAAAATTTAAACAGGACCTTTTTGTAAGAAATTTAATGTTAAATTTCGTACTAGGATAGGTTTGAAACGTCCCCTTAGAAAAATTTATACATAACTGTGCTTAAACTGAAACACAATATTTTTGGCGCAACGCAATCTGACTTCCAAAAATCCCTACGAAAGAATGGCCCTGACTAACATTGACCTATATGTTTCACAAATCACTTACCTCACAAAAATCTTCGTTACTCGAACTACTGCAATACAGCGAGCACCACTACTGTCAGCTAAATAAAAGATTCAAACTACTGAAGGCACTAACTACTGATACGCATAGTTAGCAAATGAAAGATTTTGATAGAGAACAAACAATGTATAGTGTTCAAAAGTCATAATATATATAGCAGTTCATGACATCTAGTCTTACAAATTTCAAAACTCCGCCATTTCTCTCCTCACATCCACCACTGCTGGCGGCTCGCCTCCAACTGCGCAACGCTACGCGCTGTTAACAGCCAACAGCCCAACGCTACAATGGCAGACAACAATGCTAACCAGCCACAGACTGCACACAGCACAGCCAGTGATTTTCTTACAGAGGGCTACGTGGCGTTGGCGTTACCAATAAAAAAAACCTAAACATCCTACTTACAGGTTCACTGGAGGCCCAATTTTCGAGTTATTCAAGAAAGACGCGTTTGGGTGTCACTTTTGTACGTTACTCTCGAGCAATTCGAAAACAACAACCTCTATCGAAAACGTATCCCAAAAAAATGTAACTACATTAATGTTCCTACAGAGAGTTCCTGTTAATTTTTTCTGTAGAACTAACAGTTTGCGTGTAGCAAGCGAGTGAATATGAAAATGTCGCTTGCGGTATTTGATGGTGTAGCAGGTCGCATAAAACCCATAAATCAGGGCAGCTTAATCACTATGTATATTTACAGATCTAGCCATAGTTAGGTCTAGATCTTTATTACTGTACAGTCTAATTTGACATCCCAAGTAAGTGAAGGATGACACTTGCTCTAAAATCACATTATCCATTATCGTTTTGTAACAGACCATGTCTTTACTTAAAAAAGCCATCACTTTACGTTTGGTTTTAGAAATCTCAGCAGCTCATTGTGAACAAAGCCAATTCTGTCGCTACAGTACAGGTTAAGTCGTCTTCTTTTTCTTGCAAAATCAAGACGCGATCTGCATAAAGCTAAACACCTGACATGGTACCTATTGATATTTTGATAGCTTTTTCGTGTGTGTGTTTAGGATAACGTCATTAAGAAGTGGGAGATATTGGGAACGCCTGTCACCGGCCGCTGTGGCCGAGTGGTTCTAGGCGCTTCAGTCTGGAACCGCGCGACCGCTACGGTCGTCGGTTCAAATCCTCCCTCGGGCATGGATGTGTGTGATGTCCTTAGGTTAGTTAGGTGTGAGTAGTTCTAAGTTCTAGGGGACTGATGACCTCGGATATGTCAAGTCCCAAAGTGCTCAGAGCCATTTGAACCATGTTTTGGAATGCCTGTCGTACTCCATTACTTACTAAAATTTCCTCCGATCTTGCTTTACCTCTTTTTCTACTTATTATGTCAGAGTTTGTGTGATATTAACTTATGCGTTTACAGTCATTTGAACTTAATTGTTGTCCAAATATTTTTTCTTCTATCTCTGTTTTGCTCTGACAAAGTGAATGTTCTGCGCTATGTTCATGTTCATCTTTCACTTTCCTTATGTAGTCCTTGCACTCTTACCATAGGGTGTCAAATGAGATTTAGACGTTGTGCACAAGTTGCACGATGCTATATCATCCTACTAAAATAATCTCTCCACGATCACTACAAAAGTACAGCTTTTACAAACTGCCTGACTGCCCGTGGAAAGAATTCCTCTCTGAGTACTGCGAACTCACAGTTATGGACATGGCAGAAGGTGCTTCGTGCCAGTATTAGCGATAACGGCCATAATCTCTATACTGTTATTCTCATAATCCCAACATAATACATGCAATACAGGAAGTGAAATTATCGTGTTGTCCCACTTGAATATGAGCTCTCTTCTATATTTCATGATGACTACCAACTGTCGATGAAAAAAAAGTAAAATCTTACGGCACTGTTGGCTAGAAGAACCCAAGCGGTAGTTTCAATCGCCTGGTGGGAAAGAGTTCTTTTCCGCCTAGCGGAATGGACCCGTTCCTGGGGGGTATACGAGACGTGCGTCGTGTGTGTATGTTGTGGAGTACAGCTGAGTATAATGGATGCGTGTAGAGTGTGGTGTTAGATTTGTATTGTACGATGATGTGATGAGAGAAGAGAGCTTCTCAATAGCACCGAGGGGGGCAAAAAAATACAAATGGCTCTGAGCACTATGGGACAACATCAGAGGTCATCAGTCCCCTAGAACTCAGAACTACTTAAACCTAACTAACCTAAGGACATCACACACATCCATGCCCGAGGCAGGATTCGAACCTGCGACCGTAGAAGCAGCGCGGTTCCGGACTGAAGCCCCTAGAAGCGCTCCTCCACAGCGGCCGGCGCACCGAGGGGGCCGCCGAGCTTAAAGTCCACATCCAGCGGATGGGTCACCGTCTATGGTGTGACACGCTCACAATTCATAAGACACTGTGTAGAGGTTTGGAAGTTAGCACAGTATTGTGGAGCAAACATTGGTGGTTAGGAACTTTCCACCGCCTTCCCTTGCCAGCCAAATACTGGGAGTGAAATGTTTTTCACACGCCAGGATTCGAAACGGCTTACACCGAGTTCAGCGCCACCACACAGACGTGCCGACTCGAGTTCGTCAACGCTGGTGGGTACCTCTGTGTTTTTTGTTTTCGTATAACAATTTTCTGTCTTCAGAATAGTGGCAATTGGCCCTGTCTATTTCGACTGTATATAATCTTTTTGACGAATGCAGACTTTTTATCATAGTATACGCTATTTTCACAGCCCGAAATCAATTGTTTGCATTGTTACGGAAGCTGGGATGCTCCGAAACAGGTGTGTAAAATATACGTACAGGACTAGATGACAGTGTACCACATACATTGGCACTAAATTAATGTATCTTATGGATTTGAAGATGCCGCTTTGCAGGAGCAGTCTTCAGATTTGTGTAGAGCCGAGCGTTATCATGTTGCAGCTAAACATCTGGGTTTCTGTGGCACCGAAGTCAGCGGAAACGCGTCTTGAGTTTTGTTAATGGGTTGACATATGCTTTAGAATTAATGGTACCGCCACTTGGCATTATGTCAATGAGAATCACACCTTCACAGTCACACAATGTGGTGGTCACGACCTTACCGGCGGAAGCAGATGCTTTGAATTTTTTCCTCTGTGGGTAGTGGGAATGGCGCCTTTCCATTGACTGTAGTTTTGTTTCGGGCTCAAAATGGTGTACCGAAGTTTCATCATCTGTCACAATCCGGGACAAGAAGGATTCCCCCTCAGCTTCAAAACGTTGCAACAAATCAAGACAGATGTTTCTTCTGTGGGATTTGTGTTCCACCGTTAGCCACCGCGGGACCCATCTTGCCCACACTTTTGAATATCCAAGAGTGCGGATAATTGGATCCACACTTCCTTTCCAGACTGACAGATGCAGCGCCAACTGCCGAGTCGTAATGTGTCTGTCTTCGTGTATGGCAACACCAGTTCGCTGCATCATGTCACGTGTGACAGCCGTGAATAGTCTCACCGAGCGCCATAAGTCGTAGAGTTCCTCCGAACCGCCTACCGCCTTCTACCTACCTCTCCCTCCGTGCCCATGCCGTACTTCTGCCTACACCAGCTGCTCCATAGACTTTGCACAAGTATTTGTGAATATTCCCCACAGTTTCTTCCTCTGCAGTGAGAAATTCAATAACGGCACGTTGCTTGTCATGTACACCACCTACAGACCCATTTTTGAAACTGTCCAGCAGCTACGCTATCTGTCAGAAGTGACGGAAACTTGGTGCGCTCACTCAGGAGACTTCAAATAGCACACACGTAGCGTTTCGCATTCGTAGCGTTGTTTTCTGTTGAGAAAAAACTGCGGTGCATTACTTTCTGGGCAACTCTCGTACATATCTGTAAATAAACTCGACCCCATACCCATCACTTTAAGGAACGTTCAAGTAATTATCTTTTAGAAGGTGTAGGAGATATATCAGTGCTTCGATATTTCCTGAGCGAAGTTGCTGTTCATCTAGTTGAGGCCCCAGTATTTCCTTCTAAAGTGCTTTAAGTAGTACACTACTAGCCATTAAAATTGCTACACCAAGAAGACATGCAGATGATAAACGGGTATTCATTGGACAAGTATATTATACTAGAACTGACATGTGATTATATTTGGGTGCATACATCCTGAGAAATCAGTACCCAGAACAACCGCTCTGGGCGTAATAACGGGCCTGGGCATTGAGTCAAACAGAGCTTGGATGGCGTGTAAAGGTACAGCTGCCCATGCAGCTTCAACACAGTACCACAGTTCATCAAGAGTAGTGACTGGCGTATTGTGACAAGCCAGTTGCACGTCCACCATTGACCAGACGCTTTCAGTTGGTGAGAGATCTGGAGAATGTGCTGGCCAGAGCAGCAGTCGAACATCTTCTGTATCCAGATAGGCCCGTGCAACGTTCTGCAACATGCGGTCGTGCATTATCCTGCTGAAATGTAGCGTTTCGCAGGGATTGAATGAAGGGTAGAGCCACGGGTTGCAACACATCTGAAATGTAACGTCCACTGTTCAAAGTGCCGTCAATGCGAACAAGAGGTGACCGAAACGTGTAACCAATGGCACCACATACCATCGGGCCGGGTGATACGCCAGTATGGCGATGACGAATACACGCTTCCAATGTGCGTTCACCGTGATGTTGCCAAACACGGATGCGACCATCATGATGCGGTAAACAGAATCTTGATTCATGCGAAAAAATGACGTTTTGCCATTCGTGCACCCAGGTTCGTCGTTGAGTACACTATCGCAGGCGTTCCTGTGTGTGATGCAGCGTCAAGGGTAACCGCAGCCATGGTCTCCTATCTGCCAGTCCATGCTGCTGCAAACGTCGTCGAACTGTTCGTGCAGATGGTCGTTGTCTTGCAAACGTCCCCACCTGTTGACTCAGGGATCGAGACGTTGCTGCACGATCCGTTACAGCAATGCGGATAAGATGCCTGTCATCTCGACTGATAGTGATACGAGTACGTTGGGATCGAGCCCTGCGTTACGTATTACCCTCCTGAAGCTACAGATTCCATATTCTGCTAACAGTCATTGGATCTCGACCAACACGAGCAGCAATGTCGCGATACGACAAGCCGCAATCGTGATAGGCTAGTATCCGCCCTTTATCGGCATCACAACAACGCTTCATCAGGCAAAACCGGTCAACTGCTGTTTGTGTATGAGAAATCGGTTGGAAACTTTCCTCATGTCAGCAAGTTGTAGGTGTCGCCACCGGCGCCACCCTTGTGGGAATGCATATCACAGCATCTTCTTCCTGTCGGTTAAATTTCGCGTCCGAAGCACGTCATCTTCGTGGTGTAGTAATTTTAATGGCGAGTAGTGTATTTTAAAGAACTTCGTAGGACCGCGGTGTGCTTTGGTGCATGACACTAACTTTCAAAGCAGGTGCATATTGTTACTGTGGCCCTGCACGGTCCTACATTTTTTAGACAGCGGGCTTATGGTGAGTGAGCGCCGGGCCGTTGTGCGGAAGCTGGAGGCGTGTGAGGGGCGGCCGCTTTGAGGCTGCGCGGCGCTTTGGCGGCCAGTTAGCGCTGTTAGCGTTCGTCAGCTCGGCGGGCACGGACGACCGCTTTCTGGTTCCGTCCGGCAGTCGGCAGCGGCGTGTTAGGCGACAGCTGCCGGCTCGCCAGTTTGCCCTCCTGCTCTCCAGAGGATGCCACAGCGGGCGTACGCGAGTTCTCTCCAGGCACCATCCACGCGCGAATTCAGTCGTAATTCCCTCGCGAAACGAGGAAGAGAAGATGTAAGAACGTAGGCTTTCGCAGTCGGTGTCATAGTGATGAAAATTCTTCTTGGTATTATGACGTGTCATTACTACAAACTACCAACAATAATAAACCGATACCGACGTTTCGTCAGAATTGTAACGGCCTTCCTCAGGTCACGACTGGTTTTGCATGGCCACGCAGGATTAGCTGAATGGTCTTAGGCGCTGCAGTCATGGACTGATCCCGGCGGAGGTTCGAGTACTCCCTCGAGCATGTGTGTGTGTGTGTGTGTGTGTGTGTGTGTGTGTGTGTGTGTGTGTGTGTGTGTGTGTGTGTTTGTCCGTAGGATAATTTAGGTTAAGTAGTGTGTACGCTTAGGGACTGATGACCTTAACAGTTAAGTTCCATAAGATTTCACACACATTTGAACATTTTTGTTTTGTTTTGCATGGGAATAGGAGCTTCTGTTTATTACAGACTATTGATTTCTGACGTCACTGTTGTAAAACTTTTAATTGGCCCTCTAAATGACTGGCTTGTCGTGACGTAAGGGAAGATGGAAAGAAAGAGACTATTTGTGGATGTCCATGTCGTCGACGATTGGTAGCTGTCTGCCAATTAGCGTTCGGCTTTTGGTCGGCAGGTTTTCCTCCTGGTGTGCGCGGGAGAGGACTGACAGTTGCTCTACAGCTGTTTGTGCAGGTACGTCCGTGTCCCGTCACAGAGTGTCTGTGGTCCCGTGTAGCTTCTGCTCCGCGACCGCTCGCGGCCCGTTGGACTGGGACATACGGCAGCCAGGACGCCGGGAGTTTGTACCCATCTTCTCTGTTGATGTTGTCAGGCTGTTTAATAATTTCGATCGCCTCCCGTATTTTGCGTTCTCGGATCCACGATTCTATAGGCAGTAGTCGGGGCTCCTGGAACCTGATAGGTTGTCCACAGCCGATTTCTTATGTTGTTGTAATCGTACATAGCGTTCGTGTTTTGCTACTCGTAAGCTGACAGGTCTCCCTGTTTCTCCTACCACGTGTACCGGAATGAAATGAGCGTTCTTTTTGGTGAAAATGAAACATTAATTTTGAATTGAAAAGAAAAAAAATTTTATTCAAAGTACTGACCATTGCTTTCTATAGATTTTGACCACCTTTCTGACAATTTGTGGATACCACGCCAATAGAAATGTTCGTCTTTTGAAGCAAACCAATAAGACACCCAATTTTCGACTTCTTCGTGGGAATCGAAGTGTTCCTCAGCCAATGCGTGTCCAATTGATGAAAGCAAATGGTAGTCGGAAGGGGCCAAGTCTATTAAATACGGCGGGTGGGGTACCAGCTCCCAGCCAAGTGTTTTGATTGTATCCTGAACCAGTTTTGTTTTGCGTGCAGGTGCATTGTCGTGTAAAAAAATTACTTTGTCATGTCTTCTGACCCATTCTGGTCTTTTTTTTGATCAATGCATAGTTCAAATTGATCATTTGTTGTCTGTAGCGATTAGTATTCACAGTTTCACCGGGTTTTAGAAGCTCATGATACACCACACCTTTCTGATCCCACCAAACACAGAGCATTATCTTCTTGACGAATCGATCTGGTTTGCCAGTCGATGTTGATGGTTGTCCCGGATTAACCAATGATTTTTCTCGTTTAGGATTCTCAAAACAAATCCATTTTTCATCGCCAGTAACAATTCGATGCAAAACTCATTTACTTTCATGTCTTTGAAGCAAAATTTGACAAATGGTTTTTCGGTTTTCTATCTGTCTTTCATTCAATTCATGTGGCACCCATTTTCCACACTTTTGGATCTTTTCGATTGCTTTCAAACCGTCAGAAATTGTTTGTTGTGCAACATTTAGCATCGCTACCATTTGATTCTGACTCTAAGTATCATCTTCATCCAATATTGCTTGCAATTCAGCGTCTTTGAACTTTTTTGGTGGTCTTCCACGTTCTTCATTTCTTACATCATAATCATTATTTCTGAACCGTTGAAACCATCTTTTGCCTGTTGCTTCTGATAGAGCATGATTACCGTATGCCTCGACAAGCATTCGATGCGACTTTGCAGTACTTTTTTTTTCAAATGAAAACAAAAAATTAATGCTTTCCGAAAATCATCACTTTCTGGTACAAAATTCGATATTATGAACACGATGAAAACATATGATGTTGTTTGTTCCATGACTTTATGTATACTAAATATCTTTGAGAGATGTCATACCAACCAAACAAAAAGAATTAAGGCTCGTTTACAACAAATGTTCACCATCGACACATTTGTATCTTAACGCTCATTTCATACCGGTACACCTGGTGTGTAGGCAGCTCTGCACTCACACCGTAGTTCGTAAACACCTGCAGTGTTAAGAATGTTGACTACATCCTTGGTGGAACCTATCATTTCGTGGATCCTGTGATTTTTGGTTCAAATGGCTCAGAGCACTATGGGACTTAACATCTGTGGTCATCAGTACCCTAGGACTTAGAACTACTTACACCGAACTAACCTAAGGACATCACATACATCCATGCCCGAGGCAGGATTCGAACCTGCGACCGTAGCGGTCACGCGGTTCCAGACTGAAGCGTCTAAAACCGCACGGCCACACCAGCCAGCGCTGTGATTGCTCCGAAAAATCGGTGCCCTGAGGAAGGCCGTTGCAATTCGGCCGAAATGTCGGCTTTAGTTTATTATTGTTGTTTGTTTTTAGCAATGACGCGGCATAATACCCAGAAGAATTTTAATCACTTCGAGGAAGAGAAGAGTGTGTGGCTTTCCTTCAGCAAAAATTTCGTTGGAATCGTGATCAAAGTTATAGGACAGAAATAATGATGAATGACTTAGAGAATGCGGGAAAAATGACTTTCCTGTGTCGCAGAGGTTAACACCGTAAACACTCTGAGGTGACAAAAGGAGTGGGACACCTCCTAATATCGTGTCGGACTTCTTTTTTCCGGAGTAGTGCAGCATCTCGACGTGGCATGTTATCCACAAGTGTGAAAGTTTTGCCGATGCACGATTTTGTGCACAAACTCTCGATTATGTCCCGTAAATGTTCGCCCAAATTGTCGAGAACGTTCTTCAAACCAGTCGCAGACAACTGTGGCTCGGTGACATGTCGTATTGTCGTCTATAACAATTCCATCGTTGTTTGGGAACATGAAGTCCATGAATGGCTGCAAATAGTCTCCAAGTAGCCGAAGATAACATTACCGGTCAACGATTGGTTTAGTTGGGCTAGGTGACCAAGTCCGTTCCATGCAAACGCAGCGCCCATCGTCATGGAGTCGCCACCAGCTTGTACAGAATCTTTTTTGACAAATTGGGTCCATGGCTTCATGAGGTCTGCGCCACACTCGAACCCTACCATCAGCTCTTACCAACTGAAATGGGGACTCATTCGACAAGGACACGGTTTTCCAAAAAAGACCAACCGGTGTGGTTACGATCCCAGGAAGGGCGCTTCAGGCAATGTCGTGCTGTTAACAAAGGCTCTCTCGTCGTCGTCTATAGCCATAGCCCACTTACCCCGACTTTCAGCTCACTGTCCTGACGGATACGTTTGTCATATATCTCACATTGATAACTTTGATTATTTCCATTTCCTGCATTGTTGCTTGTCTGTTAGCACTGACAAGTCCATGCAAACAACGCTGCTCTCGCTCGTTAAGTGAAAGCCGTCGACCATAGCGTTGTGCGTGGTGAGAGGCCTTGACAATGTAGGTCTGGGAATAATGAATTCCCTAACGATTTACGAAATGGAGTATTCCAGGCGTCCAACTCCAACTACCATTTTCTGTTCAGAATCTCTTAATTACCGCAGTTTGGCCATAATCAAGACAGAAACCTTTTACGTAAATCACCTGAAGACAAATAACAGCTCCGCCAATGCACTGCCCTTTTATACCTTGTGTAGACGATAGTACCGTCATCCGTACACAGGATACAGGCAGATTCCAAATGGTTCAAATGGCTCTGAGTACTATGGGACTCAACATCTGAGGTCATCAGTCCCCTAGAACTTAGAACTACTTAAACCTAACTAACCTAAGGACATCACACACATCCATGACCGAGGCAGGATCCGAACCTGCGACCATAGCAGTCGTGCGGTTCCGGACTGAAGCGCCTAGAACCGCTCGGCCACCACGGCCGGCGGCAGATTCCATTTTCCGAGGTTTCCAGAAAGGCTGTTATCGAAGCATACTGATTAGCTTCCCAGATATGTGAGTGGCTTGAAAACTTCGTGAGTAATAGAACTCAGTACGTTGACCTGGGCAATGAATGTTCGTCAGAGACTAGAGTATCGTCAGGACGGCCACAGAGGAGTCTGACAGGTCAGCTTCTATTCAGTATACACATAAACTATCCGTCGGATAGAGTGCGCAGTACTCTGCTACTGTTTGATGATAAAGTCGTAGTGCACGGATAAGTGTCGTCGTTGAGTCACTGTAGGAGGACGCAGGATGACTTAAAAGTAATTACGATGTGTTACAATGAAGGGAAGCTTGCTCTAAATCTAGAAAACTGTAAGTTAATGCACATGAGTGCGAAAAACAAACCCGTAGTGTTCGCGTACAGTAGCAGTAAAGTGCTGTTAGAAGTAGTCACGTCGATGATTTAGCCACGACGTTGCAAAGCGATATGAACTGGAACGAGCACGTAGGGTCACTAGTGGTGTAGACCGACGGTCGAAAAATGGCTCTGAGCACTATGGGACTTAACAGCTGTGGTCATCAGTCCCCTAGAACTTAGAACTACTTAAACCTAACTAACCTAAGGACATCACACACATCCATGCCCGAGGCAGGATTCGAACCTGCGACCGCAGCAGTCACACGGTTCCGGACTGCGCGCCTAGAACCGCGAGACCACCGCGGCGACCGACGGTCAACTTCGATTCTTGAGTACTGCTCGGGGGTTTGGAAGCCAGACAAGATTCGACTGAAGAAAGACTTTGAAGCAGCTCAGAGACTTGCTACTAGATTTGTTGCCGACAGATCTGATCAAAATGAGAGCGTTACGTCAATTTCCGTGAACTTACATTAAAATACCTAGAGGGAAGGTCACGTTCTTTTCGTGAAACAATATTAAGAAAATTTAGAGAACAAGCATTTGCGGCTGACATCAGAACGATTCTTCTGTTGCCAATATATACTTCGAATAAGGACTGTACAGACAAGAAAAGTGAACTGGGGCTCGTTCAGAGCCACATAGAAACTCAATTTTCCGTCGCTTCGTTTGCGATTTGAAAAGAGCAGTAAATGACCAAGTACCCCGCTTACTGTTATTGTTACAGCCTAGTAGTGGTATAAGGTATCCTCCACCACGCAATCTACGGTGACTTGCAGAGTGTGTGTGTACGTATGTATGTATGTATGTATTTATGCACGTAGAATGGCTAATAGGCTACGTTACTTTGCGGAGAGGAATCCCGATCCGCAAACTATTCAGTCGAAAGTGAAACACGATATAATAAATTGATTTATTATGCATGCAGTTGCTAACACTGTACGACGGAAAACCCGATCAACATGTTTGCATACAACATGAGGGAAGGAGACAAGAAGCGCTGCTACATTTTCGTACACGTGTGTAGTGCCAACAACGTACAGTTACAGTTCACATTGTATACATTACTACTAAACACCAAAATCACAATCAGATGTTCTCTGATAGGTGAACAGAAAGAAGTCCTGTTTGAGAATCCAACGGGTTTACGTGATCTGATTCCATTTGAGTTCGTCTTGTGCAGTCAAACGAAAAGCCTTATCAATTTCGTGACTTGAGAGATTAAAATCCTTTCACAAGCGCCACTCCAAGCACCTGCTATCGCCGTTACTGTTATTGTTATGACAGTTAGCCAAGAGACTAGTTTGATGCATCGCTCCATGCTACTCTACCTTGTGCCGGCCTGTTCTTCTTTGAGTAACTGTTGCAACCTACATCCATTATATTGAATCTGTTTATTGTATCGACTCCTCGGTCCTCCTCTACAATATTTACCCTTTCATCCTTCCCTCCATTATTAAACTGATTATCCCTTCATGCCTCAGGAAGTGTCATATCAACCGAGTGCTTCTTTCAGTCAAATTGTGCCATACATTTCTTTTTCAGTAAACTTGATTCATTACCTCCTTATTGTTTACTCGGTCTACGCATGTAATCTTTAGCATTCTTTTGTAACACCACATTTCTTACGCCTCTATTCTCTAACTTTCTGAACTGATTATGATCGACATTTTTTTCTGTAAAAGGCTGCTCTCCAGACAAATACCTCCAGAGAAGACTTACTAACATTTTAATTTATACTAGTTGTTAAAATTTCCTCTTTATTAAAAATGCTGTTTAGTCAGTCAGCACTTGGTATCCTTTCTACTTGCCTCATCATCAGTTATTTTGCTGCCGTAATGGTAAATCTCATCTACAACTTTTTATGTCTCATTTCCTATCCTAATTCCTTCAGAATCACCACTATCACCACACTTTTCACCTACCAGCTGATCCACCCATTTATTACTACTACTCATTCACCAGCAGTGCACCCCCATCACATCGTGAGCGTCACCACATACATCGACACATTTTAAATATTCTAATCCTATATTTTAAACGCATTATAATATTGTAAATATTACTGTACGTTATTTTAAAAAAATCGTGTGACAGTGGCAGCTCGTCCCCATTTTGGAAAGAAAGCAAACTAAAAACCTGTAACGGAACTCCTGGTAGGAATGTGACCTTTTTAAAACAACGCAGAGGTCATGCTTGCTGGTAGCGAACTGACATCTCATCTTCTCAGATGAAGATACCGTGACACAGAAGCGTAATCAAAGATGAGCAAAGACTAATTCTCTGAGGGCCTCGCAACACAAGGTAATTCCAAGTGAGCGAGGAAATTTGTATTCGTCACTTGACACTGTTACCACTGTCTAGTGAGGAAGGCATAGAGCTAAAGGTATGATGCAGGGGTTTTCCTTATCTCTGCGGGTCGATTATTTTTAAAACGAAGACGTAATGATAATTTACTCTTGTTGCTTTCTGACTTTTACGTTCATCTAAGCTATGTAAAATATCCTACCGCAAAGGTATCATGTTAAAGTCTGAAAAATATATTTCGTTTGTGACATCATATAAATACGTCTTGCCATTTTTTCAGTCCAGTATTTTTCATCGATGAAACCAGCAGCAATATGTGATGTCCAATGACACTGAATCTTCGAATTGACCATGGAGAAATTCAAGACAAATGAAATTGACTTAACAATACGTCTACTAAATGTTTAAAGAATAATATTTTTTCAAGTTTCTGGGCAATTAAAACGTCAGTTCAAAAGATTATCCCAAATCGAAAAGTTTGTCCTTTGCATTTATATAAAGTACGATTTATCTCATATGACAATCAGAAAGTAATAAGAAAAAATGATACTGTCTAGACTCAACAAGAGAACATTTCATTAGCAATCTCACTACCCACTATAATTAATTTGCTGCGGATGAGAACAAAATTGAAAACAAGAATAATTCAAATATTACATAGTATGTGTGAGATACTGTCCAATCATAATTCCAAACGTCGTTGGCGAAGGAACGCTTTTGTTAGGAAAGACGTTATTATTTATCTGGAGACGTTAAGACTCGCTACAGGGTGGAATAGGTTCAAAATGCCAGTTTTCAAACGAAGAAGTACTATGTTGAATTTGTAATATATCAAATAAATACACAGTGAATAACTGCTTCAATTTAAAGTTTTTCTTTGAAGTTAACAAGCGTTTTCTCCGCTATTCATAATTGTTTTTGTTTCGAGAAGATTTTATGTCCGTTATTTATTATTGTTTTTGTTGCGTGAAGATCTTATGTGTAAATTTTTCTCTGAATGAGAGATTAAATTCTTAAAGTAATGTGGAAGTCTGCTAATTTCTGGTAGAAGCACTATTGTGAAAATTGTCAGCTGATTCGTGTCAAAACATTAATGTGATGTTAAAAATATTAGTTCATTTTGTGAGTCATTTGTTCTAATTTTATGGAACTTAATTTTCTTATTATTGTTTTACCTACTATGGGTAATCGACGTATTCGATAACTGAAAAAATAAGTTTAATTGAATAATTCATATTTTTCCAATTTTTTAAGTAAATTTTTGCATTCATACTCAAATACGTACATTATGTAAGTAGATGATCATGTTTAAGATACACGTAATACATTCAATAGTGATTTCTTGATTCTAGAAACTTAAAAAAAAGCACCATGAGTAGACCCCAAGAAATCATAACGCCTTACTTCGCGGTATCTCTTATCATACGGTACAAGAATTCATCATTTATTACAATTATTTACTGACTCATAAAAGTGTTGTAAAAAATTTTGCTATGCACTGAAGTATACAAATTTTGGTTGCAATACTACGGTAAGCTATTTTAAATAAACTTCTTCTGTGCTGTACAAAGAGAAGCTACTCTTGATTTTCCAATATAACACATTTATCGTGTCTGTTGTATAATCGCTGAAATCAGAAACATAAAGACAGTGTTAACCAGTTACAGCTAAAAGTTGAAATGCACCTAAGTTGAGAAAAGATCTTATTCAGTGGTTGTGGCATCTCGACACACGTGGTGCTTCCGTAGTAATTTGTAATATTTGAAGATGTCAAAAGATTGTGAAGTGGAACTGACGCGAAAACTGTAAGAAATAAACATTCGTCAGAGATAAACACCCACATTCCAACGACTGTAATCTGAAAGGTCGAACGTCGAGTGGTCTTCGTTTCCGTGATAAAAGACGCTGCGACGTGACAATCTTCGCTAAGGACGCGTACTTGGCGACGGTACGTTGTGATAAGAAGCATGTCGGCAGGTAGTGCTCTTGCGATATATAGCACGATCACAGTTCGTTGCGACAGAATGATAAGGGCGATAAGCGAGTGGATGTTTCACACAGGAGTAAATTCACAAGACCGACTGGTTTACGGTTGATCCTTTGAGCTAAAGCTTGCACGAACATCTGCTGTCTATTATTCGCTCGTACAGTGATTTCCCAACTTTGATGCACCATCCACCCAGTGCCAAGTTACCTATGCCTTCCACATGTCTGCTTAACTTGTACCGTCTTTAGTTACGAATTTTCTGTATTCATATCCTAAAGGTGCTTTTACGCTGGCTGCATTTTATGACAAGATGTGGCCGCACTAATGTTGCTGTCAATATCACTGGAATTTGGCGTGATAATATGATCATATGGCCTGGCAATATTGCTGGTAGAGCAGGCTGTTGCAAGTAGTTGCCGAGATGAGGCCGAGGTTTCCGGTGTTGTCCGCACAGGATGGAGAATATTCGGCATGGCCGGAATATTTCAACATCCGTCTTTGTAAGTGTTTCCCTCTCACTCTCAACCTTTCATCCTCTTCCTCATACTGACAGTACTCTGGTTCTGAGTCACGTAATCAGTTCAAAAATTGGCAAGCAAGTACTCGATTTGTTTGTCGCCTACAGGAACAGAGAAGGGGACAAACGAAAGAGGCCGAACTTCATAAAGGCGATACAACTACGTCCGAAGAACGGAACAGGGTAGGCTTTATGTACAAAGCCCACCAAGCAATAAACAAGGTGTTTCAAAGACATCGCTCCTAACATATAGGACTGATAGGCACTTCGTCGTTTAGAGACGCAACGGTTCGCTGACGCTTCCCGGCAACGCTTTGTTTTTATTGAATTCGCCAGCCCTTTGCATGTGCATACTATCTACATCAGTAAATTTATAAAACGATTTTCAGCAACACAAACATCAGAACGCGTGTCTCTAAGCGGGGAAAGATATTTCAGAAATTCGGCCCACCCTCTTTGGCGCGAAGCAGATGACGGTTGTAAGCAACACACATTACATTGAAACGCCTCCGAATACCTAAGTCATGCAGCCTCTCAGGGGCAATTGTACAACGCGTCTAGCTTTGCCAGGACGCTTCAGAGAATGTTTTGTTCCTAACAAAAGTTGTTCCCCATCACGTGATCTATCACCATTAGATGATTAATGCAAAGACTTTGAAACAACCTGTATACAAAAGGAGACAGCACTCTGAAGAAAGGTAGTTGGTAAACTGTTGCCAATGTGTACAGAATAATATAAGACTAACAGAAAATTTCGAGTTTGTCGAAACTGTATAAAAATATTACGGTTTTTGAATACATTAGTTTGTACGTCTCAGAACTCATAGATGTTCATGAAATTTATGTGGTCTACTGATGAACTTCAATTACATATTAAAATAAATATTTGCCTGTTACTTCATAATTTCCCCTTAATTAATTCTGTGAGTTGTACCAATGATAGTCAATAAGAGTTTGACGAACTATTGAGCTGTCATGGTTCTACGTAATACGTTACTGTTCCACACAATTACTATGAAAACACCTTTATTTGTGTGCATTTAATAGTTATATTTTTCAAAACATTAGCCCTATAATGCCGAAGTAGCCGCGAGAGTGAAACACGATAAATATTGAACAATCAGTTCGAAACCTAATCCCGGACAATATCATTCCGATAGTATCTAGGACACCACGAGGCAGCGCAGTGTATGTAAGTATCCTAACACATAATGAACTTCTCGTTTTGTAGAGTTTAGTTAACTTGAGACCAAATTTCTGATATTTTCACCAACTGCAGGAATCTAGCGTCTAGCTGCACACGGTTGAGAAAATTATGTTTCTGTAACGCCTCCATCTGATTATGAGCCTGAAGTGGCTGGATAAGTATTCAGTGGCACGATAAATCGTATCAAATTGAAAGAGCGGTTTGTTGCGTATCACCCGTACACGAGCCGCCA
The DNA here is from genome assembly GCF_023897955.1 of Schistocerca gregaria. NCBI lineage: Eukaryota > Metazoa > Arthropoda > Insecta > Orthoptera > Acrididae > Schistocerca > Schistocerca gregaria. The sequence continues at coordinate 1,027,141,677 of NC_064920.1, forward strand.
GTAGAAATTAGTTGCTATTCGTCATCCACAAAAAATGCAATGAATTGAGGAACTGAGAGGACAAGTGGAATTCCACAAGAAAATTGCCTAAATGCAAAATTTGGAAAAATAATAGGTAAATAGCGAACAAAAATTAAAATACTAAAATGAAAATATGTTGGCGTGGTTCTAACACATACTAGAGAGAATTGATAAGCATTGTCTGTAACCCCTCATAGTCAGTGCCGAGAATCATAATGATTTCTTTCTGTAGCAGCTCTTGACGAAATGGGCTTCCTGGGCAGTACTCTTGACTCTGTACCTCTGTGTTGTGCATTTTCCGTCTTCCCCGTACTCTTTTTTGGACACGTCTTCTACGTTCTGCACTCTCTCTTCTTACACCCACGGTAAGTACTGTCTGGGGATGCGGTGTTTTGTTATAGAACTCATTTTTTATAGACATTCGTCAAGAGCTACCACAGACAGAAATGATTATGATTCTCGACACTGAGTGTGGGGTGGTCTCGCGGTTCAAGGCGCACAGTCCGGAACCGTGCGACTGCTACGGTCGCAGGTTCGAATCCTGCCTCGGGCATGGATGTGTGTGAAGTCCTTAGGTTAGTTAGGTTTAAGTAGTTCTAAGTTCTAGGGGACTAATGACCACAGCAGTTGAATCCCATAGTGCTCAGAGCTACTGAGTGTGGGAGGATTATAGACAGTGCTTATCAGTTTTCTCTAGTACGTGTTGGTACCACGCCAACATATTTCCATTTTGGTATTTCAATGTTTGTTTACTGTTTACCTATTATTTTTCAGCTTGTTATATTAATTTCGTTTTAATTACTCACATATACGTGTTTTATAACGAACATGTGTCGTACTAGGTATACAATGCGCGTCACACCAAATAATCTTCGAAATATAGCACAGTACTTGTACCTGTTTAAAAAGTTTTAAGTGGCAAGGAGTGCAAGTATTTTTATATTAAAAATTATGCACGTGCACTACAATCTCTAAGCATACCTCTATCCGTAACATAATAACTGACAATCAGGAAAAAATGTCTGATGTTTGGATGGTCACTTACTCGGTGTGCTTCAGCAATGACTTGTACTCTCAGTCCCTTAAATACTTCTTCTTTCTTTCTTTTTTCTTTTTTCATATTTTTTTATGATGATACCGTAGACGCCCGTTTATAACAAGTGTGCAGATGCTTCATCGTAACAGTTGGATTACGTAAGCGGAACGATTTCGTCTACAGTTCCGTCACTGATATTTGAGCGTTTGTGGCCTCTTCTCCGAGATGTAGTCTCGCCCCCTGACCTCGAAACAGCAAGCTCTAAATTTGCTTTCTCGCAATCAGCAACTGTCAGCAGACTTATCACTTTGCTTCGCAGGCACTGTGGCGTCACTACATCAGACCTCGAGGCAGCGTCATCGTTCCAGAAACGTGAGTCACCAGGCGACACGTCTTCCCTCACTTTTGTATTGTTTTTACGTCTAATTCCATTCGTGACGCCACTGAAACTTTCCTCTGGCAGTACTTTGACATTGCAAGGACGAACGTCTTTCCGCTACTCGTTCTCACCACATCAAAGAAAATCGCAACGCCACAAATCGATACTATTTCAGCTAGTCATTGCTCTTCTTTCTGCTTGAAATTTCAGGCTTTACTATTCATATAGTTGCTTCATAGCTATCCCTTTAACAAGTCAGTGGCCGCGTTGCTAAAATGCTACAATCCCGTACCGCAGTTCTAGTTTCAGCTCTAACGAAGGAAGATTACGGTTTAGCGTCCACTGAAGACGAGATGATTAAATATCAGAGCACGAATTCGGAACGGAGAAGTATTTCAGGCACGTCTTTTTTTTTACTTGACTGTTTAGAGGAAACCCGGAATTCCAAATTCTGCATGGTCGGGAGGTGATCTGAGACGCCGCCCTCGCGTATTAGAGTCCAACGTTTTACTATTGTTGCTCTCAGAACGAATTTTCCGATTCAACGTTAACGTGGCCTTGTTCGTCTGGCAGTTGCACACACGCCGTGGAATGACGCAATAATTATTGTCTGCTGTCATGGGCATAAATAAAATTATCGTGGTCTGTTCTATGCGGCACTAAAAGATTTTGTAAATGACACCTGGAAATCAACAATTCCCACATTGGTAAAGAATGTAAAAATTATTTGTCGAGAATTGTGGAATGACTGAGTAGCCTGAGCACGTTTCCAATGTATCGTTAATAGTTGTGAGGGTAACGTTTTGTTATATTTCTAATCAATAAATAATGCATGCTTACACGAAACGTGAACACATTCAGAAATAATTTTCCAAAACGTTCTGAGTAAACATTCGTATGGTGTACACACTAGACTATTCGAGTCGTGCTGAAATAACGAAAAACAAATATATAGATGTGTAACTACAAAGTTATGTCAATTGAATGATGTTAAAGAGCGCTCTTGGAAAGGAGACTAAAATGCCTCATTTAGTAAAAATTCCCAAAATGTACGAGATGATTCCTACATTTACGGTTACACAAAGCTGAATGACCTGAAAAGCTTACCTCATATCGCTCGTACTTGTTTCTATTTAGACAAATTATGTAGCAGTTGCTCTAATACGTTTCTGCGTGGGACACTTTGAGTAGTTTGTAAGATAATAAATCACTCGTCAATGAAATTAGAAATTATTTTCTATTCAACTGTAACAAATTCGCCAACGAAAGTTTTCTCTAATTTTCGTTTATCAACCATTCGAAACAAAAACTGTTCTTCTAGTATTTCCTTGGCCAAACTCAGAGAAGGAAAGTGTACGAACGACAATTGTTATCAGATACATGTCTGATCTATTTTCTTTTCAATAATGGTGTAAGTTTCATAAAACCATGAGAATCATTCCAAATTATTTGATGAATGTCCCTACCTTACCACTCGTTTTCTGTGACACCTGAATATAACTACGGAGTTAAGACACTACGAGAAACGTCGCTGTTTATGAGATACGAAAGAAAGGAACCTGCAGCAGAAAATGGTAGTTGTCTCAAATTTGCAAATGCCGGAGGTACTTCACATCCCGCTAGAGGAATCTGGGAAGACTCGTGACTGGATGCGTGCTACCATCTATCGGATTTCGCGTGCACTTCTTACGCTATGAGGTGCAAGGTGCCAGGAAAGTTTTATTCTGGCTATGCACAGCAGCGATGCAGCAACCCAGCAGCCGTCTATAAAAAGAACAAAATCGCTTCTCTGAAGTGACTGTATTGATATGGAATAAACAATTTACTGCCCATGTCTTACGCTGTACGGCTGATAGCATATCTCTGTGTGAACGTTCTGCAGCAAATGTTCAATTATCGATTTGACAATACTTCGGTTATCTTCAAACAACAGCTGCTGAAAATATTCAGTTATTGTAGAACTAACTGTGTTATTAAACTTACAATAATAATCCTTATGTCTCTATTCTGTTGTGATTAAAAGCTGTAGTGTTAGTGATCTTTTACCTTTAGTTGTTTCGGAAAATAACAACTACCTAAAATTGAAAATACTGGTGTAGATGATAAGGTTATTAAACGTATACTGAAATTAACTGGAGGACAAAGAATAAAGAAAGATGAGGGCACTGTAAAGTTTTTCATTTGCATTGGTAAGAAAACAGCAGAGAATCAAATATTACAACAAACTCAATTATTAACTACCACTGAAGATTCTTTTTAATAAAGGAGAGTTGAAATGAATGAAATAACGATGAATTTTTGCTGCAATAAACGTCAGTCGGTTTATGTTATAAAACATGAATAATCATCGTTTTATCAGTGCGACATCGTCACAATCGATTGGGGCAGCATTGCGAATCTACAGCACCCGTATCGTTCAGTTTTTGCAAATAACATACTTGCCTAATGCACTTTTGAAGAACTTTTCTGTGACCAGTAAAATGATTTTGCTCTTGCTAGGACGTCCGCTACATGTGATGTATGTCCAAGAAGAAGTAACTTGTTTCATGTGTCAGTTACTTGATATATTCCGGTCTGAGTAAGATTGCCCAGCGGCACAGACGATAGAGACACGAACGGTAGGAGCGGATTTCATTCACCGCCCGACACGAACGGTAGGATCGGATTTCATTCACCGCCCGGGTATTAAAACGTCTTGGTTCCTGAAATCAGTTATGAAAATTGCAGAACAAGATCATCCAGAAAGACAGGATGATTTCCTTCTCTAGCCTCGTCTAACTTAGCTACTGTCCCGTCTCTAATGACCTATGTGTACACGAGAGGATAAAAATTCTTTCTTCCTGTTAGATTATTTTGCTTAGTGTCGGCGAAACAACAATGGTTAAAGATAGTGGAAGTTTACTCAAATTCTGTGAAAATAAGCAGCTCTAAATATTTCATACTACGACAAAGGCATGGAAGACGAGATATTTTTAACTTTCTGCTTTTGGTCTCCATCTCTGCTCTCGTATATCTGTACTAAATCTCTAATTTCTGCCCTAAAAGCACATATTTTTCTGTGTTAATCTTCGTCACTTCTGGATTATAGTGATTAAATTAGTGCCTTTGGGGGTAGAGCATCGAATATTTTGAGCGATAGTCACATTCACGAGAACTAGAAACTGGCTAATTGATTTAGAGAAGTAATGATATTTATAGGTACCTCTGTTACAACGTAAAAGGATTTTCAAAGCCACTGAAGTTACTTTCTATCAATTACTCTAGTTCCCTAATTTTTTATGTTTCATAAATTTCACCGAAAACATGAATTGCATTCGTCTATCTTGTCTTTAAATCATTCATATAAACGAGGGCGGAAACTAATTACAGCTATATTTTGTTTACATACAAAACCTCCTATCTCACAAACTACTTACAGGAAAGGAAAACAACTATAAGTTCATAGTTTTATACCCCAATGTGTGTAACACACTTCAGTTATCAACATCGATATGTTGAAGTGTTCTAAAGTAACGCACATGCCAAACTTGAATTATCTCAACATCAGAATCTTGTCATTACTCGAGTTAATGAATGCAAATGGGAAACTCATTCATGAGGCAGCAGCAGTTCTGAGAATGAGAGAGACTAATCAGAAAGCATTATGCAAATCATAGATTTAAGGGAGATACAATGGTGGAACTCTGTTGTGGCTTTTCGACTTAATCATCATGTTTCATGAGCTCTCGTAAAATTTTTTACAAACAGTCTTTCGAAATCATATCAGTAAGTGATGGGCGTAACATCTGTCTCTTATTATATCGCTGAAATACAAGCACCCTGTATCAAGAATACAAGCACTTATGGTTGATTTCTCACATCAGCCGTCAATGTGAAAATGTATGCGTTCTTACCGAAATACCATAACAGTGTGGAAAGAACGACATAACTATTAATCTTTAAAAACTCCGGTTTATAGCTGCCAGGAAACACGAACAAAGAAACCCAAGTGTGCATTTTGTTTACCCCCGATCGTTGCAGAGCTGCGTGACTGTTTCGGTGGAAACGCCTCCTAACCTCGACGGAATTGTGAGTTGTTAGTGTTTCTTGCCATCATTCTAATAGGACAAAGCCGACTTTTGGAACACAAATCCTATTATGATAATCTTGTGCAGTGAAATTTATTAATGTTTTAGGTCTATTTCGGTTATGGATTGTAATCAGACTACAGTAATTTAGCTATCGATGGAGATTCTCTAGTTTACAATTTTCAACATAAAAAGGTTTTGATTGTAATGCTATGTTATTACCATCCTTCCTGACTTTTTCTACAACTGAATGTGGTAACTAGCTTTTCTTTCCAATCAGAGTTTGAAGACAGAATGTTATCTTGTTTTTGTCACTTGCTAACGTTTCTGATGAATTCTACAAACAAATTTTTTGAGCTATGCTTTTCAATGAATACTTATGAAGTGACTTGATTATCACATGAGTGGTGCTGGTAATTACGATCTCATTACTGTTTTTTCAACTAGTGTAACTGAAAAACATTTTGTGTTTGGCTCTTTAATGAATATCAGCTTTTGTTCCATTCTGGACTGTGTTGAGCGTCTACCCGTCGTTCTGTTGCCATTTCTTCTACTTACTAAGAACAGTCTTACTGCATAGCATTCGGTAAATTGTCTCGACAACAGATTACATATAGTGTTACATAACAGAATTGGTACGGGTAGAACAAGCAGTTGGCTGTCGCTACCAGTCGCCTGTAACATCAGAAAATGAGCGTACAGCTCCATTCTGCGACCACTGAGAAACGTCATGTGCATGCTATTGATGTGTATGTAAGCTGTTATGTCCACGATAAACCGACAAGAAATGTCTGTAGAATATATTAGCGATGCTTCAACATGATAATATTGTTTATTTTTGAAGGTATTAAGGAAGCTACCGTAAAGACAGGCCAACCCAAGTCGGCAATAAATGGTTCAAATGGCTCTAAGCACTATGGCACTTAACATCTGAGCTCATCAGTCCCCTAGACTTAGAACTACTTAAACCCAACTAACCTAAGGACATCACACACATCCCTACTCGAGGCAGGATTCGAACCTGCGACCGTAGCAGCCGCTTGGTTCCGGACTGAAGTGCCTAGAACCGCTCGGCCACAGCGGCCGGAGGATATAAATACTCCAATTATCATGCGTAAACTGAAATTTACATGATTGTGAGAAATTATTTGCGCTCTGTGTGGGCTTTCCTGGGGCGTATCTCCGGTCCGAACGCAATACTACTGTGTTTTTTAGTGACTACTCTTTTAAACATAATCAACACCAAATTCTTTTACGCCAACACCTGTTTATTTTGTGCTTGATGCTGTTAAGCTGGTACAATTTATTGTTTGAAGTATCATAGAGCCATTACTTGTTGTGAGACAATGTCCCCAGCCTGACCGTCTTTAGAAACAGGAAATATGAGTAAATGACATAAGCGGTTAATAAAGTAAAAGAAAACATGATCCGTAGTAGGCTGTAACGTAGACGATCTTTATTTCGTTCGCTTAGCTAATTTCGGCGACTTGTCATTTTCAGGCATCTCTAAAATTAGTTAACCGCACGATTTATGTAAGATCGTCTACGTTAGAGCCTAGAGGGAGCATATTTTCATTTGTTACGTATTTAAGTCAGCTGGAGTGGCCGAGCGGTTCTAGGCGCTACAGTCTGGAACCGCGTGACCGCTACGGTCGCAGGTTCGAATCCTACCTCAGGCATGGATGTGTGTGATGTTCTTAGGTTAGTTAGGTTTAAGTAGTTCTAAGTTCTAGGGGACTGATGACCTCAGATGTTGAGTCCCATTTTTTTTTTTTTTTAAGAACATGGAGATTGGACGCTGGCCGCTATGTGTAGGCGGATAGGCAGCTATATGATGCAGATCTGACGAGAGCACTGCTTTTGCAGGCACAAGTGTCTTGGAGCTCACTGTTCAGTATCCGTTTAATAACGTGGAGGTCCGCGGAAGACGACCACCTACGTGTTCCCATTTTGACTGAATGACATCGTCAATGAGCGCTGGATCATATACACTGGATCATCAATGGAAACCTCACTCCTGGCTGGATGGATCACGTTTCTTCTTATAGCAGCTCGATGATCGTGTCAGAACACGATACCACTTCAGCAGTTAAGTCCCACAGTGCTCAGAGCCATTTGAACCATTTTTTAAGTATTTAAAGGCTGTGGACCCCCAGAAAAACAAAAATGAAATTTAAGTGAATCAGTCACTATTATACCACGGTTACAGGCCTAAGTCCTACGCTCATCTATTTGAGCTTTAATTTCTTGACGTGTCACGGAAAGGCGCACATTCGACGAACAGCGGTGGAACCCACAACCCCGACATGGGGCGCTGGTTTCCCTGTTGCCCTAGCACAGTTCATGTGATAAGCAAGTCGATTCTCTTTATCTGGTACAACCACTTTACGAAAAATCTCTTCGGTTGGTCTCGGAGGACTGGACTGGCTCTTTCCTTGACGATCTCTGCCACATGCAGCACAGACAGCGGCAATGGAATCTGCGTTTGCCGTAGCCATATCCAGCTGTGGTAACGGAGGCTACCACAGTTATAAGCACCACAATAAAATACTCGCGCCGTTCGACATGCTATAGAAACAGTATCAGTAACAGAGACTGCCTTTCAAGGTGGAGCTGTAGCATAACAAACGGCAACGTCCTCATTCAGGCTTGCTTATCCGTAGTGGAGCAAATATCTTTTCGTCAGCGAGCAAATAACTCGCTGCGGCTACGGACCTTCGAGCTTGTAGTGGAGGCACGTTGCCTGCAGGGGACGACTGGAGCGTGTCGAGGGCCTCGCTCGACCTGTTAACGGGCCGTCGTGACCAATAAACCTGTGACACGGCCTTTGCCGACGACGGGATCTGACAAACACTCGGAGCGCCGCCACCGACTCGTGGCGAACACACAAACCTGCACATTTTCATTCCTTCTCCCTTCTTGTTACTTCCCTCCAGGTTAGCTTAAAACTGCGCTGGAGAGTAGAATAATATCCGCTAGCAGCCACAATAGAAAGTGATTTCATTTAACACACGACCGGTTCGGTTTTATGCCCATCTTCAAGCGGTTTACATTCAGGTTCATGTTTCCATACTCAGTGCTGGACGTCACTGTTTAAATTAAAAAAAAAAGCATCAGAAATTCTTTCAATCCATCTGTGGCATGAATCAGGAAACCAGTGTTTAATAGTATTTATATGAAGACAGTAGCTGTTCTCGAAAGAACAGATACTGTAGATGACCGTGCAGCTTTTCCCTGGAATAAATGATGACTAACTGAAACCCTCAGCTGCCTCCAGGTTGTTGATATACCTCGATGTAGACACCTGAAAATGTGTGGCCCGACCGGGACTCGAACCTGGGATCTCCTGCTTACATGGCAGACGCTCTAGCCATTTTTTTTTATTTTTTTTTATTTTTTATTTTTTTTTTTTTTTTTTTTTTTTGCATCTGCTCCGGGCGGACGTCGTAAGGCATCCGTTTAAGTTCGTTGATGATACATTAACTCAGTTTTTTTATGGCAGAGGGCACGTAGTCCTCTGACCGAACTCGCTGAGCTACCGTGTCTGCTGTCTGAGTCACCGAGGACACAGATGAATAGCGCGACTGCGGGGACTTATCCCTTGCACGCCTCCCGTGAGACTCACATTCCTAACTGTTCACAATTCTACCAACGTAATGTACCTTACAGGCATTTGCCCATTCACTCATTACTCGCGTACGCTTTGGCGATTCCCGTAAGAGTTAGGGCAACCTGTGCGCATTCGCACAGACGAAGGTCAATGGCTGGGTAGCCTTTAACTATATATATGAAGACAGTAACTGTTCTCGAAAGAACAGATACTGTAGATGACCGTGCAGCTTCTCCCATTATATGGCTAACTGAAACCCTCAGCTGTCGACAGGTGTTGTTGATATACCTCGATTTTCCAGGGAAAAGCTGCACGTTCATCTACAGTATCTGTTCTTTCGAGAATAGTTACTGTCTTCATACATATAGTTAAAGGCTACCCAGCCATTGACCTTCGTCTGTGCGAATGCGCACAGGTTGCCCTAACTCTTACGTGAATCGCCAAAGCGTGCGCGAGTAATGAGTGAATGGGCTAATGTCTGTAAGGTACATTACATAGGTAGAATTGTGGACAGTTGGGAATTTGAGACTCACGTGAAGTGTGCAAGGGATAAGTCCCTGCAGTCGCGCTATTCATCTGTGTCCTCGGTGGCTCAGGTGGATAGAGCGTCTGCCATGTAAGCAGGAGATCCCGGGTTCGAGTCCCGGTCGGGGCACACATATTCAGGTGTCTACATCGAGGTATATCAACAACACGTGTCGGCAGCTGACGGTTTCAGTTAGTCATCATTATTTAATAGTATTAGTTGAAAACAGTCTTGGTTTCAGTTTTAGTTTTTTTTATTTATCAGCAACGCGTTTCACCTTATTTAGGCATCTTCAGGCTGATCATAATTTGCTTTTTTTAGGACGATCATGTAGACAGTATAGTGATGCCCTTTAGCTATACTGTCTAAATGATCGTCCTAAGAAATACCCAATTAAGATCAACCTGAAGATGCTTAAATAAGGTGAAACGCCTAGTTGATAAATAAAACAACTAAAACTGTAACCAAGACTGTTTTCAACTAATAACAGTAACAAAACATGTAATGTAATGGTCACTAAAGGGATACAAATGACACATTTGGAAGTGGCTATGTGACGTGCTACAAAATATTATAGTACTTACATAAAGATGGTGTATCTATATCGTTATCACATTACATTTATCACTTTCCTGTACAAAAATTTTTCGTTCATCGTACGTTAACTGTGTATTAGCCACTATGCTAAATATTGATGCTTCCATATTTAGCCTTTCATGAAGTAGTAGCACGTTAGACGTTGGTAACTTCAGACACACATAAAATCACAACATCCAACGAGTTTCACTTGGAAAACAGAGGTACGGGCAAGCAGATTAATTCAAGAAAGTACAGCGATTTTGCACATACGAGTACATAATATTTTACAAATTATGAAAATAAAGCTGTTACATGATTGTAGAACCACACAGTCATTTATAACATCTTGAATGGTTACTGGTAAATTGATAAGGGTAAATAGAGTTTTTCTATTTTTATCCAAAAATTGCTAGTTGTGAGGGAGGGGGGAGGGCACGAAATTAGGGTTTGGTTTACAATGATACAACAATTTCATTTTCATAATTTGTAATATGTTTTGTATCTTCGTGTGTATCTTCTCTGCAATTCCTTGACATAAGCTCTTTGACCATCATCTTTGTTTTTCAAACGTAAACAAGATGAACGTTGTCACTGCTTGTGCGTCTGAATTTACCAATGTCTGATGTTGCACTACTTTATCAAAGACATAATATGGAAGCACCAATAATTAGCACTGTGACTAATACATAGTTAACGTGTGAAAAACGAAATATTTTTGTACAGAAATGTGGTAACGATACTGATATACTAGTTTTATGTACGTATTATAGTATATTGCAACGCATATCGCTTAGCTACTTACAAATGTTTCATTTGTATCTATTTAGTCATCATCATTTTATTTATTTTTGATTTAAACAGTGATTTCCAACACTGTGTATGTAAACATGTACGTGAGTGTAAATCACCTGAAGATGGGCATAAACCCGAAACCGGAGTGTGTTACATGACTCACCTTCTGTTGTGACTGATAACACCCTATACAGTCACTGAGTTCAGCTGCATCCATGACAGCATAAACACGTAAAAATTACATTACTGTCCAAAACAGGTAAGTGACACGAAAAGACGAAAATACAGAAAGGAAAGGTCACTATCAATGACCATTAAGATTTCCTACACGCCGGATTTGGGTCGTCTGTATAGAAAAGGAGTACTTCCTGCTTCGAACTGATGCTTGATTCGAACAGAATGAACAGCTGTTCAATGCCTTCCGTCGTGTACTGCACTCATAAAATATTAATTCAGCACTAAGTTTTCTTCTTAACAATGGTCACGTCTTCGAGTAGCGAAAATTCTTTGTATATGTGTGCACAGAGTTTTCACGGCCGGTGTTTCCTTCAGAGACAACTTCCGTGCTGGGAGGTCTTGGTCAACATACAGGGTGGTGAGAAACGCTCTGAAAGTCTTGTAAGGGTATTGTAGGGTAGATTGTGCTGAAAAATAAATGTTAAGAAAAAAATAGATATGTTGCGCCGTTTCCGATTTAATTAGCATTGAAGCTTGCCAATCAGGTTATAGCGAGCGCAAATTCGAATTCTTGTACGCGCTAAAACAGGGCAGTTCACAGACGTCTGTGAGTCCATGAGTTACGTCTGGTTCGGATGCACGTTAAAGTTAAAAATGTGCCCTTCTCGGATGTGCTAAACTTAAGCTAGGTGAGCAAAAGCTACGTTTAATTGGTTCGAGGAAAACAAACTAAGAGTACGATTGCCGACCCTCTCCCTGCCATGCTGCTTGAATCTGCGCGCGCGGCGACCAGATTGGCGAGATGGAGAGACCACGTGGCCAAGAAACTTCAGATACTTGGAGCAAGGGAAGAAGACGCCAAAGACAGTACGCTAAGGAGGAGGCTACTTGATTAGGACAAAAGCGTATCTAAGTCGTAAAATCAGGAACTACACGAAAGCTTGTGAAATACGTTGCGGAAAACATGTGCAGTATGGAAGCACTTTGGGGATTTTGAAACACAGATAACGTCACTATTTCGTAATTACAGAGCAATGAAACAGACTACAACTGCTTTTGCCTTAAAAATATTTTACTAAAACAATTATAGTTGGAAATCTGAGCCAAGAGCGTTGCGGAATTTATTTCTAATTAGGAAGGTTCCCTCGTAGGTGCAATAAACAAGTGGATTACAAGCTCCGAAGTGACCATAACGATTTTGAAAAAGAAATCGAAGAGGGGACTCAGGGTTTCGAGACTATGCCCGTCAGTCAGTCCGAGCACAAGATGACGCCCAGAAGCAAGCTGTTAAGATGACGTCTGCAGATAGTATTCACTAATTCATGTTGATTTAAATTTGGTAATGAAACAAAAATTTCGAGGACGACGAGTCTCTGGAGAGCCCTTTGGTTACAAATGAGTGCGTTTTGATGTTACAGTTGACATGAACGAGAAGAATGGTTCTTGCTGGGTAGGCAGCAATCCAAAATACACTCTATGAACCATATTTACTTTGCTGCAGCGTGACAGTAACGTGTGCAGTTCTTCACAGTGATATTACATTTTTGAAGACGAAGAGAGACCCAGAAGGATCGTCAGTTGGGTATGACATTCTCAGACAATGCAATCTTTCGTCGCTGTTGCACAATTTTCTGCAATTTCACAGCAACTGACAGTGCGATAATCGAAGACGATTGTGTGGGACGTTTATGTTAACTATTTCATTCCATTTGGTGTCAACCGGTGGACTCCAAGAGCACTACATTGATCCACTGGAATAACAGAACCAAGGCAATGAAGACGAAACTGTTGTGTCCACCTGTTATGGAGAGCAATGCAGGAGGCCAAGAGCACATCGGCGGGGTGCATAAGTAAGACTCTATGAATTGGACATTACTACCTTTTACGAAGAAAAGTGAAATGAATCAGTTTATGTCAATAAAGTGTTTCAATTCATTGTATCGGATAATATATAAGGTTGTTCTAATATTGATTGCAAAACAGTTTTACTAGTAGTGTCACATCAGACTATAGCTGAATCATTGTTGATAACACTGTACATATTGGTTCACTGTATGTGAAACGTGGCAAGGTCTCCCAACGACTATGGTTACTTTCTTGGAACTATCCCTTATGATGTGTTATATTATTCAACGTCTTTAAAGAACCTCGAACAATGATACCTAAGAAGTGTTAGAAACACACTACGAGTATTGTTTCAGAATCATTACTCGAATTGTATTTTTCCAGTAAGAGTTACGTCCAGTAGCCCTGGTCATCTGTACGTGCTAAAGCCCACGTGACCCTAGCATATTATTGTTTATGTTAGCAGAGCAGCAGTCGCTTAGAAAGATAAAATGATTATCTGATACATATCGTTCGGGGCGTTGCTAACCTAGAGATAGGCGATAGCAATCGCATTATATTCCACGTGATATGAGAATCTTTAATTATGACACACTGTCGTATGGCTCTCTTACTGAGAATGAACGTATTCCTGCAATAAATTAAAGGAAATTATGTTGAGTAGAGTAATGCTTATCATCGACTGCACTTCATTTGCCCAAAAATTTAGTAAAACAGGCACGAAAAAGATTCTCATCTCCCTTTTCTTAATTTTTATAACGTGTTATTAGCATGAAAAGATGCTGGTGTGAGGACATTAACATAATTTTGAGAAGAATGGAGCAAGTCTATAAGAAGCTTCCTGACTATTGATCAACTTATAACTACTTTCCAATACAACTAAACAGCTGTAAATTGCTAAATTTCACAAGTACCTTACATATTGCGTGCTAAATTTCACAAGTACCTTACATATTGCGTAACAAGTTTCGCATCACAGGCCAGAAAAAAGTTGTTTCCGCTTCGGAAGTCCTATAGTAAGACTGATATGCGATGACAGATAGCGAACTTCATGTAGGCAGTTGTTTAGGTGTCTCGCATTCTAACTCTGCTATCCTCTAAATGTTCCCTACCGTGGAATCTGTTGTTGACCCAATCAGAAGAAACTGCAGAATTCACTCACGTTAGACGGAAAAACGATTAGCACTTGGATAATACTTCTTTAAGCATTGCATAGAACGGTGTCCTCTACTAGTCCGGTTAGATTTTGTGTAGGCCTCCACCCGCTCCGAAAAAGAAAACCACAAAAAACCCCAAGTCTTCACATTCAGGTTAAAAAGTTATCTTGTGGCTCACTGCTTCTGTTCAGTACAAGAGATTCTCTATAGTTGAGAACTGTTTTGCGTAATATGTTATTTAGTCGTATACTCTATCATCATTTGTTTAGTGTTACATTTATTATTCACTTCTTTTGTCCATAATTTTGCTAATTAGCATTTTGTAAACAGTACACAGGATCGATTCTTGACAAAGTAGCTTTCGCTCTCATGGTCCAGCTAAAGCTAGTAAGTTAACTAAATAAAAACAGTTGAGAACTTATGTCGTGTAAACATAAGCACTGGTAATATATACATAAAACAGTGCTAATTAATTAATTAATGTGTACATTTGTGGTTACCTTTAGATTCAGTATTTGGAATATTAATGTAGGGTTTTAGCACCTACTCTTGGAAGTATAAAGGTGTCATTTTAAGAAATTAGTACATATCGTAGCGAATGTGATGAAAACGTAGAATCAACAGATTGGTTCCTCTTTCAAGACTACCTACTGCACGATGATTCACTCCTTATCAAACTACAGTGATAAGTGTACAGATATCGATACAATACGTGCATAAGGAAGAAATTTGCTGTCAGTAACAACACATTCTTAGTTTAGTCTGTAAACCTCTTTTCTGTAAGCTAAAAGCATTTACGAGCCGTTTTTCCCAAAGTAAAAACGAGTTACCTTTGTTGTTGTTGTTGTTGTGGTCTTCAGTCCTGAGACTGGTTTGATGCAGCTCTCTATGCTACTCTTTCCTGTGCAAGCTTCTTCATCTCCCAATACGTACTGCAGCCTACATCCTTCCGAATCTGTTTAGTGTATTCATCTCTTGGTCTCCCTCTACGACTTTTACCCTTCACGCTGCCCTCCAATACTAAATTGGTGATCCCTAGATGCCTCAGAACAAGTTACCTTTACAGTACTGAAATCCCTCTTTATTTACTTGGTAATATGAATGGCAAGTTACTGTACTGAGACGATGCAGAGTAGCATTTTGTGTCTTTTTTTTGGCTCAGATTTTCACAAGGAAAATCCGCGATTAGTAAAGCTAGTCGATTGATCTTGTCGATTGGTTCTCCTTTGGTTCGTCATTTAGAATACTAATATCGAGTTTTAGTATCTACTCTTGTGAGTGTAATAGCGTCATTTCGAAACGGGACGCAGGGGTATGATGAAAGATGACACTATCGACAGTGCGGTGTCCAACGAATTCTGCGTACAAAATAGGTTACAATTTGAATCTTCCTGGTCTTGGCTAGTCTATTTTCAACTCCATTTGTTACGTTGCCCTGTGGTATCTCATTTAATGATGCGTTAAGACAGGGGGAAAAAACACGAGGAAGAGACAACGCCGTTTTAAGTTGCCTATAGTATTTATGTGCGAGAGGTTGTCAGAAAGCGTATCCAGATGTTTCACATGGATTTTTGCCATATGCCATATTTTCTATTTGTGCGGCGTTCGATGTGTTCTGCATGAAAATTACGGCTGGAATTTTAAACTTCTTCGTCTTAGCTTGCCTAGTTTTAACATCATATGATATGTTACCCTGTGGTATCTCATTTGACGATGCGTAAGACCAGAAAAAATGCATGAGAAAGAGACGACTCTGCTTAGAGTCGCCAGTAGTATTTATGTACGAGAGGCTGTCAGGAATGTATCCTAACTTTTCACACGGATTTTCGATTTTTCGTTTTACTAATAACAGAGAATAGAATCTAAGAAAGTAATTTTCTCGTCAGTGGTAGTATAGCGACCAATACCTGTCTCAACACAAAGATGAAATTGAATGTGATGGAGCAGTATGTGAGACACTCGATTTGCTTTCGATATACACGGCGTTACTAGGTCCGTTCCTTCCAAGTTGGTGTTTTAATAATTTTGATATCCACAAGACCCAAATCACTAAACTTCATTACTTCTTCTGAAAGCGCTATGTGGATGCCTACAGTCACATGGTAGCTATGATGAATATTAGTGGTTATTTTAAACATGGAAGTTTTATTGGCAACCTTACACTCAAGAGAAGTAAAAATTAAATATGTCGTTAAGACGGAGTTTGGTGACAACATCGCAGAGTGTGCTAGGTAAACTGACACACACAGCCACTTGTAGGGGCAGCTACAATTTAAAATGGACTCCGTCGAAGGTTGAAACTTGTCATTTTTCACATTAAAAACTCATTACCAGGCGTTAAAGAAGTGACAAGTGACACAAAAAAAATCCTAAGCTATTGCGTCACACATTCACATAGCCACTAAGCCAGCAAGTTTTAAAACGAAATTATCTGTTTTAACTTCCCTTAGGATATTATAGTTATCATGAACGGTCATATTAACATCACGGGAAAAAATTCATGTTTTGTTGGACGACTGAAGATAAAAATAAGAGATGAGTGAAGAAACCAAAATGATTCTAACATGAAATGTGTGTGGTGAAGATGATAAAACCACAATGTGTGAAATATAATATTATTGGACATAAAGTACAAACGGGGAAAACGTATTTTCCTCGTGGAAGACATACTGTGTGAGCGAGTGCATTTCTTGCAAATAATTCCTCTGTCAGCGGACGTCCGGCGCTTAAACGACGCTTGCATCAGCCGAGTGGTCAGGCGTCGAACCCAGCCTGAGCCCCGAATTGCGCAGGTCAGTCGGCTAGCCCAGAGGGCCCCATCCTAGAGAGGCGATTATCAGCAGTATGCACTTCTTTGTCTTACCTCAAGATTACTCACGTGGTCAACGCTAAGGAAGGGGCCGTCCATCAGAGTGATGGCTTCTGGAAGGTGCGCTTTATCGACGCGGCCCGGTCACCCTGACCGTGGAGCAGCCACATCTTCCGTTCTACGCAGCAGCATTGCATCCGTGCTGACGCAATGTGAATCGAGGGTGGACGCGCCGAGGCCGCGTACTCGCAATTGCAGAGTTCAATACTCGGTTATATCAAAGGGGAGGGCGATATTTTACACTTTTGAAACTCAACATACACCTGTTAATTAACGTTTATACGGATCTTTCAGCGGGCTTGCTTCACAACTGCGCATGTATTACATGCTAACGTAAGTCATTCTTAATGTTTTAAGAAACAGATTCGAGTACTTTTCGAGCTGTTTTCTTTTACATTCGTATACCCGTAATTACAATGCTGTAATTAACACCCACGAAAAACAGCTACGTAATTATTTTTTTCACAGTTCGCAGTTACATATCTGTAATTCTGGAACTCACTCTCCTTTACTGGGACGTCGCTAGGGACATCAGAAAAAAAACTGAGCCGCCCATTGATAAAACGGAGATGTACTACACCATATTGGTTTGTCTTTCCTCTTATTGTTCTACGATACTATGGTGACGGAATTTCAGTGCGTACCAGGACCGCAAATATATATCTGCTAACAAATAAGCAACAAATTATGTAACATTATTTTTTGAGGTGGTAATTGAAAGTTTTTGAGTAGCCCTTATATTTACCAACTAGGATCGCATAAAAAGTTCAGTGTTATTTCCTGACGTTCCCTTTTCTTTAATATTGCGTCATCTCCCCTTTTTTCTTGTCTGTATGTTGTTCAATACTTTTTTTTCTCACCATCGATAGCATTTTTAATCGAGGACGTTCGCTCCAAAATAGTATGTGTGTGTTGTTTTTATTCTGTGGTGTGATTTATTTTTCTAGTTGCTTTTTTATTTCGGTTCTCTGGCTCTAATGGATTTATAGTTCCAAAAACACCCTATTATTTGTTTGGTTAAGATTATCTTTTTCTCGGTATAGATATACAAAAAATATTTATCTTCAGTTTGCTGTTACCTCCCATATTTTACAAATTTTTGGTAGACCTTAGCACTGTCAGAGGCTGTATATTAATCCTGTTATTAACGTTTGGTCCCTACTGGAGCACACGAAGTATAACAGAGAGCATTGCAGTACCTCCTTTTAGTCTTTCGGTTCCACCCACATTAGTTTCATTCCTCAGAAAAGTTTTTATTCCTGTTGTTACCAAGTGACTCTAGTCTTTTTGGGTTTTTTTGTACGGCCAAACGTTAGGTCATCATTCTCCAACTAAAAATGAAAAAAAAAACTAAACCATTATAAACCATGACGACAAAACACTGTGCGTTATGGGAATCTGGTGCCCATAAATGAACGAAAACCGTGGAAGTGATTCTCTGAAGACAGTAGACAGGAAAGAAAATCTTTGTTATCCAAGGGATGCAAAAAATCAGATGAGTTCTGCAAGAGATAGAATCAAACTCCACCAATTACTAGAGATAGATGTACTTCGAAAAAACAGCATTAATTCTTGTCTTTAGGGAAAACCAATGATGAAAAACTTTATGAACGTTACAGGAAACACACAGTAGCACTATCATTTAACTACAAAATATTGTTAAAATTAGAGATCACATAGTAGTAGCAACATAAACCCAACGAAACACGAATCTGTCACTTCAAAGGTTTATACAAGCAGCAAAAGCAGAACAGTAGGTGGAAGACAAAAGAAGGAAAATTAATAGTCTCTAATTTGAATTATACAGAATCAACAACGAAAAGGAAGAAGCTGTTTACCTTTGTCTTCATGTGGAACTGCTTTGCAGCGTTATGGAGACGACAGGATGAGTCTGACCTACGTTAAAAGTGTGGTATAGCTTGAACTCTTTAGTTGTTGAAACTGTTCACCATATACGTGATGAGAAACGCTTTTAGGAATGCGCTTTAAACGTTCTGCAAAGGTTATCTAACTACCACAGAGAGTCAACAAAAAAATGGAATCCCACTTTGCCGGTCTAAAGTTGTATGTTTAAAATGTGTCAAAAACAAAGAGTACGCACAACTACTAACTCCCCTCCCCCCCCCCCCCCCCCCTTCATTTATGAAAGGTGAAACAGTGAAACCTGTTTGGAGAAAAATTCCTAAATGCGAAATACATCAAATATGATAACACAACGTAGATACTAATTTTAAAAATATGTGTTTTAGTAGGCTAAGTTTTTTCTTCAAAGTATTATTAAAACATTTTATTTGTAAAAGCAGAATGAAGTAAAATTTACGTTGTAGGTGCAATAAAATTGAACTCAATGACAGCACAGTGCGGACTGATTGGATCTCTTTATTTTGTGAATTTTATGTGATTCAGAAGTGGGCTATGACTCATCCTGAAATCAGCAATTATTCCTTCTCTTACTAAGAGCATTTTTTCAGATTATTCTTTTATTTCGCACTAAACACGAATAACAGACTTCATCATTCTTTATAAAACAGAGGAACAGAAATATATTATCAATAGGTAGTAAGAACCCAAGGATTAGTTATTTAAAATTTAACAGTCAAAGATCATTTCAAGAGTTTGTAGGGGAGAATGTTGCACTTACACGATAGTGTAAGTAGGAAAAAGCAAAGTTTTTTGGTCAGTACTTCAGTCTAGTGATTGATTTCAAAATTACACACTTGAATTACGCGCTAGAGACCACCATAAGCTGTTTCCGCCATTTTC
Organism: Schistocerca gregaria; assembly: GCF_023897955.1. Taxonomy (NCBI): domain Eukaryota; kingdom Metazoa; phylum Arthropoda; class Insecta; order Orthoptera; family Acrididae; genus Schistocerca; species Schistocerca gregaria. The sequence continues at coordinate 1,027,161,498 of NC_064920.1, forward strand.
TACAATTTTTGTTGTTATTTGAGATTAGGCTGTGTTTAGTGCAGAATTGGTAAATATTTCTCGTTATACACATTTAAGGGATGTATGATATATTAAAGCTATACGGAATATACTGTTGATTCCTCAGGTCAGAATTTTACAGCGAGTAAAATGCTCCATACTTTTGGAATTATTTATATAACATGTGGATAAATAAGCTATACTTCGTCAGTCGGGTGCTATCGTGCATCTTGAAATAGGTCTTTTATCGTGGAATACGTGGTATCTGAAACTGAAATGAGTTTCTTTAACGTCTTAGCAGTATTACCAGTCACGGAAATGGAAATTTGTGTTATTTCCAATAGATTCTATTTCAAAACGTATTTAATTTGTAATTAGTCTTTGTTAATACTTCTGCTTAATTTGATTTCACACGCCAATGGTTTGTGTGTAGTAGGTTAATAATGCAACAGATAAAACATTAAGCATAATGATGACAATAATTTCTCAACTGGAACGCTTTTAAATTCCAATCAAACAGAAACGTACCCATGTTGTACCTTTAATATATTTTCTAACGTCCATTACAGGCGAAACTGAAACGTGTACCATCGTACAACACTCTCCCCTGTACTGTACCTCCTCTTAATTACATTGGTATTCAGGGTTCAACTATCAATAGATACGATTTCGCGCATGTACTATTGATGTCACAAGTATATTTAAATAACATATATGTTATGAGAAAGAACAAAAGTAATAATAAAGAATGCCTGCATTTGTATTCTTTGATGACGGTACGGCTAGGTTAAGCATCTCCTGTTTGCAGTTTTCATTCATAAAAACTCAAAAGTCCGGTAGCTCTAGAGGATATTCGTAAAACAATTCCGGAAGTATACTGAATTCTTTTATCTACGCTAAGGGAAAAAACCTCTTCAACAGGAAATTTGATGAACATGAAGAAAAAGCTTTGTTAACATCGCGGTAACAAATACTTGAGGGCATAAAACTGGTAAGGGCGGTCGAAATATTTGATATCCTGTAAAATGGTTTTTAACAAACCACAAAGAAAAAATTGTATTGAGAAGTGATGAATACTGCCAAATCACATACAGTGCCGAATAAAAGAACTGGTTGGTATAATTTGGAGGTCCTTATGTTTCAGCATACTTCAACTGCACTAGTTTCACTCTGCGAATTGACTAGGTTCGTTGACATTTTGCTACGTCTTAAGGAGATGTCGGGCACAAAAGACAATGATACCCATCGCGTAAAACCGTTGCCTTCTGTCTTCCGTCTTCTGCTAACGGTGTCACCGCTGTACCCGCAGAAACATGACGTAAGGCTGTGCTGGAAATTACCATGAAAACGACTTCTGTCATCACGGTACCGCAGGAATTGACACAGACAAGTTCCGTAGCCACTCATGCTCTAAAAATTCTGTTAAATAAAAAAAGTCGCTTGTGAAACAGACTCTGATGTATAGTCTATTTTTACCAATGATGACAAGCCATGTAACTCTTCGCGGTACTGTGCTTCAGAATACCCTTTATGTGTCTCATAATATCAGTGAAAATATTATAATTGCGACCAGACAAACAAAGTTTCACTTCTTTCTTTCCCCAAGCACTTGGGCTCCCAAACGCGCCATTCGCACGTGGATCTTGACTCATGACGTAGCTGGGTAGGTGAATGTTTCTCGGCGTATCGCTCGTTGGTAGTCGCGTGTGCACACCGTAGACATGTTTTCGTGCCATTAATTTAGAGAGCAAGACTAATGTTACCTTATGCGTGCCACAATGAAGTTTCGCCAGTTGCGCTGGTTGAGTTACTGCGTGTACGTCAGGACAAAAACTATGATCCCGTTTCTTTATCAGCTATTGTTTAAATTTTACGCCGCACTCACTGCCCAGAGATAAGTAGACAGCGTGTCTCTAGCAGCTAATCTCTGCTGGCGATACAGCCCCGCCATATTGGAAACTCGTACAATGCAAAGTGTGCGTGGGTGTACGGCTCGCTTTCTCAAAGGTGTCGGAGATCGCGAGTGTTGAACTGAAATGTTCAAAGAGTGTAGCATATCTAAGACCACTGATGTGGGTCTAAGAGTAGAATTCGTCCACTACGCCTGACGTATCTCAGTTGCGTGATATTTAAGCTATTTCCAATACCTACGAGAAATACGCAGTTAGCATCTTTATGTTTACATACAAAACGAATTTGCGCAACATTATTTTCATAAATTCTGAGAAAGGAAACGATTCACCAAAACCGAAACAATACTGCACCTGTAATACTTCAGAAGACAGGAGGCCGACAAGACGTAAAAACTTTATACCTATTCTCTCCGTAATGTTCAAGATATTCGCTAAGATTGTCACTAATCACAAAGGGTGAAAAAGCATCATATTTTAATCAAGCAGGGGAGCAAACTGGCTTCGAAACTGACTACAGGCAGGCAGATAATTTCCAAGTAGTAAACGAATTTATAACAACGAGAAATGTTTATGAACTACCACTGTTTAGGATTCATCGATTTTGAAAATTTAAACAAAGTGGGACTTTGTGAAAAAAAACACGCAATACTGGTATAATATTCTACAGTATTTATATTTGTACAGCTCGGTTTTCGGCTGTTACACAATCTTCACGTACGAAGATAAATATTTGTGCCTGTGATATTTTTTAGAATCAAATATTTTAAACAAATTGCATCTGAAGTGAATCTCATTTGGTTCTAAAATGTTACAAATGTTTATATTGGATTTCAGCCAAGATCGAGACGAATTATTTCAGTAAAATGAGATGTGAAACAGTTTTGCTGTGCCACTTAAAATAAAGCACCATATGAGAAATTACAGCTGTTTATTCTGAGGAGAAAAATTAGTTGAATATTATATAGTAAACTTTGGCAACATGTTCCGTCGAGATGACTGAAGAAGAAAATCTTGTCCCTGACAGAACCAGTATTACAAACAGGATAACTGAAACCACCGTAACTGAAATAAAGGAAAAATGGGACGTACGTACATTGTAGAAAATTTTGCCAGTGTTGTGCGTTTTCTCATTTATAATGTATAAAATACTCTACCAAGAACCAACGGAACAGCAAATTAATACGAAACAAGTACTAACGAAACACTGGCCCTTTTGTGTTTGGGCACTGATGACTTTTTAGATTAATAATGTCTATGTTTACATATTAATGACTTTTTACATTAATACTGTCAGTTCCATTATAAATCAACAGAAAGCGGAAAATTCACATCTTTGAAATAATCAGCTGTCATACAATTTCAATTGCAGTTCAGAATAAATAAATTGTTACATACTTCTAAATCTTAGTATCATAAGAATCCTTAAAACAAAAAATAAACAAAACCAGCGCCAATGAAATATGACGATATTGAAAGACACCTAGGGGGAAGAAACAGAACAAAAGCGTCCTGTTGCAGTCTTCTTTCAATACAACACAAATCATTCTACATTGCTATGTGATTTTGTGTCCCGTCGTTCTATACAATGTGCAGGAACTCTATCTATTTCGAGAATTTTTGGGTCCTTCATTAAGAATAAAGTGCGCAGTACTATACAAAAACAAGGAAGAATTGTGGAGAGCGAATTCGTTGGCATCCTCATGCTTCATTGTTGAACTACTTGAAATTTTCACATAATATTAGAAGCAGCTGCCTATATTTCATTACGTGATGGTCTCATGACATAAACCACAGAATAAATAGCAAAGACTCATTTCGTTCAATGAATTTACTACACCAAAGAGCTGGCTTCCAGAAATCACTTGATTTTTCCGTAACCCAATGAGCAAAACCTTGTAGAAACGACGCGAATTGATTCAGAGTGATAAACTACTCTTAAAGCTGACTAGCGGAGGGAACTGGTAAGTTATGTGCGAATTACATCATTGGAAGAGTACTAACGTGTGGACATGAAAATCTAGTTACTGCGTCACAAGTTATCTTAGGCTTTCCCTGCATGTTTGCTGTTTGTGGTCATCTACTCTCCAGGACATTTTGTGGAAAATACTTATATAATCGTTACATGGTAGTGATGACGGTATTTTTTTTGTAGTTTAAGACAGAATCTATCGTATATGGGGACTAGGAAAGAAACAGATGCTGTTAAAAACACAACTAATTTATGTAGAGAATTCAGTAATGCTTCACTACCTCTTGGTGTTGACAGAGTAGCCAGCCCTGTTCGAAATCTAGAGGATTTCTAGAAACACGTGAAACACTATATACGAAAGAGTTCTTCACGTTTGCCTGTTTTAATAGGAGAATCGGAAACAGCGAAACGCCTTAACGCCGCTGTTGCGAATGAATGACTTCACTGACAGTCAGAACATGGCATTGCCCAAGATGCCCGTTCAATGAACCCTGCCCCATTTCTGTCTCACTTCTGTTGAAGATCTCCACGTTGACCATGTAGCAGGTTGAATTTATGGCGGCCTATCGCACAAATCCTTGTTGCGTTCTCAGTCTGTTCCGTCACTGTTGCTTTCGTGTGATTTGTGTCCAGAACACTGCGTTGCTTCAGTCATTGTGAATCACGTTTTTTTCACTTCTTGTGTCAAAAATCTCGTCTGCTAGATTCTCAGGGTCAAGTACAACACAATCGCTAGCTCTGAAAATTCCAAGCGAGTGCTGAAAATCGAAATGCTCTTCCCATAACGTAGCACATGAAGTTATGAATATTGAGTAATACGAGCCACCGTGATTTGCAACGCGGAGCATGGTCACTGAAACATTTCGAAATAACTGAGGGAAGTCAGATGATATAACTAATTCAAAGAAAGTTATGTATCTACGCTTAGTTTCCTTTTTGTAGTCGAACTTCCAGGGATATTCTTCACATGCCAGATTCTTTATTTCTCTAGTAGTGTACATAGACGTTTAGCTCCCAGAGTGGACAACACTGACCTAAAAGGAAATTACAAGAAATTCCACTGACCTGGTTTGGACTATCAGCTAACAAACCCTGTCAGATATTTCCACCTGTAAATCACATTGTTCCACTTATAGTTCACTGGGATTTCTCCCGTTCTGGTCGTCTGGGTAAAAAATTATATATTTTTGTAAAAAATCTTTGCGGCAGCCCTTACTGTAGTCACCAAATTCAACAGTGCATAACACGCAGGGTGAAGAAAATTCCGTATACAAAACTTTAGACGTTTAGAGGAGATTTTCATATGTGACAAAAATGTCACAGGTGCATCGTTTTCCCGCTCTGGGTCTATGAAGGTTTTTACTCTAGTGATGTCCAGAGACGGACCTCAAACTGCAGTGAGGTTGACAGTGTTTTAAAGATTTTGCTGACCCGTTACGGATTTCTTTCTGTGGAGGGAGATGAAGCGTCTTGTGAAAAAGACACCTACAGACTCTCCAGACGAGCTGACTGCCCTTTTAGCTGAAGGTGCGGCCATTATTCGCGAGATGTAGTTATTTTGAGGATGTTAGACTGTCATTTAGCATGCAGATGCCTGTTGTGCATTAATGTTGACAGGTAACATTTCCCAAAGCACCCTAAAACAATATTTATCACACAGAAGTCAGAACATCACTACTGTCCAAACTTCCATGATACTCTAGTGCAGAAAAGATGCACCTGTCACATAAGAAAAGTGTTTCTTTTTATCTGCTCCAAACAATCTAATTTTTTTATATGTAGTTGGTTTACGCCCCGTATATTTAGGGTCATTTTTCAGATCTAGTCCATAACACTCTTTCATAATATACGCAGTTAAATCGATGACAGTCTAGGCCTAGTAAACTATTTAGAAACCAGCAAATACTCTTTTCGGTGGAACAACCACTCACTACACTATACTAGTTTATTTTAATGTTTGGGTTAATGCTGGGTTAACAGCACTTGTAAAAGACGACATCATTCTCTGTCAAGGTAGTCCAGAGGTGCCGCTCGGCGCTCAGCTAGGTCGAGTGTCGTAAGTGCAGCTAACAGGTGACGCACGCTGTCAGTGTTTAGGCCCCAAAAGTGGTGCAATCCACTAAGCATGACGTCACTCTGGTTCTCAGCTGGGAGAGAGTGGACATACCAAGTGTCCAGTCATATCCTACTACAACGGCTGTCGTCTGTAATGCGACGGCGACTATGTATAGGACATGGCATGGAAGAGTGGGCACTATAGAATAACTCCACTGCAAAACGAGAGATGAATCTGATGCACAATCCAGTAACAGTAAGCGGGACACTACCTTTAGTATGAATACGAAATAATTATGTACAAAGGAAAGAAACATCATTGGAAAACAGTTATTGTGGAATTTTAGCGAATTCGTTACTGATGAAATGAGAAGATAGAATCAAAAGATAACAATCGATAGAAAGTTAGTTTACAGTTAATACTTATTGTACTTCTGCGTCGGGCAATAGCGAATGTGCAGTTGTACATCTGTAACTGATTAGTGACAATTCTCATGTTATACTCATTAGTGTTTAATGTTTAACACATCGAAATGTTCCTAGTCGCTGAATATAATCCGATATTTATTCGTATTACATGAATACTTAACAGTATTATGCATATGACAGAAGATTCATAAACGTACTACGGGGAAATAGGCGGTTTAGATCGCACATTTTTCTTGTTAACGATTATGAATCTCGCAAACTGTTTTCTTCAGATGACAGTGGAAACCAATCATCAATAAAATTATTGTTTGATCTAAAGGGACTGACATCCTGCAATAAATTTCAGCGCAGTCACGGTTACACAGTGGCATCACTTCGTAATTTAAAAAAAAAATTAGAAACGTCTATAATAAATACAACGGCCGTGAGAGCGGTGTGCTGACCACATGCTCCTCCATATCGAGATCCAGTGACGCGTTTGAGCTGGAAATGACACGGCGGTCGGTCGATACCTTTGAGCCTTCAAGGCCTGTTCGGACGGAGGTTAGCTTTTTTCTATGATAAACGACTTTTGCGTAATGTTGATTCTGCCGTATTTAGAGCATTTGTTTTATAAGGAATGAGGAAGGAAATAGTTCTAACTACTGACGTTACTGAGATGTTCTGGATCCTACCAAGGAAAAGTACAGAAGTTGAAGACTTAAGAATGTCAATCAAAATGAAGTTGTGTTAGAAAGCGGTATATCAAAGGAAAAAGTTCGAGTTGCGAGCGTAAGTTAAGATTACACCTTACTGCCATTGTTGTTTAATTTGAAAGTGTAAGAAACAATAAATGAAGCGAAAGAAACATTCTTAGCATTACCAGAGGCCTCAAATATGACATTCCTTTTCACCATAGGTATAAAAAGAACACGAACGGCTAAAATGAGCGAGAAAGTAAGAGAGGAATTAGTTTGAGAAATATCTAAATAAAGACGACATTGATAAACAGGAATAGAACGGAGAATGGTCATCCGTTAATCTTCGTAAGGCATAGAAGAACTCAAACAATTCCGTGAGTCAGCAAGCAAGATAACTTAATCTGGCCAGAGTAAGGGAGAATTCAGGGACAGATTGATGCTGGCTACCTTCGGCATAAGTGGCTTGTTGATATCAATTACTAATAAGTCCTGAGGAAGTTTTGAGTGTGTACATCTGCATAAAGACAGTGCATTCGAGTGAAACGTGGTAAACTTTGGAAGTAGAAATTGATAGTATGTAAAATGAGGTAGTGAGGCAGGAGGAAGATAAATATCATCTACGCAGGTTAAATAAGAAATGTGTAACTCCTAGAAAGAACGTAAAAGAATGGATGGGATGTGACATATAAATAATCACTGGTACTGAACGGAACTGTTGTTGTTGTTGCTGTTGTGGTAGTGATAGTAGTGGTGGTGGTGGTGGTGGTGAAGTACAGTTCGAAGACTGTTTCGACGCAGCTCTCCACACCAATGTATCTAGTTGAAATCTGTTCATCCTTCCGTAACTACTGAAACCCACATTCATTCAAATCCACATACTGTATTTGAGACTTGGTCTGCCTCTACAGTTTTAATCCCTCACGCATCCCTCTATTACCAAATTACCTACTCATTTAGTGTAGTCAGATTCTGCCATAAACTTCCGTTTTTCCTAGTTCGATTCAGTATCTCGTCATTTGTTATACGATGTACCCAAGAAAATTCCAGCATTATTTGTAGAATTGCAATTCAGTGGCTCCGATTCTCTTACGTTTACTTGCGCACACTGTTACACTCCACATCGATACATTCAGAAAGGCTTCCTAACACTTATATTTACATTCGGCACTAACACATTTCTCTTTTCCAAGAAATTGGTTCAAATGGCTCTGAGCACTATGGGACTTAACAGCTATGGTCATCAGTCCCCTAGAACTTAGAACTGCTTAAACTTAACTAACATAAGGACATCACACAACACCCAGTCATCACGGGGCAGAGGAAATCCCTGATCCCGCCGGGAATCGAACCCGGGAACCCGAGCGCGGGAAGCGAGAAGGCTACCGCACGACCACGAGCTGCGGACTTTCGAAGAAATAATTTTATTGCTATCGCCAGCCTTATTTTATTTCCTCCCTACTTCGACTGGCATCACTTATTTTTCTGCCCTAATAGTAAAACTAATCTACTACTTTTAGCGTCTTATTTCCGAAATAATCCTTTCAGGATTACCTGTTTTAAGCTGATTATATTCCATTAGCTTCGTTTAAATTTAGTTGGTTAGTTTCATGTTCTACAGAACATTTGAACGGATCCTTTTATCGAGTTGACGTGCAAAGAGTCAGACTATACGATATTTATGTAATGGTAACGCTAATGAACAAATTATTACTTTTCGTCCTACTCATGTAAATATTCTTAATTACTAGTTCCTTTTTAATGACTACCAGTTTTTAACAACAAATTCGTCAACGGAACAGAAAGAGCTGTCCAGGAAAAATGCTTTTAAATTTGATTTAAAACTTGCTTCGCTACCTGTTAGACATTTTATGTTGTTGGGCAAACGATAAACTTTTTTTGCGTCGTGTTCAATTCCTTTCTCAACTACTAACAGATTTGCCATGCCTAGTGTTCTAGGTATGGACATCACTGGTCTTCTCGAACTGTGAAGGATTATACAGTACACGACGAATTTCATTAGCGAATATATGCGTTGTGACAGTGCAGTCAAAATGCTTGGCTCGTTGAAGAGGTACCTACATGAAGTCCGTGGGTGAACACCACGTATTATTCTTACAGCTCGCTTTTATGCAATCAATATTTTCTTTCTATGTTATGAGTTACCCCAGAAAATTATTCTGTAAGATATTAGTGAGTGAAATATGCAAAACAGGTTGGTAAGTTTGTTTCTAAGATTAGCAATTATACGAAGAGCAAAGTAGATGAACTTAACTTTTTGAGAAGCTCAGTAATACGTTTCCTCCAGTTCAGGTTTTCATCCATATGTACACTCAAAAATTTGCTGAATTCTGCCCTATTTACTGACTCCTGTTCATGTGTTACATCAGTTGCTGGTATGAGTCTGTTTTGTTGTGCAGAACTGAATGTTATGTGCTTTAACAAAATTTAGGAAGAGTCAATTTTCTGAGATCCACTTTATAATTCTTCGGAAAATATTATTTACTAACTCTTCTGTGGGTTTCCCTTTTACGGGATTTATTATAACATTAGTATCACCCCTCAAAATGTTCTAATTTTGCTTGTTGAATTTTATGTGGAACGTCATTCATATATTCAAGGAAAGAGTGGAGCCATTATTCAACTCTGTGGGACTCCATTTTCCCTAGTCACTGAAGTTTTCTTCCTTTCTGACATTGTCCGAATTATTTAGCACAACTTTTAGCTATTTGTTAAGTATGATTCAAAGCGGTGGTGTGTAAGGCGATCAATTCCATAAAACTTGAGTTTTTCTAGGAGAGAAATATGTTCAACGCACTCAAACGCCTTGGACAGACCGCAGAAAATACCAATTGGCGACGTATTACTATTTAAGGCTTTTGCTAATTGACGAGTAAATATATGCGAACAACATTTTCAGTCGAGCAACCTTTCTGAAATCCTAACTGTGATATTCTAAGTAAATTGTTTCCACCTAAGTGTGTGACTACTCTTGAGGACACCGCTTTTTCGTTGTCCCTTCACCGTCTCTGAACAGAGGGAACTGAAAAGGTTAATGTAGTAGGTGTGGACAGGGATGGGAAAACTGTAAAAGAGGCTTTGAGTTTAGTAGGTATGCAAAGACGAGAAGGGTAGGCTAAGAAATGAAGTGATCTAGGACGCTTACAAACCAGTCGAAATACTGGTGACTAAGAGTCAAAGTAAATGCAGCGAATAAAGATGTCCTCGACGAAATAGCGTAATCTTTGCACTACAGATGTTTCAATCTCACTAACTGCGAAATATACTGCAAGAACACGTTTCTCGGAGAGCAGTTGATTGCGAGGAAGTGAAATGAATCATAAAAGGCAGTTGGCAGCGGCCAGGGAGGCTGCGCGGTACGCCTAACGGTACGCCAGCGCTACGTCACAGTCGACTCACACAGCAGGCGCGCCAATTGCAGCAGAAGCGGGAGAAACGCCGACTATCAGAACCGATCCCGTCGCGGACGAGACTCCTCGCGGCTTTGGTGGCGGGCAAGGCTTTCTGCAGTGTCAACCTGTCGCACAGACACTACGTGAGTCAACCCGCAGCCGGCGACCTCTAAATGTGACTCACTTTCCAGAGGGTCTAAGGTCAGAGATAGGTCAGAGACGCTACCGGCAACGATATGAATGTGTGAGGAATGGCGTCTGCATATTACTTGCGTTACTTCTACATAATAAGCCAACAAAGGAAGTCACGTTATTGCGACTATTTGTTATAATTGCTTCGGAAACACGGAGATAGTCTGCCCATAACCCTTCACGTTTAGTAGTTGTTATTTTATCGTATTTGACAGTGTGTTTTGATTAAGAGGTAGAGAGAAAATGTGCATTAAACACCACGCTTAACTAAAAATAGCCAAGTGACACGAAACACGAACTTCTGCAGCTTAAGCACTAACGTTGATAGCTGAAAATGCTATCGTGAAATCCGTCACATTAATTGTTAAATTAAATGTGAACTCATACAAAACCATATCATTTTCGAATATCTCTAACAGAGCCCTCTGAAGACCACGATACAACCGTACCACTGAAGCAATAAAACGCTGTATGACCCACTTCCTTTCACAACAAGGCGAGCCATGTTAATGGAAGTTTGGGTGTTCAGAGGAATTAGTGGATCGGACGACAACTGCACTGGTACACAGCTTGAGACTGTTCGAGTTAGAAATACTAATCACTTGAGGCAACCTTACACTCATACAAAATTATCGCTTGTAACGTCTCAAAATTATTTGCATTTACTCAACACAGACACTGATCTCTATTTAAACCAAACCACGGCAATGTCCCTAAACACATTATAGTTTTAGTATGCTGAAGAATAGTACACTGGCTGAAACTTCGACGGCGCTAATATCGAAACACTTGTTCTGAAGAATGTACTGCAGTCTCAAGTGATAACTGTGCCAAAATCAAAATACATAATGGGGCACGTCCAGAGGCGCGAAAGAGGACATGAGAACTATCGGAAAGGCATAATTTACAAAGGCCCCTTATCACAGTTTTTGAAAAAGGTGCAGTATTTCGTGCCCCATAGGTCGCAGACTTTATTGAAAATTCTACAGAACTATCTCAGTTACTTTTAAAACATAAAACATTATCGTTACCAGTTCCCATTCCCCCAAATCATCATCAAGCATATGAAATTTTTCAATCACGGTATGTATGCAGCTGCCTAAATGATCTCACGCTCCTCTGCACATAATGTCAAAACAATGAAGCAAACATCGCCCAGAAGCCCAAAGGCTTTGTATATAGATGGAACACAATGTGTATATACAAACAGATTCTGTGACTCAAATCCATCTTGTCCCTAACCATTATGATTATTTATTACAATCGAAATTGACTGCAATAAAAAAACTTTTAAAGCGTCAGATGGCGGTAAATAGCAAGCATATGATGACACTGCAGCGACAAAAGTTCATAAAACACTCATTTTCTCGCACTGCTTGAATGACATTCTCCATGCCTAATCGTAACAGAAGCGAGAGCAACGTCAATCTAACGACCGCTTTTTCATTCCCGGCATTGTAGAAAGTCTGGCTGCCTCCTCGACAATCTATAAATCATGTGACTGGGAACATTATTTAGAAATTGGGTCGAATGCAGAGTATATACACTAAGAAATGCAGGCTGATCGTGAGACACCACGTTTATCACTCTAACCTTACTACAAAATGAAAATGTCCTGGATAATTTAGATTTATATGGCACTGTTGCGCATGTTAGGTACTACATCTGTAGAAGAGATTCATTTAATCAGTATTAATGATAAGTTTGTATCGACAATGTCGCTTGATAAGAATGGCTTAGGAAGGCGTGGTTTTTCAAGAGTCGATCACATTCCTATATCACATCACTCTGCAGATCCATCAATTCCAAATAACATTATTCTGCGTTGACGACGATGTCAAGACGTGTTTCAAAACCTTAACGTTTTGCCACCGCAGCAAATGAGCGAAACTAGGTATGAAACAACACACCACCTATGGCTGCATACCTGCCCATTATTGCATAAGTCGTGCCCGTCGTCTTTGAAGGTAACATCATTAGGGCGAGTAGGTCGCGTCGGGTTCAGCCAACAGGGGATACTAGAGGACACTTGAAGATGATCCCAGCAGAGAGGTCGAAACGTCGATTATTGAAATGACAATAATTATTGTTTATTTTCCACTGTGGGCTAGTTTCGGCTATTGCAGAATTGGCAAGCGGTAGATGGGTACCAGGCTGCCCGCCTAGGGTGTATGATGGGCAGCAGTAAGACTTACAAGCAGTGGCTTGCTGTGTCAGGTCGTAAGTTTTATGTTTTCCCGCCATTTGCCTTTGGTTGGACAGCATGGTGGGCAGTTCACATGCACGACAGCTACCAAAAAATGTTCAAATGTGTGTGATATCTTATGGGACTTAACTGCTAATGTCATCAGTCCCCGATCTTACACACTACTTAACCTAAATTGGCCTAAGGACAAACACACACACACACACCCATGGCCGAGGGAGGATCGAACCTCCGCCGGGACCAGCCGCACAGTCTATGACTGCAGCGCCTCAGACCGCTCGGCTAATCCCGCGCGGCACACGACAGCTACCGCTTGACAATTGTGGTACCTTGTGGAGGTAGTCGAGTATTGTATTGTAGTTTGAAGAGCAACGCGACGCGAGCTATTCACCCACAGATTTTACCTTCGCCGATGACACAGTGATAGTGAGAAGTATAGGCGCACCTGGAGGTACGAGCCAGAGCGCCAGCAGATCGTCGACGCTGGGCGCATGGAGGTGCGGCGCGACCGCTGGTGCGGGCGGGTCGGCTCCACCCCCGGCGCCACCCCCGCCACCCCCGCCGGCCGCGGCCGCCGCCGCCGCCCCCAGCAGCAGCTGCTGCACCTGCAGGATGTCTACGAACTCCTCCGACGATTCACTGGCCGAGTCTTCGTCGTTGGGCCGCAGCCTTCTCATCGTCGCAGCCGGCATGGCGCCCGCTGGCCCCTCGGCGGCTGCTCGCGCCACCCATGCCAGCTCAGCAGCACATAATACCTCCCCCACCAGCACAAACAACGCACAGCGCGCGATTCGAAAGAACAAAAAAAAAAAAAAATTCGTCGTAATAATGGGAGGTCGGTCGAGCACTGGGGAGCACCACCACCACGGCAACTAGCGCGGCCACCACCGGGTTGACGCGCACCGAGCGAGGACGAGGCCGTCGGAGCGACCGGCCGAGAGCAGCGGCCAGCTGACACTGGCGCAAGTCTGGCCGCGCGCGCCGCGTTTCTGAATGGGAGGAGGAGCCGCGGAGGAGGGGGCGAGCGTGTGTGCGTGACAGCTACTCACCGGCGACACCGACGCATTTCCCGGCGCTGCCGCGGCGTCCCCCGGCGGCGCCACCATTGGTGACGTCACGCGCGCGGCGTCATCGCCAGCGCCTGGAAGCTGGCGGCAGGGCACCTCGGACTGCGGCCGCCGCTCGCGTAGGCAGTCGCCGGGGAGGGGGGCGGAATACGAGGGAAAGATGGGGTGCGCGGGCAGCTCGGCGCGACGCTCGCCGACGGCTCCGGGCCGAGACTAGCCTGGGCGGCAGGAAGGCCGCTGCCGCGGGCGGCGCGTCGTGCCACGCGGGCCCTTCTCCGTCCCCCACCCTCCGCTGCCCCCTCCCCGCGGCCGTGCGCGGCCCCCACCACGGCGGCCCGGCTCCTGATGCAACGTCTTTTTAAATCTCGCACCTCTCCTCGCCCGCCCGACCCCCACCACCGCCGTCCGCAGTTTTTGGCGGCGACGTGCCGGGAGCTCGGCCCGGTGACGTCACGGCCCGCGGCGCGGCTCGGCGGCAGGTAGGCATTCCCGTTAAGGACCGCGGTCGCACCTCGGCTCCACCAGCGCCATTTTTTCGCTAATTGCGAGCGCCGCTGCGACGCGAGGCGAGACGGCGTGACGTGTCGGGTGCGAGGCGCTAGGCCAGGGTCGAGGCGCGCGCGTCCCTCGTGGAGGCCTTACCCGGCCAGGAAGGACGCCAGCTCGTCGGCGTGGGCAGCGCCAGTCGTTATGACGCCGACCAGTGTTTTCCTAAGTAGGTCAGGGGTACGCTAACGGATAACATAGGCTGCAGTCATCTCTCGGCGCTATATGGCTTTCTTATGCAGTGCTCCGAACGATGGACGCTGAACGTGCCGAGCTCCCGACATCAGAGCGTCGAGAAACCACGTTCGGGAGTCTTTCCGAACGTGTAAGGCAGTATATAGCATGTCGGAAATATTCTGTACGTCCGTTTGAACTGATGAGACGGAAGAATGCCACGCTGCTCCACGCCAACCGACCAGCTCCCAGCCCGTAAACGGTGGAAGGATCAAATATGCGTCGGCCGCTGCGACGTCTAGCCGAACGACGAACCAACGGTCGTCCCGTTCCAATCTCCCTCCGTCGGACAGTTCATCTGATGATGATGATGATGATGATGTTTGGTGGTGGTGGTGGTGGATATGGTGTTATGGGCGCTCAACAGTGTAGTCTTTAGCGCCCGAACGGAAACAAGAACGGACGAGTGTCACTAAAATGCAGAAAGTGCAAAAATAGGACTAAAATTAAAGGTGAAAGGCTACATACGCAGTTTGCACGTCAACAATTGCAAAGTGGAAAGCAGCACATAAAGAGGATAACTGCAAGAGAACGTAGGGCAAAGGGTTTTTTGAAACATGTCACATGTTTGGAGCTGGCCTATTACAAGAATAAAAATGAGTGGTAAGCCACTCGGCAACACACTAAAAATTCGAACTTAAAATTTTAAGCTGAAGCCCAGAAACATCACAGTACCTTAAAACTTTCTTGACACTCGCCTCGTCATCGGCTAAAATCGAGGGCTGATCCCCACTAATATTAACTTCCGCCCTGACAGAACGATATAAATCACACTCAACTAAAATGTGGCGTACAGTGATTCGTACGCCACAGGCATCACGCAGCGGGGGTGCCTCTCGCCGTAGTAAAAAGGCATGCGTAAGGGGACAGTGCCCTATGCGAAGACGTGTAAGGGTCACTTCGTCACGCCTAGGTGACCGACAGGAGGAACACCACCGCTGGATGGTGGGTTTCACCAACCGAAGCTTATTTTTCCTCACCGCCAGCCATTCCTCCTCCCACAGTTGCATATACTTCCGCCGCAGTACAGAAACAACACCTTGCAAAGGAATAGAACATTGTGTCACCTCCGGTAATCTGCAGGCGTCCTTGGCAGTTTTATCAGCTAATGTTCTATTCCTTAGCAAGTTGTTGTTTCTGTACTGCGGCGGAAGTATATGCAGTTGTGTGGAGGAGGAATGGATGGCGGTGAGGGAAAATAAGCTGCGGTTTGTGGGGAGCTCAACTGCGCGGTTATGAGCGCCCGTACAAATTCCTAACCTTTTCTAAGCCCAATTTCGCCACTTTCATGATGATGATGACATGATGAGGACAACAGAAACACCCAGTCATCACGAGGCAGGTGAAAATACCTGACCCCGCCGGGAATCGGACCCGGGACCCCGTGCTCGGGACGAGAGAACGCTACCGCGAGACCACGAGCTGCGGACATGGACAGTTAATGTGTGTCGCCAGCGGTCGGTGAGCACTGGCTGTCGGCGCCTCACCGGCGTTCCATCCCCGACTTCGCTGCTGCTGCGTCCCGACTGCACTGCTGGTCCGTCTCCAACTGACTGCCAGACACACGACGACCCGGAAGTACTATCGGTCGCTCCAGAGATGGTACGACAGTGCACTTACCGATACGCGCCTCCGCTGCCGCTCACGGGCAAGTAAGGCAGGAAGTTAGTGAGGCCAGTAAATGGAATAAGAACACGAGGCGGCGTTACGGTAATAGATGACAATAAATGGGATAAACGCGAGCCGGGCGCGGCTCTGGCACCGGTCGAACCGCAGACGTCGATGATGTGGCGTGAGTGGAAGACAGGCTGTAGGTGTGCGTGGCCATAGTCGCACTGCTGGTAACGTTCCGCAACAGTTCGTGTTGACACGCCTGGGTTTATAAGCTCTCATATCTGTCTGTGATAGCTGTACCTCTTCAAGGGACCTACGCCTTCCGTTAAGAGGCAGCGCACAGTCTGGATGGAAGGATATTAATTGTGGTCCCTCTCTTTTGAGCCCAACCCGATGGATACCTATGAGAGATCGGGGAAAACACCGTTCAGGCTGTGTTGCTGGCGGAGCCGGAAGGTGTTAACTGCCACACCACGTACCATCGTAAGTTTCATTGGCTCAGCGTGAACTGTTTGTACAACCAACCTACACAGCCTATACCTCAACCACCACTACACTAATAACTTCTGATCTAAAGCTTAAAGTTAGGCACCTCTTCAAGGGACCTACGCCCCCTGGTGAGAGGCAGCGCACGGCCTGGATGGAAGGATCTTAATTGTGGTTCCTCTCTTTTGAGCCCAACCCGACGGATACCTATGGTAGATCGGGGAAAATACCGTTCAGGCTGTGTTGCTGGCGTGGCCGGAAGGTGTTAACTGCCACACCACGTACCATCGTAAGTCTCATTGGCTCAGCGTGAATTGTTTGTACAACCAACCTACTCAGCCTGTGCCTCAACCACCACCACACTAATAACTTCTGATCTAAAGCTTAAAGTTAGGCACCTCTTCAAGGGACCTACGCCCCCTGGTGAGAGGCAGCGCACGGCCTGGATGGAAGGATCTTAATTGTGGTTCCTCTCTTTTGAGCCCAACCCGACGGGGAAAGCCACCGTTCACGTCGTGTTGTCGGCGGGGCCGGGAGGTGCTTGCGCCTGATATACTCTATTAGGAGCCTTGTAGTCTCAACACAAACCATTAGCGTCATTACCTTATTACTTTTACCCCAAGTACCCTTTCATTTGCAACTTTGAGCCAAGCCCAAAATCAGTTACATCTCTATTGTATTCCGTAAATAGTTTAGCAGGCTGGACATGGAGATGTTAGTTTCTAGCTTAAACGTACCCTAATCTCTTCTAGTTAAGTTAGTTTTTAGGATGTTAGATGTTAAAGGCATGGTGAGCGACGGCCAGCGTCTTGAGGATTATTCCAAGACCCGGGCCGCCGCCCACAACCAGTTGACGGGCAATATTATACCTATCTCTTGTCTATTCAATTCTCTTTCTTCCTTCTTTCTAAATATTTAATTTCGTTTTGTTTATTAATATCTCACTTGATTTTGTATTAGTTATAAGTTTTCTAATGCTGCATAAAAAAGATATTAAATGGATGCAAACAAATAGAGCCCGCCTCCACGTGGCAGGACACGGGCAACGGTGTGAGAGGGGACGGAAGCCGGTGTGGTGTTACTTTGTCACTTCGTACCCCGATCCAGTCACAGCGGCTAAGTGGAAACATACGACCCACCATAAGAAATTAGACAGTGGGTCATAAAATATAGGCAGCTAGCGAAAAAGAAAAAAAAGCGTATGATCTACCACTGCTGCCCTTACAGTATGACCGTTATGGCTGGTGTCTGTGTTGCGTGGACGTTCAGAATCCCGTCTACGGGTGTGAAAATGTTCACGTGCCCATTGAAACCAGCTTCTTTGCTTAGCTAAGGCAGCACGTCTAACTTTTGTGGCAGTCCTGCGAAAGGACCACTGCGGCACTCGGATGGCCGCAATTTGACGCCTTTCAGGCTCCCTCAGTTGACTGTAGGAAGCACTAATGCGTCTCCGTGACATGATTACCTGCTTGCTTCAAACGTTCCCGCTGTTACCATTCTCTACGAAAGGGTAGATACAATCGCACTCTGTTAGCTATACCACTATGTCATCCTTTGGCGGTCGACGCTGAAACCATTATCAATACATCCATTACACGCCAAACAGTAAATGCTATCATCGGATCGAAATCGACGTCATCTTTCCATGCGTACTAATTTTCTTTCCGGCAATGTGATCTTAATTATCCTTTCTGTAAGAGCTCGAGACACTGACAATGGCATTGGCTGCATCTCTGAGATCATATTCCATGCATCTTCCTTGTTTTATCGCAGCTGGTGAAAAGACTTGTTGACAACGCAGACCATAGTGCACTGTCATCCCATCGGTAACGAGCTGCACATGGCGGATCCAAGTCCGACCTGGAAGTTGGTATACAATTCCAGGAACTTGTTGACTGCCAACACAAGGGACTGAAATAAATCCCTGATGTCACCTTCAGTCAGATGACGCCTTTCTCATCAGTACAGAGTCATGAAACGCCATTTTGGCTTACTATTGAAGCCTATGTTTAGTTTATGGGGTGAACGGTAATAAAACCTCCGAACTCCAGGAACGGATCTCTGATTGGAAATGGAGGAAAAAAGGTCCAGAAGGTCATAGTTGCCCTTAAGTTACATGCCAGTCTTGTAAACAAATAAAAATATGAAAATGGAAGGAATTTAAAATTGTAATACTATGAGCCAGTGGTTCCAAATGGTTCACTAACAGGCCTTGAGAGGGGAACCCATGTACTGCCAAACCAAAGTTCATTTATGCTACATATTTAAATATTTTTAACGCTTCTTAATTGACAATAGCTGTTTAATAAGCTAAGTTTAGTGGGTATTTATTTTTAGTTCTTGACAATGTTCTTTTAACTAAGAAATTTTAAATTGTTATTCGACTTATAACTCATTGGTTAGTAATGACATCATGCCGTCAGAAGTGGGTGGAGCCTCCATTATACATAGTAAGACGTGCACTGGTTTCTCCAGTAGTGATTCCCCAACAGAAAGAGGTTCCTACTCAATGGTAATTCATCGTTTTATAGCTTTATTACTTTATGTATTTCCTTTAATGTACCGGATGATCAAAAAAGTCAATATAAATTTGAAAAAGTAATGAACCACGGAATAATGTAGATAGAGAGGTACAAATGGACACACATGCTTGGAATGACATGGGGTTTTATTCGAACCACCCCATATTACTATAAGCGTGAAAGATCTTTTGCCGCGTCATTTAGTGATGATCGTGTGCTCAGCCGCCACTTACGTCATGCTTGGCCTCCCAGGTCCCCAGATCTCAGTCTATGCGATTATTGTCTTTAGGGTTACCTGAAGTCGCGAGTATATCGTGACCGACCGAATCTCTATGGATGCTGAAAGACAACATCCGACGCCAATGCCTCACCATAACTCCGGACATGCTTTACAGTGCTGTTCGCAACATTATTCCTCGACTACAGCTATTGTTGAGGAATGATGGTGGACATATTGAGCATTTCCTGTAAAGAACATCATCTTTGCTTTGTCTTACTTTGTTATCCTTATTATTGCTATTCGCATCAGATGAAGCACCATCTGCCTGACATTTTTTGAACTTTTGTGTTTTTTTTGTCCTAATAAAACACCATGTCATTCCAAGCATGTGTGTCAATTTGTACCTCTCTATCTACATTATTCCGTGATTTATTCTGTTTTCAAATTTATGCTGATTTTTTGATCACCTGGTATGTAGCCCTCTAATTAAAGCTTTGTATACAACTTGTAGGTCTGAAGATGACCACAGTAGTGGTCGAAACCGGTCACCTTGATAAATAAATCGTGATCAAGACTGTTTTCAAAAAAATGGTTCAAATGGCTCTGAGCACTATGGGACTCAACTGCTGTGGTCATTAGTCCCCTAGAACTTAGAACTACTTAAACCTAAGGACATCACACACATCCATGCCCGAGGCAGGATTCGAACCTGCGACCGTAGCAGTTGCACGGTTCCGGACTGCGCGCCTAGAACCGAGAGACCACCGAGGCCGGCAGACTGTTTTCAATAATGAATATTTGTAAGACATTGATCACTGCCACTCCCATAATGTATTCGAAGTGCAAGTTGTTGGGACCCTCATGTATTCCCCTGGTGAGTCTTTTGCTTCTTGTAGGCCCCGGAGATTTCCACGTTGCCGTCGGAGATGCGGTCACTCTGCAGTCCTCGAACTTGGACGCCTCAAGAGCAAGTGTGGGACGAGGCGGCTGCCCCCACCCCGCGGCCGGCGGTGTTTACTTGCCAGGTGAGTGTTGGTGAGCGCTAAGCCGCTTGCTGCTGCCGTATTCGGGGTCTCGCGAGCCGGATCTGCAGCCTGCGTGACGCCACGGCACGCCGCCGCTACACTTTACGAGCTCTCGGCGCGATTACCCCTCCAGTCGGTACCTTGCTCTCGGACGGTGGACATATAAGAAGCTTAAACACTTGTTTACTACTGTGCAGAAATAAACCGTATTACCGATGCAAGACTCCTAAATTTGTACTCGAATCTACTCTTTTCAGGATGCTGCCTTTCTCCGTAGTAGTTTGTAACATATCTCTTATCTGCCACCCGTGAGTGTTAGATATAACTGGCTACGAGTGCCTAGTTTCCGTTTAGTATTTGAGGTGGAATTTTGTTGGGGATGACAAGAAGACAGCTCCTACTTGTCATCATCGATTTCGTACTGATTTATGATATATGGAGGCCTTAGCCAGAAATGAAAGTAACATAAGTGGAAGCTACAGGTGGCGAAGAGCTTAGAAAAAAATAGCATTTTCGACTCGGGTTGGGAGAGATATGAGCAACTTATTTCGCTGGGCGAGGCGGAAAAGGTACAGATCGCTAAGCCAAGGATGTGCATCGATTATGCGCGAAAACTTCTTTATTTTCAGTTTTTACATTACTTGCCCTGCAAATAGACTGAAATAATGCTCAAATGGTTCAACAATGGTTCAAATGGCTCTGAGCACTATGGGACTTAACATCTGAGGTCATCAGTCCCCTAGAACGTAGAACTACTGGGAGATCAAAAAGTCAGTATAAATTTGAAAACTTAATAAACCACGGAATAATGTAGATAGAGAGGTAAAAATTGACACACGTGCTTGGAATGACATGGGGTTTTATTAGAACAAAAAAAAATTCACAAAATGTTCGGCAGATGACGCTGGACAGCAAAACTTCAGTGACTGCACATGAAAATCGTGTATAAAAGGAGCTGTAATAAGAGAGAGAATCGACCCCACAACTCCGGACAATCCAAGCCAAGGCAGGCTCCCGACACTGTCTCCTCAAGCTCCTTTCCAGAAGTACAAGGGGTCTGGACCCCTCTACCATCAGCCACACGTATAAATCCCACATCCACCCTATCC
The DNA here is from genome assembly GCF_023897955.1 of Schistocerca gregaria. Taxonomy (NCBI): domain Eukaryota; kingdom Metazoa; phylum Arthropoda; class Insecta; order Orthoptera; family Acrididae; genus Schistocerca; species Schistocerca gregaria. The sequence continues at coordinate 1,027,183,175 of NC_064920.1, forward strand.
TCTGTTACGCCCATCCTGCCTGGATATCCGCCCCCCCCCCCCCCCTTCCTTTAAGAAGTCCCTTCAGATGCTCTCCACCTCGCCTATCGCATCCGTCTCCCCTCCCCCATGCGGATACTGTACGACCTCATTCCGTTCCCCCACCTTCTCCTTTTCCTTGAAAGGATACGGATCCTCTACACCTCCCGTAAACTCGATCCACCTCAACCGCTTGTCTCCCTCATACTCTCCCACCCCCGCCCGCTGCTGTGCCTGTATTTCAACGTCCCACATGCTCTCCATCTCTCCACCCTCCTTACCCTCTCCCAAGGTGGCTTCCGCCAGCTCCCCCTCCCTAATGATGCCCTCTGCCCCTCCATCTACCCCTCCTACCAACTTTGATCCTCCCTCAATCTTCCTGTGTTTGCTCCTTTGGGCACCCTCCCTCCCATCTCTACCCCTTCCCTCCCTCCTCCATTTCTCCCCACTCCTTCCCCGGGCTAGCCCTCCCCTGTCCCTCTACTCCTCCTCCCATCTCCTCAGCCATTGGCATCTTTGTTCTCCCCTCTCTCCCCCTCACCCTTCTTCACCTCTTGGCATGTCCCCGGACTCGCACACGCTACGTGGACATTCGCGCGCAGGAGATCATCGCCATCAGTGTCTCGTGTGTGCCGTCGTGTTTAGTGTTCAGTGTTCACCGTCGCACTCCATCGTTCACCTGTGCCATCGACATCTTTAGTGTTTGTGTGTCGTGTCAACAGTTTGTAGTGTGGATTATCGTCGAGTGTGAACGGCTCCGTGTTTGTCTTTATGTGTCTACTGTTTTATTACCCTCCGTTATGTAAATTATGTGTATTCTTTCTGTTGTTTCTTTGTCTATTCTATGGCTGAAGAGCAGCGTAACATGCTGCTGACAGCCTGCCTGTTGTATGGGTTAAAAATAACAATAAAGAAAAAAGAAGAGAGAGAGAGAATCAGATGCGCCAGCAGTCGCAGCATGTTGACGTTACCTGAAAAGGCGCTTTTAGTGAAGCTGTATTATCCAAATGGGGAATGTGCTGGTTCAGCGTTACGATCCTATCGCCATAGGAAGGGGATTCGAACGGGTAAAGGTCCGTTGACAAATGCAGCTCTGGCGAGAATGATTTCGAAGTTCGAAGACACGGATTGTTTAGACGATAGACCCCGTAGTGGCCGACCGAGCACAAGGCGTAATGCTGCTGAGAGAGTTCAGGAAGAAATGGAGACTGTAGCGGGTTTGTCTGTGCACGGGGAAGTCAGCGCTCGTGCAGTCGCACGTCACACCGGCATTCCTTAAACTACTGTTTGGCTGGCACTGAGGCGTACCCTCCGATGCTATCCGTACAAAATCCATCGGCATCATGAACTGTTAACTGGTGATTTAGTGAAGCGGAGGGCATTTGCGATGTGGGCGTTTCAAAAGATGGCTCTGAGGGTCCGTCAACGCCCACAACTGCAGAATTTGGGCTACCGAAAATCCTAGAACCGTCGCGGAAAGTCCATTGCACGACGAGAAAGTCACGGTATGTGTTGAATTTACCACAGCTACCGTTATCGGGCCGTTTTTCTTCGAGGAAATGCGTGATTGTGGTTTTGTAACTGCTATGGTGACGGGTGAGAGGTACGCCGATATGTTACAGAATCGCATCATCCCCAGCCTGGCTGATAAACACCTGCTGGAACGTACAATGTTTATGCAGAATGCCACTCCACCCCATATTACTAGACGCGTGAAAGATCTCTTGGGCGTGTCGTTTGGTGATGATCGTGTGCTCAGCCGCCACTTTCGTCATGCTTGGCCTCCCAGGTCCCCAGACCTCAGTCCGTGCGATTATTGGCTTTGGGGTTACCTGAAGTCGCAAATGTATCGTGATCGACCGACATCTTTAGGGATGCTGAAAGACAACATCCGACGCCAATGCACCATAACTCCGGACAAGTTTTACAGTGCTATCACAACATTATTCTTCGACTACAGTTATTGTTGAGGAATGATGGTGGACATGTTGAGCATTTCCTGTAAAGAACATCATCTTTGCTTTGTCTTTCTTTGTTATGATAATTATTGCTATTCTGATCAGATGGATGCACATCTGTCGGACTTTTTTTGTCATTCCAAGCATGGCAGTCAATTTGTGCCTCTTTATCTACATTATTCCGTGATTTATTCAGTTTTCAAATTTATACCGACTTTTTGATCACCCGGTACTTAAACCTAACTAACCTGAGGACATCACACACATCCATGCCCGAGGCAGGATTCGAACCTGCGACCGTAGCAGTCGCGCGTTTCCGGACAGAAGCGTCTATAACCGCTCGGCCAGAAATAATGCTCAATATACTGTATCTATAAATATTGTCATTAATGATACGAGAAGGAGGGCAAAGGACTACTTTCACTGTTATTCATGCCTTCCTTACAGCAAAATACGATTTCGACTCCCCATTTTGTTGCCCTTCATCGTAAGCCATACTGAGCTTACATTTCAGCAAGGTAATGCCCTCCCGCGCACGGCGAGTGTTTCTGCTGCTTTGCAAACCATACCTTGGCCAGCAAGGTCGCCGAATCTCTCCCCAATCGAGAACACTAGACGTATTGTGGGCAGCACGTTCCAAAAATCTGGGTATTTTGACGATCCAAGATGCCAATTGGACAGAATTCGGCGCAATGTCCCTCAGGGGGACATCCAACAAGTCTACCAATAAATGCAAAGCTCGATAACAGTATGCATAAGCGCCAGAGGTGGCCCAACGCGTTATTGACTTGCTCAGTTTGTGAAGCGCTTTCTGTTGAATAAACCATTCAAATGTTCAGCAGTAGCATTCGGATAATTTCTTCGTGATGCATAACTTTTCTTTTTTTCTTTAGAGTATGCTCGCCCGATGCTCACCAAAAATGCAATTTTTTCCAAATGCTCGTCCAATTGGAGCTCCTACTTCTGTTACTTTGTTTCTGACGTAGCCCTGAATATACTACAAAGTTGGGCGAAATCGGAGATGACGTGTAGGCGCAGTCCCTGATGAAGTTGATGGACTAGATTCTCCCTGATCCTTTCTGAATAGTTGGGGCTCGGAGCCGACTGGGCTGATTTTGAAAGCGAGTGACTTCTCCATGACAGCCATTGCCTCCAACATACTTTGCACAAAGAGTTCTTAAGATCTCGCAGGAAGGCTGCAATTTAAACAGCCGCTGTAGGAGGGAGCACGAAGTGACTAATGATAATGGCCGATTTTGCCCGAGACTCTGGCTGCCTACATCTACATCTACATCTACATTTATACTCCGCAAGCAACCCAACGGTGTGTGGCTGAGGGCACTTTACGTGCCACTGTCATTGCCTCCCTTTCCTGTTCCAGTCGCGTATGGTTCGCGGGAAGAACGACTGTCTGAAAGCCTCCGTGCGCGCTCTAATCTCTCTAATTTTACATTCGTGATCTCCTCTGGAGGTATAAGTAGGGGGAAGCAATATATTCGATACCTCATCCAAAAACGCACCCACTCGAAACCTGGCGAGCAAGCTACACCTAGATGCAGAGCGCCTCTCTTGCAGAGTCTGCCACTTGAGTTTGTTAAACATCTCCGTAACGCTATCACGGTTACCAAATAACCCCGTGACGAAACGCGCCGCTCTTGTTTGGATCTTCTCTGTCTCCTCCGTCAACCCGATCTGGTCCGGATCCCACACTGATGAGCAACACTCAAGTATAGGTCGAACGAGTGTTTTGTAAGCCACCCCCTTTGTTGATGGACTACATTTTCTAAGGACTCTCCCAATGAATCTTAACCTGGTACCCGCCTTACCAACAATTAATTTTATATGATCATTCCACTTCAAATCGTTCCGCACGCATACTCCCAGATATTTTACAGAAGTAACTGCTACCAGTGTTTGTTCCGCTATCATATAATCATACAATAAAGGATCCTTCTTTCTATGTATTCGCAATACATTACATTTGTCTATGTTAAGGGTCAGTTGCCACTCCCTGCACCAAGTGCCTATCCGCTGCTGATCTTCCTGCATTTCGCTACAATTTTCTAACTCTGCAACTTCTCTGTATACTACAGCATCATCCGCGAAAAGCCGCATGGAACTTCCGACACTATCTACTAGGTCATTTATATATATTGTGAAAAGCAATGGTCCCATAACGCTCCCCTCTGGCACGCCAGAGGTTAGTTTAACGTCTGTAGACGTCTCTCCGTTGATAACAACGTGCTGTGTTCTGTTTGCTAAAAACTCTTCAATCGAGCCACACAGCTGGTCTGATATTCCGTAGGCTCTTACATTGTTTATGAGGCGACAGTGCGGAACCGTATCGAACGCCTTCCGGAAGTCAAGAAAAATAGCATCTACCTGGGAGCCTGTATCTAATATTTTCTGGGTCTCATGAACAAATAAAGCGAGTTGCGTCTCACACGATCACTGCTTCCGGAATCCATGTTGATTCCTACAGAGTAGATTCTGGGTTTCCAAAAACGACATGATACTCGAGCAAAAACATGTTCTAAAATTCTACAACAGATCGACGTCAGAGATATAGGTCTATAGTTTTGCGCATCTGCTCGACGACCCTTCTTGAAGACTGGGACTACCTGTGCTCTTTTCCAATCATTTGGAACCTTCCGTTCTTCTAGAGACTTGCGGTACACGGCCTTTCAGGCCTTTGTGGTACATAGTTTCGTGGAGCGGTGTTTTCGTGCTAGCGAAATCGAGTGGTCACCAGGCAGCCCTTGTGAGGTTGAGATGGCAAGTTGGGGCCACCTGGGGCAAAGTTTGCGTTTTGCAATGGTTATCGTCCCGGAAGACTGGAGTTACCGATCCTTTCTGATAAGCGAGGCTACTTTTCCAGCACGGAAAGCCTACAACTCATCTGAAAGTGCATTACCCTGCAAGAGCGTTGAATTCTCCTTAGGCATTTTACTGTTTATCCCGCCATGTGTTGCGGATTAATGAGGGTGAGCTTGTTCGATGAAAAGAAAGACTTAACAGCAGAGTGCGGAACCATAAGCTGGCTTGAAGTGGAGTTGGATATAAAACTGACGGAGTTGTCACTCCTTAATTCGTACCAATGAATTTAATTTCGTTCCATTACAATCTCAAAGCGACGTTTTATTGTGTGACTCTCCCCATCTGATTTTGAAGTGTACTTCTGTTTTGCTGCTAGTGGCCGGTTGGAGTTGGCGCACTAAACTGTTAGCGGTGAATATATTCTACAACAGTGGTCAGATCTCGGATCCTTTCTTGAAAGTAGTTAGGTTTCTACTTACATCACTTTCAGCTATTGACTTCGGAGTTGTAAGAGGTTTAACCCCGTCTTACGAGTAAAGGTGAGGTTGGTGAATCTTATTTTTACATGTGTAGCGATACAGAGAGTTAATCCAGATCCGCCAGTGAACATTGCCGCTTAGATCTGTGGGCAGGGCGTCGCGTAGTTTGTCTGTTGACGATCACCGCTGCACGAGTATGGTCTGCGATTCGGCCTGTCTCGCCACTAGTCGGTACATCTCGCCATCATCTCGGCTCTGCTTCTCAGGAACCACCCAGTGCAGTGCGACAGTTGATTTAGTTATGCGATATGACACTGTTTCTTCCTGTATTTGGTGCGGCATTTTTCGCTCAGCGCGGCGTTCTTCACTTACACAGGATCGTAGAGGCAGTTTTGTTTATCGATAGCTATTTGCTGGTTGTATAAATGAAGTTCATATATCCCGTGACAGTTGGTCAAAAAGATGCAGTATAGTGATCAATCATTACTAGTCTTCAAAATTCAACAGAATTCACAGTACTCTTTCCAAGAGAAGGTTGAGAATTCGGAGTATCTATTAGGTTGTCGCATAATCGACGGACAGCGAAAGTTTGCTATGGAGTGGCATTGTAACACAATGCACAAACAGTTTAAAGATTTAGTTGACGAGGAAAGAGCAAAAAATTACAAAGACCAATAGGCGATTTGTACAGGATTCATTGTTTTGTAGAGCACATGATAAAGTTGATGGTACGAACAGCAAATTTCGGAAGTCGTATGTATTTTTACACCCGTAGTTTCAACAGTTTTTGATGATATCGAATGAAGAGTATGGAGACGTTATATGTTCAAATCTGTGTGAAATCTTATGGAACTTAACTGATAAGGTCATCAGTCTCTAAGCTTATACGCTACTTAACCTAAATTATCCTAAGGACAAACACACACACCCATTCCCGAGGGACGACTCGATCCCCCGTCGGGACCAGCCGCACAGTCCATGACTGCAGCGCCCCAGACCGCTTGGCTATTCCCGCACGGCGGAGAGGTTATATATGGGTGCGAATTATATTCCTTAAGTGGAGGAGTATGCCTGGAATGATTTTTTGATCTAACAGCCACTACTGTTGCATTTCTGAAGGAAAAACGAAAGCGGGGCCCAAAATCAGAAAATCCAGAATAGACTGCAGACCTCTTATTTGTAATGGAGTTTCCTGCAAACTTGAACGCCATCACTAAGACGTGACAAGGTGATAAGCAACTTATTTCTGATTTGATAAGGGAAACTGATACATTTGAAATGAAAATCGCATTGTGGGAGGGACATTTTCGAGCAGAGAACACCGTCCATTTCTCTAAGGTCTCTGGTGTTACAGAAAATGTGGATTTTTAAGAATTAATTGTGGCTCTGAAGGAATTACAGAAACAATTTTCCCAAATTATTCTGGATACTGACAATCTGACATCTGTTTTTGACCTATTGTAGAGGCAGCTCCTTGTTTCAATCGAAGTCATCTTAATGCATGTGCAGATGGAACTGATCGATCTTCGACGTAAGGAAAACATTTTTTACCTTAACATTGCCCGAGACTTTTACGAAGTTTTCCTTGTGAAGTGTTTCCACGTTTACACGATGACGCTACAAATATGTCAACCTTTTGATCAACATAATGTGTGAAAGACTCTTTTCCATTATAAAAATGTGCCAACCTGACTGACGAAAATCAGAGAAACTGTCTTCGTCTGTGCATGTGTAGTTAGTTTTTGCCTGATGTAAATTTTATCTTGTCCTCATCGAAACAAAAATAATTAACTGTTTGTTGTTTTGTCTCCGATGTATACTGTTGAGAAATATAAACCCAAGCCACATGCAAGTTGTTCGACGTTCCCTGAGAGACTGCATTGCCATCTAATGCGGCGCATTTCTTGTTTCCCTCTCTTCCCTCACAGAGAGTGTGGCATGTTAGTGGGGGAAGGGTGCACTCAGGTCGAGAGCTTTTCACGTGAACAACAGCTCTGCACGTCCGTCCCAATAGCTGCGTTGTCAGTAAGGCAAACCGCCACGTTAAAGAGCCCGGGTTTGATTCCAGGCGGTGTCGGAGATATTTCTTTGCTTAGCGGCTGTGTTGTCCCTAAGTTCATATGGTCATAATTAACATTCCACTAATGAAATCGCTGAATGGGCATATCGCAAAAGTCCCCAAAAAGGAAAAAGAGAGACAGAGAGCTCTGCATGCGTGGACGTCCCTGGTGATGATTGCGTGTATTCTAGACGTGGCCGTGAGGCTGATATCGAGGACAAACGAAAGGAATGTTTCAAGCTCAAAGCACTGCCTCCATTCTACACTCCTAATAGGTCTACGTCTACATCTAAATCCTGCCAACCATCTTAAGCTGTGGCAGAGGGTACTTCCGCTACTGGTATCTTTAACAACTTCCCTGTTTCTTAGCCGCCCGGTGTGGCCGTGCGGTTCTAGACGCTTCAGTCGGAGCCGAGTGACCGCTACGGTCACAGGTTCGAATCCTGCCTCGGGCATGGATGTGTGTGATGTCCTTAGGTTAGTTAGGTTTAAGTAGTTGTAAGTTCTTGGGGACTGATGACCACAGATGGTTTGGGGTCGCATGCTAGAGGGCTTCTGCCTGGGAGCTGTCCTCGAAGTAAACGATTTGTAACGCTTCGTTGGATCAGTGTGGTGCCAACCTCAAATTGCTCCTGGAGATGCAGAACTATCCGCCGAAGACGATGGTCTTGCATCCCAGCAGTGCCACGTGGCCGTCTGAAGCCCGTTCTTCTTGCGAGCGTACATTCTCTTAACCAGTGGTGCCAGCATTCATGTACAGAGGCTACATTACTGTCAAGCCTTTCTGGAACATCGCAGAAGGAACAGCCTGCTTCTCGTAGCGCTATTAAACGACCTTGTTGAAACTTATGAGATGTTAATAATAATGTCTTTGACGCCATAAAAGCATTCTTGACTAACATCCGCGTACCGCGTCCAATCTCAAAGCGAACTAACGCTCAAGATCGTTACAGATTTTATTTAAAGCAAACCTGATTTATATCCTTGCCATTCTTAGGCGACTGGCTCGTAACTTGAATAGATACCATTTTTCAGATGTAGAAACACGCCTATCAACATTTCTTGAATTACTATGTGCTCTGGTAGACACCTTTTCCCCAGACATCGCGTTCACAGAGCATTATACGGTTCTTTCCCTTCGATTTTGGCGATCCTCTTTCCTTCAAAGTCTATCTGAAGCCTAAGGCATCATTTGTTCTTACGTTTTCGTAAATCGAGAAATTCTCCTTATTTCAGAAGGAACTCTTAAGAATCATTTTTATTGCATCTACTTTGCCTTCTCTGAACTAAGGATTCGAATACAGTATCCATCACTGCCTAATCATCCATCTATTGATTTAAGGTGTCTATGGTGAGTGTCCCAAACATTGTCTTTAATCTCATAATGCGCACAACTGTTCCCAAGACAATTTTGATTTCTTATGACCAGATTTGAGCTTGGAATGCCGTTAACATAGAGATTATAATCGGTGGTAAAGGTAATGACAGAGTTGGAATTTTTTTTCCGGTTGGGAAACGATAACATATCTGCACCCAAACTTCTCTCTGTGATCACCATTTCAAGCAGTGCTAAAATGAGGACACAGTGGAAACAGTATGTTGCTGAAAAAGCTGAAAATATTTTTTTTATTTCCTGTTTTTGGATAGACTTGCCAACTGAGCTGTGTGCACATCATCGCCCATCAACATGTGCCCCGTATCGTCTACAGACAGTTTTAGGGACATCTACACCGCAGGTCACGTGTGAAACGTAACAGTCTAATTGAAACCCATTTAAACACGTAAATTTTAACCATAAACAGTAATTTCTGACATAGAGGTGTATGGAAATATGCACTTTTGGAAAAGTTATGAAGAAAGTAATTATGTAATCTTAATTACTCTAATGTGTAGAAGCTCTGTAAATGAAGGGAATATTTTCCATGAAGAGAACTTATAGTAATTAATAAAATATGAAACTGGATTATTGTAATTTCGTATTCGAGAAGCTATACTCGAATGAAATAACGGACACAAATTAATAGAGAATTGTACTTGCTGTTCTGTAGCAAACATACGTTTATACATGTTTTTTGTTTTTATATGTTAATTTTAGTTGTTACTTAACTAAAAAATCATTTTAAACAATGCCGAGGATTTTTTGGGGTTGTTACGAAAGTACAAATAGTTACAGGCATATTGGCATAGGAGGTCAGTCTGGTTTTGGTTTTTGAGCAGTGAGCATGTAGCTGCTCCTTTTGTATAGTAAGTATTGTCAGTTTTTGTAATAATACTTTAATTTTGTTTTGAAAGTATAATAAATATACTGAAACATAATACAAGATTGATTTTTAATTTTGACTTTTCCGAAGTTGAAATTTTTACAGTTACTGAGAATTTAGGACTTCTGCAGAGACACATCGCCAGCTACGACGAGTAACGTTTTTCGTGGCATCAAGAAATCTTCTATTTGGTAATGGAGAGAAGTATGTAGCGAGACCAAGGTCTCACTGCAGAAAGTAGGCTTACATGGATGAAGGTTACAGTAGTTACTAGGAGGCGAAGAGGCTTGTTCGGAATTGACTAACGTGGAGACTTGCATCACACTAGTCTTCAGGCAGAAGACCATAGCAACAACACCCATTGTGTTGACATTGGGTTAGCGTCTTTCCGTAGTTCAATAAACACAGCAGATACTCATAACACAGACTTCAGTCATCAATAATGTATTCTCCTTCACTATTTACAACAGTCTGCCAACACTGGAGTAACTTCTCGATTCCGCGATTGTAGAAGTCACTTGGCTTTTGAGGCGAAGAACTCGTAGAGCCGTGTTCAGAGCTCATTTTCATCTGGAAAGTAAGTTCACCGAAGTTTGTTCAATAGATAGCGGAAAAGGTGAAAATCTGGGAGCGCAAGATCAGATGAATAAGGTGGGTGTGGAATGACTTCTGAAACTAACTTCTGTATATGTTTTTTGCCAGTGTAGGAGAATTGGGTTGCCGTTGTCGTGGAGTAACATCACTTTACGCAATCTTCCTGGTCATCGTTCTTATACTGCGCGGACAATAAAAGACAGCAGTGACGGTTACACCTCGGGGAAGTAATTCGCAGTACACCACACAGCCGTTGTTTCATGAGATGCATAAATTATCGCTTGTGGATGCACGCATGTCTTTGTACGGGGAATTGCTGCGTTGTTTGAGCTTATGTTAGAATAAAGACACCATTTCTCGTCAACGTATCGATACAGGATATGAATGATCTGTTTTGTTCACAAGCCAAATGATGATGAGCAGATATGATCAACTGCTGATTTTTGTGATTTTGGCTTAGAGCAAATGCCGCACGACGTTGGAATGATCACAATTCATCACATTTGCCAGTTCTCGGGCATACTGACGTGGATCATTATTGATTAATGCGTTTAACGATTTCCATCAAACCCCGAAGGTCTTCCTAAATCATCCTTACAATGAGCAGACCATTTTCTTGCCGTGCTCTGTTCAATGGTACGAGGGTCGGTCAAAAAGTAATGCCTCCCATTTTTTTTCTACTTAAAAAAATTAAGTTAAGTGAAAAATTTGAATTTGGCGCCATTCCTCAAACCTTCTTCTGCAATCCACTGCAGTAGTAACTTTCTGTGTCAACAGGTCGCAGCACAGCAGAAGTTTGTAAGATGGCCGACATCGATGTTCGTTTGAGACAGCGTTGTGTGATTGAATTCTTGAATGCAGAAGGTGAAACGCCCATACGCATTCTTGAAAGACTGAAGAAGGTGTATGGTGTTGTGACAGTGGATGTCAGCACTGTTAGACGATGGGTTTCCTCGTTGTAAGGAAGCTGAAGGGCAAACACCGTTGACTGACGAAAAGCGGAGCGGCAGGCCAGTGAGTGCAGTGACTCCACACAACATTCAGCAAGTTGATGACATCATTCGTGGTGACCGTCGGGTGACTGCAGATGAAGTGTGTCGCATTATTTCTCTTAGTAAAGGCAGTGTGATCACGATTATTAAACAATTGGGGTACTCAAAAGTTTGTGCACGGTGGGTTCCAAGAATGTTAACCGATCAGAATAAAGAGCCAAGGAAAACAATAGCCTCCCAACACTTGCAGCGCTTCCGTTTGGAGGGAGATGAGTTTCTGAAAAAAATTGTGACCGGGGACGAAACATGGGTGCATTTTTTTGAACCCGAATCAAAGAGGCAGTCAATGGAGTGGCGTCACACAAGCTCGCCGAGGAAGAAAAAATTCAAAACTGTGCGATCGGCAGGGAAAGTTATGGCAACAGTTTTCTGGGATACAGAGGGTGTGATTCTGGTTGATTTTTTGGAGCAGGGATGCACAATAAATTCTGTTCAATACGTCACAAACCTCAAAAAACTTAAAGCACGTCTTCAGCGAGTTCGCCCAACAAAATCAATGGCAGATGTTCTTCTTTTGCATGACAATGCAAGACCACACACCAGTCGTCACACCTCTGACGAGATTGTCAAAATTGGATGGGAAGTTTTGCCTCATCCCCCATACAGCCCTGACGTGGCACCATCAGACTTCCATCTGTTCGGGCCACTAAAAGAAGCTCATCGTGGGATTCATTTTGAAGATGAGGAGGCCGTCAAAACATCCGTGCGTCAATGGCTTAGGAAGCAGAGCTGTGATTTTTACCGTGCTGGGATACATGCCCTTGTTCAAAGATGGACCAAAACTGTAGAGATGGGCGGAGATTACATTGAAAAATGACAAAATGATCCTCAATGTTGTGGTTTTCAACCTATGTAATTGCATTTAAATTTCCTGACAATTAAATGTAGAAAAAAAATAGGAGGCATTACTTTTTGACTGACCCTCGTATTATCCCCATAAACGGCGCAAATGTGTCTGGCTGCCTCCACTATAGCCTTTCATCAATTGAACACAAACAGAAGATTATGTCTGAAATGTTCCGGTTTCTCCACTTGGCGTTCCATTTTCTAGCGTCCACACCTCCACCCGCTATCTCCAAATGATAAAACTACAATATGTGAACTCAAATAGTAACAGCGAAGTACAAATAAAAATGAAAATCGATAAATATACCCACAGCAGTCGGAAAACCAACATACAAAACAAAAACGCTTCGAACTTATGCATTCCCTAACACATATCCTTCAGTTTTTAAGTAGTTTTACCTCAATTATTTTTTTTAATTTATGGCTCAGAAGATAGTCAGTTATAAAAAGAATACAGACATTTTCTATATCAAATCTTCGTGTTATATCTTGTGTTGTTCACGATAATGACGGTTGACAGCTGAAAACAAAAATCTTTCGAGTACAATAGTAAACTATTCGGGAGAACTTCATTAGAAATAAAGAAGTGGTAAATGAAGTGACTGTGGCAGAAAGAGAGAGGTTAGGAATACAATTAGCGGCGACAATCGTTGTAGAAACGGAGCTTGTTAATTCCTTTGTAGGAATGGAAGAAAAATTCAGTCTCACTCGTAATCAAGTAAAACGGATGCCTTTCCACATAGCTATAACGTACAATCTGCCACAGCCTTTTTCTAAAGCACTGGTTGGAAGTTATTGTTTTCTATTTTGAAGAACAGGTCGATATTGTCCATCAGAATTTCTCAGGATCTTTATTTCAGAGTTAGTACGAAGGGCTCACAGAACAAAACGTGAATTACTTATTTTTGACAGCACTTCTCGTGCAGGATATCAGTGGTCTCGATAAAACATTTTAAAATTGAATTAAAAACAATATCGACTGCAACTGACGTTCGTGGACCCACGATACATGCTCCGTTCACCTCCACCACCTCCTGCTATCATAATATGTATCGTCTGAAGATGCTCACATTTAGACCGAAACCGGTTACCATTGCCAATTAATATTTTATTGCTGTTGAGACTTTTTACTTAAATTTCAAGACGTGAATTTTTCTCAATCTCAAAACTAAATTTGAAAAAATGTGAAGTCCGATCGCGTTATTTTTCAGTTTCTTTCAATAAATCTATTGTTCGTCTCGGTGATGGTCCATAAATCCCCATTTTACAACTGGTACGTGTGTTGAACTGGCTACTCCTACAACAGATGCTGCCTATGTCATGGAAATTAAAGTAAATATTAAAACGTTGTTTACTGAGTTTATAACATTATAATTCGTCGTGAGTACAGGCAAAAAAAGAGTAGGTGGTATTTAGAATATTCTCTTTACTTATGTTAATAAAATTAATAATTCGGTCTTTGCTTAACAAGTCTATCGCTTTGCCTTCTCACGTGACCTATTTACTTTCTGTGCAAAGATCTTCATCCATCGCGTGTGGCGCAATTCGACTTTATATTTGATGCCACTTCGGTAACAAGCGCGTCAATAATGATATGAAAGTATAAGGACAACGCAAAGACCTAGTCCCTTAGCGGAGAAAATTTCTGAACCGGCTGGGAGTCGAACCCACGATCAAGAGACAGCAACGCTGTTATTGTACGTGATAGTGTTACTGGGTGAAAGAGTTCTCACTGGTACTTGAGTATGATTCGTGTCTGTGTCTAGAGTGACTGAAAAGAAGTGCCGCTTATATAGAAACTGGAGCGCCTTATTTTAAGAAAAGTCCAATTCATAACAGCAAAATGATTTCAATAAGTGAGTGCCATTCAATCACTTTTTCATGGGGAACATAATATTACTACCATTATAGGGTAGAGTTCTCATTCCATATACATAACAAAAATCAAACTAAATTGAATCTGGTGCTGCAGGGTACTTCTAAAGCAGCAGATGAAGTGAAAACACTGTGACAGCTTTCACATGATGCGTGATTTGTGGGGCGCTCAACTGCGCAGTCATCAGCGCCCGTACAAAGTCCCAATTTTTACCCAGTCCATTTTCTTTTCACAATCCAATCTAGTCACTCTCACAAATGATGATGACGACGACGACGATGAAATGATGAGGACAACACAAACACCCAGTCCCCGGGCAGAGACAATCCACAAACCGGCTGGGAATCGAACCCGGGACCCCGTGATCCAGAGGCAGCAACGCTAGCCCCTAGACCAGGAGCCGCAGACACAGCTTTCAGAGCGTTGCACAGAAATAAGTGGGATCTTTAAAATAGTTCCATTTTCAGTATCGAACCTCAGAATCTGTTTGCGTTATTATCTTAGTTGATTCACTCACCGTAGGAATAAAAAACAATTCACTTAGCATATTCAACGTTCTGTAGGAAATGTGCATTTTGACTCAATATAGACTGTAGCGCGTTGCTAGGCAACAAAACTGGGAAGTAATTAGATAGAAAAAAGTTAGCCAGAAGCTCCCATACGTTTATAGGCATTTCTGAGATACTTTGTTACTGACGATATGAGTGGGACTAAAAATAATTAGTACTAAGCGTGGAGAATCGCTATTGGCAGCTTGTCCCACTAGTTGCCTCTATTAAACTCTGTTTTTAATTCGTAGAGCAACCTTCATGTTGCTCAAAGCTGTGCGAGGAGCCAACCTTCTCTTCGCCACTATGCAGGGAGCTTTTTACCACAGTGCTTCACGTAATCATTGTAATGTTTCATTGTGGTGCGTTCTCACCCATCTTCTTTTCGTCGCTACCTTCTAAAAGGGAGTAGAACAGAGAATCTATTGTTATACTATTTTGATAGAAATACGTTTTTGAGCTGCTTATGTTTTGCTGGCAGTAATAATTGAGCTGTGTGCTTAGTCCATGATCATATGCCCATTTGACCAATAGGTGGTATGTGGAATGTTCGTATCATAGATGTGCATAGGCTCATTCGCTTTTTCAGATTTTTCACGTCAGTTCATTTTTAGTTCATTCCATCGGCATGATTTTTTCCCAGTGCGTAAGGTTTCTAGGTTTTCCAGTGACAAGAAGAAAAGGCAGATGAGGTCCATTTACAATCTCCAGGCTGCATGCCGCGTTGTTCACAATAACGGACTAGAAACACAGAAACTTAAAAAAAACTTGTTTGGAGTATTAAGATCAAATAATTGTTTCGGCCCTTGATAGTAGTAATGCTGGTCAACTGTAATACCTTGAAGAACAAACTCATGGTGGAGTTTACCAACTAGCGTATAGCAGGCTTCCACTGGCTCGGCTGTTGCGTGGTTTCTTATGGGTAGAAAGCTACACACTGTTTTTAACAGACTGAAATCGTCTTAAAAGTTTTATAACCCACATATGGTTCGCGATAAATGTAAATGAAGTGGCTCAACTACGAATGCTGTTGTATGTCCAAATATGGAAATTATTTGATCAAAAGGTATCCGCCGATCTATTAGTGGACACTAATGTGGTGTATGTAACCACCCTACGTCTTTATGAAAACTTCAGTTCTGCTGGGGACATCGTCAGCGAGATGTCCAATAGTATGTGCAAGAAATGCAACCCATACTTCCTCATGGACCGGAACTAGAGAAGGTATTTATATTGTACGCTGGGATCTGGAACGAAGTAAACTCATCCCAAATGCGCTAGATTGGGTTCAGGTCGGTACTTCCGGAAGATTAGTCCATTTCAGGAATGCTATTGTCAACAAACTGTTGCCTAACAATGGTCTCTTTGCCAGAGTGCGTTATCGTCCCGATACAGTCATCATCACCGAAACTGTTCCTGTACTGCACAGGTTCCTCCTTTCCTCTAAACCGAGCTCTTTAACTATCCTGGTACATCGATGGAAGACCGTGTCATTATGGAGGTCAGTGATACTTTTTAAAATGAGACAAGCTTGTTTCATTCAGCGATTACATCTATTTTAAACCATAATAACACAGAAACCATAAAGAAATTTAAAACAAAGTAATTAGTAGCGTGAAAATGTCGACGAATGGAGCTAAATGTTACTAGTAATTTTTCGTGGAGCAGCAGTAACAGGACATCCTCCCGCCCCACACAAACACGCATACACACGCAGAGACACACATACACTCTCTCTCTCTCTCTCTCTCTCTCTCTCTCTCTCTCTCTCTCACACACACACACACACACACACACACACACATATATATATATATATATATATATATACTGAAGAGCCAAAGAAACTGGCACACCTGCACACCTGCCTAATAACTTGTAGGGATCCCTGGAGCACGCAGAAGTGTCGCCTTGGCTAAAACATGGTTCAGATGGCTCTGAGCACTATGGGACACTTAACTTATGAGGTCATCAGTCCCTAGAACGTAGAACTACCTAAACCTATCTAACCTAAGGACATCACACACATCCATGCCCGAGGCAGGGTTCGAACCTGCGACCGTAGCGGTCACGCGGTTCTAGACTGTAGGTAGGGGAGTCAGAGAAGATCCAAAGAAGAGCGGTACATTATTTCGTCACGAGTTCGTTCAGTAAGCGCGAGAGCGTTACAGAGATGCTCAACAAGCTCCAGTAGTAGATGGTACAACAGGGGCGCTGGGCAACACAGAGAGATTACCTATCAAAATTTCGAGGGCTTACCTTCAAAGAAGAGTCGGACAACATATTTCTTCCTCCCATACACATCTCGCGAATTGACCTTGATGGGAAAGTGGGAACACTGAAAGACCTAAGTCGAATCAAGGCCCCGGGAGTAGACAACATTCCATCAAACTACTGACAGCCTCGGAGAGCCAGTCCTGACAAAACTCTACCATCTGGTGAGAAAATGTATGAGACAGGCGAAATATCCTCAGACCTCAAGCAGAATACAATAACTCCAATTCCAAAGGAAGCATGTGTTGACAGATGCGAAAATCACCGAACTATCAGTTTAATAAGTCACGGCTGCAACATACTAACGCGAATTCTTTACAGACGAATGGAAAAACTAGTAGAAACAGACCTCGGGGAAGATCAGTTTGGATTCCTTAGAAATATTGGAACACATGAGGCAATACCGACCCTATGACTTATCTTAGAAGCTAGATTAAGGAAACGCAAACCTACGTTTCTAGCATTTGTAGACATAGAGAAAGCTTTTGACAATGTTGACAGGAATACTGTCTTTCAAATTCTGAAGGTGGCAGGGGTAAAATACAGGGATTGAAAGGCTATTTACAATTTGTACAGAAACCAGATGGCAGGTATAAGAGTCAAGGGGCATGAAAGGGAAGCAGTGGTTGGGAAGGAAGTGAGACAGGATTGTAACCTCTCCCTGATGTTATTCAATCTGTATGTTGAGTAAGCAGTGAAGGAAACAAAAGAAAAATTTGGGGTAGGAATTAATATTCATGGAGAAAAAATAAAAACTTTGAGGTTTTCCGATGACATTGTAATTCTGTCAGAGACAACAAAGGACTTGGAAGAGCAGTTGAACGGAATGGATAGTGTCTTGAAAGGAGGATATAAGATGAACGTCAACAAAAGCAAAACGAGGATAATGGAATGTAGTCGAATTAAGTCGGGTGATGCTGAGGGAATTAGGTTAGGAAATGAGATACTTAAAGTAGTAAAGGAGTTTTGCTATTTGGGGAGCAAAATTGCTAACGATGGTCGAAGTAGAGAGGATATAAAATGTAGACTGGCAATGGCAAGTAAAGTGTTTCTGAAGAAGAGAAATTTGTTAACATCGAGTATAGATTTAAGTGTCAGGAAGTCTTTTCTGAAAGTATTTGTATGGAGTGTAGCCATGTATGGAAGTGAAACATGGACGATAACTAGTTTGGACAAGAAGAGAATAGAAGCTTTCGAAATGTGATGTTACCGAATAATACTGAAGATTAGAGGGGTAGATCACATAACTAATGAGGAGGTATTGAATAGGATTGGGGAGAAGAGAATTTTGTGGCTTAACTTGACTAGAAGAAAGGATCGGTTGGTAGGATATGTTCGAGGCATCAAGGGATCACCAATTTAGTATTGGAGGGCAGCGTGGAGGGTAAAAATCGTGAGGGAGATGAAGAGATGAATACACTAAGCAGATTCAGAAGGATGTAGGTTGCAGTAGTTACTGGGAGATGAAGAAGCTTGCACAGGATAGAGTAGCATGGAGAGCTGCATCAAACCAGGCTCAGGAATGAAGACCACAACAACAACGGTGGAGGAAACACAGTGGCATTCAGACATCTTCCAATCATCTCGGACTGGATAAACCTAAGATGGCTCTGAGCACTATGGGACTTAACATCTATGGTCATCAGTCCCCTAGAACTTAGAACTAGTTAAACCTAACTAACCTAAGGACAACACACAACACCCAGCCATCACGAGGGAGAGAAAATCCCTGACCCCGCCGGGAATCGAAACCGTGAACCCGGGCGCGGGAAACGAGAACGCTACCGCACGACCACGAGATGCGGGCGATAAACCTAAGACTTCTATTGTTTTCAAGGGAACCTTATACCATTCTTCTGCAGACAGTGGCAAGTACAGGTAAAGATAATGGAGGTGGACAGCGATTACTCACCCTTCTCCCTAAAGTAGGCCACAACGGTTCAGTAATACCGAGCTATGGTGACTGTGTTGGCTAGAGGAAATGTGACGGCTCTTCCTCGTACACAAAAAACCAGTCCTGGACGATGTGGGCTGTGTGAACCGGGGCAGTGTCGTCTTTGAACACGGCATCACCATTTGGAAACAAACACTGCACTACGGGACAGACGCGATGAGGCAAAACGTTCACAAAATCCTTGTAAAGCAGCCACAACCGTGGCATCCATGGAATACCACGATATGGCTGCCAGAATCATCATCCTATCCCCCACCACGTTTCATTCTTGGGTCGTAACTTCCTCCAGACCGCGCAAGGTGGCGCAGTGGCTAGCACACTGTACTCGCATTCGGGAGGACGACGGTTCAGTCCCGCCACCTGATTTAGGTTTTCCGTGATTTCCCTAAATCGCTCCAGGTAATGCCGGGATAGTTCCTGAGCCATGTAACGGCTCACCTCATTTGATTTACCCGCGAAATTATTCACTTGTTTTCGCCGCAGCGGGAGATGGCGAGAGGGTCGGTCGGTCAGCCTCGGCGAGTATGGTCAGTCGGTTAGTTGCTCAGTCTGAGAGTCGGTGCAGTGAGGCGACAGAGTCAGTCAGAAGGCAGACACTCTCACGTTAGTCGGTCGGCTGTAAATCTCTGTCGCTGTTGGCTTGTGCACTGAGTCGGGTTCGTCGTTACTACGCGGTTGGACGAGTTGGCAGTCAGCAGCAGGCAGCTCCGCACGGTGCAAGTACGCGCCGGGGTCGTGGTCGACGCCGGGGTCGCGGTCGACGCTGACGGAAGGCGGTTGGTCGATCGGTCGGCTGGTTGTCGAAAAAGGGGCGACAGAACGGCAGCGGTGACGAGTTAACTGGTGCCTGTCGATTAAGGACTGAGATGAGTGTGGCTGTTTGGGAGCATGTGGGGAGAACGGAATGCTCGCTTGCTTAGCGTGGTTCTCCATGACCACCTGTTGTTTGTTGGGCCTAGCACTCGAGTGTAACAGGAAACTGAATTGGTGTGGTTCTCGTCACCTGGCTAAGGCCGACATTTTCATATACTTTTATTATATTTCAGTATCATTACTTATTATTATTATTACATTAGATCTTGTTAAACTTGGTGCATTTAAATTGCAAATTTCCGATTCTACTAATATTGCTTGGGATATAGATTTTGAGCTGTTCATAAATGGTTCAAATGGCTCTGAGGTCATCAGTGTCCTAGAACTTAGAACTAATTAAACCTAACAAACCTAAGGACATCACACACATCCATGCCCGAGGCAGGATTCGACCCTGCGACCGTAGCGGCCGCTCGGTTTCAGACTGTAGTGCACAGAACCGCACGGCCACTCCGGCCGGCTTTTGAGCTGTGTTCTGCATGCACTTAAAAGAACTGTTGTGAGTGAGAAGCACACTTGAGTGTGTAATGTTTTTCAGTTCCATTGCTACGAAGTGACCATTATTTATATTGCGTGATTTGTTGGATTTTGTAGTGAGAGGCACTTCAATTTGTGTGATTCTGTTTTGTAGAATGCTTTTCGTGGCAGCATTTGAGAATCAGTTGCTACAAGAAGTTGCTAGCTCTGAATTGCCACCTCGTTAATCAATTATTTATTGACGGATGTGTTTGTCTGTCTGTAACAAGTAAGAGGCCGGAACTGTAGCTTGTTAGTACAAAAACTATTATTCAGAAATTTGAATGGAAAAAAAGCAGTCATCTTTTATTATAAAGTTGTTTTATAGTATGTTGGAAGGTCATTCTTTGTAGCTGTGTTTATTCGGTATCAATCAAATTTAGGTATCAGAAAGCTGGCAGAAATGACTGTTTAGCTCGTAATAGACCGTATGTGTGAAATAATTCGTGTAGTTTTGTGAGTGATGCGTTAAATTATTTATTTGCAAGTTGTTTTGAGGATCTGCATTTTTGGTGTTTTCACCTTATGTTGAACCAAAACAGTATTCTTTAGGTCTTGACGAGTGCACATGATATACCTTTTACTAACAGTACCTTTATGTAATGTTTGAGAGTGGGGCTGCATTTTCTTCTGGAAGAAAAAAAAATTTCTATTGCTGAAATTTCCTTTAAACTGTTAATTGTATTAACTTGGATGTATAACCAATTATTGTTAAATAATAAATGTGTGACAACAAGGCTTGGACCAAATAAATATGCCTACACCTTCACCATCCTGGCTCTGCTACCGTCAGTACACCTCAGTTCCTTTGAAAGGGCACGGCCGACATCCTTCCGCGTCCTTCCCTAATCCGATGAGACCGATGACCTCGCTGTATGGTCTCCTCGCCCAAACAACCCAACCCTCACCCAACCTCCTCCAGGAGTTGGGAACAATGTGAAACGGAGAGTCATCCCATCAAATAACTTATTCCAATTGCTCCGTGTTCCTGATGCCATAGCTTCGAGGCAATATTATGGGAATTTCCATTACTGATGCTGGTTTTTGGAAATTCAGCTCGCCCTTCAATTCCCTAGCTATGGAGATCCCTTCCTGTTCTTTCGATGTTGACAAGGTTCGCCATTGTGACATACAATTTATTTCAGTCACTCTTGAAGCTGTGGTCCTGTCATTTGTCATTCATCACAGTCCCTTTCAATGAGCTTCAATCACTTATCTCCGATGTAATTCATTCTCAACTACATACAACAGTGCTTTAACCACGTCTGACCTGGCTTGGCTAGCAAATGCATACATGTTCAATTGTGCATTTCTCGTGATGTTTCCATATTTTAGTACTGCCTCCGCAAACAGAGATCTTGCGAAACGTAGCTCTCTGTGTTCCTCCACGGGATCCACAGTGCTGTAAACAACGGCTTCAAGTTGATGAAGTGTTTCTTGACGTCAGGAAACATCTGATACCGTCCCGCACTGCCGTTTAGTGACAAAAAAATGCTGGACCGGATTTGCGACTGGATTCATGACTTTCTTGAAGACAGGATTCAATACATCACTCTCAGAGGAACAGAACTCACAGATGTGAAGATAGTTTCCGGAGTGCCCCAAGGAAATGTGGTAGGACCGTTATTGTTTACGATGTTTATAACTGATCTAGCCGTGTATGGATGTGACACATGGACGATAAATAGTTTGGACTAGAAGAGAATAGAAGCTTTCGAAATGTGGTGCTACAGAAGAATGCTGAAGATTAGATGGGTAGATCATATAACTAATGAGGAAGTATTGAATAGAATTTGGGAGAAGAGGAGTTTGTGGCACAACTTGACTAGAAGAAGGGATCGGTTGGTAGGACATGTTCTGAGGCATCAAGGGATCACCAATTAGAATTGGAGAGCAGCATGGAGGGTAAAAATCGTAGAGGGAGACCAAGAGATGAATACAGTAAACAGATTCAGAAGGATGTAGGTTGCTGTAGGTACTGGGAGATGAAGAAGCTTGCACAGGATAGAGTAGCATGGAGAGCTGCATGAGACCAGTCTCAGGACTGAAGACCACATCAACAACACAACTGATCTACACTCATGGTCATAAATTAAGGATAACTGCAGCATTTGGTGCCACAGAACGTGGCACTGCACAAAACTGGCGCAAATAGCATAGGCACATAGGGAACATACGCGACACATACCTGTAAGTTCACGGTATTGGTGATAAGTTGAGAAAACCGTCCCGAAACACATGTGCTACAAAACGCCACTGTTTCCTGCGCATGTACTCCGACATGAGTGTGGGATATGATCACCATGCACATGTACACAACGGGTTGGCATACTCTGGTCGAGCAGCTGCTGAGGTATAGCCTCCCATTATAGCACCAGTGCCTGTCGGAGCTCCTGAAGTGTCGTAGGGGTTTGAAGACGTTTAGCGATACGTCGCCCGTGATCATCCCAGACGTGCTCCATGGGGTTTAGGTCTGTAGATCAGGCAAGCCACTCCATTCACCTGATATCTCCTGTTTCAAGGTACTCCTCCACGATGGCAGCTCGATGGAGCCGTGCGTTATCATTCATCAGCAGCAAGGTGGGACCCACTGCACCCCTGAAAAGGCGGACATACTGGTGCAAAATGACGTCCCGATGCACCTGCCCTGTTACAGTTCCTCTGTCAAAGACATGCAGGGGTGTACGTGCACACCACGACTTCCATACAGGTCTCTTTCAAGGACATTAAGGGGTTGGTATCTGGTTCCCTGTTCACTCCAGGTGAAAACCCGGCGAGAATCACTGTTCAGACTATACCTGGACTCGTCTGTGAACATAACCTGGGAGGACTGTTCCAGTTACCAAATACTGTGTTCTTCACACCAGGCTTTACGGGCTCTCCTGTCACCAGGGGTCAGTGGAATGCGCCTTGCAGGTCTCCAGGCAAATAAATCATGTCTGTTCTGTTGCCTGCAGCTTGTGTGAGTGGAGACAACTGTTCCAGTGGCTGCAGTAAGGTCACAAGCAAAGCTACTTGCAGTACTCCGTGGCCGACTACGGGCACTGATGGTGAGATATCGGTCTTCTTGTGGTTCTGTACACTGTGGACGTACCATACTGTAGCACTTTGACACGTTTCCTGTGTGCTGGAATCGCTGCCGTAATCTTGAGATCACACTTTGTGGCACACGGAGGGCCCATGCTACAACCAGCTGTGTGTGATCAACCTCCAGTCACCCTAGTATTCTACCCCTCATAACGCCATCAATATGTGTTCTTTGAGCCATTTTCAACACACAGTCACCATTCGCACGTCTGTAAACGTCTGCACACTTACTCGCTGCACCGTACTCTCATATGCACCAACACACCTGTGACTATGTGGGCTGCTGCAGCGCCACCGTGCAACGACCGCAGGTCGGACGCACCGCATGGTCATACACCGATGTGATTTAAACCGCCAACCAGAGCGTTGTTTCACCATGTATCAGCATTACCTTTAATTTTTGAGCATGAGTGTATTACAATGCGTAGGAAACTCCTTAAGACTGTTCGCAGATGATGCAGTTGTCTATAAGAAAGTAACAACACTAGAAGGCAGTATCGATATGCTGGATGACCTTCAGAGGACGAATGAATGCTGCAGTCTTGGCAGTTGACTCTCAACGTAAAGAAAAAAGTGACATGCTGCACGTAGATAGGAAAAGAAATCCAATGCTGTACAATTACTCTACTGATGACAGACTCCTAGGAACAATATTCTCTCGTAAATGAAACTACCAAGAGCGACCTTAAATGGAATGGCCACATAAAACAAGAAGTAGGAAAACAGAAGCCAGATTGAAATTCAGAGGAAGGAAATGTAACTCATTCACGAAGGTAGTGACTTGTAAGGCGCTTGTTCGAACAATTCTTGGAAATTTTTCATCAATGTGGTATCCCTACCAGGTAGTACTGATGGAGGAAATAGAGAGTATCCGACGAAGGACGGCGTGTTTCGTCACGGGATCGTTTATTCGGCGCGAGAGCGTTACAGAGATTTTCAACAAACTCCAGTGGCAAACGATAAGGGGAGGCGTTGAGCATCACGTATAGGTTATCTATTGAAATTTCGAGAGAGCACTTTCTGAGAAGAGTCGGAAAATATATTACTTTCTCCCACACACTTCTTGCGAAGTGACTACGAAGAGAAAATTCGACAAGTTAGAGCTAACACACAGGCTTACCGACAATTATTCTTTCCATGTGCCATTAGAGAGTTTAACAGCGAAGGGGGAATCAGTTAGAGGTGCCTGAAGTACCCACCACAACACGCCGTTAGGTGGCCTGCGGAGGAGTGTAGCAATGTTCTACACCTACACACGGCTTACTGTTGTGTTGCAGAGAGTGGCCAATTGAAAATCAGGTCTGCTTCTAGCTGCTCCGTTACAGTGCTGGTGGTAATGGCAATTTTGGGAAAGTCGATGAATTAGTGTGCTGAACAGCTAAAAGCTGTGGATGACGGCTGAGTACCACAATCACGTTTTCCGCGAACCCACAGAGGCGTTGCCAATATTGGGAAGCAAGGTCCAATCGGTCGCGAAATGGAAACTACGGTGAAAACCAAAAAAGTTCTATTTGTAACAGTTTGCTACACTTTCCATTTACTTCTCTGCATTGTCGCTGCTTCGACTTAGACATCTGTGGTAGCGTTGCACCAACTTTCCAATAGCCTCGTCATAGAAGGGAGTTGACTGCGCTTTCCGCCACTTCCCTACGCTGGTCTGCATTTCGTTGTCTGTACCAAACTGTTGTCTTCATAGCCAGCGGTTCAAGTGAGCAGGGATGAACATCAGAGGGAATCAAGTATGGTGGGTGATCAAACACTTCCCACTGAAAACGCTGCAGAGGCATCCTCATTGCCCCTATAGTTTGTGGCTGAGAATTCTCATGACGAAGGAAATGCAAGTACGTTACGGGGGTTGCATGAAATCAGGCGAAACCTGGCAGCTGGCACCCATACGTAGCGGGAGAAAGTACTGTTCTGGGCGTCAGTAGACAGGCAACGTAGAGACACTGCCTAACAAAGCTAAATCGGATTTTCACTGTCGTTTTCTTACTGTCCGAACAGCCCTCATGCAACAATCTTCTCGGGAGTTTTGTGTACACAGGTCATTTCGAAAAGGACTTTACAAATTTAAAAATTCATATAAATTTATTAAAAGAAGATGTAGAGCTGGGTTTGGTTTTATTTTGTAGAGAAACACATCAAGGTTTTTTCTACCTTAAACTAAAGATGCTGTATGCGGCTTTCGTTGGTTTTCCTGCACACATCCCATTGGAAGACAACTTCTTCCCAAACTCGTTGTAGCATTGCAGGTGTAACTTGCCACCGCGGCGTAAATTCTTGCTCTAAGTTCAGGTAGAGAATCCGGCACAGGAGGTACAAACATGGTATCCTTAATGAATCCCCATAAAAAAATCAAATGGTGTCAGGTCTGGGGAACGTGGAGGCCATGCGACTGGCCCATCAGCCGGCCGTTGTGGCCGAGCGGTTCTAGGCGCTACAGTCTGGAACCGCGCGACCGCTACTGTCGCAGGTTCGAATCCTGCCTCGGGTATCGAT
Organism: Schistocerca gregaria; assembly: GCF_023897955.1. Classification (NCBI taxonomy): domain Eukaryota; kingdom Metazoa; phylum Arthropoda; class Insecta; order Orthoptera; family Acrididae; genus Schistocerca; species Schistocerca gregaria. The sequence goes on from NC_064920.1 coordinate 1,027,208,886, forward strand.
GTGTGTGATGTCCTTACGTTAGTTAGGTGTAAGTAGTTCTAAGTTCTAGGGGACTGATGACGTCAGAAGTTAAGTCCCATAGTGATCAGAGCCATTTGAACCATTTGATTGGCGCATCAGAGCTAATCTATTGACCTGGAAAGTGGTCACTGAGAAAATCCCAGACGTCAGCCTGGTAGTGGGGTGGTGCACCATCTAGCATGAAGTAAAAATTTCGATCTTGGCTATCTTCATCGGCCTGTGGTATCAAAAGTTTTTGTAACATATCCAGGTACACTATTCTGTTGATGGTTCTCTCACGGATAAAAAAGGCTGTACACTTTGTTCTTGCTCAATGCACAAAAAACGTTTAGTTTAGGGCTGTCACGAAGATTTCTCAACGTTTGATATGGATTTTCACTGACCAAATCCTACAGATATGTGTGTTGACCTTTCCATTTAAATGAAAAGTCGACTTGTCAGAAAAGATGATTTTGTCCAAAAAATGTTCATCCTCATGTAATCGAATTAACAGATCCACACAGGAGTTCTTTCGAGCAACATTTTGAATGTCCTTTATTGATAGTACGAACGCCAATCTGAACAGTTTCGAATGTAAATGGTCTCTCAACAGACGCCAAACAGTCGTATGTGGGATTTGCAGTTCATGTGATGCACGCCGGATCGGTTTCGTAGGGTTGTTGACAAAACGTTGTCTCACTTTCTCAACTTGGACGATCTGATGATTGCCCATGTCTTACCGAGCACCCTGCTTCTACAAAGCATTTATGCCACTCATAAATGGTAGACCTACTAGGATGATCTTTAGCGTACTTGCTACGGAAATTCTGCTGAACCGTTGCCACCGAGTTCGATTTTTCAAACCAAATCACACAGCTAGCACGCTCGGGTCCAATGAAGGCATCCATCTTCAACGCAATTACAACTAGCACTCGTTACGGTGCACTATTGAACTACATGAGACAAAACTTGATGTATTTTCCTACAAATTGACGCTAAAATCACCTCTGTAGGTACTATGAATTAATTTATATGAACTTTTGAAGTTGTACAGTCCATTCTGAAACACCATGTATTTGTACCCAATTACAGCAAGAGTGTAAGGGAAGATCAGACTGAAAGCGTTTTTAAAGAAGCAAGTGAAGTGGAATACCCATGTTAGATACCATTTTCGTTTGTAGTTACTAAAATAACACAGAGACACCTGGCAGGCAATCACCGAAACGCGTCACACCTACTCAGTTCGACAGACTTGCACATAGCACGTGCTGAGAACCTTTAGAGCACTAATACTGTCACTGTCGACAAGTTCGCGATCGTCGGTTCCGGGGGCGGAAGCGGATATTGCGAGGAAACTGACGCGGGGGCCGGTAGCCCGGGCGGCTTGCGGAAGGAGCAGCCGGAAAGCTAAAGCTGGCTCGTCACTTCCGAAGCCACAAGGGAATCCTGCAGCCGCTGTGTCAGAGGCCCGGACGTCAGTGGCGTAGGCAATCCACGCGGAAGTCGACGCCGCTATTTCTGAAGCTCTCTTTCCTGTGCTACAACATTCCCATATTAGCTTTCTTACACTGGAGATATCCCCATTCTACTGATTATCATTTTACAAATACATCTTTAGTTCATTGGTCTATCGATTAAAACTAAAACTAAACTACACTCCTGGAAATGGAAAAAAGAACACATTGACACCGGTGTGTCAGACCCACCATACTTGCTCCGGACACTGCGAGAGGGCTGTACAAGCAATGATCACACGCACGGCACAGCGGACACACCAGGAACCGCGGTGTTGGCCGTCGAATGGCGCTAGCTGCGCAGCATTTGTGCACCGCCGCCGTCAGTGTCAGCCAGTTTGCCGTGGCATACGGAGCTCCATCGCGGTCTTTAACACTGGTAGCATGCCGCGACAGCGTGGACGTGAACCGTATGTGCAATTGACGGACTTTGAGCGAGGGCGTATAGTGGGCATGCGGGAGGCCGGGTGGACGTACCGCCGAATTCCTCAATACGTGGGCGTGAGGTCTCCACAGTACATCGATGTTGTCGCCAGTGGTCGGAAGAAGGTGCTCGTGCCCGTCGACCTGGGACCGTACCGTAGCGACGCACGGATGCACGCCAAGACCGTAGGATCCTACGCAGTGCCGTAGGGGACCCCACCGCCACTTACCAGCAAATTAGGGACACTGTTGCTCCTGGGGTATCGGCGAGGACCATTCGCAACCGTCTCCATGAAGTTGGGCTACGGTCCCGCACACCGTTAGGCCGTCTTCCGCACACGCCCCAACATCGTGCAGCCCGCCTCCAGTGGTGTCGCGACAGGCGTGAATGGAGGGACGAATGGAGACGTGTCGTCGTCAGCGATGAGAGTTGCTTCTGCCTTGGTGCCAATGATGATCGTATGCGTGTTTGGCGCCGTTCAGGTGAGCGCCACAATCAGGACTGCATACGACCGAGGCACACAGGTCCAACACCCGGCATCATGGTGTGGGGAGCGATCTCCTACACTGGCCGTACACCTCTGGTGATAGTCGAGGGAACACTGAATAGTGCACGGTACATCCAAACCGTCATCGAACCCATCGTTCTACCATTCCTAGACCGGCAAGGGAACTTGCTGTTCCAACAGGACAATGCACGTCCGCATGTATCCCGTGCCACGCAACGTGCTCTAGAAGGTGTAAGTCAACTACCCTGGCCAGCAAGATCTCCGGATCTGTCCCCCATTGAGCATGTTTGGGACTGGATGAAGCGTCGTCTCACGCGGTCTGCACGTCCAGCACGAACGCTAGTCCAACTGAGGCGCCAGGTGGAAATGGCATGGCAAGCCGTTCCACAGGACTACATCCAGCATCTCTACGATCGTCTCCATGGGAGAATAGCAGCCTGCATTGCTGCGAAAGGTGGATATACACTGTACTAGTGCCGACATTGTGCATGCTCTGTTGCCTGTGTCTATGTGCCTGTGGTTCTGTCAGTGTGCTCATGTGATGTATCTGACCCCAGGAATGTGTCAATAAAGTTTCCCCTTCCTGGGACAATGAATTCACGGTGTTCTTCTTTCAATTTCCAGGAGTGTATATGGCTATGAAGGCCCAACGGGACCGACCGGCCGCCGATTCATCCTCAGCTCACAGGCATTACTGGATACGGATGTGGAGGGGCATGTGGTCTGCACATCGCTCTCCCAGCCGTTGTCAGTTTTCGTGACCGGAGCCGCTACTTCTCAATCAAGTATCTCATCAGTCTGCCTCACAAGGGCTGAGTTCACCCCACTTTGTCAACAGCGCTGGACAGACCGGTTGGTCACCCACCCAAGTGCTAGACCAGCCCGATAGCGCTTAACTTCGGTGATCTGACGGGAAGCGGTGTTACCACTATGGCAAGGCCGTTGGCATTGATTAAAACTATACGAAGGCACAATTAATAGCTGCTTCTGTTGTGACTGTTATTTTTGATTATTTACGATTGTTGTGAATGTCTACAAACGAGTCTGTAGCCGTACTCTCACGTACCGAATTAGGTATACTGAAACTAAATGAATGTCTGGTGCTCTCCACTGCTCGGTTGTAACGACCTTGAAATGACATGAGGCTCCCCGCCGGTAGTCAAGAGATTTCAGTGCAACTGGTGATGTGATTCAATTATAATGTACAACTGAAGGGAATCAATAGTGAAGAAATTGACTGAATTAAATGCCCTACATACATACTCTATGTGATCAAAAGTATGCGGAAACCTGGCTGAATATGACTTACGAGTCCGTGGCGCCCTCCATCGGTTATTCTGGAATTCATTATGATGGTGACCCACCCTTAGCCTTGATGACAGCTTCCACTTTCGCAGCCATACGTTCAGTCAGGTGCTGGAAGGTTTCTTGGGGAAAGGCAGCTCATTCTTCAGAGAGTGATGCTCTGAGGAGAGGTACCGATGTCGGTCGGTGGAGGTCTGGCACAAAGTCGGCATTTCAGAACGTCCCAAAGGTGTTCTATTGGATTCAGGTCAGGACTCTGTGCAGGCCAGTCCATTACATGGATGTTATTGTCGTGTAACCACTTCGCCACAGACCGTGCATTATGGACAGGTGACAGATTTTGTTGGAAGATGCCATCGCCACCCTCGGATTGCACTTCAACAGTGGGAAGAAAGAAGGAGCTCAAAACATCAATGTAGGCCTGTGCTCTGATAGTGCCACGCAAAACAACAAGGGGTGCAAGCCCTCTCCATGAGAAACACGACCTCACCAAAACACCGCCGCTTCCGAATTTTAATGTTGACACTACGCACGCTGGCAGATGACGTTCACCGGGCATTCACCATACCCACACCCTGCCATCGGATCGCTACATTGTGTACCTTGATTCATCACACAGTGTTTTTCCACTGTTTAATCGTCCAATATTTACGCGCCTTGCACCAAGCGAGGCGTCGTTTGGCATTTACCGGCATGATGTGTGGCTTATGAACAGCCGCTCGACCATGAAATCCAAGTTTTCTCACAACCCGCCCATCTGTCATAGTTCTTGCAGTGGATCCTGATGCCGTATGGAATCCCTGTGTGATGGCCTGGAAAGATGTCTGCCTATTACACATTACGACCATCTTCAACTGTCGGCGGTCTCTGTCAGTCAACAGACGAGGTCGGCCTGCACGCTTTTGTGCTGTACGGGTCTCTTCACGTTTCTACTTCTCTATCACATGGGAAATAGTGGACCTAGGGATGTTTATGAGTGTGGAATGTTGCGTACAGACGTATGACACAAGTGACACCCAGTCACCTGACCATGTTCGAAGTCCGTGAGTTCCGTGGAGCGCCCCATTCTGCTCTCTCACTGAGGTCGCTGATATGGAGTACCGGGTAGCACAATATGAAAAAAAAAACGTATGTTTTGGGGGGTGTCCTGATAATTTTGACCATACTGTGTATAAAATGAGAGAAATGAAGATGGTAGGATAAGACACAGTCTTGGCTTTCACTGATTATGTGACTCTTAGTGACTGTCTGGAGCAAGTATGCGCTGGTACTTCCCGATTTCTCTACAATGCGAGGAAACTTGGACTGGTGGTGAATGATGATAAAACAAAATGTCACGATGGGTCACGCTTAGAGCTTTCCCTTTCATTGTTGTTGACCGCATACGTTTGAACGAGGTCAAGAATTCAGGTACTTGTGATCCAAAATCATAAAAGTAAAAACACTTATTGCATGTTCTTTAGTCTGAACAATTTATTCAAGTCGTGATTGATATCATAGAAGAATAAGATCCAGCTGTAGATGACGGTAATACGGCCGGTACTTTTATATGGTTGTGAAACCTGGGCGATATCCGGGTCAATTGAGAAGCAATCTGTGCCTTCGAGAGGAAGGTACTTTGAAATATCTATGGACACATCTACAATACCATGGAAAGTAAATGGGAAAGAAGAACAAACGAAGAACTTTACCAGTGGTTTGGAAAGCTACACATTGGTCGAATAATAGTGCAGAAGAGACTACAGCGGTTTGGCCAGCCAGATCCTTTGAGTCGATAGATTACTCCCATGCCGAGTCCTCCATTCTCAACCTGCTTGAAAACGCCGAAGGAGACGTCAGAGTTTGTGATGGGAGGATCGAGTATTAACAATCCTCAACCTAGAAAAACCGACAGCGGTGCAAGATGAAGCCAGAGAACGGCAACCATGGACTACTATCTCCAATATGCATACTCTCTGTTGTGACTCACTGACTTCCCTTTTTATTCTACTTTTTGTAATGTGCTTTATTTATAATTTTAAATGGCCGTTAATGCAGTTAGTAATGGCAATGATATACATATTTTACAGTGTAATCTACGGGCTTTCATCCAATCCGTTTCCCTTCTTGGTGCTGTTGTTCCCTTAAAACCCACGTACGACCCCAATAAGTAAATTCACCTGCGTAAATTGTGAGACCTTTTAGTTTTTTGCTTATGGGTTTTTGGAGCACTTTCTAAATATTAACTGCATTAACGTGAAAGGCCACAGTTTATGTAATATTTTGTGTTGTTTATAACAAATGGGAAAGAAAAAGCGTCATGAATCGTCAATACTTCCTTAATTATTCGCAGGTTGGGTCTAAAAACGAATTACCCATAGGCGTCTAGAAAAATTGTTACTATTTTCCATCTTTAGGATCTGCTACATTACGTTAATTATCTTACGAACTCGATGTAAGGTAAAATACCTAAATTCGTGATATTAAGCATTGTAAATGGAAACCAAAGCAAACACTCGATTTAGAAATCCTTCTTTTACACGTGTAAGAATCCAATACGTTGTTCAACCATTACGAAGAGCATTCAGTAAATGCAAAGCTTCTGAAATCATGAAATCAGTGAATGAAATGGGCATGCTACCGAATTTCATTATAGTGTCCTAATTTCGAGATCCTGTATACTTAACTTTGTTATAAAGTGCTTAATTCCATGATAACTTTCCTCAGCAATGTTACAGTTCGCTTAACACAACTTGTCACTTATTTTTCACGTGGCTGTCATCGGTACTAACGTATGGACAAATACTGCTCACATATACAGTAGCATCAGGTCAATTGAAGGACTGACAACTTCCATGGAACTATGGCAGCAGAACCAACTCTCAATGCAATGACTCTTTTTCTTTCCACAGTTGTGTCTTTCGTTACAAGTGGCGCTTATTTCATCATTTTTTGTTTTATGACTTACGCGCCTCTTTTTTCTGTTTACCACCAGACAGGGGCGTTATCTCCTCAGATTAACTGAAGTTTGCCACCATTAGAAGACTATCAACTATGGTGTGAGGCTTGTTGTTGAGATGGACGCCTCATTCCGAACACTTATACATCTACAGGCTTCTTCTACACAAGAGTTGCGACTTTTTAGAGCTGTAGTGAGAATTTCATTGGGAACTTCATAAGAACTCAGAGGGGAAAGTGCTTCTTTATTGAATGCAGCTTTGTGAATCCACCATTTTTCCTACAAAACCATTTGAAGTGCTTCCCGAAGGTCTTCTGTTGAATATATTTCTTTACAAAATTTATTTATTTTTTGCTACCTCCTGCTTTCCTTCTTCATATATTTGCTTAGATCTGGAGCCACTGTGCCTGAAATGGACACTTAACGTAAGAGCCGTTGTCGTTTCCTAAGCGATTATTTCAGTACAAATATATTTAGATTCAACTCTGATGACCACCTATATGTGTCTGAAGAATTGTTTGAAAAACTTAACCGCAATAAACCTGTACTGCAACATCAACCCGGCAAACAACATGCCTCCTTCCACACAGCAAACAGTGAATTTAAGAAACTACCTCTCATGCCTCCAGAGACCTATTTCTCTCAGAATGTCTTCCCCGTGTGAAGACATTCCTGCCATTTACTGAGGTCGGGCGCAACCCAGTGCAGAGAGTGTAGCATCCTTCAACAAAGGGAATATGTCCGCTATCACGGAATAAATTATGCTACGGAATTAGGCAGGTTTACCGTACGAGAAAAGCTGCTTACAACAAAAGAAAAAGGCAGGTAGTAAGTCCAGCATACCTCGAGGATTTTTTACCACAGTTCTTCCGTTAATAATCACCACTTTGTTTGACCTCTTTGGACACAGTATATGTTTATTTCTTTTCTATGTCATTGAATTATTAATATTCCTTACCAAATGCTGTAAAATGTAAAAATACCCTTTTAAAACATTTTTCTGCCGTGGATATACTTGGCAAAAAAGAAATAAGGTTTCTTACCAAACTCGTCCTTGGCGTAACTTCCTGCGATTTCGGGCATGGTTAGATATAGAGGATTCAAAAGCGCGCAACAGTTACCTTTTGTTTTACCATTATTGGCCCATTACATGCCGAAATTGGGTTTTAAAAGAAGGCCTTAGTTCCCTGTCTTTGGCTTGTGTAACAACTGTTTCGCCAAACAGCTTGGAAAATTCCTTGATAGATATCAGAAACCTGGAAAAAATGTAGCCGAGCGGTATTTAAAAGTTTATCTAGAGATAAGATAATCATCTGAGGAAAGCGGGTAATTAAAACGCTAGCTACTCTTTGCCAGATGGTGAGAAGTTCGTTATTAGCGTGAGAGACAACTCCAACGCTTCAGGGTAAGTTGTCTCTCGGTATTTACAACACAACGCACAAAAAATAGCGTTTGTTTTAAGTTTTTTACTCGTATTAATACTAAAAGTCGGCTTAGCATTGCAGCTAGCAACTTTACCATCTGAGTTGCTACTCAACTTCTGGTCTTTCAGAACGGACAAAGATTATACTTTCAACGTTTCTGTTCGTTTTGTAATTAGGAAAGAACTTCGTATTTCATAAAACTAACCTCGTTAGATACTTAAAAGAACAATATAAATTCACTTGGTCAAAAGCGAGACAAATACGTATTAAAAAGCCTCGTTTATTTCCAGAAATGTAGGATTACTCAAATGGAACCTTAAGAGTTCCCGTCTACACGATTTTCTCCTTAGACCGAAATAAATAACGACTGCAGTATTTACGCCACACAACAAGACTAAAGTCGGAAGCATACAAGTTTTTCTAGCTTTCAAATGCCATGGTCCCATTAAATTAGTAGTAGTGCATTTTCCGAACAGAAACTGTCCTACGCCCCAATATCGCAGGAAATTTACTCATACCTTCAAGAGCTACTAGTCTTAGCAACTACGTCAGCGGAAGTATCGAGTGAAGACCCAGAAATTAAACTCTATAAGAGAAGTCAGTCGGCAGTCACTGGGCGCGGAATGGGATGAGCATTCGCTCTTATGATAGATAGTTGCCATCTGATTTCTACACAATATGTAAATAGTCTTTCACTTCGTGTATTTTATCCCCGTTACCTTTAGAATTTCAAAAAGACTGTTCTAGTCAACCTTGAAAAAAGCTTTCTCCAAATATACAAGTTAGAAACGTATGTTTGCCTTTCCTTAACCTTTTTCCTAAGATAATTCTTAGGAATAGTATTGCTTTTCGTGTTCCAGTCTTTCTCCGGGTACCAGACTGAGCAATCTCAATGTCGGTTTCTACCAGTTTTTCCATTCTTCTGTAAATAATTCGTGTTAGTATTTTGCAGCCATGACAGTTCGGTAATATTCTTACGTGTCAGCACGCACTTTCTGTGCAAGTGGAATTATCACATTCATCTTGAACTCTGTAGGTATTTCGTTTGTCTCATACATCTTTTACACCAAGTGGAATAGCTCTCCCAAGAATACCAATAATTTTGAAGAAATGTTGTCTACTCCGGGTGCCTTGTTTCGACTTAGGTCTTCCAGTGTTCTTCTCGCAGTATCATACCTATTATCTCATCCTTATTACGTCCTCTACGTCCTCTTCTCTTTCTATAATATGGCCTTCTAGTTCATTTCCATGTATAGACCATCTATGTAATTCTTCCATATTTCAGCTTTCTCGTCTTTCGTTAGTGCTGATTTTCCATCTGAGCTCTTGATTTCCATGCAACTGCTACCCTTTCCTACAAATGCCTTTTTAATTTTTCTGTAGGCGGTATTTGTCTCTTCCCTAGTTACATACGCCTCTATAGCCTTACATTCTTCCTTTAGCCATTCGTTCTTAGCCATTTTTCACTTCCTGTCAACATCATTTTTTGACGTTAGTATTCCCATTTGCCAGCTTTATTTCCTGCATTTTTGTATTTTATCCTTTCCTCAATTAAATTTAATATCTCCTGTGATATCCAAGGATTTCTGTTAGGCCTTGTCTTTTTGCCTATGTGGTCTTCTCTGCCTTTACTATTTCAACTCTCAAAACAGGCTATATGTCTTCTACCGTATTCCTTTCCTCTGTTTCAATCAACATTTACGTAATGGCCATTCTGACATATTCAACAACCTCTGTTTCTTTCAACATATCAGGTTCCTATCTCCTTAATATCCTTACTTTTCGCGGTTACTTCACTTTTCATCTACAATTCGTAACCGACAAAATTATGTCAGAGTCCACGTATGCCACTGGAAATTTCTTACAATTCAAAATCTGGTTCGGAAATTTCTGCCTTACTATGTTGTTGTAGTGGTCTTCAGTCCTGAGACTGGTTTGATGCAGCTCTCCATGCTACTCTATCCTGTGCAAGCTTCTTCATCTCCCAGTACCTACTGCAACCTACAACCTACTGAATCTGCTTAGTGTATTCATCTCTTGGTCTCCCTATACGATTTTTACCCTCCACGCTGCCCTCCAGTAATAAATTGGTGATCCCTTGATACCTCAGAAAATGTCCTACCAACCGATCCCTTCTTCTAGTCAAGTTGTGCCACAAACTTCTCCCAATCCTATTCAATACCTCCTCAGAAGTTATATGATCCACCCGTCTAATCATTAGCATTCTTCTGTAGCACCACATTTCGAAAGCTTGTATTCTCTTCTTGTCCAAACTATTTGTCGACCAAGTTTCACTTCCATACATGGCTACACTCCATACAAATACTTTCCGAGACGACTTCCTGACACTTAAATCTATACCCCATGTTAACAAATTTTTCTTCTTCAGAAACACTTTCCTTGCCTTTGCCAATCTACATTTTATATCCTCTCTACTTCGGCCATTATCAGTTATTTTGCTCCCCAAATAGCAAAACTCCTTTACTGCTTTAAGTGTCTCATTTCCTAATCTAATTCCCTGAGCATCACCCGACTTAATTCGACTACATTCCATTACCCTCGTTTTTCTTTTGATGGTGTTCATCTTATATCCTCCTTTCAAGTCACTGTCCATTCCGTTCAACTGCTCTTCCAAGTCCTTTGTTGTCTCTGACAGAATTACAATGTCATCGGAAAACCTCAAAGTTTTTATTTTTTCTCCATGAATATTAATTCCTACCCCAAATTTTTCTTTTGTTTCCTTTACTGCTTGCTCAATATATAGATTGAATAACATTGGGGATAGGTTACAACCCTGTCTCACTCCGTTCCCAGCCTTACTATAATGTAAACAATCTGGAAATCCAGTTCTCTTCCACCGGCTTTCATGATTCTTAAACTAAGGGGTAGCGATGATTAAAGTACGTTCTGTCCAGAACTCTACCAGGGGACGTCTCTTACATTCCCTCCCTCTAGGCCATATTCATATAATATTTCACTTTTCTTCCTTTTCGTACTACTAATGTCAGCCCTCCATCCTTTAACTATCAGAATAATTCCTTTTATCTCATCATACATTTGTTCAGTTTCTTCATCATCTGCGGAGATATTGAGCGTATAAACTTGTACTACTGTGGTGCGTGTTGGCTTGCCGTATTCTTATTTTCTTATTCATTCCTAAATCTACGCCTGCATTATCTCCATCTGATTTAGTATTTATAACCCTGTGTTCACTGATCAGAAATCCTGTTCCTCCTGCCACCGAACTTCACTAATTCCTATTATACCGACCTCAACCTGTTCATTTCTATTTTTAAATTTTCGAACCCACGTGCGCGATTGAGGGATCTAACATTCCACGCTCCGATTCGTAGAACGCCAGTTTTGTTTCTACTGATTACGACATCCTCCTGAATAGTGTCCGTCCGAAAATCTACATAGGGAACTATTTTATCTCCCGAATATATCACCCAAGAGGATACCATTATCCTTTAAACATACAGTGGACTCGCGTGTCCTCGGGAAAAATGGCGGTTGTAGTTTCCCCTTGCAATCAGCCGTTCGCAGTACCAGCAAAGCAAGGCAGTTTCGGCTAATGTTACAAGGCCAGATCAGTCAATCATCCAGACTGTTGCCCCTGCAACTACTGAAAAGGCTGCTGCCCCTATTCGGGAATCACAAGTTTGTCTGGCCTGTCAACAGATACTGCTCCGTTGTGGTTGCACTTCTGGTAAGGCTATCTGTATCGCTCAGACAAGCAAGTCACCCCTCAAATGATTAAAATGGCTCTGAGCACTATGGGACTTAACTTCTGAAGTCATCAGTCCCCTAGAACTTCGAACTACTTAAACCTAACTAACCTAAGGACATCACACACATCCATGCCCGAGGCAGGATTCGAACCTGCGGCCGTAGCGGTCGCACGGTTCCACCCCACAACAGCAAGGTCTATGTTTGGTGGGGGGAGGGGGAGGGGGGGGGGTAGGATGTGATGAGGAGTAATGTAGTTACATAAATTCAGTTCCTGCTCCATCCATGCCACCAAACTTCTCAGTGCCATTCTATAATAATAGAAACCAATTATGAATATGGATATCGAGTGTGCATTTCACATCATTTTGTGGAATAATATCCGTAACTAAGTGACTGCCGCCTTCAGTTACCGTCCCTAATAATCTCGTTGTACATAGGACGTTAATTTCTTAGTTTCCTTACTTTCTTCCACATGGATTGTCTAGGTTCGATTCTTAACTTCGTCTGTTGCAGGAATACGCATTATAAAATAAAGAGGTTGTCAGCGTCTCCCTTTTTCTCAATACGCTGTTAGCATAATCTGACAGAGATCCGCTTCTAATTATGTAATATATCTTTGATGCTTGCGTGACTCATGAAACAAGTCAATACAAGAGACCCTAGCAGGTCCCTTTTTAAACTCGAGACTGAGTGGGGCTCATCTGCGCGTGCTCCTGAAAGCGCGCAGAGCCGTGGCGCTCAAGTGCAGGGACGCAAGTCTAGAGTCAAGTTCTTACCCGCACGCAAGTCGCCGGCCAGGAGTGCCACACGCAAGCATCTGCGTGTAAAAGATGAATCCCGCGTGCAGTTAAGCACGAAAGCGTGGCTTGTGGAGCTTCAGGAATTACAAAATCTTATGTGGCGTGTGCGTGGCGAGTTCGATAATTGTAGCCATGTTTTACTATCGCAGTTCGGGCAGTAGGTATTGTAGGTATGAGCATGAACATACACTCCTGGAAATGGAAAAAAGAACACATTGACACCGGTGTGTCAGACCCACCATACTTGCTCCGGACACTGCGAGAGGGCTGTACAAGCAATGATCACAAGCACGGCACAGCGGACACACCAGGAACCGCGGTGTTGGCCGTCGAATGGCGCTAGCTGCGCAGCATTTGTGCACCGCCGCCGTCAGTGTCAGCCAGTTTTCTGTGTCATACGGAGCTCCATCGCAGTCTTTAACACTGGTAGCATGCCGCGACAGCGTGGACGTGAACCGTATGTGCAGTTGACGGACTTTGAGCGAGGGCGTATAGTGGGCATGCGGGAGGCCGGGTGGACGTACCGCCGAATTGCTCAACACGTGGGGCGTGAGGTCTCCACAGTACATCGATGTTGTCGCCAGTGGTCGGCGGAAGGTGCACGTGCCCATCGACCTGGGACCGGACCGCAGCGACGCACGGATGCACGCCAAGACCGTAGGATACTACGCAGTGCCGTAGGGGACCGCACCGCCACTTCCCAGCAAATTAGGGACACTATTGCTCCTGGGGTATCGGCGAGGACCATTCGCAACCGTCTCCATGAAGCTGGGCTACGGTCCCGCACAGCGTTAGGCCGTCTTCCGCACACGCCCCAACATCGTGCAGCCCGCCTCCAGTGGTGTCGCGACAGGCGTGAATGGAGGGACGAATGGAGACGTGTCGTCTTCAGCGATGACAGTCGCTTCTGCCTTGGTGCCAATGATGGTCGTATGCGTGTTTGGCGCCGTGCAGGTGAGCGCCACAATCATGACTGCATACGACCGAGGCACACAGGGTCAACACCCGGCATCATGGCGTGGGGAGCGATCTCCTACACTGGCCGTACACCTCTGGTGATCGTCGAGGGGACACTGAATAGTGCACGGTACATCCAAAACGTCATCGAACCCATCGTTCTACCATTCCTAGACCGGCAAGGGAACTTGCTGTTCCAAAGGACAATGCACGTCCGCATGTATCCCGTGCCACCCCACGTGCTCTAGAAGGTGTAAGTCAACTACCCTGGCTAGCAAGATCTCCGGATCTGTCCCCCATTGAGCATGTTTGGGACTGGATGAAGAGTCGTCTCACGCGGTCTGCACGTCCAGCACGAACGCTGGTCCAACTGAGGCGCCAAGTGGCAATGGCATGGCAAGCCGTTCCACAGGACTACATCCAGCGTCTCTACGATCATCTCCATGGGAGAATAGCAGCCTGCATTGCTGCGAAAGGTGGATATACACTGTACTAGTGCCGACATTGTGCATGCTCTGTTGCCTGTGTCTATGTGCCTGTGGTTCTGTCAGTGTGATCATGTGATGTATCTGACCCCAGGAATGTGTCAATAAAGTTTCCCCTTCCTGGGACAATGAATTCACGGTGTTCTTATTTCAATTTCCAGGAGTGTATATATGCACACATCAAACAAAAAAAAATTGCATCACCCCAGTTCCCAGAACTCCGGTAGATAGACGTTGACTGTGGATATTGTATTACAGACACAATCCCTTTCACTGTTCAGAGATGTCACTAAACCCGCCCAAAGATGTAAACAACCATTAGACGGAGGGGGTCCGACAGCCTATCAGTTCCAGTCATTCCACCATGAAGGAGTTACAAGGCTCGTGTTGTCTGTAGTTCAACCATGCCTTGACGGTCAATACCGCGTCCGCACTGTTACTTCGTGCCAGGAAGGGCCCCCAACAAGGGAAGTGTCCAGGCGTCTCTGAGTGAACAACAGCGATGTAGCTGACACATGGAGGAGATACAGAGAGACAGAAACTATCGATGACATACCTCGCTCAGGCCGGCTAAGGGCTACTACTGCAGTGGATGGCCGCTACCTACGGATTATGGCTCGGAGGAACGGTGACAGCAACGACAAAGTGTTGAATCATGCTTTTCATGCAGCCACAGGATCTTGTCTTACGGCTGAAACTGTGCACAATAGTCTGCACGACGCACAACTTCACTCCCGGCGTCTATGGCGAGGTCCATCTTTACAACCACGACACCACACAGCGCGGTACTGATGGGTCCAACAGCGTGCCGAATGGACCGCTCAGGATTGGCGTCTCGTTTCCTCTACCGATGAGTGTCGCATATGCCTTCAACCAGACAAGCGTTGGAGAGTGTTTGAAGGCAACCCGGTCGGGCTGAAAGCCTTATAGACGCTGTCCAGCGAGTGCAGCAACGTATAGGTTCCCTGCTGTTTTTGGGGTGGCATTGTGTGGGGCCGACGTAGGCCGCTGGTGGTCATTGAAGGCGCCGTAACGTCTGTACGATATGTGAATGCCATCCTCCGACCGATAGTGCAACTATATCGGCAGTATAATGGTGAGACATTCTTCTTCATGGACGACAATTCGCGCCCCCCTCGTGCACATCTTGTGAATGACATCGATCAGGATAACGACGTCGCTCGACTACAGTGATAAGCGTGTTCTCCAGACATGAACCCTACCGAACATGCCTGGGATAGATTGAAAAGGGCTATTTATGGACGACGTGACCCACGAACCACTCAGAGGTATCTACGCCGAATCGCCATTAAGAAGTGGGACAATCTGGACCAACAGTGCCTTGATGAAGTTGTGGATAGTATGACACGATGAATATAGGCATGCATCAGTCCGGGAGGACGTGCTACTGTGTACAGATGTACCGTTGTGTACAACAATCTGGACCACCGCCTCTGAAACTCTCGCTGTATGGTGGTACAACATGCAATGTGTGGTTTTCATGAGCAATAAAGAGTTTTCTGTACAGGTTCTGGAACTCTCGGAATCGAGGTGACGCAAAACTTCTTTTGATGTGTGTGTATATACACAGGTAGATGCCGTGTTTCTTGACTTCCGCAAGGCGTTTGATACAGTTCCCCACAGTCGTTTCATGAACAAAGTAAGAGCATATAGACTACTAGACCAATTTTGTGATTGGGATGAAGAGTTACTAGATAACAGAACGCAGTATGTCATTCTCTATGGAGAGAAGTCTTCGGAAGAAAGAGTGATTTCAGGTATGCCGCAGGGAAGTGTCGTAGGACCGATGCTATTCACAGTATATATAAATGACCTTGTGGATAACGTCGGAAGTTCACAGAGGCTTTTTGCGGATGATGCTGTAGAATATCGAGAAGTTGTAACAATGGAAAATTGTACTGAAATCTAGGAACGAACTGGCGCATGGTGCAGGGAATGGCAATCGATCCTTTATCATTTAGCTACAATATAGCAGGTCAGGAACTGGAAGCAGTTAATTCCATAAATTATCTGGGATTAGGCATTAGGAGAGTTATAAAATGGAACGACCATATAAAATTAATCATCGGTAAAGCAGATGCCAGACTGAGATTGATTGGAAGAATCCTAGGGAAATGCAGTCAAAAACCAAAGGAAGTAGGTTACAGTAGACTTGTTCGCCCACTGTTTGAATGCTGCTCACCGGTGTGTGATCCGTACCAGATAGAGTTGTTAGAAGAGGTAGAGAATATCCAACGGATACAGCGCGCTTCGCTACAGGATCATTTAGAAATCGCGAAAGCGTTACGGAGATGATAGGTAAACTCCAGTGGAAGACTCTGCAAGAGAGACGCTCAGTTGCTCGTCACGGGCTTTTGTTGAAGTTTCGAGAACGTACCTTCAAGCAGTATATTGCTCCATCCTACTAGCGAAGAGACCATGAGAATAAAATCAGATAAATTAGAGCCCACACAGAGGCATACCGACAATCTTTCTTTACACGAACAATACGAGACTGGAATAGAAGGGAAAACCGATAGAGGTACTCAAGGTACCCTATGCCACACACCGTCAGATGGCTTGCGGAGTATGGATGTAGATGTAAATGTAGAACTGGAAACAAAATGGCGATCCATGGAGTTATGACACGGCATCTTTCGATTTGGTCCAATGAAGGATGCACTCCGCGGGAAGCAACACGTGGATGATCCGGAGGTTACTGCTGCAGCAAGATGTTGGCTCCGACGTCAACCAGGAGAGTGGTACCTTGCGGGAATACAGTCCCTCCGGTAAGGTGGCATTGAAAGGAGATTACATTGAAAAGTAGAGTCTTGCAGCCAAAAGAATGGGGAATAATATTATGTATTATAATCCCGAATAAAACCAAACTGATTTCAGAAAAAAAATCGTTGCTGCACTCACTGAATACCTCTCGTAGAACATATCATGTTGCTTTAACATTGTATACAAGTTCTATTGTTATAATATACACTATAGTTACTGTAGCCTAAGTACATAAACACCACTGCTTACTCACTTTCACACGTTGTTCAGTGCGTAGGCTACCACCATCAGTTTCACCCTCGTTGACAACATCACTGTCTTCATGGTCAATTGCATTGTAATCATCCTCGCACTCAGAGATAACTTTCTCCACAGCCACATAAACATCCAAGTTCGAACAACTCGCACTTGGCAACTCTTGATCCAAAGCAAATAAAAACATGTCGTAGTACCACAAAGCTGGTACATAAATGTCATCGAGAGACCTACCAGTATAGTTACCGTCACAAACTTTCTTCAGTTCTTTTCTAAATGAGCCCCGTAAGCCTTTTATTTCTTTTACAATAAAGTCACGATTCGCTTCGGGGAAAACTAGTTTGAAAAACACAACCAAGTTATCATTAGCTTCAGTCTTTAATTTCCTATTTTTGTAGTCCTTGGATCTTATTTGCCAGAAGCACTGTTGGACTTCGTGCGTATTTATGAGCTGCGTCAAGAAATCATTGGTCCAGCAACGGGAATCTGCCATGACAGCGTTGCTGACTGGTGTTTACTGACAAGCAGAATGTGCGGAAGAGAGAACAACTTTAGCGTCGCGCAGTGTAGGGAGTCCGAGATAAATCTGCGAGAGAGCGTACAGCAGCATGTGTGAGAACGTCACACTTCAGGTATGGACATCTAAATCCGCTGGCGGGCTGGTGCGGACGGCATCAGACCAGCATCTTAACTTCACATCAGCCCCTGTAACAACACTGCGTTCACACGGACTTCTCGCGCGCGGAACTGCGTAGGCTGTCCTGAATCGCGCGGCTAAGAGTGGCTGTGTGTAGACATCTTATCTCTGCACCTGTCGGACTGATACAGAGCTCGAGTATGTCTTACTCAGATGTCACTCAGATAGCTGAAAAGACCTTACTGTCTGTTGTATCCACCACGTTTCACGTTTTATCTTCCCTAGATGTGTGTCTGAATTAATGGCTTCAGAACTACTCACATTGCTACGCTAAAGTGTTTCATTTATTATATGTCATTAAAAGTGATTTCATTTAAAGCTGACTTAACTTTGCAGGTAGGAAGACGAAGACCTATTCTATGCATGACAAGTGGGAAACACTTATTCATCGCACCAACTTGACTTGTTCAAATGGTTCAAATGGCTCTGAGCACTATGGGACTCAACTGCTGTGGTCATTAGTCCCCTAGAACTTAGAACTACTTAAACCTAACTAACCTAAGGACATCACACACATCCATGCCCGAGGCAGGATTCGAACCTGCGACCGGAGCAGTCGCACGGTTCCGGACTGCGCGCCTAGAACCGCGAGACCACCGCGGCCGGCTACTTGACTTGTACAACTACTGCGAGGAACTGCAGTCGTCCCTAGTATGTCCAAATAATTTCACACTACATTTACGTCTACATCGACATGGATACTCTGCAAACCATATTTAAGTGCCTGGCAGGCATCGAACCATCTTCACAATTCTCTATCATTCCAATGTCGTATAGCCGGCCGGAGTGGCCGTGCGGTTCTGGGCGCTACAGTCTGGAGATGAGCGACAGCTACGGTCACAGGTTCGAATCCTGCCTCGGACATGGATGTGTGCGCTGTCCTTAGGTTAGTTAGGTTTAATTAGTTCTAAGTTCTAGGCGACTGATGACCTCAGAAGTTAAGTCGCATAGTTCTCAAAGCCATTTGAACCATTTTTGAATCTCTTATAGCGCGCAGAAAGAACGAGCTCCTTTATCTTTTCGTACGACTTCTGATTCCCCTTATTTTATCATGATGATTGTTTCTCCCTATTGGTCGGTGTCAACAAAATATTTTCGCATTCGGAGGAGAAATTTGGTGATTGGAATTTGGTGAGAAGACTCCGCCGCAACGAAAAACGCCTTTGTTTTAAGGCGTCCACCCCAAATCCTGTATCATTTCGTGACACTCTATCCCCTATTTCGCGATAATACAAAACGGGCTGCCTTTCTTTGAACTTTTTCGATGTATTCCGTCAATCATATCTGGTATGGATCCCACACCGAGCAGCAGTAGTCTAAAAGAGGACGGACAAGAGTAGTGAAGGCAGTCTCCTTAGGAGATGTGTTAAATTTTGTAAGTCTCCTGCCAATAAAACGCTGTCTTTGGTTAGCCTTCCGCACAACATTTTCTGTGTGTCCCTTCCAATTTAAGATTTTCGTAATTGTAATTCCTAGGTATTTATTTGAATTTACAACCTTTAGATTTGACTGATTTATCGTGGAACTGAAGTTTAACGGATTCTGTTTAGCACTAATGTGGAAGACCTCACACTTTTCGTTATTTAGGGTCAACTGCCAATTTTCGCACCATACAGGTATCTTTTCTAAATCGTTTTGCAATTTGTTTTGATCTTCTGATGACTTTATTTGTCGATAAACGACAGAATCATCTGCAAACAACCTAAGAGGGCTGCTCAGGTTGTCTCCGAAATCGTTTATACAGATAAACAACAGCAGAGGGCCTAAATGTCTTGTGGTAACGCTTTGTCACCATATATTACATGTGAATATGACAAGGTCGTGTCTCATTTACTACAGGAGTACGTGTATTTAAAGGCAGCAGTTTTGTTACACCGAGCTGTAAACGATCGTTGTTGTTAAGTTAGGGCATGATTATTGCAGTGATGCTTATCGAGCGGAGTGTAGCGTAGCAGGTGGCGGTTCCTCGGACTTGTGGTGCTTTGATCATCGATGGAAGCTGTAATAGCTTAACGATAACGATGACACTTAAAAAGATAGTTCAAATGGGTTTGAGCACTATGGGACTCAACATCTGAGGTCATCTGTCCCCTAGACTTGGAACTACTTAAACCTAACAAACCTGAGGACATCACACACATCCATGCACGAGGCAGGATTCGAACCTGCGACCGTAGCAGCAGCGGGGTTCCGGACTGAAGTGTCTAGAACCGCTCGGCCACAATCACCCGCCTGTCACTTAAAACAAAAGAAGTCGTGTCTCTCTGTTAAAATCACGGAAGTGTCACCGGTGATCAGTGCCACGCCTAAACTCCAGTGGAGTTTTCGTGATTTGTGGTGCTGGTGTAACAAACCCAGTAAATACCTGCAGGGTGAGGAAGTTCCTAATAAAAGGCGAAATGGTAAAATATTTTCATACTCTTGCTTGAAAATTCGCATAATATTTCTGTCAAACGGCTAATTACGTTTTTTTAATCGCCCTGATTAATATGAAGATTGTAGACCTTTTCTTACAAAAATATATACTCTTGTCAATATGACTGACCATTTGTCCATTTACTTCTCTTCGTTTGGCTATGAAAATTCGGACTAGAATTCATTATGTATTTCGGAATCTGTTTTTCGCTCTGTTGGAACATTTGACGAAAAAGAAGGAAGGAAGGCGGCATTGTAGCGTCTCATCGGCGCTGAAGACCCTAAAGACGGTGCGCAACTTGTTTAGCAGAGGGAAAGGATTTTATTTTACAAGAGTGAGCTGGAAAATGACAGCTGCGTTGTATTAGGAAACGTCACGAGCTTCATGTGGTCAGGGAAACCAAGGAAAACGTAAACGAAAATGACCACACGGAAATTTCAATCTCGGTTTTTCCAGGTAAGCGTCCACTGAAGTATCCCTGTGCCATCAACTGGGACATCTGACGGCGTTACTGACGTATTCAATTGAAAAATTCCGGAGGAAGAGTGGAAAAAACAGCTTACTTGCTGTAGACATAGATACTTCCTGAATAATTAACAGTGAGAGAAGAAATTTGTAGTGTCCTGGGTTAAAGAATCACCCCATCATCGACCTTAGATGATTCATAGAAAGCGCAGAAGACATAAATCAGGTGGCCCGGTCTGGGATCTGAAACTCACTATTGCTTTACGTGAGAGTAGTTAATCACTTAACGAAACCGTCATGCAGCTTTTGGAAAGGTGGAGAAGACAACGGACTTTGAAGAGGGCAGGAAACAATTCGTAAAGGGTATTAGATGAGAGGGGAAAATCAAAGGAGCCTAGATATTCACTACTGCTACGGACATTAACGAAGCCGCCAAGATGCGGCCGCAATTGCTTCGTCAAGCCGCGTATTTCTTCCATGCAACTATCGATAAAAACAAATGTTCCGACTAATTCCGTGGTGACATCGATAAGCAATGGGACTTAGCGTCATGGTACGTATTAATGTAACACCTATAGGAACAAAGTTTATCGACGAACGTTTGCGTTGCGCTCGGATGTGTCTCTTTTTGTATATTTGTTGTACGGTCTTATGGGACCAAACTGCAAAGGCCATCGGTCCCTAAGCCTACACACTACTTAATCTAACTGAAACTAACTTACGCTACGGACAACACACCCATGCCTGAGGGAGGACTCGAACCTGCCGCACGAAACGTGAAAATCCGCCACAAACGTCGCGGCTAACTCGCTACGCTGTACCCCTTCCTCCAATACCATGAGCCACAACATAACAGTGAAATATATAAAATACACTCTCCTGCAAAAATATAAATCTTGAAACGAGCCAGACAAAGTAGAAAAATATGGCGACGAATTAGCATGAAAAGCGAACAGATGAGGAGCAGTTGTAGGTAAGAAATGGTTCAAGTGGCTCTGAGCCCAATGGGACTTAACATCTAAGGTCATCAATCCCCTAGAACTTAGAACTACTTAAACCTAACTAACCTAAGGACATCACACACATCCATGCCCGAGGCAGAATTCGAACCTGCGACCGTATCAGTCGCGCGGTTCCGGACTGAAGCGCCTAGAACCGCTCGGCCACCGAAGCCGGCCTGTAGGTAAGAGAGTGGATGGCAGACAGACTAAGAAAGTCCTTTGCTGGATTCCCAGAGATAACAAAACAGAGAGGTGATAACGTAATGAAGGTTGGCTAGCTGACCCTAGGTAATAAGCAGAGTATGGACACTCGGAGGTGAAGCCCGTAATGAGTGGAGAAATCCGGGAGAGGGTTTTAACGTGCAGTAGATGCCAAATGGCTGGCGAGGCCGAACAGAAGAGAGCATAATTATTCAGCGGTAATCATTAAATGATGCGCTGATAGTGTGATTTTTTCTATAAAAAAATCTTTATTCAAAGCAATAACATCACACATGATAACCCACCACCTCATACATTAGTGGGTCTCGAGATCTACAATACGTTCAATAATATTTAGCAGCATTTACTGATAGTGTGATTACTGAGTTTCGTACCGCATGTCGTGCAATTAGAAGTTACGGAAGGAGTAAGAAATGACAAAAACGTCTGATATACCACTGAGGAACGTTACATAATATCGTAAGCGTTGTTCCAGGTCACTCAAATGATCGGTCTTCCACAAATGTTCCCAAATTATAGTAGGTAACAACCTGATTATCTAGTAGACGAGATTAGCGTCAAACTTCGGAAACTTTCTAGGTCGACTAACGTTTCTTATTTCTGTAATTCGAAGTGGTGGAAATGATTGTGTGCCTCACTGTAGGAGCAAGAGAAGTGAGTAGCTTCGACGCTACAGCTGGAAGATGATGGGTCATCTTCTGTTCAGCTTAGCGATCGCCAACGCTTTGTATAGCTAAAATAGTATCTGCGTGATAAAAGATTCACTGCCGATACACAATACCGTCATTATGAAATTGAAAATGATTACCACACATTTCTACTATTCAAGCATCACTAAGTTATGTTGAAAATTTTTGTTTAGGCATGGTAAACTACGTAATGTGGCATAAGTTTGTCCATGAAAAACCTCGTTACACTTCTTTTTCGAGAATTTCATCATCTCTAGCCCGTCAAGGAGGAGTTATTCAAGTGGAAACAATGCAGTCCATAAAGTAAACAATCGCTCTATATCTCTTATCAACTCATTTTCGGTAATAATAAGAGAGGATTGTGTCGTAAAACATGTCACCCACGAAAGTTGACGAAAATGTACATAGAGGAATTTTCGGTCATAGTGCCGTCGATCTTAGTCAGTCTAATTGTAGTCTCCATTAGGACTGCTGTGTATTTTTAAAATATCGGGCATCCGATACATCGCTAATTAAATGTCAATACCGGCACACCATATATCGACTGAGAAATGTCGACGTATTGGTCAGGGTTGATGAAGTTATGGATACTATGCCATGACGAATACAGGCATGCGTCAGTGGAGGGATATGCGCTACTGGGTATTAGAGGTACAAGTGTTTAGAGCAATCTGGACCACCACCTCTGAAGGTCTCGTTGTATGGTGGTACATGCAATGTGTGGGTTTCCTTAGCAATAAAAATGGCGGATATGATGTTTATATTGCTCTCTATTCCAGTTTTCTATACAGTTTACGGAACTCTCGGAACCGAGGCGATGCAAAACTCTTTTTGATGAGTGTAAATTTTGCACAAATTCATAAAATGACAACAAAACCTTATGGTATTTCCGAATCTACTATATTCCGTATTACCAGTGCAGTAACGCTGGTATACATGAGTACGTGTTTTGATTCTCCAAGAAAATAATGTATATAAAAACAGAAATTACGGAATTTGACTATTTTGACAAAAAGTTAGTGCGTAGGAATGCGCTTTAACTGTGCGACAGAGGAGAGTATCCGACAGCTAGATAAATACTGAGTGTGCTCTGTGAAAAAATTAATTAGTCTGGCTCGGAGACCTCCGTTCTTTTTGTTCTCCGCTCACTTTGGTTATTGATTCAAGAAGTATAATGACGGACAAAATTTTTTAAAGGAGTGCAGAGCCATATCAGCAACGACAACGAAATTTTATTAAAAAGCACTTACTGTGTGCTGAGAACAATTGTCTTGTAGTGTACTTCGATAAAACTTAGGTCCCACAAAACCATACTTCAACGGAAATGTATGACTGAAATTACCTACAGTTACTTTTGTATAGCGTATATCGACGATTTGAGTGATTTATGTAGTGAGAAAGGGTAAGTAAGAGCTGCAAAAAAGTTTTGGGAAGGTATTGAATGTTCTCGGTCGTATCAAGGCGAGGCGTCGAAAGTAAAATCCTGACGGCGGGTCAGTAGTACACGCTCCCTGTCACTTACAGAGTCACGTAAATAAAGTGCTTTCGGATGTGACACGATTCCATAATGATGAATGAGATGTAACCAAAATTAGTTCCATAGTTTTCTTAACTTTCCCGCCGGACGTTTCTACAAGGTCCAACAGAACGTAAATTTATCAGCGACGGCAATTTCCATTACAGAGACAGAACAGTTTCACACCTCTTACGGGGTTTTACATTTAAACTCGAAATTCTTTTATGTTGTCATGATAAAATACACACCACATGCATCTATAAACTTTGATAATGTTCATGTATTATTTTCAGTCCAAATACGTTAGTGGTTCTGTTTTTCCACGGATTGAAGTCACAATATATTTTTCTTCAAAATTTCTTGTAACGTTAGTTTTTGGCTCTGAGCACTTTGGGACATAACAGCTATGGTCATCGGTCCTCTAGAACTTAGAACTACTTAAACATAACTAACTTAAGGACATAACACAACACCCAGTCATCACGAGGCAGAGAAAATCCTTGACCCCGCCGGGAATCGAACCCGGTCGCCCGAGCGTGGGAAGCGAGAACGCTACCGCATGACCACGAGCTGTGGACTGTAACGTTAGTTTTATTTTTTTTTAGAAGTAAGTAAAAAGAATTTTCTTTTGAAAATTACTATTTGCATTTCTAGACTGAAGAAAGAGACGTTTCACATTTTTTTTGGAATTTTTATTAACAATTGAAACTTTCACCAACTGCCAATGCTGCAGGTCGGTGAGATGACCTTCAGATGACCTATTTTCGTGATGGGTGCCATACCTACCAGAGCTCTGTACATTCTGTTTCTGCCCGCAGCCATTAGCACTTCGTAGCTGAAAGTTGGCAACAGTTTTTCCAACTGTCAGGGACCTTCTTTCACCGATGCTATTGTAGGTACCAGGAGCATTACCTATGGTATTCAGCAAAGGGCTAAATAGTTACTGGTAACTGGTAACTATTCGCTTCCAACTAGTAGGAGACTGTAGTAACTTGCTCAGACGGCGATCCAGTGCGAGCGTTTTCGTTGACCGACGAGAAGTACATAAAAAGTCAGGGTGAGGGGAGGCCGCTTGTAAGACGGCGGAGAAGGTCGCGGGGTCTCGTGGCTGGACGAGTCCATTATTTATGGCCGACGGCGGCAGCGGGCAGCGGGCAGCGGGGAGCGGCCTGCGCCGAGAGCGACCCGCGCCGTCGCGAAGGTTCTTTCTCGCCTATTTGCGGCCGCGCGTGGGCAGCGCGCGGCGACGTCACAGTGACGTGTCTTGTTGTCGGACAGCTGTTGGCGCGACGCCCGGCGTCCCGGCGGCTGCCCGCTGGGCGTCCGCGTCCACACACCGCCGGCCGCCACTTACGGCACCCGGGCTGCCTGAGCAGGGTGCACATCATCACAAGTAGTACTCACTCGCTCCTCTCAGAGCCCAGAAGCGTTTCATCCGAGCTCCACCTAATATGGATTCTCACGATAATCGATGCTGGATTTAATGAATCCTTTGTTTTTCTACGAGGGCCGTTCATTAAGAAATGCAACACAATTTTTTTTGGGAAAGCAAGTTGATTTAATTCAGGATTTCAATACACAATATTATTCCCCACTTTTTTTAGTTACAAAACCCTATTTTTCACCATAATCTGGGTCCAATGTGCCGGCCTTACACCAGCATACTGGGGGTTGGGGTTGTTTTGGGGGAGGAGACCAGACAGCGAGGTCATCCGTCTTATTGGATCAGGGAAGGATGGAGAAGGAAGTCGGCCGTGCCCTTTGAAAGGAACCATCCCGGCATTTACCTGGAGCGACTTATGGAATTCATGGAAAACCTAAATCAGAATGCCTGGACGCGGGACCAGCTTACTGTGGATGACCTGTATGCCCGCATACTGGTCGACGTCAAAGCCAACATCTTGCAGCCGGCCGGAGTGGCCGAGCGGTTCTCGGCGTTCCAGTATGGAACTGCGCGACCGCTACGGTTGCAGGTTCGAATCCTGCCTCGGGCATGGATATGTGTGATGTCCTTAGGTTAGTTAGGTTTAAGTAGTTCTATGTTCTAGGGTACTGATGACCTCAGAATTTAAGTCCGTGGTGCTCAGAGCCATTTGAAGCATTTTTGAACATCTTGCAGCATCACTCACCTCTCCAACACCAACCCGCGGGGTACAACCTTCATTGGGCCAAACAGATGGAAGTCGGAAGGTGTGAAATCCGGACTGTTGACTGGATGAGAAAGAATAGCTCAATGACGTTTTGTGTGCTCCTGCCGAATGCGCATCGTTGTTCTGTGGTTACGAACACGTTGAAGTCGTTTCTTCGATTTCCCGAGAGCAGCTCAACACACTTCATCGTTGATCGATACACTATGAGGGAGAACATCAATCACAATAACCCTTTCACCGTCCCAGAAGACCGTCGCCGTGACTGTATCGGCTGAGAGCGCGGGTTTGGTGTGGTGTGGAGAGGTGGTGTGCTGCCACTCCACAGTTTACGTTTTTGTTTACGGTTCGAATTGATGAACCCATGTTTCATCACCTACGACAAAAAATGGTCCCGATCAGCCTTGTAACCCGCGCAGATAATCCTTTGTTGTTCTTCATGGTCTTCTGTCAGGCGGCGAGGGACCTAGCGGACACACACCTCTGAGTATCCCAACTGGTGGACGAGTGTGTCAGCAGTACCAACAGTTGAGCAAATGAGCAGCGAGGTGTTGGATTGTGATCCGTCGATCACCTTCAATGAGAGTAAATGATAATTCTTGTTACTTACTTCTAAAAAAAAAAAAAAAAAAAAAAAAAAAAAAAAAAAACTAACGTTACAGTCCACAGCTCGTGGTCGTGCGGTAGCGTTCTCGCTTCCCACGTTCGGGCAACCGGTTTCAGGCACTGTCTCTGGCTGAGCCAGATGCAGCTGCCTGCCCTGTTTCAGAGGATCATTCTCAGCCTTCAAGGTCCGGGCAATCGCAGAGGTTGGGCTTACTGGTAGTTGGGAGCTCCAATGTTAGGCGCGTAATGGGGCCCCTTAGGGATATGGCGGCTAAGGAGTGGAAGAAATCCAGTGTGCACTCCGTGTGCATTCCGGGAGGAGTCATTCCTGATGTGGAAAGGGTCCTTCCGGATGCCATGAAGAGCACAGGGTGCAGCCAGCTGCAGGTGGTGGCACATGTCGGCGCTAATGACGTGTGTCGCTTTGGATCTGAGGAAATTCTCTCTGGATTCCAGCGGCTATCTGATTTGGTGAAGGCTGCCGGTCTTGCTTACGAGATGAAGGCAGAGCTCACCATCTGCAGCATCGTTGACAGAACCGACTGCGGACCTTTGGTGCAGAGCCGGGTGGAGGGTCTGAATCAGAGGCTCAGACGGTTTTGCGACCGTACTGGCTGCAGATTCCTTGACTTGCGCCATAGGGTGGTGGGGTTTCGGGTTCCGCTGAATAGGTCAGGAGTTCACTACACTCAGCTGGCGGCTACACGGGTAGCGGAGGCTGTGTGGCGTGGACTGGGCGGTTTTTTAGGTTAGAAGGCCTCGGGAAAGTGCGGGATGGGCTGCAATGTCAAAGGGTGCTTGGCAATTACAGGACGTGCTTGGATCAAGGAACAGTCGGAATTATAGTTTTAAACCGTTGTAGTTGCGCTGGAAAAGTCCCTGAGCTTCAAGCGCTAATAGAAAGCACAGCAGCTGATATCGTTATAGGTACAGAAAGCTGGCTAAAGCCTGAAATAAGTTCTGCAGAAATTTTTACGAAGTCTCAGACGGTGTTCAGGAAAGATAGATTAGGCAGAGTTGGTGGTGGAGTGTTGGTGTCTGTCAGTAGTGGTTTATCTTGTAGTGAAGTCGAAGTAGATACTCCGTGCGAATTGGTGTGGGTGGAGGTTATACTTAACAGACGAATTAAGTTAATAATTGGCTCCTTCTACCGACCCCCAGACTCCGATGATACAGTTGTGGAACATTTCAGAGAAAGTTTGAGTCTCGTAACAAATAAATACCCCACTCATACGGTTATAGTTGGTGGGGACTTCAACCTACCCTCGGTATGTTGGCAAAAATACTTGTTCAAAACCGGTGGTAGGCAGAAAACGTCTTCCGAGATTGTCCTAAATGCATTCTCCGAAAATTATTTCGAGCAGTTAGTCCACGAACCCACGCGAATTGTAAATGGTTGCGAAAACACACTTGACCTCTTGGCCACAAACAATCCAGAGCTGATAGAGAGCATCATGACTGATACAGGGATTAGTGATCACAAGGTCATTGTAGCTAGGCTCAATACCATTTCTTCCAAATCCATCAGAAACAAACGCAAAATAATTTTATTTAAAAAAGCGGATAAAGTGCCACTAGAAGCCTTCCTAAAAGACAATTTCCATTCCTTCCGAACTGACTATGCGAATGTAGACGAGATGTGGCTCAAATTCAAAGATATAGTAGCAACAGCAATTGAGATATTCATACCTCATAAATTGGTAAGAGATGGAACGGATCCCCCGTGGTACACAAAAAAGGTGCGAACGCTGTTGCAGAGGCAACGGAAAAAGCATGCGAAGTTCAGAAGAACGCGAAATCCTGAAGATGGGCTAACATTTACAGACGCGTGAAATTTGGCACGTACTTCGATGCGAGATGCCTTTAATAGGTTCCACAACGAAACATTGTCTCGAAATTTGGTAGAAAATCCGAAGAAATTCTGGTCGTATGTAAAGTACACAAGCGGCTGCGCAGTGCCGATGGTACTGTTATCGACGACTGTGCCGCTGAAGCGGAGTTATTGAACGCAGTTTTCCGAAATTCCTTCACCAGGGAAGACGAATGGAATATTCCAGAATTTGAAACACGAACATCTGCTAGTATGAGTTTCTTAGAAGTAGATACCTTAGGGGTTGCGAAGCAACTCAAATCGCTTGATACGGGCAAGTCTTCAGGTCCAGATTGTATACCGATTAGGTTCCTTTCAGATTACGCTGATACTATAGCTCCCTACTTAGCACTCATATACAACCGCTCGCTCACCGATAGATCTGTACCTACAGATTGGAAAATTGCGCAGGTCGCACCAGTGTTCAAGAAGGGTAGTAGGAGTAATCCACTTAACTACAGACCTATATCATTGACGTCGGTTTGCAGTAGGGTTTTGGAGCATATACTGTATTCAAACATTATGAATCACCTCGAAGAGAACGATCTATTGACACGTAATCAGCATGGCTTCAGAAAACATCGCTCTTGTGCAACGCAGCTAGCTCTTTATTCGCACGAAGTAATGGCCGCTATCGACAGGGGATCTCAAGTTGATTCCGTATTTCTAGATTTCCGGAAAGCTTTTGACACCGTTCCTCACAAGCGACTTCTAATCAAGCTGCGGAGCTATGGGGTATCGTCTCTGTTGTGCGACTGGATTCGTGATTTCCTGTCAGGAAGGTCGCAGTTCGTAGTAATAGACGGCAAATCATCGAGTAAAACTGAAGTGATATCAGGTGTTCCCCAGGGAAGCGTCCTGGGACCTCTACTGTTCCTGATCTATATAAATGACCTGGGTGACAATCTGAGCAGTTCTCTTAGGTTGTTCGCAGATGATGCTGTAATTTACCGTCTAGTAAGGTCATCCGAAGACCAGTATCAGCTGCAAAGCGATTTAGAAAAGATTGCTGTATGGTGTGTCAGGTGGCAGTTGACGCTAAATAACGAAAAGTGTGAGATGATCCACATGAGTTCCAAAAGAAATCCGTTGGAATTCGATTACTCGATAAATAGTACAATTCTCAAGGCTGTCAATTCAACTAAGTACCTGGGTGTTAAAATTACAAACAACTTCAGTTGGAAGGACCACATAGATAATATTGTCGGGAAGGCGAGCCAAAGGTTGCGTTTCATTGGCAGGACACTTAGAAGATGCAACAAGTCCACTAAAGAGACAGCTTACACTACACTCGTTCGTCCTCTGTTAGAATATTGCTGCGCGGTGTGGGATCCTTACCAGGTGGGATTGACGAAGGACATCGAGAGGGTGCAAAGAAGGGCAGCTCGTTTTGTATTATCGCGTTATAGGGGAGAGAGTGTGGCAGATATGATACACGAGTTGGGATGGAAGTCATTACAGCATAGACGTTTTTCGTCGCGGCGAGACCTTTTTACGAAATTTCACTCACCAACTTTCTCTTCCGAATGCGAAAATATTTTGTTGAGCCAAACCTACATAGGTAGGAATGATCATCAAAATAAAATAAGAGAAATCAGAGCTCGAACAGAAAGGTTTAGGTGTTCGTTTTTCCCGCTCGCTGTTCGGGAGTGGAATAGTGGCGAGATAGTATGATTGTGGTTCGATGAACCCTCTGCCAAGCACTTAAATGTGAATTGCAGAGTAGTCATGTAGATGTAGATGAAACCCTCAGCTGCCGACAGGTGTTGTTGGTATACCTCGATGGGTACAGCAGAAAATGTGTGCTCCGACCGGGACTCGAAGCCGTGATCTCGTGCTTACATGGCTGACGCTTTATCCATCTGACACACTGAGGACACATATGAATAGCGCGACTGCTGGGATTTATCCCTTGCACGCTTGAGCACGAATGAGAGTGTCCGCACGTTTCAACACTGCAGAAGTCGCAGCTGTGTGCTACCGGCTGACACGTGGGAGATGGGACAGATTTGTGCGACATTGTTGTGACGATAACACTCGCCTCGACCATCGGCTCACCGTGTCTTTTGTTCACTGCCAGGCCTCCGTACACATTCCGCAAAACTCATGTGACTATCAAAGCGATGTTTCGTTTTTCCGCCAAAAGAAACGCAATGACGGCTCTCTGCTTGGAAAACAGCTCCGTTACAGACGCCAATTTGAAGGCAATGTATAGAGCCACCGACTATCGAAATTTCATGAAACATGAAATTCAGCATATTTTCAACTGAAAATGGCCGGGAAAAATAGTGTAGCATTACTTTGCTGAACCCCCCTCGTAATATCCACTGATGAACCAAACGTTAACGATCTACCTTTGGAACATAATACCGCAGCGATTTTATGTGACCTGGAGTCGATAAGTCCTTGGTAAATTTCGGGAGGTATGTAGCACCAGACGTCTGTACAACATACCTCGCAGCTCCCATATATTGAGGGTCGGTGGCTTTTCGTCGCGGAGCTGTAGCTCCATACTATCACCGATTTGTTCCATGGGATTCAGATCAGCCGAATGTCGTGGCCAAAACGTAAGCATACGCTCAGTATGATGCTCCTCAAACCACAGCAGCACGTTGTGGCATTGGGACACAACAGTTATTCTGATATAAGATGGCTTCGACGTCAGGGAAGACATTGAGCACGAAGAGATGTGTACCGCTTAAATAACATTCACGTAGACCAGCACTTATATGGTGTCTTCATTACGAACACTTTCCATGGATGCCCCAGTGATTGACCCCCAAGCATAATACTGCCCCCATGGCATACGACCATCAACCCGTACGTTTCAGGCAGCTTTTCGCCTGAAAAGTGGCGCATCCGAACACGTCTGTCAACGTAGTGTAGAAAGAACGTGGTTCATCCAACCTGGTGACACGTTTCCATTGATGCAAGGTCCGATCTCGATGATCACGTACGCACGGCAAAAGTAACTGATGATACCGTCGGGTTAATATAGAGATACGTAGGTGTCTTTTTTGCGGAGCTCCATCTGCAGCTACATCTACATTCACATCCGCAAACCAACGTCTGCTGCATGGAGGACGGTACCTTGTAACGCTACTAGTCATTTCCTTTCTTGTTCCACTCGCAAGAAGAGCGAGGAAAACGGAGTGTCTATATGCTTCCGTATACTATAGACCTATATCTCTAACGTCGATCAGTTGTAGAATTTTGGAACACGTATTATGTTCGAGAATAATGACTTTTCTGGAGACTAGAAATCTACTCTGTAGGAATCACCATGGGTTTCGAAAAAGACGGTCGTGTGAAACCCAGCTCGCGCTATTCGTCCACGAGACTCAGAGGGCCTTAGACACGGGTTCACAGGTAGATGCCGTGTTTCTTGACTTCCGCAAGGCTTTTGACACAGTTCCCCACAGTCGTTTAATGAACAAAGTAAGAGCATACGGACTATCAGATCAATTGTGTGATTGGATTAAGGAGTTCCTAGATAACACAACGCAGCATGTCATTCTCAATGGAGAGAAGTCTTCCGAAGTAAGAGTGATTTCAGGTGTGCCGCAGGGGAGTGTCATAGGACCGTTGCTATTCACAATATACATAAATAACCTGGTGGATGACATCGGAAGTTCACTGAGGCTTTTTGCAGATGATGCTGTGGTGTATCTAGAGGTTGCAACAATGGAAAATTGTACTGAAATGCAGGAGGATCTGCAGCGAATTGACGCATGGTGCAGGGAATGGCAATTGAATCTCAGTGCAGACAAGTGTAATGTGATGCGAATACATAGAAAGATAGGTCCCTTATCATTTAGCTACAAAATAGCAGGTCAGCAACTGGAAGCAGTTAATTCCATAAATTATCTGGGAGTAGGCATTAGGAGTGATTTAAAATGGAATGATCATATAAAGTTGATCGTCGGTAAAGCAGATGCCAGACTTAGATTCATTGGAAGAATCCTAAGGAAATGCAATCCGACAACAAAGGAAGTAGGTTACAGTACGTTTGTTCGCCCAATGCTTGAATACTGCTCAGCAGTGTGGGATCCGCACCAGGTAGGGTTGATAGAAGAGAGAGAGAAGATCCAACGGAGAGCAGCGCGCTTCGTTACAGGATTATTTAGTAATTGCGAAAGCGTTACGGAGATGATAGATAAACTCCAGTGGAAGACTCTGCAGGAGAGACGCTC
Organism: Schistocerca gregaria; assembly: GCF_023897955.1. Taxonomy (NCBI): domain Eukaryota; kingdom Metazoa; phylum Arthropoda; class Insecta; order Orthoptera; family Acrididae; genus Schistocerca; species Schistocerca gregaria. The sequence continues at coordinate 1,027,241,834 of NC_064920.1, forward strand.
AGTAGCTCGGTACGGGCTTTTGTTAAAGTTTCGAGAACATACCTTCACCGAAGAGTCAAGCAGTATATTGCTCCCTCTTACGTATATCTCGCGAAGAGACCATGAGGATAAAATCAGAGAGATTAGAGCCCACACAGAAGCATACCGACAATCCTTCTTTCCACGTACAATACGAGACTGGAATAGAAAGGAGAACCGATAGAGGTACTGAGGGTACCCTCCGCCACACACCGTCAGGTGGCTTGCGGAGTATGGATGTAGATGTACACTTCTGGAAATGGAAAAAAGAACACATTGACACCGGTGTGTCAGACCCACCATACTTGCTCCGGACACTGCGAGAGGGCTGTACAAGCAATGATCACACGCACGGCATAGCGGACACACCAGTAACCGCGGTGTTGGCCGTCGAATGGCGTAGCTGTGCAGCATTTGTGCACCGCCGCCGTCAGTGTCAGCCAGTTTGCCGTGGCATACGGAGCTCCATCGCAGTCTTTAACACTGGTAGCATGCCGCGACAGCGTGGACGTGAACCGTATGTGCAGTTGACGGACTTTGAGCGAGGGCGTATAGTGGGCATGCGGGAGGCCGGCTGGACGTACCGCCGAATTGCTCAACACGTGGGGCGTGAGGTCTCCACAGTACATCGATGTCGTCGCCAGTGGTCGGCGGAAGGTGCACGTGCCCGTCGACCTGGGACCGGACCGCAGCGACGCACGGATGCACGCCAAGACCGTAGGATACTACGCAGTACCGTAGGGGACCGCACCGCCACTTCCCAGCATATTAGGGACACTGTTGCTCCTGGGGTATCGGCTGAGGACCATTCGCAACCGTCTCCATGAAGCTGGGCTACGGTCCCGCACACCGTTAGGCCGTCTTCCGCTCACGCCCCAACATCGTGCAGCCCGCCTCCAGTGGTGTCGCGACAGGCTTGAATGGAGGGACGAATGGAGACGTGTCGTCTTCAGCGATGACAGTCGCTTCTGCCTTGGTGCCAATGATGGTCGTATGCGTGTTTGGCGCCGTGCAGGTGAGCGCCACAATCAGGACTGCATACGACCGAGGCACACAGGGCCAACACCCGGCAGCATGGTGTGGGGAGCGATCTCCTACACTGGCCGTACAACTCTGGTGATCGTCGAGGGGACACTGAATAGTGCACGGTACATCCAAACCGTCATCGAACCCATCGTTCTACCATTCCTAGACCGGCAAGGGAACTTGCTGATCCAACAGGACAATGCACGTCCGCATGTATCCCGTGCCACCCAACGTGCTCTAGAAGGTGTAAGTCAACTACCCTGGCCAGCAAGATCTCCGGATCTGTCCCCCATTGAGCATTTTTGGGACTGGATGAAGCGTCGTCTCACGCGGTCTGCACGTCCAGCACGAACGCTGGTCCAACTGAGGCGCCAGGTGGAAATGGCATGGCAAGCCGTTCCACAGGACTACATCCAGCAGCTCTACGATCGTCTCCATGGGAGAATAGCAGCCTTCATTGCTGCGAAAGGCTGATATACACTGTACTAGTGCCGACATTGTGCACGCTCTTTTTCCTGTGTCTATGTGTCTGTGGTTCTGTCAGTGTGATCATGTGATGTATCTGACCCCAGGAATGTGTCAATAAAGTTTCCCCTTCCTGGGACAATGAATTCACGGTGTTCTTATTTCAATTTCCAGGAGTGTAGATGTAGATGTATTAGCAAATGTTTTTTGTTGCAATCTTTGAAGATGACCTGTTTCAGTCAGTAATGACCATCTTCAGATCCGTTCTATTATCTTCGTAGTCCTCACTCGAAACTTTCGTTGGTGACAATAGAATAGTTCTGCAGTTGGCTTCAAATGCAGAATGCAGCGCAGCGGTCGGCAACGCCTATATAAGACAACTAGTGTCTGGCGCAGTTGTTAGATCGGGTACTGCTGCTCGCAACTTATCAAGATTTGAGTGAGTTTGAACGTGGTGTTATAGTCGGCGCACGAGCAATGGGACAAAGCATCTCCGAGGCAGCAATGTAGTGGGGATTTTCGCGTAGACCATGTCACGAGTGTAGCTTCAATATCATGAATCCGGTAAAACATAAAATCTCTGACATTTCCGCTGGCGAAGAAAAAAGATCCTGAGAGAACGGGACCAACGACGACTGCAGAGAATCGTTCAACATGACAGAAGTGCAACCCTCCAGCAAGTTGCAGCAGATTTCAATGCTGGGGCATCAACAAGTGTCAGCGTGCGAACGATTCAATGAAACATCATCGATATGGGCTTTCGGAGCTGAAGGCACACTCGTGTAACCTTGATGACAGCACGACACAAAGATTTACGCCTCGCCTGGGACCGTCATTGGACTGTTGATGACTGGAAATATGTTGCCTGCTCGGACGAGTCTCGACTCAGATTGTATCGAGGGGACGGAAGTATACAGGTGTCGAGACAATCTCATGAATAAAGAGACCCTGCATGTCAGTAGGAGATTGTTCAAGATGTTGGAGCTCCGTAAAGGTGTGGGGCGTGTCAGTTGGAATGATATGCGACCCCTGATACCTGTAGATACGACTCTGACAGGTGACACGTACGTAGCGATCCTGTCTGATCACCTGCATCCAGTCATGTCCATTGTGCATTCCGACGGACTTGGGCAATTTCAGCAGGACAGTGTGACACCCACATGCCCACAATTGCTACAGTGTGGCTCCAGGAACGCACTTCTGAGTTTAAACACTCCCGCTGGCCACCAAACCAATTCAGAGTATCTGGGATGCCTGTTCAGAAGAGATCTCCACTCCCTCGTAGTCTTAGGGGTTTGTGACAGCCTTGCAGGATTCATGGTGTCAGTTTACTCCAGCACTGCTTCAGACATTAGACGACTCCATGCCGCTTCGTCTTGCGGCACATCTGCGTACTCGCTGGGGCCCTACACGATATTAGGCAGGTGTATCAGTTTCTTTTTCTCTTCATTGTATACCCTGCCTGGAAACTATACTAACCACATTAACGCTGTCTGACGGCCGTTCTACCTATCACATAGAATTGCAACTCTAATTATTTACATAGCCGACGATGGTGTGTACGAGCACTAACTAGCATTGTCATCCGACCATCTTTTCTGGGCGCTTCTCTTTTTTGTCAGTATACTGCAAATAGTGTCAAAATTAATGAAGTTCTTAAAAATATTTAAGTCTGAATATTAATATGTACTGTAAATAAGTGTGTAAGAATGTTAAAAACTAACATGACCTTTAAGTTTCAGATAAAGTGAATGAATCAAAGTACTATGGAACATATAATGATGCTGTTGGACACAGTGCGAATAAATTCAAGTATGAGTCATAATCGGACACTGTAGTAGCTAGAGTGATTAAGAAATTCACACTGTGAGTTTGACCAGTGTGAGATGAGTTAGGTTAGCAAGAGTGCGTACTGAGAAATTGAAGTAAAGCAATATTGGAAACATTATTTGTTTTTGTTTGTAAAAATGAGTGTAGAGTAGAAATTCATTAATATTACACATAACACAATGCACTGAGACTTCATATATCAGTTACACTAGGTAATTGATAGCATAATGAATATGAAATTTAATGTTTTGTAAAAGTAATTTCTGTTTTTGTATGAACTGTGAGTTTGAACTGAAGAGAATTTCACACTTGAAATGAATATGTAACAACGATCAAAAGAAATTGATGACTGTATCCAACTACATAAGTTCACAATTGGGATGTTTCTTTGCAATCGTTCTTTGAGTTATATTTGAAAGAAATGTGGGTAGGCGTGTCGGATAAATACGAGTACTAATTGACCATTGAAACTACGACAAAATATACCCAAAATTTCATTGTGTGTTTGGAAGTTTTCATTTTGTTTTTTATTTACATTTTGTCTCGTAAATTCAAATTATATACAACTGTATACTATTGTCGTTGTTGCTATAGATATTGTATAGCGATAAATCAAATGAAGCAATATCTAGTGAGGCTGATCACCATGTCTGTACTGTTAGCAATTAGTAGTCGGACAGCAGAATATTTGATATGTAGTATATCAGTAAAAGACTGAGCTGTGCTCTGTGATCGTGTTTTGTATCTGAAGTCGAACTTCACTCGTGAAAAGTACTGTGACGTGCGCTATCGTAAAAGTGTGGCATATCTACAGTCTGAGCCATGAACTATAGTAGAGTAGAGGCATCGCAGAGGTTTTCTGCTGCAGGTACCAATTACTGACCTCCGATAAATTGTTCATATTATACACAGCAATGGTAGTACCTCAAGACGATAACGTGCTTACACGTGAGTGATCATTATAAAATGGAGCCGCTCTTAAGAGCAGCTACGATTTGAGCACACAACTCGTCGACAACGAATACTGCAAGTTAAGATCTAAAACTTGTGTATGCTGTAGTGTAACAGGATGAAATTAGAAAAGGGTTTTGCTTAATATCAAAATCTAAAGCTTAAAGATGTTAATGCTTGTTATTTAATGAAAATCAGCCTGTTCACAGTGAGTGAGAATAGTGTGCAAATTCCGATGTGATTATATCTACATATTTGTACATCTGGTTCACATGCCAAAGGTCTTCAGTCTTGTAGCATGATAACAATTATTCAAAACCATTAAAGTAAGAAGTAACTATTTTCGTACATACATTACTTGTTTAGACTCCAAGTAAAGTAGTAATTATGCTGAGAATATCTGAGAGATACAGTTGCTTCAGTTTCATGAATGCGTTACTCTAAAAGAGATTAGTTTACTGTTTATTAAAGATAATGAAAGGTAAGAAAAATGTGCACTTAACTAATTAATTAAATTTATAGGTTCTATTTTGATTTTACTGTTTGAAAGTGTACCTCACAGAGAAGGAATGAAATGGTTCTCAGGTAGTCTTTGAAGGTTAACAGTTAACACGCATACACACTTTGAAGTTAGTGCTCACACTCAGGTTAAAGTTAACGTGTGGCTGTTGCTTTGGTTAACAGTTTTTAGCTTTACATTCCTTGCATTGCTAGTAAATACACAGTGTTGGTAGTTATTAAATTGCTGCAGACTGTACGCACATTATTTTACTTTACATAGTGTTAGACTTCCAACAACAGTAACACTGCTTTCTCATGTATTAAGACACCATTTCTGCTTTCCAAATTTTGTTTACTAGGTACTGGCATTATTTTTCCAAATTGAAGTTTACTTGTACTGTCAGCTTCTGCCATAGTTAATACTGTCAAGTCAGCATGTTTCACCGAGTGATCCTCAGCCCACAGGCGTCACTGCATGCGCGTCTGGAGGGTCATGTGATCGGCACACTGGTCTCCCGGCCGTATGTCAGTTTCCGAGACCGGAGCCGCTACTTCTCAATCAAGTAGCTCCTCAGTTTGCCTCACAAGGGCTGAGTGCACCCCGCTTGCCAACAGCGCTCCGCTGACTGGACGATCACCCTTCCCAGTGCTAGCCCGGTGCTTAACTACGGTGATCTGACGGGAACCGATGTTAACCACTGCGGCAAGGCCGTTGGCAGTACCCAATAATTTAATATATATTTCCTTCATGTGCTCGTCTTCCACGCGCCTTGACCATCAATATCGTGTAGCGTTGAAACACTGTGCAGACGTACGTGACAATAAAATGTTAACTTAGTTCGCAGAACGCCAGCAAATAACACCACAGATAAGACGTTTTCACTCGACATACTAACAGTAAAGCTGACAAGTCATTATTACTATGAAATTTTTTCCTTATCGTAACATATGAACAATCTAAAGTATCTAGCGATATACTGATGATATTGCATTTTTATTTATCTGTGTCCCCTCCTCCCATAACAGAGATCGCTAAGAGAAGCCTATGGCTCAACTGGGATGCAACCGATTTGAATACCGATGGCGGAAAGAAGATTCAGTGTCAGTATTTCATCGGTAATGGCGTGAAGTTTCGAGTCAACAACGTCTATACCATAGCCCAGGGTTAAACTGCAAACTTCCCAGCAGAGTCTCGTGTGCCACTGTTCGACGCATCGATTCGGCGGATCGGAACGTTATGCCCGGCTACCCCCTCGTGCTATTCAAGAGAAGCAGGATATACACTGATGAGTCCGACTGTTAGGACACCTGTTTAGTAGCATGGTGATCCACTTTTGGTAAACAATGCAGCATCGATTTTGAATGGCATGCATCTACAAATTCTTGCTAGGTTTGCGGAGTGTGTGGCATCAAATGCCTAAGTACAGGTCACGCAACTGCCTTAAATTACGCGCCACTGGCTTGTGCGATCGGAGTTGTCGCCCAACAGTGTCCCAGAAGTGTTCAGTTGGGCTCATACCAAAGTGAATTTGGTTGAAAAGGCAACAACGAGTGTCCATATCACGTTCCGCAAACCTCAGTAGCGGTTCTAGGCGCTTCGGTCTGGAACCGCGTGAGCGCCACGGTCGCAGGTTCGAATCCTGCCTCGGGCATGGGTGTGTCTGATGTCCTTAGGTTAGTTAGGCTGAAGTAGTTCTAAGTTCTAGGGGACTGATGACCACAGATGTTAAGTCCCGTAGTGCTCAGAGCCATTTGAACCATTTCAATTTTTGAAGCTGATAAACCGTTAGATTTCTTCGAAAAGAAACTGAAAACACTTAACCAGCAGCAAACTACTGTGATTCAGGTAATAAAATAGTAATACTACTTGTTGATTTCAAATAGTATTAATGTTTCTGTTTTTTTAGTCGTTTTTCTGATTTAACAATACTTTTTATCTGATTTTAAGTGTCCAGTGTCTACCAGAAAGCGTTTATTTATCGTTAACATGGTGTAGTTATTATAGAGCAATCTGCATTATGCTCAATTCAGAATTGATGAAACGTGGAATTAAGTAATTTTGATAAAAAGTAAATACCATTTTCCACAGGCCTATGTTTTGGTATTATAGAGCCCCTATTTTTGAGAGATGCAGCAGGATGGTTATTTCATTTACTATTACATTTTCGAAAGAAGACAACATTTCTTTTTAATTAATTGGGAGAATATGTAGTATATATTTTTACAAATGATGGTACTAGTTCTTTGTAAGATGTTTTTCAACTCTTTTACAATGCATTATCAAAAAAAACAAACAATGATGCACTTAACGGCAATCACCACAATTAACTAAACGAAAGATATGAGAAATTAAGCAGGTCACCAGCATCCAGATGAAGCCACAGAACTAGGAAAACAGAAACAACGTCAACATACTGTGTGTGAATTGAAGTCTGAGTTGAGCTCAAGCATCCTAGATCCGCTCGGTAGAAACTGCTGTACTTCGTGCCTTGTCTCGCTGCTGCCAACCCTAGCGATCTATTGATCTATTGTTTGGTTCGAATGCATTCTAGTAACTGTGGTGCCAAATCTTCCACATGAGCTGCGTGCGTGTTGTTGCAGCCATTTCGTATCACATTTGAACGAGAGCATCTTTTAAATGCGCTTTCATAAATTGTTCTCGTTCCGTGTGATATTTTTATAACAGCAGATGACTGTCACGTAAACTAAGTTGCCAGTGATACACAAGACGCCGCCACAGCACCGCCGTTACAGCCCGGCACCTGATGTGGACCTTTCCTTCTCCCTGCAAACGTCTCAGAGGTAGATAATATATGCACAACACTTCGTGACTCTCGCCGCCCTAGTTCCATTCTGCAGAAGTGGGAAGAAAGCGGTGGACGTCGTGTTACATCTCACTGCTGCAAGTGTGTGCGCTTTTGAACACTTCAACAGGTTTAAATTAAATCGTATTCATTACCATAAACAAGTACCAGATCTGAACGTGAGTGAATTTGCAAGGTGCTTTCACAAAACCTTGTCACTTCCGTGTGACATTTATACCATAGCAGATGAAATATAGGTTACCAGACATGCGGCAAGTCCTTTCTGGTGCGACCGCGAACCCCCTGAGCAAGGCTTTGCGACACCCCAGGGGGTCACGACCCACACGTTGAATAACACTGGTCTACAGTTACTTCCGCATGGTTCACAGTGATGATACTGTAACAGATCCCAGCCTATCGTAATTCACCGAGCGGGCAAGCCTGCAACCTCCACGTTCTCTGATGAGGTGTGTCCTTCCAACAGCTTGTTACCAGCTCGTGGTTTCGCCGTCTTTCAACGATAAAAGCTCATGACAAGAGCACCCAACAATCTATTCGTCATGCACCCTTTGTTGAAATCGTTTATGTTAGTGAAATTCTCCATTTATCCCCCATGTCGTCGCTGTACGATTCCTCAATTGTCTCTTCTGCGCTTACGCACTTTTCTCAGCTCGACCACAGCAACACAAGCACAATAACACTCTGCCCAAAGTCCGCCCCCGGTAGATGAGTGGTCGGCGCGAGAGGATGTCAATCCTAAGGGCCCGGGTTCGATTCCCGGCTGGGTCGGAGTTTTTCTCCGCTCAGGGACTGGATGTTGTGTTATCATAGTCAGCATCATTTCATTCCCATCGATGCGCAAGTCACCGAAGTGGCGTCAAATCGAAAGACTTGCACCCGGCGAACGGTCTACCCGACGGGAGGCCCTAGTCACACGACATTTACATTTACTTTGCTCAAATACTTATGATAGATACAGACAGATACAAAGTAAAAAAGGTCACAGGGAGTCAACGGCAAACCACCTTCTCTACGTCTTTACCTAGCGTCACAGACCAGGTTCCTACATTCGCTCATTTCCATAGAAATTGATTGACTTTCATTGTAGTGGGATATACTTCCTTTCGAAAGCCGATATAATAATCATTATGAAGAATTTAAGAGGAAGACAGCTATTCAAATCCCTTTCCCGCCAAGCTCATTTAAGGCTGCCGTGAGTTATCTAAATATGGCCGATATTCTACCCCGTAGCGGTCGCGCGGTTCCACACTGTAGCGCCTAGAACCGCTCGGCCATCCCGGCCGCCTGCTCGGTCTTCAATGCCCTCTCTGTCGACGATACGTAATAGCCCAACTCCTTCCTTCGAATCGAAGTTACGCAGTGAACTTTTAATTCAAGGCACCTCTTGTACCCCATGCTGCCCAGCCGGCTGCGTTAACGCTGCTTTCGCGCTAGTGACTGGGCACGGTGAGTGGTTGATGTCGATTGTGGTGATACAGTCGCAGCTTTGAGCCTGGATGACGCAAGACGAGATGGGAGCTGACAGCCTTTGACTGGCCGCCCTCAAGCCAGCGTCTTGGACTGAGCAGCGGGCTAGCTGGGCGAAGCAATCAGACCTTGAAGTGAGAGTGACGGCTGGCAGTGGACTTCATTCCTTTGGCGGAAAAGGCCGGACGCCAGGATATGTCTCGCGGACAGCAGGGGCTGTTTCTGACGCTGTGTGTGCCGAGAGCAGGGCCGTTCGTGCTGTCCGGTTTTTGCTCAAGGAGCACTTCGGGTAGCGGAGGGATTGCAGTCAGCTGGTGGAGAGCCAAGAGCGAGAAGACTTCTCCGAGCTGGTACACCAAGCAACTTATCTACAGAATCTCCCTGACGGCCAGTATGGGACGTGGCCACTTGGTGGACACAAACAACCCAGTGAGGCAGATTATGTCTTTCCTCGGACGAGAGGAGGACGATTCCAGTGAAGACGCAGACAGAGGCCTCTGTATTACAAGAGCAGCATTAACTGTTTACTTTAGTGGCCAACATTAACTGTTTACTTCAGTGGCGAATTGCAATATTTTCTAATGGTTAAAATGGCTCTAAGCACTATGGGACTTAACATCTGAGGTCATCAGCTCCTAGACTTAGAACTACTTAAACCTAACTAACCTAAGCACATCGCACACATCCACGCCCGACGAAAGATTCGAACCTGCGACCGTAGCAGCAGCGCGGTTCCGGAGTGAAGCGCCTAGAATCGCACAGGTGCAACATTTTAGTAGGTGCCCTATCTAGTGTAAACGATTTCTTACTTTCCTATGACTGAGTGCAGTCACTTGAGTTCATTCATCGAAACAGAGAAACTCGTCCGCTATTTGGAGATGTCTTTCTCTTTCTGGACTGACAACCAACGAGACGTATGGCAGGTTTTAAACGTGCAGAATAAAGAAAGACAGTCGGCGGAGAGTTGACGCTCCCCTACAGTTTTCATTATCAGCAAACCGCAGTCACGAACAGTCGTGGATACATCAAAGCTCTCAAATTTTATATCTTAACTGAAGAAAGGCTGCATTAGAGATCATCTTGACGCCACAAAACACGATGGCCCCCAGCAATCAGATAGTACTCATGCGTTAGATAGGAACTGTAGCCACTAGATGTAGAAGACGGTCGTGGATAGTATTCTAAATCTACATACGCATACACACTCCTCAAGCCACTATACGAAGCACGTCAGAGGGTATCTTGTATCGCTGCCAGTCATTCTTTTTCCACTCTAAAGTGGAGCAACGGGGAAATGACAGTCTATGTGCTTCCGTACTTGCACTGATTTCTCGTGACTTCGCGGTCCTTGCGTGCTACAACGTTCTGCAGTCTGTCGCTAATGCCGGTTCCCTAAATTTGCTGAATAGTGTTTCGTGAAAAGAAAGTATAATTCCTTAAGATGATTCACATTGGACCTGACGGAGCATTTTTGTATTACTTCGCAGCACATTCCTGAATTAACTTCGACATCGTCCTTCAAGCTGAGCTGTTGGGGAACCAAGACACTAGGGCAGTAGTAAAGAATCAGTCGGACAGTGTTCTGTACGCGGCAATAAAATTAATAACGTTAACTCCATTATGAAAATTACGACATCTGCATTCATAAGCACAATAACGGACGCAGTTTAAAAAAAATACAGGCCCAGAGACGTGTTTGGCATAATTGGCATCGACGAATTTTGGAAAGTAAGTTTTTGTTAATCCTAGCTCATTTTAAGATGTGGCGTAACTTTTTTACTATTTCCTAAAACACGGAATTTATGTTACTTCCATTCAACGGACTACTTAATCACGGTCAAGTTGTAACACGAAGTTGTTCAATAGTACAACGAATGAAGAAACTGCAGGTGATATTAAATCAGTCAAACAATACTTGTATTTACGTGTATCAGATGTAATCCAACTTATTGTAAACGATAAATGTACACAGATAATTCCAAGCAGAACTTTTACAAATTAAATAACTCAAAAAATACGAGCAGATACTGCAAATAAGAAACTTAAACAATCCCGGCAGACTCTGTTTGACACCATGAATGTATGAACTGAATGAAGAATGAAAAGCATTAACCATGGTTTATCTACAATGCGACAGAAAAGTCACGCACATGAAAAGTGTCTGTAAAAAGGAGTTTCATTGCATTCGTTCGATCAGCCACCGCAGTATATCACAACAGCTATTATCAACAACAAAAAAAGAGCCCAAAGTAATGGGTAGGTGTCACTGAACGACTGTAGAATTGTGCAACTCATTCTTTCGCAAATATGTTGTTTTCTCAAGATTAAAGACTTTTAACTGTTCAACAGTATTTTTCCAGTTGTTTACATGCACGTGTTGTAGACGCATTTCTTGGGAAATATTCAGATACCTCAGTACTGAACAGTTCAACAATGAAGAGTCTAAATGCCTAGTCCCCGAATGCGGATCAGTTTCAGACATGAAGAGAACTAGAACACCGACCATCTTGACGACATTTAACTGTCTTCTGTGAATGTGTTTCTGCTTGCACCTTGAAAACGTTTGAGGCTATATGTACGATCTCAAATTTCGTGTGGTAGTGCTCAGAAAGTGATCTAGAAGTTAGAAGTCTCTGCAGATCGTAGTGTGCAGAAATTAAAGGCTCCGTACAAAAGAAAAAATACCGTCTACTGTACTGTACGTGATTTCGGCTATTTCCTGATGCCCATGGAAACAAGCGCACTTTATTTTCTTCACCGGTAAGGCGTTGTTCCACCTTAGTGGGTACGTGAATACTCAAAGCACATGAGTTTGATCAACCTAAAAATCCACATGTCTCCCATGGAAATGCCTTGCACTGACAGAAAATTAGCGTATGGAATGCAGCATCGCGGCCGGCCGGGGTGGCCGAGCGGTTCTAGGCGCTACAGCCTGGAACCGCGCGACCACTACGGTCGCAGGTTCGAATCCTGCCTCGGGCGTGGAAGTGTGTGATGTCCTTAGGTTAGTTAAGTTTAAGTAGTTCTAAGTACTAGGGGACTGATGAACTCAGATGTTAAGTTCCATAGTGCTCAGAGCCATTTGAACCATTTGGACATCGCGTCGCCGAGCAGTGGGCCTTACTTGCTATAAAACTACAGTGAACAGCGTTGTGTACCTAGACATCACTACGTAGCTTTTTCCACTTCTTGAAGTTGTTATGCGCAACTTTTTGATCAGACATGAACATTATTGAGCATGAATGGGATGCCTTGCAATGTGCTGTTCAGAAGAGATCTCCAGCCCCTCGTACTCTTACGGATTTATGGACATCCCTGCAGGATTCGTAGCGTCAGTTCCCTCCAGTTTTACTCTAGACATTAATCAAGTCCATGCCACGTCGTGCTGCGGCACTTCTGCGTGCTAGCGGGGACCCTACACGATGTTAGGTAGGTGTATTAGTTTCTTTGGCTCTTCAGTGTATATACAAAGAACGTTAAGATATTAATTTGTTTGTTTTCAATTCTGGAATATATATGTCCGTATATGCACATGTATATGTCCAAGTGATTAAAATACACTACCTTTTACACTGACACCGTTTTGTGGTATAGTTACTGTTGATGTTATTCTGTTCGTTCTGCGTAACGGTATCCACAACGTTTTTCCGAAATTAACGAGGATTCCGTTTCCAGAGAACCATTTATCAATTTTTTGAAGAACAGTGTTAACAATTCCTTTAGTTGCTCGCATTTATGGCATCAGCAGGAAGTAGACACAATTCTCACTTGCAAGACAGTAGATATTCAAGATAGTCCCTATGCAGTGGATTTATCCCATGTATGTGTTCCTACACTGTATGCTGGTCATTTCCAGAAATGCGTATCACAGAAAACTTAAATCATGATGGAATTTCTGATTTAGCCTTGTGCTTAACATAGCCTCTCTCGCGTAACAGCGCTTGAATGTGTCACCAAGAGGGCAGCATTAGCGTTGTTCCACCTTAGTGGGTACGTGAATACTCAAAGCACATGAGTTTGATCAACCTAAAAATCCACATGTCTCCCATGGAAATGCCTTGCACTGACAGAAAATTAGCGTATGGAATGCAGCATCGCGGCCGGCCGGGGTGGCCGAGCGGTTCTAGGCGCTACAGCCTGGAACCGCGTGACCACTACGGTCGCAGGTTCGAATCCTGCCTCGGGCGTGGAAGTGTGTGATGTCCTTAGGTTAGTTAAGTTTAAGTAGTTCTAAGTACTAGGGGACTGATGAACTCAGATGTTAAGTTCCATAGTGCTCAGAGCCATTTGAACCATTTGGACATCGCGTCGCCGAGCAGTGGGCCTTACTTGCTATAAAACTACAGTGAACAGCGTTGTGTACCTAGACATCACTACGTAGCTTTTTCCACTTCTTGAAGTTGTTATGCGCAACTTTTTGATCAGACATGAACATTATTGAGCATGAATGGGATGCCTTGCAATGTGCTGTTCAGAAGAGATCTCCAGCCCCTCGTACTCTTACGGATTTATGGACATCCCTGCAGGATTCGTAGCGTCAGTTCCCTCCAGTTTTACTCTAGACATTAATCAAGTCCATGCCACGTCGTGCTGCGGCACTTCTGCGTGCTAGCGGGGACCCTACACGATGTTAGGTAGGTGTATTAGTTTCTTTGGCTCTTCAGTGTATATACAAAGAACGTTAAGATATTAATTTGTTTGTTTTCAATTCTGGAATATATATGTCCGTATATGCACATGTATATGTCCAAGTGATTAAAATACACTACCTTTTACACTGACACCGTTTTGTGGTGTAGTTACTGTTGATGTTATTCTGTTCGTTCTGCGTAACGGTATCCACAACGTTTTTCCGAAATTAACGAGGATTCCATTTCCAGAGAACCATTTATCAATTTTTTGAAGAACAGTGTTAACAATTCCTTTAGTTGCTCGCATTTATGGCATCAGCAGGAAGTAGACACAATTCTCACTTGCAAGCCAGTAGATATTCAAGATAGTCCCTATGCAGTGGATTTATCCCATGTATGTGTTCCTACACTGTATGCTGGTCATTTCCAGAAATGCGTATCACAGAAAACTTAAATCATGATGGAATTTCTTATTTAGCCTTGTGCTTAACATAGCCTCTCTCGCGTAACAGCGCTTGAATGTGTCACCAAGAGGGCAGCATTAGCGTTGTTCCACCTTAGTGGGTACGTGAATACTCAAAGCACATGAGTTTGATCAACCTAAAAATCCACATGTCTCCCATGGAAATGCCTTGCACTGACAGAAAATTAGCGTATGGAATGCAGCATCGCGGCCGGCCGGGGTGGCCGAGCGGTTCTAGGCGCTACAGCCTGGAACCGCGCGACCACTACGGTCGCAGGTTCGAATCCTGCCTCGGGCGTGGAAGTGTGTGATGTCCTTAGGTTAGTTAAGTTTAAGTAGTTCTAAGTACTAGGGGACTGATGAACTCAGATGTTAAGTTCCATAGTGCTCAGAGCCATTTGAACCATTTGGACATCGCGTCGCCGAGCAGTGGGCCTTACTTGCTATAAAACTACAGTGAACAGCGTTGTGTACCTAGACATCACTACGTAGCTTTTTCCACTTCTTGAAGTTGTTATGCGCAACTTTTTGATCACGCTGTACAACGATCTCTATGTTCCTTCATCAGTACATTCAAAATAATTGCTAAACCCCCTTCTCCTTCTACCACCACTATGACCGACAAGGTCAGTGATAAAATTCGAAAATGTATTACACTAATTCCGTTCTGAAATATTTTTAGAAAAATATTCGCTGAAAAGACGAAACAAAAATTTTGGCAGTAATAACAAGTTGTGTGGTTTTTTCCGACATTGGAGGTCGTCATTTTGTCTTTAATATCGATGTTAGGACCTTGAGAACGTCAGAATTAATAGTGAAACTTCGATTTTTAATTGAAAACAGCGATATTTTGTAGATAGCGATGATCATCGAGTACCCCTGTTTGATTCTAGTACCGTAGAGCTCTGGAAGACTTGAGATCAAATTAGACAGATGGGACAGATAACATTCCACCGGAATTTCAAAAATTATTTGTGGAAATGGCAGCATGGCAGCAAAAGACTATTGAAGTTTATGTGTAGAATCTATAAGAATTGTGACGTATCGTCAAAGTTTGGAAAAATATCACCAACAAAATTTCGAAAATAAAAAAGGCAGATGTATGCAAAAACTGTCGTACAATCATTTTAATAGCTCATGGATACAATCTGCTGACGAGAATAATAGACGGGAGAGTGAAAAAGAAAATTTAAAATCAGTTAGATGACTATCATTTTGGTTCTAGGACAGGCACCAGGGAGCCACTTCTGACGCTGAGCTTGACAGGCGAAGCAAGACTGAAGAAAAATCACTACACGCTTTAAAGATCTGTCGAGCCATACAATGTAAAATGGAGCAAATTGTTCAAAATACTGAGATAAATAGGAGTAAGCTGTAAGGACAGATGACTGACATAGAGCATCTACAAAAAAAGAAGAGGGAAGAGTAGGAATAGAAGATGAAGACCGAAGTGTTCAGATTAGTGTAATGGAGGAATGAATATTTCCGCTCGTAGTGTTCTATCTCTACATAAATGAATCAGTGACGCAAATGAAAAAGAGGTTTAAGAGAGAACTTAAAAGTTACGGTGAAAGGGCGCAAGTGGTAAGACTCGCTGATGAAAATGCTATTTTCAGAAAAAATTAAGAAGAATTACAGGACCCTTTTGAATGAAATGAACAGTCTAATGAGTCCAGAATATGGGTTAAGAGTGAATCAGGAGGCAGAAGTAATGGAAAGTGGCAGAAATAAGAAATATCGAGAAACTTAACATCAAATTTGGTGATCAAGAAGTAGATGAAGCTAAGGAACTCTGCTACCGTGAAAGCAAAGTAACAAATTTCAGACGAAGCACGGAGGTCTTAAAAAGCAGACCAGCAGACACAAAGAGGGCATTCCGGGCCAAGATCAGTTTAATGGTATCAAACATAGATCTACATCTGAGGAAAACGTTTCTCAGAATGTCCGTGTGGAGCACAGCGTTGTATGATAGTGTATCATGGTCACCGGGACAAACAAACCAGTGAAAGTCGAAGAGTTTGCTGTAGAATGTTGAAAATTGGCAGCAGTGATAAGATAATTGATGAGGAGGTTATTCACAGGATCGGCGAAGGAAAGAACAGACGAAAAACAATGACAAGAAGAAGGGACAAGATGATAAGGCATCTCTTAAGATATCATGGAATAACTTCCATGGTACTAGAGGAAGCGGTAGAGGGTACAGAGAGTACAGGAAGACAGATATTGGACTACATCTACACTAATGGCCATTAAAATGGCTACACAACGAGGATGAGGTGCTACAGACGCGACATTTAACCGACAGGAAGAAGATGCTGTGATGTGCAAATGATTAGTTTTTCAGAGCATTCACACAAGGTTGGCACAACGTACTAACATGAGGAAAGTTTCCAACCGATTTCTCATACACAAACAGCAGTTGACCGGCGTTGCCTTGTGAAACGTTGTTGTGATGCCTCGTGTAAGGAGGAGAAATGCGTACCATCACGTTTCCGACTTTGATAAAGGTCGGATTGTAGTCTATCGCGACTGCGCTTCATCGTATCGCAGCATTACTGCTCGCGTTGGTCGAGATCCAATGACTGTTAGCAGAATATGGAATCGGTGGGTTCAGGAGGGTATACGGAACGCCATGCTGGATCCCAACGGCCTCGTATCACTAGAAGTCGAGATGACAGACATCTTATCCGGATGGCTGTAGCGGATCGTGCAGACACGCCTCGATCCCTGAGTCAACAGATGGGGACGTTTGCAAGACAACATCCATCTGCACGAACAGTTCGACGACGTTTACAGCAGCATAGACTATCAGCTGGGAGACCATGGCTGCGGTTACCCTTGACGCTGCATCACAGACAGGAGCGCCTGCGATGGTGCACTCAACGACGAATCTGGTTCAAATGGCTCTGAGCACTATGGGACTTAACATCTGTGGTCATCAGTCCCCTAGAACTTAGAACTACTTAAACCTAACTAACCTAAGGACATCACACTACACCCAGCCATCTCGATGCAGAGAAAATCCCTGACCCCGCCGGGAATCGAACCCGGGAACCCGAGTGTGGGAAGCGAGAACGATACCGCACGACCACTAGACGACGAATCTGGGTGCACGAATGGCAAAACGTCATTTTTTCGGATGAATTCTGTTTCTGTTTACAGCATCATGATGGTCGCATCAGTGTTTGGCGAAGTCGCGGTGAACGCACATTGGAAGCTTGTATTCGGCATCGCCATACTGGCGTATCACCCGGCGTCATGGTATGGGGTGCCATTGGTTACACGTCTCGGTCACCTCTTGTTCGCATTGAAGGCACTTTGAACAGTGGACGTTACATTTCGGATGTGTTACGACCCTTGGCTCTACCCTTCATTCGATTCCTGCGAAACCCTACATTTCAGCACGATAATGCTCGACCGCATGTTACAGGTGCTGTGCCTTTCTGAACACAGAAAATATTCGACTGCTGCCCTGGCCAGCACATTCTCCAGATTTCTCACCAACTGAAAACGTCTGGTCAATGGTGGCCGAGCAACTGGCTCGTCACAATACGCCAGTCACTACTCTTGATGAACTGTGATATCGTGTTTAAGCTGAATGGGCAGCTGTAGCTGTACTCGCTATCCAAGCTCTGTTTGACTCAATGCCCAGGCGTATCAGGGCCTTTATTACGGCCAGAGGTGGTTGTTCTGGGTACTGATTTCTCAGCATCTATGCACCCAAATTGCGTGAAAATGTAATCACATGTCAGTTCTAGTATAATATATTTGTCCAATGAATACCCGTTTATCATCTGCATTTCTTCTTGGTGTAGCAATTTCAATGGCCAGTATTGTAAATAACTGAGGAGGTAAGATTGAAGTGCTACGCGGGGATGAAGTGATTGGCGCAGGAGACGAATTCGTGGCGGGTCTTTTCTAACCAGTCAGAAAAATCGTGAAAATACAGAACTTGCAATTGGAAGGGAGTAGGTTAAGCTAGAAGACGATAGAGGATATCATTAAAACTGTACAAAGCCAGCTAGATTTTTTTTAAAGAAATGAAATTAAAAAAGAGCAGTCTTTCCTTCCCGGCCGCGTGTAATGTCGCTGATAATTGCGTTGAACAGTAGAGGCAAAAAATGTAGGCAGCAAAGCAACGTTCCCGGAACCAACACTTGCTTCGGGAAGCAACAAAGCGTCAGAGCCGCCAGCGGAGTGTGATCCGTGACGCCTGGAGCGCAGCGTCATATCGGTCGCGCAGACTTTTCCGACGCACGCAGAGTCCCCGCCGGCGCTTCGGCTGTCTCACGCGATGCGCGCGTCGGCCGACACCCACGCCGGCCGTCACGGCCTTTGTTCCCCGTTTGTTCCCGCCGAGACGCAAATAGCTTTCCGGACGCTATTTTTTGCCGTGTCCATCTGCGAGTCGGCGTCATCTGCGGACGTCCGCTTGGCCGGGACTCGGGAGTCGCGGATTCACCAGCGGGGCCGGCGGGACGGGCCGGACGCTTTCGCGGAACGGGTTATGGGCTTTCGCCCTTGCTGGGAGGTCGTGCGGAAATAAGTATTGACAAGAACGCCGCTTCCAAATCCGGCATGTTCTGCCGACTCAGTCACGCCGATATAGAGCTCGGAGTCATTTCCCGAAAAGCAGAGTAAAACCGTGCTGGAGTCAACCCTAATAATAGTGGCGGCTACTCGTCTTGTGCGTGGGAGTAATCCACTAAATTTCAGGCCCACATCGTTATCGTCGATATGCAGCAGGATTTTGGAACATGTATTGTGTTCGAACATTATGAATTACCTCGAAGAAAACGGCCTATTGACACACAGTCAACATGGGTTTAGGAAACATCGTTCCTGTGAAATACAACTAGCTCTTTATTCACATGAAGTGTTGACTGCTGTTGAGAAGGGATTTCAGATCGATTCCGTGTTCCTGGATTTCCAGAGGGCTTTTGACACGGTACCGCACAAGCGGCTCGTAGTGAATTTGCGTGCTTATAGAATATCGTCTCAGTTATGTGACTGGATTTGTAATTTCCT
Organism: Schistocerca gregaria; assembly: GCF_023897955.1. Lineage (NCBI taxonomy): Eukaryota > Metazoa > Arthropoda > Insecta > Orthoptera > Acrididae > Schistocerca > Schistocerca gregaria. Next base: position 1,027,261,039 of record NC_064920.1, read on the forward strand.
GTCAGAGAGGTCACAGTTCGTAGTAACTGACGGAAAGTCATCGAATGAAACAGAAGTGATTTCTGGCGTTCCCCAAGGTAGTGCTATGGGCCCTTTGCTGTTCCTTATCTATATAAACGATTTGAGTGACCATCTGAGCAACCGTCTTCTATTGTTTGCAGATGACACTGTCGGTTATCGACTAATAAAGTCATCAGAAGATCAAAACAAACTGCAAAACGGTTTAGAAAAGATATCTGAATGGTGCGAAAAAATGCAGTTGACCCTAAATAACGAAAAGTGTGAGGTAATTGCAAGAGTGCTAAAACGAGCTCGTTAATCTTCGGTTACGCGATAAATCAGTCTAATCCAAAAGCCGTAAATTCTGCTGAATACCTAGCTATTACAACTACAAACGACTTAAATTGGAAAGAACACACAGAAAATGTTATGGAGAAGCCTAACCAAAGGCTGCGTTATATTGGCAGGACACTTAGAAAATGTAACAGACGTACTAAGGAGACTGCCTACACTACGCTTGTCCGTCCTCTTTTAGAATACTGCTCCGCGGTGTGGGATCCTTACCAGAGAGGACTCACGGAGTACATTGGAAAAGTTCAAAGAAAGGCAGCGCATTTTGTATTATCGTTAAATATGGGACAGGATGTCACAAAAATGATAAGGATTTGGGCTGGACATAATTAAAAGAAAGGCGTTTTTATTTGCGACGGAATCTTCTCACGAAATTCCAATCACCACCTTTCTCCTCCGAATGCGAAAATATTTTCTTGACACCGATATACATAGGGAGGAACGATCACCACGTTAAAATAAGGGAAATCAGAGCTCGTACGTAAAGATATAGCTGCTCATTCTTCCCGCGCGCTATACAAGATTGGAATAATAGAGAATTGTGAAAATGGTTCGATGAACCCTCTGCCAGGCGCTTAAATTTGATTTGCAAAGTATCCATGTAGATGTAGATGTAGATGCCAAGGCACTACTGATCACGGTTTCGTTGATCTCTCACGATGCGAAATATAACACGAACATCTCGCTCGATCTCAGTCACACAGCAATCAAAATCTGAATTAATCAAACGAAAGTGGGCAACATCATTTTATCTTGGACCCTCTTTAGTTATCTGAATGCGTAAATTATGCACCACGTGCATTATCACAACATGGATATTTTGTCTTTTTCCTGATATTACCGATACCGGAATAAAACGCTACGCCAATCTGTTTATATAAAACGTATCTAATGAGATATTTGAAAAAAGTACCTTACGGTTGAAGACAAACGATTTGCTATTAAATTTTCACACTCCGTAGCACGTATAATGCTTTACTTTTCACAGAACTCCTCGAACTATTAAAAAAATCTACTCAAGCAATGAAACAGAACAAGTAAATAAACTGTAAGAAATGCGGACCGGTCATTTCCTGAATTTGAAAACATGCATCCCTGATTTAATGAAGTGAATTAGTTCATCTACATTTCCAGTGTGAATGATTCATGCTGTAGGTAATTTAACTAGTTTTTCACTAATGAGATACGAAATCGCTTTTGGAAGAACGTAAAACAGTTCTTACATATTCGTTACACCCTCAAAACTCTTGTAGTAATCTTATTTTCGTGTACCTTTGGATGGTGATCTTGAGAAGTAGTGGAAAGTAGGGAGTTGGGTTACTTTGAAAAGTAACCGAAATTAGGTAGCTAGAACTAACGTAAACCTCGTTTCTTACCTAAATGAAACTGTTACAAAAACTTCCATAGTACATTCTGAGCTAAATATACAGGAGGGTCGGTATTTAGGGATATAACAGGAACGATCATTCGAAGCAGAAAAGTGTAGTAAACGTGGGTTGTAAGATGGAAACATTAAAACATACGAGCGCTTATTCATTTTCAACACTTTGAAACAGATCTCTTCCACTGAAAGCTCATTGCTTGCCGTACTTTGAGGTTTAGTGGTATCGACTAAAATAAGAAAAAAAAGTCCTGTATACTTGTGCTATAGAATGAGTACTTCAAGATGTATTAGCACTTCTTTATTACAAGAGATATATTTCACTAGGCAGCGAAGATGAACAAATTCTAATAACTCTGAAAGAAAGCATGCTGCTTAGAACCCGTGTTTATTGGAATTTTTTTCTTGTTGTGATCCATACTACCTCCTCCAAAAATATGGAAACTTAATATCTCCCAATAGAGGAGATCTGTTTTATAGTATCGAAGATAAAGTAGCGCTCTTACCTCTTAAGCTTTGTGTTCTACAGCCCATGTTCACTAGAATTTTTGGCCTCGAATGATCGTTCCTTCATATAACTGAACATTGACCATTCATCATGGGATACCCTGTAGTAACAGTATTTTCAGAATACAGGAGCGTGCTACAGAAAATGCTTGACTCTAGAAAATCCTGCTGACAAACCTTGAAAACAATATTCCATAAATTATTTCACTTACTTTCATTAATGTTCTTCGATGTTCCCAATATTTATTTTCTATCAAAAAATAATGCAAAGTAAGACCATAAAACTAGGGCCAAAGATTACAAACGAGTAACTTTAAAAGAGAAAGGGGCCAGATATATGACAAAATAGGTATTGAACAACGTGTTATAGCATATTAAATGTCTTACAGTTTGCGTGGTGAAGTTAATAAACTTTATATTGGGCAGCACGTGCTACACCACTGATAAGTATCTTCTTAGAAACACTTAAAATTAATTAGTTGGGTTAGTTTATAATTATAATTACCACTAAAAGAATAACAATTCATAATATTAAATCATGTCACTGTATTACATTTACTTATTTGCGCTGGATCCGTGGAATACGAATAACTTAGTATAGCAACAAAAACATGAGAAACGAAAATCAGGATATCCAGGCAAGTAACGAATATAAAATCATGTTGGTCTTTGCTTGAGGAACGATCCCAGTACCCGTCTCCTCCGTTCACCTTTTATAACGGTACCGCTGTAAAACTCTCCTCGTCCAAGGAGATATGAAATTACGTCTCTCGGTATAAGACAGCAATCGTTTTCATGGTCCGAACAGATAAATCGTAAGTTTAAAATATTTGAATTATACCGAACCAAGTAATCGGATGTTGTAAGACTGAAATGCCTTTGAATTCGTCTCTTTTAGGACTACAGTGCTTACAGCAGAATTTACTACAGTTACATCGTAAAACGCGAAGTTGATATCTCTCTGATATATATATATATATATATATATATATATATATATATATATATATATATATATATATATGAGAAGGAACTTCACGGTATTTAGCGAAGACACATCAGAATTGCTATAGAGTGGCTCAGGAACGCTCTTCTGACTTTAAACACTTCGGCTGGCCACCAAACTCGCCAGACATGAACATTATTGAGCATGAATGGGATGCCTTGCAATGTGCTGTTCAGAAGAGATCTCCAGCCCCTCGTACTCTTACGGATTTATGGACATCCCTGCAGGATTCGTAGCGTCAGTTCCCTCCAGTTTTACTCTAGACATTAATCAAGTCCATGCCACGTCGTGCTGCGGCACTTCTGCGTGCTAGCGGGGACCCTACACGATGTTAGGTAGGTGTATTAGTTTCTTTGGCTCTTCAGTGTATATACAAAGAACGTTAAGATATTAATTTGTTTGTTTTCAATTCTGGAATATATATGTCCGTATATGCACATGTATATGTCCAAGTGATTAAAATACACTACCTTTTACACTGACACCGTTTTGTGGTGTAGTTACTGTTGATGTTATTCTGTTCGTTCTGCGTAACGGTATCCACAACGTTTTTCCGAAATTAACGAGGATTCCATTTCCAGAGAACCATTTATCAATTTTTTGAAGAACAGTGTTAACAATTCCTTTAGTTGCTCGCATTTATGGCATCAGCAGGAAGTAGACACAATTCTCACTTGCAAGCCAGTAGATATTCAAGATAGTCCCTATGCAGTGGATTTATCCCATGTATGTGTTCCTACACTGTATGCTGGTCATTTCCAGAAATGCGTATCACAGAAAACTTAAATCATGATGGAATTTCTGATTTAGCCTTGTGCTTAACATAGCCTCTCTCGCGTAACAGCGCTTGAATGTGTCACCAAGAGGGCAGCATTAGCATAACTGTTCTCAATGTTTGGAGGCGCAATATGGACAAGTAAACATTATTTAGGTAATTATTAGTCTGAGTCTCCATTGCTCATATCAGCACTGAAAAGGATTCGTTCGAAATTTGAGCTAGTACTCGATCCAACAGCAGCCACTACGAGCTGTGTCACATAAACGGTTCTATGCTGATAGCACCAAGTTGTTCGATACCAACTTCTCCTGAGTCCTGAGTACTCTCCGATGACCGTTAGTGTCACTGGGTGTTTGTGCATTCTTTGTGGGGTTTTAGTTGAACACCATCGCAGGCCAACTGAAGAGCTACCAGGAAATTTAGTCGCAACACCCTGCTTTGTAGACTGCAGTCTGGATATGTAAGTTAATATGACATACGGTCCTTATGAGATACAGATTCTGACCGACAATGAGATTACCATGAATAACAGTTCCCTGAAGAATGTTAATTCTGAGCATGGGACAGAGGCGCGAATGTTGCTCGCATATAACTAGTACGTAAATCGGAAGGGTTCGCAGAGGTCTGTGTACATAGCGTATTTTATCTTTTGCGGCACAAAGTGTCTATTTGTCGCTGAAAATGGTACGTCAGATGTGCCACACTGTTTCTGTTTAGTCTTCAAGATGAATGCCCTTGGAAGAAACTCCGTACTGCAAACCAAATTGTTTCAGATGACTTCAGACACTGTTAAAGGATCCAATGTAAAGGATACTATTTCATATCCGCACAAATGACTACATCCATTATGTTACCTGTTGCGGCGCCCAAATGTGTCTTGATAGATTCGCGCTCCACTTCAACTGTTATCTAGAACCTTTAAACTGCACCAAACACATGCGTTGAGTTCTCATTAATTCTTTCTGGCCTGTTGTAATTTCATCGTAAAAACAGCATTGTTCCATTGTATTACTTCTCCGTGGGGCCTATTACTTGATAGACTCCTCGCCATAAATGTTCGGCACATATATGGCTACAAAAAGTAATTTAGATTCCAAATGTCAAATATTCACCATTTTTGCCGTAACTTGTGTACACTGTACAATGTAAAATTTTCTTCGTTACTTACTTGCACATCGCTGATACCCGTATATCATAGGGAATATTTTCCGAAAACCCACTACTTTGCAATTTGAAATTGCAGTGGATTTCTAGCAATTTTTTAAACAGAACTTGAAAATCTTCCTATTAGTCATTTTCCTTCTCTTTTATACGGGAGTACCTCGCAATGTTTTAGAGCCTTCCGTGTGTAATATGGTATTTCTTTGTACACATTCAGCTATAAATACTTTGCTTCTTATTTTTTTATTTCATTGAATGAAGATTCTGACAGTTTTATATGTGAGTTGCTTCATGGCTACTTAGCTTTGTATGAGAGTGTACAAGGGAATCTTAAAAAGAAACATACGTGAAAAACAAAATAATTTCTTTTGGCATTGGCGGATGGAAAGTAGAAAAAAATGCTTCCAGCCATTTCTTTTTATGGGCTGCCCTTATCGTTTCTGCGTTATCACTACGGAAATGATAGTATTCCACTTTGTCCGACGGCGATTTGATGTATCCTTGTTAGATATGAAGTACGATATCATTTGGAGGAAGTTAGTATTCAACGAAACTCATACGGTCCATGATTATATACGTACAGCATGTTGTCATTATCAGACACTAAGGAGGCTCAAACAACTTCTGTTGTATTTCCCTTGCATTGGCACCTTTGGAAACAACAGACATTCTAGCAGTGCTATGGAGAAAAAGCTTTAAAGTATTTTGCACGTAAGGAACTCATTCTTGCTGGGGACGTAATAAAACAATTTCTCATTTGCACCAAGCCACGTTGTCATATTACCGTATGAAGATCTCACAACGGCTATGGTATGGTGAATACCTGGGCACCAGAGTAGTCGTAAGATCGGTTGTTTTATAGGTTTTATGAGCACCGCAAACCCTGTGGTGATGTCATAAGACTGACGTATACGAGAACGACAGTAGGAAAGTCCAGTGGGCGCAGCAGGCAAAGCAACCAGGAAACTTTGCTGCTGCTTATCTCTCACTGTGTGCAACAGCAGGGACACAGAGATATGACTAATTGCCATTAGCTACCATTACGTCCTAGTTTATTCCCGGAAATGAAAGGGAAAATAAGTACCTACCAGCTACGAATTCATTATACATCATTTGTTCACTCAACGGAACAATCAAGCCCTCCACCACCGCTGAGTGCTGAAGTGCACGACGTACGTTTGAAAAACGATCATGATAAACTCTTGTGTGCGATTCCACTCGTCTGATTTGAAAAATGACGTCTCACCAAAGCAAATCGCCACTTATAGGCAATCTGTGAAAGGAACGGATCGTACTAATACAATTACATTTCACGCCGTTATTTACTTAGTCATGAATTATGTAGAAACGAATTGAAGATAACGAAAATAATTAAGAACAAGAATTAAAAACAAATTTTTATGTCTGATAAAAAATTTTCTCCTAATTTATGTGAGAAGAAAATCGCAGAGAGCCTCTAAAATTCATTACAGTAAAGCAATGATGAAGTCATACTATTATAAAATACTTTTATTTTACTATTAATTATTGAATGTAACGGGAGAAGCGCAGGAAAGTTGGGGTTCTGGGCGGCAATCCGATGGGACCGATGACCTCGCTGTTTGTTCCCCATCCCCAAATCAACCAACTAAACTAAAATGTCACAGAAAAACTGACAACAAATACGAAACAGTAGCATGAAATGTGGGGAACCCGACACATTCAATCCTAAAAGAAAAGCCAGTACACACGTAACGAAAATCCGCAAAAAATAATAAATATTGGAATCGGTAACTAGAATTAACCCAGACAGGTAAATTACAGATACCGATTCCAACCGTTCCAGGATTCATATGTAAAATATTTTTGCAGGAGTTGTGTGCACTGAAACGTAATAGCATTTCTACATTTGATGTTTCTCTCTAAAACATAGTGGTGAAATAACAAAAATTGGAATCGGTAACTACAATTGAATTTCGAATTCAGTGCTAGTTACTGATTTCAATAATAGTCATTTTTTCTCAGAAGTTCAGATAGCAATTACAAATCCAAAAATCATGTTAAATTTCATGCACACACCAGTTGGAAAAAACAGATAAATTGTGTTCCACGGAATGGATGGATTCGGTAACTAGAAATGACCTACAAAACTTAATTCTAATTACCGATTACAGTATTTGTTAGCTCCTATTTTTGTGAATTTTCGTTACTTGTATTCTACTGTCGTCAGATTCAATTACTATTATTAAAAATTAACACTATTTCATAATATTATTACTTGATCATGCACTATACTGTAATGGATTTTAAGGTTCTTTGTGCTTTTCTTAATAGCATAAATAACGATATTAATTTATTTCAGATATGAATACTTCTCTTTTGCTGTTCTTATTTATTTTCATTACCTTCAATTCTTTTCGATATAATTTGTAGCTAAGTAATTAATCACGTGACTATCGTTGTAATTTTATCGCATGCTACATTCGTTTGTTTACGAATATGATCAGTTGCTTTCAAATACCTCTATGTAGTGTCTCTGCCTTAGGTATGATGTCTTTACTCAAAGCCGAATCCCACATTGGAATTGACCCAGAGATCCTAAGTGTTTGTCCTTTGTGGTACAGGTAGATTCAGATTCTATGAGGGCGTGCTGAAAAGGAATGCCTCCGGACTACTATATAAAAAATTTTAAAGCTTTTTAAGTAAAAAAATTATCAACACTGTACATATTCATTCTTACTTTCTACATGTTTGTTTATCGACATAATCGCCATGGAGACGAACTCATTTCTCCGAGAGACCAGTTTGTCGATGCTGTCACTGTAGAATGCTTTTCGTTGGCGGAGCCACAACCTAATCCCTGCTTGCATCTGTTCATGACTATGAAACTGAAGACCTCGTAGGTATTCTTTACGATTTGGAAAAAGATAAAAATCGGATTGGGCCAAATCGGGATCGTATGAAGGATGCCTCCCCCCATGAACCATGGACCTTGCTGTTGGTTGGGAGGCTTGCTTGCCTCAACGATACAGATACCCGTACCGTAGGTGCAACCACAACGGAGGGGTATCTGTTAAGAGGCCAGACAAACGTGTGGTTCCTGAAGAGGGGCAGCAGCCTTTTCAGTAGTTGCAGGGGGCAACAGTTTGGATGATTGACTGATCTGGCCTTGTAACAATAACCAAAACGGCCTTGCTGTGCTGGTACTGCGAACGGCTGAAAGCAAGGGGAAACTACAGCCGTAATTTTTCCTGAGGGCATGCAGCTTTACTGTATGGTTAAATGATGATGGCGTGCTCTTGGGTAAAATACTCCGGAGGTAAAATAGTCCCCCATTCGGATCTCCGGGCGGGGACTACTCAGGAGGACGTCGTTATCAGGAGAAAGAAAACTGGCATTCTACGGATCGGAGCGTGGAATGTCAGATCCCTTAATCGGGCAGGTAGGTTAGAAAATTTAAAAAGGGAAATGGATAGGTTAAAGTTAGATATTCTGGGAATTAGTGAAGTTTTATATGCCAACTATCTCTGCAGATGACGAAGAAATTGATGAAATGTATGATGAGATAAAAGAAATTATCCAGGTAGTGAAGGGAGACGAAAATTTAATAGTCATGGGTGACTGGAATTCGACAGTAGGAAAAGGGAGAGAAGGAAACGTAGTAGGTGAATATGGATTGGGGCTAAGAAATGAAAGACGAAGCCGTCTGTTAGAATTTTGCACAGAGCATAACTTAATCATAGCTAACACTTGGTTCAAGAATCATAAAAGAAGGTTGTACACATGCAAGAATCCCGGAGATACTAAAAGGTATCAGATAGATTATATAATGGTAAGACAGAGATTTAGGAACCAGGTTTTAAATTGTAAGACATTTCTAGGGGCAGATGTGGACTCTGACCACAATCTATTGGTTATGAACTGTAGATTAAAACTGAAGAAATTGCGAAAAGGTGGGAATTTAAAGAGATGGGACCTGGATAAACTGAAAGAACCAGAGGTTGTACAGAGTTTCAGGGAGAGCATAAGGGAACAATTGACAGGAATGGGGGAAAGAAATACAGTAGAAGACGAATGGGTAGCTCTGAGGGATGAAGTAGTGAAGGCAGCGCAGGATCAAGTAGGTAAAAAGGCGAGGGCTAGTAGAAATCCTTGGATAACAGAAGAAATATTGAATTTAATTGATGAAAGGAGAAAATATAAAAATGCAGTAAATGAAGCAAGCAAAAAGGAATACAAGCGTCTCAAAAATGAGATTGACAGGAAATGCAAAATGGCTAAGCAGGAATGACTAGAGGACAAATGTAAGGATGTGGAGGCTTATCTCACTAGGGGTAAGATAGATACAGCCTACAGGAAAGTTAAAGAGACCTTTGGAGAAAAGAGAGCCACTTGTATGAATATTAAGAGCTCAGATGGAAACCCGGGTCTAAGCAAAGAGGGAAAAGCAGAAAGGTGGAAGGAGTATATAGAGGGTCTATACAAGAGCGATGTACTTGAGGACAATATTATGGAAATGGAAGAGGATGTAGATGAAGATGAAATAGGAGATACGATACTGCGTGAAGAGTTTGACAGGGCACTGAAAGACCTGAGTCGAAACAAGGCCCCCGGAGTAGACAACATTCCATTAGAACTACTGACGGCCTTGGGAGAGCCAGTCATGACAAAACTCTACCAGCTGGTGAGCAAGATGTATGAGACAGGTGAAATACCCTCAGACTTCAAGAAGAATATAATAATTCCAATCCCAAAGAAAGCAGGTGCTGACAGATGTGAAAATTACCGAACTATCAGTTTAATAAGTCACAGCTGCAAAATACTAACACGAATTCTTTACAGACGAATGGAAAAACTGATAGAAGCCGACCTCGGGGAAGATCAGTTTGGATTCCGTAGAAATGTTGGAACACGTGAGGCAATACTGACCTTACGACTTATCTTAGAAGAAAGATTAAGGTATGGCAAACCTACGTTTGCAGCAATTGTAGACTTAGAGAAAGCTTTCGACAATGTTGACTGGAATACTCTTTCAAATTATAAAGGTGGCAGGTGTAAAATACAGGGAGCGAAAGGCTATTTAAAACGTGTACAGAAACCAGATGGGAGTTATAAGAGTCTAGGGGCATGAAAGGGAAGCAGTGGTTGGGAAGGGAGTGAGACAGGGTTGTAGCCTCTCCCTGATGTTATTCAATCTGTATATTGAGCAAGCAGGGAAGGAAACAAAAGAAAAATTCGGAGTAGGTATTAAAATCCATGGAGAAGAAATAAAAACTTTGAGGTTCGTCGATGACATTGTAATTCTGTCAGAGACAGCAAAGGACTTGGAATGGGATCACAAATTTAGCATTGGAGGGTAAAAATCGTAGTTGGAGACCAAGAGATGAATACACTAAGCAGATTCAGAAGGATGTAGGTTGCAGTAGGTGCTGGGAGCTGAAGAAGCTTGCACAGGATTGAGTAGCATGGAGAGCTGCATCAAACCAGTCTCAGGACTGAAGACCACAACAACAACAACAACAACAACAACAACAACAATGAAGGATGATTGACAACAGTGAACCCAAGGTGTCGGATTGTTACATGTGTGTCGCAGCGTTCGTGGTGGTCTGTCATTGTCACGCTGAAGGACAGGGTATTCCATGTGTAGAGGAACTCTCCAAATTCGAAACTCGATAACAGCACGTTGTTTTTTACGCACCGACAAAGTGACATTACATACCGCCTTGTTACACGTTACTACTCAGTGCCCTCTAGTGGCAGACTGCTACTGATATGTAAACATGAAGAATAAATGTATAGAATGTTACTAACATTTGTTTAATTTAAAAAAGCTTTAATAGTTTTCAAATAAAAAATTCGGAGGCATTAATTTTCAGCACACCCTCGTAATAAGCCATGCGAGTAACCACATTAAGTAAAAGCTGCAGCTCTAATTTCGGAAAGCTAATATTCAGCGTTGGGAGAGCACAGTTCTAATAATAAGAGTTTCCAACAGGATTGCTCAGTGATGCGATAGAGGAAGAAGGTGTAGCAGCAGTCTGTTGAGAGGAAAATGCCCGCCAGGAATACAGTGCTCAGTTTAGTTTAGTTCAATAAATATGAAGTATGGCACAGTTGGAATGTTCAGTAGACCTCTTTTGAGAATTTGGTAGCTAGTTGCAAGTTACATGGATCACTCACGCGATATAACAACAAGGAAAGAGCCACTTTACAGGTATTAATCTGTCTTCGAATGTGAATGGGAACTGAAAGTTTATGCATAAATTCACTTTCTTTTCTTTTCTTGAGTCATCAGTCTTCGGACTGATTTGATACGGCCCATCACTAATTCCTCATCTGTGTGAACGTATTTACCTCAGAGTAGCAATTGCAATCTACGTCCTCAATAATTTGCTGGACGCATTCCAGTCTGTGTCTTCCCATATAGATTTTACTCTCTACAGCTTCCTCTAGCACCATGGACGTTATTACCTGATGTCTTAGCATATGTCCTAGTATCTCGTCTCGTCTTCCTATAACTGTTTCCCACCTACTGCATTCTGTGGAGAAGCTCCTCACTTCTTACCTTATCATTGTAACTAATTTTCAACATTTTCCCGTAACACCACATTTCCAGTGTTTCGATTCTCTTCTGATCCGGTTTTCCCGCATTCCATGTTTCAAACCATGTAATGCAGTGCTTTCGTCGTGAATTTTTGTTCAACTTTTGAAACTTTCTTTTATGTTCGTCATTGCTCCTAGGATGTATAGACTGAACAGTAGGGGCGGAGAAACTATATGCCTGTCTTACACCCTTTTTCATCGCAGCACTTTGTTCTTGGTTTTCCAGATTTATTGTTTCCTCTTTTTACTTGTACACATAATATCCTTCTTTCCCTGCAGCTTACCCCTATTGTTCTCATAATTTCGAAAATCTTCTACCAATTTACACTGTCGGACGCTTTTTCCAGTTTGACAGATCGTATGAACCTGTCTTGATTTTTCTTCAGTCTTGCTTCCATTGTCGACCGCAACATCAGAACTGCGTTTCTGGTGCCGTTACATAGCAGCACATAACTTTAATTTTTAAACTAAGCAATTATATTGCACTTTTGCACTAAATAACCTACAAGTTTCTGAATAAACTTCTTCTATGGCAAGGCATGAGCTTCTCGGAAGGAACTGTTTATATTTACTTCTAAATTTAGCTTTGTGGTATAACCAGAATTAAACACCATTTGTTAAATGACCAAATGTCTACTTTCGTAACTGAGTAGTGAGCGAGTCTCTCATGTGAAAGATCCGGGTTCAGTTCTCGTAAAGCCAACTGAGGAGTTACTTAAATGAGAAGTACCTACTCAATCGGATGGGAGGTTGACAGCGGCCGGGAGAGCGGTCTGCACTGCATCCAAATGACGTCATATGGAAACGGATAACACGGCGGCCGGTCGGCGTCGATTGGTCTTCGCGGTCTGGTAGTGGAACTACATTACTCACATAACGAACAGAGTATTTGGAGCAGTGACTTTCACACCTTTCTGATGTAAAGTCTTCACCAAACTATACACGGCAAATTTCTGTGAATTCCCTGGAAGAGAGTACTATTTTGTTTATCGCTTCTTCCCGTTTCATTATCTAAGGTTTTCATATTATGAGAAGTGGCTGTTTTTTTTTTTTTTTTTGTAATACTTGCCGTAGAGAGCGTGTTCCATTTAACAGGTATAGAAGAGGCTCTTTGGAAACCAAAATCTACATTGTTTTTGCGTAGTCAGTCGGCGCTGATTGGCATTGTCGGCGCTGATTGGCATTGCTCTCTTGAGTGTTGGTAGAACTGGATGTGTTTCTCTCTTGGCCGTGGTGGTAAGGAGGCGTGATTTCGGAATGCAGCTTCTGCAGCTTGGAACATTTCGAATAACGTAATACCTGGCTATGCATTCGCGTGCGCTAATGTTGCGTAAACCGGTATGTCGTGTTTAGGGAGCGTTCCCAGTCTAAACATTTTCAGTACTGGAACTTGTGTTTTGACTATTAAAACATTGTCGGTTTAGGCACTTCACAATATGCATGAACTCCGGAAAGCATCACATCCCCTCTTATCGCCTTCTTTTCAAAGTAATGAATTCTAAGAAGTAGTTTTGTCGTAAGTGGTCATTACATGAGCTTTCTATTTTATATCCAAATTACAATAGTTGATAATAAGATAATAAGAATGATAATCAATGTAGAAAATTTCACATCTTCTAATTCTGTCCATGTTAGTCGTACATGTTTAATGCACACACAAATCCAATTATTCTTTACTGAGCATTCACGTTCCATCTGTCTATTTTAAGTTTTTAAGAACGATAATCTGCACATGCATTGCAGCTTGAAAGACCCGATTAAAGGCGCTTGCTTTTTTCACATTGAACCTAGAGAGATTAATTTATGTAATACGAAAAGCAGTGGGATTTCTTCCAACTCATCTTGTTGCAGGTGATTATAACCAACGTAGGCATTCACAGCGGAAAGAACTACGTTTCCGTTGTTGCACAGGTAAGCCATATCCTTCTTAGGCTCAGGTTCAGACATTGTTTAGTGTGTTTGAGGAATAGTGAGTTCTCATTTTGCACAGATCCAGATTACCTTCAGCTACAGCACATTTTTATCTAGTATGTCTTTTGATTACACTTGTTAGGCCACACGTAGTATTGTATTCAGAGAACTTGTGGTAAAAAAAATTAAAATACAAAAATTGTTGTCTTTAGTCATAGCAATGGACAGGTCCACGTTATATTCAACGATTATTTCAGTCAAGATGCAAGAGTCTTGCACAGCTACCTATGTAAACACTGATTTGATTAACACACATATTGAAGTTGTACACTTAAAAGATTGTATAAATATTCTGTATCAGTTAAAATAAAAAGATTATGCATAAAGACAACGTAGCTGCATAGCAATCGCACCTAGAAGGTTAGATTGGTAGGTTTCATAAATATGTATAATGCATACACAACTGTACACATTGGAAATCCAGATTCGGTAGTTTCACATAGTCTCCCATGTTGGTTTCGTATAGGTAGCTGGAAGTACGTACAAAGAGCCTTCTGCACTTTTTCCGTCACTTGGGACTTTGTGCTAGGCGAAAGATCCATGATCAGTGCAAGCTAAGTAAGAAGCCAATGCCACGCTCTCTGTAAAAAGGAATTGGCATTCCGTCCCTACTTGCTTACTTACTTGCTTTCAACTCCTTCAGTTGTTCCTCTACGCCAAGAATGCATATTACTATGTCCTCCATAGGGAATCTGTGCGACGGTCAAACGATTATACGTCTGCACGATCTTTCTGCATCAATGAATTCTTAAACGCGGAATTAAAAACTTCAGCCTTCCTTTTGTTATCTTTTTTTACCACACCAGAGTGGGCTGAACGATTCGACCAGTCGGTCAATTGGAGACCCATAATGAGGTCCCTTTGAAACTCTGTTAGGTGTTGATAATTCTATCTCGTACGATTGTGCACCATCTCCGCGTGATCACTGAACATCTGACGCTGCTTATGCCCCTTTATAAACTCTATCAGGTCTAGCCGTATCACTGATCGAGTTGACACAGAGAATAGCCGCTCTAACCGTGTACATACCCGTTAGTTAGTGTGATTTACGTTGGAACGATATGGAAACAGTTAGTCTGCAGGCCATGCCTCTACATTTAGTGGAGGATACTAAATAATGCAGTAATTTATTTAACAGGAAAAATAAACGAATTAATCTTTGTCAGTACAAATGTTACAGCTCAATCACAGATTTCACAACAAAGGATGAATAATTAAATATTTGTCTATGCAACTGGAAATATTCAGCAGAAACTATTTGCAACTAGACTTAAAATTTGTGTTTAAAATAACCAAATATTTTTATAGCTACACAAGTAACTTCTTCCTGGACAATGACAGGATTAGTAATGAGTATCGACGGTAATTTCTACTGCCAGCGTTGTAGTCTTGTACATTACTGCTATTTTAAAACTGTGTTAGGTTATGTATGTTGTGAATATATTAGCGAAGTGCAGTTAAAATGAGTAACTTCTTAAACATCACTTCTAACATGTTTCCACCAAAATTCTGAATAGTGCCTATTCGATAGTTCTTTAATTGTAGTCATTACCGTATTTTCTAATTATACTGTACGGTTTTTCCCTTGAACTGTCAGTTCCTTCACAAATTTTACTGTAAACGTATGTTCCTAAATGTTCCTTATAGAATTCTATTCCTTGTATATAGTAAAGAATAACTCTGCAAACAAACAAACCACATGCTACAGTAGTAGACATATACAAGAACGTGTTCCATTCTCACTCGTTTTTTGAATGGAACAGCGGGATAAATTACTGTGACACTGGTAGTTAGTACACTAATAAAACATTAAATAATATCGTGACTTTGTCCAGCTTTAAGACAGTATCATGAAGTGTTCTCGTACCACGTTACACAATCAGTGTCTCTTCCACTAACGGTTCCCATTCAGATCCACTCCAATAGCGGCGGCTAGCATTCACACTGTTACTAAATTGGTTACTTGATTAAATATGTAGTGATTACATCAGTCACCACAAACTCCTGTCATAGACCTTACTCTCCAAGCCTGTTCGTGTGACACGTATACCAAAATGAAGTACAAAACGATACGTACTTGGTCCCCACTAGATAACCCAAGCTGAGCAATTGAAACTTTATTAAAATGCCCCTTGCTTGCGAACACACTGTTCTGTTCAAAGGTACTTGTTAAAAGAATAGAAGAAAACACTACACTGCACCTCTTGCTTGAGAACGTACTAAAACCCAACATATGGCAGCTCTTTTCGAAGGTTCTTGTTAAAAGATTAAAAGAAAAGGAGAGTGCCGTGCGTTCGTCTTACCAGATATACTCGGTGCCGTGTGCTGTGTGTTTTACAAGGGCCACTCGCTCTCCCTGAGCAGTGAGCGGGTATGCAACCAGCAGCACTCGACACTTGTCTCAGCCGCGAAACTCGTCGGAGTTGCCGCTCAATATTTATATTTTTAGTGTGTAGCGCTCTGCGAAGTTGAAGGTCGACTATACAACTAATAATACATAACAACAGTTATAGGTCGACGATACAACTAATAATATCTAAAACAGATATAAAACTTTTCATCTCAGTTATTTGTGTAGTGGAAACACAGCGTGAGAAGTAAAGGACTGTCCTGATGGGCGAATTGTTTGTCGCTGACAAAAAGTACCGTTTGTTGGTGTCGTAGCAGTGGTCATTGACAGTTAATAGGAATTGAGTTGAAATGGAACATGCAACATTTAGTGGCTATAATACGCACATAAAAAATAAACCTAAGGTAGTTGTGTGTACATGCGAAATATCAAATGTTGGAGAAGAGACTGTTCAAGAGATGGAGGGATTTTGCGACTTCTGGAGTACAGTGTGTCCAAGATGAAAGCGGTCTCGAGTCGACAATACGCACATTCAGTCACAGACACAATTTTATTTGAAATCACAAAAAACTTTTAGAAATTCCTACAGTTAAACAATTTAAAAATTACGACATGTATTGACTGTAATCACCCTTCATCTTCGTGCATTTTTGTGCTCGTGAAATCACACTTAGGCTCACTTTACGCAGAACCGTAATATCGATAATTTCAGTGTCGCGGTATATGTTTTTCTTTAGCTGGTTTCGGGTGATTCTCCAACACTTTTCCTTTGAAATATCCGCAAAGGTGAAAATCACAACCAGACAAGTACTGCCAACTAAGTTTATTTTGGCTTCGTCTGTGAAGGATTCGTAAATACGAGACGCGATTCTTGTGATGTGCAACACGCAGCTCTATCTCACAGTTAAAACCAGTACTCTCTTTCATATTCCCTTAAATGAGAATGGAAATTCTCGAAAATTTGTCTCCATTGACAGACGTTTCCAAAAACACACATCACAGACGTTTCCAAAAACACGGAGCCGATAATTCGCAGGCAGAACCAGCGCACCTATCTACGAGTACTTTTTTATCGTGAAGAGGAGTTTCATGCGTATTTTGAGGGTTTACAGTGGACAAGTAGCGATTTATCTTTCTATTCACATGACCATTTCTCATAAAACACAATATCGGGTGAAGTTCGACATCAAAATGATTGAAATGGCTCTGAGCACTATGGGACTTAACATCTGAGGTCATCAGTCCCCTAGAACTTAGAACAAGTTAAACCTAACTAACCTAAGGACATCACACACATCCATGCCCGAGACAGGATTCGAACCTGCGACCGTAGCGGTCGCTCGGGTCCAGACTGAAGCGCCTAGAACCGCTCGGCGTGTTCGGCCGGCAGTTCGACATCGACAATCATTTTAAGCAACCACTCGCAATACTTAACACCCCTTGGAAGATGTGCCAGAATACATGAAACGCGGTAAAGTTTCAGGTGCAAGGACTTGAGTACAGAATAACAAGATGTTTGTCACCTGTGTGCTGAGAAAGCCGTTTGACAAGGTTTTTTTTTTTTTTTCGGGCTACCAGAAATTTTATGTAAAGTTCTTCGAAGCTATTCCGGAGTTCGAACTGAAGTCTTGTGATTACGCATAGAATTACAGTCATCACATCTGAACAGCCAATATTTTGGTTACTTAGCAAATGGCTTGATAAAAGTCACTTAATGGTTTGTTTGTAGGGGCAACTTTGCAGAGTGAGTTATTTGGTATTGTAGAGTTGGTCGCATCTGATACATTACAGTATTCGTATCTCTCGTGAATAGTTCCATGTGTTCACGGCCGCTAAAATTTTTGGGGTTAGTGTTGCGAAAAAAGTCTACAAACACACACGAAAATATTACTCCACAGTTCCTTTTTGATAGAAAATTCTTTAGCATCAGGAAACACAACTAAACGCAACAACAATTCTAAATGTGTCTTACGAGGCGCACTGGTAGAAATCTGCTTCAGCCAGCCACAAACGAACGCTGGCCAGTCTGTCGGTGGGTACTTCTATTTCTAAGCGTTATGCTATTTGTACCAGCATGATGATGCATCCTGTTGTAAATGAGCACCTATGAGTCAGTAGTCTGCGGACAGTAGCATTCCTGAAATAGACTGGCCTTCACGGAGTCCAGACATGAACTCAATAGAACACGTTCGGGATGAGTTATGATGTCAACTTAGTTCAGACCCCAGCGTCAGTCTACCTTCCCTGATATCGGCCCTTGATAAGGAACTGACTGCCGCTCTTCCACAGAGATTGAGACACCTCATAGAAAGTATTCCCAGCTGAGTTCCAGCCATTTTAAAGGCGAAGATTGGACACACATCAATGTCGACTAACACCTATCATACTTTCTATCGGATAGTGTGTATCTCATGTACGAATCATGAAAATAACTTATGGATGACTAGAGCGCTAATCGCTACTTGCATGAAGTACCCCTCGCCTGCACTCGCTTCGAAGAAATTTACATAAAATTTCCGCTAGCCCAAAAAAAAGAAAGAAATAAACTCGTCAGGCGGCTTTTGCAACAGACAGTGTTAAACGCTCATCTTGTCATTCTGTAATTAAGTCCTAACACAGTATTCAGGGCATAACACGAACTAATAAACAATGAGGGTAGAACAAACGTCCTTCTCTGCTACCATGAAGACGTCTCATACAATCAGACAATACCGATCACCACCAGAATTTCATCGCATCTATAACTTCTACACAATTATAACACTATTTTCTCCCTCAGATACCAGATACATGAGTCTGAACACTAGGCTCTACCAAAGCGCTTTTTGCTTCATATACTTATTTACTTATTACATAATAATAAAAAATCGTCAGTCTTCTTATTCTTCTGATAGGGAATTCCTTATTACGTTCTTGCCGGATCTGAGTAACGACATTCAAAACAAATGTATGCCTGTAGTAGAGAAGGAATTTAAATATGAGGAAGAAGTTGGCTTGTCAGAGAAAGTGCGAGAATTAATAAGGTAAGACCAGTGGATGAGCTGGAAAGGAGAAAACAGAAATGGTCAGCGATGTGAAAATCACCGATAGTTTACAATTTAACAGCGATACAGATTTACTGTTGGATAGAAAGAAAACAGTTGAGATTCTGCAAGGGAGAGGCTACGCCGGTGATAAGAGACAGAGCTTCATTCTTCTCTTGAATGAAGAGTGGTTCTGGATAAGACTTAAGTTACAAGATAACTTGTTCCAGAGTCATACGGCTGAAATAAGGAAAGATATGGCGAAAGATTTAGTATTATGGAACGTTTCAGCGCAGATGCTAAACGTATTCGATCTAAAATTGCAGTTATGGAATGATGATTGGTATTTACATGTGAGGAGTTATGGAGGACTCCAGTGACCAGGGAGCGGATGAAGAAAACTAAGCGCGTGATAATCATATGTCACATCATATTCGTCATCATTATCATCATCAATGTTCTGCTCTTGTTCATGTAGCTCTCCATGCAGTCCTGTCACTTGCTACCCTCTTCGTTTTCTCATAATTGTTTCCTGTCCTTACACTGCCCACCATCTGGTAGCTTCTGCATCCTCTTCTTGTTTATCCATACACCATTCCAACCACAGAAACTATCAGTAAACGATCTTTTCTCATTCAATGTCCAAGCCAGTTGTGTCTCTTCTTCTTGATTATCTTTAAAATTTCCCTCTTTTCCCCCACTCTTCTCAACACCTTCTCATTCTCAATTTCTCTACCCACTTCATTCCTTCCATCCTCCTTCAAATCCACATCTCAAATGCTTCTATTCTGTAGACCTTAGTTTCATCCGGCGTACACAATGTTCAAATAACTTACGGAAATGTAGCTGAGTGACTTTGTCGACAGCCGCGGTTTTACCAGTATTTTCTATTCTTTGCACAGATTCTTAACCAGCCTTCTATCCCTCCAGTCGATACCATTCTTCCTCAGAATGTTCATTAATTTGTTCCACTGCACTCTGACAACGGCTTTCCTCAAGTCAGTGAAAACAATATAAACTTCCTCTTTCAATGTATCTCTCACCTATAACTCTCAGCAGTTCAATTGCATCTCCAGTACATTTCGATCTTCTAAATCCTTACTGTTCCTCTGCAATACTTTATCCAGTCTTTCGTGAAGTCTTCTATTTGTCACCCTTAACAGAAGTTTTGCTGCATCAGACATTAGACTTATGGTTCTAAAATCTTAACATTTCTTGGCATTGCTTTTCTTCTCAATCTGTTTCACTACTGCCGAGAGAAAGTCATAGGGTCATACGTCTTTTTCGTATATCTTAAAACATGGATAAGTTAACTTTTTCACACCTCAACTCCCAAGGCTCTTAAATGACTCTGCTTGTAATCCATCAATTCCACATGGTTTATAATTCTTATTTTTCTTCGTCAAATTAGTGACACTCATAGAAATTTCGTTTCTTATTCGTCGCTTGGCGCATGAGTAACATTTTGAGCTCCTCCCTCTTTGTGTCAGAGGTCCAGTACTTGACGTACCCGGCTGTTTGACCATCAATGCTGCCCTCTGCAAACGACCGTACTTGCAGCTTTACTGATCACCCGTCACCAGCAAAAAGAAAATACTTTACTGGGCATTGCACCTCACCAAACCAGCCCGTAAAAAGAAACGCTTCAGTATGCGTATTGCTATAAAATCCTCTTACACGAAGAAATATATCTTACACTGTCACCTTACTTTACACTGCTAATAAATATCTTTATATAACAGTTCCTTACGTCTCGGAATGGCCAACGAGACTATAGTCGTCCATGTCGTAAATGATCGCAATGAGCTTGTAACAGGATCCATAAAATGGCTCGAGTATGTCTGTACTGAAAAGTTTAGTTTTTTTCTTCTCCTTTTTAAGCGGTTGCGTTGTTTATCAAGTGGAACTCTTAAATTCGTTCGTAGGCAGCTCGCCAGTGTATACTATCTGATTAAAAGTATCCGGACGCCTATTGGTGAACTTTGGTATGGGGTGTGTCCACCTTTCGTGTTTCTGACAGCCTGAAGTCTACTGGAAACACTTAACAATGTGGTTTTTGAATGTCTGTGCACATACTATAAGTCTACGGTAACCTTTCTACTATCACATGCGGGATATGCAGCATTGGGTATATAAAATCTTTTCGTCGTTCCCAGCAGTCCTTGACGGTGTATTTCGTTTTATTTCTATGTGCAAATTTACACTATAGTTTTTCATATTGCCGTTATCTTTGGTATTTAATCGATATGTAGCATATATCGGTACCACAGTCATACTTCATTTTCTTTACAAGCACAACGTAAAAATAATTCAGTTAATGTATTTGTTCTTCACGTTCGAACTTCAACTAACGTACATATTTCCTACCGAAAACATGCAAACTCTGTTGAATGAAATGATTTTGTGCGCGATTACTGTATTATTTTACTTTACAGCATAAACTGGAATTAGTAGTACACTGTGTCAATAATGTTTTGCATCTTTTTCCGTTACCTCTTGGAATGAATTTGATGGCGCATTTCGTATAGTTTTCCGTCATTAGTAATTTCATGTACATGGGCATGTTGAAGCACATCTATTGATGATATAAAGTATTCAACGTATGTACCTTGGATTTCAATGAAGTTGTTATATATATATATATATGTTTTGCGTATGAGATCACACTTCTTTTGTTGCAATATAGGTCAATAAGAGAAAAGTAGTGCTACATAACGTTACATTCTCTAAAACATTATGAGTTAACATGAAACGCTGCCTTTTACGACTGCTGTTAATTTCTAACTCAGACGTTGATAATAACCTTGTAAGAGGTCTATGATTAAGGAATTTGTTGCTAGTGCACTCGAGCAGATGTAACTTCGATGGATTGCTCACGCGCTGTCTGCGATATGTAAGCTATAAGAGAATCTCAGAGCACAGAGCAGTGTTGATTGCAGTAGGAACTGTGTAGCAGTTATAGTAGTGGTAGCGAGCAGTCGTGTGTATGAAGTTGGCTGGGCCGGTCGTGGGGAGCGATGGCGGAGCCTGAGCGATATAGTACAAGGTAAAAGCAGCCTCGCGCATATGTAGTATGTTTAAAAAAATCTCTTAATAATAATCTGTTTTATAAAAATTAACTTTTGACAATCATTCAATCTAAAGAATTTACTAATTTCTCCAATCCATGGTCATCCCGATTATCGTAAAGAAAAAGCAGTTGTTTCGTTATATACATGACAAATCTATCGGTCAGCATTGCACTGGGCTGTGCCAGAAAAATTTATTATAAGAGCAGATATATAGGGTGTTACAAAAACGTGCAGCCAATCTTTCAGGAAACATTCCTCACACACAAATAAAGAGAAGATGTTATGTGGACATGTGTCCGTAAACGCTTAATTTCCATGTTAGAGCTCATTTTAGTTTCGTCCACATACGCTCAGTGGAGCTCGTTATCATGATTTCATACGGGATACTCCACCTGTGCTGCTAGAACATGTGCCTTTACAAGTACGACACAACATGTGGTTCATGCACGATGGAGTTCCTGCACATTTCAGTCGAAGTGTTCGTACGCTTCTCAACAACAGATTCGGTGGCCGATGGATTGGTAGAGGCGGACCAATTCCATGGCCTCCATGCTCTCCTGACCTCAACGCTCTTGACTTTCATTTATGGAGGCATTAGAAAGCTCTTGTCTATGTAACCCCGGTACCAAATGTAGAGACTCTTCGTGCTCGTATTGTGGACGGCCGTGATACAATACGCCATTCTCCAGGGCTGCATCAGCGCATCAGGGATTCCATGCGACGGAGGGTGGATGCATGTATCCTGGCTAACGGAGGACATTTTGAACATTTCCTGTAAGAAAGTGTTTGAAGTCACGCTGGTACGTTCTGTTTCTGTGTGTTTCCATTCCATGATTAATGTGATTTGAAGAGAAGTAATAAAATGATCTCTAACATGGAAAGTAAGCGTTTCCGGACACATGTCCACATAACACATTTTCTTTCTTTGTGTGTGAGGATTGTTTCCTGGAAGTTTGGCCGTACCTTTTTGTAACTCCCTGTATATGCGTTATCCGGCGACTTCATTGAGGTAAGAATTTTCAATTTATTCAGTATGATCTTTCAGGGCCATGACGCAGCACTGCTGACGTCCAATATTTACCAGTTTAAATTCACTTTCAATTATTGAAAGGTTATCTATGAGTCACATTTTTTATTAGGGGATTAGTCACATTTTATTGTTCCTAGGTTACAGAATTTATTGTGGGAGGTTACGCTGAATGTGAATTATATACTTGTATTTTTTTACTGTTGGGAGGTTATTATAAATATTATTTATCTGTTGGGTGGTTACAACCTCGTTGGTTAACATTTCTACACAAATGAGGAAAAACTGTCGCTACAGTTATTTGGCTGCTGGCTCTGCATATTCGGTCGTAGAACGTAGTTTTCGTCAAGATTTTTACTGGTTACTGAACAGAACTGGCAGTATGTATCATCCCCCTCAAACTGTCCAAGACCCATGCCATAAATGCTGGTGTCCAATCCAGTAGGTAAGGACTAGCAGACGTAGAGAAGTGTTTCGTAAAGAGGACATGTGCACTGTTTGGCGCTAGTGTTGCGCGCGACGCAGCAGTTAAGGAGCAGCGGCAGGTTGGCGGCTCCGCCGACAGGGCGCAGCACTGTACTGCGCACGCACCGGCGCCCCGTTGCTCCAGTAACGCGAGGTCGACCTGTGTCGCTGTTTTTGCGGTCTTGGCGGCTTCACCCTGTGTCACTCCGCTCGTTCCTGGCACTAATCCAGTTTGGTCGTTATTCTATTAGACGCAATGAGGCCTATTGCGACCTCCCAGTGACTCACCGAAGCTGGAAACACGATACTCCGGAGGGCCTCTTGCACGGGGCAGCGACCGTGCACTCTACTCGCAGTATTCCATGCTAGAGAGCCGCGAATTACCGCCGATTATAAAAGGCTCCAAACCCGGACCCCAGCGCCGCAAGCTGTAATGATTGCTCGTTAGCTCTGCGTACAGCGGAGAGCAGGGACTACCCAGTTATCCGTTCCGCAGCTGTCTCTGCCCGTGCCACAGTCCACTAACTGCTGGTGAGTCCTGACTCGGCAGTCGTAAGATGCCAGATCAGATGTAAATTCGGCACAAATGGCGGGTCGCCCGAGGCGCCAGACGCTCGGATACAGGTCAGAGACAGGTTCCTCCTCCAATTATCGTGTCCCTGATCGCCATCTGTAATTCGAGTTCAGAACTCCTCCCTAAACCAGTTATCGTATCGGGTGGCCGACAGTAACCTATCGAATGTCGTATTTAGCTCTGCTCTGCGAGTAACAGAGCATCATGTTTATTTTATGGAGCCATCAAAAAGCAAAAAATATTGCCTCAAACGGCCACTGAATTTATTAATTTATGTACTTACAATGATGTCTTTCCGTCACACGTATTTCAAGCGTTCTCCCACCCTTTTCTTCCCTCTCTACGTTTCAATTTTCTTAATAGAACCTTTCCGATGTGGCTACTTCAAGTAGCTAAAATTCTCTTCAACTTTAAGGTTGCTTTGAACATCATAGTGGTCGTGTTAGAAGTGATAATACTCTTGCTTCCCTCCTAACTTTAAAAAGACTCACTGGATCATTTATTTAAAGACTCGCAATTTAATTCGGACTCCGAATTACTGTGCAAGTTCGCATTTTTCACACACACACACACACACACACACACACGGATGGAACCCTAGAAGCCACTACAAAAAACAATTGTGACATTCTGGCAAAGTACTTTGAAAACCTCCTCAATATGGACCCCCCTATGGAAGAAATGGTGACAGAAACGAGCACGTACGATCCAGATACTGAACCTCTAACTCTAGAAGAAGTTAAAGACATAATCAAGTCACTCAAGAATCGTAGAGCACCAGGAGAAGACGGTATCATTGCGGAAATCTGGAATTTACAAGACCCAGAACTCACCAAAGACATCCACAGGATCTTGGAAGATATCTGGAATACCATGAAAATTCCTGACGACTGGAAAACTGCCCTGATACACCCACTACACAAAAAAGGTGACAAAACTGAACCGAAGAACTACAGAGGAATATCCCTACTATCGGTCACATACAAGATCCTCCATAAAGCTTCACTAAACAGACTAGAATTCCAGATCGACCACTTGATTGGGGAATACCAAGCAGGCTTCCGTAAAGAGCGGTCTTGTGCGGAACATATTTGGAACGTGAAAATGATTTTACAACACAAACAGATCCTGATCATTACCTTTGTTGACTTCAAAAAGGCGCACGACTCTATCGACCGGAAAACTCTCTTCAAAATTCTAGCAGAATACAAAGGAGACAACAAAACACGGACTATCATAGAGCAAACATTGACCAACACGACCTCCAAAGTCAAGTTCCGTGGGGAACTATCAGAGCCCTTTGAAAATCGCACAGATGTCCGACAAGGCGATGGCCTCTCACCTCTCCTTTTCAATCTAGTGTTAGATAAGGAATAAAAGAATGTGAAACATCACAACAGGGGATAACCCTAGGAAACCTGCAGATTAAATGCCTGGCTTTTGCAGGCGATTTGGCAATTGTCATGAAAGGTATAAACGAAACGAAAGACGCTATTGAAAAACTACACGAAATCGCTTCCAAAACTGGACTACGGATCTCTTACACAGTTTATGAGCACAAAGGAACTCTCATCTCTGAACAAAAAGTACGGCACGATTTACAAAACGGCAAACTTCAAATACCTTGGTGAAACACTACAAATGAGCGGACGTAACAGAGACTCAAACGAAGAAAGAAATACTAAACTGGACAAGGCATACAAAGTCGTGTGGAATCATTACAACAAGAAGTCTATCTCACAAAAAGCCAAATTACGCCACTACGACACGATGGTGCTCTCCGAGGCACTATATGCAGCAGAGACCACGCTAATCCTAAGGCATACACGCGTCAGACAACTAGAAAAAGTAGAACGGAAAATACTTATGAAAATATTTGGAGCAACTAACAACAATGGAATATGGATCAAGAAACTCACAGAGGAACTATACAAACATACGGAGACAATCACAAAAAAGATTAGAAAACGCACACTATAATACTATGGATACCTATACAGAATGCCATCACACAGACTGACCAAACAGATCTTTGTCTGGGTAACCACTAGAAACAACAGATGGGTAGCAGAGGTAAAAGACGACCTGAACCAACTCAACATAACAGCAGACACAATAAACGACAGAACAAAATGCAGAAACATAATTAAGAAAAGCAAACTACATGAGATACACTGTGACAAACGAACAGGCGTAAAATGGACCGAAGAACGGAAGCAAGATCACAACCGGAAGATGAAAGAAATATGGGGAGCCAAAGAGGCAATAAAGATGAAGTCGACAAGAAGCATGGACAGAGGAACGGAAACAGAAATACAGCGAGCGAATATGGGAAGTTGGGGCAGCAAGGAAGGCAGCAAAACGAATTGGCCATGTAGTTTAGTCCAACTGCGCTCTTTAAAGGCAAAACACCATTAATATATATATATATATATATATATATATATATATATATATATATATATATATATATATATGTGTGTGTGTGTGTGTGTGTGTGTAGGGTGTCTCACCTACTCTGCCACCTCAAATATCTCTGGAACAACAATAAATATTGAAAAACGGTTTCAACAGAATGAACGTACGGCAGGGGCTTAGGAAACCAAATACTATGCGAAATTTTAAAACGTAAACAAATACTATTTTCAACACAAACTTCTGTATTTTTAAATGGACACCCCCTATTATTTCGAATGCAATCAATGGCACGAAAAATCACAAAAATAATTGAGTTGGTTGCATCGCAATACGTCAATTACATCCCGAGAAATTGCGAAGCGAAGGTGACGCTTGTAATAAATGAAGCGCACAGCTATCGCACGTCCTGAGACTCAAGCGTACACCTCACGCTGCCGGTAATCGTGATGTGATTGACGTACTACGTCAGTGGAGTGTTAATGTATGGTGTGGTATTGTATAACAACACACCATTGGCCCACATTTCATTGATGGGACTCCTAAAGGGGGATAGTTTAGCCCCTTCTTGAGCTGTACCTTACTTGAACCGGTCCACCTTTTATAATGTGTCAAATAATGTGGTATGAAAATGATGGAGCCGGCCGCGGTGGTCTCGCGGTTCTAGGCGCGCAGTCCAGAACCGTGCGACTTCTACGGTCGCATGTTCGAATCCTGCCTCGGTCATGGATGTGTGTCATGTCCTTAGGTTAGTTAGGTTTAAGTAGTTCTAAGTTCTAGGGGACTAATGACCACAGCAGTTGAGTCCCATAGGGCTCAGAGCCATTTGAAACTTTTTTTTTTTTTTAAATGATGGTTGTCCTGCGCATAGTGTTTATTGTAGCGAAATGACAACTAGAGGTACAATTAGTGGCAACACACTTGGTTTCACGTTTCGAAACATACATTCTCTAATATGTAGCTTGTAAAGTATAGCAACGGCGTCACAGTTTCTGACGTAACGCATCGCATGTACTACTGTGCTCAGAGCAGGGGTTGCCTGCACTGGCGCCTCTATTCTGCCGAAAACATAGCAATATCACCACGGCATGCTCTACTTTCAGTGTACAAGTGTCTCCTAATCTGGTCTGTTGAACTGCTCTCATACTGTAAAGTAATTCACATACGTTGCCACATTAAAACCTGTTTCCTTTTGGGTTGTAACATTTGCCGTATCTAGTCGATGTGCCGGCCTTCAGTAACGAAGAAAAACTAGATATTATTTTAATTTATGTCGAATGTAACAGAAATGCAACCGCAGCTGTGACACTGTATGCTGAACGCTACCCAGATCGGCGGTGTCCGTCACGCCGAACCATTGGCAACATCTGCAAGACACTCACGGAAACAGGAAGCTGGGCTCCCACAAAACGTCGACGTTCAACGCCAGCGACTGGCAATAGAAACGAAATTGCTGTTCTGGCTGCTGTAGCGCACAATCCTCAGGTGGGTGTATGAGAAATTACACGAGGTGTAGGAATAAGCCACAGTAGTGGGTGCAGAATCTTGAATCGGCATCGGTTTCATCCGTTCCATATCTCACTGTACCAAGAACTGTACGGGAATGACTTTGAATCCCGCATTGCATTAAGCCGTTTTGTACTTCAGCAGTTGCAAGGTAATCCAGTGTTCCTAAGCAATATGTTGTTTACGGACGAGGCTTCTTTTACAAATCATGTTAGTGTGAAGCTGTTGAACATGCACTCGTGGGCCGTCTAAAATCCCCACTGGATTCGCCAAGTTGCTTATCAACGACAGTGAAGTGTCAATGTTTGGTGCGGTACCGTTGCTAACTGTATTGTAGGTCCCTATTATGACCGTGGAGCACTGAATGGACAGTGATATGCATCATTTCTTCAACACACACTAGCGCTCCTCATGGAGGAACTAGGATTGTAAATTCGCGTATCAGTGTGGTTCCAACATGATGGATGTCGCACACACATTGCAACAGTTGCCAGAGACGTTCTAGATGCGACATTTCCACATAGGTGGATGGAGCGGGGAGGTACTGTGCGATGGCCAGCAGGGTCCCCCATTAGAATTGTTTATCTGGGGCGCAGTGAGAGACAGAGAGCATCAAGAACCCTCAACGATAGTAGAGGATATGCACCATCGTATTACCACGGCGTGTTAGGCAATATCTGTAGAAACTCTACTATCTGCGCAACACTCTCTCGTTACCCGTCTGCAAACGTGTACTGATGCATGGATGTGATGCACAAAAATACAATTTCTGTAGGCAACAGGGCACTAGTAAATGTGTTTAGAAAAGCATGTTATCTCTAATTATAGCTCTAATTGTCATTTCGCTAGAATAAGCGTACGTTTACAACTTGAGAAACGTAAATTTGCGTTGGACGTCTTACTTGTTTATTTTTGTGGATTGTGAATACCTTCCCATTGTGTGAGCCCCTGACACAGGGAGCGTGAGGTGCACGCTTCAGTCTCAGGACGTGCGCTAGCTGTGCGCTTCATTTATTTCAAGTGTCAACTTGGCTTCGCAAGTTCTCGGGATGTAATTAACGTATTGTGATGCAACCAACGCCATTATTTTTGTGATTTTTCATGCTGTTGATTGCATACGAAATAATAGGGGGTTTTCATTTAAAAATACACATATTTGTGTTGAAAATAGTATTTGTTTACGCTTTAAAATTTTCGCATAGTATCTGGTTTCCTAAGCCCTGCCATACGTTAATGCTGGTGAAAGCCGTTTTTGAATATCTATTGTTGTTCCAGAAGCCGGCCGAAGTGGCCGAGCGGTTCTAGGTGCGTCAGTCCGGAACCGCATGACTGCTACGGTCGCAGGTTCGAATCCTGCCTCGGGCATGGATGTGAGTGATGTCCTTAAGTTAGTTAGGTTTAAGTAGTTCTAAGTTCTAGGGAATTGATGACCTTAGATGTTAAGTCCCATAGTGCTCAGAGCCATTTTGTTGTTCCAGAGATATTGGAGGTGGCAGAGTTAGATGAGACACCCTGTTTATAGCATTTCCAGAATTGAACGAAACTATAGCTAGCAGAAATAATCCTACCGCCGACTGTGGACTGAGCGACAAGCCTTCTGCTTTATAGTCTTACTCTTTCTGTGTCTTTGTTTCTCGTTCTTCTTCAGTCTGCAACCGCGCTGTTCCTACGGTCGCAGGTTCGGATCCTGCCTCGGGCATGGATGTGTGTGATGTTCTTAGGTTAGTTAGGTTTAAGTAGTTCTAAGTTCTAGGGGACTGATGACCATAGCTGCTAAGTCCCATAATGCTCAGAGCCATTTTTGAACTTCGTTAATCCCATCTGGTAAGAATCCGACACTGCGCAGCACTATTGCGAAAGAGGACGACAAGCGTAGTGTAGGCAGTCTTTTCAGAAAATCTGTAGCATCTAAGTGTTCTGCCAAGAAAACGCGGTCTTTTATTCGCCCTCCCCAAAATATTTTCTATATGTTTTTTCCAATTTAATTTGTTTGTATTTCTAATCCCTAGGTATTTAGTTCAATTTACATCTTTAGATTTGATTGATTTATGGTGTAATAGGAGTTTAACGGATTCCTTGTAGCACTCGTGTGGATGACCTCACACTTTACATTATTTAGGATCAACTGCAAATTTTCGCTCCATACAGACGTCTTATCTAAATCGTTTTGCAAAAATATGGTTCAAATAGCTCTGAGCACTATGGGACTTAACTTCTAAGGACATCAGTCCCCTAGAACGTAGAACTACTTAAACCTAACTAACCTAAGAACATCACACATATCCATCCCGAGGCAGGATTCGAACCTGCGACTATAGCGGTCACGCGGTGCCAGACTGTAGCGCCTAGAACCGCTCGGCCACTCCGGCCGGCAATCGTTTTGCAATTGGTTTGTATCTACTGATGGCTTTACTAGACAATAAATAGCAGTATCGTCTGCAAACAACCTAAGACGGCTGCTCAGATTGTCCCCTAAATCGTTTATATAGATAAGGAACAGCAGAGGGCCTATAATGCTACCCTGGAGAACGCCAGAAATCACTTCTGTTTTACTCGATGACTTTCCGTCAGTTACTACGAACTTTGACCTCTCTGATAGAAAGTCACGAACCCAGACGCATATCTCAGGCGGCATTCCATGAGCACGCAATTTAATTACAAACGGTTTGTGAGACACGGTCTCAAAAGATTTCTGGAACTCTAAAAGTACGGAGCCAATTTTAAATCCTTTCTCGCTAGCACTCAGCACGTCAGTGGATTAAGGCAGCCAAGGAAGAACGCAAGCAAATTTTTCGAAACCGATACAGTTAAGTGGCTACCTATCTAAACGCATACCACTGAACGCTACAGGCGTGATTACCACTACAGAGCGTAATAGGCTACGCTAAAATTCCTGCTTCGCAGGCGACATGTAAACAGGGGACGCGGCGATACCTCACGCAGGACGGGGGAGAGAAAAATAAACTGGCCGTCATTTACGTGGATCGACTTCAGCCGTGCCCGGGTCGAAGTGAGGTACGCCCGGACCTCTAAATGGAACTTCACGAGTGATAGCCGCAGCGGGCGCGTCGCTTAACTTATCTCCTCTCATTTAAACAGACAAAATTCCGGACACGGTACACGCTGGAAGGAGGCGGACTCCCTAGGCCCGGACTAATTAATAAGACGCAGAGCGCGGCCCGGGCCCCGCTTAATGGACGACAAAGGCGACGTTAACGAACGGCGCGCAGCCGGCCGCACGGACAACGCCCGCGCCACAGCTGATCGCTAACGAGTAACCGCGTCGTGTCCGTCCGCTTCGACGCGCCCGGACGTAAATATGGATGTAATTTGATTACACGGACAACCGCGTGTTTCTCTCGGCCGTCTGGCCCGAGTGACACGTCGCCGCGTGAGACATGGCACGCCGCATTTCTAGTCGAAGCACACACGCCAGTACAGGTGGAATTCCCGAGCCTCTAATTATACGGAGCAGGTCAGAATTACGGATCGCCGTCCCACGTTCGCTACTGTCTTACACGGATCGGTTGCCAGCCGAGAATCCATGACCAGCTTACAAGATGAGGTCCAGCCGCAGTCACTTCATAGGGCTTTTATTTGTCTTACACTGCTGCCGGACCTTTCAGAGTGCCTGGTGGCTCAACACAAAAGTTTTGTCTCAAGTACAGATAGTGTTGAGGATCAGTGGACAAAGTTCACAACCATCGTACAATATGCGTTAGATGAGTATGTGCCAAGCAAGATCGTAAGAGATGGAAAAGAGCCACCGTGGTACAACAACCGAGTTAGAAAACTGCTGCGGAAGCAAAGGGAACTTCACAGCAAACATAAAAATAGCCAAAGCCTTGCACACAAACAAAAATTACGCGAAGCGAAGTGTAGTGTAATGAGGGCTATGCGAGAGGCGTTCAATGAATTCGAAAGTAAAGTTCTATGTACTGACTTGGCAGAAAATCCTGAGAAATTTTGGTCTGATGTCAAAGCGGTAGGTGGATCAAAACAAAATTTCCAGACACTTTGTGACCAAAACGGTACCGAAACGGAGGATGACAGACTAAAGGCCGAAACACTAAATGTCTTTTTCCAAAGCTGTTTCACAGAGGATGACTGCACTGTAGTTCCTTCTCTAGACTGTCGCACAGACGATAAAATGGTAGATATCGAAATAGACGACAGAAGAATACAGAAATAATTAAAATCCCTCAAAATAGGAAAGGCCGCTGGACCTGATGGGATACCAGTTCGATTTTACACGAAGTACGAGTAGCAACTTGCCCCCCTTCTTACAGCGGTGTACCGTAGGTCTCTAGAAGCGCGTAGGATTGGAAAAGGGCACAGGTCATTCCCGTTTTTAAGAAGAGACGTCGAACAGATGTTCACAACTATACATCTATATCTCTAACGTCTATCTTGTAGAATTTTGGAACACGTATTATGTTCGAGTATAATGTCTTTTCTGGAGACTAGAAATCTACTCTGTAGGAATCAGCATGGGTTTCGAAAAAGACACGGGTTCACAGGTAGATGCCGTGTTTCTTGACTTCCGCAAGGCGTTCGATACAGTTCCCCACAGTCATTTAATGAACAAAGTAAGAGCATATGGACTATCAGACCAATTGTGTGATTGGATTGAAGAGATCCTAGATAACAGTACGCAACATGTCATTCTCAATGGAGAAAAGTCTTCCGAAGTAAGAGTGATTTCAGGTGTGCCGCAGGGGAGTGCCGTTGGACCGTTGCTATTCACAATATACATAAATGGCCTTGAGGGTGACATCGGAAGTTCACTGAGGCTTTTTGCGGATGATTCTGTGGTATATCGAGAGGTTGTAACAATGGAAAATTGTACTGAAATGCAGGAGGATCTGCAGCGAATTGACGCATGGTGCAGGGAATGGCAATTGAATCTCAATGTAGACAAGTGTAATGTGCTGCGAATACATCGAAAGACAGATCCTTCATCATTTAGCTACAATATAGCAGGTCAGCAACTGGAAGCAGTTAATTCCATAAATTACCTGGGAGTAGGCATTAGGAGTGATTTAAAATGGAATGCTCATATAATGTTGATCGTCGGTAAAGCAGATGCCAGACTGAGATTCATTGGAAAAGTCCTAAGGAAATGAAATCCGAAAACAAAGGAAGTAGGATACAGTACGCTTGTTCGCCCACTGCTTGAATACTGCTCAGCAGTGTGGGATTCGTACCAGGTAGGGTTGATAGAAAAGATAGAGAAGATCCAACGGAGAGCAGCGCGCTTCGTTACAGGATCATTTAGTAATCGCGAAAGCGTTACGGAGATGATAGATAAACCCCAGTCGAAGACTCTGCAGGAGAGACGCTCAGTAGCTCGATACGGGCTCTTGTTTAAGTTTCGAGAACATACCTTCACCGAGGAGGCAAGCAGTATATTGCTCCCTCCTACGTATATCTCGCGAAGAGACCATGAGGATAAAATCAGAGAGATTAGAGTCCACACAGAGGCATACCGAAAATCCTTCTTTCCAGGAACAATAAGAGACTGGAATAGAAGGGAGAACCGATAGAGGTACTCAAGGTACACTCCGCCACACACCGTCAGATGGCTTGCTGAGTATGTATGTAGATGTAGATGTAGATATTACTGTATGAATGCAGCCATTTGGCAACACGGACGCGAGAAACTAGACGAGTTTTTGGATCACCTGAATGGCATCAACAGTAATATCCAGTTCACCATGGAAGTGGAAAAAGATAATGCATAGCACTTCCTCGTCGTCCTTGTCCACCGTAAACGAAATGGGTGCCTCGGCCACAGCGTCTACAGAAACCCCACCCACACATACCTGTACCTGCACGCCACCAGTCATCAACACCCAGCACAGAAGCGCACAGTATTACAAACGTTGGTGCATCGTGCAAGAGTAATATCAGACGACGATAACCTGCCCCATGAACTGAGCCACCTACGCAAGGTTTTCAGGAATAACGTCTACAGCACCCATGAAGTGAAAGAAGTGATTTCTGGGAAATATCAGAATAAGACCACCGACGAAGAGCAGGAAAAGAAACTTGCTTTGCTGCCATTCTGTGGCTCTGTGTCGGGCAAGATGAGCAGCCCGTTGAAAAGACACAAGATCAAATCAATGTTCAGGCCTCCGTCAATTGCTGAGACCAGTTAAAGACTCAGTAGGTCTCAGAACACCTGGAGCCTACGAAATACCTTGTGAGTGTGGCCAGAAGTACATCGGATAAACAGTGCGCACTGCGGAACAACGCAGGAAAGAACATGAGAATAAAAATTACCGGAAACACCCTGAATAGAGACGGTGGCTTGCAGCTCAGCGCTGCGTGGGATCCAGCAATCGCGCGGTTGAAGAGGGCACATCGAACGCCGACTCAAAACATGCCCATATATGGCAATGTCACGGGCACTACTGACGTCATAGCCGGCCCACCGACAGCTCACTGACAGTCATAACACTTGACAATGGTCAAGGAGTGCTGGGTCGAAAGTTCGTGTAGTTTTAAGCAATTGACGCGGTTGGAAACCCGAGAACATTTTATTCTTTCATTTTACGTTTACATTCTGTTTAAAATAACATTGTGAAACGTTTGGAACAAATTTTGCTCATCGTCAGGAGTGTCTCCCTACGGAATAAAAGTTTCTTTACATAAAATTAACATTCATACTGTCAAAGAGTTTGTGCAGCTTATGGACATTCTGCTGTTGAGATCGGGAGGCTAGAAAAACTGACAGCTCCAATTATACCAACTTTTGTTGGAATGACGTAGACCCAGAAGGCTACTTGTACAATTGAACAATCCTGACAGAGACTCGTGTAGACATTGGTGCGTCGTTTACTAAACTGCAAGAACCATGTGATACATTCTTATTATGTCAGTTGCTTGACTTTCTGTTTTGGTGCACCTAACCTTCATTCATCTCGCATTTCTAACTATAATCACTGGATTATATGAGTGCGTAGCGCCTGTTCTTTCGCCTGAAAGAAGACACCACACATTCACATAACTGATTCGCCTAGGTAGGAAATGGATCCACCTTCTTCAGTGCGGATGCCCACGTTCGTCCGACCTCCAGCGGCAATCTCATAAGGGGACCCTCGATACTATAAATCACGCATTTTGATGCGCTTCAAATATGTTGTAGAGGCACTTATCCTGAGTACTTGGCTACCCGGTTTTTTAGCGACGGGCCTTGGTTTTTGAGAAAATCGATTTTGAAATTCATTGCGTCCTTTATATAGCCGTAACATTAGCTGTATTTCGAGCAAGTGAGCGTAGCGCAGAGGTAGAAGTTTTCGGCTCCCGCGCTGGAGATACCGTGTTCGAATCCTGTTCGTGTACATTTTTTTCCAAACCTACCGAAGTTTTCAATTTTATTTCACAGAATATCAACAACCAGTGTAAGGTGTGCGAAATTATAAAGATATATTCAGTTATTAATTTTTCAAATATTACTTCCGTTTGTGGTTCGCAGTTGGAGATCCAAATGTTGGTACAATGGTCGCTTCTTGTATTACCTGAACTCGATCTCTCGTCCCCTCTCCCGTGAACACCGTTATCTGTAACGGGAACCCCAGCTCCTAGGCCAATGAGGATGCGAGTTGCATTCCTTTACGTTCACATCTAACTACAGCACCAGTTTCTCGCAAAGCGTCTCTAGTGCCATGTGTTAGAAAAATTCTGTTAAATGGAAGAACCAAGTGTTTCTGCAGTAGTGCAGATCCACAAGTAGAGGAGTTGAACGAATAATCAAAAGGTGAAATCACAAATGCCATTAAATACGCAGAAAACCTATTCCGCGAGCAGGATTCGAACACGGTGTAACCTCCCCACAAAATAAAACAATATAACTTCCCAACAAAATAAAATAACATGAATAATATTCTCATCTAGTGTAACCTCAAAACAGAAAAATTCCTAAACCTCTCAATAGTAAAAAAATATAATTATGTCGTTCACATTCAGCATAACCTACCGACAGGAAAATTGTGTAAAGTATCAATAATAAAATGTGACTAATCTCTCAATAAAAAAATGTGGGTCACTTATAACCTTTCAATAATTGACAGTCAATTTAACCTGGTAAATTTTGGACTTCAGCAATGCTGCGTCATGGCCCTGATGCATCATTCTGAATAAACTGAAAAATCTTACCTTAATTAGGTCGCCGGATAACGCGTATATATCTGCTCCTATAAGAAATTTTTCCTGGCGCAGCTAAGTGCAATGCTGGCCGATAGATTTGTCTTATATAAAAGGAAAGAACTGATTTTTCTTTCCAATAATCGGGATGGCCAAGGATTGGAGAAATTAGTGAATTCTTTAAATTGAGATGAATGTCAAAAGTTACTTTTTATGAGAAAGATTATTATTAACAGATTTTTTTAAAAAACATTTACATGGGACTTGATGTAACAATACTACATATTCGCGAGGGTGCTTTTACCTTATCCTACAACGCTCAGGCTCCGCCATCGCTGCACACGACCGGCCCAGCCAACACGATACACCAGACTCGACTGCTCGCTAGCAACAACTTACTGCTACTCACACACCGTTCTTACTGCACTCAATACTGCTCTTTGGTCTCAGATTCTCTTCTAGCTTACATATCGCAGGCAGCGCGTGAGCAATACATCGAAATTACATCAGCTCGAGTGCGCCAGCAACAAATTCTTTAATTGTGGACCTCTTACAACGGTACCTCCAACGCGGTAGCCGCCAACCTTTACCGCTGCGCTACGTTAACTTACTCGGAATAGAGGTAATGTTACGGATATACAAAGCGCACAGTGAACTTCAAAGTCGATTTCCTCAAAAACCAAGGCTCGTCGCTAAAATACCGGATAGCAATGCACTCAGGGTACGTTCCTGTGCAACATATTTGAAGCGCATCAAAACCAGTGATTCATAGTATGGAGGGTCCCCTTGTCAGAGTAGCGAGCATGGAGGAAACGGACGGGGACTGTGGATAGTGGCGCTTGTTGGGAATGTGGGTCGGCCGTGAGGCGTGCTGAGGTAGTCCGTGCGGTTGCGATGAACACTGTGTGCAACGGTTAACGCACCTGCTTACTAAGCAGTAGATCCCGGATTCGAATCCGTGACCGCCACACAATTTCACTCGTTGCCGCTGATTCCTGGTTATGTTCAGATGCAGCTGACATAAGTAATCCCTTTCCTTTCTGCCCTTCCAGCTTCAGTTTACATACAAGGAATCACTAGAGCTTGACGCTTAATTCTATGAATTTCGCTACATGACACAATTATTTACTTTGTAGTTGGTTGTATTCTTTCATTTTCTGGTTGTATACAATATGGCAGACACGCAGTTTGCGACAGGATACCGACTATCCATTCTGTCGTCAACGATACCGACAGTATCACAGCAGTGTCTTCATCTGAGGAGAATGGACATTTCTAGAAAGGTTGTTCACAGAACTTGGTGGGAAAAATCTAGGTGTTAGAAAGGTAACTGTGTGGAAATTGTAACAGAGGAAATACGTCACTTAATCACCGAAAGAAGGAAGGACAAAAATGTTCGGGAAAACAAGAAAATTAAGCAAGATATTGCACTTACGAATGAAATCAATAGGAAAAGCAAGAAATCTAAAGAGTGCTGTAAAATCTTTGGAAAGAAAATAGTCATAGCAAGAACATATTCACCATAAAGAACGTAATTTAAAAGTAAATGTCAACGTTAAGAAAGCAAAATACATCTTGATGATACTGAAGAGAGAGTGTATATGTTGAAAACACTCGATTCGGGAAACATATGGGATTTAGTACTACAGTTTGACAGTACTTTGGAAAACTTGCGGTGAAACAAGGTAGAATGAATAGCTAAAATTATAGAGGAAAGTGACAGCCAAACGATTGCTGAAATCGGTCTCTAGAATCTATGTGACGGCAGACGAATCATTAGGATTTCGAAAGAATGTGATTCTGACATCCCAAAGATAGTAAGAGCAGACATGTGCAAATTATGGCATAATTTTTGATTGACCATTTATCTGAGTTGCTGACCATAATAGTATACAAAAGAACGGAGAAAGTCAATCGTTTGTTAGGTTGCAGTTACTTTCGTTTTAGGCAGCATCGGTTCGTTAAATTTTACCATAGAAGCAACAGATCATTTAATCCTCCCCTTCACCCGCCCCCCCCCCCTCCCCTCGCCACCCTACACCGCCATCTTTCCACACAAGCTACTTATCTTTTGTTGGTGCCCCCTTCTTTCTCTTCCTCCCTCATATTAATCATTAGTTGCCATTTCTTGGGCTTCTAGTAAATAAAGTGACAGCTAAACGTAGTAAGGGTCGAAATGGTCTTTTTTAATACTAATTGTTACGCTACGTGTGTGTAAATTGAGTATTAGGAGCGCTCTTGGAGCCCCAAACGATCGCTTGTGTCACTTGGGCGTAGACCATTACAGATGTTAAAAAAGTTAAAGGCACGTAAGGTGCAGTCCTGACATTGCTAATGATGAAGGAAGCAACACTTGAGAAAAAATCTAGATACTTACAGTATTCGTCGACCTAGAAAAAACATTTGCCAATATAAAATACTACAAGAAAACAAACTACGAACCACAAATGAATTGCGTGAATGGGACGGAAATCAGTAGATGTGATGTTCATGTACACATAAACAAGAGAAAGTGGTTCAGTTCAGCAAGAAAATAGCGCTTTACTCTACCTCCGGCCCTTAAGTAAGCAGCTATTCGATCGAGCATTGACTCATAGAGTTGTTGGATGTCCTCTTGACGGATATCGTGTCAAATTCTGTCCAAGTGGGCGTTATATCGTCAAAATCACGAGCTGATTGGAACGCCCTACCCATAATGCTCAAAACGTTCTCAGTTAGGGAGAGATCTGATGAACTCGATGACCAAGGCAGGGTTTGGCAAGCACGAAGACAAGGGGTAGAAACTCTAGCCGTGTGCGAGCGTGCCTCATCTTTCTGAAATGTAATAAACAAAATTCATTGTGTAAGTTTATTAGTTTCAGAAATACAAACGTGCCAAATCGGATGATTCTCTTTGATTGTTGTTGTTGTTGTTGAGTTCTTCAGTCCTGAGACTGGTTTGATGCAGCTCTCCATGCTACTCAATCCTGTACAAGCTTCTTCATCTCCCAGTGAATACTGCAGCCTACATTCTTCTGAATCTGCTTAGTGTATTCATCCCTTAGTCACCTTCTACGATTTTTACCCTCCACGCTGCCCTCCAGTACAAAATTGGTGATCCCTCGATGACTCAGAACATGTCCTACCAACCGCTCCCTTCTTCTAGCCAAGTTGTGCCACAAGCCCCTCTTCTCCCCAATTCTAATCAATACCTCCTCATTAGTTATGTGATCTACCCATCTGATCTTCAGCATTCTTCTGTAGCACCACATTTCGAAAGCTTCTATTGTCTTCCTGTCTAAACTATTTATCATCCACGTTTCACTTCCATGCATGGCTAAACTCCATACAAATACTTTAAGAAACGACTTCCTGAGATTTAAATCTATACTCGCTGTCAACAAATTTCTCTTCTTCAGAAACGCTTTCCTTGCCATTGCCAGTCTACATTTTATATCCTCTCTACTTCGACTATCATCAGTTATTTTTCTCCCCAAATAG
Organism: Schistocerca gregaria; assembly: GCF_023897955.1. NCBI lineage: Eukaryota > Metazoa > Arthropoda > Insecta > Orthoptera > Acrididae > Schistocerca > Schistocerca gregaria. Next base: position 1,027,300,838 of record NC_064920.1, read on the forward strand.
CAAAACTCCTTTACTACTTTAAGTGTCTCATTTCCTAATCTAATTCCATCAGCATCACCCAACTTAATTCGACTACATTCCATTATCGTCGATTTGCTTTTGTTGAAGTTCATGTTATATCTTCCTTTCAAGACACTGTCCACTCCATTCAACTGCTCTTCCAAGTCCTTTGCTGTCTCTGACAGAATTACAATGTCATTTGCGAACTTTTCTTTTGTTTCCTTTATTGCTTGCTCAATATACAGATTGAATAACATCGGGGAGAGGCTAGAACCCTGTCTCACTCCATTCCCAACCACTGCTTCGCCGGCCGGGGTGGCCGAGCGGTTCTAGGCGCTACAGTCTGGAACCGCGCGACCGCTACGGTCGCAGGTTCGAATCCTGCCTCGGGCATGGGTGTGTGTGATGTCCTTAGGTTAGTTAGGTTTAAGTAGTTCTAAGTTCTAGGGGACTGATGACCTCAGAAGTTAAGTCCCATAGTGCTCAAACCATTTGAACCAACCACTGCTTGCCTTTCATATCCTTCGCCTTTTATAACTGCCATCCGCTTTCTGTACAAATTGTAAATAGCCTTTCGTTCCCTGTCTTTTACCCCTGCCACCTCCTCTTTGATACACCCTGTACATTAATGTAACTGAGAAGGACGAAATAAATTTAAAAAATCCAATTTCCTCAACCTGAAATGCTTAATGAGACAAGATAGTCACAGATACATTCTGCAGCACTTTGTGTGTGTGTGTGTGTGTGTGTGTGTGTGTGTGTGTGTGTGTGTGTGTGTTATATTAGTGCGTGAGTGCGTGTATGATCCTGTGAGAACACGTACGTGCACATTCTTTCTGTCAGTATAGCTAAGCCAGATTACATCGACCATAGTTTACGACTTCATTAACTGTGAATGTAATTAATAATAAAGAAGGAGCGCCTTACGCACAGCTAGGGCTTCGCGTGTCACGCGGTTTCGATTTGCTGGCTCGGAAAACGGCCCCTCGGCCGGTGGCTGCAGCAGAGGAGGACGATATGTATGCAAATGAGCGGCCCCGCGCCTCGGGCAGCGTTTCTTATTCCACGTAACGACCCGCCTAGAAATGCGTACGCACCGCCCGATGCGAATCTCCGGTATACTTACAACGCGAATGAGACAGCCCCTTATGCGTAAGTCTCTTTCTAGGATATCTGACTCTCACTTCGTTTGAATGTTCATCGATCACTTCACAATTAGAGGTTTCCTCAATTAGAGCCTGCGCAATTTGATAGTCATCTTTTAATTCTAAAATAACGGCTATTCGTAGAATTTTGTTACTTAAGTGCTTGTTTGACGATAGATTTATACTTCGTTGACTAACATCTTGATACGTCCGCTGGACACCGCGCAGGTGTCACATGCCACAGGCTATTTCTATAGAATTAGCTGAACTTACGTACTCTTATTGATCCAGCATTCGGTATGTAATATATATTACTTGTGCTAGCTCTGTGAAAGAAATCAAAGTTGCCATCAAATAACCTCCATTTTCAGAAATATTTTACAGTTCGCTAAGACAGCAACATAGACCACAGTGTGATCTTTTGGCGTTGTAAAGTTTAGACAAAAACTTAGTACCCTTCCACATGCGCACATACGTTATGAAAGCTGAAACGTACTTCGTGAAGTACCAGAAAATTTTAGTAAGTAGGTAATGGCTGGTTCAAATGGCTCTGAGCTCAAAATGGTTCAAATGGCTCTGAGGACTATGCGACTTAACTTCGGAGGTCATCAGTCGCCTAGAACGTAGAACTAATTAAATCTAACTAACCTAAGGACATCACACACATCCATGCCCGAGGCAGGATTCGAACCTGCGACCGTAGCGGTCGCTCGGTTCCAGACTGTAGCGCCTAGAACGGCACGGCCACTCCGGCCGGCCTTATCTTCATTTCCTACATCGCTATTGCACTGTTGCACGTATTATAAACGCCAGAATTGCCATGCTCCACATTCCACAAAATTTGCCGCACATCAGCTTAGCGGCATGAAATAATGATGAACGAAGAGTGAATTTGCATATCTCTCTATCAGCGTAACGTTTCCCTTCAGTAGAAGACGATGTTTGCTTGGAAAAGACCGCCCTAAGGTCGCCTTCAGCTTGCATCTAGATGAGAAAAATTCAATTCTCTCTCCTGAACGTGTGTGGTTTTTGAAGACTAAATAACTTCTACTTTCTAAAAACTCATTCGGTTGATCATCGTGCACTTCAAACCCTTCTGTATACAGAGAGTAAGAGTTGGTGTACTTTAGTGTATGCAGCAATTTTTCTCCACTAGTACAATAAGCGCTTGAAAGAGAAATAGGCCTGCGTAAGTGTGAGGCAGGGATCGGAGAAACACCCTTCCCCTTGCTCCCTTCCGCACCGCGCTTCCCAATGGTCTGTGTTACTGGCCGCCGAAAAAAATATTGCGTCACTAGTATATTTCACTGGCACATTGTTCACCGTTTAGCGTATCCCAATTTCCTTTTCTTGTTTGTGTACAAAGCCAGTGAGAAAGAGGAAAATGAAACGTGAATCCCGACATCACATCCACATTAAAAGTAAGAAACGGTAGAGGAAGACCTACCATTGGAGCTATTCTAACTGAATAAAGCGAAACATGTATCGAACGGTAGAGGAAGACCTACCATTGAGGTTATTTTAACTGAATAAAACGAAACTTGTGTCGTGACGAAAAAACAACGTCTCATTAGTTGCACACAGAAGTTGGTACATCAGCCAATTGCTACACACGTATGGGGAACTTAACCAACATTTCTTCGGAAGTATAGGCACAGTCAAGGAATGGGTCGATTTAATATCCATTGACAGAGATATAAAATGTTACACCATCAACAGTAGCCAACGTTCTTTGTGAACTGTCACAAGATGTGTTTCCAGAACGACAAGAGATTCCTCAAGATGACACTCGTAGTTTGTTTGTTTCCATGCAACAATTACAAGAGTAGAATATTACAGTTCTAACGACGTAATTAGAATAGAATAAACAATCACAATGGAACTGTAGTATAAGGTCGTCGAGAATATACTACAAATGGCTCTGAGCACTATGGGACTCAACATCTTAGGTCATAAGTCCCCTAGAACTTAGAACTACTTAAACCTAACTAACCCAAGGACATCACACACACCCATGCCCGAGGCAGGATTCGAACCTGCGACCGTAGCAGCCCCGCGGTTCCGGACTGCAGCGCCAGAACCGAGGAATATACTAATGAAAACCTTAAACTACGGGGTTAAAGTGGTTATTTCGTACAGCTGTATTATATCTTTTGACGGTGCCTAATTTGTCTACAGTTTATGTTTTATGTAACATTCTAGGGTTAAAGCTATATCTGATGTCGATCGTATGGATGGAAAGCGGAAATAAAAGAAAAAAATACTTGTTTGATATTCTACACATATTGCACAACAAGGCGCGGTATCCTTTATTGTGCTAACATCACATATCGTGAACAACACAAGTGTGTACACCATCCGTCCAATAAATTCTGAGACTGATCTTATTTGTGACCTGTAAGTGATGTCAGTTCAGTAAATACTTTGGCAGCTTGAACTAAACTCTGTAAACAGCATACATTCATTAGAATAGTCAGTTGAGAGTAGCTAGTGTTAAGCAGTGGGCGTGTGGCCGCAGTGTGGCAACGTTGTTGTGTTCAAAACGCAGTGAAGCAACGAAATGAACCTCTCTTATCTATGTGTTCACACCATTGTCCAGAATGTCTGAAGAACGGAAAGGGTAAAATTTGTACCGTGCATCTGGAATCCCGACACAAACAGCAAAGCTTACTGCCTGTCGCAACTTGATTGAAATGCAAGACGCAGACGATTTTTTCTGGGAAGAAATCGCCTCTGGGGACGAGACTTGCTGTTACCAATACAAACAGACCACAAAACAACAAAGTGCTGAAAGTCCCTCAAAGGGTCAACACTTTGACGACATAACCGACATTCGAGAAAACGTGACGCGTGAGTAGAACAAGATTCCGAAGAAGAACTTTTCTGAAAGTTTCACTTATTGTGCGAACGTTCTGTGCGTTGCACTCGAGTCGGGCGAGGCTGCGTTGAACACAGGTAGCATTGAAATCACCATCTTAACTTTTCTGTATTCTTTCACTAATCCACTCTAGACACTTTTTGAAGTTTTCGAGGCCATGTGGTGTCGCACCACATACGAGATTAGTTATAGACGTCAGTTCCGATCTGAATGACAATTTACACTAGTGGCCATTAAAATTGCTACACCACGAAGATGACGTGCTACAGACGCGAAATTTAACTGACAGGAAGAAGGTGGTGCGATACGCAAATGATTGCCTTTTCAGAGCATTCACACAAGGTTGGCGCCGGTGGCGACACCTACAACGTGCTGGCACGAGGAAAGTTTTCAACCGGTTTCTCATACACAAACAGCAGTTGACCGGCGTTGCCTGGTGAAACGTTATTGTGATGCCTCGTGTATGGAGGAGAAATCCTTACCATCACTACGTTGATAAAGGTCGGATTGTAGCCTGTCGCGATTGCGGTTTATCGTATCGCGACATTTCTGCACGCGTTGGTTGAGATCCAATGACTGTTAACAGAATATGGAATCGGTGGGTTCAGGAGGGTAATACGGAACGCCGTGCTGGATCCGAACGGCCTGATATCACTAGCAGTCGAGATGACAAGCATCTTATCCGCTTGGCTGTAACGGATCGTGCACCCACGTCTCAATCGCTGAGTCAGCAGATGGGGACGTTTGCAAGACAACAGCCATATGCACGAACAGTTCGACGACGTTTGCTGCAGCATGGACTATCAGCTCTGAGACCGTTGCTGCGGTCACCCTTGACGCTCTATCACTGACAGGAGTGCCTGCGATGGTGTACTCAACGACGAGCCTGGGTACACGAATGGAAAAATGTCATTTCTTCGGATGAATCCAGGTTGTGTCTACAGCATCCGTGTTTGGCAATATCACGGTGAACGCACATTGGAAGCGTGTATTCGTCGTCGCCATACTGGCGTATCACCCGGCGTGATGCTATGGGGTGCCATTGGTTACACGTCTCGGTCACGTCTTGTTCGCATTGACGGTACTTTGAACAGTGGACGTTACATTTCAGATGTGTTACGACCCATGGCTCTACCCTTCATCCGATCCCTGCGAAACTCTACATTTCAGCAGGATAATGCACGACCGCATGTTGCAAGTCCTGTATGGGCTCTTCTGGATACAGAAAATATTCCACTATCTCGGCCAGCAAATTCTCCAGATCTCTCACCAATTGAAAACGTCTGGTCCATGGTGGCCAAGCAACTGGTTCGTCACAACACGCCAGTCACTACCCTTGATGAACTGTGGTATCGTAATGAAGCTGCACGGGGAGCTGTACCTGTACACGCCATCCAAGCTCTGTTTGACTCAATGCCCAGGCGTATCAAGGCCGTTATTACGGCCAGAGGTGGTTGTTCTGGGTACTGATTTCTCAGGATCTATGCACCCAAATTGCGTGAAAATGTAATCACATGTCAGTTCTAGTATAATATACTTGTCCAATGAATACTCGTTTATCATCTGCATTTCTCCTTGGTGTAGTAACTTTAATGGCCAGTAGTGTAATTACTTAATACCGTTTACGTGTTGAACATTTCCACAAAGTGTCGCTTCATGGTGTAACACATTCAGTTTTCGGCAGTATTTGTACATCTCTCGAATATCAAGGAGTACATCACAGCTGTAATTGTTGATTTAATTGCACCAGTGAAATTGTTTTTAGAATGGCGCGTACTATTCAGTCTAAGCACGTGACAAGACAAAAGACACTACTCGCATACCGAATTCCTGTCTATTGTCAGCTTCTGACGGTAGAGATTTCGTTTGCTATCAGTCCTCAAACACAAAGAGAGTATTGTGACGGTAGCGGCCGCCACCACTGCTGTCGTGTTAAAGTACGGCACTAGCTGCGCGCATCTCCTTTTTTGCGATCCGCAGCCGCCCTACTGTTTGTCACGTGGCCTGTCCCGCTGATCTCTGTATCGAGTCTTTTGTTTACGATCGCGTCGGCCGTTTTTGCGCTGCTTGTGGAGCCTCCGCAGAGCCGCTGGACGTGACGTGTGGGCTGCGTGGGTTGAGCGGTGGCCGCGGCGAGTGTGGTCCGGGCTGCGGACCGCTTGGTATTCTGCAGGCGACGCCTCGGCTCGTTTTTGTCGCCCGGCCGCCGGTGACAGACGAAGCGAGCGCTCAATCAAGAAGCACGCCACGGCCAGATCCGCGCACACCTGCGCAGCCCCGCCACGTGCGCCGCCTGCCGACAGCGCCCGCTGCACGCTCACCGTTTAATTTAGGCTGCGCGCGAACACTGGGTGAGAAGTCGCACGGCTAGAGCGTTCGCTTGACATCCTACAAACAAAGTGGCATTAATCACCTAGTCGACATACTGTGCTTCGAAAAGTAGTAATAGGTGAACAAACCACAGAATGTTTCAAAAAGAATGATCCGAATTCAGAACTCCACCTTTACTTGCAAGAACATACTAAAACATGGGATGAATTGCAAAATTCTCACGAAATCACGAAGTTTTAGCTGTGCTGTTTCAAATCCTCTGCGTGCCCACTAGCAGCAGCACGAACAACATCTAGACGACAGCTAAATTCGTTATAAATTTTACACAATGTATCTGCTTTTACAAAAGTGATGGCGGCTGTTATTCTGTTCTTCACTTCTTCTACGAGGCGTGTTTTTTTAAGTAACTACTGTTCTGAAATTTAAAAAAAGACGTGCTAAGGTATTTCAATAATTTTATTGTTACATGAAAGCCTGTACCTTAATCTACTTTTCTACACAATTTTCCTCAACATTGAGGCACTTAACGTTGTACCAGTTTTTGAATACCCTCCTAATAGGAGTCTGTCGCCTGACTTATTACCACTGCATCACCACTGTTTTGATTCGTCATCGTCTTGAAGACACTGACCGTCCGGGTTGAAACGTCCCCTTAGAAAAATTATAAATGAGTGTGCTTAAACTGACATACAATATTTTTAGCGCAACGCAATCTGACTTTTAATAATCCCTACAAAAGAATGGCCCTGACTAACAATAACCTATACCTTTCATGAATCACCTACCTCACAAAAATCTTCATTACTCGAACTACGGCAATACAGCGAGCGCCAATACTGCCAGCTAAATAAAAGATTCAAACTACTGGTGGCACTAACTACTGACAGGCATAGTTAGTAAATGAAAGATTTTGACAGAGAACAAACAATGTATTTACCTTAATAGTATTCAAAAGTAATAATATATATAGCAGTTCATGACATCCATTCTTACAAATGTACTGTTTCTGTTGGACACACGTCCAGATCATCCGCTCTCAAAAATCGGCCATCTCACTTCCCCACATCCACCAGTGCTGGCGGCTCATCTTCAACTGCGCAACGCTACGCGCTGTTAACAGCCAACAGCCCAACACTACAATGGCAGACAACAATGCAAACTAGCCACAGACTGCACACAGCACAGCCAGTGATTTTCCTACAGAGCGCTACGTGGCGTTGCCAATAAGAAAACTAAACAGCCTACTTACAACGTGTTTCTTCAAGTGCAGGAACAGCTGGTATTCACTGGGCGCAAGATCGGGGCTGTACGGAGAATGATCTAGACTTTCCCACCGAAAAGATGTGATGAGACTTTTGGTCTGATTCGCCACATGCGGACGGGCGTTGTCTTGCAGCAAAACGATGTCCTTCCTCAACTTCCATGGAGTGTTGCTTTCATTCTGGTGTGACGTAGGCCACCCACGTTCAGTCGCCCGTAGCAGATTGGCTTAAGAAATCATCACCGTCATTGTGGAACCGCTCAAGGAAAGACAATGCACTGCCTAAACGTTTGGATTTGTGCACATCCGGCAAACAATTTCGGTACCGACCATGCGTACAATTTTCGGTAATGTTCTCGGTCACAATGCCATACAAAACACTACGAGAAACATTAGGAAAGTCATCTCGCAGGGAGGAAATCGTAAGGCGTCTGTTTTCTCTCACCTTATTGTCCACTTCCTGCACCAAACTTTCATTAACGACCGTAGGACTCCCATTCCGTTGTTCATCATGCTCATTTGTGCGGCCATCTTTAAATTCTCTCATCCACTTTCTTACCATTCCATCACTGATAGCCGGCCGGTGTGGACGTGCGATTCTAGGCGCTTCAGTCTGGAACCGCGTGGCCGCTACGGTAGCAGGTTCGAATGCTGCCTCGGGCATGGATGTGTGTGATGTCCTTAGGTAGTTAGGTTTAAGTAGTTCTAAGTTCTAGGGGACTGATGACCACAGATGTTAAGTCCCATAGTGCTCAGAGCCATTTGAAGCATTTTTGAACCATCACTGATAATGATTTCTCCGCGAACTCTACAGGTCTCACGATGAATATCGATCACTTTTAGGCCTTTAGCATTAAGAAGTCTTATAACAGACCGCACTGCACAGTCGGCGGGACTCACGATTATCGGAAGCATCTTAAAAACTCAGTACACAGCGCAAACAAGGAAGAATCAGAGTGTAATGGCGTCACTGCGTAGATTAAGGTACGGGCTTTCATGTAAAAATAAAATTATTGAGATATCTTGGCACGTCTCTTTTAAATTCCATAATGGTACTTACTTAAAAAACACGCCTCGTACGTCACGAGATAAAGGAGAAATGAAAACATATATAATCATAATAAAACATCACTTGGGGTCATGTCTGACGATTTTGGAGGGCTAGAATGCAGGGCAGTGCATCCGACTCCCGTGTGTCCTGTTTAGCGGTGAGGTAGATAACTGACGTACGTTGTCTTGAGAATGTGGTGTAGCTCCATCCTGTTTGAAAATGAAGTTATCAGACTCGTCCTGACGTTTTGGGAAAAGCCAATAATGCAGCACTTGAAGATAGCTCAGTTCAGTTACTGTGTTTTCCTCCAAAAAGAAATGACACGAAAAAAGTTAACTTTAGGTGAGTCTCTTTAATTTTTCAGAAATGTGACGCGGGTTCTGGTGTCCCCATAAGCGCACGTTATGTCGGTTTACTACACCGATAACATGATATGTTGCTTCATCACCCAAAATTAACCATGGTAAAAATGTATAGTCTTCCATGTCCTCCAGCAGAGCATTGCTGAAGTCGCCCCATTTCCTTCTATCACAACCGGAAGAATTTGCACTAATTGTAGCCTGTATGCTTTATGGAGCAAACGATTCGTTAAATCTCGCCAGACAGTCGTGTGTTTACTCCGCTCAAATGTTTACCAAATCCTTTCCACTATGACATCAGAAGTGCGAGGTCAACCTGGTTCAAAAAGTGGTTCAAATGGCTGTGAGCACTATGGGACTTAACTTCTGAGATCATCAGTCCCCTAGAACTTGGAACTACTTAAACCTAACTAACCTAAGGACATCACACATATCCATGCCCGAGGCAGGACTCGAACCTGCGACCGTAGCGGTCGCTCGGTTCCAGACTGTAGCGTCTAGAACCGCTCGGCCACACCGGCGGCGGTCAATCTGGAATCCTGCTTCTGTACGAGCTTCTTATTCTCTTCAAAGTGGTGGTACCACCGACGAATGTTTTAGGTGCAGGTGGATCAATGACAAAACGCCGACGAAAAGCACGCTGAACCGAAATCGCTCACTTATTCTTTGAAAAACTGAAACACGCAAAACGATTTCTGTTGAGTGGACGCTTTCTTACTTCTGACTGACTGGTAACTGAGATGGCGCACTGAATAACATCTAAGGGCGATTTTCTGTAACTCTAGGAGAACTCCCATTCAAACAACATACATTTCCTTGCTGTCATGTCCCACGTTCCGTAATTATTACCGTCCAAAATCAGGTCATTCTTTTTTAAATACCCTATACTGATCACAACAATACAACAACAGAAACAACTGTCGGAAGACAAAGCAATCTAGGAGAAACTGAGGAGTCTGGGGAGCATGTCATTCGATCTGTATATGGAGTGTTTCCGCGGGAGTAGCCAATATTTTAGGACACTTCTAATTAGAATAAAGTATTCAATACCGGGAGTTTCAGAAGGAATGGTGAATATTCAAGGATATGATAGGAACGATCACACGAAGCAGTAACTTTATATGGACGGACGCCCTATTCCGAATGGTTTCCAAACTATAACATATTTCATGGTTCAAATGGCTCTGAGCACTATGGGACTTAACTGCAGAGGTCATCAGTCCCCTAGAACTTAGAGCTATTTAAACCTAACTAACCTAAGGACATCACACACATCCATGGCCGAGGCAGGATTCGAACCTGCGACCGTAGCGGTCGCACGGTTCTAGGCTGTAGCGCCTAGGGCCGGCCGCGGTGGTCTGCTACGGTCCTATTCCATAATATCGTAGAACAGACAACAGCAGTCCGGAACCGTGCGACTGCTACGGTCGCAGGTTCGAATCCTGCCTCGGGCATGGATGTGTGTGATGTCCTTAGGTTAGTTAGGTTTAAGTAGTTCTAAGTTCTAGGGGACTAATGACCACAGCAGTTGAGTCCCATAGTGCTTAGAGCCATTAAACCATTTTTTTTGTAGTGCCTAGAACCGCTCGGCCACGCCGACCGGCGAACATATTTCATGCTTTTTTTTTTGTGTTCAAGAAGTGCACACGTACAGTCAGCTGTCGAAAGCCATGGGATAGCGATATATGCACATACACAGACGGCGTTAGTATCGAGGACACGAGGTATAAAACGGCAGTGGATTGGTTGACGTGTCACTTGCTCTCAGGCGATTCATGTGAAAAGGTTTCCGACGTTATTATGGTCGCACGACGGAAAATAACAGACCTTCAATGCTCATTATAGTTAGTGCTAGATGCATGGGACATTACATTTTGGAAATCCTTAGGGAATTGAGTATTCCGATACCCAGAGAGTCATGAATATCACATTTCAGGCGTTACCTCTCACAGCGGACAACGCTGTGGCCGACGGCCTCACTTGACGACCGAGAACTGCAGAATTGCTTGAAATAACCGCAGAAATAAATGTGGGGCGTACGACGAACCCATCCATTACGGTAGTGCGGTGAAACTTCGTGTCAGCGAGCTACGGCAGCAGACGACCGACGCAATGTGCCTTCGCTAACATCACGACTTCGTCTGCAGCGCCTCTGGGCTTGTGACCATGTCGGTTGCACCCTAGACATCTGAGAAACATTGATCTAGTCAGACGAATTACGAAATCATGTAGTCAGACTAGATGCACCGGTGGTCTATGGGCGCCGGCACGGTAGCTCAGCGTGTTCGGTCAGAGGGTTACGTGCCCTCTGTAATAAAAAAAAGTCTGAGTTAATCGATCATCAACGAACTTAATTGGATGTCTTACGACGTCCACCCCAAGCAGATGTACCGAACTTATGTGAACAAAATGAGATTTACAGCCGGCGCGGTAGCTCAGCGTGTTCGGTCAGAGGGTTAGCTGCTCTATGTAATAAAAAAAACTGAGTGAATGGATCAATAACGAACTTCAACGGGCGTCAGGTGACGTCCGCCACGAACAATTGAAACGAAAAATAACGAACAAAATGAACTAAAAAAAATGGGCAGCGTCTTTGATTAGTAATCATAGCGCCCTCGGCCCTAGATTCGAAATCGGCCACCGCTTAAATTTTGATTAATAATCAGAATTGGCGGCCGAACACTCCTGGCCTAAGATGTCACCCTCATTTTGCCAACAAAGAGAGTGGAGGAGCGGACAGAGGTAGAGCACTCTCTTTTCCTTGGAGTGGGAAACTGACCCTAAAGGCAGAAGAGTCAGCAACGATCAACGGCATGACGATGCAGAAGGCAGTCGAAATCGCTGCAGGAAAGATACATAACGTGTACCAACGGGACGTCAGGCCTGTAACTGAAAAAAATGTCATGATGATCTCTCTATTGGAAAAAGATTCCGGAATAGTCCCCCCATTCGGATCTCTGGAACGGGAATGCCAAGGGTGAGTTGGCCATGAGAAAAAGATTCAATATCCGGGGAAAGGATAACGTTCTACGACACGGGACGTGGAATCTCAGAAGCTTGAACGTGGCAGGGAAGCCAGAAAATCCGAAAAGGGGAATTCAAAGGCTCACTCTAGATTTAGTAGGGGTCAGTGAAGTGAAATGGAAAGAAGACAACGATTTCTTGACAGATTAGTATAGGGTAATATCAGCAGCAAATGGTATAATGGGAGTAGGATTCGTTATGAATAGGAAGGTAGGGCAGAGTGTGTGTTATACAGTGAACATTTCAGTGGTAGGGTTGTTCTTATCAGAATCGACAGCAAACCAACACCGACAACAATAGTTCAAGTATACATGCCGACGCTGCAAGCTGAAGATGAAGAGATAGACAGAGTATATGAGGATATTGAAAGGGTTATACAGTACGTAAAGGGAGATGAAAATTTAATAGTCATGGGGGACTGGAATGTAGTGGTATGAGAAGGAATGGACGAAAATGTTACAGGAGAATATGGGCTTGGGAGAAGGAATGAGAGAAGTTCTGTAATAAATTTCAGTTAGTAATAACGAATACTCTATTAATAACCGCAAGATGAGTAGGCACACTTGGAAAAGACAGGGCCGGCCGGTGTTTCCGAGTGGTTCTTGGCGCTACAGTCTGGAACCGCGCGACCGCTACGGTCGCAGGTTGTAATCCTGCCTCGGACATGGGTGTGTATGATGACATTAGGTTAGTTAGGTTTAAGTAGTTCTAAGTTCTAGAGGACTGATGACCTCAGAAGTTAAGTCCCATAGTGCTCAGAGCCATTTGAACCATTTTTTGAAAAGGCCGGGTTACGCAGAAAGAGTACATCACAATTACACACAGATTCCGAAGTCACATACTGAATTGTAGAGCGTTCTCAGGACCATATATAGACTCAGATAACAGTGTTGTAGTGCCAAAAAGTAGGGCGAAGCTTAAGAGATTAGTCAGGAAGATTCAAAACGCAAAGCAGTTGGATACGGAAGTACTATGGAATGACGAGACACGCTTGAAGTTCTCTAAGGCAATAAGGAATAGCACACTAGGCAGTACAGTTCAAGAAGAATGGACATACCTGAAAAGGGTAATCACAGAGGCAGGGAAGAAAAACATAGGTACGGAGAAGGTAACTGCGAGGAAACCATGGGTAACACAAGAAATACTTCAGTTGATCGACGAAAGAAGGAAGTACAAAAATGTTCACAGAAATTCAGGAATACAGAAATGCAAGTCACTGAGGCATGAAGTAAATAGGAAGTGCATTGAAGCAAAGACGAAACGGTTGCAGGAAAAATGCGAAAACATCAAAAAAAGAAATAATTGTCGGAAGGACGGACTTACCATGTAAGACAGTTGAAATAACCTTCGGTGAAATTAAAAGCAAGGGTTGTAATATTAAGAGAGTAATAGTAATGCCACTGTTAAATGCAGGGGAGAAAGCGGATAGGTGGAGAGAGTACGCTAAAGACCTCTGTGAGGGAAAACATTTGTCTGATGTGATAGAAGAAGAAACAGGTTTCGAACTAGAAGAGATGGAGGATCCAGTATTAGAATCAGAATTTAAGAGAGCTTTGGAGACTTAAGATCAAATAAGGCAAAATGGATAGATAATATTCCATCAAAATCTCTAAAATCGTTGGGGGAACTGGCAATAAAACAACTATTCACGTTGGTGTGTAGAATAAATGAGTCTGACGACATACTATCTGACTTCCGAAAGAATATCGTCCACACTGTAACGAAGACTGCAAGAGCTGAGAAGGACGAGAATTTTTGCACAATCAGTTTAACAGCTCATGAATCCAAGTTACTGACACGAATAATATACAGAAGAAATCAAAAGAAAATTGAGGATGTGTTAGATGGCGATCAATTTTGCTTTAGGTAAAGGCACCAGAGAGGCAATGCTGACGTAGGGTTTATAATGAAAGCAAGACTAAAGAAAAGTCAAGACACTTTCATAGGATTTGCCAACGTGGAAAAAGCGTTCGATAATGTAAAATGGTGAAAGTCGTTCGAAATCCTGAGAAAAATGGGGATAAGCTGTAGATGGAGAAGGGTAATATCCAATATGTAGAAGAGCCAAGAGCGAATAATAAGAGTGAACGACCAAGAAATATGTGCTCTGGTTAAAAAAGGGTGTGAGCCGGACGCTGTGGCGAGCGGTTCTAGGCGCTTCAGTCCGGAACCGCGCTGCTGCTACGGTCGCAGGTTCGAATCCTGCCTCGGACATCGATGTGTGTGATGTCCTTAGGTTAGTTAGGTTTAAGTAGTTCTGAGTCTAGGGGACTGATGACCTCAGATGTTAAGTCCCATAATGCTTAGAGCTGTTTGAACAATAAAAAGGGTGTGAGACAGGGATATATTCCTTCGCCCTAACGATCAATCCGTACATCGAAGAACCAATGATGGAAATAAAAGAAAGGTTCAGGAGTGGGGTAAAAATTCAGGGTAAAGGATATCACTGATACGATTCGCTGATGACATTGCTGCCCTGAGTGGAAGTGAGGAAGAGTTACATGATGTGCCGAATGGAATGAACAGTCTAATGAGTACAAAATATGATTTGAGATTATATTGGAGAAAGCCGAATATAATGAGAAGTAGCAGAAGTGAGAACAGCGAGAAACTTAATATCAGGATTGATGGTCACGAAGTAGATGCAGTTAAGGAATTCCGCTAGCTAGGCAGCAAAGTAATCAATGACGGACGGAGCAAGGAGGACAGCAAGAGCAGGCTAGCACTGGCAAAAAGGGCATTCCCAACCAACAGAAGTCTACTAGCATCAAATGTAGCTCTTAATTTCAGGAAGAAATTTCTGAGAATGTACGTTTGGAGCACAGCGTTGTATGGTAGTAAAACATGGAGTGTGGAAAAACCGGAACGGAAGAGAATCGAAGAATTTGAGATATGGTGCTACACACGAATGTTGAAAATTAGTCGGACTGATAAGGTGAGGAATGAGGAGGTTTTGCGCAAAATCGGAGAGGAAAGGAGTCTGTGGAAAACACTGACAAGGAGAAGGGACAGAATGATGGGCCATCTGTTAAGGCACCAGGAAATGACTTCTATGGTACTAGAGGAAGCTGTAGAGGGCAAAAACAGTAGAGGAAGACAGAGTTTGGAATACATCCAGTAAATAATAAAGGACGTAGGTTGTAAGGGCTTCTCTGAGGTAAAGAGGTTGCTACAGGAGAGGAATTTGTGGCGGGCCACATGAAACCATTCAGGAAACTCTACATCTACATCTACATACATACTCCGCAATCCACCATACGGTGCGTGGCAGAGGGTACCTCGTACCGCAACTAGCATCTTCTCTCCCTGTTCCACTCCCAATCAGAACAAGGGAAAAATGACTGTGTATATACTTCTGTACGAGCCCTAATCTCTCTTATCTTATCTTTGTGGTCTTTCCGCGAAACATAAGTTGGCGGCAGTAAAATTGTTTTGCACTCAACCTCAAATGTTGGTTCTCTAAATTTCCTCAGTAGCGATTCACGAAAAGAACGCCTCCTTTCCTCCAGACTCCCACCCGAGTTCCTGAAGCATTTCCGTGACAGTCGCGTGATGATCAAACGCACCAGTAACAAATCTAGCAGCCCGCCTCTGAATTGCTTCTATGTCCTCCGTCAATCCGACCTGATAGGGATCCCAAACGCTCGAGCAGTACTCAAGAATAGGTCGTATTAGTGTTTTATAAGCGGTCTCCTTTACAGATGAACCACATGTTCCTAAAATTCTACCAATGAACCGAAGACGACTGTCCGCCTTCCCCACAACTGCCATTACCTGCTTGTCCCACATCATATCGCTCTGCGATGTCACGCCCAAATATTTAATCGACGTGACTGTGTCAAGCGCTACACTGCTAATGAAGTATTCAAACATTACGGGATTCTATTTCCTATTCACCTGCATTAATTTACATTTATCTATATTTAGAGTTAGCTGCCATTCTTTACACATCCTGTCCACGTCATCTTGTATCCTCCTACAGTCACTTAACTTATGACCCAATTGATGGTAAGGTGCGAATGTATCGCGGACCGCACGAAGTCATGGACCAATGATGTCAACAAGTCACTGTGCGAGCTGCTGATGGGTTCATAGTGGTGTGAGCTGCTGATGGGTTCATAGTGGTGTGAGCTGTGTTTAGGTGGGGTAGTGTGCGTCCCCTGGTCCAGCTGAACCAATCATTGACTGGAAAGGGTTATGTTCGGCTACTTGAAGACCATTCGCAGAGACTCATGGACTTCATGTTCCAGAACAATGATGAAATTTTTATGGATGACAATGCGCCATGTCACCTGACTGCAACTGCCAGCGGCTGGTTTGAGGAGCATTTTGGACAGCGAATGATCTGGTCACTGAGATTCCCCCACATGAGTCCCATCGAACATTTATGAGACATACTAGAGAGGTCAGATCGTGTACAGAATCTTGCTCCGGCAACGCTTTCGCAGTTATGACAGCTATAGAGGCAGCAATGCCCAATGTTTCTTCAGGGGTCTTCCAACTAGTTGTGGAGTCTATGCTACGTCGAGTTGCTGCAGGAGGAGGCCCGACACTTTCCCATGAATTTTGTCACTACAGCGCAAACGCAGTGTTTACTGTGAAGGTGTGTACTTCTTGGCTATCACACTGCACGACCGCAGAAGAATGCGGCAGATGAGGGACTGCGGCTGAGAGGACAGATTGACTATTTCTTTACAGGGCTGGCGCGGCTCGGCGCGACGGCGTATTAATGGCGCTGGCGGCTGCGGACACAGTGGCAAACCGCGCTACCGCAAGGCTCATTACTTACGCCGCGCTTCAGTCCGCTGCCAAACGCATTAGGAACAGCGGGGCAGAAATCCGTGGCGGTGGTCCCACGGTTCTTTTGAACAAGACGACACACTGACCGATGGCACATTCCCCCCCAAAAAACCTGCAAATCTACACTACTGGCCATTAAAATTGCTACACCACAAAGATGATGTGCTACAGACGCGAAATTTAACCGAAAGGAAGAAGATACTGTGATGTGCTAATGATTAGCTTCTCAGAACATTCACACAAGTTTGGCGCCGGTTGCGACACCTACAACGTGCTGACATGAGGAAAGTTTCCAACCGATTTCTCATACACAAACACCAGTCGACCGGCGTTGCCTGGTGAAACGTTGTTGTGATGCCTCGTGTAAGGAGGAGAAATGCGTACCATCACGTTTCCAACTTTGACAAAGGTCGGATTGTAGCCTATCGCAATTGCGGTTTATAGCACCGCGACATTACTGATCACGTTGGTCAAGATCCAATGACTGTTAGCAGAATATGGAATCGGTGGGTTCAGGAGTGTAATACGGAACGCCGTGCTGGATCCCAACGGCCTCGTATCACTAACAGTCGAGATGACAGGCATCTTATCCACATGGCTGTAACGGATCGGGCAGCCACGTCTCGATCCCTGATTCAACAGATGGGGACGTTTGCAAGACAACAACCATCTGCACGAACAGTTCGACGACGTTTGCAGCAGCATGGACTATCAGCTGGAGATCATGGCTGGCGTTACCCTTGACGCTGCATCACAGACAGGAGCGCCTGCGATGGTGTACTCAACGACGAACCTGGGTGCACGAATGGCAAAACGTCATTTTTTCGGATGAATCGAGGTTCTGTTTACAGCATCATGATGGTCGCATCCGTGTTTGGCGGCATCGTAGTGAACGCACAATGGAAGCATGTATTCGTCATCGCCATACTGGCGTATCACCCGGCGTGATGGTGTGGGGTGCCATTGGTTACACGTCTTGGTCGCCTCTTATTCGCATTCACGGCACTTTGAACAGTGGACGTTACATTTCAGATTTGTTACGATCCGTGGCTCTATCCTCCATTCGATCCCTGCGAAATCCTACATTTCAGCAGGATAATGCACGACCGCATGTTGCAGGTCCTGTACGGGCCTTTCTGGATACAGCACATTCTCCAGATCTCTCACCAATTGAAAACGTCTGGTCAATTGTGGCCGAGCAACTGGCTCGTCACAATACGCCAGTAACTACTCCTGATGAACTGTGGTATCGTGTTGAAGCTGCATGGGCAGCTGTACCTGTACACGCCATCCACGCTCTGTTGGACTCAATACCCAGGCGTATCAAGGCCGTTATTAGGGCCAGAGGTGGTTGTTCTGGGCAGTGATTTCTCAGGATCTATGCACCCAAATTGCGTGAAAATGTAATCACATGTTAGCCGGCCGGTGTGGCCGAGCGGTTCTAGGTGCTGCAGTCTGGAACCGCGCGATCGCTACGGTTGCAGGTTCGAATCCTGCCTCGGGCATTGATGTGTGTGATGTTCTTAGTTTAGTTAGATTTAAGTAGTTATAATCCTAGGGGACTGATGACCTCAGATGTTAAGTCCCATAGTGCTCAGAGCCATTTGAACCATGTTTTATTGTTGTTGTCACATGTCAGTTCTATTATAATATATATATATAATATATATATATAATATATATATAATATATATATAATATATATAATATATAATATATCTATATATATTATAATATATCACGTAACTAATGAGGAGGTATTGAATAGGATTGGGGAGAAGAGAAGTTTGTGGCACAACTTGACTAGTCAGTCTCAGGACTGAAGACAACAACAACAACAACATATTTGTCCGGTGAATACCCGTTTATCATCTCCATTTCTTCTTGGTGTAGCAATTTTAATTGCCAGTAGTGTATTACTGTCTGGTTATGCGACATAAACGAAAGTTGGTAGACGTGTTTCTAACTGTGACAGATGATGTCTATACAGGTTCTACGCCACTATGAGATCGCACTTCAGGGTTACTTGTAAATACACGCTGTAACGGTCGTGAGCATTAGTTTCCTTTGAGATTGGAGGTAGTGAGTTGATGTTAGTCAAGAATACCTTTAAGCTGGCAAAGCACCACTTCAGCACCTCACTAAGTTTGAACTAGAATCTGGATGTCCACTCCTCGATACTTCGAACCTGAGTAACAAATTCATCAGCGACATTCCAACTCTTCTAAAGCTGCCAAAGTCGATTGATGGTGATGTGAGTTTGAAGTGGAAACGAGAAGAAACGACCACAGCGAAAGCAAGGCCAGGCGTACCTCACGTATTGAGGGACAGCTGGAGGAGGATACTTGTAAATAATCGCATGGAATGAACGAAGGAATCACTCGTTAGTTTCAAAGTGCTACCACAGCAGTCTAGCTAGCACAGTAACTATGCGTAGGGAGTTCAAAAGAATGGGGCACAATTGTAGTCGGGCATGGGTGTGTGTGTGTGTCCATAGGATAATTTAGATTACTTAGTGTGTAATCTTAGGGACTGATGAGCTTCGCAGTTAAGTCCCATAAGATTTCACACACATGTTAACATTTGAAACAATTGTAGAGCAGCTCCTCATAAACCACACATTTCTATACTCAACGCTAACCGATGCTGTAGGTGGAGTAAAGAGTGAAGCCAGCGGACTGTGATGAGTACTATGGAGCAGCGAACCACGCAGTACGTGAGGCAATCCGATGGGATAGTTCGGGTCTGGTGAATGCCTGGAGAACGTTGTGGTGGTGATGATGTTTGGTTTGTGCGGCGCTCAACTGCGCGGTCCTCAGCGCCCGTACAAAGTCCCAGTTGTTACACAGCCCAATTTTTTACAGTCCACTCCAAGCACTGCCACAAATGATGATGATGAAATGACGAGGACAACACAAACACTCAGTCCCCTGCCAGAGAAAGACCCCAACCCGGCCGGGAATCGAAGCCGGGACCCCGTGGGCCAGAGGTGGAGAACGGTATCTAGTATTACGTGTAGCACCAGTAGCGATGTACGGAAGAGGTGGTTAGGGTGAGGTCATGTTAATGTGCTTAACCAAATATTAAATACGGAAGGATATGAACACATTTTACGGCATTGTGTAGTGCGTACTGCACAGAAAGGGTTCGGAGACGGTGACCGTTTGCATCAGCACGACAGTGCATCCAGGAGTAAGGCAACATCTGTGAGGCAACGATTTGTGGACAAAAACATTCCTGAAATCAACTGTCTCGGCCGTAGTCTGACATGAATGAGACACCTTTAGGATGAGTTAATGTGTCGACTTCGCTCCGGACCTCAGCTATCAGCATCGCTACCTTCCCTGGTTTCGGTTCTCTACAAATAATGGGCTGACTTTCCTCCCGAGTCAATCAGTCACATTACTGGAAGTATACGCATCAGTATTCAAGCCATCACTAAGGCGAAGGGAGGAAGCACTGCATAGTGATGTCCACATATATATACACTCCTGGAAATTGAAATAAGAACACCGTGAATTCATTGTCCTAGGAAGGGGAAACTTTATTGACACATTCCTGGGGTCAGATACATCACATGATCACACTGACAGAACCACAGGCACACAGACACAGGCAACAGAGCATGCACAATATCGGCACTAGTACAGTGTATATCCACCTTTCGCAGCAATGCAGGCTGCTATTCTCCCATGGAGACGATCGTAGAGATGCTGGATGTAGTCCTGTGGAACGGCTTGCCACGCCATTTCCACCTGGCGCCTCAGTTGGACCAGCGTTCGTGCGGGACGTGCAGACCGCGTGAGACGACGCTTCATCCAGTCCCAAACATGCTCAATGGGGGACAGATCCGGAGATCTTGCTGGCCAGGGTAGTTGACTTACACCTTCTAGAGCACGTTGGGTGGCACGGGATACATGCGGACGTGCATTGTCCTGTTGGAACAGCAAGTTCCCTTGCCGGTCTAGGAATGGTAGAACGATGGGTTCGATGACGGTTTGGATGTACCGTGCACTATTCAGTGTCCCCTCGACGATCACCAGAGGTGTACGGCCAGTGTAGGAGATCGCTCCCCACACCATGATGCCGGGTGTTGGCCCTGTGTGCCTCGGTCGTATGCAGTCCTGATTGTGGAGCTCATCTGCACGGCGCCAAACACGCATACGACATCATTGGCACCAAGGCAGAAGCGACTCTCATCGCTGAAGACGACACGTCTCCATTCGTCCCTCCATTCACGCCTGTCGCGACACCACTGGAGGCGGGCTGCACGATGTTGGGGCGTGAGCGGAAGACGGCCTAACGGTGTGCGGGACCGTAGCCCAGCTTCATGGAGACGGTTGCGAATGGTCCTCGCCGATACCCCAGGAGCAACAGTGTCCCTAATTTGCTGGGAAGTGGCGGTGCGGTCCCCTAAGGCACTGCGTAGGATCCTACGGTCTTGGCGTGCATCCGTGCGTCGCTGCGGTCCGGTCCCAGGTCGACGGGCACGTGCACCTTCCGCCGACCACTGGCGACAACATCGATGTACTGTGGAGACCTCACGCCCCACGTGTCAAGCAATTCGGCGGTACGTCCACCCGGCCTCCCGCATGCCCACTATACGCCCTCGCTCAAAGTCCGTCAACTGCACATACGGTTCACGTCCACGCTGTCGCGGCATGCTACCAGTGTTAAAGACTGCGATGGAGCTACGTATGCCACGGCAAACTGGCTGACACTGACGGCGGCGGTGCACAAATGCTGCGCAGCTAGCGCCAGTCGACGGCCAACACCGCGGTTCCTGGTGTGTCCGCTGTGCCGTGCGTGTGATCATTGCTTGTACAGCCCTCTCGCAGTGTCCGGAGCAAGTATGGTGGGTCTGACACACCGGTGTCAATGTGTTCTTTTTTCCATTTCCAGGAGTGTATTTCCGGATACTGAAGAGGCGATTAATTTTCAGCGATCCGTGCAAGTATTGGCATTGTTATAATTCCAGTTTTATATCACGGTGTTTATTTGTAACCAGGTAACCAGCCCAGAATGAAATTTTCACTCTGCAGCAGAGTATGCGCTGATATGAAACTTCCTGACCGATTAAAACTGCGTGCCGGACCGAGACTGTAACTCGGGACCTTTGCCTTTCGCAGGCAAGTGTTCTGCCAACTGAGCTACCGAAGCACGACACAGCTTCAATTCTGCCAGTACCTCGTCTCCTACCTTCCAAACTTCACAGAAGCTATTCTGCAAGTGTTGCAGAACTAGTATTCCTGGAAGAAAGGATATTGTGGAGACAAGGCTTAGCCACAGCCTGGAGGATGTTTCCAGACTGAGATTTTTCATTGTGCAGCGGAGTGTGCGCTAATGTGAAACTTCCTGGCAGATTAAAACTGTGTGCCGCACCGAGATTCGAACTCGGGAGACGAAGTATTGGCAGAATTGAAGCTGTGGGGAAGGGTCGTTAGCTGCGTTTGGGTAGCTCAGGTGGTACAGCCCTTTCCCGTGGAAGGCAAAAGTCTCGAGAGTGAGTCTCGGTCCGGCACACAGTTTCATATCAGCGCACATTCCGCTGCAGAATGAAAATTTCATTCTGGAAACGTCCCCCCAGGCTCTGGCTAAGCCTTGTTTCTGCAATATCCTTTCGTCCAGGAGTACTAGTTTCGCAAGGTTCGCAGAAGAGATTCTGTGAAGTTTGGAAGGTAGGAGACGAGGTACTGGCAGAATTGAAGCTGTGGGGAGGGGTTCTAACAATGAGTCATGCTTGGGTAGCTCAGAGGGTAGAGCACTTGTCCGCGAAAGGCAAAGGTCCCGAGTTCGAGTCTCGGTCCGGCACAAAGTTTTAATCTGCCAGGAAGTGACAGGTTACTAATTTCAGTCGGTAATGATCATCTTCAGACCTAGAAAAATGTAAGTACATAGAGATAGCCTGATTTACAAACCTACCTTTAACTACACGAATACAAATCAGAAAAAGCTACAAAATAACTGTACGACATATTCATACCTGAGTAGGAACACGTTGCATTATACAGTCCTAGGCATTGTATGTGATGATGCGGTCGAAACCATTAGCCATTTCGGCTTCGCCAAACAAATACAACTGTTGTACGTAAAGAGCACCAATGAAGCGTACATGCTGCACGTGAAGAGAGACTCAGCTATATTGCCTCAATCCAAGCCTGGTACATGTCGCCGCTGCACGTCGCGTTACATGATTTCTAAGTAGTGCATTCCTTATACTCAAGTTGATAGGTGTCATTTGAGTATTAATCGATTGTACAGTAATGCTTTGCTCTACAGGTGTTACATGTGAGCTAGCAGCGATGTTGTAAGCTGTATCGCAGGGTTAGTTTATCATCTTTGGTGTGGCCGTAGGCGCAGTAGCAGATACTGGTTAGCCGTGATAAAGTGAGAAAGCAGTTGTAATGTTATATTTCAAATGTAAAGTCACACTTTATCGATGTGTTTACTTAAGATGATTATGTAATGGTAACTGACCTGAGAAGGAAGATGTGTAAGAGAAGGTTGTGAAGGGAAATACAGGGAAATTTTTTAAAGGCATTCTTTTATTATTGCAGCACCATTTTTCGTCTACCTTTCTCTTACAAGTTGTAGTTGATCATGATTTTTTAAAGGTAGAATAGGAACCAAGTGTATTCCGAAATACATCGATTTGCAAGTAACAGAGAACTCATTACACCTCACGAGTATCTCTGTGTAGATATAATAATTTGCAACTTTAGCAGAGCGACGCGCAAGAAAGAGCAGTACTGCAACGCATCATCCAGATTTGCGCAGAATAGAAGTAATGACGAAATATTTTGATTTTTTTTATTCAGTGAGAGTCAACTTATATCACTGAGAGAGGGTTTTTTCTGTGTTGTGTATCAGTTCTGGGATCTGTGATCAGTGTTGCAAAACTAATTATCGTAGGTTTTATATCAAAGTTCTTTATTCAGGCAGTTTATACTGTTCAGAATTCTTGCAGTCAGATTATTCACGTTACCAGTGTCAAAGGCTTTCTTTCTTTTCCAACACGATTCATTATTACTTCTGCGCAGCTGACTAAACACAATACGTCATTTGTATTGTTAATATTATTCAAAGAGAACTTTTGGTGTACATAATATTTTAGTTCACATTTTTAAAAGGAAATGCTTTAGCTTACATGTCATATAATAAATTTAATGGGGAAGGATGGTGTATTGAAACGAACACATACGTTAGAGGATTACATAGTCGAAACAATTTAATTACAGAAGGAACTGGAGCTCACCAGTGAAAACATTATCAAATGTGGACAATGCACCCATTCAACACGCCCACCAGACAGGAGCTGGCAATAAACCACAGGTATAATATTAGAATGGAATGAAAATGTCATTGGATGCCACACGTCACCGACACAACAACCACAATTATGAAGTATCAATATGTTCAAATGGGTGTTACAAAAATACTTAGTCTGAAAAGAACAGTAACACAAATGTCACATCAGGAAACCCAATCCACTGTACAATATAACTATTCATGACATTTCAGATGTTTGGCTCGTAAATAAAGCAAACTTTTAGTGGACAGGCTATGGTCGTGCATTCTATTTTCTAAAGAGTGGATGAAATGGCTCACAGTAAAGTAATGGATGAACACAGAAACATTACTGAGAAATAAGTTAAACAATTTTGTATACTGTGCACGATATTTTTGTACAGGGCAATCAGTATTAGAATACACACAAAGAAAAAAAAGAGGGGTGGGGGTGGAGTGGGAGAGAAAAACTCACCGATGGTACATACTGTGCCCCACAATCCGTTCGACAAACCGGAATCTTCTCGAAGGGATTTTCCAATCCATGACCATTACAGACCAAAATTAATAACCTAATTCGAAATAAACATTGTGATCTGAGACTGAAATTACAATAAAGCAAAGATTTGGTAGTTGTTTGCTTGCATCTAACGAGAGTCTCTAGTTACTGGCGGCGTTTGATTGTCGATATAAACGAAAGAGAGGGCCATTTAAGTATGAATGGCCTATAACACGGAGGCGACGACAAAGTGAGGAGTGTGTAATTTTCGGCGGCGAGATCAGAAGGGAGCCTCTACGGATTTCTTCCCTGGGAACGGCCAGCGATAAACAAGCAAGGCGCTCTTGCAGTGCGGCTGATTAATAAGGCTGGGGTGTCGGGTTACAGGGCAATTTATCGCAGCGGCCGACTGAGGACACCGACAAACGAGGTGTGTGAGGCTTTCGGCAAGTAACGGCGAGGCCCCCAAAGCCGATTAATCGTTTAATCGCCCGGCGCCTCGCGACTGTTTTCGGGTGGGGTCCGAGAGCGCTTCGGCTGGTGGGGGGGGGGAGGGGGGGGGCTTAGGGAGTGGGGAAGGAGGGGCAAAAAATAAGAGTGACCACTGTGGGCCGGCCGGATGTGGTGATTTGCCGTCATAATTACTGGCATTAGCATTTAGATGAAGCGCGTGCGCGCCGAGCCCAACTGAAGCACCTGAGCGGGGCCGCACCCCACTGCCTCGCTGTGGAGGCGATGATCGAGGCCCGTCCTCTCTGGAGCCCAGCGCATCAGGCGAGATATCGCGGCGGTGGAGGCAATGGACTCGGTATACGGAAGACGGTGATTCATACAATATTCAGCTTGTACCAGGGTAATCCCAAAAGTGAGGTCTCCTACTTTTTTTATTAAGTACATAGACCTGTTCATTTCTACAATGGTTTACATCAGTTTACAGCGTGAACATTTAGCTATTTTTCGACATTATCACCATTTTTGTAGACGCTGTGGCAGTTTTTGTCTGCCCATGTCATACCAGCTCACCGCCATGGTGTTCAGAAAGTGATGAACCTCTTCTTCCACGCCATCGTCGGAGTTGAAACGCTTTGTTCTTTTAACATAGGGAACAGGTGGTAGTCACTGGGCCCCAAGTCAGGACTGTAGGGTGGTTGGGTGATTATGATCCAATGAAACTGTTGCAAGGGAGCAACGGTTTGCCGAGCGATGTTTGGGCGAGCGTTGTCATGGAGAATGTGTACGCCCTTGCTCAACATTCCTCCTCTCCGGTTCTGAATTGCCCGTTTGGGTTTTTTCAGAGTCTCACAGTACCTGTCAGCGTTAATTGTGGTCCCAGAGGGCATAAAGTCGACCCCTTCCCGATCTCAAAAAACGGTTGTCATGGCTTTACCGATAGACTGTGTTTGTTTGAATTTCCGGGGTTTTGGCTTAGAAGGATGCAGCCACTGGCGTGATTGTTGCTTGGTCTCAGGTGTAAAATGGTATGCCTAGGTTTCATCACCCGCGACAACTGAGTCCAGAAAGTTGTTCTGTTCGGCTGCAAGGCGGTGAAGAAATGCGCGGGAAACATCAGCTCGTTGCCGCATGTGGTCCTCAGTCAGCATGAGTGGCACCCATCTAACGCACACCTTCCGGTAGTCCAATGTTTCCGTTAAAATCCTGTGAGTGGTGCTTCGAGAAACCTCAGGAACCAACGTGCAGAGATCATCCAGGGTGATCCGCAGATCTTCACGCATCCTTTGCTCAACCTTCAACACTGTCTCCTCAGAAATTGACGGTCTCCCGGCTGGCCGGAGTGGCCGACAGGTTCTAGGCGCTACGTCGCAGGTTCGAATCCTGCCTCTGGCGTGAATGTGTATGATATCCTTAGATTAGTTAGTTTTAAGTAGTTCTAAGTTCTAGGGGACTGACGACCTCAGATGTTAACTCCCATAGTGCTCAGAACCATT
This sequence comes from Schistocerca gregaria, assembly GCF_023897955.1. Lineage (NCBI taxonomy): Eukaryota > Metazoa > Arthropoda > Insecta > Orthoptera > Acrididae > Schistocerca > Schistocerca gregaria. The sequence goes on from NC_064920.1 coordinate 1,027,327,419, forward strand.
TGAACGGTCTCCCGCTCCTTTGTTCGTCGCGTATTTCGGTCCGACTAACTGCAAACTCTCTACACCACTTACGAACATTTTTGACATCCATGCACGGCTCGCCATACACTTCCGTCAATTGGCGTTGGATTTCAATCGGCGCAGTGCCCTTTGCGTTCAAAAAGCGAATAACTGCGCGCAGTTCGCACTTGGCGGTATAATCCAACGAGAGCTCCATTTACAACGGCTGCCAAGCCAAGACTGAGTGCTTCAGTGCGGCGTGCGCATGTTTACACACAGCCGTAAAGCACTCATCTTAACTGTGTGACAAACTGCCAGGCAAAGCGAGTTCTGTACTTATCAAAAAAATAGGAGACCTTACTTTTGGATTTCTCTCCTGTGTATTGGACTGGGGACGACGAGGCTTCGTCCACGCCGTAGCGCTCAGTGGTACATAACCCCATAACAGACTACAGCAGTCCACTCACCCCACCGCCGCCCCAGACCAATCTCAGGGTTATTGTGCTGTTCGGCCCCCAGTCGATCCCCACAGGAACGTCTCATTCCAGACGAGTGTAACCGCAATGTTTGCCTGGCAGAGTAATTATGGTGTACGTGTACGTGGAGAAAGTGTTTGTGCAGCAATTGCTGACGTGGTGTAACTGAAGCGGAATAAGGGGAACCAGCCCGCATTCACCGAGGCAGATGGAAAACCGCCTTAAAAACCATCCACAGGCTGGCCCGCACACAGGACCTCGACACTAATTCTCCGAGCGGATTCGTGAAGGGGACCGGCGCTCCTTCCCGCTCGGGTAGCAGTGCAAATGTATTCAGCTTTATTCATACAATATAGGCTTTCACGGCCGGTGTTTACAGCAATCAAAACTCTCGCTCTTCGAGGCATTGGTCGATATGCACTACCCAGTCACGTTAATGTGACCACCTGTCAAGACCCAGAATAACCACCTTTTGCAGTGCGGCGCTTTGCCAGATGTACAGGGATAGAGTCAGTGAGGTTCTAGAAGAAACCGACAGGGATGTGGTGACCAGCAGCGTTATGTTTCTCGATTGAGGATCCGTGGTATGTACAGCCCGAGCGAGGTGGTCCGACATGTTCACGACTGGATGCTATTCCTGAGAGTTTAGTGTCCAGGAGTACGGTAAGCTCACCCTGGTACTCTTCGAACCACGCACACACACTGCTAGCTGAGTGACACTTCACATTGTCCTGCTGGTAGAAGCCATCGTGCAGAGAAAAAAAACAGACTGCATGTAGGGGTCAACGTGGTCCCTAGGGATAGGTACATACTTGCGTAGATACACTGTGCATTCCATAAAGACGAGGACATAGCTCTCCCTTTACTGGCCTGGACCCTTCCAACGATTGTTGCAGTGTGTTTGGTTTTAGCCTTTTCGCATCTTACGCCCCAACGGCCGTCTGTCCGCTGGAGCATAAAATATGATTCATCTGAAAAAGCCTACTGTCACCGATCAGTGGACGTGCAACTGCGGTACTGGAGTGCAGCATGGGTTCATGAACCAGGCGCCTGCTTTGGAACGCAGTCCGGAAATTTTGACTGTAGTAAACACTGGCCACGAAAGCCTAGATTATATGAGTAACTCTGAACATCGATAAGTGGCCATCATCTTTCCGTTATCATCGTGCGTGGACGATGTTAATGGGAATGAAAATGGGCTTCTGATACATTTCCCACCGCATTTCAATCCGTAAATGACGAAGGTATCTACTGTTTGAGCATAAGAATCCGTTTGTTCAACAACACCAATTAGGACGCCATTGTTAGCGAGAGAATTCACTCACTCATCGACCTGAATGGTGTCAAAATATTTTGACAAAGCCCAACTTACACGAGCTTGCTCATGTAGTTGTCGACGTCACCCGTGCTCTATTTTAACTGGCACATTTTGGTCAGAGTTCATCGAGCCCTCCGCGCTCCCCCCGTCGGCGGCGGTGGTTGGACAGTAATGGATGAAGGTCGTTTCACAACTCTTTCTTTGCTTCATAGAGTAACTGCCGAGATGCATTTCTACTATCTTCAGGATGGTTGGGGATGCTACAGGTTGCTAGGTAAGTGCAGGTAATTCAGTTGATATTTTTTTTTTTAAATCTTTATTGACTAATTGTTATAATGATATAATTTAACCTACTACCTAAATACATTAGTAGGTCCTACTTTTAACTTTTACAATTTCTAACTACAGCTATTGTATCAAACACTACAGGTATCTACAATGATTCTTTACCACTATGGGGTTAGTCTACTATGCTATACTACGTTGTTATTTTGGTGTTACCTTAACTCTTTCTGCTGTTAATTATGATACTACTTTTGGATATTTGTTATTGATATTACTAAGACTACACTACCAGCAGCGTTACAAGTGTGCAGGCTTGATATAAACCTAATTGTTGGCCTTTCCCACTAAGCTAATCCTAGTGGGAGTGCCCCTGGCACTTGGCTGGCCGGTGACATGACGCTGCAGTTCTATAATATTTCTGTATCCTAGTTTGACCTGTAACTAACCTTATATCTATTGTCATAGTCGGTGCGTGGTCTTGTTCGGGTATTGATGTACTGCCCTCCCCCCCCCCCCCCCCCCCCTCCCACCTATTCCGAAAACTTGGCGGGTTCCAGCCGTGAGGCGGCTGGCCAAGTCCAAGTCCCGGCGGAACTGAGGGGTGTACTTGACTAGTCCGGTATTATTTATTGATTAGTTTGTAAATATTCTTTGAGGACTTTACCTGAGATTAAGTTCGCTAGATTATTTACGATGTTAAAAGTATTTTCGTGCCTGAGCAAGTGGTACGTGTTGTTATTTGGCAGTTGTTCGCGTAAGTGGTGTGCAACATCGTCGAAGAGGGGACACTCGTACACCACATGGTCTGGAGTGCCCTGCACTGCCCCACAGTCACACGCTGGTGTTGCCCTTTTCCCGAACCGACACAGATATGTCGGGTAGGGTCCATGACCTGTAAAGAAGTGCAGCATGCCTTTTGTTGGTTTGAAGTATGTATGTTTTAGGCGTTCCTGTATATTTGGAAGCAGCTCGTGTGTTCTGCGGCCAGTCTCGTCATTGTCCCAGAGCTCCTGCCACAATTCAATTCCTCTGGTTCTAATACCATTTTTATCCCTAACGTGTACCCCCATGATTTCTACAGTTTTTTCTCTTCTGTCCTTTTTTATCCAGTACCAGATGGCCTGTTCCCTAATTTTTATGTCCAGTGGACATAGCCCCATGAGTACTAAAAGTGCCCCCCCAGGAGTTGTTCTGTATGCGCCCACTGACCGCAGGAGCACATTTCGCTGCACTATTCTTACGGCCACGGCAGGCATGACCCTCGTGAGCCTGTGTGCCCAGACCGCAAACCCGTAGCCTACTATTGATGTAAGGATGCTGTTGTGATATAATTTGATTAATCCAGTTGATATTGGGTGATATCACTCTTTTACACGCCTACTTGATTCACACAGTACTGGATCGAGTGATGCGCGTTGCAGGTGCTCTATTTGGTGGCGCCGCTGGGCAGCAGTACCAGTTTACGACGTCACACAGCTGCCAGTGAATCAGTGCCAAGTCGTCACGTTTTCCTGCAGAACGCATGTTGAACGGAAATTCTTTGAACGGTGTTTACGTGTTCGTCGTCATCCTTGCCAGAGACGCAAAAGATTAACGACCGTGACGCCTAGTTTCCAACGTCACACAGTGGTAGAGCGAATCCGGTTGTGACCTCCTCGTTACGATTGTCTAATATGGTAAGATGTTGGGATCACTTCTCTTACGTTACATACAAGGATATAGGTTACACTAGAGAGTAAAGGGCAATCTTCCACTACCAGTAGGGGCCTATGAACAATGATATACTTCATAGTCGACACACAACAGACGATGTTCTGTTGTTTTTCAGGTTGACCTACCAACGTCGATGCGGGAGGCAATTATTTGTTAGGAAACTTGAGTAATTTACAGAAACGGATCTCACAGGCATAACTGATTAATCTTTCTTTCTTTCCCTTAGTGTTTATCTCGTTTTACCTACGGACTCGGCTTTGCTGAAATTTTGACGAAGGTCTATTGTTTACGAGGGCTTGCTGAGAAGCAATTTCTCCGAATCTTTGACGTGATGATTTGTTAACATTCTTCATCTTGTTTTCCTTCATGTCAACATCTTTGCAGACCTCTGCCACTAGACGGCTCCGATTTATAGCGTGTAACATGAAGATCTGTAACTTGACTGTGTCGGAGCATGGGAAACAGCATGCAACAACTTGACACTGACAGGCAACACACGATCGCTGCGACATCTGCAACAATGCGACGTATTGGGTTCGCTTTTATCGATCATCCTGCATATAGTCCCGATTTGGCCCCATCCCATTTTCGCCTACTTCCAAATAGGACAGCTTTAAGACCGTCACTTTGATAGTGACGAAGCCGTGCTAGCAGAGGTGAGGTTGTAGCTCCAACAACAAAGTCGAACAGTCGAACATCTCTCTTTGAGAGAAATGTGTTCCCCACCAGGGTGACTATGTTGAGAAATAAATATGCGCACTTGAAGAATGAAGAGGTAGAATGTTAATCATTTATGCTTCATTTAAAACTCTTTAAAAATTTTCCAGTAAAAAAATTCAGAGGATTACTTTTCTAGCGAATACACTACAGATGCCTTTCTACTGTTTTTCAAGCAGTGCTACCGACGTCTGAGCGCGAGGCAGTTGTTCGTTAGGAAGCTTGTGCAATCAACAAACACGAACCTCACAGACATTGCTAATTCCACTTCCTTTCTTTCCTTTAGCGTTTTCCTTGTGTTAATTGCAGGTTCCGCTGCAGTTAAATTTTGGCAAATTTATTTTACAAACTTTGGGGCCGGATGTCCTTCCTGCTGCCGCTGTTGTCGCTTATCAAAGGGAGGAAAGTCTGAACGACACCTCTAACTGAATTTTTTAATCTTTGTTCTGTGTGTAATCGCATTGAAACTGTTTGCACATCGTATTTTCTGAAGCGAAAAATGGGTAACAGATCGCCATTTGCCTAAACTAGAGTAGAAACCGCCTTAAAAGCACACTCAAGTCAATCACTGCACCAACCATTATCGTGGAAGCACTGCGCGGATTCGATGGGGTGCTGACTCACCTCCGCGTCTCAGAAGTTAACAAGCTGCACATTTCGCTGTATAGCATTGCTGATTCATAGATCTTGAAGTATTCGTTCCCTGCCTTAAGCGTCGTACCACAAAATAATCTATGACCCTTTACTGTCTCTATAATTTTTACCGTTTGCTTGCAACATCATGTACAAAGTAGAGCCGGAAAATTCATCGCCAAAATTTTAGAAGTCGTTCTGAGATTTTTCCAATATTTTGGTTAAGGAGATACATATTCTTCGGTAGCATGTTGCAGAGTATTCGCATTTGATTTCCTACTCCCATCTATCTTCGTATCTGTGTCGCACTGAAATTACCTGGAACACAATTAAAATGTGACGGTATGAGCTATATATCTTGTATGGAACAAACTTGCTTCATTCACTCAAGATACTTGCTGTTGACAAGAGTAATGTCCACTTTACTGTTTACCATCAATCTTTCATTCTAGGGTACTTTCGGTTCAGTGTCGGGTTTGTTTTTCCAGCACTGTAACTTGTACGCTAATAGTGATGAACAGCAGTGCTGGTAGGTTTGCTGATGAAGATTTTCCCGACGTGCGGATTCACTGAATTAATATAAGGGCACCACAAAGGGGAAGCTACGCTGAACTCCCGAAGCGGCAGCAGTAGTACATTGGCATCTGAGGATTGTAACCAGACATTCCACACAAATTCCATTACTTTAATTACGACCAGCTCTTACAAGAGGCCTTAAATCTAGGATAGAATCGAATATACTCTTCACGAAAAGGTGGAAACAGTAGTCTGAATAGCAAGAAAAAAGTTTATATTTGTTCATGAAATGTAAAACAACAAAGATAAGTTACCGGAAGATAGATGTACACTATAACTAACTTTTACCTGTGGCTGCTCTCATATATCTATACTTTTGTTATGATAAGTGGTAGTGAGAAAGCAAGCTATTGTACTTGCAACATCACAGTTTTAATAATTTTAGGCGTGTGTTATGATCACTGATGAAAACAAAATGTGTTCCATTCCCTAGTTCACGCTCCTTTATTTACCAGCGAACCCGATAATGCTTCACAATTGCTAAATGTGTATGAGAATTTCATATACCTTCTAATCTCCTTCTCCCTCCCCCTCTCTCTATCCCTCTCCTCCTCCTCCATTCCTTTTTCCAACTCCTCCTTCTTCCCGCGTATCTCTGCCCGTCCCTTCGCCCCTTCGCCCCGCTCCCTCTTCATCTCTTATCCCAGTCTCTCTCAATCCATCTCATCACGTCTCTGTCCATATCCTCCTTCCCCTTCTTTATAACCATTTTCTACCCTCTTCCCCCCCCCCCCAAGCTTAAAACATCTTTCATTTGTCTAAGGCGACCAATACATCAGCGGCGTAAGAAACTGTTGGATCCTATCTGAACGCCAAACATGTCGTTTGGCCATCTGTTTTGTCAACATGCCAAAGTATTTTCTGTGTAAACTCCAACAGAGCAATTCGAACTCGACTGTAACCGGTGTCTACGCTCTTTGTCAGTCTCACTTACTCGATGATCGTGTAGTTGGGTTGCGTTGCACGTACGCCAACCGACATTTCGATGCCTCACTGCTGGTATTTTTTTCCAAAGAAATAGAGCACGAAGTGAAATAAATTGAATGCTTGAAACACCAAAGTAGCACGAACTGACATCAAATCAATCTTTCCAACACACCAGAGATATGATGGCCACTGAAAACACACTGAAATATTTCTTTAATTGTATTCTTTTACGCAGAATATCAATATTATCATGTTATGAAACCTTGCGACAGCAGAACGGTCAAACTCAACGTCACATTTTTTCTTTCATTGAGATTTTCATACAAAAATACCATCCAAATTTCCGACTTTTCCAGTGGATTTTCCAAAAAATTTCCGATCGTAGAAAGTTCCGACATTATTAGATATGAGTTTCGCCTTTTCTGCTAAACACTGTGTTTTCTTGTTACCCTAACGTGTTTCGTCGCTTCTCTACCATAGTCAGTGGGTTTTGTTTAATGAAAATCTGTAAAAAGTTAATTTATTTTAGGTTGTAACTGATCTAACGAAATGAGACCTAAAAACAGTTTTAGTTCGTTTATGTTCTTACCTTGATTTTACATTACATGGTTTTGCAGGACAATCTGTATGGTGTCCTGCACTGAAAGCCTGTCATCTGCAGACCAAAACGGTGTAAATGTCAATTTTATCAGCGAGTTAATAGAATCCTTGATTTTTAAAAAGGGGACTTCGGTGTGGCAATATGTTTTGCGTATGTATTTGTTATTACTCACGCTTTGTTGTGACTGATGCTTCTTCTTTCGCATTTTGAGGCAGAACCCACATCCAATAATTGTAACTATAAACACGGAAAAAATACAAGAGCTGCAAATCCAAAAGATGAATACTTGTCCTGACAAGTGCGAACACAACAAAAAAATATCAGCCAAATCGGTCGAGCCTTTCTCAAGTGCTGATCGTCCATGCACGGAGCAATGGTTTTTTGTTTATATGGACTTATTTTATTTTATTTATTTTTTACCTCCCGATTCACCCTATTTGCATACCAAATTTCACAGAAATCGGTTCACTAGTTTAGTTGCGGAAGTGTAGCAGAACTAATTTCGGATTTTAATAACATTAGTGTGCTAATATGGATTAAACATTTTCAGGAATGTATCAGCGTTGTAACATTTTCGTTGAATCATAAAGTCAAGCAATAAAACCATTTTCACAGATATTCAAAAGTCAAACAGTAAATATTTTTTCAGAGAGAAAATATTCTCCCCTAGTTTACGAAATATTCTTCAAATCATTAAATATGTAATACTGCACACTTTCTAAACGAGCCTATGTTCTCCCTCATGGTTCAAGCTATCTCTGCACCAGACTTAATCGAAATGGGTGCATCGGTTTAGTCATGAAAACATAATAAGCAGCGTTACTTTCAAATTTAGAATATTAAAATGTGGATTGCTGTCAGCAGTAGATAGGAAAGAGAGTTTGGGAGAGGGAGAGTTAGGGTAACATAACAGAACGCAGATGATGAAGACAGGGGAAAAGAAAACGGCGGGATGAAAGAAAGAAGAAGTAAGTGCCAATTCATCATTACTTCTTCTCTTACGAGACGTACTATACATCAAATTCGCATAACAGGTGGTAAGTAACATTATACTGTCATCTGCAGGGGCGATTCATACCGTGAACATCACTCTATGTTGTCTTATCTATCGTATTATCGACCGTGCAGTTTTCACGTTTTGTGCAAAAATGGCTCTGAGCACTATGGGACTTAACATCGGAGGTCATCAGTCCCCTAGAACTTAGAACTACTTAAACCTAAGTAACCTAAGGACACCACACACATCCATGCCCGAGGCAGGATTCGAACCTGCGACCGGAGCGGTCGCGCGGTTACAGGCTATAGCGCCTAGAACCACTCGGCCACACTGGCCGGCCACGTTTTGTTAATTTCTAGTTTCCACAATTAAAAGATACTCAATCCGTAGTTCTGTAGATTGTGAAATGTTTCATTCGTTTGCTTTGCTAAGTGTTTTAAAAAGTACTTGAATGATTTACTATACAGAGTGATTCTTATTAACATTTAAAACCCCCGAAACGATGTAGACGTCGCTGAGACAAGTAAAGTAATATGACATACATGGCGCGGCAAATGTTGAGAAATATCCCAAAGTGGATGACGAATGTTGAACATGTGACGTCACCAGATGGCGAGCCGCAGCGCACGTGCAGCGGTGGAGCCAGTCGGTCTGTCACACCGAATCATCCCAATCCATCTCAAGTATTCATGTTGGTGTGGTTCCGGGCTTACGTGAGAGACTTATTCGCGTGGTTCTTACGGTCCGAGTTTCCGTCTGGCAGAAAGTATTTTTTTTTTCATTGCAATAAACAATTATGAGCCTATATTGAAGTAATATTCATTAGTTTATTTAATGGCTAAGCAGTTTCCACTAGTTAATAGTCGGTTGACTAGGGGGAGGAGACCAGACAGCTAAGTCATTGGTTTCATCGTATTAGGGAAGGTGGAGAAAGAAGTCAGGCGTGCCCTTCCAAAGGAACCATCCCGGCATTTGCCTGAAGCGATTTAGGAGAAACCTAAATCAGGATGGTCGGACGCGGGTTTGAACCGTTTAATTGCAAAGAACAGGACAACAAACGTCTACGACATCGCGTCTCGGTGTAAATATAAGGTGTACTTTAGTAAATAAAGACTGTAAACAAAAAAGGAGCAAAAGGAAACAAACACAAAATTAGAGCTGTTTTTGATTGGGTTACAGGGATGAAAATAATTTCTTAACTTTTACATTCACAACAGAACAGATTTATCGAGAGCAGAGGAGCCTATGAGAGCGATGTGCAGCACTGCCCCCTGTCGGCGAGGGTAGGATGGACAAACCCAGTCGCTCCACGTACAGCAAATAGCGTCATCTGTTGATGCCGCGTGTTCGACATTCGTGCTCCCATCTTGGGGTACTTCGAAACATTTGCGGCCACATGTGTCTCATATTAAATTGCTTGTCTCAGGTTCATCTATGTCGCTTCAGAGTTTTTAAACACTAATAAGTATCACCATGAATAACCAAATAAATGTAATTGAACGAATTAAAAGATTTCTCATCAATGAATGCCTCTACCTAGGAAGAAGATTCGCCTCGGATGGCAGAAGCACTGAACATTTTTGAGAAGCCCACAGTGGCCGGCAGGAGAAATTTGCCTGGCATGGCACTTCGCCCAGCGGTTCCAATTATTCCTCGCCAAGCCGTATGTTCACAGCTCGCTGGCCATGGATCCGCGCCCAGTTTCTCTCACGGCCGGTAATTTGTCTTTGTTGCAGCTCTGCTCGCGTTATATTAGTCTGGTGCAACGCTGATAGACATCGAACTTTTGTTTGCCCTATTGACGTAAGCTCTATTTGTGACGATGCTTCGGCTGCTGGTACTGCTAGGTGGCGGAGGAGGACATCGGTCTTGTGAACTTCTTCAGTATACTTTTGATAGCAAAGGAAGGAAGGAATGTAAAGGTTGGACAGTTCCGTCGACAACCGCGTCATCAGTGGCGGGGCACAAGCTCGTACTGGCAAGGACGAAGAGGGAATTTGAGCAGGTCCAGCGCACAGTCTACATCCACTTACACACAATATCATCAAAACAATCCTGTCATTTATTAGCGGACTGTAAGATGGAGTGTGTTCGCCCTTCACCTTTATGATAAGAGGGGTGTTTTTTTTTTTTTAATTAAGTACTGTTTTACCACACCGCGGCCTCAGCGCTGCGCCCTGGGTACCTACATCTGTTGTCTACGCACTGACGCCATTACAGTCTGATTCTTTCTTGTTTACGTTGTATGCGGAGTGTTTAAGATGCCTCCGATAATCGTGAGTCCCGCCGACTGTAAAGTACGGACTGTTATAAGATTTCTTAGTGCTAAAGGCCTAAAAGCGATCGATATTCATCGTGAGATCTGAGCAGTTTACAGAGAAAACATTATGAGTGGTGGAATGGTAAGAAAGTCGGTGAGAGCATTTGAAGATGGCAGCACAAATGTGCATGATGAACAACGGAGTTTGGTGTAGGAAGTGAGCAATAAGGGGAGAGAAAACAGACGCTTTACGATCTCCTCCTTGCGGGATGAGTTTCCTAATGTTTCTCGCAGTGTTTCGTATGGCATTGTGACCGAGCACTTGAATTACCGAAAATTGTGCGCACGTTGGGTACCGAAACTGTTGTCGGATGTGCACAAAATAAAACATTTAGACAGTGCACTGACTTTCCTTGAGCGGTATCACAACGATGGTGACGATTTCTTAAGCCAAACTGTTACGGGCGATGAAACATGGGTGGCCTACGTCACACCAGAATCAAAGCAACAGTCCATGGAATGGCAGCATTCAGATTCACCCAGAAAAGTGATGTTTAAGCAAACAATTCCTGCCGAGAAAGTCACGTGCAGAATTTTTTTTGGGACAGAAGAGGAGTATTGCTTGTGAAATTTCTGCCTCGTCATGAGACAATCAGTGCAGCAGTTTACTGTATGATGGTTCAAATGGTTCAAATGGCTCTGAGCACTATGGGACTTAACATCTGTGGTCATCAGTCCCCTAGAACTTAGAACTACTTAAACCTAACTAACCTAAGGACAACACACACATTCATGCTCGAGGCAGGATTCGAACCTGCGACCGTAGCAGTCACGCGGCTCCGGACTGAGCGCCTAGAACCGCGAGACTACAGCGGCCGGCTTACTGTATGACATTGCACAATCTGCGCCGTTCAGTTCAGAATAAAAGACGTAGCAATTTGAGCAAGGACTATCATCTGTTCCTGCATTTGAAGAAACACCTGGGCGGTCACTGTCTGCAAGACGATGACGAAGTCAAAACAATGGTGATGCAGTGGGTGACAAGTCAGGCGGCTGACTTCTACGAGGAGGGTATTTAAAAACTGGTACAACGTTGTGACAAATGCCTCAATATTGACGGAAATTATGTAGAAAAGTAGATTAAGGTACAGGATTGCGTGTAAAAATAAAATTATTGAGATATCTTAGCACATCCATTTAAATTTCAAAACGATACATACTTAAAAAAGACAACTCGTAACTTGAACTCTGCTGAGGATACCCACTTTTCCACCGTGACGGACACAGAAAATAGTGACATTGGACTGGAGCGAAAGCAACTTCTAACTAACCCAAAAAGTTTTGCTGTCGGTTCATCTCGGGAATCTGCGATGGGCAGTCCATTTCCGTAACTGTCCACAAACCACTGTTTGACATATGCTGCATAGCGAGAGAATGCATTGTCACGCTGAAACAAAAGTCATCGTCTCCGAACTGTTCCTCTCCTGTGCACAGTACACAATGCACCTGGAGATTTTAAGCACAGTAAATGGACCATACCTTAACCACAAAAACGTCTCCATACCGTGACAACACCTTCTACGCATTTCAGTGTTGGTACTAAACGTTATGGCGAGAAACTTGCCCAGGGATTCGCCAAATCCAAAATCCTTTTATCGGACTGTTATAGGGTATTGCATGATACAACACTCCAGATCACTTGTTTCCAGTCATCCAATTTCTACTGGCGCCGTCGTTTACCCCACCTCAGCCGTCTCTTAGCATTGACTACAGAAATGTGTTTACCAAGGAAACTCGCCAAACAGCCGTATGTTAAGGCATCTCAATAACGCCATCTTCAGGCTCCTATGCACTCCATGTACAGACAGTCAGATACGACAATATGCACATACTGGAATCATCAATATCTGCACTCCGTGAATTCGTTTTTGGAGTGTATACTTCGACAACTTAACAACAAGTGAACCAAAAAGAATTCACTGAATGTAACTACTGATGATTCCCAATAAGCGACTATCGATATATCTGGTTGCCTGTACATGGGGTACAAAGGGCATGAAGACGGTATTATTGAGATTCCGAAACTGGTTGCATAAATAAAATAACTTCCCAAAAGATACGGCTGTTTGGACATTTTCCGTGTTAAATATGTGACTGACTGCGGTCCCAATTCCACAATGAATGAAAAAATACGGAAATGTGTGGCTTACGAGCGGCAGTTCGACAATTTTAGCCATTTTTTAATTCCCCACGTACACTTATTATGCTATCTGGAAAACAGTTAGCACTTTGGAACTAAAGAATTATTCCATCCGCTTATTTCACGCGATTTTCGTACAACCACTCTTCAAAATACTCGTCAGTCCGTGTCCACCAGTACATGAGGCTTTCCTGGTCTTGGCTCAGTTATGGTTGTTCCTTCCTATTTCCATTTCCCAGTCAAATCACCTGATGGATTTGTTACTAGCCCACGCTCGAAGCTACTGATCTCTCCTCACCGACCCATTCTGCTTCTCTCCTGACAACACACTCTTCCTCGCCTCCTTTTATACTGGCGTGTCCGCCTCGCTCGATATCTAAAGATCAATTTCTCATTAGATTTTGATACGAAAGCGTATGGGCTACACCGTTCAAATGCGGATCTCTTGTCTCAACCACTGCGCCATCTAGCTTAGTTAGCGAACAAGCACTAAAGAAATGCAGTCACAATACACTGTGTGATAGATGGACATCCAGATACCTTTGTTTATTTGCTCTATCTTTCATTTAGAGTCATACATCCTGTTTCGAGCCCGTCTGAAACCTCTCCAGGTGGAAATGCTTATTGAGGATGGTTTTGTGCTTTCTGGCTTTTCCTACAGTAAGATGAGAAATCTGCGAGAAACTGCAGCCTTTGAACAACTTAAGTAGTTCAATAAACAAACAATATTTGTTGTGTTAGGACGACAAAGCGATGTGACTGGCAACCTGAAATAGCACACACTAACTGTGCTGCAGCTGTTGGGAACTTACAACTGCTGTGTTCGTTATAATGAAAGATACAGACGAGAGACAGTATGGGCGATTAAAGTTACACTGGTTCCATTTCACGATGCACTAAAAGTCAACGTGATGATGTGCTCAGAAAGCGTGTCATGTCTAACAACCGTAAACGAGATATGTTACTTAAAGCATCATCTCGTAGATCTAAGTTAAGTTGACTAATATAGAATATGAGATGTAGTTATGCGTTAAGAGATGTCGAACGTTACTGTATAAACGATAATCTGCTTTCTGCAACTTGTGAAGAAGAGATTTTTGACCGTTGGTACTGTAACTGTGTTGTGCGTAAGACTTTCACATGATTATTTAAAGTCATGCTATGTACAATTATAGTCACTAAGAAAAAAAGTTACGCGCTTCATAACTTGATACGTTGACAAGAAATTTTAGTTGTAGTGCCGGTGCTACATTTTTATGTACAAACGTGAGTTACGATTTTCAAAAGTATGAGCGTCATTTTTTAGAGCATACGGCTGTAATGTAGTATAGTTTGTGGCACTTTGTACCTCCTGTTCACTTAGCGTTGTCAGATAGTTATCAACAAAAAAAATTGGTTCAAATGGCTCTGAGCACTATGGGACTTAACATATGAGGTCATCAGTCCCCTAGCACTTAGAACTACTTAAACCTAACTAACCTAAGGACACCATACACATCCATGCCCGTTGCAGGATTCGAACCTGCGACCGTAGCGGTCACGCAGTTCCAGACTGAAGTGCCTAGAACCGCTCGGTCACAGCGAATTATCAACACGGATACAGCTTTGACCGAATGTCTGTGTGCTGTTATTAAGTATGGGTGACAGATTTGCGTCTCCTTTGACTGATCTATTGTATGTCGGATTATGCAAGCGAAACAATGATTAATAGTGTGTAGAATGACTACCTGTGTCGTGCTTTGTAAATCATAGCGCGCAGCTTGGGTAGTTATTGCACCCGTGTTATCAAGTATTCTCGTTGTCCCACTCTCGGACGGAGCGTGAGAAGAAAGACACATTAAATAGCTCCGTACGTGCTTTGATTAATATCGTCTTATCACCGTGATCACTACGTGAGCAGGTTCTGGATAACAAAAAAATGTTCCAAGGATTCCCTTTGTAAACTGCAGCCAACATCACAGAATCGCGCAGATATTTTGCAGTGCTGTAGAGTCTATGTGCGCGTTCTTAACTGACCAGGCGATTAATACTGGGTCAGGTGACTAAATAACGAGAATTCATCTTTAGCTGATTCGTTCTGGGCATGGCCCATCATTGGAATGATGATGATGATAATGATGAGGTCCTATACTCCGACCGTAATGAGGATGAATGATGATGATGAAGACGAGACACAACAACACCCAGTCATTTCGAGGCAGGGAAAATCTGCGACCCCGCCGGGAATTGAACCCGGGACTCCGTGCGCGGAAAGCGATAACGCTACAGCACGACCATAAGCTGCGGACCCATCGTTGGAATATCAGTCGAATGTTAAAGCTATCACACAGTAAGTTCAAGTCAACTCAGATTCTTAGGCAACCTAAGTTACACACCGGAAACAATCTTGATGGAAAGTATCATGTCAAGGGGAACTCTACTGACATCGTTGTTCAACTGCCAGCGACCCACCTTAACAAGAAAAGTTATCACAACTTACGACAATGTGGTGTTGTAGCGCTGCTGGAACCACGCATCAAATGTTGAAACACAAAATATTACCAAGCTCGACCATTAAAACAAGTGCAGTGACGTAACAGCGCCCATTACTAGGGTGAAAAGTGTACTTTTTAAGGAAAACTTGTAAATCAGGAGTACAGGCACATTCTCTGACTCCTTCCCTTGCCCACCTCTACTTACTCTCCCTATTACTCATGCACAGTTCCCCTACTCATTATCCTTCTCCTCTCCCCCCCCCCCCCCCCCAGGCCTCTTTCTACATTTACCACCATCAACAACATACATTGTTTTGGACTGTCACTTGGATGACAGAATAGACTGTCTCTGATGAGACCTGAAAAATACCATTATTCCCTCGTTGCTACTTTATGGTCTTGATAAATGACTAATACTTTTGTGTTTAACTGATGATGTCCACCACCGCAGCTGACAGGATACGGTCCATAATGTGTACTATATTGGAGCTGAAACATTTTGGTGCGGTAATTAATGTGGAGTAGCTAAAAGTGGTAAGTGTAGATGGCTGCTTTGCGAAGGACCCGGGTTCTATTCCCGGTACTACCAAGGATTTTTCCTTGGTGAGAGAGCTGGAATGGTGTCCATTTAGCCTCGCGATGCCAAATGAGGAGCTACATGATTGAGAAATAGCGGCTCCATGGCGTGGAACGTGGGCAAAACGGCAGGAAGAGTGGTGTGCTGATGACATGTTCCTTAACACCGCATCCACCTGTCGCTGCAAGGAAGAGGATGATACGGTGGTCGGTCGACGTCTCTTATCAAGAACTGTACGAGAAACTAGAGGGTTTTTTTTTTTTTTTGGGAGCTTAGCTTCGTGGTTTTTGCAGATATACGGTAGCATAATGTGCTATGACTTCATTAATTAGGTGGCATTAAAAGTTAATATTTATCTCTTTACCCCTACCTCCCTTCCCCTTTCTACCTCCTGGCGACTGATGTACTCATAGATTTTACATACGATTATATCGGATATACTACGTGCTAACTTATATTATTGCGCTTTAATATTGAGTTTATGCTCTGCAAAGGACTTTAAACATTCTTTTATAATTATATAGTTTTGCAACACTCAGTAAATTTCTAACTGTTTCTGCTCGTTATTTTATATATTATGCTGTCCAGAGCTCTACATCAATGACTCTCGAATGTGGAATCGAAAATTATTTCGTAAGCCTATAATGACCCAATAGTCCTCACGTCCTCCTCTTTCCAAGATAATTTGCCCATAAGTAGTGCGATCAATGAGTGAGCGAATGGAATACCACAGACTAACATAACACAAGAACATCTAAATGGGTGTCATACCTTCCCACGGTGAAACGGACGCGGTTCCGAGGGGAGACGCGGGAACGGAAGCCTAGAGCACAGCCGCGTAGGCTGGAGGGCCCTACGATAAGAGCGGGACAACGGGACACCCGCGTCACCGGCCGACCGCCAAGAGGTCCATCCCCCGGCCCATGTTAAAAGATGGAGCCCTTCAGAAGAACAGTATCGTCTTACGATAACACTAAAAGGGCCACACCAGCTGCAAATTTTAGCTGTTACGTAGCAAACATTAAAAACATCGCCCCACCACGAAAAGTATAATGTTTCTCATTGGATAGACAGAATTTTTGTAGGCGGAGCTTAAGGTTACCATTGAGATTGGTCAGTTAATTTAAAACTAGATTATAGATGTGATATGGCATAGGTCATCCTTCGATCCATTATAGAACTTGGAAACCCATTCAGGGAATATTCGTTCACATTTTTCGTGAACGCAGTTGGTTTTTATCATCCTGTATTAAAATATTTCCTTTTATCAATAGTACAATTTATAAACAATATTTTGTGAGTAGAATAAAAATTCCAGTGATAAACTTAACTGCTTTTTCTACATTATTTTACCAGCTAACTAAACAAAAGGAAAGCCTTGAACCCCTTCCACTAAATTTAGTTAGTATTAAGATTCTTTTACAGGGAGTGCAGTGGAGCTGACGCTGGTACTATTAAGTATTTGATTATATCATCGCTAGTCTCACTGAACTCTTCTGAACTCTACATGTCATGTGTGGTCTGGCGTCTCCTTACCAGCAACAGGTCCCAGGTTCAAACTAGTAAATTCCCTAAAAAACCCGCTCAGAGCGTGGTTGCGCGAAAGTGATAGGGAGACACGACTTAGAACAAACAGACACCACGCGGAATGTTAGAACAGTAACAGAAATGATAGCAATGCCCAGCCAACTTTCTCAAAGTTACCAAGCGCTCCACGAATAATCATTACAGCTTCCATAACGGGACCACTAGCTCATCAGATTCACATTTCTAGGAAAAAGCCGTCATAATCGTTTGTTAACTGTAGCATGGCGACAAAGGTATTGGACTGCCCTTACGAAATCAAAGACTGAGGGAAACATCATACAAATTATCCCTATGGTCAACTCTGTCGGGAGAACGTAATGCTGGAAATCAGTGGTTCTATAGTCACCAGTGAGACATTCTTCAATAACTCCCACCGGTTCTCCAAAAAAATAATTTTCTCTATTGAACATGTAAGGCGGGAAAGTCCAACAAGTCGGACACAAATAAAATCCGTTAACAAGAAAAAAATGTATCAGTCAGGTTTTAATCGTATAAAAATTGCGTTTTGTACACATCCTTTTAATTCCGAAAAGTCTTAAACTTAATTTTCTGACAATGTCTTTGAGAGAAAGAGGAAAAAAACGCGAGTAAGCTACCCATTTCAGCAAAAACAAGTTATGTAAACACCAGTAAAAGATTTATCACCGCCAAGAAGTGAACATTAAATCTGGATTACAGAAAGTAATATTTCAAGCGGAAATACGAGACGGCCATCAAGTGCTCCAAATATGCACTAAACGATTTAAAAAATAGCTTTCGATATTACAAACACTAGAAAACATCAAAGAGTACAAGGAACCACAGACTGACAGGTGAGTATCTAGCAAAGGTAGCTTCTGGTTAATGACTGGGCAATAAAACTATTGTATGAAAGAAGACGTACTCGAACAACCCTAAGGCGTCAAAGGTAAGGTGGATAATGATGACCTGTTGGAAGCGAAAAGCTGCTGTTCATGAATATGTAGATGTGCAAAATCTGAATGCTAAATAAGAATCCAACAAACATAAAAAAGATAAGGATTATAATGTGGAATTCCTTTCACTTCGAGCAGAAGCAGCTTCCAGATATTTCGTTTTATACTGGATTGCCAAAATGCCTCATTCGACGACCTGCCCCTGATCACCTTCCGTCAGCCGTTGAAAGTCACTCTGCTTCACTTTTTCCTGTTCAATGATCGAGACTATTTTGTTCAGGCATTGAGTACACTACACCAGTCAGTAATTTTCATTAGATGTACATTTACACAACACTCCACAAGATACTTTACAGAGTGTGGTATATGATACCTTGGACACTACAATCATTTACCCCTTTTTATTGTGCCATCGGTGAAAGAATAACGGGAAGAAATACTTCAGGCAAGTCTCCAAATGAGCTCGGATTTATGTGATTTAATCGTCGTCATCATCTGCGTGATATATTTGGAGAAAATGATACCTTGTTCGAAACTTCCTGGTATGTATGCCTTCATAATTTTAAGAATATACCTGTCCTTGTTACACGACGCATCCCTTGCAACGTCTGCTTTTTAAACTGGATAAACATTTAAATGTCACCCTCGCTTATTACGTGAAACGGTACGAAAATCGTTGTTCAATCTTAGTTAGGTTCAAGACGGACCATTACTGAAGTATCGTTAGAACGGATGTTTCGTAAGCTACCTCTTTTACAAGTAGATAGAACGTACTCGGGATTCTTTCAATGAATTTGTCTTCTAATATCTACCTAACCTTGAATAAGTGTCATACAGTCTGTACACTACAAATCACTCCAAACGAATAATCCCAGGTAATTAACGATTGTCATTGTTTCCAGTTCCAGTTATAACTATTTTTTCTATTCCATAGTTCCTTCCAACTCTAGGTAAGCTGTTCTTGGATGATGTACCTGGTATCCCACCAGCCAGTCCCATCTTATGATAAGAGCTTCCTATGACTTCTTTCCTCACCTACACTCCTGGAAATTGAAATAAGAACACCGTGAATTCATTGTCCCAGGAAGGGGAAACTTTATTGACACATTCCTGGGGTCAGATACATCACATAATCACACTGACAGAACCACAGGCACATAGACACAGGCAACAGAGCATACACAATGTCGGCACTAGTACAGTGTATGTCCACCTTTCGCAGCAATGCAGGCTGCTATTCTCCCATGGAGACGATCGTAGAGATGCTGGATGTAGTCCTGTGGAACGGCTTGCCATGCCATTTCCACCTGGCGCCTCAGTTGGACCAGCGTTCGTGCTGGACGTGCAGACCGCGTGAGACGACGCTTCATCCAGTCCCAAACATGCTCAATGGGGGACAGATCCGGAGATCTTGCTGGCCAGGGTAGTTGACTTACACCTTCTAGAGCACGTTGGATGGCACGGGATACATGCGAACGTGCATTGTCCTGTTGGAACAGCAAGTTCCCTTGCCGGTATAGGAATGGTAGAACGATGTGTTCGATGACGGTTTGGATGTACCGTGCACTATTCAGTGTCCCCTCGACGATCACCAGAGGTGTACGGCCAGTGTAGGAGATCGCTCCCCACACCATGATGCCGGGTGTTGGCCCTGTGTGCCTCGGTTGTATGCAGTCCTGATTGTGGCGCTCACCTGCAGGGCGCCAAACACGCATACGACCATCATTGGCACCAAGGCAGAAGCGACTCTCATCGCTGAAGACGACACGTCTCCATTCGTCCCTCCATTCACGCCTGTCGCGACACCACTGGAGGCGGGCTGCACGATGTTGGGGCGTGAGCGGAAGACGGCCTAACGGTGCGCGGGACCGTAGCCTAGCTTCATGGAGACGATTGTGGATGGTCCTCGCCGATACCCCAGGAGCAACAGTGTCCCTAATTTGCTGGGAAGTGGCGGTGCGGTCCCCTACGGCACTGCGTAGGATCCTACGGTCTTGGCGTGCATCCGTGCGTCGCTGCGGTCCGGTCCCAGGTCGACGGGCACGTGCACCTTCCGCCGACCACTGGCGACAACATCGATGGACTGTGGAGACCTCACGCCCCACGTGTTGAGCAATTCGGCGGTACGTCCACCCGGCCTCCCGCATGCCCACTATACGCCCTCGCTCAAAGTCCGTCAGCTGCAAATACGGTTCACGTCCACGCTGTCGCGGCATCCTACCAGTGTTAAAGACTGCGATGGAGCTCCGTATGCCACGGCAAACTGGCTGACACTGACGGCGGCGATACACAAATGCTGCGCAGCTAGCGCCATTCGACGGCCAACACCGCGGTTCCTGGTGTGTCCCCTGTGCCGTGCGTGAGATCATTGCTTGTACAGCCCTCTCGCAGTGTCCGGAGCAAGTATGGTGGGTATCACACACCGGTGTCAATGTGTTCTTTTTTCCATTTCCAGGAGTGTATTACGAAACTATATAAACTTGATTGTTAACTGTGCTCTTGTTTAATTGGTTAGCATGCAATCATATGAAGACACAAATTAATTCCATAGTCTGTGGAGTGACTCGGTCTACGATGTTACCACAAATCATGAAAGTTGCCAGTGGATCTCTAGAAGCCAAGTAACTATATGCGACAGAATGTCAATCCGAAGGGCCCGAGTTCAATTCCAGGCTGTTTCGGAGATTTTCTCCGCTCAGGGAGTGGGTGTTATCTTGTCCTAATCATCATCATTTCATCCCCATCGACGCGCAAGTCGCCGAAGCAGTCAAATTGAAAGACTTGCACCCGGAAAACGATGTACCCGAAGGGAGGCCCTAGTCACACGACATTTATATTTTAGTGAAAACACAGGCGCTATCCAACGAATGTGACATGTGAATACTTTAAAGATCTTCTCTCTCTTAGAACTGGGCTTCAGTGCCAGATTCGTCAGTTGGGTGCAAAAGTAATAATGTACAAAGCCACAGCAAATTTCTATTGATTTTTCTTCGAGCAGATGCGAGAGCATGAGATGCACTATTTTGCGTGTTTGTATCCTTGACATTAAAAGTATACATTTACTGACAGAAATACGAGTCAGTATTTACTTAAAAACGTCAATAAGAATAATGAGTTCCTGGAAATAGTCCTTATTCCAGGTAGGCTTGACCCACTGTGTTCAAAACTGGGCTCGCATTGGGATGGAAGAAATGAATGGCGATTAGGGCTTAGCGTGCCCTTCACGATAAGGACATTAAAGGAGGAGCACCACCTCTTTAGGATATTTAGGATTTAATGTTCCGTCGACGTTGACATCAGTAAAAAAAGAAAATAATCTCGAACTGTAGAATGGTGGGAATAGAATTAGGCCGTCTCCTTGGCAAAAGAACCATCCTAACATTCGCCTTAATCGATGGGGAAAACACGGAGAAATTAAATCTGAATGGCTGGGCGAAAATTTGAAACAATGTTGTCCAGGACACGAGCCCATATATCTTACCACTGCACCACCTCGCTCGATCTCGCGTTCGGGCGGAGCCGGGTTCAGATTCCCGTCTGACCATTCAAATTTAGCTTTTAACCTTTAAAGGGTTTCAGAAATGACTTCGTCCAGTTGCCTTTCGCGATGGTAGAATTTTTTCCTATTGTCGGTTCAAAGCTATTCCGTGACTCATCATCAGATGCTACAGTTCTTGGTAATACTTTTTAGCACTGTAACTTTTTTTTCAGTTTCAGTTTACGCCACGAATTTTTTGCCAGTTATCTGAAAACTCTAAACTGTTCGTACTTATTCAATAATCCTAACTGTGTAAGGTTGTTGTGTACCAAGAAAAGAAAAGACCGGACCACGCACTGAATATGACGAGATATTAGGAATTACTTGCATCGTAAAATCATAAGCGTGATTTGATGGCATTAATTACAGTTATTTGATGCCATAGCTTTACACAAATTACACAACTCATTTTAGAAAACATAGCTTATGTTCGCCGGTTATGTTAGTTAAATAGCACTCTACACACACTTTGCAACATGCAACAAGTGGCACAAGCTTTACAGCACTTTAAGCAAATATCTGGCATCGTAGCTGTTTTTCTTTGGTCTGTACTCGTATTTTCGAAAGTCGCTCAATGATCTAGAATTATATATATATATATATATATATATACCGGGTGATCAAAAAGTCAGTATAAATTTGAAAACTGAATAAATCACGGAATAATGTGGATAGAGAGGTACAAATTGACGCAGACGCTTGGAATGACATAGGTTTTTAGTAGAACCAAAAAAATACAAAAGTTCAAAAAATGTCCGACAGATGGCCTTCATGTGATCAGAATAGCAATAATTAGCGTAACAAAGTACGACAAAGCAAAGATGATGTCATTTACAGGAAATGCTCAATATGTCCAACATCATTCCTCAACAATATCTGTAGTCGAGGAATGATGTTGTGAACAGCACTGTTAAGCATGTCCGGAGTTATGGTGAGGCATTGGCGTCGGATGTTGTCTTTCAGCATCCCTAGAGATGTCGGTCGATCACGATACACTTGCGACTTCGGGTAACTCGATAGCCAATATGAGGTCTGGGGATCTGGGAGGCCAAGCATGACGAAAGTGGCGGCTGAGCACACGATCATCACCAAATGACGCGCCCAAGAGATCTTTCACGCGTCACGAGTCTAGCAATACTTTGATTTTTTTTCGGCTCTAATAAAACACCATGTCATTCCAAGCACGTGTGTCAATTTTTACCTCTCTATCTGCATTATTCCGTGGTTTATTAAGTTTTCAAATTTATACTGACTTTTTGATCACATATAGCAACGTACGCAGCTTACAAAGTCTATAAAAGTAGTGTCCAAAATGACACTGGACACTATTTCTATATTTCCTCGTACTGAAATTACGTTTAACATGCTTGTTGGTGGTTATCAGTACTGATTAGTGGGCATTGAAAGGGTGGTGTTCGACATGGGGGGTGGGGGGGCAGAGGGGCGGTAGCTTGCTGTCAAACAGAGAGAGAGAGAGAGAGAGAGAGAGAGAGAGAGAGAGAGAGAGATAGAGAGAGAGAGAGAGGTGGAAAGTAGGCGGGCAACTGACGGGGTGTGGTCACGGGGGTCTTGTGTTTGCGTGTATGTGAGTGGGGGGGGAGGGGGGGGGGAAGAGGGAATGGTGTTACCCTAAATCGATTTAGACGAATACCAGAGGGATTATTTTAAATGCCATTCGTTGGGCATCTTCCTAGTTCTTATCCCCTGACTCTAATCATATTTCCATCAGGAGTTAAGTCGGGTCGAATACTGTGGATTTACTCCTCTGTCAATAGCTTTCAGTTCAATAAGGGCGGAAATTTCACGTTCCGCATTTTTGGTGGCCGCTGGCCTTTCATTCCGACACTTGGCAGTGGTGGGAGCTGTACAGCGGTGAAAGTGAGACGCGTGGCCTGTCCCGAGGCACCTGTTTGCTGCCGGTGAAATAGAGCGCGCACTGTTTTCGTTGAGATGCGTCCAACAGGCGCTGCCTGCTTGGCACCATAATAAAACACGTCGCGCCGGCACACCTAGCTTCCCTGCAGGTTTTACTCTCTGTCTATGTCCGTTGGTACATATTAACCACCACAGAAGTTGTGTCAGTACTACGATACGACGATGTTCGTGCCGCGGAAAGTAGGAAGTTTCGTTTATTAGTATCGACTCCAAAATAGAAGAACCTGGCAACGATGTTGTTTGTTGTGGTCTTCAGTCCTGAGACTGGTTTGATGCAGCTCTCTATGCTACTATATCCTGTGCAAGCTTCTTCATCTCCCAGTACCTACTGCAACCTACATCCTTCTGAATCTGCTTAGTGTATTCATCTCTTGGTCTCCAACTACGATTTTTACCCTCCACGCTGCCCTCCAATACTAAATTGGTGATCCCTTGATGCCTCAGAACATGTCCTACCAACCGATCCCTTCTTCTGGTCAAGTTGTGCAACAAACTTCTCTTCTCCCCAATCCTATTCAACACTTCCTCATTAGTTATGTGATCTACCCATCTAATGTTCAGCATTCTTCTGTAGCATCACATTTCGAAAGCTTCTATTCTCTTCATGTCCAAACTATTTATCGTCCATGTTTCACTTCCATACATGGCTACACTCCATACAAATACTTTCAGAAATGACTTCCTGACACTTAAATCTATACTCGGTGTTAATAAATTTCTCTTCTTCAGAAACGTTTTCCTTGACATTGCAAGTCTACATTTTATATCCTCTCTACTTCGACCATCATCAGTTATTTTGTTCCCCAAATAGTAAAACTCCTTTACTACTTTAAGTGTCTCATTTCCTAATCTAATTCCCTCAGCATCACCCGACTTGATTTCACTACATTCCATTATCCTCGTTTTGCTTTTGTTGATGTTCATCTTATATCCTCCTTTCAAGACACTATCCATTCCGTTCAACTGCTCTTCCAAGTCCTTTGCTGTCTCTGAGAGAATTACAATGTCATCGGCGAACCTCAAAGTTTTTACTTCTTCTCCATGGATTTTAATACCTACTCCGAATTTTTCTTTTGTTTCCTTTACTGCTTGCTCAATATACAGATTGAATAACATCGGGGAGAGGCTAGAACCCTGTCTTACTCCCTTCCCAGCAACTGCTTCCCTTTCGTGCCCCTCGACTCTTATAACTGCCATCTGGTTTCTGTACAAATTGTTAATAGCCTTTTGCTCCCTGTATTTTACCCTTGCCACCTTTAGAATTTGAAGGAGAGTATTCCAGTCAACATTGTCAAGAGCCTGAAAATTATTTCCCACGTCAGAGTTTCGTTGACGTACGGAGGTGTCGACATTGGAGTTGACCCGTGCATAGTGAGCGTGCTTCCGTCATTGAGTGAAACATACTGAGGTGACAAAAGTCATGGGATAGTGATATGCACATGCACGGAATGCGGTGACATCGCGTACGCAAGGTATAGAAGGGCAGTGCTTTGGCGTAGCTGTCATTTGTATTCAGGAGATTCAAGTGAAAAGGTGTCCGACGTGATTGTGGTCTCACGATGGGAATTAACAGACTTTGAACACGGAATGGTAATTGCAGCTAGACGCATGGGACATTTTAGTTTGGAAATCGTTAGAGAATTCAGTATCCTGCCATCCACAGTGTCAAGAGTGTGCCGAGAATACATTTCAGACATTACCTCTCACCACGGACAACTCATTTGCACAGGGCCTTCACTTAACGAACGAGAGCAATGACTCTTCCCTAGATGTGTCAGTGCTAAGAGACAAGTAGCACTGCATGAAATAACAGCGGAAATCGATGTTGAACAAGATCTCGCAAATGTGTGTAAAATGAGCGCAAACTTCTGTACCTCGGGCATGGATGTGTGTGATGTCCTTAGGTTAGTTAGGTTTAAGTAGTTCTAAGTTCTAGGGGACTGATGACCTCAGGTGTTAAGTCTCATAGTGCTTAGAGCCAATTGAACAAAACTTCTGTACCTAATATGGCCTCAAATGATTCATGGATTGTCTGCAGGCATCTCGCAATCTTCGAACAAATTTTTCTTGTGAACTCTATGAAGACAATATTACACTGTATCGCTTACAAACGTGATTAAATTAGTTTTTTCTGGATGATGTACGATAAGCCTGACCGGACGTTTTTTTATTGCAAAGCTATATCGTTCAGATCTGCGTCAGTTATTTCCATGTAGCTTAGTTGAAAGTTACGCAGGCATCCCAAGCGTAACACGTATCCTCTTTGATTGTAACACCTGTTTCCTCCTCCTCCGATTACTAAACCGGAGAAGAGTTCATCTGACGCTGAGAACTCATATAGCGGCATCTACGAAGCAATAAACAGGTTTTGAACGACGGAAGATCGCGTAACACTCGATAGCCCCCGCTGCTGTATACAGCGGCATGTTTCGTTAGGTACATATAAAGGAAATACATTCAAATAGGGACTATGCGTTTAAACTGTTCCTTCCACGCCGGCCGGTGTGGCCGAGCGGTTCTAGGCGCTACAGTCTGGAACCACGCGACCGCTACGGTCGCAGGTTCGAATCCTGCCTCGGGCATGGATGTGTGTGATGTCCTTAGGTTAGTTACGTTTAAGTAGTTCTAAGTTCTAGGGGACTGATGACCTCAGCAGTCAAGTTCCATAGTGTTTAGAGCCATTTGAACCATTTTTTTGTTCCTTCCATTTCCTTGATTGTAGCGCCCTTCATCAGAAACTTCTTTTTAATTTGTTGACACATCCACTGTTACGGCGAGGAGCTTGTAGGATAGAGATCACTTATGTGAGCGTTGTTCAATAAGTATCGAAACAATTTTTTGTGAAAGCAAGATGATTTTATTGACAATTCAAGTACACCATATTATTCTCTACTCCCTTGGTTACAAAATCCTGATTTTCAACATAACCTCCGTTCAATGCTTCGGCCTTACGATCGTTACATGGAGGGCCTGTATGCACTCTACTCGTCGACGTCGGAGCCAGCGTCTTACTGCATGAGTAATCTCCCCATCATCCAGCTATTGCTTACCGCAGATTGCTTCTACAATGGGCTACACAGGTGGACGTCAGAAGGTTCGAGATCAGGGCTGTAGGGTGGATGAGAAAAAAGAGCCCGGTGAAGTTTTGTGACCTCCTGCCGGTTGTGTAGAGTTGTGTGTATCCTTGTTTTGTCAGGGCAAGAGAGAAGTTCGTTTGCATTTTTTGTGGCTATGAACACGCTGAAGTCGTTTCTTCAATTTCCTGAGGGTAGTGCAACACACTTCGAGGTTGTTAATACTTCGTGAGGGAGGACATCCAACAGAATAACCTTCCAGACGCCTCTCCCAACGATTCACCGTACTTTTGTCCATTGCCACGTCTCAGTAGATATTCTGCATTCAATTATGAATATCTGCGAAGCTCTGGTTTTCTGCGGAAAGAAACTCATTAACAGCCTTCTGCTTGGAGCAGACCATTACAGATGCCATTTTACAGGTTACGAGTAGCGCCGCTACAAATCCCGCATTTTTTCAACAGAAAATGACAGAGTAAAAATGTGTGATGCATTACTTACTGGCCGCTCCGAGTAATTATTGTCTGGCCTGATACACTGGTACCATCTCTTCCGCCAGGAGGTGGACTTGATGGGATCTAGTTGATGGGATCAATGAGATATGTGGAGGATGAGCTGGGTGGTGATGAAAATCAGCATAATGGAGTCGAAACGCGGCAGAAAAAGAAGCTTTTGAGACGTTGACTGCGTACGACAGATGCTTGAGGCAGTGAGTAAAAATGAAATTACCTGGGTTTAATGGAATTGAAACGCGTACAAAAGAAGTTTTTACTGGAAAATGAAACTCGTTTCGTGGCCCTGGACTTCTTCATTCCCCAGGAGAAAAAAGGCCGAAGGTGGCGTTTATTGACGAAAATTAGGAGGAAAATTTGATAGTCGGTAGATAAATTAAGACGAAATGCACACACACTAGGTGAAAGAAAGAGATATGTTTTTCTTTGAGAGGTCTGTGGATAGGGTTAGGTAGAATGGATTTATGGACTTTGTTGAAGACATGAGGCAAGGCTGATTAGTCTACAGAAAAAGATCTCACATTAAGATTTGATAAGTTTCAGAGACAATCGGTTATCTGAAGTTTTCCATCGCACAGAGTAGAAACGGGTGTAAATGTTTATGATCTACCGTTTTGTTTTACGATTTATATTATGTAGAAATTGCAGTCTTTAAAGATATAGTACGTGATGAAACAACTAATAGAAATTATATTGCATCTTTCCGCGATGGAGGCTTTTACGTCAAACGTTGTGGTTCGTGCGTTTGAATGTGTTTCTGCTGCAAAAATTTGCAGGTGGGAGATGGGTGGAAGTCTCGTGCCACTAAGATATGACTAATTGTTTAAAACGATAAATATATTTTGCAGAAAGTAGCTTTTAAGAAGTAAGAATAAGTTGTGCAGTTCTGGAATTGAGGTAACGTTGTAATTATGTTTATGCGAGGTGTCTCCACATTAGACTGTGTACTGAAAATAAATTCGTTAAATTTATATGAATATGTTGAAAAATTCATAAACACTAAAATATAAGACTAGAAACGAAATTAAAATGGAAATTTACGAGAGAATAGCAACGTCAGAATGAATATACGACAAAGTGATATAGATATTTTTTAAAAAGGCTAGAAGAAAATCACAGCTCTAATATTTGCGGACGAGCAGACAGAACAAGAAAGTGCCATATAAGACAACAAATATGAACATTTTATTTCGAAGAAAAGATAATAGTCGTTAAAAGGTTTGCTCGAGCCATCTAGAAGAAAGCTAAAAACCTTGTGACCCTCTAATAGCCATTTATAACAAGACCGGAGATCATGGTTGTATTAGGCGACATAAAAAATGGTTTCCGTGACAGTCTGTGAAGTGTAGTTCTTGAAATTAAAATGATGATAAGAGCTTAGCGTACATTTCGCATAGGATTCTTGAAGTGATCCACAGTAATTTATCTTTCCTGGTGACAGAAACAATGGGACGGCGTAGAACACAAGATCTTTGTTTCCCTTGCGCAATCTTCTTCAACCCTGGAAGCTCGTAGTATCAGAACCCACCCGGCCTACATAAATATAGAACATACTTTGCATGACGGCTTCTTTGTGTCAGTAGGTAAAAATAAGTAGAAATTAGTCGTCTTTGCTTTACCAAAGCACTTGTGTCTCAAGGGGACTCGAGCCAGACAGTGCAAAATGTTATTTACATTCCTCTGAACGCAGTACGTTGCACAGCGGTGTGTTCCAACTAACGAAATGAGAAGAGGGACGGCAAGAAGAGACAGTACAGGCACTCACTCAGATTTCGAAGTGTACATTGTTGTGACATTATAATCCAAAAAGAGATCGTAGGTGTTAAGCGCGAAGATTTACACTGTAGAGGAAATGAATACCTACCTGGAAGTTTTATCCCTTGCTTGGCATTTCATCGCACGTGACGAAAACTCTGCAGACATTCTCCTGCTGCATTTTTCTAAGTAGATCAAGGGAGAAGATAAAAAAGCAATGTGTTTCACAGAATACAGGAAATATATTTCGTGTGTTCAGGCCAACCAAAAAAAAAGCACCAATACACTTAAAACATCAAAAAATTGTTAAAACTAAAAATAGCTAAAAATAATCATGTATTTCATGCAAATAATAAGCGGTTTTTTTCAGATATGATTTAATAAGTATTTACAAGCGTTAGTTTTCCAGAATGCTTTTCGTAACTATCAAAGAGACAGAGGCTACTCTTCATCATCTATTTTGTCCAAATTTATGACACTTATAGGTATAGGCCATATATGGTAGTGGCAGACGTGAGAGCCCCACATCCCTAAGCGATCAGACATAAAAAAAGGCAATTTTGACGGGGGTCGCGTGCATCATGAGCCACTTATGCTTCCGTGGATTCCAGGCAGCAGGTGGCTCGATGGGAAGAGTACATAATTGTAACCCGTGGTTCCTGGGATCGGTCCCTAGGCGCAAACTCTTTCGATTTTCTGCTTTTACGTTACCTACACTGCAAATAAACCCAAATAGTGCTCATATACTGTTTTTATTTTCATAACAAGTTCGAAAAGGAGAGGCAAAGGAAAATCTGGTTTACAGCATTTACGAGTACTCTGCATATAAATTAAATTTTCAGGAAGACATTGTAAGGCGTACAGGGCAAGTATTTATATATTTATTATTCTAGAGTTGATGATTTACACATCCTGGGGTTATACTGTTCGTAAAACAGGAGACGCAATAGTTTTTTCGGCGTCTTTCACAACTTATGAACGCTGTATTTTTACAATTACGTGGTTGCTCTAATATTTCTAAAGAAAAACAAACTTGGTGTACATTCGTTAAAGGTTCTTTCTCAGAGCATATTTTGCATCGAAGGTCAAAATTAAACTAATGGAATACGAAGTTGTGTAAGTCTTAATTACAATTACTTCTTGTAAAGTTATCTGCAGAGTCCTCGTGCACACTGAAAGCGTAATCACTTTTTGAAAATTTATTTGCAATCCCCCTTCGCCTTCCTTTTCTAGCATTTTAGGACAATATTAAGAAATTCAGTACATCGAGCATTTCAATTTATTTGCAGTAAGAAACGTAGAAATTGAAAATAAAAAAGTCGTATAGGGAATTGACCCTCGACGCCTGAATCAACGTAGTATACTCTTTCTGCTGCGCCAGGCACTGCCTGTAAACCTACGTCAACACAAATGGCTACTGCTTCGCCCGACCGACGCCAAAAATGCTATTTCTTTTTTGTAGTCGCCTGGCCATCTGGTGGTCCCACTTGCGTCAGATTCATTTCTGGCCAATCCCTGCATACACCATCAATCTGGACGCAGTCGATGGTGACGAGTAGGTGGGTACCATAGATTGTGGGTACTGTAACGGAACAGGCCGCACATCGTATACCACAATACAGATTTATACTCTCCAAGGTCACAAAATAATACCCGCAGGTGAAACAATGAAGATCAGATTATTATCTTTGATAATTACGCTCACCGAATTATACTGCATTCATTTCAAAGTCTCCTCTGTTGAGAAAAGAAAGAAAGTTTCTGAAACGTTGTAAGTACAGCCATATTTACGACCATGTACATATCTGAAGACAATATCTTGATAAACAATTTAAATGTTACTAATATTTTTTACTTTGACAGTGGCCACGTCTTGTATAAAAAATCGAAAATCCAATATAATTAATAAGAAATATAAATTCATACATTATCTGTTGGAACATTTAGCTTCAAAACGTACGTATTTATAAAAAGGTATTATCATTCGGTAGTTCATATCTCAGTCAGGAGCTTAGGGGGCAGGGCAAACACAACACATTTTACACTGTTAAATTTGAAAAGTCGTGTTCAGGAAATAGACACCATTAAATTGTATTGTTATCTTTAAGGCTATCAACAAAACCTACTGTCATCAAATTTCTTGGGCTATAGAAAAACGGGATACTAAAATTTATGTAGAGTGTGATTAAATGGAGATATTAGTTCAAAGTTACCATACCTGTTTGATATTTAATGTTTTGGAAAAACCTCGCAGCAATGAAAAACGGCTTTGTTTTAATGAATGATTGTCACCCAAACTCATTTTTCATGTTCTTCACAGTCTCTTACATTTTCTGTGATCGTACAAAAAAGCTGCTCTTCTTTGAACTTCTTCGATAGCCTACGTCGACTCTTTCTCTTAAGGATCCCGTACAGCGCAGCAGTACTCCAGAATAAGGCGGAGAAGTGTGGCGTAGCCAATCTCTTAAGCAGATCTGTGGCACCCTCTAAGTGCACTGCCAGTAAAACGCAGTCTTTAGTTCGTGCTCCCCACAACATTTTCTAGGTGATTGTTCCAATTTAAATTCTTCTTATTTAGTTGGAACTACAATGTTTAATTTTGCATGATTTATCGTCTACCCGAAATTTAACGAAATATTTTTTCAGTCGCCCCAAATTTTCGATTTTCAGTGTCAATTATAACTTTTCGCACAATTCAGGTACCTCGTCTACATCATTTTCTGTTTTTGTCATCTCATAATTAGACGTTCAACGACAGTGTTATCTTCAAACTACATAATGGTACGGCTAAAATTTCCCCATAAATCGTTTATATAGATTACGAAGGTTTCCTTGGTCTGTAAATAAAGAAATACGGAATCAGCTTGAAATCATATGTCAACAGTGCCTATTATGTACCAGGTGATCAAAAAGTCAGTATAAATTTTAAAACTGAATAAATCACGGAATAATGTAGATAGAGAGGTACAAATTGACACACATGCTTGGAATGACATGGGGTTTTATTAGAACAAAAAAATCCAAAAGTTCAAAAAAATGTCCTTCGAGGTAATTCATAATGTTCGAACACAATATATGTTCTAAAAACCTGCTCCATATCGACGTTAACGATATGGGACTGTAATTTAGTGGATTTCTCCTACTACCTTTCTTGAATACTGGTGTGACCTGTGCAACTTTCCAGTCTTTGGGTACGGATCTTTCGTCAAGCGAACGGTTGTATATGATTGTTAAGTATGGAGCTAATACATCAGCGTACTCGGAAAGAAACCTAATTGGTATACAGTCTGGGCCAGAAGACGTGCTTTTATTAAGTCATTTGAGTTGCGTCACTACTCCGAGGATATTTACTCTTACGTTACTCACGTTGGCAGCTGTTTTCGATTCGAATTCTGGAATATTTACTTCTTCTTTTGTGAAGGTATTTCGGAGGGCTCTGTTTAGTAACACTGCTTTGGCAGCACTGTCTTCGATAGTACTCGTATCTCCATTGTTATCGCCCAGAGAAGGCATTGACTGTTTCTTGCCGCTAACATACTTCACATACGACCAGAATCTCTTTGGATTTTCTGTTAGGTTTCGAGACTAAGGTTCGTTGTGTAAACTGTTATAGGCGTCTCGCATTGAACTCCGCAATAAATTTCGAGTTTCTGTAAAGGACTGTCCATCTTGGGGATTTTGCGTCTGTTTAAATTTGGCATGTTTTCTTCGTTGTTCCTGCAACAGTGTTCTAACCCGTATTGTGTATCAAGGAGGATCAGCTCCGTCGTTTGTTAGTTTATTTGGTATAAACCTCTCAGTTGCTGCCGATACTATTTCTTTGAATTTATGCCACATCTGGTCGACACTTATACCATTAATTAGGAATGAGTGGAGGTTGTCTCTCAGGAAGGCGTCAAGTGAATTTTTATCTGCTTTTTTGAATAGATATATTTTTCGCTTATTTTTCGAGGATTTGGGGATTACAATATTCAGTCTCGCTATGACAACCCTATGTTCTCTAATCCCTATATCTCGTTATTAACTCAGGATTATTTGTTGCTAAGAGGTCAAGTGTGTTTTCACGACCGTTTACTATTCGCGTGGGCTCATTAACTAACTGCTCGAAAAAATTTTCAGAGAATGCGTTTAGCACAATTTTGGACGATATTTTATGCGTACCTCCGGAATTAAACATGTATTTTCGCCAAAATATCAAGGGTAAATTAAAGTCACCACCAACTATTATCGTATGAGTCGGGTACATGTTTGAAATCAGACTCAAGTTTTGTTTGAACCTCTCAGCAACTGTATCATGTGAAGTGGGAGGTCGGTAAAACGATCTAATTATTATTTTATTCCGATTGCCAGCAATGACCTCTGCCCATACTAGCGTGAGGAAGTATCTAATTCAATATCGCGACAAGTTAAACTACTTCTGACAGCAACAAACACGCCACCGCCAACCGTGTTTAGCCTGTCTTTTCGTAACATCGTTAGATTCTTCGCAAAAAATTCAACTGAGCTTATATCCGGCTTTAGCCAGCTTTCAGTGCCTATAACGATTTGAGCATCAGAGCTTTCTATTAAGGCTTGGAGCTTTCGTACTTTCCCAACACAGCTACGACAATGTATATACCAATGGTTCCTGTATCTGCGCTCTTCCTGTGTTCAGCGTACGCCCTTTGTGACTGTGGGCCTTCTAGTGTATTCCCGAGAACGTCTAACCTAAAAAAAACTACGTGAAGAGGTCGAGCAAGTGTGGAATAACATACCCCAGGATAGTATTTGCCATCTCTACCGTCGACTGGGTGCCAGAGTCAGCGACTGCACTGCAGCCCGTGGATGTGGACGCTACACCACGTACTAATATGGGTGTTTCAGCATGGATCCATACCAGGTGCCTTAGAACCGACTGTGTAAATGCAATCATTTCATGATATCCATATACGCCGTTGCAACAATAAATCCTGAGTGAAACGGAAGCCTCTAAAAGGGAGTACTAATTTTTTCCCCTATAGGGTATTTTCGGGGCCAGTTTCCATTAGCCAGCCACTTCGGCGCGCGCTCAGAGGCCACCTGGAGCAGAGGGCAGCGGCTGCTGGCTGCTAGCTCGGCCTGGGTGTCCGCGACAGGTGCGGCGCGTGTGCGAGTGTAAATATAGCGGCCAGCTGCGAGGCGACGCCGAATTGTCCGGCGCTGTGCATTCCGCAGGCTGGCCGCGACGCGCCTCGCCGCGTCTGATTTAGGAGCCAACAGAAACCGGGACGACTTCATAACAGCCCGCGTGAGAGATTGTCCTGCCGCGAAAATATAACCCTCGCCTATATTTTCGCGTTAAATTTAAACGCCTCCTCTTTGTTTTTTGAGGACTGAAATACCTGCACCTTGACTTCAGGTGAATGGTTGTTCTCCAGCCTGCTCGCTTCTTGGACAGACACAACTTTTCAATGTGGCTCGTATCCAAGTTCGCCTATGAATCGCGCCTGTGGTTGGTTCTAAAGCAGGCGGTCAGTATCAGCGGGCATTTTCTGTGTGAACGTTAGTAGATGTTTATTCCTTTCATCTACGTCTACATTCGCAAAACCTGCCGTCATTGGCTGAAGGAAACACGGCAGCTTGTACTAACTATACATATTTATACATACTATAAAATGAAGTGCCCATCGCGTTTTTCTGTCTGTTTGCTATGGAGCTACTGTAGGGATTTTGATATGGTTATTTCTATAAGACACACGCATTCACGAAGAAAGTTTGTGCGTAAAATTTATTGGTTCTATCAATGTTAAGTGTGTAATACATGTAGCGGTAAACATGCTACAGCATGCTTACTTAATATGTTCTAAAACACCGCGCATGAAAACGGGATTTCTGTTGCTCATACCTCCGCGATAAAAAGGTAACATCAAGTGTTTTAGACAACCTTTGGATCAGGGACCATATACATACCCAACAATAGGAGCGTCTTAGTGTCGCCACCCTCCATTACAGGTCAAAGTATGAATCTACATCTACATCTACGTGACTACTCTGCCACTCACAATAAAGTGCCTGACAGAGGGTTCAATGAATCACCTTCAAGCTGTCTCTCTACCGTTCCACTCGCGAACGGCACGCGGGAAAAACGAGCACTTAAATTTTTCTGTATGAGCCCTGATTTCTCTTATTTTATCGTGATGACCATCTCTCCTTCTGTAAGTTGCTGCCAACAGAATGTTTTCGCAATCGGAGGGGAAAACTGGTGAGTGAAATTTCATGAGAAGATCCCGTTGCAACAAAAAACGCCTTTGTTTTAATGGTTGCCACTCCAATTCACATATCATGTCTGTGACACTATCTTCCCTATTTCCCGATAATACAAAACGAGCTGCCCTTCTTTGTACTTTTTCGATGTTATCCGTCAGTCCCACCTGATATGGATCTCACACCGCACAGCATTACTCCAGAATAGGGCGGACAAGCCTGGTGTACGCAGTCTCTTTAGTAGATCTGTTCCACCTTATAAGTGCTCTGCCAATGAATCGCAGTCTTTGGTTTCCTCTACCCACAATATTATCTATGCGATCGTTCCAATTTAGGTTATTTGTAATTGTAATCCCTAAGTATTTAGTTGAATTTACAGCCCTCCTGGTTAGGCAAAGGGAGCAAATCAATTAGTTCTTTTTGCATCTGATTTAATCTACGGTGGGCTTAATATGACTTAATGGCGGCACCATTAGTTCAAGGACTGATCCTCGGAAAACCTCACAAAATTTTTTTAACTGTATTTTCGTCGTCACCAGCGAACCAGAACTCAGTCGAAGATCCCAAGACGGGTATGAGTAGCAAATTTTTACGATATGTTCCTAAGATCCTGCTCTCGAACAAACTCGAAAATTTTCTTCATATCTTCATCCGTATCCGACATACAGTGGTTCAAAGTTACCCTTCCTGTGCGCAAATAAAATCCAGTCTGAACCAAAAACATAGTTTACAGAGTCATGCAACACGCAAAAATGTGCTGTAAAGTGTCTCCGTTATCATCTGGAAACACCGTGTTGTACTGAAGCACCGTGAAGTACTGAAGCACATGTAAATATTTTTCATCCGTAAAGTCTGGTCGGAGGTGTAAAATTAGTTTTGGCTCAAATGGCACTGAGCACTATGGGACTTAACCGCTGAAGTCAACCTCAGAAACAGAATGCGGGAATGTTTATTGGATATTTTCTGCTATTACTAATAGCACTGCTCTTTTGGAACGATTATTTACAATACCTGTTGGGAAAGGTCCAGCATGCGAAGTCTCTAGCCCACAGCAGGCCTGCACCATAGCCCAGTTAGAAGAATTATGGAAACACAGGCCCTTATCTCTAGGCTGGACGTGGCTTCTGCACCCGCCTCGAGGAACTTGAAACTATCTCTGACGTCTATAATAGCGAAGAGATAACTCCAAAAGTGTGACCACGACTGATACGTTACAAGAATGCAGCCTTCATCACTTCTTTTCAAACTAAAAAATCCACAGTTCTTAATGCGATAAATAAACTCGACCCCTACAGGAATGTCGGAGCATCTTTCCTTCAGTGCGCTCTCATCAAAATGTAATCCACAGATATCCTATCGAAACTGCTACTAACGAGGTTAGGGATTAAAATAAAATCTGTGGTAAAGCGGTCTGTGCACTTTCACATCACAGTAAAGTCAGCCAATGTTATTATTATTGTCTTTTATCTTCTCATAATCCTATACTTCGTTAATCTGGTTTCATTCTGCTTTACCTCTTAATAATCATATCTCATTATTTGTTA
This sequence comes from Schistocerca gregaria, assembly GCF_023897955.1. Taxonomy (NCBI): domain Eukaryota; kingdom Metazoa; phylum Arthropoda; class Insecta; order Orthoptera; family Acrididae; genus Schistocerca; species Schistocerca gregaria. The sequence continues at coordinate 1,027,364,254 of NC_064920.1, forward strand.
CTTTCTAAACCAAACTCTACATAACCCATACATACGGAAGGCTAGGGGAGAGTTGGATGAGAGGACGCTGAATATTCTACTTGGCTAGAGCGTGAAAATACCTGGAGCATAGTTTGCGCGTATGTTTGCCCACGTAGTTGCAATTAGAATCTGATCAGCAAGTTGCGAAAGTTTTCTGAGGACGAGGACCCTAGAAGGATCAAGACCCACAACATGGCTGGTCATGAGATGATGACATAAACGCTGTAATCACTAACAGCTAAAAAGATGTTCGCTATTGTCAGTTTAAAAAAAAGATCTTGCAAATAGTATGATACCGACCGCAAGAAAAATACGCGCTGGAAAGCCTTTCGAGTATAATGTTTACAGTGATGTTCTAACCGTTTTACATGTTCAGCATTCTCCATTCTTCCCCGTTTTCCGCCATCATTGTTGTAGCTCACACATTTACGTTGATGCCAAATAATTTATATATTCCTCTCCCTCTGCCCCTCTTCTCATTGGCCTTTCCTCCTAGTTGAGTACTGATTGTGTGGTCTCTTCTCTTTCAGTATCGTTGCCAATTTCCTTACCTACTTTTGTTTTTAGTACAGCGTTACTCTTAAGTACCTCCGAGGTTTCAGAAGATGATTTCACAAAAACTACACGAAATACGAAAATATGAGACTTATTAGTGCATAAGTTTCGATCTGAAATACATACCTTGGCGTGGTTGCATAAGGCCAGCAGGTCAGAGCAGGTGGACAAATCATCCGCTTGGTATCGTCGTATTGAATTAATTCGTGCCTGCAAATAGGCAACAATGAATACATTCCCTAAGCGGACTGATGTTTCACCTTCCTGGAAAATTTGTGTTAGCAACTTTCTTCAACTGCATGTACTTACTGGCGTTTGCTCACACACATGGCTCTGAGTACTATGGGGCTTAACATCTGAGGTCATCAGTCCCATAGAACTTGAAAGTACTTTAACCTAACTAACCTAAGGACATCACACACATCCATGCCCGAGGCAGGATTCGAACCTGCGACCATAGCGGTCGCGCGGTGCCACACTGAAGCGTCTAGAACCACTCGGCCACACCGGTCGGCTAGCGTTTGCTGTCCACAATCTGCGTACATATTGAGCACCTGTAAAGTAGGTTAAAAAACACTATACATTAACTTTTATCTATTTTCTGCGTTTCACTTTTGGCACATTTATCTTCTAAAACTTATGGATAGCCATGTACTTGTCTTTTCTCACTTAGCCTGTTTAACACACGAGTCCTTATTTTCTGTCCGTTTCACATCTTCCATTCTTCTCCATCCCCGCCTCTCAAAAGCTCTATGCATTTTCCCCCTTTCTGTCACAGTTTCCATATGTCGCCATGATACATGGCAACACTCTAATATAAAACACATAACTAACATTATTCTTATTTGTTTATTTATCAAATAGAAGAAAATACTCGTATTTCGGTAAAACGTTCCTTTTCCAATAACTTATCTTGCTTTTAGTACTTGATTAAACGTTATGTTACTACTTATTTTCTGTCGTAGGTACGTGAAATTAACAGCTTGTTCCACTAACTCAACAGAAATTTTCTCTTTCACCTTCCTTGACTGACTTGGGAAAACTATTGCGTCAGTCTTCTTGTAAGTTCTCTATAGAAAGCCTCTGTCATAACTTAATTGACTATCATCAATCGGCTGGGAACCATTGGTTGTATTCGCATGTTAACGAGTACCACGTGCCCTAACAAATGCGATCATGGTTAATATCATAATTATGACTACATACTATGAATACGGGAAAATGCTGAATAATAACAGTTTAAGTTTCACGACACTTCCAGATTTTTGAAATTTATTATCAAATATATCTGCTACGATTTCGAGATTTCACATGAGTGGTGTTGAAATCACAATTGTACCTCTCATAGACGTAGGCCCATTACCATCACCATTAATTCTTCCGTTCTTATCACTTAATTACAAGTACAAAGTGCTTGTATTATAACCACCTTTCTCCATAGCTGTCAGATATGAATAAATCTTGCTAAGCACGAATCTCGACTGCACAGCTTTCATCTCTGCTGCCTCCGTAGGATCCTTCCGATCTCTCGGAGAGACAGAGTACCCAAAACTAAAGTCTTAGAGCTCGCAAGCACAACCGGCATTCATACATTTCTGAGACACCGACGTCTTAGGTGGTTGGGACGCATCAGGCGCATGGGTTCTGCGAGAATAACGAAGAAACTGCTTGACTAAGAACTTCAGGAGGGTGTGCGGCCAATGGGAAGACCACGCCTATGCTTCATGGACGTCTGCAAAAGAGACCTGACCAAGGCGTGTTAATCCAACTCGCTGGGAAGGTACTGCTGATGACCGTGTCAAGTGGCGACTAACTGTGCGAAATGGGGTCAAGCTTGCAGGAGACGAATGCACACAAGAACAAACCAGGAAGAGGTCAAGACGGAAAGGGAGAGCGGCTTCTATTTGGAGTCCCTCACGTTTCACGAGCCCAAACTGCAGTAGGAACTGCCACTCTCGAGTGGGATTTTTCAGCCACTGCAGACGCTGCAACGTCTGGACCACGTATACTACAGCATCATCTTTCGAAGAGGGACGGATGCCACATATAATTCTTCCGGTTGTGATCAAAGTGAGGTTGATTCTGTGTAAAAGCCTCAATATATCTTTTTGTCTCTCTCTCTCTTGACTAACAGTGTCACAAACACATTTTTTACGTGACCACATACTCCGCGTCCATACTCTAATCCCGGACTCGATAGACTACACGCTGGTGACTCAAACAATGGCTGTCGCTTGTACTGGGACATGATGTAGTTCATAGAGAACCAATGGCACAAGGAAAGGTACATCGCCTCTGGCTAAGGTGAGCAGGCCAGGTAAATTCTGCACGTCAAAATATATTCTTAGCTGATTTGGTAATACCATGTCATCTAAAAAACTTATCCATTTTGTTATCCTTCCTCCAATCGTTACACCGCTCATTTACTTGAGGTTGTGTTCGATTCTAGCATCCGTGCGTGGTAGGATTGTTGATATTTTTAAAAATATCGAGAATCCAATACATCGTTATTTAAAAAAATATGTCTTCATCCCTTCTCGATATAGATATATCGATACATCAGCGTGAAAATTATCGACGTTAATAGAATGCCGCTTATAGAGCTGTATATTTAAAAACTGATTTCTTATTAGATATTCTGCACATCAACAAGCTATCAGCCTGCCCATCCACCTTCGAGCAAGAACTGAAAGAAAAACGATGCACGTTCACTCTTGGCGATAACTACTTGCCTAACAATGGTAACTACATTGTAAGTGGCTTAATAAAAGGTGCCAATGGGTCCCTCGTTCGGTTCCGTCATGTATCGGATTTGTCCAGAACGCTTCCTGTCGACTTCCCTGTTTTTTTCGTTTTTGATAACGCCAGCGACATACCAGTTGCAATCTCAAAAATTGGGTGGTGAAGGTAAACGTTGCAGTTTCTGTTGGTAGCGCCGAGTGCGGATTACGTTAGCACTTGTCCTCTCGCTTCTCCGCTCACTGCAAAGACCAATCTTGTCTTTTCGATTTTTGTTTATCATTTTCATCAATTTTTTTTAAGAATGCTGATGTGAAGAAATAACACACTCGTTGCATGAAAATTGTCGTTTAACGCAATTTGTGTGTCAATTATTCACACTGGAAATCTTGTTATTCCATTCACACCGCGAACCCTCAGTGCAATCGGACTACTTCATTTGTGCTACCTATACTTTACGCAGTCAAAGAGAAAGAATGGACGTGACGAAAAGACAAAAACTAGAGAGACTCCGTTACACAGTGAAATTAAAATTGTGTTCTGCTGTAATTCAAAATAACAACGTCAAATATTTAAAGAAAGTTGTGAAAAAATAAATTATAAAATAAAAATATCGGCACTCGATATTGCTATTTTTATATCGATATAACAATATAAAGGGGGAAAATATCGCCAATACACATAGATATTTGTCGAGAAAAATATCCAAATACCTTTTTTTAACAACAGGCAGGAATTTAAGGAGTGAGGCCTGTATAAGCTCAAAGAACCAGATGTTGTACAGAGTTTTAGAGGCAGCATTAATGAACGATTTAAAAGAACAGTGGAAAGGAATACAGTAGATGAAGAATGGGTAGCTTTGAGAGACGAAATGTTGAAGGCAGCAGAGGATCAAGTAGCTACAAATACGAGGGCTAGTAGAAATCCTGGGGTAACACATCATCATCATCATCATCATCATCATCATCATTTAAGACTAATTATGCCTTTCAGCGTTCAGTCTGGAGCATAGTCCCCCTTATAAAATTCCTCCATGATCCTCTATTCAGTGCTAACATTGGTGCCTCTTCTTATGTTAAGCCTATTACTTCAAAATCATTCTCAACCGAACCCAGGTATCTTCTCCTTGGTCTACCCCGACTTCTCCTACCCTCTACTGCTGAACCCATGAGTCTCTTGGGTAACCTTGCTTCTCCCATGACCCCACCATCTAAACCTGTTCGCCCTGACTGCTACATCTATAGAGTTCATTCCCAGTTTTTCTTTGATTTCCTCATTGTGGACACCCTCCTGCCATTGTTCCCATCTACTAGTACCTGTAATCGTCCTAGCTACTTTCATATCCGTAACCTCAACCTTATTGATCAGATAACCTGAATCCACCCAGCTTTCACTCCCATACAACAAAGTTGGTCGAAAGATTGAACGGTGCACAGATAACTTAGTCTTGGTACTGACTTCCTTCTTGCAGAAGAGAGTAGATCGTAGCTGAGCACTCACTGCATTGGCTTTGCTACACCTTGCTTCCAGTTCTTTCACTATGTTGCCATCCTGAGAGAACATGCATCCTAAGTACTTGAAACCGTCCACCTGTCCTAACTTTGTTCCTCCTACTTGGCACTCAATCCGTTTATATCTCTTTCCCACTGACATTCCTTTCGTTTTGGAGATGCTAATCTTCATACCATAGTCCATACATTTCTGATCTAGCTCTGAAATATTGCTTTGCAAACTTTCAATCCAATCTGCCATCACAACTAAGTCATCCGCATATGCGAGACTGCGTATTTTGTGTTCACATATCTTAATCAAACCCAGAGAGTCTATTGTTTTCAACATATGATCCATAAATAATATGAACAACAGTGGAGACAGATTGCAGCCTTGTCTTACCCCTGAAACTACTCTGAACCATGAACTCAATTTACCGTCAACTCTAACTGCTGCCTGACTATCTATGTAAAGACCTTTAATTGCCTGCAAAAGTTTGCGTCTTATTCCATAATATCGTAGAACAGACAACAGCAGTCCGGAACCGTGCGACTGCTACGGTCGCAGGTTCTAATCCTGCCTCGGGCATGGATGTGTGTGATGTCCTTACGTTAGTTAAGTTTAAGTAGTTCTAACTTCTAGGGGACTGATGACCTCAGAAGTTAAGTGCCATAGTCCTCAGAGCCATTTGAACCATTTGACAGTGTCTTGAAAGGAGGATGTAAGATGAACATCAACAGAAGCATAATGAGGATAATGGAATCGAGTATAATTACATTAGATGATGTTGAGGGAATTAGCTTAGGAAATGAGACATATGAAGTAGTGGATGAGTTCTGCTATTTGGGCAGCAAAGTTATTGATTATGGTGTAAGTAGGCTGTTTAGGTTTTTTTATTGGTAACGCCGCCGCCACGTAGCGCTCTGTATGAAAATCACTGGCTGTGCCGTGTGCAGTCTGTGGCTGGTTTGCATTGTTGTCTGCCATTGTAGTTTTGGGCAGCGGCAGCTGGATGCTAACAGCGCGTAGCATTGCGCAGTTGGAGGTGAGTTGCCAGAAGTGGTGGACGTGGGTGGAGAGATGGCGGAGTTTTGAAATTTGTAAGACTGGATGTCATGAACTACTATATATATTATGACTTTTAAGGTAAATACATTGTTTGTTCTCTATTAAAATCTTTCATTCGCTAACTATACCTATCAGTAGTTAGTGCCTTCAGTAGTTTGAATCTATTATTTAGCTGGCAGTAGTGGTGCTCGCTGTATTGCAGTAGTTCGAGTAACCAAGATTTTGGTGAGGTATGTGATTTGTGAAAGGTATAGGTTAATGTTAGTCAGGGCCATTCTGTTGTAGGGATTTTTGAAAGTCAGATTGCGTTGCGCTAAAAATTGTTGTGTGTCAGTTTAAGCACAGTCTTGTATAATTTTTCTAAGGGGACGTTTCAATGGTAAAAAAAGGGGATATTAAATGTAAACTGGAAATGGCAAGGGAAGTATTTATGAAGCGAAATTTGTTAACATCGAGTATAGAGTTAAGGGTCAGGAAGTCTTTTATGAAAGTATTTGTGTGGAGTGCAGCTATGTATGGAAGCGAAACACGAATGACAAACAGCATGCACAAGAAGAGAATAAAAGCTTTTGAAATGTGGTGCTATAGAAGAATGCTGAAGATTAGATGGGTAGATCACGTAACTAATGAGGAGGTACTGAATAGAAATGGTGAGAAGTCTGTGGTACAACCAGACTAAAAGAAGAGACAGGTTGGTGGGACGCATTGTGAGACGCAAGGGATCACCAGTTTAGTATTGGAGGGAAGCATGAGGGTGCAAAAATCGTAGAGCGAGACCAAGAGAGGAAGGCAATAAGCAGATTGAGAAGGATTTAGTTTGCAGTAGTCATTCGGAGGTGAAGATGCCTGCTCAGAATAAAGTAGCATGGAGAGCTGCTCAAACCAGTTTTTGGACTGAAGACCACAACAACAACAAGCAACAGGCCTAGTAGGGGCCACGCAGGGTCGAGGCGCTTGGCCGCATTACACAGCACTGGGTCAAATCAGACAGCCTCAATTACTGCCCCTGCTGGTTTGGTCGCTACAGTACAGCACGAGCCCGGCGCTGGGTCAGTTATGAGCGCAACACCTGCCTGTGGCAGTGCGTCAGCGACCACCCCGCTCGGCACGCCGGCGTGCGCCCGTTTAGTTGCAAATCGTCCGCCCTAAGTGGACGCAGCGTGGCACGGAACGCTCGCGTCCTGTTGGCACGGCGTCAACTCGCAGTCATTAATATGTAACACGCCCCTTAGAGCGTTTACATGCCACGGAATCGCCCGCGGTAATAATTTGCAATCAGCGCTTAAGCTAAGTGCTCGCTCGTTCCGTAGCCCGTCGTTTCCTTTTTACGCTCACTCGATAGCGTCCGCTTCGTGGACAAGTCAGAAAAGCAGTCCAGTTCTCGCTTTTCTAAACGGTTTTTTGTTTAACACCGTACGCGCTATACTACTTGTTAAATGAATATTGCTATAACAGGTGGATTTTAATGTGGCTGAGTTTATCTCGTTTCGTATCCTCTTACACGGTTCGGTACAACTCAGAAATTACTGCAATTGTCGTTGGATTAGCACATGAATAGGAAAATAAGCGACTTATATGGTCGCAGTAGTTTCTCGAGCGTCATTAAGTGGTAGCCATCCTTATATAGTAGAGAAAATCTAAAAAAAAGAAAAGAAGTTTCGAATGAGTCAGCCGCCAGCAGCAGCCTGTTGCCGTCTCGGTCTTAAAACAGTTTCAAAAAATAAAGACTATTTTTCTATTAGAGTGGCTCTTACCTCCACGAATAGGCCATTTACCAAATGTACACACATCAAAAAAAATTTTGCATCACCGCGGTTCCCTGAACTCCTGAAGATAGACGTTGACTGTGGTTATTGTATCAAAGACACAGTCCCTTTGACTGTTCAGAGATGTCACTAAACCCGCTCAAAGATGTAAACAACCATGTATGAGCAGCGCCTATTAGACAGAGGGGGTCCTACAGCCCATCAGTTCTTGTCATTCCACCGGGAAGGAGATACACGGCTCGTGTTGTCTGTAGTTTAATCATGCCTACACAGTCAATACCGCGGTTTCATTGTGTTCGCATTGCTACTTTGTGCCAGAAAGGGCTCTCAACAAGGGAAGTGTCCAGGCGTCTCGGAGTGAACCAAAGCGATGTTGTTCGGACATGGAGGACATACAGAGAGACAGGAACTGTCGATGACATGCCTCGCTCAGGCCGCCCAAGGGCTACTACTTCAGTGGATGACCGCTGCCTACGGATTATGGCTCGGAGGAATCCTGGCAGCAACGCCAACATGTTGAATAATGATTTTCGTGCAGCCACAGGACGTCGTGTTACGACTCAATTTGTGGGCATAGCTGCATGATGCGCAACTTCACTCTCGACGTCCATGGAGAGAGTCATCTTTGCAACCACGACACCATGCAGTGCGGTACAGATTGGTTCAACAACATGCTGAATGGACTGTTCAGGATTGGCATCACGTTCTCTTAACTGATGAGTGTCGCATGTGCCTCCAACTGGACAATCGTCGGAGACGTGTTTGGAGGCAACCCGGTCAGGCTGAACGCCTTAGACACACTGTCCAGCGAGTGCAGCAAGATGGAGGTTCCTTGCTGTTTTGTCGTGGCATTATGTGGGGCCGACGTACGCCGCTGGTGGTCATCGAAGGAGCCATAACGGCTGTACGATACGTGAATGCCATCCTGCGACCGATAGTGCATCCATATCGGCAGCAAATTGGCGAGGCATTCGTCTTCATGGGCGACAATTCGCGTCCCCATCGTCCACATCTTGTGAAGGATTTCGTTCAGGATAACGATATCGCTGGATCAGAGACACGAACCCTATCGAACATTCCTGGGATGGATTGAAAAGGGCTGTCTAGGGATGACGTGACCCACCAGCCACTCTGGGGGATCTACGCCGAATCGCTGATGAGGAGTAGGACAATCTGGACCAACAGTTCCTTGATGAACTTTTAAATAGTATGCCACGACGAATACAGACGTGCATCAATGCAAGAGGACGCTCTACTGGGTATCAGAGGTACCGGTGTGTAGAGCAATCTGGACAACCATGGTCTGAAGGTCTCGCTGTATGTTGGTACAACATGCAATGTGTGGTTTTCATGAGCAATAAAAAGGGGCGGAAATGATGTCTATGTTGATTTCTATTCCAATTTTCTGTTCAGGTTCCGGGACTCTCGGAACTGAGGTGATGCAAAACTTTTTTTGATGTGTGTGTCTTTCATCAGAGAACTTTAAAATATTACGAGTGTTTCATCTACTTCTGTAGGTCTATGTATATAACTAGGTGTTATATTAAAAATTGTGAATTTAGTGTAATAGCGCAGTCAGACTGATACACTCCTCGACTTTATTATCTCACATAATTGTTTGCTATTGTTTGGATTTTATTTGCGTAATACAATGTGTTATTTACTGTGTAGATGAGACCCAAAATGTCCCGTTTGCAATATTACGTCAAAAAATGTATCTGATCATCGCCTTGCACAGAAAAATTTCCTGATTGTATCATTATGTCACACAGTAGTCTATTCAAAAACATAAGTATGTGGTTTGTATGGCCGGGGCCAGGAGAGAGAGGGGGGGGGGGGGGGGGGGGGAGGCGGTTAGGAGTTGTATGATTAAAGGACGAAAGCACCACTTCAACCGTATCATTCCCAGCTCGTGTACCCCCCCGCCCCCCACCACCACGTCTCCAGCCATGAAAGTCACTACAGCAAGATCTAAAATTGTAATTCATCTGCCGCTAGGTATAGTTTTCATGCAACCCACAACACCGTTAAAAATCTTGGCCTTACTGAACAGAATTATCTTTTCTGCAGGAAATTTAATGCAGTTAAATTTTTTACTGTGATACATTTTGCCTGTAGGCTATGATTTTCGAGTTATTCCAAAAAAACATACAAAAATAACCTTGAAACGCGTTTTTCTTGAATAACTCGAAAATCATAGCCTACAGCGAAAACGTATCACAGAACAAAATTGAAGTACATTAAATTTCCTCGAAAAAGGTCCTGTTCATTTTTTTCTGTATGACAATATGGAGGTATTGTTGTGGCACCTGAAGGCATTGTGGGTTGCGTAAAACCCTTATGCAGATGTAGTTGAATCACAGTGTACACAGACTCACAAACACACACACACACACACACATACACACACATACACACAATACATACAGTGACCCGAAGATCACCGACAAGTTTTAGTCCTCACTGCAAAATAGGAACAGTATATCAAGTAAACATGGGGTCTAAAATATATACGTTAAGATGTCTGAGCACTTGTTCAACTTCGCTATGGAGGTCTTAAGGTATGCGTTTTAGAGACCATGTTTACTGGACTTTTTTTCGTGTTACGTCCATACTACCTCACCCCAAAATAAGAAAAGCAAAGAGCTTTCACTAGTGCGTTTGATATACTACTGGTCATTAAAATTGATACACCACGAAGATGACGTGCTACAGACGCGAAATTTAACCGACCGGAAGAAGATGCAGTGATATGCAAATGATTGGCTTTACAGAGCATTCATACAAGGTTGGCGCTGGTGGCGACACCTACAACGTGCTGACATGAGGAAACTTTCCAACCGATTTCTCATACACAAACACCAGTCGACCGGCGTTGCCTGGTGAAACGTTGTTGTGATGCCTCGTGTAAAGAGAAGAAATGCCTATCATCACATTTCCGACTATGACAAAGGTCGGATTGTAGCCTATCGCAATTGCGGTTTATTGCACCGCGACATTACTGATCACGTTGGTCAAGATCCAATGACTGTTAGCAGAATATGGAATCGGTGGGTTCAGGAGTGTAATACGGAACGCCGTGCTGGATCCCAACGGCCTCGAATCACTATCAGTCGAGATGACAGGCATCTTATCCGCATGGCTGTGACGGATCGTGCAGCCACGTCTCGATCCCTGAGTCAACACATGGGGACGTTTGCAAGACAACAACCATCTGCAGGAACATTTCGACGACGTTTGCAGCAGCATGGACTATCAGCTCGGAGAGGCTGCGGTTACCCTTGATGCGGCATCAAAGACGAACCTGGGTGCACGAATGGGAAAACGTCATTTTTTCGGATGACTCCAGGTTCTAATTACAGCATCATGATGGTCGCATCCGTGTTTGCCGACATCGCGGTGAACGCACATTGGAAGCGTGTATTCGTTATCGCCATACTGGCGTATCAGCCGGCGTGATCGTACGGGATGCCATTGGTTACACGTCTCGTTCACCTCTTGTTCACATTGACGACACTTTGAACAGTGGACGTTACATTTCAGATGTGTTACGACCCGTGTCTCTACCCTTCATTCGATCCCTGCGAAACCCTACATTTCAGCAGAATAATGCACGACCGCATGTTGCAGGTCCTGTAGGGCTCTTTCTGGATACAGAAAATGTTCGACTGCTGTCCTGTCCAGCACATTCTCCAGATCTTTCACCAACTGAAAACGTCTGGTCAACGGTGGCCGGGCAACTGGCTCGTCACAATACGCTACTCACTACTCTTGATGAGCTGTGGTATCGTGTTGAAGCTGCATGGTCCGCTGTACCTGTACACGCCATCCAAGCTCTGTTTGACTCAATGCCCAGGCGTATCAAGGCCGCTATTACTGCGAGAGGTGGTTGTTCTGGGTACTGATTTCTCAGGATCTATGCACCCAAATTGCGTGAAAATGTAATCACATGTCAGGTCTAATATATTTGTCCAATGAATACCCCTTCATCATCTGCATTTCTTTTTGTTGTAGCAATTTTATGGCCAGTAGTGTGGTATCGAAGATAAACAAGTGCTCTTGAGGAATGGTTTTTAGAGCCTATGTTTAGTAGACACTTTTTTCTTGTTTTGGTGTAAGGAACGTGCCCGTAAAGCTGGTCAGTGTTTCTTCGGGACACCATATATGCTCTAACAACTCACGAAGACCAGATTCGTGCAAGATTGTGTGCAATAGAAATATTCCCATGAAATATTTCATTTTGAAAACAACGAGTCTTCGAGGGGGGGGGGGGGGGGGGAGGGGAGTGAATGTGCCGGATGGGTGCCCCGGTATAATGTCCGCACCTGCTACTCGGCAAGTGCTCTCGCACCGAATGAAATGCGCGTGATTGCTGCCTAATGCGATAAGCGGCAGTTCCGGCGGCGGCGCGTTAATGACGGTGACTGGGAGGGAGCGCTCCGGCGCTTTCGGGGCTCGGCCAGAGTCCGCGGCTGGCGAGAACAATGGCCGGCGTGCCCCTGCCGCGGCCCTCTGGGAGACAGCCCGTGCCGCGCCGCTCCGCACGCCACGCCCGCATTAATGAGGCGAGCCGCCGCGGCGCACAAACCTGTTCCCGCTTTGTCCCGACACCTCGCCCTGCGCCCAGACGAGCCGGGCCGGGCAGCGCTGCGTGTGTGGTGCGCCGGCTCCCGGCATACGTGCGCCCCGGGCTGGCCGCACAAAATCTCGCCGAAATCTGTTCTCCGATAGTTCCGGAGATCGCAGACCCGCACTTTAAGTTTGGAAAGTTGCGCACTTCATCCCAATACCCAAGAAAGGAAAAATCGCAGTAAATGGATGATTTACAGACTCTCATCAAATGGTTCAAATGGCTCTAACAAGGGGATCTCCCCATCGCACCCCCCTCAGATTTAGCTATAAGTTGGCACAGAAGTAGATACCATAGGGGTTGCGAAGCAACTCAAATCGCTTGATACAGGCAAGTCTTCAGGTCCAGATGGTATACCGATTAGGTTCCTTTCAGATTACGCTGATACAATAGGTCCCTACTTAGCAATCATATACAACCTCTCGCTCACCGTTAGATCTGTACCTGCAGATTGCAAAATTGCGCAGGTCGCAGCAGTATTTAAGAAGGGTAGTAGGAGTAATCCATCGAACTACAGACCTATATCATTGACGTCGGTTTGCAATAGGGTTTTGGAGCATATACTGTATTCAAACATTATGAATTACCTCTAAGGAAACGATCTATTGCTACGTAATCAGAATGGTTTCAGAAAATATCGTTCTTGTGCAACGCAGCTAGCTCTTTATTCGCACGAAGTAATGACCGCTATCGACAGGGGATCTCAAGTTGATTCCGTATTTCTAGATTTCTGGAAAGCTTTTGACACCGTTCCTCACAAGCGACTTCTAATCGAGCTGTGGGCCCATGGGGTATCGTCTCAGTTGAGCGACTGGATTCGTGATTTCCTGTCAGGAAGGTCACACTTCGTAGTAACAGACGGCAAATCATCGAGTAAAACTGAAGCGATATCAAGTGTTCCCCAGGGAAGCGTCCTGGGACCTCTGCTGTTCCTGATGTATATAAATGACCTGGGTGACAATCTGAGCAGTTCTCTTAGGTTGTTCGCAGATGATGCTGTAATTTATCGTCTAGTAAGGTCATCCGAAGACCAGTTTCAGTTGCAAAGCGATTTAGAAAAGATTGCTGTGTGGTGTGACAGGTGGCAGTTGACGCTAAATAACGAAAAGTGTGAGGTGATCCACATGAGTTCCAAAAGAAATCCGTTGGAATTCGATTACTCGATAAATAGTAGAATTCTCAAGGCTGTCAATTCAACTAAGTACGTGGGTATTAAAATTACGAACAACTTCAATTGGAAAGACTACATAGATAATATTGTGGGGAAGGCGAGCTGAAGGTTGCGTTTCATTGGCAGGACACTTAGAAGATGCAACAAGTCCACTAAAGGACAACTTACACTACACTCGTTCGTCCTCTGTTAGAATATTGCTGCGTAATAGGTGAGAGAGTGTGGCAGATATGATACGCGAGATGGGATGGAAGTCATTAAAGCAAAGACGTTTTTCGTAGCGGCGAGATCTATTTACGAAATTTCCGGCACCAAATTTCTCCTCCGAAAGAGAAAATATTTGTTGAGCCCAACCTACATAGGTAGGAATGATCATCAAAATAAAATAAGAGAAATCAGAGCTCGAACAGAAAGGTTCAGGTGTTCGTTTTTCCCGCGCGCTGTTCGGGAGTGGAATGGTAGATAGTATGATTGTGGTTCGATGAACCCTCTGCCAAGCACTTAAATGTGAATTGCAGAGTAGTCATGTAGATATAGATGTAGATGATAGGCCTTGAAAAACTGAACACAGATCAATCGAGAAAACAGGGAGAAGTTGTGTGGAACTATGAAAAAATAAGCAAAATATTCAAACTGAGTAGTTCATGCGCAAGATAGGCAACATCAAGGATAGTATGAGCTCAGGAGTGCCGTGGTTCCGTGGCTTCGTGTGTCTCGGTCCGGACACAGTTTAAAACATATCCGATGAGGATGGCTTCTTTTAACTGGACGGAAACTAGGATAGTTCATGGAGCTGTAATGGAGAACATCCATCAAACTATGGACCAGTTGCAAAAAGTCAGATTCATCAACTCCTGCATTTCGTCTAAAGCGTATTTCACTGCGCAGGTATTTCCAATCCCCAAACTAGTATCGAAAGGGATCATGTCCTCTGTTACCAATTATTTATGGCGAGGAGACATATTCAGGGTTGGTGCGACTACCGGTACACTCGATGTCAGAAACGGGGGCCTCGGTTTGGTGGACATTCGAAATAAAGCGTGTGCTCTGTTCCTCAAACGGACTTTCCATATACTCAGAGAGTTTCCACAATGTATAACCGCAAAGCTCTTTTGAGGCTGTGACACCCCAAAGTCTGAAAGCACCGATTGATGTGAGAAGGATTAATGCCCGTCTGCAGTATGTGAGGAACTTTTTCCTCGAAGCAAGTTATCCTAGTGACGAAATCAAAAGCAACACATGTACCACAGCGCGCGACATCATACTTGAAAGGAAGTTAAATGAGAGCAGAAACAAAATTGAGAAGAAATTCCTTAAATGGAAAGCTGTATGGCGGAACATCAACTATGCCGGGCTATCTACAGACGCTACTTCCGCATGGTACAAAACAGTTAACAATGTCATCAGCACCAACGAGAGACTATATGGGATGAGTTTAAACCAGACACGCCTTTGTGGAAAATGCAATCTGGTGGATACACTCATCCACAGATTCACCTGTGGCGGCAATGTGAATAACTGGAATTGGATCAGGCAACAAATCGCGTTTCTCACCAGATCCTCGACGGAATATATAACGCCATCGTTCCTCCTGAGATCAGACATGACATACTTTCCGAAACTAAAAACCAACGCCATTAGCTGGTTACTGGGAAAATATGTTAGTTATGTCATCAACAAACTTGGGTCGGACAACGAGATAGAATTCAGCGTTTACATGAAGTATGAATACCCAAAAATCAGCACGTATCGCAACCACAAGAAGCACTACGGCAACATGCTGAAGATCATTTTTGAAAGAATGGGTGTTGGTTAAATATGTGGAACCACTAAAACACCTTGAACGAGAACGAACAGAATAAAATTAAAAGTCACTTGTGTTCGCATTGTTATTTACTATTACCTTTCTTCCGAAACTTCTATGTTACACGAAGAGTTTTTTTTCAAAACATTTTGTTCAGAATTACTCGTGTTCGACTTCCAAATTATTTGTGTGATTCAAGAACAATTGTTAAGTTTTTATCAGTGTTCAGTTTCTACTAAGAGAAGAGGTTTCTTTGTCTTTCTTACATCGGAGAATGGGAATTTTGTGTTAAGATTTGTGCACACTTAGTGCTATGGCCTAAGTGGGGACATGAAAAAAGAGGTGGGAGGGGTAGGAGATCCCGGGTTCGAGTCAAAAGAAAAAAGAAAAAAAAAGTGGTTAGCGTGAGCATGTGCGGAACGAGTGGTCTTTGGTTCAAGTCTTCCCTCGAGTGAAAACTTTACTTTCTTCATTTTCGCAGAGTTATGATCTGTCCGTTCGTTCATTGACATTTCTGTCCACTGTATAAGTTTAGTGTCTGTGTTTTGCGACCGCACCGCAAAACCGTGCGATTAGTAGACGAAAGGACGTGCCTCTCCAATGGGAACCGAGAACATTTGATCGCAAGGTCATAGGTCAACCGATTGCTCCACAGGAAAAAAAGTCTGATATAGTCTATACGTTCGATCCCGTAAGGAACTTTCCGATTCCTTACAGTTCGGAAAATATTCATTGACCTTGTAATTGAAGTCGCGAGCTGTATTTGCTGGTTTCATATTGCCCACGAAATGCATCTCACGTATTTAATGCACTCTCGTCCAAAGTAGCGAACAGTCAACTGCCAGCCAGGAAGCCTTGTTAGCAGGAATACTCTCTCTTCCGTGCGCTGTAGTCGACTGACGTCGTGTGTTTCGATGTTTGTTTAGGTGTGGCGTCCCCATACTACGGAGCAGTTACCTCGCATCGGACGGACGGACAGATAATAACTGTCTTAAAAATGAAAATTTAAACTTGTCACTCGAGGGAAGACTTGAACCAGTGACCTCTGCTCACGCCAATCACGGGACCACTGCGTTCTTGAGCTCACGCTATCCTTGATGTTGCCTATCTTACGTATGGACTACTCAGTTTGTACATTTTCCTTATTTTTTTCATAGTTCCACACAACTTCTTCCTGTTTTCTCGATTGATCTGTGTTCAGTTTTTCAAGGCCTATCCACTGCGCCAACTTATAACTAACTCTGAGGGGGTTCCCTTCCAAGCACTATGGGACTTAACTTCTGAGGTCATCATGTAACAATACCCAGTTAAGATGGTTGTAACGGAACTTGAATAGCGTATTTGCCTCTATTGGTTACGGTAGAGAGATCGATCTTTCGGTCCTGTCTGTATATTTATATATAATGTTGCATGAATAAAGGCTGGGGGAGTGTAGAGCTATCGTTAAAAACGCACGCCGCGCTATTTGTTACGATTTGGTCGGTCATAATAATAATAACATGGTTTTGAATACAAATAAAGTTTAACGGCGATACCTGTTTAGTGTTATTGGAAATAATGTGTAGTAAATTTATGAGTAAGGTAGCCGATCTATAAGAAGAGGTAAAATTGGGCATATTGAGGTGTTTTGCTTTATATCGACGAAGCCGATGATACGGCGTCATTTTTTCGTTTACTCTTAGAAACAAACAAGTAAAGAAGTGCTAATTGTGCGTTGTGAAAAAATATAGGGGCGAGTTTTAAATAACTACGGTATACGATGAGAGTGACAAAATGACATTTAGTTACACGAAATCGCGGATAGCGAAGTGTATCCATTAATTGGAGTACACCTACAGGGCGGTCAATTCCGAGATAAATCTATATGCATCTCACGAGGGACGCGGTATTGAGACCGTTTTTTTTAATTATATAGCGGAGAGTGGGCTCCAATTTATGAAAAGGAGAAAAACGTAAACTTTTACGTGAACTCTTAATAATAGTGGATCGGAGAGAAAAGTGTGTAATTGTCTTACGCCTAACAAACATTCGTGGAGGGCGGTGGCTAAACTAGAAGAGTCACTTACAAAATATTGTATCATTATCATTCACTGTTGGTGTCGAGCAACCAAAACTGTTCATCAAAAGGTTTCGATGGAACTTGGGAGTTAGGGTTCAGGCACTCGCATATACTCCACATCAGAGTATGAATGAGTGGTGAATGCGAAATAAAACTGTGAACAAAGTTACGTACAATAAAGCAGAAGAAACAAGACAGTTTGGTCGTATCTGTTATTATTCCATAAATTGTAACATTTCTTATCCTTGTGCTAAGCCTTTATAGACAATCTTTATGACAATGTGCTTCGAAGGGATCTCGTTACGAGTTAAGTTTATGGGACCTGGTCAAGAGGGGGTAGTTCGTAGATCCTAACTACTGCAGCTACTCTGGAATCAGGTGCTACTGTGACCGTTGTGTGTTGTCAGTGACTTAGGGTTACCATATCTCATGCTCTAAGATCGACGCGCCTTTGCACTTGGTATAATGGTGCCTCACGGCAACAACGACAACGCAGACGACGAAGGAAGATACGGTAGAATCAGTCCCCTAGAACTTAGAACTACTTAAACCTAACTAAACTTAGGACATCACACACACCCATGCCCGAGGCAGGATCCGAACTTGCGACCGTAGCGGTAACGCGGTTCCAGACTGCAGCGCCTATATCCAGCAGAGCGATGTACCACATGTAGGGGGCAGGGCAGGACACACCAAGTATATCCAGAATGAATACATATATCGAAGTGCGGTTTTCACTGGAGCCGCGTGACCGCTACGGTCGCAAGTTCGAATCCTGCCTCGGGCATGGATGCGTGTGATGTCCTTAGGTTAGTTAGGTTTAAATAGTTCTAAGTTCTAGGGGACTGATGACCTCATAAGTTAAGTCCCATAGTGCTCAGAGCCATTTGAACCAAGCTGTAGCTGATAATATGGAGAATTTCCTGACAGTTGCAAAACTATTTGACTTCTGTAGTCGCCAAATTACGACATAGCCTTTGTTGTTTTTTTCTAATAGAACTATATACTTTGTTATGTGGCGTTTGAAAGAAGCTTCTAACAGAATTTCAGTTACATACTATGTATGGTACTCCATCAAATAGTATCAAATCAACAAAGCCGCAAACCATTGAGCCTTCGTTTGGAGAGATGACTTCTTGCTTTAATTTCCGCCAATGGTAAAAGTATATAAGTTGTAAGTTTGGCGGAATGGAAATGGGCGTTTGGCGTCATTGGCAGGTCCGGCCGCCTTGGTGCAGGTCTTATTACATTCGACGCCACATTGGGCGACCTGCGCGCCGGATGGGGATGAAATGATGTTGAATTCAACACAACACTGAGTTCCTGAGCGGAGAAAATCCCCGGGCCGCTTAGGACGGCAGTCCGTCACGCCGACCATGCAGCTCAGCTATCGGGGCGGACGTAAGTTTGGTGAGTGTACAGATCATTTTGCATTTCCTGAACGATCGTTCCAGGGCCCTGAAAATGTTCTGTTTGGGAAGGCCTGTTATTGTACGAGCGGAATGGGCGGAACATCCGTCGTGATTTCCGTATGTCCAGTGGGATGCCTTCCGATAACTTCGAAATCAGCATCTCGCAGGAATTCGAGATAGTTGAGTGTATTTAGATTCCCCTTCAATAATGTAGATCTTGAAAAATACGCACGAAAAGTTGGCAGACAAAGAGCGTTGTTCGTGCCCAGTTCCTTGAGTCAGCGTGGATTTTCAGCTGACTGTTTGCGCATATCGCGAAAATTGGTTTGCCCATGGTTTGCAAGCGATGCTTCTTCAACAAACAAAACTTTGCATAGATGTGCTGCATTACTTGCCATTTCCGTAGATAATTTTCGGAGAACTGTAACCAATGTTGTAGGTCTTTGCCACGAAGCTGTAGACGCAGCGAAACGTTAAGAGGGTGAAATGCGATGGAATGTAGTGTTCGCAGAACACTCGTTTGGTTGATCACTCTCGTACTTCCAAGATGCCTCTTAGAGACAGCTGACATATGCGATATTTGTTACTGCTGCTAAAATATTAGTCTGATTTCTTTTCTCAGATGCTCTCTTTTTTTCCTTGGCATAGTTTATTCACCACGCTTCCCACAACTTTTTTTTATTGTTTGTGAAGACAGATTCTCGAATGCTTGGCTTGACCGAGACCCTCTTCACCACACAACCGTACCACTCCTCCAATAATTTGGTGACATTCGCCATAAACGATATTAACTTTTTCGACTGTCGTATATATTGTGACTGTCTCAATAGCATTACGAGCAAGTAATCTGATTACTACAATAGTAGAACACAGATTAATGAGCTTCAGACGCGTAGGTAAACAGAAGAACATCACATAAGTTACATGTTTGCTTACATTTTGTGTAAGAGTGCAAACGTCGGTGGAACCTCGTCTCCTGGCTGCGTGAGCGAGGTGGCGTAGTGGTTAGCACACTGGACTCGCATTCGGAACGACGATGGTTCAATCCCGCGTCCGGCCATCCCGATTTAGGTTTTCCGTGATTGCGCTAAATCGCTCCAGGCAAATGCCGGGATGGTTCCTTCGAAAGGGCACGGCCGACTTCCTTCCCCATCCTTCCCTTATCCTATGTGACCGATAACCTCGCTGTTTGGTCTCTTCTCCCAACCAAACAACCAACCTGGCTGCGTGACAGTGGCTTGCTGCGCTGTTGCGTTGACAGTATTTGATCCAGTCACATACATGTTATATCGTTCAAGTTATCTTAGAAACTTCTTTCTAATGCCTCAAAAGAAAGTACTGAGTTGGGAAAATCAAAGTAGCTCTTACCAGTAGACACGGTTGGAGTGAATGTACCGTATGCACACAAACCACACCCCGTGACGCGGACACCAAGCGTACACCCGCCACGTGATCCACAATGGTTCAGAGAGTAGTGTGGGCTGTCTCATTGTGAGTGGAGCAGTGCAAAGGGGACGATGGTGATCACAGTGGAGCAGCGGGTGTACGTTGTAGAAAGTTACGTGACAAAGAAGTAAGGGAAACGGTGTGCTAACTTGTTTCAAATGGTTCAAATGGCTCTGAGCACTATGGGATTTAACATCTGTGGTCATCAATCCCCTAGAACTTAGAACTACTTAAACCTAACTAACCTAAGGACATCTCACACATCCATGCCCGAGGCAGGATTCGAACCTGCGACCGTAGCAGTGCCGCGGTTCCGGACTGAGCGCCTAGAACCGCGAGACCACCGCGGCCGGCTAACTTGTTTGCTGAGTAGTTTAATAAAGGCAAAAAGACAGCAAAGAGTGGGGTGCAACGCTTAATCTGAAAAATAGCGTCAGACAGGATCTGCTTGAACAAGTCAAGAAACGTCCAAAACTTGCCCGAACACCAGAAAATGTAGCTGCAATTCACTAGAAAATGATTCCAGATTCTACCAAATCAACACGACGCCTGTCGCAAGAGACCGGCATATCACGTCGATCATATGGACAAATATCCCACGTGGGCGTGCACATGCATCTCTATCGAGTGTCTGTTGTTCACACATTAAAACCAGCAGACGCTCCTCATCCGCTCCAGTTTTGTGAGTGGCTGTTTACTGAGATAACAATCAATGACTTGGACAAGGATATGTTTCTTACGTCCGATAAAGCTTGGTTTTACCTCAGTGGTTCTTTCATTTCACAGAATCAGAGGTTCTGGGTGGCGGAGAATCAGTATAACTCCCACGAAACACCATTACATGATCAGAAGGTCGGTATTTGGTATGCAGCGTCTGCACGCCGCATTCTTGGTCCTATCTTGTTTCATCAGCCACTGACTTCGGTGCCTTACATTGCCAACATTTTGAAACCATTTATGGCAGCATTAACGGAGGAGGCAAACACCTACAGTTATTTCCAGTAGAATTGAGCAACTGCCCATACAGCCGGTCGAGTCTTGGAGCACATTTACACAATTTTCACCGATGAAGGAGTTGTTAGGAGAGGTCAGTCTTGTCGCGGCCCTAGTTGGTCATCCAGGTCACCTCATTTGGCAGTGTGCGGTTACTTTGCGTGGGGAGCCCTCAGGTCTAAGTTATATCGCAACAACCCTCATAGTGTTCAAGAACTGCAGCGTTCCGCCAATCCAGCTTCGATCCGCCTTCAGCAACTTAGTGACCAGGGCCCAAAAGTGCCGAGAGATGAACGGCGGTCACTTTCAACAGCTGCTATAGTACCGTATTTCCTTTCCTCTGTTGTGTTTCTTTATATTCTGGAAATCTGGTCTCTGGGTCACTTTTATTTTCCCTACCTTATACAGAGTTCCACTATAAAAGAACAAAGTCGTAAAAAAAAAAAAAATGAAATGACTGCGTAACATTGACGGCCCGGAGGCCCCATCCACGGAAGTTCGGCCGCTAGGTTGCAAGTCTTATTTTAGGTAACGCCACACTGGGCGATTTGCGTGTCGGTGATGATAAGGACAACGCAACACCCGGTCAACGAGCGGAAAAACCCCCCAACCCAGCCGGGAATCGAACCCGGGGCCGCTACATAGTAGGCTAACACGTTACCACCTTTTTTTTTTTAGTTGATCTCATTTTTGTTCTTGCGCTTCTTCGGAGCGGACGTGCCATGACTCAGGTTCAAGTTAATTGTTGTTCCATTCACTCAGTTTCTTAGTACAGAGAGCAGAGAACCCTCTGACCGAACACGCTGAGCTACCGTACTGGGTACTCAGCTAAGCAGGCGATTCGGCGACTATAAAAGATAAAAATTGAAACTTCCCGGAAGATTAAAACAGCTTTAATCTGGCAGGAAGTTTCACATCAGCGCACGCTCCGCTGCAGAGTGAAAATCTCATTCTGGGAACATCCCCCAGGCTGTGGCTAAGCCATGTCTCCGCAATTTATTTTCATTCAGGAGTGCTAGTCCTGCAAGGATCGCAGGAGAGCTTGTGTAAAGTTTGGAAGGGAGGAGACGAGGTTCTGGCGGAAGTAAAGCTGTGAGGACGGGGCGTAAGTCGTGCTTGGGTAGCTCAGAAGATGAGCATGGCACGTTGGAAGATGAAACGTTACCCAAATTTCAGGAAGATGTTTGGTAACATGTTAGACATAATTTTTGAAAAACGAAGCGCAGGAGAATTCTCGTCGCCGGTAAGGACACAAATCACGTGCACGACGATGTAGCGGACAAAATACACAACGAATAAGGGGTTACACCTGTTCTCAGGACTGCTCCCGACTTCTCAGCGGTGTCATTAACTTCATTTGGCGATTTTCTTAATTTATGTGGCCTGTGCATCTCTTTGTTATTCGTTAGTATGCTCCAAGTGACTTTCTGTGAAGAGTTTGGACTCTTGTGAATCAATTGACAGAACTGCACTTCTAGTTAAGTCAGTGAATTATATATATATGGTGGTCAGAAAATGTGTGAAATGCTTGTAGGGATGTTACAGGGCAGATTGTACTGAGATATAAATGTTAAGAAAGAAATTCGATACGTTGCGCCGCGCGCGTAAATTCAAGTTTCAGCTAACGAGACAAAGCACTAGTTGGGCAACACCGCCCCTGGCAGGCCGCTTGAATATATATATGTTTTGGTTCTATGTCTCTGTCTGGACTGAAGATGCTATTGTCAGTTAAAATTTTTTCTCATGTTCTGAAAGCTTAAAAATGGCACTATATGGCATTATACTGAAAAAAGTTCTTCAGTCTATTGTAGGATACAATTCGTGTTGACACTGTTCCAGTACGTCATTATGTTGTTTTTGTACTTATTTGCTTCTATGATTGTTTAATAAAGCAAAAAAAAAAAAGATAGTAGAGGACTTGCCCGCGAAAGGCAAAGGTCCCGAGTTCGAGTCTCGGTCCGGCACACAGTTTTAATCTGCCAGGAAGTTTCATATCAGCGCACACTCCGCTGCAGAGTGAAAATCTCATTCTGGAAAGACAAGAATTACTTGCGGAAGTCAGGGAAATGCCATATTACTCGCTATAGCTTGCGAAAACCGCAGCTCGAGATAGTTGTTCATTATGGATGTATTTGGTGTGGCCTGACTTACGTAACTCACAGTGTATAAGTAACAAATCTTGCATGTAAAGGAATGTGATTGACAATTACGTTGGAAACATGCAGTCCTTCATTTGCCCAAAATGCCGCTAGACACACTGAAGACAAATTTAGACGACATAAAAGGCTGAGTCGGCCCCGACTTCAAAGCCTGCGACTAACTTGCGACTGCGGTTAACTGACTGTGATGTTATGTATGGGCAGGATAGCTGGCTCACAATATCAGCACGCTTGTATTTGTCCTGTTCGCCCATTAACGGAACTCAGAAGAAACCGCCTATAGTCGCGAACCAGATGCCTGCACGAGAAAACTGGAACACGCGGCATTTATTATGCAGATTTACAACTGGCGATGGGTTTATTAGTTGTACGACGAGAGCATTAGGAGGCTGTGGGGAGTCGCTTTATTTATAGTGGGGAGGGCGACCGGCCGCATGCTGTACACGGGTATTAAAGCACGGTAGCATATTGATCAGGAATCCAGGCGCGCAGCGGCCGGGCTCGTTATGTCACCGTGGAATGCCTCGAGCGTTGCTCGGGAGCGGTTAAACGGTCCCGGCGCAGCGGCCAAAACCGCAGGCCATTGTTCGGGAGCCGCACGCATAGCTGGCGCTTGTTCTGCAAGTGTCGCGAGTTGCGAGCGCTCTGCACTGCAAAAAGAACCTCCGGCCGACTCAGCTGGCGCGTATAAGGCTGCGGCCAGCCGGCAGTCGGCAAATCGCTCCACATGCCGCGCACACTTCGCCATTAGCTTACACGACGAGACAGTTTCATCAGTGCTACGGGACTTCGTTTCTTCGCCTCTTTCGATGGAAAAACGCTCGGAGAAGGTCATACAGGAGTTGCACAACTCCTCCGTAGGATCCCGAACGCGAAAAGGGAAAACTGAGAAACTCAGCTCCCGCTGTTCGGCCGTGAGATAAAGAGCTCTGTAGGCTAAGGGAGTACACTCCGGTTTCCCAGACTTCTGGAACGCATTCGGCAGATAGGACATTGCAGGGCCTGTGTTATTCCGTAATTGCGATGTAATGTTCTTTTGGACATGCTGTGCCATCTCCTGGCGTATTTTTCCCTGTGAATATACTTGAAAAAAAAATGTAATATTTTTCTGTAACAAGTGAAAATTAATAATAACTTGTAATGTGAAGTGCAACGATTGAAAAGGACGAAGCCAATCAGTACGATTTATTCTCTGTGTAGACAGTGATTAAAGAAAACAATATATATTCTTCTAAGTAATTTTCATTTGTCTGATTGAAGAGAAGAAATTGTACTTTTTCCAGTAGTACCTTTGACCTAGCAAGACGCACTCTTCCTATGCTCCATATTAACAGCTCTGTAATAAGTGTAATAATAGTTTATCTAAATTGTTTTCAGAATACAAAATATTGTTTGTTACTATTAAAATCTTCCTTTATTTATAGAAAAATTATGTCCTTTCCTATAGTTACTGTAAGTTTTATTAGTTATGATCTTATCCTATTGTTGTCCACCATTATGGACGGTACATCTATTTTTCGTAATTACGGCTCTCCTATCCCAGATATTACTGTGATAACTTATTCCATTGATGTATGGCTGGCTCTGACCACTATGGCACTTAACATCTATGGTCATCAGTCCCCTAGAACTTAGAACTACTTAAACCTAACTAACCTAAGGACATCACACAACACCCAGCCATCATGAGGCAGAGAAAATCCCTGACCCTGCCGGTAATCGAACCCGGGAAGCGAGAACGCTACCGCACGACCACGAGATGCGGGCACATTGATGTATCTCTGAAAGTATTAAAGTATCTCAGTAATTATTATTATTTTCTGATACGGGTATTGCTATACTGGGCCACAAAAATCGAGTACGTTATTTTTCACTTAGGGGCTATTACAGAGGAAGCTATAACTAAATATGCTTCATGCAATTAAAATTAACAAGCCAGTGTGCTACTAAAAAATATACATACATACTAACCCTGCGTTTCAACCTCTGAGACCAAAAGAGATCATGTTCATATCTAGTTTTTACTTCGGTGTGCAATAACGTATCTACACGATAACGTAACTTCAATAAAAGTAAATAATTATAACCAGTTATTTGGCACTCCGAAGTGTTGGGTAAAATAAATCTGTGTTAACATTGTTACAGTTTAAAAGATTGTACCAGAACTTTGGTAAAAAATAATTAACTATTACCACTAACATTAATACACACACAATATATACACAGGGTGGTCCATTGATCGTGACCGGGCCAAATATCTCACGAAATAAGCGTCAAGCGAAATAGCTACAAAGAACGAAACTTGTCTAGCTTGAAGGGGGAAGCCAGATGGCGCTATGGTTGGCCCACTAGATGGCGCTGCCATAGGTCAAACGGATATCAACTGCGTTTTTTAAAAAAAATAGGAACCCCCTTTTTTATTACATATTCGTGTAGTACGTAAAGTAATTAGAATGTTTTAGTTGGACCACTTTTTTCGCTTTGTTGTAGATGGCGCTGTAATAGTCGCAAACATATTCCTCACAATTTTAGACGAACAGCTGGTAACAGGTGGGTTTTTTAAATTAAAATACAGAACGTAGGTACATTTCAACATTTTATTTCAGTTGTTCCAATGCGATACATGTACCTTTATTAACTTATCATTTCTGAGAATGCATGCTGTTACAGCGTGAATACCTGTAAATACCACATTAATGCAATAAATGCTCAAAATTATGTCCGTCAACCTCAATGCATTTGTAAATACGTGTAATGACATTACTCGACAGCGAGTAGTTCGCCTTCCGTAATGTTCGCACATGCATTGACAATGTGCTGACGCATGTTGTCAGACGTTGTCGGTGGATCACGATGGCAAATATCCTTCAAATTTCCCCACCGACAGAAATCCGGGGACGTCTGATCCGGTGAACTTGCGGGCCATGCGACGAACAATCCACCTGTCATGAAATATGCTATTCAATACCGCTTTAACCGCACGCGAGCTATGTGCCGGCCTTCCATCATGTTGGAGGTACATCGCCATTCTCTCATGCAGTGAAACATCTTGTAGTAATATCGGTAGAAAATCACGTAGGAAATCTGCATACATTGCACCATTTAGATTGCCATCGATAAAATGCTGGGCCAATTATCCTTCCTCCCATAATGCCGCATCATACATTAACCCGCCAAGGTCGATGATGTTTCAGTTGTCACAGCCATCGTGGATTTTCCGTTGCCCAATAGTGCATATTATGCACCGCTGTTGGTGAATGACGCTACGTCGCTAAGTAGAATGCGTGCAAAAAATCTGTCATCGCCCCGTAATTTCTCTCGTGCCCAGTGGCAGAACTGTACACGACGTTCAGAATCGTCGCCATGCAATTCCTGGTTCATAGAAATATGGCACGGATGCAATCGATATTGATGTAGCATTCTCAACACCGACGTTTTTGAGATTGCCCAATCTCGCGCAATTTGTGTGCCACTGATGTGCGGATTAGCCGCGACAGCAGATAAAACGCCTACTTGGGCATCATCATTTGTTGCAGGTCGTGGTTGACGTTTCACATGTGACTGAACACTTGCTGTTTCCTTGAATAACGTAACTGTCCGGCGAACGCTCCGGACGCTTGGATGATGTCGTCCAGGATACCGAGCAGCATACATAGTACACGCCCGTTGGGCAATTTGATCACAATAACCATAAATCAACACGATTTTCCACAATTGGTAAACGGTCCATTTTAACACGGGTTATGTATCACGAAGCAAATACCGTCCGCACTGGCGGAATGTTACGTGATACCAAGTACTTATACGTTTGTGTGGCTATTACAGCGCCATCTATCACAAAGCGAAAAATTGGTCCAACTAAAACACTCATATTTCTTTACATACTACACGAATATGTGATAAAAAATGGGAGTTCCTATTAAAAAAAAAAAAAAAAAAAAACGCAGTTGATATCCGTTTGACATACGGCAGCGCCATCTAGCGAACCAACTATAGCGCCATCTGGTTTCCGCCTTAAAGCTAGACGAGTTTCGTTCTTTGCAGTTTTTTCATTTGATGCTTATTTCGAGAGATATTTGGCCCGGTCACTATCAATGGGCCACCCGAAGGAATATTGCATCGTACTTCGAAATAACACAGCGCTGCAACATCGTATTTATTCACTGACACCAGGCGAGCGACTTCCAAGTGAAGTGTCTCCTCTTTATAGGGCCATACTTAATGGATGTACGAGTACAGGTTGTAGACAGATAATTAACGACATATTGAAGTTTGAGTCTGCGTGCGCGTCGTGTGCGGATAGCCTAATGGCGCCGGCACAGTAGCTCAGCGTGTTCGGTCAGAGGGCGAGCAACCCTCTGTAATAATAAAAAAAAGGCTGAGTAAAGGAATCAACGATCAACTTGAACGGACGTCTTGTGACGTCCGCCGAGATCAAACGCAACGAACAACACCGAAAGAAATGGTAAGACATGAACGTGAAATCCGGGTTCATGTCCCGGACCGACACAAATTTTCATTGCCGTCATTCCATTATACAGCTGATCGTTGTTTATATTCGGAAGTGCGAATACATTTCATGTCTTCGACTGAGCTCTGCTGCCATTTGAAAGGCTGTTACATAGTGAGAAGAGGCAGTTTTGTCTGTGATATTGGCCACAGCAAACACTTCTTCCAAATACATGTATAAACGAGACTCTCTGCATTCCAAAGTTTATGTTGTCGTATATCCGCGTGAGAAAGTCGAGGGTTGGCTGAGGTTTTTTGTGAACTGTTGTTGAGCACTAATTTTGAAAAATTGTTGCTGTAGCTTGGAATTTACACTCCTGGAAACGGAAAAAAGAACACATTGACATGGGTGTGTCAGATCCACCATACTTGCTCCGGACACTGCGAGAGGGCTGTGCAAGCAATGATCACACGCACGGCACAGCGGACACACCAGGAACCGCGGTGTTGGCCGTCGAATGGCGCTAGCTGCACAGCATTTGTGCACCGCCGCCGTCAGTGTCAGCCAGTTTGCCGTGGCATATGGAGCTCCATCGCAGTCTTTAACACTGGTAGCATGCCGCGACAGCGTGGACGTGAACCGTATGTGCAGTTGACGGACTTTGAGCGAGGGCGTATAGTGGGCATGCGGGAGGCCGGGTGGACGTACCGCCGAATTGCTCAACACGTGGGGCGTGAGGTCTCCACAGAACATCGATGTTGTCGCCAGTGGTCGGCGGAAGGTGCACGTGCCCGTCGACCTGGGATCGGACCGCAGCGACGCACGGATGCACGCCAAGACCGTAGGATCCTACGCAGTGCCGTAGGGGACCGCACCGCCACTTCCCAGCAAATTAGGGACACTGTTGCTCCTGGGGTATCGGCGAGGACCATTTGCAACCGTCTCCATGAAGCTGGGCTACGGTCCCGCACACCGTTAGGCCGTCTTCCGCTCACGCCCCAACATCGTGCAGCCCGCCTCCAGTGGTGTCGCGACAGGCGTGAATGGAGGGACGAATGGAACGTGTCGTCTTCAGCGATGAGAGTCGCTTCTGCCTTGGTGCCAATGATGGTCGTATGCGTGTTTGGCGCCGTGCAGGTGAGCGCCACAATCAGGACTGCATACGACCGAGGCACACAGGGCCAACACCCGGCATCATGGTGTGGGGAGCGATCTCCTAAACTGGCCGTACACCTCTGGTGATCGTCAAGGGGACACTGAATAGTGCACGGTACATCCAAACCGTCATCGAACCCATCGTTCTACCATTCCTAGACCGGCAAGGGAACTTGCTGTTCCAACAGGACAATGCACGTCCGCATGTATCCCGTGCCACCCAACGTGCTCTAGAAGGTGTAATTCAACTACCCTGGCCAGCAAGATCTCCGGATCTGTCCCCCATTGAGCATGTTTGGGACTGGATGAAGCGTCGTCTCACGCGGTCTGCACGTCCAGCACGAACGCTGGTCCAACTGAGGCGCCAGGTGGAAATGGCATTGCAAGCCGTTCCACAGGACTACATCCAGCATCTCTACGATCGTCTCCATGGGATAATAGCAGCGTGCATTGCTGCGGAAGGTGGATATACACTGTACTAGTGCCGACATTGTGCATGCTCTGTTGCCTGTGTCTATGTGCCTGTGGTTCTGTCAGTGTGATCATGTGATGTATCTGACCCCAGGAATGTGTCAATAAAGTTTCCCCTTCCTGGGACAATGAATTCACGGTGTTCTTATTTCAATTTCCAGGAGTGTATTAACAAAAGGATGTCATGTTTAATGATTATTTTCAGAATTGCTTTGTAATTTTTCGTAACTCAGGTGGTCGACTATTTAGTACCATTGTTTCATCATCTCTTTTAAATCAATCCTTGCCTGCCGCTGTGGCCGTGCGGTTCTAGGCGCTTCAGTCCGGCACCGCGCTGCTGCTACTGTCGCAGGTTCGAATCCTGCCTCGAGCATGGATGTGTGTGATGTCCTTAGGTTAGTTAGGTTTAAGTAGTTCCAAGACGTTCGAAGACACAACGTTGTGCTGTTACTGCTGTACATACTACTCTCCGCCACTTTTCATACTGGTAGAGCCGCCTGTCGTGACATCTAGTGGTCAATTCCGTGTTACATAGGGGTGTAAGGTTACTTTTGATCAGATAGTGTACGCCCATAAAATGTAACAAGTGATTCGAGGTATCGGGAACTATCCTCCGAGGTACGACAGCACGCAAAGGGCTATGTACGAGGGTCGTTTCAAAATAATGCCCTTATTTTGATTCCTGGAAATTGCAGGAATCACAACAGCACAGCTTAATAGAGGAATAGCTCAACCACAGACTGCCATTTTTCCACAGACTCACTTTCATTCGTCATGCACTTTTTCCAAAGATGAACCTGAACCTGCATGTCGCGCTTGTAAAAATTGGAACCAGCTGAGGTTAACCTCTTTCTTACAGCTTTGACAACAGCATCCGAGTCTTGAAAATGTTCGCCACGTATTTCATCTTTCAGAGGCCCAAAGGGATAGAAGTCTGAAGTCGCTAAATCGGGACTGTGCGGCTTATATTGTAAGGCAGTCCAGTCGAATTATGCAATAAATTACGTGGCCGCAAAGCTGGTGTGGTGCCGGGCGTTATCATGTAGCAAGTGAAAGTTGCTCTTCTTTCCTGGCCTTACCCTGGAAATTCGGGCTATCACCTTAGTCAGTGTCGTCTAGTAGCGTGCTGAATTGACAGTGTCTCTGAGCTCCAGGACATCGAAAAGAACCACACTCTGTCGGAGAATTCGCATATCGCCATTCCATGGACTTTCTTTCGGATTCCGGCACATAGTGATAACACCACGTCTCGTCTCCGGTGACGACGCTATTCAGAAAATTGTCACCTTCAGCTCCATATTGGTCCAGAGGGTCCCGAGAAATTTCCATTCGATGTGTTTTTTGTTCCTCTGTAATCATCCGCGGGACCCATCTCCAACATTGTTTCCAAGGCATTACAGCCGACATTCAGCTTTGCACACAATTCTCTGGTCGTTATCCGCCATTCAGCACGGATGAATTGATCAAGACGCTCTTCATTGCGAGAGATGACAGCTATGCAGGGTCGACAAGGGGCGAGGCTTGTCATGCACACACTTTTCAACACACGTTTCACCACCTTGAACATGACGTACCCATTGCCTCACATTGCTCACGTCTATTTCATCGTCTGCGCACACTTTAAGCAAGCGTTTATGGATTTCAATCGGCTCAGTTTCTTCAGCAGCGAAGAATTCAATCACACATTGCTGTTTTTTATACGAGCGTCCCTTTCAGACTCCATTTTGGAACACTTCTCTGCTGGTGCTAACAACCACAGAGCTGCAGAACCATCCACAAATGAAAGAGGAAAGTGCAAGAATTAGCACTACACTAGTGACATCTGGCGCGGACATCCAAAGTCGCCACAAAAAAGTAGGAGGTATCACTTTTGGAACGACCCTCGTATATTGGAAGGCAGTTAACTACCATAACTTCTTAAGAGACGTTTATAGCGACGTAATGCTTGTGGAGGTTCGCAATAAGAGACGGGGGACGTGCTAAGTATGAAGGACAAAACTACCGATGTAGGTACGAACTAGACTGTTTCTTACTGCCGATGCACAGTGGCAGGTCGGTTGGCGAGTGACCATGACTAACACGTTTCCAACAGATGAGATATCCAGCAAAGGCCAAGGAAGAGGCGTTTCCTGCACTGCTGTCTAGAAGATGTGGACCTTTCAAGGATCACTTGGTTGGGCGTTGTCACAGTTCCACCTGCGGTGCGAGGTGTCGCATCTGTGATGCCAGAGAACAGGTATTCCAAAAGACCGAGGCTCATGTGTCCACCCATTCAACCTGATTTAAGTTTTCCTACAAATTCACTTAAGGTTAATACTGAGATAATAAGATACATTTCACTGTAGGTAATTACACTGAGGAGCCAAAGAAACTGGTACACCTGCATAATACCGGGTAGGGCCCCCGCAAGCACGCAGAAGCTAAGCAACACGATGTGGCATGGACTCTACTAACGTATGACGTAGTGATGGAGGGAACTGACACCATGAATCCGTAAGAGTACGGCGGGTTGTAGATCTCTTCTGAACAGCACGTTCGAAGCCATCCCAGATACGCTAAATAATGTTCATGTCTGGTGATTTTGGTGGCAAGCGGAAGTGTTTAAACTCAGAAGAGTGTTCCTGGAGCCACTCTGTAGCAATTCTGGACGTGTGGAGTCTCGCATGGTCCTGCAGGAATTGCGCAAGTCCGTCGGAATGCACAATGGACATCAATGAATGTAGGTGATCAGACAGGATGCTTACGTATGGGTCAGCTGTC
This sequence comes from Schistocerca gregaria, assembly GCF_023897955.1. Lineage (NCBI taxonomy): Eukaryota > Metazoa > Arthropoda > Insecta > Orthoptera > Acrididae > Schistocerca > Schistocerca gregaria. Next base: position 1,027,396,404 of record NC_064920.1, read on the forward strand.
AGAGTAATATGTAGATATAACAGGAGTCCCCCATCACTTGAACTGCACACGCCCTACACTATTACAAGGCCTCTACCAGCTTGAACAGTCCCTGCTGACGTGCAGGGTCCATGAATTCATGAGGTTGTCTCCATACCCGTACACATCCATCTGCTCGATATAATCTGAAACTAGACTCGTCCGACTAGGCAGCGTGTTTCCAGTCGTCAACAGTCCAGTGTCGGTACTGACCCTCTAAACCTCCCTCCGCCACTCGCGTTAAGGTGGCCTCCCGTATTCTAATAACGGGCCAGAGACAGACACAAGGCAGAGAGGATCGATATTAGATCGCCAAGGATGCCGCGCGCGCTCGTCACACATCTGCATATCTTGTGAGACTTTCACTCCTCGAAGAAAAAATGATGTGCAAAAGTGGTTTAGCCAGAGCCGAGGGTATTGTTTCCAAAGTGAAATTTCATTTAGCAGAGAATTGTGCGCTGATCTGAAACGTCCTGTCAGGTTAAAACGGCGTGCTGGACCGGGACTCGGCCTTAGAAAACTTCCTTTCGTTTTCTTGGCGTCTTCAAAAAATGGCTCTGAGCACTATGGGACTTAACATCTGAAGTCATCAGTCGCCTAGAACTGAGAACTACTTAAACCTAAGTAACGTAAGGACATCACACACATCCATACCCGAGACAGGATTCAAACCTGCGAACGTAGCGGTCGCGCGGTTCCAGACTGAAGCGCCTAGAACCGCTCTGCCACAACGGCCGGCTTGGCGTCTTCAAAATGAACTGTAATGCGTTTCAGAACACTTTTCAGCTACAGGGTAACTCTGTGTTCGTCTGTCTATCCAGAGAATAAGGTGTGCGAGGCAGCAAGCGTTCTCGCCTCGGTTAATAATTCCGCGGGCGTGCGGCGTTGTGCAGCGGCGGTTGCGGCAACAGCGTCCTGCTCAAGGATTCGGTAAACACGGGGCGGTGTGGTGCGGAGCGAGGCGGCGCTTATCAAGACGGCAAAGCAGCCAGCGGCAGCGGCGGCAAGGCGCCGGCTTGCGACAGATGCGCGCTGGCCGCAAATGCAGAGAGGAGACGCCAGCTGTGCGCCGCTAAAGGAAACCCGCCCTCGCCGGAACACGGCCCGCTGTCTGACCGCCACGCTGCTTGAGATGTCCCCCCACACCTCCCAATCACCGCCCCAGCTCGCGCTTATATGGGGGTCTGCATGCCGTTGCGGTGCCGGAGAGGTCAGCGGCTCACTTTGTCCTCCGATTAACTGGTGTGTGTCTGTACCGTGTTTCCGCACCGTGTTCGGAACGACAAGAAAATGTACTGTGGTCTCGAACAGCATGGAAAGACAAGTGAAAACAAAGAATTTAATATGGAAACACACTATGTTTTCACAGACCGTGATAATACTTCGGACAGGGTCAGCCGATAAACAATGAGGTCACTATAAAGTCACGGGATACCACCTAAAGCCGTGCCGGACCTACTTTTGCCCGCCGTAGTGCAGCTTCTCGACTTGTCATGGAATGAACAAGTCGTTCAAAGTCCACTGCAGAGATACTGAACCAGGCTGCCTCTATATCCATCGATAATTGCGAAAGTGTTGCCAGCGTAGGATTTCGTGCACGAACTGACCTCTCGATTATGTCCCATAAATGTTCGATAGATTTCATATCGGGCGATCTGGGTGGCCAAATCATTAGCTCGAACTGTGCACAATGTTCTTCAAACCAGTTGCTAACAATTGTGACCCAGCGACTTGATGCATTGTGATCCACAAGAATTCCGTCATTGTTTGACACCATATAGTCCATGAACGGGTGCAAATTGTCCCGAGATAGCCGAACGTAGACGAGGACCAATTCCATTCCATGTAAAGACAGCCCACATCATTATGGAGCCACCACCGCTAGCACAGTGCCTTGTTGGCAACTTAAGTCCATGGCTTTGTGGGGTCAACACCACATTCGAACCCTGCCATCAGCAGCTGAAATTAGGACTCATGTGATCAGGCCACTGTCCTCCGGTCACCTAGGCTCCAACCTAAGCGGTCACGAGCGCAGAAGAGGCGCCGCAGGGGATATCGTGCGTCCCGTCGTGTGGTCATAGTCACCTCGGAAACCTTTTCACGTGAATCACCTGAGTGCAAATGACAGCTCCGCCAGGGCACCACCCTTTTATACCTTGAACACGCGATACTACTACGTCTGGTATATGTCCATATCGCTATCCCATGACTTTTGTCACCTCACTGTATTTTACGGAATACACAAGAAGGAAGAAGAGGAATATGCGATGATGATCAATAAACAAAGTGTATAGTAATCGCCACAGAAAAGGAGACTGGCAGATGTTACGTATGAGCATGTGATTTGCTAGGACCTCTAGTGACAACTGACGTTAACTGAACAGTGGGCGGCGCAAATTTATACTAAACTCAGTGCAGAAAGGATGTAGGTTCAAATGGCTCTGAGCACTATGGGACTTAACATCTGAGGTCATCTCTAGAACGCAGTCCGTCCAGTTGCATGGTCAGTTGAGCAGAATCAGGCGAGCACGGAGACTAGGGCGTCGTATAAACATCATCTTCATCCTTTGCCGCCCGCGGTGGCTGAGCGGTTCTAGGAGCTTGAGTCCGGAACCGCGCTACTGCTACGGTCGTAGGTTCGAATCCTGCCTCGGACATGGATATATGTGATGTCCTTAGGTTAGTTAGGTTTAAGTAGTTCTAGCTAACCTAAGGACATCACATATATCCATGTCCGAGGCAGGATTCGAACTTGCGACTGTAGCAGTAGCGCGGAACCGGACTCAAGCCCCCAGAACCGCTCAGCCACCGCGGGCGGCAAAGGATGAAGATGATGTTTATATGACGCCCTAGTCTCCGTGTTCGCCTGATTCTGCTCAACTGACCACGCAACTGGACGGACAGAGTAAAGTATCCCTATATAACCTTGGAGAGAAGCCCATGTCCGAGAGAAAGGAATTAATCTGTTACGATTTCTTCACCGGATCTGTCCTATACTAGCCAGCACAGGACCAGGCTGTGCAACAGTCCTCCAGTTGCTGCTTTATGGATGCTCGACATGGTGCGCTGTTTGCCCCTCGTCCTTACACCTCCTCCAGGCAGTCCAAAGTCGATGCTTCCAAGCCAATCTCCGTGCACCTCGTTAGGCCAGGATCCAGGACCTCCACCGTGAACTTAACATGCCCCTCGTCAGGGAACAGATTCTGATATCCATTACGAAACTCCCAGTCAAGACTGAAGCATTACGACCGACACGCAGACACCTTGAGTATGTTGCCTCTATAGCAACTGTAGAGCGGCACAAGTTCAAGATACACCAAGCCATCATGGAAGATCTTCCATAATGACGTCGACTTGAATCCAAGTGAACCCAAGAAAAAAAATAGAATGTAAAAATAAACAAATAAGGAACCACGACTTCAGTAGGGTCTATGGGCCCACAGTCCAAGACCCCGTTTGGCTTCAAATGGTTCAAATGGCTCTGAGCACTATGGGACTTAACTTCTGAGGCCATCAGTCCCCTAGAACTTAGAAATACTTAAACCTAACTAACCTAAGGACATCACACACATCCATGCCCGAGGCAGGATTCGAACCTGCGACCGTAGCGGTCACGCGGTCCCGACTGAAGCTCCTAGAACCGCTCGGCCACACCGGCCGGCCAAGACCCTGTTTAAGACTTAAAAACGAACTTGACCCATTCACCTTCACCCCAGAAGTCCAACCACACAGATGGAAGTACAATAAAAAATAAAATAAAATATATTAAAAAGACTTGATGACAGCGGCGTTGGTGGAACGGGTTTACCGAGGACGTGTGTGAGCTCTGTTGGAACGAACGCAGCGGGAAGACTGCGGCCTGGCCTGTGGAGTATTACATGAGCCATCACGCTGGTTGCAGTTTTTAACTGTCACCCACACGACTGTTGGAGGAAGCGAGTCTGCTTGGGGAACCGTTGCGTGCCAATATTTCGGACTGTATGTTGAGGCCTCCTTGTAACTGACATAATTGTGTTCTCAAACGATTTGTGAGCCACTGTATCCTGCTTCCTTTCTGGTCTACCTGGTATTTGTAGTCGTTCCTCACATTTGCAACTACGAGCCAAAGGCGCTCTTTGTGTTTTGCTACTGGGCTGTGTTTAGCCTGTTTTGTGGGCAGGTATTCGCGATTTGTGGTAAATATGTATTAGATTTAGATTTCGTTGTCCAGTTGCCACGTTACTGCGCAGCGTGGCTGGCTTTTCGTGAGGGCAAGCTGTGATGTTTGTCAAATCATTCTGTAAGTTACCTGTCTAGCGAATGACTTATTCAGTGCTCGTCAGCTTTCTTTAATTCTTTAACCTGCGGTTCCGGACTGAAGCACCTAGAACCGCTCGGCCACAGCTGCCGGCCCGTGCATGTTACATGACAGATTAGCCATCATTGTATGCTCTCGTAGGTCTGGTTGCATTCAACAAACTATTTTCTAAATTCTTCTTACATCTGTGTAAAAAGAACATATTTTGATAAAACAGGCAGCTGATTACAGTAAGTTTGTATTACTTGTAGTTTTCCGAACAAGCCGCCCGTTATCTCTTGCCGCGGATTGTACTACGGCGAGCACAGAGTCAAGACTGTCTGCTCAACGACAACATTCTCTATCACACGATGCTTCCATGCAGGAGGTCGGGAGCTGCGGCCCAGTAGCCGAACGTACCAGGTGAATAAAAAGTTTTCGGGTTTTCAACCGCGTCAGGTTATTAAAATTACACTTACACGAACTTTCGGCCAAATACTTCTTGGCCTTTGTTAAGCGCTCTGACTGGCAATAGGTTTCTGGTACTCTCCTTATATACACTAGCTGCCGGCTGTGACGTCACTGGTGCCTGCAAAATCGCCATATACAGGTACATGTTGACTCGGTGTTCAGTGCACAGGTACCAGTGACGTCACAGCCATCAGCTAGTGTATGTAAGAGGCGTATCACCAGCCCACCGGCAGTCATACAACTTGACAACAGCCAAGAACTACTTGGCCGAAAACTCGTGCAATTTTATTTACTTGAAGTGATTGAGAACCCGCGAACTTTTTTTTTTTTTTCAATGTTACCGCCGGGAGAGACTGCATTTTTACGATCGTACCAAGTGGTCACAATAAAAAAGCGCAGACACTCACAGAAGTCGACTGTGGGATGTCATTATCGTAAGGCACCGAAATATCGTAGATATTCTAATACGATCTGATTTCCGCTGAGAAAAAAATTAGTTCAGATTTTGGTCACCTTGTGCAAATCTAGCAAATCTAGCAGAGCACCTTTCGACGTGTCCAGTGCTCATACTGAACGAATTGCGTACATAGCACTTGATAATAATATCAACAATACGCCTTTCTCACTATTTGGCCTTTTCTGCTCAAGTCCCATATGTAACCGTCCCTGAACGTCTTTCTTACGTTCATAGTGCCAGATTTCCATCTGGTGGCAAAAACTGGATCATATTTGTTTCCAGTGTAAATTGGTTCCGCGTTAACTCATTAGAATATGTATCAAGTTTCGCTGGAATACGTTAATTACAGTCCACAGTGGACCACTGTAAGTGGCCGTACGTTAATTATAACCACCCGGTAACTAATGGGAGTATGCTGAGACAGCAGATTACTGTGACAGCGCAACAGCAGCTGTCATCGACGACGCCCTCGCTCACACAAGTCAGGTGTCAGCTCTGCAGCAAGACTTTGAGGATAGGCCATCGTCCAGTGCGCGCAGCCCAAGGTGGCTGGCGGGGAAGTGCCGACGTCCCAAGTAGAAACCAGGACCCTTGGAAACTGGCTGGAGAATCAGACGGCGACACTCACTGGGTGGCAGCGCCTCGGCCTGGAACCGTCAGGGACAGCTGAGTGTCGGTTGGGCAGCGGCTTCACCTAATTGATGACGCTGATCTATGAGACTGCATCAGCTTGGACACTCATGCGCGGCGCAGATAGAATACTGCTATGGCTGGGTGGGGAACGTGTACGAGGGTTCTCCAGAGGGTAAGTTTCGATCAGTCGCGAAATGGAAACAACTTCTCTAAATGCAATGTTCGTGTTGTTCAGAATAATGTTTCCGATTGCAGCCGTTAAGAATTACTACATGAAATTTAGTTTTCTTTTCACTTCGGAAGAGGTATATGTGGACTGTGGCATTCATTATAGCAAAATTCATAAAGTATTTGTTGTCACTTCCATGTTTATTACTAATATAAGATACTGTCAGTGCAAACTCAGAAGGACAGGTTTGAAAATAAACCTGTAAGGTTCAAAACTAGTCGTCTAATACACTACTGGCACTGCAGACGGGATCGTTAATAAACGCTTAAAAATATAAAATACTAACGATGCTTTCACTGACGTAGTAGCTTTGAGGCATAAGAGACGATGAAGCCTAATTCCTTTCACAAAATAGGAATATCTGAGTGTCAAGTGTGATTTATAGCAGTTACCTCCACTACGTCGAAGTCGCATTTTGCTTGAGGTACATGTTGTAACTTACGACCTTTTAAAAGACATAATATCCTCACCTCTTCCATGGTTATTAAGGTATGCTCACACATCTACCATCTAGTTGCTTTTCAAACGCGGATCATATTAGCGACAAGCAAGTAATAATAGATGAAATGAAATATGGAAGGATCGTTTTTATCTTCCATCGTAAACGGGAGGAACGTATCATTAAGTGCTCATCAAGTCATAGCAGAATCTCCAAGGCTGTCGATGTCGTATACTTTACTGCTGGTCCACATTTCTTTCCAGCGAACAGCAAGAAAACGTTCTTATACTTCAAAGATTTATCCTACAAAAACATGTTACAGAAAGATATCTCGCGGTCGTTTTGATGAACCATGGACAGTGCGGTCCAGAAAAATTTGTTTTCACAGTTATTCATTAAATATGTGTTTCTCGTTACACAGTGCGCTTTAAAAACCTGTGGTCTCTTACCCTTTATTTTAGCAGTTACTAATGAGTCTTGCACGAATCAAAGGGGACGTGTAGACTGGTTTCATAGCCTTGCCAGGTAAGACTAGTATTTTGTTTTAATTTGTCTTACCTGTGGAGTGAAATCGGTGTAGTTAGTGGTGAATTTTTGAAAACAAAATATGTTAATGCAAATGCTCAGCATCCAAATTTCCTAGGAATTCCTGGAACTGACGATAATTCAATTTCATAGGAAGCTATTCCATGAGCTGCCGAACGAAGAAATCGAATTGAATTAAAGCTCATCTCTTTGTATTGCTCAATTGCTGCAGTAGAAATTGCACTCGAAAGTAAAACGATTTCGTGAAAGCCCATTATAGAGATGCTCATGTTCAAATGTGAGATGATATCAATGTAAATGATATAAAGTTACATATAACATAATTAAGGTAGTGTCAGATTGCAAACATTGGCAGTAATTTGCAATTCACAGGAGGATTTCTAACTTCTACCGGCTTGTAGTGATTAAAACTGCAGCGGAAAAGGTTCTTCATCAAAAATTCACAGAAGTATCACATAATTTCCTTGTATTTCCATAAATTAATTTCATTATTCGTCTCCAAATCTCTTGTTTCGCAGTTTCAAATGAAGTAACCGTAAGATAAGAGACCAGCGCGTCTGACGGATTATCCGGTAATAAGAACGAAGCTCTGATGCACATACAGGAACGAGGTGGACCAATGAGAGAATAGCGTCGTGTGGCGGGAGTTTCATATTGAAAATATTCAGTTTATCCTAACTTTAGATAAACGGAAAGTAATGGAGATTATTTTCTCGCTAACACGTCCTATAGGCCGCGGGTTGGGTATCCTTGCTCTAGACCCATACTTCTACAACTCCTGCAATAATAGTGTAAAGGATTATTCGATATGACAACAGGACTGCTTTAGTAATTGTCGACGGGAAGCTGGATGCTTGCCTTTATGTGGCAAGAAACCCATCACCAACCAGTCCATTTTTCTGCAAAAATGGTGCCGCTACTCAAAAAGAAGATGTTATTCCAGCAATTTCAACAATCTCAACGTAGCCTCCGATCTAAACTTATCGTTTCTAGACAACTTCTTGTTTTTTTTTTTTTGTCTACATGTTTCTTAAGATTTGAACTGAGTGAAAGGAGGCCCTGCCATCCTAGTGAACTGCAGTGTAGCAATTACCCATACAAGCATAGATAACCTACATGAACTAACTATTGAGAGATACCCTTTTCACAGGTCGCTGAAAAACATTTCAATTGTGCCTAAAGTTTGCTTCAGAGGAGAAAGTATATCTGGAATTTATTTTCTTGAAGATATTCGAGATACTGGTTCTCTTTCATTTAAGTGAAATTTGCGAACTTTCTTCCTAGTTTCATCTTCACCAAATAGAAGCATCCCGGGATTTTCTGCCAATACTTGGAATCTAAAATCTGGGTGCATTCAGGCAAAGCAACATCATCTCCTTCAAGCAGACGCTTTCCAACAACTTTCTGAATTGCAAATATCAGTTGAACTAATTTCAGGACTGTGTCTTCCATTTTTCGTGTTTAATCCTTTCGAACTTCACGGTGTCCTTGCCTTGAGAGGGGATACTGTAGTATGGGCAGGTATTTTCAATTATTCCTTCAAAAATTACGATCATGTTCAGTATTGTCCTGTGTGCTTTGTACAAATCAATATTTCTCTCTTGTAGACCTCAGTTCGCTAAGTTCTTGAAGAGCGTGACACATAAGGCCCAAATCATTTCGTATATCTTTTTTCTCAGCGATAAACTGTTGTTTCCGGCCTTCTCCACAATGACTGATCTTTCCGCGGTTGCCAACTCAACAGAAATTTCTGTCCACTTATCGACGGCTGGACTTCCGACTGTTGGCCACAATTTACAGCGCAACATTTTCATTTTGACACACAGCCTGTCGTTTCTTTTGTAAAAGTCATTTTTTGGCAACAATGTGCCACATTGCTGCCAGTCATAAACAGATTCCTTCGCGTCTTTACCATGTGCAGATTCCACAATTTCTTCCTCTTCGACCTCCCTCTTTTGACTAACTGACGTAAAGAAAGGACGTATTTTACTCATTTTGAAGCACGAATGCACTGATTTGAGCTTGGCTCATTGAAAACTGAAATGGTAAGCTCTCAAGAACCTGCTTGTAACAGTGAAAACACGACAGAACAATAGACAGTGACTTGGTAAGCGCAACTTTCTGTATCCGATATCAGCATATGAAACAAAGAATTTCGGTGCCAACCGATAAGAATTAATACTGGGAAGATACTGATACGGTCGCAGGTTCGAATCCTGCCTCGGGCATGGATGTGTGTAATGTCCTTAGGTTAGTTGGGTTTAAGTAGTTCTAAGTTCTAGGGGACTAATAACCACAGCAGTTGAGTCCCATAGTGCTCAGAGACATTTGAACCAAAGTACAGAGAGTTAACGAATTGATGACTGATGACAGACGCATCACAGTGAACGAATTGTCACGCTACGTTGGGACAGGGGAAGGAAGTGTTTGCAGAATGCTGAAAGTGTTGGCGTTAAAAAAGGTTTATGCCAGGTGAGTTCTGAGGACGTTAACAGTGGCTCACAAAGAAATAAGGAAAATGGTATGCAGCGAACTTTTGGAACAGTATGAGAATGGTGGAGATGAATTTCTTGGAAGAATTGTGACAGGTTATGAAACATGGCTCCATCATTTTTTACCAGAGACGAAAAGGCACTCAATGGAATGGTATCATGCAAATTCACCCAAGGAAAAAAAATTCAAAACCACACCTTTTGCTAGAAAAGTTATGGCTACGGTGCTTTCGATTCCGAAGGACTTTTGCTTGTGGACATCATGCCATCCTGCCTCGGGCATGGATGTGCGTGATGTCCTTAGGTTAGTTAGGTTGAAGTAGTTCTAAGTTCTAGGGGACTGATGACCACAGATGTTAAGTCCCATAGTGCTCAGAGCCATTTGAACCATTTTTTTTTTGGCATCATGCCAAGTGGTACCACACCATAAATTCTGATGCATATGTGACGACACTGAAGAATCTTCAAACTCGACTGAGTCGTGTTCGACCACATCGGCAAAAGCAGGATGTTTTGCTGTTGCACGACAATGCACGGCTACGTGTCAGTGAAAAAACCATGGAAGCGATCACAAAACTCGGATGGACAACACTGAAACACCCGCCTTACAGTCCCGACCTGGCTCCATGTGACTATCATCTCTTTGGGAAACTGAAAGACTCTCTTCGTGGAACAAGGTTTGAAGATGATGACTGCCTTGTGCACGCTGCCAAACAGTGGCTCCAACAGGTTGGTCCACCGTGCGGGTATACAGGCGCTGGTTCGAAGATGGCGTAAGGCAGTTGAGAGGGATGGAAATTGTGAGGAGAAATGAAAATATTGTTCCTAAAGGATGTATCTACACACTGTAAAACTTTCATACATGTAGAATAAAAGATGGATTTTAATAAAAATAGTATGCATTTCTTTTGGAGTGATCTTTGTAATAACCTGATCAAAAATAAACATTATGATCTAAATTTGGAACTACAATAAAGCAAATATTTTCCTTGATGGCTGAAAGCTTGTTTCGTGACTGTGTGACAACTTGTGAACATCAAAAGTTGGCAGCGAAATGTCAACAACTTCAAACGATAGTGTTGTCCCAGTGTCACCGTGCGTAAGAGCGGATGGCCCTTTAATCGCCGTCCTCAAACTCTGCCCCTAGGCACGAGGTCTGAGCGGGTGACCCACGACACGAGCCGCCGGTCGGCCAGCGTTAATGATGAAATGTAAACGGGAGTCATAACCGAGGGCCGGGTCATGAGCTGGCCCCACCGTTTGACTCCGGGACCGCGCTGCGCCACGCGGTCGCCCGCCGGGGCACGGCTCAACCACCGGCCACTCCAAGCAGACGCGCAAGCGCCTCTCACACGATGCTCGTTATTTTACGAGTGGCACTCTAAAATAAATGCACACTATTTTTTTTAAATCCATCTTTTATTCTACATGTTTGAAAGTTTTACAGTGTGTAGATATACTACTGACCATTAAAATTGCTACACCACGAAGATGGCGTGATACAGACGCGAAATTTAACCGACAGGAAGAAGATGTTGTGATATGCAAATGATTAGCTTTTCAGAGCATTCACACAAGGTTGGCGCCGGTGGCGACACCTACAACGTGCTGACATGAGGAAAGTTTCCAAACCATTTCTCATATACAAACAGCTGTTGACCGGCGTTGCCTGGTGAAACTTTGTTGCGATGCCTCGTGTAAGGAGGAGAAATGCGTACCATCACGTTTCCGACTTTGACAAAGGTCGGATTGTAGCCTGTCGCAATTGCGGTTTATTGCACCGCGACATTACTGATCACGTTGGTCAAGATCCAATGACTGTTAGCAGAATATGGAATCGGTGGGTTCAGGAGGGAAATACGGAACGCCGTGCTGGATCCCAACGGCCTCGTATCACTAGCAGTCGAGATGACAGGCATCTTATCCACATGGCTGTAACGGATCGGGCAGCCATGTCTCGATCCCTGATTCAACAGATGGGGACGTTTGCAAGACAACAACCATCTGCACGAACAGTTCGACGACGTTTGCAGCAGCATGGACTATCAGCTGGAGATCATGGCTGCGGTTACCCTTGACGCTGCATCACAGACAGGAGCGCCTGCGATGGTGTACTCAACGACGAACCTGGGTGCACGAATGGCAAAACGATATTTTTTCGGATGAATCGAGGTTTTGTTTACAGCATTATGATGGTCGCATCCGTGTTTGGCGACATCGTAGTGAACGCACAATGGAAGCGTGTATTCGTCATCGCCATACTGGCGTTTCACCCGTCGTGATGGTATGGGGTTCCATTGGTTACACGTCTTGGTCGCCTCTTATTCGCATTGACGGCACTTTGAACAGTGGACGTTACATTTCAGATTTGTTACGACCCGTGACTCTACCCTTCATTCACACTTTGAACAGTGGACGTTACATTTCAGATGTGTTACGAACCGTGACTCTACCCTTCATTCGATCCCTGCGAAGCCCTACATTTCAACAGGATAATGCACGACCGCATGTTGCAGGTCCTGTACGGGCCTTTCTGGATACAGAAAATATTCTACTGCTGCCCTGGCCAGCACATTCTCCAGATCTCTCACCAATTGAAAATGTCTGGTCAATGGTGGCCGAGCAACTGGCTCGTCACAATACGCCAGTCACTACTTTTGATGAGCTGTGGTATTGTGTTGAAGCTGCATGGGCAGCTGTACCTGTACACGCCATCCAAGCTCTATTTGACACAATGCCCAGGGGTATCAAGACCGTTATTACTGCCAGAGGTGGTCGTTCTTGGTACTGATTTCTCAGGATCTATGCACACAAATTGCGTGAAAATGTAATCATATGTCAGGTCTAGTGTAATATATTTGGCCAATGAATACTCGTTATCATCTGCATTTCTTCTTGGTGTAGCAGTTTTAATGGCCAGTAGTGAACATCCTTTAGGAACAATATTTTCATTTCTCCACAGAATTTCCATACCTCTCAACTGCCTTACACCATCTTGGAACCAGCGCTTGTATACCCGCACGGTAAAATTCTGGAGCAACCTCTTGGAGCCACAGTTTGGCAGCGTGCACAAAGGAGTCATCATCTTCAAACCTTGTTGCACGAAGAGAGTCTTTCAGTTTCCCAAACACTGATAGTCACATGGAGCCGACTCAGAACTCTAAGGCGGGTGTTTCGGTGTTGTCCATCCGAGTTCTGTGATCGCTTACATGGTTGTTTGATTGACATGTAGCCTGTGCATTGTCGTGCAACAGTAAAACATCCTGCTTTTGCCGATGTGGTCGAACACGACTCAGACGAGCTTGACGTTTCTGCAGTGTCGTCATATATTCATCAGAATTTATGGTGGTTCCACTTGGCATGATGTCCACAAGCAAGAGTCCTTTGGAATCGAAAAACACCGTAGCAATAACTTTTCCAGCAGTAGGTGTCGTTTTGAATTTTTTTTCTGGGGTGAATTTGCATGATGTCACTCCAATGATTGTCTCTTCGTTTCTGGTGAATAATGATGGAGCCATGTTTCATCACCTTTCACAGTTCTTCCAAGAAATTCATCTCCAACATTCTCGTGCTGTTCCAAAAGTTCACTGCATACCGTTTTTCTTGTTTCTTTGTGAGCCACTGTTTACATCCTGGGAACCCACCTGGCACAAACCTTTTTTTAACGCCAACACTTCCAGTATTCTGCAAACACTTCCTTCCGCTATCGCGACAATTCGTTCACTGTGCTGCGTCTGTCAGCAATCACCAATTCGTTAACTCTCTGCGCATTGTCTGAAGTGTGTGCAGTACGAGGCCTGCCGCTGCGAGGACAATCCTCAATATTGCCGTTCCCGCTTTCATCACGTAACCTGCTTGCCACCGACTAACTGTACTGCGATTGACAGCAGCATCCCCATACCCCTTTTTCAAACTCTTGTGGATGTTTCCCACTGTCTCGTTTTCACAGCACAGGAATTCTATGACAATGCGTTGCTTCTGACGAAAGTCAAGTGTAGCAGCCATCATGAAGATATGCTTTGACAGCGCCACTCACGGGAACAGGTTGAACTAAGTTTGAAAACAAGCGGGAAGGATGTATGTACACACACTAAAACTTTCACACATGCAAAACGAAAACCGTATTTTTACAAAAATGTGTGTATTTCTTTTGGAGTTATCCTCGTATATCTTCTCGTGGAATCATTCAGATTTCCTACTGAAGCGTTAGTACAGCGTGACAATTAATTACATGAAATCAAAAAGTCATAACTTCTGAACGGTTTGCTATAGGTAGCTCAAACTGCACGACTGGCCGCGAGGCATGATGGGAATTAGTATGCGCTGTATGACCGAGTTTAGTGACGAAGTCTCCTTTCATTTGGATTGGTTCGTCTATAAGCAAAATTGGGTACTGAAAATGCCTCAACGGGTGACTGTGTGGTGTGCAATGTACAGTCACGGAATAATCGGTGGCTAGCGAACGGTACTTGAAGGTTTTGGGAGATGATTTGATCCCCGTTATCCTAAGTGACCCTGATTTCTGCAGGATGTGGTTCGTGCAAGAAGAAGCTCGACCCCATCGAAGCAGGAGTGTGTTTGATGTCCTGAAGGAGCCCTAAAACCATTTCTGAACTGGAAACAGCCATTCAGCAGGTTATCGACAGCATTGAAGCTGCGACACATCAGTGAGGCTTGCAGAATTTTGCTGCTCGTCTGAACCACATCATCGCCAATGATGGCAGGCATACCGAAAGTGTAATAACCTAAATCGGAATATCTGTAGTGGCATTTACATGTTGAATAAAGAGTGTGCACGTCCTAATATGTAACTAATATACGTTTCTTTTCAGGGATTACAGAACTACTACAATATTTAAACACAACTCTCTAGCATTCAATAACATAAATGGCTACAGCCGTATACAGATACTCAGATCTTTTGTGTGTTTTATCACATCACTCGTCGCTGTCAGGAATTCTTTGGAAGGACCCTTGTAGGCACGTGCGAGACATGTTGCTACAACATGGGCAACTGTCTGTCGTTCCAAGCCACAGTCACAAGATGGTGATGAAAATTCGCCCCACTTGTAAAGAGTGTCTGTGCATCTTCCATGGTTCATTAGGGTTCGGTTCAGGGTAGTCCAAATTGCCCCTGACCAGTTGAATTCAGGGATTTTTTTATGGATGCATGACAGGTTCAGGTATCGTGGAAGACAGTTTTTTTGCCAGTAGCGTTTCCATTCATCCATGATACTGAATTCAGTGAGAGTCCTGGCTGTGATATGAGTGGGAATCTTGATCTTCGTCTTTTTCGGTCCACAGGGAATACATCGTTCAATACTGGCAGGTCAGTGTTATCAGCTCAAAAAATGGCTCTGAGCACTATGCGACTTAACTTCTGAGGTCATCAGTCGCTTAGAACTTAGAAGTAATTAAACTTAACTAACCTAAGGACATCACACACATCCATGCCCGAGGCAGGATTCGAACCTGCGACCGTAGCGGTCGCTCGGTTCCAAACTGTAGCGCCTAGAACCGCACGGCCACTCCGGCCGGCTGTTATCAGCAATTATCTGGTATTCAAGCAGTAGCACACTTTTCTGCCTGA
The DNA here is from genome assembly GCF_023897955.1 of Schistocerca gregaria. NCBI lineage: Eukaryota > Metazoa > Arthropoda > Insecta > Orthoptera > Acrididae > Schistocerca > Schistocerca gregaria. The sequence continues at coordinate 1,027,411,555 of NC_064920.1, forward strand.
TATCAGGAGGTGGAATGTGGCTCAAGATAGGTATCCAGTACGTGTGAGTAGACCGTATTGCATCTACTAACGATGTGCATGGCTTCGTTAAGTTATACGTCTATCAGTTTTACGTGTGTAGCCAGACAGGCGCATAGTGCTCCCCTGCCGAGTACACCAACGCGAGTGCTGGTAACCAAAGAGTGTCCGCTGACGATCACCAACGAGTGCCACAGAGTTTATGGAGAATGTTGTTTCTGCTTTTGAGTTTAGCAGACCTTCATGTCGAGGGCTCCTTAAAAGAAAGTGTCCTATCTAACGTGATCCCAAGGTATTTTGGATGCCTGTTATGATGAAACAGTGTCGCTCAAAATAGTCATCGAGAGCTCTGTGCTGTGCTGTTTACGCATGGTGCTAAAACTTTTAGGTTCAAAATGAAACGGATCTTCAACTGACTGCTTTAAAATGGGGAACTAATATTCAGAAACTTATACTTAATTTTTATTGGCAAATAGCTTACAGCCGACACCAGCAACAGAACCTCATAGCAGTACTCAGAGTCATGAGCGCTAATCTCAGTATACGCATACAACAACACAGAGATATTTGACCTACTCTCCCAGATAGCCACTTTGTCTGTTGTACAGTGGGACTAGCAGCTGAGGCCCTACTCACAGTTTCTCCTCGGTTTCTACTGGGTTTCCATATACCAGTGATTTCATTTAATTCAAAGCCCATAAGAGACGGCTGCAGTAACAACAAAGGTCATTCGACAGGAACTCCCAATAAAATCTAGCGATGACAGTAGCTATTGCAAGTTAGACTAAGTGCCTGCAAAATGTTAGGAACAACGGAATATCGATTCTCATGCTTTGCAGTAGTGATGAACTGCGAGGTCACAAAACTATGCAGAGAATAAATTATACCGGTTAGCACATTAGAGACATATTCGGGACAGCGCTGATTCAAATCTCCGTCCAACCATCCAGATTTAGGTTTCTCCTCGTTTCCCTAAATCGATCCAAACAAATGCTGAGGCGGTTCCTTCCATATCCCAAGCTTCGTGCTCTTTCTATAAATTACCTTGTAGTCGATGAGACGTTAAATTGCAAATCTCCCTTCCCAGAAATTACATACATTAGAGGAAAACAAAAAACTGTTTTCTGTCGGTACTTCAGTGCGATGGAATTCTGGCAATATTTCGATGCTAATCTACGAGAACGACAAAGATAGTAGTGTACGTTTTCTTAAATTAACTTATGAACATTTTCCTTTCATGGAGTAGGAGGTCATTACTGTTCATTGGTAGTCACCAAGTGAACATGACAAAGATCCTGAAATATGCTGGTAATTCCTTAAACATTTCCGAACAGCCTTGTGATGGCTTTTACTTCATTGTGTCTACAACTACAAATTAACAAACGGCAGTGAAAAACAGTCTAGAGCACCAAATAATATCAAAGACCCACAGCACTTTACAAAAAGTGTTAAAAACTGATACCACTTAGTTTGAATGTAAGTAAATTCTGGAGAATTCAAATTGGAAATAACCGAGTAAATACTGTTAAAGTTTTGTGGTTATATTAGCTTTTAAAAAACTAACAAGACACGTAGTACGAACTGCTCCCTGAGAGTGTTGCAGAAAAAGTAAAAATAAAATAAATAAGCCAAATACTTAACAAAATTAAGAAGTTTATCACATTAACTAAAGAGTGAAAATTTCCTGGATGGTGCACCAGGATGGGTATCTCACAGGAAACAACATTGAAAATCTTTCTTAGTTATGACATTTGTGAGAGTTTCCACGGAATTAGTACGATGAAACAGGATAAGGTCCCACATAACATTATCAGTTCACAGAAATAACAATGACTAAATTATTCGTAATACTGTGGCATAGTGATAGCGTATCTAGAGCTGTTAGGAGGAACGATAATAATTCAGATTCATTAATATCTCTGAAAATATATGAGAAAACAAACTCTCATTTCCTACAGCATTTGATTCACAGTTCTGCGGTTAATTATTCGACTAATTTATAAAGATGATTGTTTCCAGCTAACTCATTCTGTGGAGTGCAACAGCTCGAACACATACATGGGTGATACTGTATTAGCGAGAGACATATGGATTATGAACGCCGAAAATCTGAGCGTATACCTAGGTTTTTGGGAACAGTTTCTAACGCTGCCAGACATTTGGAGGGCTGCAGCTGAGTGCCTTACCTATTTTCATCTACCAATCTGGTACTTCTTCTCTAACCACATCGATATCGACAAGAACTTACACAAACCACATCACTTCCATGTCAAACTTTGACCTCAGATCAGTGGATTTGGAAAAAAAATTTAATTCATTGGGAGTAAAAAATTATAGCATTTACCTGTTGCAAACGCATCCGATAAACAATGCTTGAAACATCACTTAAACTCCATTTACATACAGCGTTTGTCAATCACGAAGCAAGAGCTATATCCGGTATTGCGCGGGCTCTAATGCCGCTGTAGGAAGATCGCTATTGTTGCATGCTCTTCCGTCCATTGCTTGGACACTATGCCAGACGGCGTATCGACTTTAGCTGAGAAAAACTATACGTGTTAGAAGCAGTCTTGGAAAGAGATCAGAGAAAATCTTTGCGACATTTAGCACTTCGGAATGGTGTGTCAGTAGGATCTGGAGACAGGCACAGACTCTAACAGAAAGCGTAATAAGTAACGATAAATGTGCAGCACGGAGAGATGGCCTATTGAAATTCCGAGAGAGTACGTTTCTGGAAGAGTCGGACAACGTACGAGGTGTGTGAGAAAAATAATGAGACTGACAGTACTGCGAGCGATCTGGCAACGTTGTCTTGTTCCACTTGTGAAGACCAGTTTCAGCTCCGTACAGCCATCAAGTGATTTTTGAGACCGACAGCAGTGAAGAGTGAAGTTATGTTTTAGCGCATGTTACGAAAATATAACTGTAGAATTTACAGCAACGTTATGCCATCACGTTTTGTGTTAAACATTTGGAATCCGCGAGTGTGACCATTCAAAACCTAAAACAAGCCTATGGGCAACCTTCCTTATCAAGAGCACAAGTTTTTCGCAGTGATAAATAATTTTTGGAAGGCCGGGATCACGTTGCAGATGCAGCTGGCTCAGTGAGGGCTTCAGTTTCAAAAACTGACGAAAACATCGTGTGCGTGCTCTTGTGAGATCAAAACGATGTTTAACAATAAGGATGATGCGCGATCCATTAAACTTAAAAGTGTTTCACCGACAATCGAATTTCGACCGATGTTAGGCACATGCGAAAGGTTTCTGCGAAAATGATCGCGAAAAACCTCTCAACTGAGCCGATGGAGAATAGAAGAAACGATGCGTTGATGACCTTAGAGGACTACCGATGACCACGAACGGTTCCGTGTTGTGATCACAGCTGATGAATGCTGGATTTTTAGTATGATACTGACACAATGCGACAAAGTGAGGAATGGCATCCCCTCGATGGAAAAAAAACTCGAAATACACTCATGCTCAAAAATTAAGGAACTGCACAAAACAGGCGCTAACAGCATAGGTACATAGGGAACAAAGCGACAAAGTGAGGAATGGCATCCCCTCGATGGAAAAAAACTCGAAATAAACTCATGCTCAAAAATTAAGGAACTGCACAAAACAGGCGCTAACAGCATAGGTACATAGGGAACACACACTACACAGATCTGTAAGTCCACAGTATTGGTGATAAGTTGAGAAAACCGTCCCGAAACGCATGTGCTACAAAATGCCACTGTTTCCTGCGCATGTACCCCGACATCAATATGGGGTATGATCACCATGCACCGTACACAGGCCACACAACGCGTTGGCATACTCTAGAATAGGTGGTCGAGCAGCTGCTGGGGTATAACCTCCCATTCTTGCACCAGTGCCTGCGGAGCTCCTGAAGTGTCCTAGGGGTTTAAAGACGAGCAGCGATACGTCGACCGAGAGCATCTCAGACGTGCTCGATGGGGTTTAGGTCTGGAGAACAGGCAGGCCACTCCATTCTCCTGATATCTTCTGTTTCAAGGGACTCCTCCACGATGGCAGCTCGGTGGGGCCGTGCGTTATCATCCATCAGGAGCATGGTGGGAATCACTGCACCCCTGAAAAGGCTGACATATTGGTGCGAAATGGCGTCCAGATACACGTGACCTGTTACAGTTCTTCTGTCAAAGATATGCAGGGGTGTACGTGCACCAATCATAATCCCATCTCACACCATCAAACCACGACCTCCATACAGGTCCCTTTCAAGGACATTGATGGGTTGGTATTTGGTTCCTGGTTCACGCCATATGAAAACACGGCGAGAATAACTGTTCAGACTATACCTGGACTCGTCTGTGAACATAACCTGGGACCACTGTTCCAATGACCATGTACTGTGTTCTTGACACTAGGCTTTACGGGCTCTCCTGTGACCAGGGGTCAGCGGAATGCACGTTGCAGGTCTCCAGGCGAAGAAACCAAGTCTGTTCAGTCGTCTGTAGACTGTATGTCTGGAGACAATTGTTCCAGTGGCTGCGGTAAGGTCCCGCGCAGTCCCCTGCAGTACTCCGTGGCCGTCTGCGGGCACTGATGGTGAGATATCGGATTTCTTGTGATGTTGTGCTCTGTGGATGCCCCGTGCTGTAGCGACTGGCCACGTTTCCTGTCTGCTGGAATCGTTGCCATAATCTTGAGACCACATTTTGTGGCACATGGAGGGTCCGTGCTATGACCTCCTGTGTTTGACCAGCCTCCAGTCGCCCTGGTATTCTACCCCTCATAACGTCATCAATATGTGTTCTTTGAGCCATTTTCAACACACAGTCGCCATTAGCACGTCTGAAAACGTCTGCACACTTACTCGCTGCACCGTACTCTGACATGCACCAACACACCTCTGCGTATGTGGACTGCTGCCAGCGCCACCGCGTGACGATCGCAGGTCAAATGCACCGCATGGTCTTACCCCACGGTGATTTAAACCCGCAAACCGCCCACCAGAGCGTTGTTTCACCGTGTATCAGCATTATCCTTAATTTATGAGTATGAGTGTAGCAAATCAAAGATCAAACCGATGCTGGTTTGCTTTTTTGACAGTATGTGTATCGTGCATAAAGATTTCGATTCTTGAGAACAGACTACCGACCAAGTTTTTTTACAACGATGTCCTTGAAAGATACGGAAAAAGGGTGAATCGAGGGAGGCCGGACATTGCAGACAATTGGATGCTGCCTCATGACAAAGATCCGTATCAAGCGACCACTTCCATGACGGAATTTCTGATCTCAAAAGGCATTCCTGTTGTTCCAGACCCCCCCCCCCCCCCTGTCGATCTCCATAATTACATTATAAACTGATAAACGTCTTAAAACGACGTCTCTTGGGGACTCTGGAGAACATTCAAAAGAATATCACTGGTATATTAAAGGCCCTACCAGGTGACGCATTTCAGGGCTGCAACCAACGCTTGGAACGACCCCGCCGGTGTATGCTTGTCGAAGGGAACTACTTTGAATGGGACAGTATTGTTGCTTGAACAAAATAAAAACTTTGGTAGATAAAAGTCAGTGTCATTAATTTTAAAACACATACAAGAAACAAGTGATCTAGGGAGGAAAATCGTGCTGTATCTTGTGGCAATCCGATGGTAGGATTTGGGTTTGGCGAATCCATGGAGAACATACCTACCAACATGTGTAGCGATAACAGTCAAGTAACAAGGAGGTGGTATCATGGCATGGGGGTGTTTTTCTTGGTTAGGGTGTGAACCTCTCACTACGCTTAAGAAAACGTTAAATATGGAAGGATGTTGTTGTTGTTGTTGAGGTCTTCTGTCCTAAGACTGGTTTGATGCACCTCTCAATGCTACTCTATCTTGTGCAAGCTTCTTCATCTCCCAGTACCTACTGCAGCCTACATCCTTCTGAATATGCTTAGTAAATTCATCTCTTGGTCTTCCTCTACGATTTTTACCCTCCACGCTGACCTCCAGTACTAAATTGGTGATCCCTTGATGCCTCAGAACATGTCCTACCGACCGATCCCTTCTTCTAGTCAAGTTGTGCCACAAACTCATACTCTCCCCAATTCTATTCAATACCTCCTCATTAGTTATGTGATCTACCCATCTAATCTTCAGCATTCTTCTGTAGCACTATATTTCGAAAGCTTACTGAAGGATACGAACACATTTTATAGCACTGTGTACTGTGTATAGTAGAGGAACAGTTCGGAGACTTTCATTGCTTGTATCCAAGTGACAATGTACCATGTCATAAGACAGCATTTGTGAGGAAATTGTTTGTGAGCAATAACATTCCTGTAAAGGACTGGCTTCACCAGAGCCCCGAGCTGAATGCAATGTACCGCCTTTGGGATGAATTAGAATATCGACTTCGGTCCAGATCCTTGCCTCCAAAATCATTACCTTCTCTCGTTTCGACTCTTGAGGGAGAATTGGCTGCCATTCCTCCACAGACATTCAGATACCTCACTGGAAGTGTCCTCAAAAGAGTTCAAGAAGCTATAAAAGCAAAGGGTGACACACCTCGTCCGCTAATAGGTGTTCCGATATTTATAATTTGACAGTGTACATTGTAAGACGATTTGCGGGGCTTAGATGTACATGTTGACGTAAAGCACTTGCAGACCAGTTCATCCTATAATCGGATGGCAGTTAATCAACAGTCATTGCAGTTTGTGCAAGTCGGAAATATTGATTGTAAATGCACCTTTCTGGGAGTGAGCATAGTTGGATTCATCGGCATCCACGATCTCGTAGAACTACCGAAGATGGAGTTCTCAAAATCATCTTCAGCTGCCTCATGGTGTGCAGGAGAAACGTGCACCATTAATGGATCTTCTTTTTAAAGTGAACCATAAACTCTTGATAGGTATGGAAACAACATATTACAGCTTTTACAGAGAGCTACCAACCAACAAAGAGATAACCGGTTATTTCATGTTTGATAATGCGAGAGCACACACCACCGGTGATTTCGACGCTAGGTTGCATAACTCCAACATCGATGGTTCTGCTTGATCACGGATCATTCCAAATATAGCCATGCTTTATTAGGAAAAAGAGCACCATGCAGAAAGTGCAATGGGCAGTTGCAAATAATGACGTAGAGTTAGAATTTGTCTCTCCGTGCTCTATAGTTATTTTCAAATCTTTCAGTCTGGGTTCGTGCGAAGCACTGTGAGCAGATGGTACTGACAGTCTCGAGTGCTCAACGACGCAGCGACTTTCTAGGACTCGTTTTCAAAGCCACTTCCAGCTATCCAGTTTCTCGGCTGAAAATGATACGCCACCTGGCAAAATATCCGAGCAAAGCGACGGAGCGCATGCGTCGATCGGAGACTTGCTACGGGTGTATTGGCTCCTGTGTTACGTCGGACATAGCGCCCCTGACGTACGCGGAACATCGTGTATATTTCTCTATTCACATACTCTAATTAAGACAACCTTCAGAGTTTCGCGTCACATTTAAGGAAGACACAGTGCGCGAGTTCTCGAGGTAATAGCGCAATGGCGATTATTACTTGCCTGCATCCGCAGTTACGGGACGGGATCGGCCGCACAGGATAAAGCGCTACGCCAACAACTTTCTACCGAGATTGGAATGTGAGTCTGGGACGCGCCTGAATAAATTCGCCTGTTACACAGGCCGCGGCGGTGTGGAAACCCGTGGTAGTGGCCTCCAACAGCCGCTGCTTTCGACAGTTATTTCCTGGCCAGTCGGCTCCGTGAAATGTTTTCATTGCCCGCACAGGCCGTTAGCAGGACGGCTCCGATGGGGCCGATTTGTTCAGCTTACCAATAATGTTAGCTCAGCGCGAGAGAGTCTAACAGCTCCGTAAGGGAGCGAGGTAGTTGCCGTCCAAGGACTCGGAATATCCACACTTATATTTCTTCATTTTACGTACCTGTATTGCACACCACATCCTCGTTTCCACGATGTTATAATTCAGATTTATTTTTCGTGCATTATTTTGTTTTAATAAGCACACACTTGTCAAACTAATGTCATTGAGATCAAACGAAACACGCTAATCCAGGAAAGGTATTTTAATTGTCATTTTGTTTGTTTCGTGTGACTAGTCTCGCTGAGAAATGGTGTATATCTCCTTCTTTATTTTTACGCTTATTAGTGGTGAAGGCTTGGGAATGAAACTGAGAAATCAAGATTACGTCTCTGAAGTGAAACTTAATTAAATTGTTTTTTTTTTTTTACTTCTATTTCTCCTTTGATTCCCTAACGTTTCCGAAGGCAACCATAAGCAGTTGAAGATTACGGTTTTGTCATGAAATTTAATGAGATCGGTTATTCACTTCTGTTCCTATTCTGATTCCCTAATGTTTCTGTAGCCAGCTTTAAGGCGTTCTGCGTAAAGTATCATGAAGTTCTGGAGTCAACATCCCTTTCTCTCAACACGAGCTAATCGTACTGGGATGAAGGACGTATCGTTAGAAAGGCTTTTTAACCGCATTCTGACATTGCATACCGATTTTGCGATAAAACGTACTGTTTGTGCAAAATTTTAGCATAAAAGAGACTTTTAATTATCAATAGGCAAAAAGTCAGCATAATTGCACAGCTTTACTCCTGTATCTTACGAGAATAACTTATTAACCACGAACACGAAGCTCCCTTTTTTATACTATCTTATTACAAACACTGTTTTATTTATTTTTAAGTACTTAATAACACTATCTAATCTATATTGAGCTTTGTTACAGATAATAACCGTGACGACTGCGGTAGTCGATTACCTCTGCGCCTATCCCTTAAAGAAAAAAAAAAAAGAAAAATTACACGAAGATTACATTCTGGTGTCAAAAAATGTGTGTGAAATCTTATTGGATTTAACTGCTAAGGTCATCAGTCCCCAAGCTTACACACTACTTAATCTAAATTATCCTAAGGACAAACACAAACACCCATGCCCGAGGGAGGACTCGAACCTCCGCCGGGACCAGCAGCACAGTCCACGACTGCAGCGCCCTACACCGCTCGGCTGATCCCGCGCGGCTCTGATGTCAAATAGCGTTTATATCAACGTATTGTAATTCTCTATACAGGATCTTGTTCTAAATTATGTTCATGAAAATATTTGTACATGGATGTATCATGAATTCCTGATTATTATTTTACGTCGTTCGATTAATTTTTAAAGACTTTTTTCCTCATTCCAACAACCACCCTTATTCCGACGACTACACTTATTCCAAACTCTATCATTATTTTAAACTATAAATGTGCGAAAGTTTCGCACTGGACCCCTCGTCTTTTCAAAAATTTTAACTCTTCAAAGCTCACTACTCATTATATACAGTTAACAACTAGCAGATTGATGTTTGAATCCTATAAAGTATTTGTATCACAGTCCCACAGCTATTTTAATATGTGTTGACAATAATGAAGCCATGAGGGAAAGGAAACTGATCTTCAAATTTAAGAACCCAGAGTGTTCGGGGGCTTTATGCACAGGTCAGTAAATCGGGCATGCTCGAAAGAATATTAATCACAGTATTGGAAACTTGTTTCATTCTGGTGGCTTGGTCGGGAAACGAAACGACCTAGTACCTAGGAGTACAAGCAACTACGTTCACAAATGGAAGCATAATTAGTCTTTCTCCGAGCTGTAATCTTAAAAGTAAACAAAATACCCTGTCCATCCAAAAAGGTTCGAGACTAATTTTATTACTGGCGTATGAGCGACGTCAGCGCAGTAACTATGATGGGAACTAGAACTAACAACTGTAAAAAACAGATGTGCGTTGTAGCAATCAATTTTGAGCGGGCAGTGTTGAGTAGTGGCCTTGAGAATGTAGTTGTCAACGTAGCAGGGTCACAAATTGAAATGGAACAACGAACTGAAGCTCTAATCAACTGCTGACGACGTTCTCCAAACGTTTTTAAGAAAATACGGTTTGTCCGACGCACCTCCACTCCTGGAAAAAAAAAAAAGACGGGTGGGGGCCTGCCGTTACTTTCTGAAATGCAAGATGAGGACAGTTCTTTTCTGTAAAAAATCTTCATGGATCATGAGACTTGATATAAATACGAACTTACCACAAAGTACAGAAACGCACATAAAGAGTCAACTCTTTGACGACATAACCGACATACAAGCCAACATAAGCCTGAGTTAAACAGCATCCTAAAGAAGGACTTTCTGACAGTTTCACGTGGCTATATGAACATTCTGAGCGGTGTACCCAAGTTGGGGAGACTATGTAAAACACGCGAGGCATTGAAACTACCAGCTTAACTTTTATCTAGTTTTTATTAATCCAGTCTCAAAACTTTTCGGGCTGTCGGGGTAAAGGGTAGCCAAGCGAATGAACAATATATCGAAAGGGGAAGTTCTTTGTTAGGCAACGAGAGATGATATAAAAGTTGGGTATAGCGACACTAACACAAAAGTTATACAGGTTTCATGTCAGCGTTTTTATTCTACGGTTTAAGAACGAAATGACACAAAATTTGATGAAAGTGAAATGTTTTATATTTAATGGCTTCAACATAATCATCAATACAAGTGCCATCGTAACCATTTTCACTAATTTCGAAAGGTTTTCGTAAAACCACTTATTCTCCTCATTTACAAAGGGAATCGTTTTAGCTGAATAGCTTCACTTTTGTTCAGACTACATAGTTTCACAGTGAAGTATTTCCTCTTCAAGATATAATGTTCTTTGAACTTATCAACTGCACTGACAGTTGACCGAGCTTTTGCAGTCCCCGTAACCTTTCACAGTCAATCTGATGCAATTTGCTTAAGAAATGTGCACACTGGTTAAATTCTTATTTTTCAGCAGCTAATTTAAAGTCTTTTTCTAGCCTAAGAGTCACTGCAAATGGTGTTGTGCACGCAGATCCAGTGATGAGGCTAATTAAATCTTTCGGAACTTTACACACTATTAGCCTCTTTCGTTTCCCAGTGTCAACGAAATCACGACATAAAAGTGAGTCCTTTCACCAAAACTTATGCTCTGTTTCCATAAAGTATCCCTTTTCTTTTCATCATTATCATTAGTGTTCTGCCAAAAGGCAGGTTTCCACATGGCAGTTCCCCAGGCTGTCTGGTCTTCTGCCATCCTCTTCAGGTCCGCATAATTTCCTCTTCTCTTTATGTAGTCTGTCATCTTGTATCTCCTTGTCCATCTCAGTCTTCTCCCACAAACCAGACCTTCCAAAGCATCTGCTAGCAAGCACTCCCTTCTCTATGAACATCCCAACCAGTTCTTTTTCCTTTCTCTTATAACCTTCATCAGACAACTTCTCTCACCAACCCTTTCCAATACTTTTTCATTACTTACTCTTTTCACCCAGCTTATCCTCTCCATTCTCCTCCACATCCACATCTCAAATGCTTCTAACATTTCTTCATCCTCTCGTCTCAGCGTCGATGTTCTGCCCCATATAGTGCCACACTCTAGACAAAACATTTACCAAGCCTTTCCCTTCGACCTTTATCTAATTTGCCTTTTCTGTTAGGTAAGTAAATACTTCCATGCAACTAGTTAACTATAACCCAAAATCTAAGTGATGATTTTTGTCGGTACTAAATTAGTTTCAATAATGAATGAAATGCACTTTAACATTACTTACGTCGAGTCAAAGCCTAATAATAAATTCTAAAACGACAGTCCAGTCTACGTGGTGCTTGGCAGCCTCTTTAGCTGAAACCACAATATTTTCTTTTCGAGTATATTCCTTCCTTTCTCTACCTAGTTACTTCCTTTCACTTTGAGCTCTACCTTCCACTCTCATCCTCCGTTTTGGTGCAGTTATCCTTTCCACTTTGCTATGTTCTGTATTTTTTACATGTAATAACTACTCCAGCTACACCTCATTGCTGCAAACAAATCACAGAGTTATTTCAGTTGTCAGCAATTCATACAAATGCCCTCTAAGACACAAACAGAGAGGTGGCGCATTGCTCATTATCTGAACATCGATGTTAGTTTTAGATATGAGTGCCATTAGACAGCTGTAAACACTGTTTCCTGCTGTTCTGGTGCTTCTGTTAGCGTATATGCTATTGGCATTGGTATTTACAACGGAATTTTACCAATAAATCAGGGTTTCCTCTTTGGCGCTTGACCCGTAATTTGCTTAAATGTCATAATCGGTTTTGACAATTATAATCGTTTAGGTGTGCAATGAGATTCTTATTATATAGTTACTGTGTAAAGTATTAAGGTTAAATAAGCCCCAAAGGACAGTCAAATGGTTCAAATGGCTCTGAGCACTATGGGACTTAACATCTGAGGTAATCAGTCCCCTAGAACTTAGAACTACTTAAACCTAACTAACCTAAGGACATCATACACATCCATTCCCTAGGCAGGATTCGAACCTGCGACCGTAGTGGTCGCGCAGTTCCAGACTGTAGCGCCTAGAACCGCTCGGCCACTCCGGACTGCAAAGGATAGTCCATCCTATTTTAGTGTATTAGTGAATGGGAAATGACAATAACAAATGACAAGATAGAAGTCATGACGGAAGAAATGGATAGTGGATTTTGTAATTGTAATGAGTTCAATCTGAGAAATTAATGGTAGTACCGGCCGTTAATTGGCTGAGAAGAAACGGGAAGGATCTCTGGGTTGTTGGACACAGGCAAGAAATGTGGATTCGTCAACGTTTTAAGAGAAATGGCTGCGAGGTGCCGCATTAGATGTGTTTTCTATGTACACTGGAACCTGTGGGCAGTGGCAGTAAGTACGGAAAGTGTACGAAGAAAGAACAGTAATGTTACTAACGTGAACAATTTGAAGAGATGTAAACGGTACTGCAGGAAACATCACAGAAGTTAGGACTGAAAATGTTCCCACGGTCTTCTCTGCATTTGGCAGATACTGTAACAAGTCGCTAATACATGTTCTTCGGCCACGGTGATAGATTTGTACACACGGAGAAAGTGGCAGAGATAACCGAGAGCAGACGTTTGTAGGGACACGTTCAGAAAACTAAATCTCATTCTGGAGGACCAAAGTATCCGGATGGCTCTCAAGAGGAACACATTCATTGCACGTATACCGCGAGTCGGCACTTAGGCCAGGAAACGGTCGCGCTGACTTGGGACCACGCCAAAGGACTGCAAGTCGCGCAACGGCCCATTGGAGGGGTACGTGCCTCGAATCTCCCGTGGGGCTAAGACGCTCAGTCGTGCTATTAGAATCTGTTCGGGTGCTATCAGTTCCACTCCAACAAATGTGCTAGTGGTGGAAGCCATAGCAGTACCGTGGGAAATTCGCACGGTAGCAGTGACGTCACATCCATTCCTTAAGCGAACTTTGTAGAGCTTTGGACGTCGCGAGAAGGAAACTATGTCGTTGTTTGCCTTCCAGTTATCTACAACTTACTAGTGTGGTCATACTGAATTACTGACGCCACTGGTGTTCAGACAGCATCGCAGATGAAATATCGCGAGCACTACATGCTGCATACAAACAGGAGAGACCATACGCTAGAATAAGACAGGCTCCACATCTGACAGATCAAAAGTAGACAGTAAAAGACACAGATGCAAAAACAGACACTGGCTCGGATGCTGTTTCTACATATCTACATACATACTCCGCAATCCACCATATGGTGTCCGGTGGAGGGTACCTCGTACCACAACTAGCATCTTCTCTCCCTGTTCCACTCCCAAACAGAACGAGGGAAAAATGACTGCCTATATGCCTCTATACGAGCCCTAATCTCTCTTATCTTGTCTTTGTGGTCTTTCCGTGAAATGTAACTTGGCGGCAGTAAAATTGTATTGCAGTCGGCCTCAAATGCTGGTTCTCTAAATTTCCTCAGTAGCGATTCACGAAAAGAACGCCTCCTTTCCTCTAAGAGACTTCCACCCGAGTTCCTGAAGCATTTCCGTAACAAATCTAGCAGCTCGCCTCTGAATTGCTTCTATGTCCTCCGTCAATACGATCTGGTAGGGATCCCAAACACTCGAGCAGTACTCAAGAATAGGTCGTATTAGTGTTATATAAGCGGTCTCCTTTACAGATGAACCACATCTTCCCCAAATTCTACCAATGAACCGAGGACGTCTATCCGCCTTCCCCACAACTGCCATTACATGCTAGTCCCACTTCATATCGCTCTGCAATGTTACTCCCAAATATTTACTCGACGTGACTGCGTCAAGCGCTACACTACTAATGGAGTATTCAAACATTACGGGATTCTTTTTCCTATTCATCTGCATTAATTTACATTTATCTATATTTAGAGCCATTCTTTACACCAGTCACAAATCCTGTCCAAGTCATCTTGTATCCTCCTACAGTCACTCAACGACGACACCTTCCCGTACACCACAGCATCATCAGCAAACTGCCGCACATTGCTATCCATCCTATCCAAAAGACCATTTACGTAGATAGAAAACAACAGTGGACCTACCACAATTCCCTGGGGCACTCCAGATGATGCCCTCACCTCCGGTGAACACTCACCATCGAGGACAACGTGCTGGATTCTGTTTCACATACAGGAAGTGAAGACGAGGTACACATACAAACGTAATAAAAGTAAGTTAAGGTTTTCCTACCCTAGATCGAATCGATCTAAAAATATAACTCTCTATGTAGTTTGTCGTTATATCATTTCAAAACGTGTAACACTATCTGAAGATAAGACACTTCTTCTTCTTTCATTCCATCATGTGTGACTGTCTCGAAGTTTTACTGAGCTTCCTCACATGGTGCAGCTGACTGTGTCATATTAAATCAACTCGAAATCTCCACTCTTACCTTAAGTTCGGAAACACATTGTAACCTAATTAATCGATACATTATTAATTATTACTACAGTGTAGGCAACATAGGTAACAGATGTATACTAAACAGAGAGAAGGTATAAATCAGAGGACTGTCACATTTTATATAAGTCAAATTTATTGTGATTTCTTGTTTCTTCCATCAAATACAATTTAAGTTTCAACTTAAAATGCATCCACAAGCTAATAGGTACCTTATTTATCATCATTATCTAAGTTAGCAACAAATTTAAACAATATTGTATACAGGTTGTCCCTTTTATCTTAACTATCCTAAATAACTGTTTGCCCAGATGCAAATTACAAAATGTTTCAAGAAAATGTGCTTCAGCCGTCAGGGGGACGTCAATCAGCATGATCCTCTTCGTTGTAGCTTTGTTTCTTACAAAGATATGAACAGCGGTATGATTTTTTAAATGGCACCCTGCATTTTTTATTCGGTAAACCATTTCCTCTCCTAAAGACCAATTCAAAAATGTATCACAGTGTACCATTCACTGAAACACAACGTTACTTAATTACATAACACAACAGTTTGCAGTTTACGTCTGGATCGTATTAGAGTTTACAGACCGCAAAAAAAGAAAAAGAAAAAAAGTTTCGCCTGTACCAGCCAATGATACCTTAACAGAATCGACAGTTTGTGCCCTTCCGCCTTGGAAAAGTAAACATATTGGCAAGGTGTAAGGATACTTTTCATAAGATAGTGGAATGTTCTACACGAGCAAAGACAGAAACTTGGGATATACACTGCTCAGCCAGGACTTTATGACCACTTACGTTATAGTCGGTACGTCGAACTTTGGCACGGATAACAGCGGCGACGCGTAGTATCATGGAAGAAATGAGGCCACGATAGGTCACTGGAGGGAGTTGGCACTACATTGGCACATACAGGGTGTTTCAAAAATGACCGGTATGTTTGAAACGGCAATAAAAACTAAACGAGCAGCGATAGAAATACACCGTTTGTTGCAATATGAATGGGACAACAGTACATTTTCAGGCAGACAAACTTTCGAAATTACAGTAGTTACAATTTTCAACAACAGATGTCGCTGCAAGTGATGTGAAAGATATAGAAGACAACGCAGTCTGTGGGTGCGCCATTCCGTATGTCGTCTTTCTGCTGTAAGCGTGTGCTGTTCACAACGTGCAAGTGTGCTGTGGACAACATGGTTTATTCCTTAGAAAAGAGGATTTTTCTGGTGTTGGAATTCCACCGCCTAGAACACAGTGTTGTTGCAACAAGACGAAGTTTTCAACGGAGGTTTAATGTAACCAAAGGACCGAAAAGCGATACAATAAAGGATCTGTTTGAAAAATTTCAACGGACTGGGAACGTGACGGATGAACGTGCTGGAAAGGTAGGGCGACCGCGTACGGCAACCACAGAGGGCAACGCGCAGCTAGTGCAGCAGGAGATCCAACAGCGGCCTCGGGTTTCCGTTCGCCGTGTTGCAGCTGCGGTCCAAATGACGCCAACGTCCACGTATCGTCTCATGCGCCAGAGTTTACACCTCTATCCATACAAAATCCAATCACGGCAACCCCTCAGCGCCGCTACCATTCCTGCACGAGAGACATTCGCTAACGATATAGTGCACAGGACAGACGACGGCGATATGCATGTGGGCAGCACTTGGTTTACTGACAAAGCTTATTTTTACCTGGACGGCTTCGTCAATAAACAGAACTGGCGCATATGGGGAACCGAAAAGCCCCATGTTGCAGTCCCATCGTCCCTGCATCCTCAAAAAGTACTGGTCTGGGCCGCCATTTCTTCCAAAGGAATCATTGGCCCATTTTTCAGATCCGAAACGATTACTGCATCACGCTATCAGGACATTCTTCGTGAATTTGTGGCGGTACAAACTGCCTTAGACGACACTGCGAACACCTCGTGGTTTATGCAAGATGGTGCCCGGCCACATCGCACGGCCGACGTCTTTAATTTCCTGAATGAATATTTCGATGATAGTGTGATTGCTTTGGGCTATCCGAAACATACAGGAGGCTTCGTGGATTGGCCTCCCTATTCGCCAGACCTGAACCCCTGTGACTTCTTTCTGTGGGGACACTTGAAAGACCAGGTGTACCGCCAGAATCCAGAAACAATTGAACAGCTGAAGCAGTACATCTCATCTGCATGTGAAGCCATTCCACCAGACACGTTGTCAAAGGTTTCGGGTAATTTCATTCAGAGATTACGCCATATTATTGCTACGCATGGTGGATATGTGGAAAATATCGTACCATAGTGTTTCCCAGACAGCAGCGCCATCTGTTGTTGACAATTGTAACTACTGTAATTTCGAAAGTTTGTCTGCCTGAAAATGTACTGTTGTCCCAAGCATATTGCAACAAACGGTGTATTTCTATCGCTGCTCGTTTAGTTTGTATTGCCGTTCCAAATATACCGGTCATGATGAAACACCCTGTACAAGTCACCTACTTCCCGTCAGTTACGGGGAGGGGGATGTCGATGAGCTCTGACGCCTCGTTCAGTCACATTACATTCGATTGGATTCAGATCTGGTAAGTTGTAAGTTGGGGGGGGGGGGGGGGGGGAGGGGTAGCGGGCAGCAAATCAATTGAAACTCGTTACGGTGTTCCTCGAACCACTGCATCACACTTCTGGCATTGTGACATGGCACATTACCTTGCTGAAAAATGCCACTGCCGTCAGGAAACATGGTCGTCATGGTGGCTCAACATAGTTTCTACAATTATGATCTGTGACATAAGTTGTAATGTAAGGGAACATCACGACGAGGAAAAAAATGTCATTGTTAATGTGGAGGTCATCATGTTCTGTTGATCCGGTCAGGAAGGAGAATATTCAAGGACGAATACGTGATCAAGACAGGCATTAACAAAAGAGGAGTAAATCACTGAAACTTTATCTTTGTATGTACTTTGTGAAAAATGTACTATCACTACACCGCTCTGTTTTATTCACGCTTGTGCCGATTTAGTTTAATCAGTTAGATTAGGAAGAAAGTTTCTATATTATAAAACCTGCTGTTCCCTTATTTATGCTAAATAGTACCGATCATAAGCAACTTAATATTTAGTTGATTGCATTAGTATTTTTCATCAGGTTGCTGTAGTTAAGCAACATCGAGCTCGGCCAACACTTGGATGGGGTTACCTCCTAGGTACGCCACGAGTCGATTCACTTTGCCTATACGGCGAACGGGAGAAAAAGTGGTGGCGAAAAGTTGTTGATAATCGGTCAGTGCGCCCATGTCCTGGGTTAAATTCTAAACGCCTCCGCCTCTCTCGTAAAGAGGGGGTGTGTGACACTGTTGGTGGTGATCCGTCCGTCGGATGGAACATTAAGCTCGGCCGTCTCCTTGGTGCTATTCGACGGGAGAAATCTATGTGCTGGCACCAGATTTCACCTTCTCCATTCCGTTATAGTCATCCAATACAAACACGACACCAAATAATACACATCCGTTACATTCAGCTGCACTTAACGGACAAACATATACATATAACTCTCACACTTCATGAGGAAAAGGCGTCACCGTGTGCGAAGGACAGAAAAAGTTTTATAATTAGGCAGGTGAGTTTTCCCTCCGGGATCTCGCAGCCATTCATATCACACGACTTCCCTTCCTTTACTAGACATCTAATGCTGTTCATACATCGCATCATCACTTAACACAAATAACGCTAATGCACTCTGGTGGTTAGTCCACCACTCACAGAGAATTTCAGCTCTGATCATTTACGTACTTACCGATACTGCGTACATATACAAAGTTCCGTTGATATCTGACCACGTTCTCTGAGTGCTTCACTTTTTTGCCAGTTAGTATCTACAGAGTGTTTCAGAATTGCTCAGACAGACTTGGAGTGGCTGAATACGGTGTCTTGAGGAACAAAATAAGGACAGGAGCCAGTTTCAGGAAACGACATCTAACGACGCTGCAGAGCATCCAAATAATAGGCGCCGACGCATCCCGCTAGGCTTCCACTCCGGAAGCACGCGTGACTTTGTACGCGAACAGAGCACAAGCAGAATGTCTTGCGATGTACCTTGCAGAAGTGTGAATGTCACATGGCACTGAAGGTGGCCACGCTTGTGACGCCAACACTGTAGGGACCGCTTAAAAAATGGCTCTGAGCACTATTTGACTTAAAGTCATCAGTCCCCTAAACATAGAACTACTTAAACTCAACTAACCTAAGGACATCACACACATCCATGCCCGAGGCAGGATTCGAACCTACGACCGGCTTCACAATTTTACCTCGGTCAGACTCACGTAGGTCACGCGCCTTACCCATACCACACGCAGACAGCACAAACATTAATTCTACACGCATCTGCCCAGCCTCGACACCCGACATCTGTACTGAGGGGTGGGCGCCCAACCCTACGACGTCTGGAGGTGGTTTCACCTTTGTTTCATCACGTGTTGAAGCCACTCACCACAGGACTCCTCGAACATCCGACAAGTCGTCCAGTTTACGAAATTCCCGTGCCGAGCCTCCGGGCCTTCACAATTTGCCCTCGGTCAAACCCGGATATATCGCGAGTCTTCCCCATTCTATACGCGGACAGCACGCTCTCTGGTACTATATACACAGTGCGTGTGTCTGACTAGCAACAGTTCCTCGCCAGGTGGCGCTGCTATCGCCTGGAGGGGCTTATATCGATAGTGGGTCGGTGCTCATAACATCCTAGCTGATCTTGGCATTAATCGTTTTTAGATTATAGATCATGTCAGCGGGAAACAATTTTGTCGTATAGAAAACGTCTGCTAACACTTCCCGGCGGCAGTAGGCGTCTTTTATTATTGTCTTTTGTTCCCCTGAGTGACGGCAATATATAGGTACTTTGCAGCGTGTATTATGCCCCATGTAAAAATTGGTAGGCCGAGAAAAATTTAAGTTAGTGATTCGGTTCTAAAATATGTTTCTCCTCCTCAACACTCATTAGTAAAGGTTTTGTTGTTGATAATCGGTCAGTCAGTTTACTGGTATAGGTAGCTTGCAGGTGCAGCACACCTCCTAGTTCGGTGTAATATTGTTACAGGCCAAAGACTTTAATAAAAAGGAGCGCAACATCCCTAGGAAGTGTCGGAGAATACGTTGTGTCTAACAAAAGTTGCTTCTCATGTCGTGCTCTATCAGCCCTAACGTCTGATTCAAAGTTTTTGGAACGCCCTATATGTAAACAGTCATATGTTCGTTTTTGAGGAATTTTATTTTAATACCTCCTATGAACGGACCAATTTTATCTTGCGATAGCCGTTTCGGCATATTCCCAGTGAATACCTGCTGGGTGTTTCAAACAAACTTCTACAAACGTTGGGGACAGGTTCTTACACTGAAACATGAAAATAGCATCTAGTATACATTGGCTATAAAATGAGTACCTTAAGAGTTATGCGAACATGTTCATAGGAAATGCATTTCACTGTAGTGAAGATGAACAACTGCTCATAGCCCTTAAGATATGCGTTTTTTCTTGTTTTGGTCCATACTACATCCTCCCAAAATATGGAAAACAAAGAAATTGCAGTAGAAGGGATATGTTTCCCAGAACCGAAGACAAACAAGTGCTCACAACTCATAAGTTATGCGTTTTAGAGTTTACGAGAATTTTTGTTCTTGTTTTGGTGTAGATACCTACCCCCGAAGTTTGTAATTTTTTTTATTCAACCTGTATAATCGTAACTTCTTATCGCAGTCACCATTTGATTATAGTAAAACTAAATATTGTGATGACTTCGCCTCGAGTCGACAAGTAGGAAACTTGTTGAAAGGCTCCCGCAGACCGACGCTTCGGCTCGGCTGATAGCCCGAAAAAACTTCATCATCGAGATTCGCCGAGAAAGTCTAAATTCGCATAAAAATTTTGTGATATTTACTTTCTTTTTCAGCGACATTTTCTTCTATTTTTTTTTAGATCGTTTTGAGTATCATGGTGTCCATTGTTTCGCGATACTGGACTCTTTATTTTTGCCATAGACGTTCTGTATAGCAATAAATTGAGAAGGAATAACAACCCTAAGATATAAACTGGTTTGCTAAATTATTTTAACATTTAAAGAATATGAAAAACATAAAAAACTTTTACATGACAGTGCGTATTAAAGTGTCAGTACTCACACAACTAAAACATTAGAGCTGGAAAGATCGTAACTTTGTACCTGACACTGGTTGTCCCTCAGAACAAAACACCGCTAAAAGGCGGTATGCCATAGAATAAAAGAGCGGGATTCCAATACAGTGGATGGGTTCTAAAAAAAACATACCACAGTGATCGATTGGATCATAGCTACGGTTGCCCTAACTACAATGTTGTCTGCAATATCAGTAAGGTCTTTATCGACACGAATGACAAATGTAATCGAATTCTGACCACCACGGTCGTCCACAGTATTTAAGGCAATATCGAGATATATGCCATGAAAACAACGCCGGATGTCGTGTTGAAGACGACGTGTTGTTTATTTGCTGACGCACGTCCCTGGAAAATGGCGGTGGTTAGCATCGCGATTCGCTCTCGATCCGGCGCTGCAGTACCTCCTGCGGGACGCCGGCGGCTGCCCGTGGGCCCCTGGCGTGAATCACGCCGCGGCGTGGCCAGCTGCGGCTGCGGCGGCGGCGCACGCCTTGTTTTTCGTCGGCGGAGGCGCAGGCGGGCCGCGCGGCTAATAACAATTTCGAGCACGCGCCGCACCGGCCAAACAAAAGAAAGCGCCGGAGCGTGTCGCCGGGCAACGCAGCCGGCGGCCGGCCGGAATGGCTAACGCCGGCCGCCTCTGCCGGCAGGCCGGGGTGCGAAGCGCGGTGTCCCAGCCACCGGCGCACGCTGCCGTCCCACACATCACACTGTCGTCCTCCAAACCCACAAAACTGGCGTTCCACGGGTCAAAGCCGATCGGGCGGATAGATTAGAAAATTTAAAAACGTAAATGACTAGGTTAAAGCTAGATATAGTGGGAATAAGTGAAGATTGGTGTCAGGCGGAAGAGGATTTCTGGTTAGTTGAATACAGGGTTGTTGTTGTTGTTGTGGTCTTCAGTTCTGAGACTGGTTTGATGCAGCTCTCCATGCTACTCTATCCTGTGCAAGCTTCTTCATCTCCCAGTATTTGCTGCAACCTACATCCTTCTGAATCTGCTTAGTGTATTCATCTCTTGGTCTCCCTCTACGATTTTTACCCTCCACGCTGCCCTCCATACTAAATTTGTGATCCCTTGATGCCTCAGAACATGTCCTACCAACCGATCCCTTCTTCTGGTCAAGTTGTGCAACAAACTTCTCTTCTCCCCAATCCTATTCAACACTTCCTCATTAGTTATGTGATCTACCCATCTAATCTTCAGCATTCTTCTGTAGCACCACATTTAGAAAGCTTCTATTCTCTTCTTGTCCAAACTAGTTATTGTCCATGTTTCACTTCCATACATGGCTACACTCCGTACAAATACTTTCAGAAACGACTTCCTGACCATTAAATCTATACTCGATGTTAACAAATTTCTCTTCTTCAGAAACGCTTTCCTTGCCATTGCCAGTCTACATTTTATATCCTCTCTACTTCAACCATCATCGGTTATTTTACTCCCTAAACAGCAAAACTCCTTTACTACTTTAAGTGTCTCATTTCCTAATCTAATTCCTTCAGCATCACCCGATTTAATTTGACTACATTCCATTATCCTCGTTTTGCTTTTGTTGATGTTCATCTTATATCCTCCTTTTAAGACACTGTCCATTCCGTTCAACTGCTCTTCCAAGTCCTTTGCTGTCTCTGAGAGAATTACAATGTCATCGGCGAACCTCAAAGTTTTTATTTCTTCTCCGTGAATTTTAATACCTACTCCAGATTTTTCTTTTGTTTCCTTTACTGCTTGCTCAATATACAGATTGAATAACATCGGGGAGAGGCTACAACCCTGTCTCACTCCCTTCCCAACCACTGCTTCCCTTTCATGTCCCCAGACTCTTATAACTGCCATCTGGTTTCTGTACAAATTGTAAATAGCCTTACGCTCCCTGTACTTTACCCCTGCCACCTTTAGAATTTGAAAGAGAGTATTCCAGTCAACATTGTCAAAAGCTTTCTCTAAGTCTACAAATGCTAGAAACGTAGGTTTGCCTTTTCTTAATCTTTCTTCTAAGATAAGTCGTAAGGTTAGTATTGCCTCACGTGTTCCAACAATTCTGCGGAATCCAAACTGATCTTCCGCAAGGTCCGCTTCTACCAGTTTTTCCATTCGTCTGTAAACAATTCGTGTTAGTATTTTGCAGCTGTGACTTATTAAACTGATAGTTCGGTAATTTTCACATCTGTCAACACCTGCCTTCTTTGGGATTGGAATTATTATATTCTTCTTGAACTCTGAGGGTATTTCGCCTGTCTCATACATCTTGCTCACCAGATGGTAGAGTTTTGTCAGGACTGGCTCTCCCAAGGCCATCAGTAGTTCTAATGGAATGTTGTGTACTCCGGGGGCCTTGTTTCGACTCAGGTCTTTCAGTGCTCTGTTAAACTCTTCCCGCAGTATTGTATCTCCCATTTCATCTTCATCTGCATCCTCTTCCATTTCCAGTACATCGCCCTTGTATAAACCTTCTATATACTCCTTCCACCTTTCCGCCTTCCCTTCTTTGCTTAGAACTGGGTTTCCATCTGAGCTCTTGATATTCATACAAGTGGCTCTCTTTTCTCCAAAGGTCTCTTTAATTTTCCTGTAGGCAGTATCTATCTTACCCCTAGTGAGATAAGCCTCTACATCCTTACATTTGTCCTCTAGCCATCCCTGCTTAGCCATTTTGCACTTCCTGTCGATCTCATTTTTGAGAAGTTAGTATTCCTTTTTGCCTGCTTCATTTACTGCATTTTTATATTTTCTCCTATCATCAATTAAATTTTGAATTTCTTCTGTTACCCACGGATTTCTATTAGCCCTCGTCTTTTTACCTACTTTATCCTCTGCTGCCTTCACTACTTCATCCCTCAGAGCTACCCATTCTTCTTCTACTGTATTTCTTTCCTCCATTCCTGTCAATTGTTCCCTTATGCTCTCCCTGAAACTCTCTACAACCTCTGGTTCTTTCACTTTATCCAGGTCCCATCTCCTTAAATTAGCACCTTTTCGCAATTTCTTCAGTTTTTAATCTAAAGTTCATAACCAATAGATTGTGGTCAGAGTCCACATCTGCCCCTGGAAATGTCTTACAATTTAAAACCTGATTCCTAAATCTCTGTCTTACCATTATATAATGTATCTGATACCTTTTAGTATCTCCAGGATTCTTCCATGTATACAACCTTCTTTTATGATTCTTGAACCAAGTATTAGCTATGATTAAGTTATGCTCTGTGCAAATTTCTACCAGACGGCTTCCTCTTTCATTTCTCTCCCCCTTTCCATATTCACCTACTATGTATCCTTCTCTCCCTTTCCCACTCTCGAATTCCAGTCACCCATTACTATTAAATTTTCGTCTCCCTTCACTACGTGAATAATTTCTTTTATCTCATCATACATTTCACCAATTTCTTCGTCATCTGCAGAGATAGTTGGCATATAAAACTTCACTAAGTCCCAGTATATCTAACTTTAACCTATCCATTTCCCTTTTTAAATTTTCTAACCTACCTGCCCGATTAAGGGATCCGTTATTCCACGCTCCGATCCGTAGAACGCCAATTTTCTTTCTCCCGATAACGACGTCCTCTTGGGTAGTCCCCGCCCGGAGATCCGAATGGGGGACTATTTTACCTCCGGAATATTTTACGCAAGAGGACGACATCATCATTTAATCATACAGTAAAGCTGCATGCCCTCGGGAAAGATTACGGCTGTAGTTTCCCCTTGCTTTCAGCCGTTCGCAGTACCAGCACAGCAAGGCCATTTTGGTTAATGTTACAAGGCGAGATCAGTCAATAATCCAGACTGTTGCCCCTGCAACTACTGAAAAGGCTGCTGCCCCTGTTCAGGAACCACACGTTTGTCTGGCCTCTCAACAGATACCCCTCCGTTGTGGCTGCACCTACGGTACGGCCATCTGTATCGCTGAGGCACGCAAGCCTCCCCACCAACGGCAAGGTCCATGGTTCATGGGGGGAGGAAATACAGGTTTATAAATACAAAATGAAATAGGAGTAATGTAGGAGTAGGTTTGACAATGAATAACAAAATAGGAACACGAGTTAGCTACTATGAACAGCGTCTCGAAGCATTATTGTAGCCAAGATAGACACGAAACTCACACCCACGACAGTAGTACAAGTTTATATGCCAACTAGCTCCACGGGTGAGGAGGAGATTGAGAGAATGTATGATGAGATAAAAGAAATTATTCAGAAAGCTAAGAGAGACGAAAATTTAATACTCATGGGAGACTGGAATTCCATAGTAGGAAAAGGAAGCGAGGGAATAGTAGTAGGTGAATATGGACTGGGGGAAAGGAACGAAAGAGGAAGCCGCCTGGTAGAATTTTGCACAGAGCATAATTTAATCATCATGAGAGAAGGATGTGTACATGAAATAGACCAAAAGACACCGAAAGTTTTCAGATTGATTGCACTATGGTTAAAAAGAGATTCAGGAACCAAATTTTAAATTAATACATTTACAGGGGCAGAAGTGGCCTCCGACCACAATTTATTGCTTATGAACTGCAGATTAAAAATGAAGAAATTGCAGAAAGATAGGAATTTAAGGAGATGGAACCTGGATAAACTGAAGGAACCACGGATTTCAGAGGGAGCATTAGGGAGCGACTGACAAGAACAGGGGAAATGAACACAATAGAAGAGGAATTAGTAATTTTGAGAGACGAAATAATGAACGCATCAACCAGGCAGGTAAAAAGACGAGGGATAGAACAAATCCTCGGGTAACACAAGAGATATTGAATTTAATCGACGAACGGAGAAAATGCAATAAATGAGGTTGGCTAAAGGGAATACAAACGTATAAATAATTAGATCGATACGAAGTGCAAAATGGCTAAGCAGGAATGGCTAGAGGACAAATGGAAGGATGCAGAAGCATATATCACTTGGGGTAAGATAGATGCCCGCCTACAGGAAAATAGAGACCCCTTGAGGAAAGAATGTATGAATTTCGTGAGCTCAGATGGAAAACTAGTCCTAAGTAAAGAAGGGAAAAGCAGAAAGGTGGAAGGAGTATATAAAGGGTCTATACAAGAGAGATGTACTTGCGGGCAATATTATGGAAATGAAACAGAAAGTAGATGAAGATGAGAAGGGAGATATGATACTGCATGAAGAATCTGATAGAGCACTGAAAGACTTAAGTCGAAAGAAGTCCCCAGGAGTAGACAACATTCCGTTAGAGCTATTGATAACCTTGGGAGAGTGCGTCATGACAGAACTCTTCCACCTGGTGACCAAGATTTATGAGACGGGTGAAATAACGGCAGGCTTCAAAAAGAATATACTAATTCCAGTTCCAAGGAAAGCAGGTGCTGACAGTTGTGAAAATTATAGATCTATAAGTTTAACTAGTTACGGTTGCAAAATACTAACACGAATCTTTTCAGAAGGATGGAAAAACTGGTGTAAGGCAACCTCAGGGAAGATCATTTTGGATTCCGAAGAAATGTAGGAACACGCGAGTCAATACTGACCCTACGACTTCTCATAGAAGATAGGTTAAAGACAGATAAACCTAAGTTTATAGCTTTTGTAGACTTTACAGAAAAATCTTTTGACAATGTTGACTAGAATACTCTCTTTCAAATTCTAAAGGTTGCAGGGGTAAAACAGAAGGAGCGAAAGGCTATTTACAATTTATACAGACACCAGATGGCAGTTATGAGAATCGAGGGACACGAAAGAGAAGCAATGATTGAGAAGGCAGAGAGACAGGGTTGTAGCCTATCCACGAATTTATTCAGTTTGTATATTGAGCAAGCAGTAAAGGAAACAAAAGAAAAATTTGTAGTAGGTACTGAAGTCCAGGGAGAAGAATTAAAAACTTTTAGGTTCGCCACCTGTGAGAGACAGCAGAGGACGTGAAGAGCAGCTGATTGGAATCGACAGCGTCTTGAAAGGAGGATGTAAGATGAACATCAACAAAAGCAAAACGAGGATAATGGAATGTAGTCGAATTAAAACTGGTGATTCTGAGGGAATCAGATTAGCAAATGACACTCTTAAAGTAGTAGACGGTTTTTACTATTTGGGAAGCAAAATAACTGATGATGGTAGAAGTAGAGAAGATATGAAATGTAGACTGGCAATGGCAAGAAAAGCGTTTCTGCAGAAGAGAAATTAGTTAACATTGAGTGTAGATTAAAGTGTCAGGAACTCGTTTCTGAAAGTATTTGTATGGAAGTGAAAAGGGACGATAAACACTTGTAAGTAGGCTGTTTAAGTTTTTTTATTGGTAACGCCGCCGCCACCTAGCGCTCTGTATGAAAATCACTGGCTGTGCCGTGTGCAGTCTGTGGCTCGTTGGCATTGTTGTAATACTCGCCATTGTAGTGTTGGGCAGCGGCAGCTGGATGCTAACAGCGCGTAGCGTTGCGCAGTTGGAGGTGAGCCGCCAGCAGTGGTGGACGTGGAGAGAGAGATTGCGGAGTTTTGAAATTTGTAAGAATTGGTGTCATGAACTGCTATATATATACTATGACTTTTAAGGTAAATACATTGTTTGTTCTCTATTAAAATCTTTCATTTGCTAACTATGCCTATCAGTAGTTAGTGACTTCCGTAGTTTGAATCTTTTAGTTAGCTGGCAGTAGTGGCGCTCGCTGTATTGCAGTAGTTCGAGTAACGAAGATTTTTGTGAGGTAAGTGATTTGTGAAACATATAGATTAATGTTAGTCAGGGCCATTCTTTCGTAGGGATTTTTGGAAGTCAGATTGCGTTGCGCTAAAGATATTGTGTGTCAGTTTAAGCACATTCGTGTATAATTGTTCGAAGAGGACGTTTCACATAGACCAGTCGTGTATAATTTTTCTAATGGGACGTTTCACACTTTAGAAAGAAGAGAAGCTTTTGAGATGGGGTGCTACAGAAGAATGCTGATGATTAGATGGGTGGATCACGTAACTAAAGAGGACGTACTGAACAGAACTGGAGAAAAGAGAAATTTGTGGCACAACTTCGCTATAAGAAGGGATTGGTTGGTAGGACACATTCTCAGGCATCAACGGACCACCAGTTAGATATTTGGAGGGTGCGAAAATCGTAGAGGGAGACCAAGAGATGAGCACACTAGGCAGATACAGAAGGATGTAGGTTGCAGTAGTTACTCGGAGATGAAGAGATTTGCAGGAATACAGTAACATGGAGAGATGCATCAAACCAGTCTTTGTAGTGAAGACCACAACAACAACATTTTTGTTTCATTTTCCCTTTGTTGTATTACATTTTAGTTTCTCCCCGCCTGAAACCTCCACTTTTTTTCACGGTAGTCCTGCCTTTTTAGCAATTATTATATAAATTTACGCTATTTTATAATATTAAGACTTTACCACGTGCTACACTGTAATGGAATTTAAATTTTCCATTACAGTATAGCGCGTGGTAAAGTATTAATATTATAAAATCATTTCTTACTCCCATAATATACGACAATAATTTCTTTAACAGATATATACATCTCTTTGGTTTGCTCTAATTTATTTCCGTTATCTTCGATTCGTTTCGCTGTTTGCAGACGGCACTGTTGCTTGTAGGAATGGCGAAACGCCAAAAACCTATAGCGAAATGCTGGAAGGCACTCAGAAGCTCTATGATCACTACATGGTAGTTGACTCCTATCTTAAACAGATGTAATGTATTACGCATGAATAGTTGAAGAGATCCGTTACCATCCGATTACCCTTTTGACGGTGAATCACTGGAAACAGTACCAATGTCAAATTCTGAAGGTATTCGACCGTAGCGACATAAAGTGAATCGACCAAAAAACAAACTAACTACAGGAAGGGGTAATCGTAACGACATGCAATTCATCCACGAAAAGAAGTGGCTTGCAAACCGCTCGATTGTCCCATTCTTGAGTACAATCATCAGTGTGGCACCCTGATCAGACTGGTTTACTATAAAAGTTAGGGACGATCCAACGAAGAACAAGTTTCGTCACAGGACTGATTAGTAAACTCTAGTCATAGACAAGCAGCATCACGGAGAGGTCTACTGTTGAAATTCCGATAGCTTACAATCAAAGACGAATACGGAAACACATTACTTTTCTCATATAAGTCTCTCGAAAAGCCCATAATGAGAAAATTAGTGGAAGTACAGTTTATCCGGAGAATTATTGGCAGCCGTTCTTCCCAAGCACCATTCGCGAATGGAAGATAGAAAATCAAAGATGATAAGGGTACCAAAACTACCTCTGCCAAGTACGCTTTCTACCAAACGCAAAATCATGACAAGAAAAGCATATATAACCATTTTTCATTTGTGTCTTTATCCAGCACTTGTTGTGAAATTCTTTGTGACGCTGTATTATCCTGGCTCTATGTCTGTGTAACCAAGCGCCAAAATTTAATATGAGTAAAGGAAGGGAAACGAGAATTCGAGTTCCTAGAAGAGTCAAAATACTTACTGATCCCTCGGCATACACCGCACATCCATTTAGACAAAAAGAGTAAATCAAAGAACCTCAGGATCGTGGTGCAGTCAGCAATACATTTGGATTATTTAGATGCATAGAGAGCTGGTGGTTCATAAACTTATATACCTCAGGAAGAAGTAAAATGATACAGGTACGTCGTCTGTCCGATAAATGCCGTACAAGAGCTCCTGGATTGCAGAAGGAAATAGAGGTGTAGCTATGTCCATAAGCTTCAGAAAAATTCATACACGCGAACTTTCGTTTTTATATAGTCTCCTGAACGGGACACACATTTTCCAGAGACGTGGCTGAGACAGCAGCCAATTGCACACGAATTCTTCGACAGCGCCATTGTCGTGAAATCTGTGTCCTCCGACTCCTTCTTATAGAGGTCCAAACAAACGAAAATTGCAGAACAATAATTTCGGACTGCTGGGAGGATGTTATAGTCTGATTCTAAACAATTCCTGGAATTTTTGTTGAGTTCGTGCACTTGTTTTGGGACGAGTGCTGTTATGAAAGACGATCACATCACGTATTGGAAATGCGCGACTTTTCTGGCGATATACACATATTGTTTTGTCCAAATTTGGCAGCAGTATGCAGTGTTTAGAATACAACGTTTACGGAGAAAATCGATAAGAAGAACTAGTTTAAAATCAAAAAAGACAATTGCAAGAATTGCACGCAGAGAGCGGTTTTTTTTTTTTTTACTCTGGCTGATGCAGATTCATCCGTTTTCCCCTATTCCATGCTGCTTTCTTTTCGATTCGGGCTTGCACTGGTGCAGCCACGTTTTTCAGCAGGTCACAATCCGGTGCAAACAATGTTCCCCCTCAGTTTGGTGACGTGTCAGTAGTCGTTTGCACACTTCGAAACGATGAAATTCGTGCTCTGCGGTGAGAAGACGAGGCATCTACATCGCGGGCGCTTTGCGAACTCCAAGGTTGTCAATAATGATCGCCTGAGCACTAGCATAGCTCATGCCAACCTCATTAGCAACCCGAGTAACTGTTTTTCGACGATCGTCTTCAGTAAGCTGAATAACAATTCGACTACTCTCCTGACTTAGACTGGTCTTCAGGTGACGTCATTCAGCTGCCATTCTCAGCTGTTTCCCATCCTCTTAAAAACTGTTTCTGCTATGCTTACTTCTCAGGGTGTTTCTTCCGAACTTTTCACAATTTCGGCCTGATGTGAGAACCTCTATTATAACGCGTTGCGCAACAGGTGGAGGTACCTCTTGCTCTGACATTGCGATTCTGATTAAAGAAACACTACGACAGCCTTCTATCTGTGGAGAAGATTAGCCAGAAACGAAAACAACAATGAGCAGAGGTGACACACCTCTCCGTGTACGAAAAGGCACGTAAAACAAAAAATCCAGTTTATATTTGATTCACCTTCGTATACGAGGACATTCTTATCCCTGGTATCTTTCAGGATATATAGGGTGATCAAAAAGTCAGTATAAATTTGAAAACTTAATAAACCACGGAATAATGTAGATAGAAAGGTAAAAATTGACAAACATGCTTTTAGTAGAACAAAAAAAGATCGAAGTTCACAAAATGTCCGACAGAAGGCGCTGGACAGTAAAAGTGCTACCGTGACGGATGAGAGGTACTCTGATATGTTACAGAATAGCATCATCCCCAGCCTGGCTGGTAAACACCTGTTGGAACGTACCATGTTTATGCAGGATGGCGCTCCACCCCATATTGTTAGACGCGTGAAAGATCCCTTGCGCACGTTTTTTGGTGATGATTGCGTGCTTAGCCGCCACTTTCGTCATGCTTGGCCTACCAGGTCCCCAGACCTCAGTCCGTGCGATTATTGGCTTTTGGGTTACCTGAAGTTGCAAATGTATCGTGATCGACCGACATCTCGAGGGATGCTGAAAGACAACATCCGACGCCAATGCCTCACCATAACTCCGGACATGCTTTACAGTGCTGTTCACAACATCATTCCTCGACTACGGCTATTGTTGAGGAATGATGGTAGACATATTGAGCATTTCCTGCAAAGAACATTATCTTTGCTTTGTCTTACTTTGTTATCCTAATTACTGCTATTCTGATCAGATGAAGCGCCATCTGTCGGACATTTTTTGAACGTTTGTATTTTTTTGGTTCTGATAAAACCCCATGTCATTCCAAGCAAGTGTGTCAATTTGTACCTCTTTATCTACATTATTCCGTGATTTATTGAGTTTTCAAATTTATACTGACTTTTTGATCACCCGGTACATTTGTAAGTTATCCGGGTTTCAAAGACAAGGAGTGTCTTACACTGTACATGATGTAATGGCCAGTTATTGGCTACAGCTGGATTTGACGTACCGGAAGACACTTGTGATGCCGTTATCAATGCTACAGGTGGTGTTGGTACCAACGCGATGACTCCACCGGAGTGACTAAATTTTTGTCCAGTGTCCTTATTCAGTCGTAACACTGTATGAGGTCGTAGCTAGTTCTTCCGTAGTTTTTATGTTTCTGTGGAACACTCTGGCCTCTCAGCAGTAGCGACTCTGACCGAATTGTTCTCGCGCTCAGCGTGATGAGCGCGCAGAGGGGAAGCGTCGCTTGGCGTCGGGACGCCACCCTGTTTACGGCCGGCGTCGCCGCGTGTGAGTCAGGCGGGCCGGCGTACCTCGCAGTCGCTGCCGGCGTTTATTTCTGGAATGACGTCCACGTTGACGCAAGCCCTGCGTTGCGACAGGAGACGACGGTAAGCACACGAATTCTGCCCGCCGTGCCCAGTTTCGCGGCTGTTACACAACGGCTAATCGATCTGGACAGACCCGCCGCCGTACGGCACGCACCGGGGCCGCATCGCATGCGGTTGCCGCCGTCACAGGCGCCGCGGAAAATCCACTCCGGCTGCGCGGAACGTATGCGGCGTCGTCCGGTTACGCAACCGCTGAAGCTGATATGACATAAGTTTGCGTCCAGTCACGTACAAGTGCGGAATCTGAAATAACAGTTTATTTTGGCTAATTCATGAGCGATGTTGCGCAGCAGTTACGACACTGAATACGTGTTCGGTATGAACTCGATTCAGAGCCAAATCCCGTTTTTCTGATATGGTAGAGGTGGTCAGCGATCCGACCCCTGTGGATGTCTCCGGTGGTACCTTAGGGGGCGAAGAAGCAGTCGGAGGCTGACTGGAGCGCGTGGAGCAATTGCTTCTTTTGGACGCGGCAGAGCCGTCCAGTGGATGCTCAGTAAGTTATCAGTGCGTTCCGAATCGGTGTTAAGAAATAAAAATTAAAATGGTCGAGCATATTTCACAAAACAGAGCCAATTGACTCCCACTATGCTTTGTGATAGACTAATGGATTGAGACCAGTGCCAGTTGCCAGACTCTGTGCCACCTGGGGGTGCTACGTGCACTTAATGCGGTAAGGAAACTACACATTGTTTGACCAAAAGTATATGGACAGCTCTGAGTAGACTGAAATTGATCACTAGATGTCACGAGAGGTGGACCCAGTAGTATTAAAGGAGGTGGGGAATATTGTGTTGTAAGCAGATAAACAGTGTCGGCAGAATGGATCGGTCAGGACAGCTCAGTGTCTTCGAACTTCGACTTAATTATTGGATATCATCTGAGTAACAAATCCGTGAGGGATGTCTCAGCACCTCTAAAGCTGACCAAATCGACTGTTGGTGATGTGATTCCGAAGTGTAAATGCGGAGGAACAATCCCAGCAAATATTTTGAAGAATCAGCCGCATTTGCGCAAATTTTCTGGTCTTTACCAGGTTTCGGCTAAATGAATCTAGCCTTCTTCAGAAGCATAAAATTACTAAACGTCACAGAGTAAGGCACAGTCAACATTAAAATTAAAACCTATAGTACTGTGGTACCATGTCGAATTAAAACTACTTAACTGAAGTCCAGCCCTGGCATCTCTTCACCACGCGGTCGGTTGTCAGCGGCAACTACGTCGGCACTGACCGTTGCACGCGGAATTGCACTGAGCACATTGCAGCTCGTGCGCGTGCACATACGGAGAGTCAAGGCTGTCTATAATTGTCTCTCTGGATATCACGTGTTGGGAGCTGATAACCGTAATTGTACGAAAACTAAGCATTATGTAGATGAACTTCGTGCATTACAATGATGGTTGAACGTTCTCATAAGCCACACATTGCTGTAGCCAGTTATAAGCGTCGCTTGAAGCGCTGTAAAGAGAGACGCTACTTGGTAGTGGATAAATGGAAACGAGTGATTTGGTGCGACAAATCACGCTAAACCCTGTGGCAACCATATGGAAGGAATCTGGTTTGGCAAATGCTTGGAGACTGTTAACCACCATCATGTGTAGTATCAACAGTGAAGTTCGGGGAGGTGGTGTGGATGGGACTGTAATTCCACAGTCTGGCTGCTGCTAATCTGCGATGAAACGAAATGTTGCAAGGAGGTCATTGTTTGTCCTCAGATGGCAGGTACAGATGTCAAGCGGTTACAGTGAGCTTGGTGCACAATATAGGTGTTTAACCAGAACCTCGAAAACGAATATGCCTTCCTTCACGCTGCCATGTAGTCAAAGAGCGGGCCGCAGTCACGTCCGAATGCCCCATAAATCGGGGTGTTACACTATTCAACCAGCCAGCCTAATGGAGACCCACATTGAGGCCCCTTTCAAACTGCCAGGTGTTGATAAAGCTGTTTCACACGAGTGTAAAACATCTGCATCTCCTTCACAGTCATCAGTCAACATCAAACGCTGTTCACACTCCTTTTACACTCAATGATACCTGGTAACAAAATCAGACATGAACAACACTAATGCCCTCTGACAGCCATTCAACCTGTCAGAGAGAATGATAACTCTAATCATCTACATATCCGCTGACTGTGTGTACATTGAAGTAGTTACGTAGTGTGTGTTCTGGAGGAATGTACGTCACTGATGATATCACCGATGACGTCATCAATTACCTGATGCGATTTCCGTCACGTCTCTGACAAAGCTCAATTCTCCTATGTATAAAATCGCAGGAAGTTAAAATTCTGGCGGGAAATTAAAAATTGTGCGAAATTCGAAAATAGCTGGATAGAGTTAATGTGTTTCCCCCATCCCCATTCTTGTGATCTACTGTTTATAAATTGGCGGGAAATCCAAGACGGTTATCGAACATGGCAACCAGATATGCCGGAACAGCTCTACGACATCAGAATCCAAGATTAGTATGACGTCAGAATCCAATGCAGCTGACATGAAACACACCATGACAGTCCATCATGCAAGCAGAGCTGACTGGTGCAGCCCTCTGACGTCATAAAGCTGCAGGAGTATAGCCAGGTTGCTATGTGGGATCGTCATATTGTATTCCAGATAAGCCATCTCGGATCCTGAAGTTATATGAAGGCTGTGCCAGTATCTCATGTCTCATATTCTGACGTCATACAGCTGTGGCAGTTTGCCCTGGTCGCTATGATCGATCGCCATCAAGGGCTTTCTGCCAGTTTATACTTAGTACGTCATAAGAAAATGGGTGGGAGAAAACACTAACGCTACTGAGCTATTTTTGAAATTTCCGCCATGTTTGAATTTCATGCCGGGATTTTAATTTCCCGCCATTTCATACATAGACCTTTTTCTAGAGCAGGGAGGGGAAGGAAAATTCCAGATGTCATCGATGACGTCATAGGTGGCGTCATCAATAACATACTTTATGTCAGAACACCTACTACCTACCTGTTCACTGACACGAGGGTTGTCCAGAAAGTAAGTTCCGATCGATCGTGAAACCTAAACCACTGGGAAAATCAGGTAAAGCTTTGCACAGATGTGTTGGACAGTGTCTGTAGTATGCCCGTCGATCGTGTCGCGTCGCTCTTTTCAGTATTGAGTCAACAGTGAGCACGTAAAGATGCGTAGGGAATAGAATCACCCGCCAAATATAAGGGCCTGTTTAGGATTTCGCCTGTGTCATGCAGCCCACATAACACAACTGGCGAGCAATTCCTTCTTCATGCCAATCTTGGCCGCACACTGCAGGGGCAATGAAGACGCTCCTGCAGCGTTTCCGATGAGAAGTGTTTGATCACCCACAATACAGCCCGTAATTGGCTCCCGCTGAGTCTCATCTCTACTCACAAGAACCGCTGGCTATGAAGGCAAATTTTTTCCACAGACAACGAGCTGCAGACCAGTGCAGATAACTGGCTGAAAGCACAGGCGGCTGCTTTCTATGACGGCGATATTGGCAAATCCATACAACACTATGACAAAACTCGAAGTTGGAGCGGCGACTATGTAGAGAAGCAGGTGGAAGATGTACCTAACTGTTGCAAATAAAGAGTTTCATACCTTCTGGTGCTTCACTTTTTTTGTCAAACAGCGTACGTTCATAAGTGTGGCAGTAGTTTCAAAAAGTGTGAAAATAACCAGTAGTAATAAATCACTGAAGGTTAAAACAAACAATATTTCTGTTTCCTTAAATACAGTAGCTATCTTTAAAACTTTTCATACCCTTCTAACAGCAGATATTTACTTTCCATGAAACGTTCCATCAAAAAGAAATACTACCAACTTTCTGTACTCTAAATACCACGTTTTTAAAGTGACTAAATACATGTAGTTGTAACGCAGTTTGTAACGGGATAGTACCATCATTCTGTACACGTTTTGTTTACCATATAATTACAGTGTCTGACAGGAAAAAAAGCGAATCACCCAGGTGCGGAGGAGGAAACGAAACAAAACTTCTCCAGTTGAGAAGATACGTGACGTCATTTCAGTGATTGCGAAATCGAGACAAATTTATAATGAACTTGACAGTATGAGCCCCCGCCGAGGGCGTGACGTGTACAATGTTACATTGACATCCGACAGTGTCTGGTGGGTGCTTCGAGAAATACAGTGTATTCTAATAACTCATCATTATTATGAACAAAAACCTGTCCTCATACACTGAAAAAGTTTTGAAATCGGCATTAGTATTTTCATGAATTAGGCTGAGTCGGTATTGTGTACTTGTCATGAATACATTTTAGAATCCTCCAGCTATTATTAATTTACATCACCCTTTATTTATGTATGACATTTATTGCGACTATTAGAACTAACAGCGTCTGCGCGCTCGATGTTTTCGATAGCGACTGCGTTGGGTGATGGGTCGTTTCAGCTTCTAGCATCAGTCAGTCGCCGGCCTTGTGCCTAACATCATGAGAGGGATAGACGACAAACTGGCCAGTTCCAAAATCTAGCAGCGTGTACCCTCGCCCACTCCATCTGGCCCTTGCAATTTTCTCACATACTCTCAATACAGTGTAAGTAAATTGTTGAGCCTACTTATTTTCCTGACATATTCCGAAGCATCTGTTCAGCTATTTCCGACAATGCACAAGACGAGAACTTTAATC
The DNA here is from genome assembly GCF_023897955.1 of Schistocerca gregaria. Lineage (NCBI taxonomy): Eukaryota > Metazoa > Arthropoda > Insecta > Orthoptera > Acrididae > Schistocerca > Schistocerca gregaria. The sequence goes on from NC_064920.1 coordinate 1,027,448,321, forward strand.
AGAAAAACAGAACACTTTGAAGGGCTAGAGATTGGACATTCATATTCAAAGGACACAGGACATATAAATTAGTACGTTCTGCAGAAATGATTAGCATTTGCACCATGTCGGTCCGCAGGTTGAAGATCAACATCGATTTCACGGCGCAACACTACCTACCGGTAAAATTGTGCCCGGGGTTCTTGTTGTCCCTATAAACGGGAGGTGACGGGTCAATGTGACTTGAGCAGACGTGCACGATGCCTCGCAGACGTAAGCACGAGCCGCACCATTGCCATGCGAGAGTGTGATACACCCATCCGGGAAATTGCTACTCGTGTAGAACGAAGTGTTTCGGCTGTGTAACGGGTGTGTGCAGAATGGTTCACAGAAGATCGTAGAACACTACGGGATGGGTAAGGTCGTACCACTCACACCATCCCCTGAGAAGATCGATATTTCATCCGAATGGCATTGCGGGAGAAAAGTGCGTCCTCCTAGGGTCTAGCGCAACAGTGTAAGACATCCTACACTATCAGCAGTGACAGTCCGTCGCCGTTAATTACGGCATGGGTACGTGAGTGTCTTCTCCTACTCCATCTGCCTTTGACTAAATTGCAGAAACATGCTAGACGGCAGTTGTCTATGGAACGACGTCACTGGAGACAGGAATGATATCAGATAGTCTTTTCAGACGAATCCAGGTTCTGTTTGTTTGAAGACGTTGGCCGCATTTTGGTTCTCCGCAGACAGGGGGTGCGGCATCACAGTGACTGCATTAGCACAAGACACACAGCGCCAACTTGATATCTTATGGAGTGAGCTGCTATTGAGTACAATCACAAATCACAGTTGGCCCTCGTCCAGGACACTGTGACCAGTGTGACCTACGTGAATCACATTCTGCGACCCGTAGTCATACCCCTTCAGCACAAGACCCCAGACGAGACTTTTTCTGCAAGACAATGCGCGACCAAACGTCACAGGATGTCAGTCTTTTGCCCTGGCCCGCCAGATCATCAGGCTTGTGGTCAATCGAAAATGTGTTGGATGTGCTGAAGCGACGGGTGCAGTGCTGTGGCCCAATGCCAGCCACCACAGATGAACTTTGGAAACAGGTGAGTGCAGCATGGATGGCTACACCACAGGACACCATTCGCGCCTTATACGCGTCGATGTCATCACGAGTGGAACAAGTTGTCAGGACCCACGCCGGACCCTATGCCTACTTGGCAATAGGATATGTGCTGAACCAAAGTGACTGAATGATCCTGCTTTGGCATGAATTCCAGCTGCGATGAGAAACACTATATTGAGATCGATACGGTACCACTCCTCCTTCTAAAAAGTTCGCGCCCACAGGTATGCAACCACACGAACAGATTCGCAAAGTGGAGTGTTGTCGCGCCTTCCCGGAAAGTTCCGGTCAATAAATTGACGTTGGCCACATCATAAACGGTGTCCGTACTGAGTATCTGTAACATGAATTAAGAACATCCAGATATGCTCTATCAGCTGATGTGCATCTGTTTTCTGAATGCCTTGTAGTTTTTGTAGAGTTGTCTTCTGAAACCCTGGAAGTAATTGTGAGTAACCCTTATGTCCACTTCTCCCCATACTGGGAAGCATATTGTCACTTCTGGCTAAGACAATAATTAAAATAACAGCACATTAATGTCTTTTACTCTGAAAAAAAACCAGATCATAACAGGGTTATACCCACCAACTGTTTGTAAATTGCAAGGGCCATTTATTTTTCAACCTCAGATCTGTTGTGAAACTAAAACCACAGTGAAAATCCAATGACGCTTTATGCAGATGTGTTGTGCACTGTGTCTAGTATACCTGTCAGCTGCATCACGTTGGACCTTCCAGTTCTGAGAGCCCAGTGAACACGTAAAGATGCTTGGAACAGTAATCTCCTGTTAAGTTTGAAGTGCCTGTCGAGGGGTTCCACCCTATTTAATGCACCCCCCTTGCGTTTCTTTCCTCGTGACACTGCTCAACCGCATACTGCGGTTGTAACAACGGCGCTCTTGCGGCGTTTTCGTTACAGACCGGACTGGGCTCCCTGCGATATTCAGCCCTTCACTCACTTGAACTGCTGGCTATGGAGACAGCGTTTTGGTAGACAGCGAGCTGCACATCAGCGTAGGAAATCAGCAGAAAGCACAGGCGGGCCTTCAATGGCGATGGTATCGGAAAATTGGTACCACACTATGACAAATATCTAAATCGGAGTAGAGACTATGTAGAGAAGTAGCTGGAAGCTGTAGCTAAATATTGCGAGTAAAATACATCAAACTGTATTGAAAACAATAATGACTTCAGTAAAACATTTATTTACAATCATTACCGGTTTTGGACAGAACGTGGCCATCTTCAAACCGTTTGTACCGTGACAGCAGTTGGCGTTCGTTGAGTCACAAATGTTCCGTTCACAGCCACCGCCTACTATCTTGGTATAAAATGGTCTAAAGATGTTCATTTTCTGACCGAAACCGATAACCATTGTAAAGACATATTTTACTCCGTAAAGATTGATTTTAATCCATTTTAAAATACTTTGAGCCAGTCTGCTGTTTCTCCACGGCATATGTTCTCAAACATTATTCAGAATAAAACATTTTTATTTTCACTGTGTGTGGTGTCACCTACAGACACCACACTTGCCAGGTGGTAGCCCTTAAATCGGCCGCGGTCCGTTAATATACGTCAGACCCGCGTGTCGCCACTATCAGTGATTGCACACCGAGCGCCGCCACGAGGCAGGTCTAGAGAGACTTCCTAGCACTCGCCCAGTTGTGCAGCCGACTTTGCTAGCGATGCTTCACTGCCTACTTACGTTCACATTTGCCGAGACAATAGTTTAGCATAGCCTTCAGCTACGTCATTTGCTACGACCTAGCAAGGCGCTATTATCAGTTACTATTGAGATTGTGAATCATGTACCGTCAAGACCGACGTTCATCATTAATGGATTAAAGTTAAGTATTCCACCAGCTACATCCGTTTTTCTAAATTCTAATTTCCTTGTCCTGTTCCAGACCACACACCAGACTGCGTGAGCTAAAACGCGTGCCTTTCGGCCTCCTCTAGTAAAACGGTGTTGGCTCTCTTGCCAACCACAGCACTGTGACTTCCATTTCGCAACCAATCGGAGTTTGAAAAGAATTATCCCCTTATCACGAATGCTAACTAGCACTTTAATTATACTCGTAATTTACAAACCATTAAGAACGGTAGCACATTGCGTCAGTTTGCTGGAACGGTCCTGCGTTTGTTATTTTGCTCTCTGTAAACACTTAAAAATTTCTTTCTTTTTTTAAGTTAAAATCGTTTGTGTAACTACGAAGACGTACTAATACTTGTCACAGTCTATGTGCAAAATTTATGCCTTCAGTCAACATTTATATGGCTGTGGTGCCCATTATAGCGAAGATGTTAGGTTTTAGACACTAAATAACTTTTCGCAACATTCTTTCGAGTATCATCGCAAATTACTGAGAACGCTTAAGAGCTATAATTTTAAAATACAGAGTTTTCTATACAGGTTTAACTCAGAGTGCCTTTCTACATTTGTGCAATACATAATCCTCTCACAGTGCTGCAAATGAAAATAAAATGGTGTGCATATTAATTGTTTCTTTGTCGTGCCAGGAGTGAAAGAAATTAAAACCACTAATTTCTTCGACTGAGTCGATCTGCCAGTATATCTTCAACACCAGATGTTTTTATTTGCCTTATTTATATATTTTCAATGTACTGACCAACTATCGTGCAGGTGGTGGACTGTACGCTGAAATAAATAAAATGAAAATCTGGTGCTGAGACATATAAGTAGATCTACTCAGCGTCTAGCGACAGCCATGACGTGAGTACGAGCGGTACTCACCCCTGGGCAGACACCGGGCTCTGCAGGAACCCCCGGCGCGCTACTGCCCTACCACCTCGATCTGGAGGCAACAGTCTGTAACGGAAGAGTTCACAAAGCGGTGGTCACACAAATGGCGAGCAAGCGTTCCGTTTCGGTATGAGTCTCAAGCACGACGCAGAATCAACAAAACACTGTAATGTTCCGAGAGCAGACCACAGCCTCAAGCCTTACTTGTACAACAGTGCAACCGGACAGTTCCACATCTTCTATACAACATACACTACTGGCCATTAAAATTGCTGCACCACGAAGATGACGTGCTACAGACGCGAAGTTTAACCGACAGGAATAAGAAGCTGTCATATGCAAATGATTAGCTTTTCAGAACATTCACACAAGGTTGGCGCCGGTGGCCACACCTACAACATGCTGGCATGAGGATAGTTTGCAACGGATTTCTCATACACAAACATCAGTTGACCGGCGTTGCCTGGTGAAACGTTGTTGTGATGCCTCGTGCAAAGTGGAGAAATGCGTACCATAACGTTTCCGGCCGGCCGCGGTGGCCGTGCGGTTCTGGCGCTGCAGTCCGGAACCGCGGGGCTGCTACGGTCGCAGGTTCGAATCCTGCCTCGGGCATGGATGTGTGTGCTGTCCTTAGGTTAGTTAGGTTTAAGTAGTTCTAAGTTCTAGGGGACTTACGACCTAAGATGTTGAGTCCCATAGTGCTCTGAGCCATTTGAACCAATCACGTTTCCGACTTTGATAAAGGTCGGATTGTAGCCTATCGAGATTGCGGTTTACCGTATCGCGACATTGCTGCTCGCGTTGGTCGAGATCCAATGACTGTTAGCAGAATATGGAATCGGTGGGTTCAGGAGGGTACTACGGAACGCCGTGCTGGATCCCAACTGCCTCGTATCACTAGCAGTCGAGGTGACAGGCATCTTATCCGCATGGCTGTAACGGATCGTGCAGCCACGTCTCGCTCTCTGAGTAAACGGATGGGGACGTTTGCAAGACAACAACCATCTGCACCAACAGTTCGACAGCGTTTGCAGCAGCGTGGACTATCAGCTCGGAGACCATGTCTGCCGTTACCCTTGACGCTGCATCACAGACAGGAGCGCGTGCACGAATGGCAAAACGTTATTTTTTCGGATGAATCCAGGTTCTGTTTACAGCATCAGGATGGTCGCATCCGTGTTTGGCGACATCGCGGCGAACGCACATTGGAAGCGTGCATTCGTCATCGCCATACTAGTGCATCACCCGGCGTGATGGTATGGGGTGCCATTGGTTACACGTCTCGGTCATCTCTTGTTCGCATTGATGGCAGTTTGAACATTGAACGTTACATTTCAGATGTGTTACGACCCTTAGCTCTACCCTTAATTCGATCCCTACGAAACCCTACATTTCAGCAGGATAATGCACGACCGCATGTCGCAGGTTCTATACGGGCCTTTCTGGATACATAAAATGTTCGACTGCTGCCCTGGCCAGCACTTTCTCTAGATCTCTCTGCAATTGAAAACGTCTGTTCAATTGTGGCCGAGTAACCGGCTCGTCACAACACGCTAGTCACTTCTCTTGATGAACTGTGGTATCGTGTTGAAGCTGCATGGGCAGCTGTGCCTGTACACGCCATCCAAGCTCTGTCTGACTCAACGCCCCGGCGTATCAAGGCCGTTATTACGGCCAGAGGTGGTTGTTCTGGGTACTGACTGCTCATGCTCAATGCACGCAAATTGCGTGAAAATTTAATCACATGTCAGTTCTAGTGTAATATATTTGTTCAATGAATACCAGTTTATCATCTGCATTTCTCCTTGGTATAGCAATTTTAATGGCTGGTAGTGTATGTAATGGTAGGGTCGGTTCAGAGACAACTTTATGCAGTGCACATACACCTGGCGAAAAGAAGCGCGTCCGCTGGCGATTTCCTAGACTTCTCAAATGAAAAATACAGCGAAGATAAGGGAAACTCTTACACCACAAAGCACCAGTCCGATATTTATCCTACTTTTTGGGATCATAAAACTGGTATTAAATGACTATGCTTTCATGCCATTCGGAATTGCTGTCTACCATCAACATCGGTATGAGCTGTTACGACTGACACCTACGGGCACAAATACACGATTGAATTCATTGTAGCTTGAATCATAGAGTCTGTAAATGTCATGTCGCGGACTTGTTTGCCACACCTGACACAGAACCTACTTGATTTCGTGAAGAATGCTGGCTGGATACAGGTATGATAGTACGCGTTCTCCTATTGCATCGCAGACGTGCACTATGGGCGAGAAATCAGGGAACCCAGAAAGGATCCGTACATTCTCCAGTTGCGTTTGTGATGAGAACTGTAGTTGGGCTCTCCTTTATCCTGCTACATCTACATATACGTACTTACACGCCAAACCACAGTATGGTGCGTGGAGGTGGGTACCCTGTACCACTACCAGTTATTTCTTTTTTCTGTTCCATTCGCAAACAGAGCGAGGGGAAACGACTGTCAATACGCCTCCGTTCGAGCGCTAATCTCTCTGATCTTATCTTCAGGGCCCAAAAGCGTAATGCACATTGACGGCAGTAGAATCGCCCTGCAGTCAGCCTCAAATGGCGGTTCTCTAAATTTTCTCAGTATTGTCCTCCAAAAGAACGTCGCCTTCCTTTCTGCAGTGATTCCCATTTGAGTTCCCGAAACATATCCGCAATACTCGCTTGTTGTTCAAACCCATCGATATCAAATCTAGCAGCTCGTCTCTGAATTGCTTCGGAATCTTTCTTTAATCTGACCTGTGCGGATCCCAAACACTACAACAGTACTCAACAATAGTTCGCTCTGGTGTCTTGTATACGGCCTATTTTACAGATGAACAACATTTTCCGAAAATTCTCCCAATAAACCGAAGTCGACCATTCACCTTCCGTACTACAGTCGTACATGCTCCTTCCACTTCATCTTGCTTTGTAGCGTTGCGCCTAGATATTTAATCGACGTAACCCCTTTCTCCCGCTGCTTAGACCCCCTCGTCACCACCTATTTTAGCACCTAACTAAACTTCGGAATGAAAAAGAAATTTCTTTGAACACTTTTATTTTTAAAATGATGAAAGATGAATTACATTCAGTTTCTGGGGGTGTTTTATAGGTCACGAAGGAATGTCAATGAGAAAATTGGTACTGTTTACATGTAATAACCCTTTCTGTATGTGAGTTGTTCTCAGTGAACGCGTATTATTAATCATGCTCCAAATCCATTCAGTTCCTAGTTTTCATTTTAATTCCTAAATCTTGAATTCCACATTCTTTTCTCGAGCAATTTCGGTTGAGAAAATGCGGTATTTCTTTTGGGACATCGTGGAATATTCACCATTGAGCCCTTGTAGTTTCACGTAGTTCCTATAGGTATTGGCGCTATATGTAGCTTCCAGAAAATGGCGTCTGTAACGGAGGAGTGCTCCAAGCGGGGAGCTGTTATTGAGTTTCGTTCGGCGAAAAAACCAGAGCTTCGCAGATATTCATAGGCACTTACAAGAATGTCTTCGGAGATCTGGTAGTTAACAAAAGCACCGTGAGTCGTTGGTCACGGTGTCTGCCGTCATTGCAAGAAGGTCGCGCAAACCTGTCCGATTTCCAGCGTGCCGGGCGTCCGCATATACCCGCAGGAAATGGAATAAATGACTTGAGGGTGTTCGTCGCCACAAAAATGCAAATAAACTTCTGCTTCTTCACGACAGTGCAAGACCTCACACAAGTTGGCACAACTGAGAGGAGCTCAAAAAACTTCATTGCTTCTTCCTCCCCCAACCTACTGCCCGCATATCTCACCTTTCAACTTCCATCTGTTTGGCCCAATGAAGGATGCTCAGGGAGCATTACTTGGATGATGGGGAGGTTACTGATAAAGCGAGGTGTTGGCTCCGACTTCGCCGCATTGAACGGAGATTATGCCGAAAAAAAAAAGGGTTTTGCAACCAAAAGACCGGGAAATACTATGGTGTATCGGAATAGTGGATAAAAACAGCCTCCTTTCTGAAAAAAATGTGTTGCATTATTTATTGAACGCTCCTTGTACAATTTATATGGCAGACGAACAACGACGATTGTACAAATACCGTTCGTTTTTGTCGATCTTCTAAGGGCGACTCGCTCTGGCGAGCTCTTGCTTTACGTAGGCAGGCGGTCTTGAATTAGTGTTGGAAGAGGTAGGCTGTGTCACCAGAGTACCAGGGTGTCTGAATTACTAGCATGAGGGTACCCTTCTCTCAGTGTTAAACAGGAACAATTACAATAGGATCTTTCTACTTGGCGCTTTACCCCACTTTGATCATTACAGGCTGTTTGTTGCATTGTGATCTGGTTCCTTTGATGTACTATATCTCTTCGTATGAAATTTTGAGCTTGATTTTTGCTTCCATTTCGTGATATTTATTTACTGACTGCCCTAGTTTTTGATTATTACTGGAGAAACTTGCAACACCATAAGCAAATGCTGGTTAATGAAAGCCTTGCAAACACAATGTTTATACGACGCTAACCCCAAAAGTAAGGTCTTCTATTTTTTTTATAGGTACATAGACCTGTTTATTTCTACAATGGTTTGCATCAGTTTTCAGTTTGAACATTTAGCTATTTTTCGACATAATACCCATTCGTGTCGATGCATTTTTGTAGACGCTGTGGCAGTTTTTATATGCCCATGTCATATCAGATCGTCTCCATGCTGTTTAGAAAGTTATGAACCTCTTCTTTCACCTCGTCGTTGGCGCTGAATCGCTGGGACCACGATTAACACTGACAGGTACTGCGAGACTGAAAAAACTCAAACGGAAAATTCAGAACCGGAGAAGAGGAATGTTGAGCAAGGGCGTACACATTCTCCATGACAACGCTCGCCCACAAATCGCTCGGAAAACCGTTGCTCTCCTGCACCAGTTTCAGTGGAACATAATCACCCACCCAACCTATAGTTCTGACTTGGCGCCCAGGGACTATCACTTGTCCCCTAGATTAAAAGAACGTTTGGCCAGAAAGCGATTCAGCTCCGATGACGAGGTGAAAGAAGACGTTCATAATTTTCTGAACAGCATGGCGGTGAGCTGGTATGACATGGGCATACAAAAACTGCCACAGCGTCTAGAAAATACAACGATAGAAATGGTGATTACGTCGAAAAATAGCTAAATATTCAAGCTGTAAACTCATGTAAACCATCGTAGTAATAAACAGGTCTATGTACTTATAAAAAAAATAGAATACCGTACTTTTGGGATTACCCTCGTATTCTTAATCTTCTTTCCCATAGGATAATCAAATTTTTCAGAATAAAGTCATTCAAATTAAAAATTATTTGTGATGGTACATTTGCAAGGCCAGAATTTGGGTCAAGTTTAAGAAATTCCACAGTAGTTCTTCGTGCTCTGCTTGTTTTCAGTTTAGATTTGTTGTGGTGACACTTACGTTACAGATAGGTGATATGCAAGCGTGTAATTTGATTTTTGGAGCTAACATTGATGGTTTAGGCTTATTTAATAAAAATAGAGGCACACATAACAGACTAGAATACATGTTACCGAAACAAAGAATACTAACTTTCACTGCTGCATCTACACCTGCATACGAATTGTACAACCATTGGAAAGTGTATGGTGTAAGATGTTCCACACCAGCGTTGGTGACTTTACCTCTTTATCCATTTGCGTATTGAGAAATGGAAAAGTTATTTCCTGTATGCGTCTGTATGCATCCTAATCTGTCTTATCTTATTCCTATGTATCTGAACGAGATCTACAGTAGTGGCATCAGGATGATCATGCAGTTTTCTTGGAATACAGGTTCTCTAAACTTCTATCGTAAGAAAAATGTCCCTTTTTTTCCTAGCATTCCCATTCAAACTCACCGACCATTTCTGTTACACTTCCATAGGGACGATACCGATTTATTATGATTCTACTATCGCATTTCTGATTTCGTTGCGCGTTTGTTGTCATGTCCAGTTAACAGGTATCCAAACACTGGAGCAGCACTGCAGGCTTGGTCACACTATCGACTTGTGAACGGTTTCCTTTACAGATGCACTGTAAGTTCCCAGAACCCTTTCAAGGGAGCGAAGTCTTCGATTCCTCTCCCATAATACTGCTGCGTGGTAACTGATCCTGAGGTGGACGGATTCAATTCTGGTTGTGGCTGAAGTGTTCTCTCTTGGCGAGGAGAGTATACTCTTACCAAAGGCTAGGCGTTGGTAAAGTTCCCATCGTGTATGGTCGTGGTCACGAAACTTTTCCTACGTTTCGTCGAGAGCTGCGTTGGATATCTTCAGAGGTTATCTCCGCCGATCGCATGTAAAATGCTACCATGCTTCTTTTCCACAGTATTTATGTCACTCTCCCACTTTCGACCAGCCAGTTCAAATGGCTCTGAGCACTAAGCGACTTAACTTATGAGGTCATCAGTCGCCTAGAACCTAGAACTAATTAAACCTAACTAACCTAAGGACATCACACACATCCATGCCCGATGCCGGATTCGAACCTTCGACCGTAGCGGTCACTCGACTCCAGACTGTAGCGCCTAGAACCGCACGGCCACTCCGGCCGGCGACCAGCCAGTTAAGAAGACTCAGTCGAACTGCGATCACCTCTGAATATACCCAATGTAGCTCTGAAAGAAACGTCAGAGGCGAAAAAAGTTTGGTGGCCAATTCCAATCCGGGAGCTTCAGCAGCAGCTAAGACAACCGGTAGTAAAAGCCTTCACTGTGTTATCAAATCTTGTCTTTCAGACGAAAACCAAACGGAAGCAACGAATACGTCTACATCTACATACATACTCCGCAATCCACTATACGCTGCGTGGCGGAAGATACCTCGTACCACAACCAGCATCTTCTCTCCCTGTTCCACTCCCAAACAGAACGAGTTAAAAATGACTGCCTATATGCCTCTGTACGAGCCCTAATCTCTCGTATATTATCTTTGTGGTCTTTCCGCGAAATATAAGTTAGCGGCAGTAAGATTGTACTGCAGTCGGCCTCAAATGATGGTTCTCTAAAGTTCCTCAGTAGCGATTCACGAAAAGAACGCCTCCTTTCCTCTAGAGCATTTTCGTAACACTCGCGTGATGATCAAACCTACCAGTCACAAATCTAGCAGCCCGCCTCTGAATTGCTTCTATGTCCTCCGTCAATCCGACCTGATAGGGATCCCAAACGCTCGAGCAGTACTCAAGAATAGGTCGTATTAGTGTTTTATAAACGGTCTCCTTTACAGGTCTACCACATCTTCAGAAGCGTGAATGACCTCTTCCTTCTTCAATTATTATCAGCATGGTGGACGATGAAAAACCAAGGAAACAGGTCTCGATGCGAGACAGAAACCTCATAAAGGTGAGAGGCCCGAGTGTGGTGATGACGTAGCCCCTGGAAGTGGATGAGCCTCTGCTGCGGTGGATGGACGCGCACACGTGGGTGAGCCAGCGTGGACGGGAAGCGCCCGGAGCGCTGGTCCGGTGCTGGGTGCGTTCCCACAGCAACACAAGCTGGCCCCCTCGGCACACACGAATAAATCAGAGGCGCATCGCCGGCCGTCGTTAGTCCACGCGCCGAACACCGTAATGTTAAATAATTAGGCCCGGGCATTAGCAGCGAGCCCGGCGGCGCAGGGCTGCGCCATCAAGCACTCGCGTACACCGACACGACACACACACACGTTAAACGAAACAGTTGGAATAACGCAGGTGGTGCGTTAAAAAGTTTATAAGCACTTTGAGCGGTCATGAAAAATTTAGTTTCGTACCTGCAATTTCTTTGATGAATGCTTCTAAAATATCTCATGGCATCAGATTTGTTGTTAAGCTTTCGACTTAGTTTGTCGTCATCACTAGCAGCTATCTCGTGTGGTACTGTATTTGGTTGCCGAATTATGACGTGGAGGTGTCACGAAGTCACTGACCATCCATATGCTACCATTGATTATGTCGATGTCTACAGTTAAGTGTAGACCCATCTTTCTAAAGCAAATACAGCTGATTAAAAGAAACTGAAGTCAATTACTTTAAGGTAGGAGACGCGGTAAACCTTGTAAGACGTATATATTTCTATTGTCTATTGTCAAACCACAATTTATGAAAGATGTTTATATTTTATTAACAGGATTAAGTAGGAATAATTAATATTTGTCATGTTGGAAATAATTGTGGTAGCAGGGAATGTCAGCGTCAAAGTATTGTTGGCAAGAGAGACCGCACATTGATATAATTTTAAAAAGGGCGGGAGAGACGACGTGTGGATACATTTTAAGAAAAGAGCGGGAAAGACCGCGCATTGATACATTTTGTAATGGTAGGAGGGATTGTCAGCACCAGAAAGCATTGTTGGCAGGAGAGACCGCACTTTAGCGTTCGTAGGAAGTCAGTAGTAAGCGAGAAGTGAAGCGAGTCGGTCGCAGGTCGGAAGCGATAGGTTGAGAGGAGTGGTGTGCCTGCCAGCCACCAGCTATGATTTACAAGACATTATAAACGGATGTACAGAGATATCAGCTAACTATTACCATAAGAGGAACTAATATTATTGAATTATTTTTTTCAGAAACTCAAGACTACTGAAGATATGTTTGCGCAATGCTAGTTGTAAGATTATTGTAAAAAGCAAGTCCCATTTGAACGTTTGTTAAATCATTTCATTCAGAATACAATTAATTTTTGCCAGCAATTTTGCATTACTGATTATAATCCATCCCAAAAACCATCAACGTAAAACTTATTGTTGTCAAGGAAAAGTTTAACTATGAATTACGCAACGTCAGTCAAAGAAATTAAAGAATAACGTCAGCTATGCTATTAAAGAATAACGTCATCTTTGGTAATAAATACAGCCACTTATTATGACAGCCCACCAGTAGCTAATAAAGTATAGTAAAACAGAGTAAGTATATTCATGTCGCAGTTCGGTGTAGCAGTCAGATGGCGATCCAGTAACAGTAAAAAACAGTTGTGGGTCATTGCAGATAACGACTGAGGGCCACGACGACGACACATTCTATGTTTCGTCGAAATAATCAGAAAATCACTTTTAATAATCAGCAATTAAATTTGTATGCAAATATTGAGAAAGAGAATTAATTTCAAGGGGAATATTTCATTTGTTATTATTAAGCAAGAGGTAGAAAACCTAAGAGAAGGTTTCATAGGATATTATAAAAGGAAAGGTTGCGTAACAAAAGAGATATAGAGGAGGCGGGAAGGTTTCAACATGTGAGATATGGTTCCAACACGGTGGTTATTTCGAAGTCCGTCGTCTTGGATACAATTCTTATTCGTCGTCTGGAAAGCATGTCAAGTGACATATGGGACAGATGGACCATTACATTAGAAAAACAATGGTAGCTCATTGTCGAGCTATGACTGAAGTTTTTTCTACATCTACGCTTACATCTACACCAATACTCAGCAAGCTGTCTGAAGGTGTGTGGTCGAGGGTACTTCTGGTCCCCTGTGCCGTCGTGTGGGAAGAATGACTGTCGGTAAGTCTCTGTATTAGTCCCAATTTCTCGAATTTTCTCGTAGCAGTCATTTCATCAGTTGCATACGGCGGAGGAAATAATAAGTTATCCGACTCTTCTCTCTAGAAATTTCAATAGTAAACCTCTCCATGATACGAAGTGTCTCTCTCGCACCGTCTCCACTGGAATTTGTTGAGCACCAAGGTAACACTCTAGCGCCGACTACCCGAACCCGTGATGAGACTCGGCGCTGTTCGCTGAATCTCCTCTGTCTCTTCGATCACTCTTATTTGGTAAGGGCCGTGGATTGATGAACGCTACTCAAGAACAGTAAATGATATACCTTTCCCACTTGTTTGACTTTTCCACCCATGTCCCGTCCCTAATCCATTACATATGAGAAAAGTTTCTATACATCTATCTTGCTTTCATAACGTCAGATCTGCACCTGGTGACCAAACTGGAACTAACTTTCTTGCGGCGTAAATTGGTTCCGCATTAGCGTATTAGAATATATATCAAGTTTCACTGCTGTACAATAGTTGCAGGTCACACTGAACCTCTGTAAGTAGCTGCACTTTAATTAGAACCACCAGATGAGCAAAATATCTTGATATTCGCCTATAGCTATTGTTATTTGTGTTATGTTATGCTGGGGAGCACTGTTGGAATATTGGTGTGTAGCAGTTTAGTAATAGTTACAGATTTTTTTTTTTCAAGAATTTTTAATGTATACAATACGATAAATAATCAAATCTTTATCTCAGTACAATGGTTCATCTGAAGTCATCAGTCCCCTAGACTTAGAACTACTTAAACATAACTAACCTAAGGATATCACACACATCCATGCCCGAGGCAGGATTCGAACCTGCGACCGTAGCAGTAGCGCGGTTCCGGACTGAAGCGCCTAGAACCGCTCGGTCACAGCGGTCGGCTATCATAGTAAGTGACGTATGTTACCTTACATTTTTAACTCTTTTTATGAGATGTTCTCCCAGCATCGCTTAATCGGACTTTTTTTATGTTGATTGATCTTATTTATGGGACCATTTGTTTTTTTTGTACTCTATTGAGGAACTATTAACTTCGAACGTCTACTATTTTTCGAATTACTGGTCATACTGATATTAACTGTTAATACCATCGTTTGAGACTCCATAGCCGTCGCTTGCAAGTCACACAAATATTTATTTGTACGTAGGCTTCAACTGTAGAACCGTACGTCCCCCCTCCACCTCCCCCCAGTTCGCAACGGAGCGCCCATCACTACCACATCACTACCATTCTCCCTTCCCATACCGCACTTGCTGTACGGACACAGGCCATATTGCTCTTCATTCCAAAATATACAGCAAATATCTGACTTAACCTCAACAGCTCTGCCTCTGAGCACTATGGAACTAAACTTCTGAGGTCATCAGTCCCCTATAACTTAGAACTACTTAAACCTAACTAACCTAAGGACATGACACACATCCATGCCCGAGGCACGACTCGAACCTGCGACCGTAGCGGTCACGCGGATCCAGACTGTAGCGCCTAGAACCGCTCGGCCACCATGGCCGGCAGCCGTGCACCACAGTCAGAGAAATATGCATCCAGCGAAGTTATGAAAACGACGCCACTTCCTACCATTCACGAGGCAGAATTCAGACTATGAGTACGAATTGCGGTGAATTCATTATTTCGAGCGTGGGATAGCTATCTTTCTAATGACACTGGGCGCGCCGTGTTCACGTGTTGGGTGACTGTTGCCCGCCTGCGGGCGCCGTAGACGGAAATTGCCGTCTACGAGCCCGCACTGCCCCAGTCGCGGCCTTTAATGGCGGCGCGCGCCCTCGCATTCGATGAACGCCGCTCGGAAGACACCCACCGTGACGGGCCTCGCGGCCCTTCGAGGCGGCGATAGATTCCCCCGCTGAACGGTTCGTGCGCGGGCTACCGAAAATAACAGGCCGTGAAACGGCGCGCCAAATAGCTGGCGAGCGGGCCCGCTTATTTCCTTATTACGGACAGTATGCGCCGGCCATTACGCAGCCACGCCGCGGCCGCCCGATACACCAGCCCGTGCTTGCAGCTAATCGCAAAGTAATGAGGCGCCGCCAGCGCCGCCTTCTTCTCGCTGGTGCACGGTAATACCCGCATCTTGCGAGGCTGCGACGCCGCCTCACGGTTCCTACCTCCGGGGCGCCTGTGCGTTACTGCAAACACCACTGATGTTACCGAATGGGAATCTCTAGGCCGCTCTGTCGATCTGATGTGTATAGATTACTGAGCCAGCTCTGTATCGGGATCATCACATGCAGCAAACCGGTAACACCAAATAAAGAGCCGGCCGGAGTGGCCGAGTTGTTCTAGGCGCTGCAGTCTGGAACCGCGCGACCGCTACGGTCGCAGGTTCGAATCCTGCCTCGGGCATGGATGTGTGTGATGTCCTTAGGTCAGTTAGGCTTAAGTAGTTCTACGTTCTACGGGACTGATGACCTTAGATGTTAAGTCCCGTAGTGTTCAGAGCCATTTGAACCAACCAAATAAAGAGTTCTCTCAAACTACGAGAGGAAAAACAGTCTCCCGTCCAGTCAAAATTGGTAGTTATTATTCAGATATACGGTGGATCTCAAGCTATGAACGTCAATTTCCCAATGTAATACCTAAATGGTCGCAAGACGCTTTTGGAAGTAATGAAGTTGCCCAAATTTATTCAAGCTGCTCGCTAACTAAAAGGAGCCTGTTCCGAGTAATGTATCTCACAATAAGCACTACTTCGCACATGCAACGCATCGCAAAGTTATATCCAGCCAATATTTTGTAGCCGGCCGCGGTGGTCTCGCGGTTCTAGGCGCGCAGTCCGGAACCGTGCGACTGCTACGGTCGCAGGTTCGAATCCTGCCTCGGGCATGGATGTGTGCGATGTCCTTAGATTAGTTAGGTTTAAGTAGTTCTAAGTTCTACGGGACTAATGACCACAGCAGTTGAGTCCCATAGTGCTCAGAGCTATTTGAACCAATATTTTGTAGCTGCGTAATAGGCTTGCCAACGCCTTTGTAACGTTTTGCAACATTACAGTGTCTTTCGTCAAAGAACAAACTTGTCAAGAGAATCTCCATTAACCCGGGCTCTTAACCACCAGCGGGGTCCTATCGTGTCACCATAAATTCTGTGAAAGACACAAGTTCAAGAAATAGTGAAGAGAAGCCAGATCTAATTAATCTGGTTTTCAGTCAAGCACTTCAGATAGTGCTGCACTACTACTGAAAACAATCAGCGTAACGACTCTGGAAAGGTTCAAAATCATGAAATGTCCAATTTTTTGCAGTTTAAAAATTTACAGACTTCCCCCTTTCAATTGCTTATCAATTAAAAGGGAAAGTCTGTATATATATTCTATTCCAGTTCAGAAGACTACAACTTTTTATAAGATTGTTTACGACCGATGAAAGTCCCCTTCATTACTTGTGTCCCAAAGGAGAAAAAAGTTGGTGAAAGTACAACAAGGGATTGCTGACTGGTGAAGTGTACACTTACAAACATAGTCTGCCTGATGCGGTAATGGAGGTGATAATACCTATTTTTAAAGACTTAGCAGCACCTGAACTGTTGAAAAAGTGTGCTCGTGGAAAAACTAAAAACCCGAATGAACGTGTAAATAGTGTTACATGGTCAAGAATCTCCAAGATTGTTTGCTAGAATAGAAACACTTTACTTTGGTATGTATGATGCTGTTGCTACTTTCAGTGATGACGACGTTGTAAGGTGCACGTATTCCGAAATATGGGAATGAAGATAGGTTTCAACATCGTACCAACGATGCTTGCTTTAGACAAGGAACGTCTTCAGGCTGCTAACAGGACTGTAAATAGTCTAGAAATACAACTAGAGTAAACAGAAGGAGTACAAAGAGGAAGCTGGAGGAATTTGCAGAAGATGAAGATAATCCACCCTATGGATCTGGAATGCACTAAAAAGGTAATCCAAGCTTTGTCGGTCTATTCCCAAAAGTATTATTTTTTCACACACATTACATGGTTTGTCAGGACCTACCAAACCAATTTGCTTGAAATTTTCCGGAAATGTTACACAGTCCCTTCTGCGTAACTTAACACAGCCTTTTCCAAAAAACCTCTATATTGTTGAATTTATAAACGAAAAATGGCACAAAAAGTAGTAAATTTTCATTACAACAGAAAAAATAAATCTCTAACAACTGAATTCAAGTTTTTTCTTAAATCTCTGTGTTAAGTTGTATCCAATAGTCCAATAAATAATCTGTAAAGATTTCAACTGCCTTGCTCAAATACTTTCTGAGAAAACATGTAATTTATAAGCGCTATTGTAACGTTGGAAAGATAGGGCTTTCCGGAGCACATTAAGTTAAAAGTCATTTAATTAAAATTCATTTTCTAAGACAAAAGTGTGCTGACTTTCTTATAGTCAAAGTACTTCTAGAATTACTTGTTACGTCTCCACAAAATATACCGAAAAATGTTACGTGAATATCGGAAAACTAGAAGAATAACTAAATGTGACGAGTCTGGCCTAAGGATTTGATTTTGATCACAGCTTTTATTCACGTGCATAGAGACGTCCAGAGCCACAGAAACCACGTGACAGGATAAGAAATGTATGGTAATGGTACAGCTTACCCTCCGCCACACGCCATACGGTGGCTTGCCTAGTGTCTACGTAGATGTAGATGGAGAGGAAAGGCACAAAAGTAAGCGGACTGATTGTGTAGAGTGTACAGAACGAATGAGTGCCCGCTCCAACTCATCGGACCCTGCACGTGACTTCGGAGCTGCAGACGGCCGCTAGCGAGCCAGAGTTGGCAGCTCGCAGTGACCCCTGAGTTCCATTCCTAACGGTGCCAATTAAGAGCCGCTCGTAATTCCTGCTTATTTTTAGCCTAACTGTCCCTCAGAAGTGGGTGTCGGTTCAACCTTACGAAACCCAGCTCAGCAGATAATTTGGCCGGCCGCTGATTACTGAAACGTGAGAGATCTTCATTACTGAGGGTTAGCACTACACCATTCAGCTATTTCTATCGTATGCAGTTTCGGTGGGCGCTGTTTCAGAAATAGCTGAAGCAAACTAGTTCAGTGATTCCGTAATACGGGAATTCGCGGGCTGGAACCGAATTTGGCGCAGGACGGAGGGTTGGCTGAAATATGGCAGCGTCAAGCATTCAGTGAACTGAAACTTCCTAAATAAATCAACCTAAGGGCAGGACTATGACTCTAAATCGTTATTTTTCCTCACTGAAACATTAGTCGAATGTGAAATGCTCAGACAATGACTTAGGACCCACTTAGGCCACCAGGTATAATCTGTAACGCTTGTTTATAACATAAATCACCAACCCTCCTTCCTTCAGTGTAGAAGGCTTTTTTTCTGGAACAAGCTCATAGTTAGTTGCTACGCTGTTCTCCACCATGGGCGTTTTTTCGAGTATGTTAAGAAAAATACATATATTCGTGTCGTCACGCATACTCGATTAATTTAATTAGTAGACTGTTGCCTCATAAAGGCAAAGGTTGGAGTTCGTTTAACTGTCTAGCTGCCACGTTCAGTCTCCCTGGAAGTTCATTGTATCTCTCAGAATGCTGCAGGGCGAAAATTTGTGTCTGTCATACAGTGGATTCTCGCTTTATCTCACTGGAGCAACAAAGTCATACAGAAAGAAGCTATTATTGAACTATGATGCCTCATTGAAACTCACATCAATCCCTAATGATAAGGACAGGAAATTAATTTCTTTAGGGGAGTTTTTGACACGCAGCTGTAGCGCTGTTCGCAAACGTATATGTTGAGTTTTCGGAACAAAGCTCCTGAAAACTCTTATTTGTGTCTAGCAACTGGTTTTACACTCGTCTTGAAGAATAATAGCTTGCAGTTTGAAGAGTTCGGTGTTTCTGTGGCTAGGTCTGCATCCGCAGTAACCTCAGATTGAAAAACATTTGCTGGCCGGAGTGGCCGTGCGGTTCTAGGCGCTACAGTCTGGAGCCGAGCGACCGCTAAGGTCGCAGGTTCGAATCTTGCCTCGGGCATGGATGTGCGTGATGTCCTTACGTTAGTTAGGTTTAAGTAGTTCTACGTTCTAGGCGACTGATGACCTCAGACGTTAAGTTTGCATAGTGCTCAGACCCATTTGAACCTTTTTTTTTTGAAAAACATTTCAGTGGATTTATCATTTGAATACATGTTTCGAACTTTTTATGTATTGTTAGAGACAAAAATCTGCTGGTTCAGAAAGCATTTTACTCTCCTCCTAAAGTTTACAAGGAGAAACATCTTGAAAGCTTTAATAGTTTCTAAGTTTTAACTAGCGTATCTTGACTTTCTAGACTTGGTACCACAATGCAATAGTGTTGGCAGCGAGGAGTGTAGCTTTTTTCTCTGTAAATATTTGATCGAGCGTACTGTTATGTTTAATTTACTTAGTTTATCCCCTAGGTAACTGTTAGTGGCTGAGGCCTTTGTTTATAACTTAAGATCTCACTAACATTCTAGGTCTCTACCAAGCATGCCAATTTCAAAGTACACTGAAATAAATATTTACCTTGATTTCACTGAGTGACTCGCTCAAAAAATACTGGTAGATGCTCCACAATTGACAAGAAATGTAATATGAAAATTCGACCCACAGTTAAACTAAAAGGCTTATAATTAAACTCTAGTGTTCATAACAAAATATTTATTTTATTTCTTCCTGATGTGTTTCGTCATAATACCATTTTCAAAGGTACCGACCACTGTTGGTACAAAGTGTCATGTTTAACTTACGCGTGCTTAGCACAAGCGCAAACTTATTATGCTCAATAATATTAAGTTGTACGCGTTGTTTTATATCAACCGTGCTCTGTTCTGTTGACCATGGCGTGTGGTGAAAAGTGTAAGAAAGATATACACTGAAGCGCCAAGGAAACTGGTATATTCATGCGTTTTCAAATACAGGGATACGTAAACAGGCAGAATAAGGCGCTATGGTCGGCAACGCCTATATAAGACAACAAGCGTCTGGCGCAGTTGTTAGGTCGGTTACTGCTGCTACAATGCCTGGTTATCAATATTTAAGTGAGTCTGAAAGTGGTGTCATAGTCGGCGCACAAGCGATTGGACACAGCATCTCCGAGGTAGCGATGAAGGGGGAAATTTCCCGTACAACAATTTCACGAATGTACTGTGAATATCAGGAATCCGGAGAAAAGTCAAATCTCCGACATCGCTGCGGCCGGAAAAAGATCCTGAAAGAACGGGACCAATGATGACTGAAGAGAATCGTTCAACGAGACAGAACTGCGCGCAGAGCCTCCTCAGTTCTTACCATATCAGTCCACCTAATTTTCAACATTCGTTTGTAGCACCACTTTTCAAATGCTCGATTCTCTTCTGTTCGGGTCTTCACACAGTACATGTTTCACTACCACACAGTGCTGTGCTCCAAACGTACATTCTCAGAAATTTCTTCCTCAAACTAAGGCCTATTTGTTATATTAGTAGACTTTTCTTCGCCAGGAATGCCCTTTCTGCCAGTGCTAGTCTGATTTTGAAGTCCACTTTGCTCCGGTTATTTTGCTGCCTAGGTAGCGGAATTTCTTAACTTCAACTACTTCTAAAAACATCAAACTTGATGTTAAGTTTCTCGCTGTTTTGATTTCTGCTACTTCTCATTACTTTCGTCTTTCTTCAATTTACTCTCAGTTCTTATTCTATGCTCATTTTCATTCCATTCAGCAGATCATGTAATTCTTCTTCATTTTCACTCAGGATAGCTATGTCATCAGCGAAACGTATTATTGATATCCTTCCACCTTTAATTTTAATACCACTCCTGAACCTTTCTTTTATTTCCATCATTGCTTCTTAAATGTACAGAGTGAACAGTAGGGGCGTAAGACTACATCCCTTTCTTACACCCTTTTTAATCCGAGCACTTCGTTCTTCGTCGTCCACTCTTATTATTCCCTCTTGGCTTTTGTGCATATTGCGTATTACCCGTCTCTTCCTATAGCTTACCCCTATTTTTCTCAAAATTTCGAGCACCTTACACCATCTTACATCGTCAAGCGCTTTTTCCAGGTTGACAAATCCTATGAACTTGTCTTGCGTGTCGAAGAAATATTCAGGCGTTCACTTTTCAAATTCCTTTCATAATCTGAGACAGTTAAATGTACTGAACAAACACGAACATTTTCAAGTCAAAAACAAATCTGCCTATTTACAAGCATTTTTACATTTTCTTTTCGTCTCGTTGTTAAAAAAATATATATATACGAAACTTAAAACCTGATTTACTTGGTTGTCTGCTGCGTTTAGTGCAACTGGCGATCGAGCACAAGAACATTATTTTTCATTTAAAAACTTACTCTAAAAAAATCCCTAAGTACACTGATGATTTCTGCGTGAGTCTTAAGTCAATCGCCAGTCAAAAAAAATGGTTCAAATGGCTCTGAGCACTATGGGACTCAACATCTTAGGTCATAAGTCCCCTAGAACGTAGAACAACGTAAACCTAACTAACTTAAGGACATCACACACACCCATGCCCGAGGCAGGATTCGAACCTGCGACCGTAGCAGCCCCGCGGTTCCGGACTGCAGCGCCAGAACCGCACGGCCACCGCGGCCGGCAATCGCCAGTCAATAATAAAAATTAACACTGCCGTAAACAACCTTGGTTTCCTATCGTAAACGCTGTTACAACACTATAATCTATGGCAATTGGCAGCAACTGAGCGCTGAGCCGGCCGCGGAGGTCTAGCGGTTCTAAGCGCTCAGTCCGGAACCGCATGACTGCTACGGTCGCAGGTTCGTATCCTGCCTCGGACATGGCTGTTTGCGATGTCCTTAGGTTATTTAGGTTTAAGTAGTTCTAAGTTCTAGGGGACTAATAACCACAGCAGTTGAGTCCCATAGTGCTCAGAGCCATTTTTGAACTGAGCGCTGATCGCGTTCACCATGACGTCAGTGGAGCGGGTCGCTACTGCGAGTACACTTCGTGACCGCTACCGTGTATTCCAATATTCGTGGTTTTGTCCGTCTATAGCTTCTAACTCCATATACTGCTGTGAACAGTGACCTTTATGATGTACGAGACTCCAAAAATTCATTGCATGCAGTTCCACCGCAGTGTACGGTTGTAAACTGGTTGAGATGGATACGTAGTCACTAGCTTCAATAACTCCTGTTGGGTTGTAACCAACTGTCATTCAGAATGTGTGACACTCGTCTTCGTTCTCTGTCGACTAGGATATTTTTACGACAACAGTTCTTACGCTACATGGCTGCGAATGATAAACCATTTCTTGCAGACACGGGCCGGCCGGTGTGGCCGAGCGGTTCTAGGCGCTTCAGTCTGGAACTGCGCGACCACTACGGTCGCAGGTTCGAATCCTGCCTCGGGCATGAATGTGTGTGATGTCCTTAGGTTGGTTAGGTTTAAGTAGTTCTAAGTTCTAGGGGACTTAAGACCTAAGATGTTGAGTCCCATAGTGCTCAGATCCATTTGAACCATTTGCAAACACGTTGGACAGTTTGCGTTGGTTTGGCAAGAAATCCAGCAGCTTCACGTCGAAACACACAACTCCTTTCTGCCGTTGCCTCATATCTCGAAGTCGACCATCTTCCAGCATGATACCACTCAGCCGAGTGGCACATTCGCACCACCTCACTGCCAACATTTATCTCAGCAGTGGAGGGTCAAACGACCGCCTGGAACCAACCCTATATCGTCCATTGAGCTCAGAAGGGAGCAGTGTGCTATTTTAACAGGGTGATCAAGATTTTGTCCTGTGGCGTAATGAAGTACAGTGGAAATTTTGTACTGTTTTGAATCATCAAACTGTAGTTTCTCAGTGGTTACTCAGCAGTACGGAAAATACAGATAACTTGAAAACATGGTTTGGGTATCCTTATACACGTTAATATGACCACTACCTACGTTATACGTCACTTTGCAATGACCACTCACAGACTACTCGTGGCACCGCTAGCAGTGGATGGTATATAAACCTTGTCGGGAGGACGCGGAAAACAGTGAAGTAATTGTGATTCTTCAATTTCTCCAGGCGTGTTTTATGACGAAATAAATCTCGGGTATACCCACCTGAACAAGAAGACCTAGGACGCAGCGCCCAGACGTCTGGAGAACGGACGCTGTACCTGGACCGTGCGCAGGGCGCGGACCGCAACGACTTATAGGAAGCATCTGAGGGAGGAGCGGGAGGGCGGATTGTCCTATATACAGGGTGTTAAAAAAAAGTACGGCCAAACTTTCAGGAAACATTCCTCACACAGAAAGAAAGAAAATATGTTATGTGGACATGTGTCCGGAAACGCTTACTTTCCATGTTAGAGCTCATTTTATTACTTCTCTTCAAATTACATTAATCATGGAATGGAAACACACAGAAACAGAACGTACCAGCGTGACTTCAAACACTTTGTTACAGGAAATGTTCAAAATGTCCTCCGTTAGCCAGGATACACGCATCTAGCCTCCGTCGCATGGAATCCCTGACGCGCTGATGCAGCCCTGGGAAATGGCGTACTGTATCACAGCCGTCCACAATACGAGCCGGAAGAGTCTCTACATTTGGTACCGGGGTTGCGTAGACAAAATCTTTCAAATGCCACCATAAATGAAAGTCAAGAGGGTTGAGGTCAGAAGAGCGTGGAGGCCACGGAATTCGTCCGCCTCTAACAATCCATCGGTCACCGAATCTGTTGTTGAGAAGCGTACGAACACTTCGACTGAAGTGTGCAGGAGCTCTGTCGTGCATGAACCACATGTTGTGTCGTACTTGTAAGGCACATGTTCTAGCAGCACAGGTAGAGTATCCTGTATGAAATCCTGATGACGTGCTCCATTGAGTGTAGGTGGAAGAACATGAGGCCCAATCAAGACATCACCAACAATGCCTGCCCAAACGTTTACAGAAAATCTGTGTCGATGACGTGATTGCACAGTTGCGTGCGGATTCTCGTCAGCCCACACATGTGAAAATTTACAATCTGATCACGTTGGAATGAAGCCTCATCCGTAAAGAGATCATTTGCACTGAAATGAGGAGTGACATATTGTTGGATGAACCATTCGCAGAAGTGTACCCGTGGAGGCCAATCAGCTGCTGAGAGTGCCTGCTCACGCTGTACACGGTACGGAAACAACTGGTTCTCCAGTAGCACTCTCCAAACAGTGACGTGGTCGACGTTACCTTGTACAGCAGCAACTTCTCTGACGCTGGCCTTAGGGTTATCGTCAACTGCACGAAGAATTGCTTCGTCCATTGCAGGTGTCCTCGTCGTTCTAGGTCTTCCCCAATCGCGAGTCATAGGCTGGAATGTTCCGTGCTCCCTAAGACGCCGATCCATTGCTTCGAACGTCTTCCTGTCGGGACACCTTCGTTCTGGAAATCTGTCTCGATACAAACGTACCGCGCCACGGCTATTGCCCCGTGATAATCCATACATCAAATGGGCATCTGGCAACCCCGCATTTGTAAACATTGCACTGCTGCAAAACCACGTTCGTGATGAACACTAACATGTTGATGCTACGTACTGATGTGCTTGATGCTAGTACTGTAGAGCAATGAGTCGCATGTCAACACAAGCACCGAAGTCAACATTACCTTCCTCAGATTGGGCCAACTGGCGGTGAATCGAGGAAGTACAGTACATACTGACGAAACTGAAATGAGCTCTAACATGGAAATTAAGCGTTTCTGGAGACATGTCCACATAACATCTTTTCTTTATTTGTGTGTGAGAAATGTTTCCTGAAAGTTTGGCCGTACCTTTTTGTAACGCCCTGTACACATGGCGCCGGCCCACCGTCCGTCAGTACATCAGCGCACCTGATGATTGCAACGTGGTCGATTGCCGAAATATTGTGCCCTATGCACGCTCATACCAGGCTGCTCACCCGAGATTTATTTCGTCAGTGCAGTCATCGTCGCAGTGAGGGCGATTTATCTGACGTACAAAAAGGCACGATCAGAGACTTCCGGGCCAAGGGTGGAAGCATTTCCGAGAGTGCAAAGTTTGTAAACTGTTAGCATGCCGCCGTGGTTAAAGTAAACCGCGCAAGGCAAAATGGTACTATCCAGAAGTGGCCCGAGGCAGCCGAAGTGCACCACGGGCAGTAGATGACAGGAGTCAGGTTCCAAGCGCTTCAGCCCGGAACCGCGCAGCTGCTGTGGTCGCATCACTGAATCCTGCCTCGGGCATGGATATGTGTGATGTCCTTAGGGTAGTTAGGTTTAAGTAGTTCTAACAAGGGAACCTCCCCATCGCACCCCCCTCAGATTTGGTTATAAGTTGGCACAGTGGATATGCCTTGAAAAGCTGAACACAGATCAATCGAGAAAACACGAAGAAGTTGTGTGCAACTATGAAAAAAATAAGCAAAATATACAAACTGAGTAGTCCATGTGCAAGATAGACCACATCAAGGAAAGTGTTTGCTTAGGAACGGCGTGGTCCCGTCGTTAGCGTGAGCAGCTGCGGTATGAGAGGACGTTGGTTAAAGTCTTTCCTCGAGTGAAAACTTTAAGTTTTTATATAATCAACTTCGCCCTCCAAAATTCCAGGAGATGTTCAGATTTGCTTGGACATATGCAGGATTTAACGGTCTACACAGGGAAAAATTTGAAAACGTTTTGACAGAGTACAGGGAAAACTGTGCGACTGTGAAACTGTTGCATTCATTTGTAGCTGTTTATGTGACAAACTCTTATGTTTTCATCACTTTTTTGGGAGTGATTATCACATCCACAAGAAAACCTAAATCGGGCAAGGTAGAAGAATCATTTTACCCATTCGCCAAGTGTACAAGTTAGGTGGGTCGACAACATGTTCCTGTCATGTGACGCACATGCCGTCACCAGTGTCGTATAGAATATATCAGACCTGTTTTCCTGTGGTGGAATCGGTTGACGTTTAACCTTGCGATCAAATGTTTTCGGTTTCCATTGGAGAGGCACGTACTTTCGTCTACTAATCGCACGGTTTTGCGGTGGGGTCGCAAAACACAGACACTAAACTTATTAGAGTGAACAGAGACGTCAATGAACGAACGGACAGATCATAACTTTGCGAAAATAAAGAAAATAAACTTTTTACTCGAGAGAAGACTTGAACCAAGAACCTCTTGTTCTGCAGCTGCTCACCCTAACCACGGGGCCACGGAACTCCTGGGCTCGCACTATCCTTGATGTTGCCTATCTTCCACATGGACTGCTCATTTCGTATATTTTGCTTATTTTTTCATAGTTCCATACAACTTCTTTCTGTTTTCTCGATTGATCTGCGTTCAGTTTTTCAAGGCCTATCCACTGTGTCAACTTATAACTAAATCTGACGGGGGTGCCATGGGCGGTTCCCTTGTAAGTCTTGGGGACTGATGACCTCAGAAGTTGAGTCCCATAGTGCATAGGGCCATTTGAACCATTTGACAGGAGTCAACGACGGCTGCCTAAATGTGTATGGGCCAATAAACAAGCAATCGACCGTCCGGATGAACGAAGGCAGTGCCAGCAGTGTCTCCTCAACAACTATTTAGCGAAATTCCCTTCATGTGGACCTCCGATGAGGCGCCTGGCTCTTGCAGTGACTGCCGTTCATCGGCGACGAAGGCTGGACATCGCACTCCAGTGCCACAACTAGACATCCACAAAGTGGCGACAGGTGCTATTTTCAGATGAATCAAATTTTACACTCCATCGGACAGATGGCTGTTGGTATGTATGGCATGAAACGTCTGAAAGTAAACACACTGCAACAATCGTCGGAACGATTCAGGTCGGGGGAGGGAGCGTTACAGTCTGGGGAAAGTTATCGTGGCGTTTCCTGGGTGATACCGTCGCTCTGGAAAGCACAGTAGATCCTAAGGGACCATGTCCACGTTTACATGCAGTTTGTTTTTCCTCAACACTATGGCATCTACATATGCAGACACAATAGCACCTCTCTTAGCAATCATATATAGAACCGCTCACTTCACGAAACGTCTCTTCCTAAAGACTCGACAGTAGCACAGGTCACACCAGTATTCAAGAAAGGAAATACGAGTAACCCATGAATTACAGGCCCATCTCACTGACCTCAATATGCAGTAGACTCTGAGTACTTTGGGACTTAACTTCTGAGGTCATCAGTCCCCTAGAACTTAGAACTACTTAAATCTAACTAACCTAAGGACAGCACACACATCCATGTCCGAGGCAGAATTCGAACCTGCGACCGTAGCGGAAGCGCGGTTCCAGACTGTAGCGCCTAGAACCTCTCGACCACCCGGGCCGGCTAATTTGCAGTAGAATATTGGAGCATATATTGTACACGAACATTATGAATAACCTTGAAGAAAACGACTTATTGATGCATAAGCAACACGGAAACAGAAAACAGCTAGCTCTTCATTCCCATGAAATAATGAATACCATCGACAATGTATCTCAGATCGATTCCATATTCCTAGTTCTCCAGAAGGCTTTTGATATCGTTCCTCACAAGCGTTTGTTAATAAAATTGCGTGCTTGTGGAGTATCGTCTCAGCTGTGTGACTGGATTGGTCGTTTCTTCTCAGAGAGGTCATAGTTCGTAGCGATAGACAGTACATCATCGAGTAGAACAGAAGTGATATCTGGCGTTCCGCAACGTACTGTCATAGGCCCTATGCTGTTCCTGATTTACGTAAGTGATCTAGGTGATAATCTGAGCAGTCCCCTTAGATTGTATGCAGATGGCGCTGTAATTTATCGTCTAGTAAAATCGTCAGACGATCAACTCCAATTACAAAATGATCTATAGAGAATTTCTGTATGGTGTTTAAAGTGTCAATTAGCACTATACAAAGAAAAGTGCGAGGTCATCCGCATGGGTACTAAAACAATTCCGATAAATTTTGGGTATACGATAAATCACACAAATCGAAGGGCTGTCAATTCGACTAAATACCTAGAAATTATACTTACGAGCAACTTTAATTGGAAAGACCACAGCTTTTAATTCCTAAGGTTTTTAACAATCAGCGACTGTTGTATAATACAAAATCTTGAAAAACACAGCCCTCAGTCGCGAATACAATTAATTTGTAACCCAGGTTTCGGTGTCACAAGGGACAAAATTAAAACTAAATATTACAGCATAACGTACCAAAAAATACGAAAGCTGCGAGCATACCTGACAGCGTCAGATAATCAGAATTAAAATAAAATGTAACAGAGGTGCAAACCACTAGGGGCTGCCATGTGTCCTCTGCTACAGTCAATACAAAATTCTGACTATCTGATGCTGTCAGGTATGACTGCAGCTTTCGTATTTTTTGGTGCGGTATGCTGTAACATTTAGTTTTAATTTTGTCCGATGAAGGTGTTCCTTGTGGCACCGAAATCTACGTTACAAATTAATAATGTTCGCGACTGAGAGCTGTGTTTTACAAAATTTTGCTTTTAATTCCGCCACTAGCTGTGAGGACGGGGCGTGAGTCGTGCTTGGGTAGCTCAGTTGGTAGAGCACTTGCCCGCGAAAGGCATAGGTCCAGAGTTCGAGTCTCTGTCCGGCACACAGTTTTAATCTGCCATGAAGTTTCATATCAGCGCAAACTCCGCTGTAGAGTGAAAATTTCATTCTACATTAGTGTCCTCTGCTGGAATATTGCTATGTGGTGTGGGATCCTTACTAGGTAGGATTGACGGAGGACATCGAAAAAGTGCAAAGCTCGTTTCATGTTATCGCGCAGTAGGGGTGAGAGTGTCACTGATACGATACGCGACGTGGGGTGGCAGTCATTGAAACAAAGGCGGTTTTCTTTGCGGCGAGATCTATTTACGAAATTTCAATCTCCAACTTTCTCTTCCGAACGCGAAAATATTTTGTTGACACCCACCTACGTAGGGAGAAATGATGATCATAATAAAATAAGAGAAATCAGAGGTCGAACGGAAAGATTTAGGTGTTCCTTTTTCCCACGCGCAATTCGAGAGTGGAATGGTAGAGAAATAGTATGAAAAAGGTTGGATGAAGCTTCTGCCAGGCACTTAAGTGTGAATTGCAGAGTAACCATTTAGATGTAGATGTAGAAGTAGATCTACCAGCAGGACAATGCAACGTATCACAAAGCTCACAGTGTACGTGCATGTTTCTAGGAGCCCCAGGATGAGTTAACCGTACTCCAATGGCGACCAGCCTCCCCAGATTTACACCCAATCGAGAATCGAACGTGCTGTTCACGCCGCGGGTCCTCAACCGAGGAACCTAGCGCAGCTGGCCACAGCGCTGCAGTCGGCATGCCTCCACACCCCTGTTGGTATCTTCCAGAAGCTCACTAGCTCTGTTTCTGCACATCTCGCAACGGTACGCTCTGCAAAAGGGGATTATTCGGCAGGTGATCACAGTAATCTGACTGGACAGAGTATTTAACGGGGTAACCGTTGTTGTCGCTAAGGGAATGCATCTTCCAAGACGACAATGCCCCACAGACCGCCTGATTTGAATATTAAAGTGATATTATGCTTCTAATGAAAAAAAAAAACAGTTAACTAGTCTTTAATGATTTGCAATCCAAAGAATTGTAACATATTCGTAGTGAAAAAACGTATAAAATCCCATTGACTGTTTGATGCATCGGTTTCCTCGAGTGACCATGCTATTCTGGACGACGTGTTGGATGTGAGTTGACGTTATTTGGTCCAGCTGCAATGGGAAGGCTGTTACAGTAGCGAGATGGCACGGAGTAGGCGGTGGCCGCAGCATTACGCCGGCGTGCTGTTCTGGTCGCTGACACACGGCCCCTGAGGCCCTTCCCTTCGGCCCTGACCCCGGCGCCTCGGCAGTCTTCGCAGAACCGTGAGCTCTGTTTCCGACCTCTTGTCTCGCGCACACTGGAGTGAGCCGCCCGCTCACCTCCTTCCTGGAACTCTACCGGCCGAGCGGAGTGCGCCCGCCAGCCTCGATCACAGGCTATTTCGGAACGCCGCCGGTCTTTGATCCTCGCTTGTTTATACAACCGCTTTTGATTGTATTAATCCAAAGCTATTCGCAGAACTCGGGGTGTATTTGGAGACCGAAAAGAATCTCAGCTCAGGAATTTCACGAACTCAGTCTTATTGCGCTCAGGACTCTGTAACTCTTTACTGTGTGTAGCTTCATTTTAGGATATATATATATATATATATATATATATATATATATATATATATATATATATATATATATGTATGTATATATATGACCAGGGGAACTCTCCAAAGGTCGCTCTCTGATAGAGTCGCAACTTCGTATGGTGAAAGAAGGGTGAAAATAAAGGGACACCTACTCGTATTTTGGCGTAGGTGGCAACGCTCAATACTTTACAAGCAAATTGTGATCAAAGTTTCGACTCTACGTCTTCAGCGCACTCGTGCAGCGTGCATCCACGTGACCTGATGCTGCAGTTGCTGGGAAAATACATGGTTCACGGGATATCACCTTTGAATAATATTGAACGATCTTGAACCCCAATTTCGAACCCACCCGCTATGTAAGTTTTGGGAGGGTGGAGGCCTATTGGAAAAAAATTGCGGCTGCGAGCACAGTTTCAAATTTTTGTGCTCCAGTGTTTAAATCCACTCTTATGTTGTTTTTTAGCGGAAGTACGTGATCAGTACCTTCTATGGCCGTGAAATACAATGAAATTATTGACTAAAGTAACGACCGTTCAAAATCTTATTAAAACAGATTTCATCATCACAAATTGTTTAAGATACAGTTCAAGTAACTGAAAATTAAAATAATGTACAATGCAGTATTCCATTTTTTGCTTTGATTTTTACTTTTATGTTCTAAGAGAAGCACTGCATTCCCCATTCTCATGTCTAATATAAAAAATTCAAGGTATAATAATTCTGAACACACCTGTTAACTCACGTATGCCACGGTCACATTTCTTAAGTTAGTATAATTAGGAAAATATCCTCGTTAACGTAGCAAAATACCTATTGATCTGGCTATAACGTCGCGGCGAACTATGCATTTCGAAGCACTTTCTCGAAAGCTGCTGCCTGCTGTTGATAATGGACCAAACAGGCTATTTTAACTGTATCACTTTTACCTGCGATTTCCCTTTATTGTGCGACGGAATTACGGCTATTCTTCAATCGGCGAATGCTGTTCTTCAGCTATCAGTAGGAATGTGTCGCAGGGGTGAAGTAAAGGTATACACTTTGGTGGCATTACTTTTAATGAAAACGTCGGTATTCCGATTTCATCGTCAAACAGCCCATCGTAGAAGTAATTGTAGATTTGCCCAGTTCACCATTAAATAACGTAGAGAAACGGGGCCAGTTTTTTTGTCCAAAAACTGATGATGGTTTATTTTGGATGGTCTCCCGTTTTTGTGTCTCTTGTTTAGTTGCCACTGGTAATAGTTTCCTGGAAAACGTTAATCCGTGTCAAATGTAATGATAAAAGCTATTTTTAATAATATTTGCAATGTTTACTTCTTTTGCCAGTAATACCATTGTATTTCATGATGTCATACAAATACTGACGTCACAAAATTCCACGACAGCAAAAGAGAGAAAAAAAAACGTAAATCTGGATTTGAACACGGAGCGCAGAAAATCTGTTCTGTGCTCCTAGTCGCTGCTCCACAAATACTCTCGCACACAAGGCGCGTGACAGGACTCATGAAGTGGCATCAAATTTTTGAGTGTTGGTACCTAAACCAAAATAGGTGTACCTTTATTTCACCCTTCTTTCGTTCTGCCAAGTTTGGACTGTCTCAGAGAGCGACCTACGGCTGGTTCTCCTTGTGAGAGAATATTCCGTATGGCCCCGCCTGGAGAGACGCTGTGTGCTGTCGTTTACAAGACGGTGGAGCAGTATGTTCCGGAAGCAGATGCAGTTTAACAGGTCTGAGAGATTATGATTTGCAATAAGATTTCTGTATATGAAGTGTATTTTTTATTATTCTTCTAGCTGTCACTTTCAAACGCTGTAACATACAACACCTCTTCGACAGTATTCAGCACATCGTATACAACAAAAATGTTTAAGGTTTCGTGAAGGAACCCTAGAGACCTGCTACAGCTATTCCAAGCAAAAGAAAGTAGTGTGTCTGGCTCCTCGTTGATCTTGTGGTCATTACAGATAGAGCACTAGCTGTGATTGGACAAGGACGGAGAAGGAAATCGGCTTTAATTTTGTTTGAGGAGACATCCCGACACTTGCTATGACTGATGTTGGTAAATCACGGAAATCATAAATCAGGAAGACTAAGCAGAAATTTCAGCATCTCTTCTGCTGAGTACGGCCAACGGGTCTTGCCACTGTGATAACACTGGTTCCCATCAGGTAACCGAAGTTAAGCGCTGTCTGGCTTGGCTAATACTTGGATGTGTGACCGTCCGGGTCTGTCGCATGCTCTTGGCAAATGGGGTGCGCTCAGCTCTTGCGAGACCAGTTTAGGAGGTAATTAATTGAGAAGTAGCGGCAGGGGTCGCGAATACTGACGACGGCCAGGAGAGAAGTGTGTTTTCCAATGACCCTCCCTATCCGCATCCGGTGAAGTCTAATGGCTGAGGATGACACGGCGGCCGGTAGGTAGCGTTGGACCTTCAAGGCCTGATTGGACGATGGTATCTCCTCAATACGAGTCCTCTGCCAAAACCTCTGCTATACATCACTCAGTTTATGAGCGCAAGGGTGTTCCAAGGGTTTTGATATTTTCTATCGAGTAAGGATTGAATGCCGACTGCCACTGACGGTCAAGATGCTGACTGATACGTTAACCATTTTCTCAAGTCCAGTAGCTAAAATGAATGCCTCAGTCTCCTGTAGCCGTGTCTGTCATCAACCCTCCAATTAAAATGAGTGGCACAGAATTCTTGAAAAACTGTCCATACGCACACTGAAGGCCAGTGCGTTCCTCCATTCTTAACAACTAGTTCACAGAGCTTGTTATGGGTAATCTATAAGGAGTAATCAAAAATTTTAGTTTTTTGCCGTATAGACAACAACTGGTACGCAACTCAAGCATAATCGCCGTGAACATTGTGGCAATCATACCACCGTCGCACCAGGTTCAAGATGTCCGTTAGGGGGAAAAAAGAGTGTTGTGCTGCTTCAAAAAATCCGTAGCTGTTTGCTGCACATCCTCGTTCAATAGGAATAGCCGACCCTTCAAGGCCTTTTTTAAGGTACCCAAGGCATGATAATGGCATCGGGGGACATCAGGATTATAGGAAAGGTGATCGCGTGTCTTCGACTTGAGTTGAAGTAATTTCTACATCGCGACATGTGTGACATCGGGCGTTCGTTATCATGACACAGCAACACCCCGTGGTGCACCATTCCCCAACGATGGTTTTCAACAGAGTTGCTGCCCCATATACATTCTTCATGTTAATCACATTTAACTTGACCGACAAAGTGCTACAGGCATGAAACTCCATTTCATAAACTGACAACCCGCAGCTGTACAACAATGCACCCACGTTTGCATGCTTGCATTTAACATTCTGGTGGTTACACCACTTATTAATGTACCAGCATTTCACATTTGCAGAGGCTTATCTCGCGCTTACATTAACGTATGCTCTTGCAATGTTAACCACTTACATATGATACCTAGTCAGATTTATTCCAGGAATTAGATTACTCTACACTAATTATTTTTTTGGATTGCGGTTTCTTCCGCTCAGCTACTTTCCAGTCCATTCACGTACGGAACTAGCGAAGAATGGTTGCTTGAACTCTGTGCGCGCGTTAATAAGACTAATCTAAAAACTTTCTAACCGACTAAAACTGTGCGCTAAAGCGAGTCTCAAGCTCGGACTTTTGCCTCTCGCGAGCAAGTGCTGCACCAGTTGTGCACCCAAGCACTATTGACGACACGTCCTCACAGCTTTAATTACGCTAGTACCTTATCTCCCACGTTCCAAACTTCACTGAAGTTCTCCCGCGTTTCTTGCAGGACAAGTACCCTAGGAAGAAAGGACATGACTGTGGTTAAGACATGTATCCGCAATATACTTTCTTCCAGAGGTGCTAGACGTTCAAGTTAGGCAGAAAAAACATCTGTGAAGTTTGGAACGTGGGAGACAAGGTATTGACGTAATTAGAACTGTAAGGACGGATCGTGATGGCGCTTGTGTAGCTGATACAGCACTTGCTGGTGAAAGGCAAAGGCTGCAGGTTCGGATCCTTGTCCGGCATACAGTTACAGTCTTCTAGGAAGTTCCATATCAGTGCACACTCCACTGCGAAGTGAAAATTCACGCAAGTCTAATCGTGTCATGGGGGCCTCTACAGGAACGACATCTAGAGTGTTCTGGTATATTCCTCGATTCATCAATTAGTTCTTGAAACTTTATAAGTACGCTTCCACGGTATTGATTGTGTCTATCTTCAAGCACATGACAGTTCAGTTTTTTCATTAAATGGTTCAAATCGCTCTGAGCACTATGGGACTTAACATCTGAGGTCATCAGTCCCCTAGAGCTTAGAACTACTTAAACCTAACTAACCTAAGGACGTCACACATATCCATGCCCGAGGCAGGATTGGAACCTGCGACCGTAGCAGCAGCGCGGTTCCAGACTGAAGCGCCTAGAACCGACGGCCACCGTGGCCGGCAGTTTGTTCAGCATCTCCTTGACATTCTCCCAAGATTCAGCCTTCTCTATAAACGTTCAATATCGCTTGTTAGCTCTGTTTGGTACTGGTCCCACAAACGTGTGCAATATTCTGCGATGACTCTCGCGAATGTTTTGTAGGCAACCTGCTTTGTACACTGACTGCGCTTCCGTAGTATTTTACCAATGAAACGAAGTCTGCCGCTTGTTTTACCTACGTCTGTAAGGTCGTTGTTTGGGAACATGAAGACAATGAATGGTCGCAAATAGTCTCCAAGTAACTGAACATAGCCATTTACAGTCAATGATAGATTCAGTTGAACCAGAGGACCAATTCCATTGCATTTGAATACATCCAACACCATTAAGGAGACATCAACAGCTTCAACAGTGCCTTGTTGGCGGCTTGGGTCAATGTCTTCGTGAGGTCTTCGCCACGCTCCGACCCTTTCATCAGGGTTAAAAACTGAAATCGGAACTCAACTGACCAGGCCACGGTTTTCAGTCGTCTGAGATCCAACCGATATGGTCTAGAGACCAGGAGAGGCAGTGCAGGCGCTGTCGCGCTGTTAGCAAAAGGTACTCGCGTCGATCCTCTGTTGCCATGCCATTTCATAGCACTGTATTAACGGATGCGTTGGCCGTACGCCCCACATTGATTTCTGGGGATATTTCA
Source organism: Schistocerca gregaria (assembly GCF_023897955.1). Lineage (NCBI taxonomy): Eukaryota > Metazoa > Arthropoda > Insecta > Orthoptera > Acrididae > Schistocerca > Schistocerca gregaria. The sequence continues at coordinate 1,027,483,974 of NC_064920.1, forward strand.
CTCAGTGTTACTTGTCTGTTGACACTGAGAGCTCTACGCAAACGCCGCTGCCCTCTGTTGTTAAGGGGGGTAGGAAGTCAAACTGGCCGACTTTGAGCAGGAAAGGCACCACAGGACATTTTAATTTCCACTGTCTATACTTTTACAAATAAATTCATAAAACTTTGTCTGCATTACCAGAAAGGGTCCAGGATTCACGCTCATAGCAGTGGAAGTTCAAAAATAGAACAAAATATTTTTTTTGCATGTGAAATGTCATCATTTTTTCACTTACTATTGGCTGCATTCGTTGCTATAGGTACACTTTTCTTCATAAGTAAGAGAGATTCTTCGATGAATTTTGCTCAGCATGCAAATCATACTTACAGGTGTATGAAACTCTAGAATTTTCCAAATCTATTAAAAACTGTGCTAAAAATTGGGATAATTAACCATAAAACTTGAGTTTTTTCTAAACATGAAGTTTAAAATGTAACAGCTCATTCATTGTTTCATTAATTAAATAAATTCTAGAGTTTCATACACCTGTATGCTGTCCAAATTTCATCGAAGAATGTCTCTTACTTGTGAAGAAAAGTGTACCTATAGCAACAAATGCAGCCAATAATAAGTGAAAAAATGATGAAATTTCACACGTAAAAAAATTATTTTGTTATACTTTTGAACTTACATTGCTATGAGTTTGAATCTTGAATCCTTCCTGTTCGTGTTGACAAAGTTTTATGAATTTGTTTGTGAAAGTATAGACAGTAGAAATTAAAATGTCGTGCAGTACCTCTCCTGCTCCAAGTCGGCCCGTTTGGCGTCCTACCCCCCTTAAACGAAGGCCATCGGTTACTATGTTGTCCGTGGGATGGATATTTATTTTACCGTTTTTCATTTTTTTTCATTGAAAACATGGTCAGTAGTATCATTTTTGTCCAATTTCGGCATCCATCTGGAGGTGCTGTCTGCATGAACGTTTTCCAGGTACTTCTGTGTTTAGCATTGATGCTCTTGTCCCAATGTCACACTGACTTGCAATACTGCACGTCTCTTGACGTAAAACACGACAATGTTTTACATCACTTGTGGTACTACATTTTCTCACTTCAGGATGCAAGTATGTAGTGTTATACTAAAATTTTTTTATCGTCTTTTACATCAAGAACTATGCAGTCAGCAAACCAACTTGACGATGGGCCAAGAACATTCATGCCAAAGATTATACCTAGAAAATGCGCGTGCAGACGACACTTCCAGCTCTAAGCAGAAATCAGACAAATATGCTACCATTGACGATGTTTACACCTTGTATAAAACCAAACAGCCATTTCTTAGTAATTGCAAATACGAATTTCCAGTAATAGTAATACGTATATGTAAGGATGGACAGAATTTGCAACTGATTTTAAAGATGATATACGGGCACTTCGGAATTAAACAGCTTTATCTGAGGTGCAGTTAGTGAAATTTTTGGTCTGTCATGGAGAGCAGTAGGTGTGTTTTATAGCTCCATGCTGCGCAAAGTGCCCTTCTCTTTTCGCAGAGTTAAATGACAAGCTATTTGTACGTTCCGCCCTAGTGGTTTCGCGTATCAACGGAGCCGTTCTACTTGAAGAACAGTTGGAGATGCCAAAGACCATCAGTGGGGCGCGAAGTCCTACTTCCAGAAAACTGCGAATGAATTTCTGGGAATCAACTCACTGCAAATTAAACACAGAGTCACATTACGTAAAGTTGGCCAACCCAGTAATGGAGGTTTTCCTACAGTTAGTACAGCACCTAGACCTCTCTGCGCCCTGAAGAAAATCAACTCGCAGTCATTACGCATGTTAATGCTCATAAAAATTCACTTTCACAGCAAGGAGGTGTGTGGTTCGCTATAAATGACAACAACATTAAACGCTAAATGAGTTATTGCTATTTAGTAGCTTAACAGAAGAACATTGAAATGATCGGTAGATGTTTTCATGCAGTTTGGTATCTTGTAACAGAAGAACATTGAAATGATCGGTAGATGTTTTCATGCTATAAATGACAACAACATTAAACACTAAATGAGTTATTGCTAATTAGTAGCTTAACAGAAGAACATTGAAATGATCGGTAGATGTTTTCATGCAGTTTGGTATCTTGTAACAGAAGAACATTGAAATGATCGGTAGATGTTTTCATGCTATAAATGACAACAACATTAAACACTAAATGAGTTATTGCTAATTAGTAGCTTAACAGAAGAACATTGAAATGATCGGTAGATGTTTTCATGCAGTTTGGTATCTTGTAACAGAAGAACATTGAAATGATCGGTAGATGTTTTCATGCTATAAATGACAACAACATTAAACACTAAATGAGTTATTGCTAATTAGTAGCTTAACAGAAGAACATTGAAATGATCGGTAGATGTTTTCATGCAGTTTGGTATCTTGTAACAGAAGAACATTGAAATGATCGGTAGATGTTTTCAAGCTATAAATGACAACAACATTAAACACTAAATGAGTTATTGCTAATTAGTAGCTTAACAGAAGAACATTGAAATGATCGGTAGATGTTTTCATGCAGTTTGGTATCTTGTAACAGAAGAACATTGAAATGATCGGTAAATGTTTTCATGCTATAAATGACAACAACATTAAACACTAAATGAGTTATTGCTATTTAGTAGCTTAACAGAAGAACATTGAAGTGATCGGTAGATGTTTTCATGCAGTTTGGTATCTTGAGGCTGATACGTACATGTTTAAATAACAAACCAACAAATTTTGATGTGAAACATTGCCAAGAGAAACGGACGACAATAGTTAAATTATGCTGTGTCGGGTGGAAAACAGTTATAAAATGGTAACAAAAAGAAGACGCAGTAGCAGGAATTGCACAAAACAAAATAAGCTTATATAAAAATAAAAATACTAACACCAGAAAATATAAGCAAATGAAATAAAACTCATAAGTTTCTATGTAGTACAGCTCCGGATGGGTGCGAAACATAGATTGCACCGGAGAAAGAAATGAGATTCTGGGAAGCGTTTGAAATATGGTGCTGCAACTGAAGTTGAAGACAAGATGGACTGATAGTGTAGGGGAGGGCTTCCGTAAAGTTTGGAAGGAAGGAGACGAGATACTGGCAGAGGTAAAGCTGTGAGGACGGGGCGTGAGTCGTTCTTAAGTAGCTTACATGGTAGAGCACTTAACCGCCAAAGGCAAAGGTCCCGAGTTCGAGTCTCGGTCCGGCACACAGTTTTAATCTGCCAGAATGTTTAATATCAGCGCACACTCCGCTGCAGAGTGAAAATATCATTCTGCATCTACACAGCTGTAGTAGCTCAGGCCTCAAATATGCCTGTTTCCAATATAGAACAATATTTCTGGACAAGTGACTCTCGTGTTCAAGAGTGTTGGGATGGATAATTCCAGTGGTATAGGCAATGTGCTTCACGTTCCGTTTAGTCATCAGATAGGCGCCACCTGCTGCTAGCGAGGCGTTCAAACCACACACGTGGCGCCTTCCCGGAATGGAGAGTGTGCACTGAATGTGCAAGCGGCCGGCGCCGAAGGCGGAGCGCGATTAGAACAACCCGTACCAGGAAACAGACAGCCGGTCTTCCCAGAAACTGCATTTGTTGGTTCTCCTTCTCACAAGCACTAAGCGCAACACCGTTAGGTGTCCACCGCAAATCTGCATCCTGAAAATCCGACGGCACAAATTCTGCTATTTTAGTGCTGCGGTCCCGTGTGATACGTTACACATTTTGCATGATACTTTTAATGAACAGTCCAACCATTTCTCTGTAATTTGAATTATTGTGTATTTATGCATGGTCATTTGTGACACGTTTTCAATCTTGGCGCGTTTACATGAAAGTTTCGTAGGTAGCTTTTCTTTAAACATCATTAAAACAGTTATTTCATCTTAGAGGTGACGTTTATAACTACATCTTCATAAAACTACGTAGTTTCACTTGTGCCAATGATCGAAACTTTTCATCGATCCATGTTTTGGTATAGACGTAAGATTACCAAAAATTTGGACCTACTCGAATACAGTTATGACAAACTTCAGCGATATATTAGTATTGTATTGTATTGTATGTTAACCGGGGACCTACAAACGACGGAGAGGCTCCGTCCCCGCCGCAGCCTCAGTGGTCCACAACCCCACGACGACTACCGCAGTCCACTTCACCCCTCCGCCACCCCACACCGAAACCAGGGTTACTGTGCGGTTCGGCCCCCGGTGGACCCCCCATGGAACGTCTCACACCAGACGAGTGTAACCCCCATGTTTGCGTGGTAGAGTAATGGTGGTGTACGCGTACATGGAGAACTTGTTTGCGGAGCACTCGCCGACGTAGTGTAACTGAGGCGGAATAAGTGGAACCAGCTCGCATTCGCCGAGGCAGATGGAAAACCGCCTAAAAACCATCCACAGACTGGCCGGTTCACCCGACCTCGACACAAATCCGCCGGGCAGATTCGTGCCGGGGACCAGGCGCTCCTTCCCGCCCGGAAAGCCGTGAGTTAGACCGCACGGCCAACCGGACGGGCAGCGATATATTTAATCACAAGTTCTAATATTACTGCAATATCACTGCCCGCCTCAGAATTAATTCTTGTCCATTCGAGAGTGCAGAGTGAAATTGTTAGTGAATACTGCATGAGCTTGCGTTGTGGGCCTGCGGAACGTCAACTGTTGCGCTCCAGAAACCGGATACAACTCTTACAGCAGAAGTTTTGTGTTCTATTTCAGTGTTAATCAGCAAAATATTTGTAAATTGGTACGAAAAGTGTACTAACCGAATTCATTTGTCGTGTCTTCGAGGCAACCATCAGCCTCGCCGCGAAACGGTTAAGCGTACGCTTGTTAAAGTGATCGCTAGCAACTCCAGGGTGAACTAACGCTGATTACAAGAAACCGTGGGTGCTACGAAAAGCAGTAATAATAATGTGAAGAGCGGTTTTCAAATAATCGAGGTGCTAGTAAACGGACAGGGTAGTTGACCAGCACGACTGTGTTTGCAAATAGACCACTGCTACCGAACAGGTAATTACAGCTTACGTCCATTGTATGAGCAAACAGTGTATGAAAGGTGGAGCCCGCATTATTATGTTGTACTGATATGGTAAGTACGGGAGAGTTGGACCACATTATTTCTTCAGCATAAAATTTGTTCCCTTTTCAATATTGTTCGACTTCTGGCAGCGTTGCTCGTATAGAGCATCATATGAAATCATCTACAGTGTATTATTGATGCACTAGTACTTAAAAATATACATCAGTTATGCATCTCACAAATAAGACCAGTTTACTGGAAGAGTTTTTCCATATAAAAGGGGCTGTTACATGAAGAATAGAGTTGATAAAAATTTTTATATTTTTGTTCGGAATATGTTGTAATGTGTACAAAATTACGCTACTAAATATTTTAGTCCACAGGAAGATTATTATAAATCTTCACTGAAAATTGGCTTTTCTAATGGGTTCCTGGTTTTGGTGAAGCATTAGCCCGTCTTTCTCTCACCTCAGGAGTTACACTTATTACCACATCTGACCATCGTGAACAGGAAGCACGCTGAGTCTAATCGTCATTTTTATTAGTCTCGTAATAGATCTCACCGCAGCAAACATTGATAAACATCTCATTTATCAAAGTTATTTTCGTAATATTCTACAATGTCTGCACCTGATAAACACGGTGAGCTGGGTGCAGTATTTGTCTTATTGATATTCTTCAGTCTCTTTTCCTCTTCACTACCACTTCCGTTTAGTGATTTTTTTGTGCCTTTTCTTTTTCCTTTCATTTTTTTATCCCTCTTTTTCTTTACGGTTTCAATATTTTCGGCAGAGTTTAGCCCTTCGGATACAGGTCCTACCTTCCTCTTCAATTTCATTGTTTCACTAACAAAAGGAACAAGTGATATTTGTTCCAAACGTTTTGTCCGTGTTGGCTTATGAGTAGTCAGTTTTGAGATGGTAATTTTCAAACTTGTCAGTGAAGGCATTTGACTTTCGCAGATAACTCTGCAGATCTTTTGGTGAGCTTTGAAGTGGTTTGTTGGCCTGTGTGTGTGAATTTGCTCTGACATTTGATGGCACACACCTATCTTTCGACCTATAAGTATGGTGTGAGACTGCAGCCATCTTCAGTGGGGTTATTACACATGCCTTGAAGCTAAATTTAATTGCGCTCCATCTCTATCACATTAAAAGAAGTGGTCCATCTCTCCCAGGTAACAGTGGTTCATCTCTCCCGACATTCTGAGTGGGATGAACGACTCTGACTTCTATCTGCAAGCAGCGACCCTGGTGGCCATTTTAGGGTAGTTTCATGCCTGCACATTTGTCAAGGTCTCAGTAACACATCTGAACTAATATTTTGCAAACTAAGCCTTAATACTAAAATTATGTATCTCCACGATAAAAATTTTCTGTTACCAGAACAGGGAGCGTGATTTTTCTCCAGAACTAACACGAAAATGGCAGCAACAGTTCCCTACTATGTTTGTTTACAAAAAAGCTTGTAACGTATTACTATGTTTACGACGTTGCTCATCGAGCCACATACGTTATCTCCTGCTTCACTCACACAATTAATGATAAAAACTCAGAAATTCAGGGTCGCCACCAGTCCAAGCCCTTCCCAACCATTTAGAAAAGAAACAGAGCTGGAAAATTATAAGTTTCATTACTTTAATAATTTAATTACAAGTACGCAACTTTCTTGAAGCAGCCACGTAAATAGCACTCCATGTTTTGCATGAAGCAACTAGATTAATTCAGGATTGGAAATCGGAGTAAGGGGGTAAGATCGACACGAAAGAATTTATTATTCACGTAGATTATTTATTGTAACTAAATATTTAGTTGCACATCCTAACTACACGTAACTGGTGCCTGACTCGAAATATTTAAGTAATAATTACGTGAGAATGAAACAGAGCACAATTTAGCTACAGCAAGAAGAAACACAGAAGATAGGGGTGGGGGACAATTATAGTATCATCTCCTTTGCATTAATACCATAAAAATATTTCAGTGAGATTTGCATTACGATTCTACGCATGCACTATTCTGGACAGAGGTTTAACCAATACACAAGGCTGTGCGATAATTATTTAACATATTAACTGCGTCTGCTGCTTGCAAACGGCCGAACTAGAGCACGTGGTGCATTCTCACTCAAACTGTTGTGCTGCTTTGTAGAAAGCGCACGAAAGAACAGATATTTTTGCAGAAATTGTAGCTCATTAAACAAGCAAACTGTTGAAATAAAGCCTATTGCGGTGCCGTGGTGTACCAGAAGGGTCATTGATTACCAAACACGTGGCACAAAATCGGCACACAAAGACAAATGCAGTTTCCACAAAATATAAGATTACAAATCATTTAAAAAAATAACTCGCTTCAAACGCTTCAGTTAAGCTGAAGTTCTTAAGTATTACACCAGTTAAACATAGTGAAGTCCTTACTCAACCTGACTCCTATCACCCGAAATCCCTGTAAGAGATGCGATCCGTACTCACCAAGCGTTCACCGAAGAGTGCCCATTTCTCTTTCGAGATTACCTAGCTCCCCGTGGAGCGGAAGCTACCGGAGGGGTAGCCCTCCGTCACCAACCTCACACACAAAAACAGCCTTCGACTAAGATGGGTAAACCTCTCTGTTCAGGTATTGGAAACCTAAGTTGGTCATCCTGTGCTCCCAGCAGACGATGACCAACTCAGCGTTTCCCACAAAACAAAACCGAAAGCCCACATTAAAACACACATATAATATTCAATAGGCCTTATTTGACTGCTCAGTATTTCTGGAAGAGGTCATGAATTGAGTTAAAATCAGGTAGTAAAGTGAATAAGTTGTACCGAATTAGACAAGCGTCTTATGAAACGAATTCACAGAGACGTTTCAAGCTTCGTCGCAAGTAGCGGAAGCTGCTTCCCAGCGGCGCATTTGTGAACTACGCCACTGGTCCGTTTCACCCAATGGTCCAACTCTCGCGGACTTGCCCTATACGTGGATCTCGACCAGACATTTGTGGTCTCCATTACGTACAGTAGCTAATTAAATACAGCAGTTTATCAGTCTATTTCCGGTTGGTGGTTGCAGCAAAGAGAAGATAAGCGCCGAGTGGCAGGTGGTCATTAAATATTCCGATCCACGTGATTGTAGTGTATAAAAGTAGCAATGTGTGAGTAATCGCAGTGTTTAACCGCCCGCCGTCGTTTACAAATTGACACTTCACATTGAAAGTGGAAGAGAATTACTGGTGATGAATGTTACAGTGGCTAGGCTTGTTACAAAGAAAGGAAGACAGACTGATAGATGTGAGATGCATGTGACGTGTTACTTGCCTGCAGCAGAAAACCATGCCGCCGGAGGCGCGGACACCCAGGAGCCAGCATTCAGGGGCCGCCAACCTGCAACACAAGACGCCACACGTGTCAGACAGCCGTCGTGCGATTGTAAATTTTACTCTCACAAGCGAATCACCGATATCTTCTTCAAGGAAATTCTCAATGGTATATATAGAGGGTCTATACAGGGGCGATGTTCTTGAGGACAATACCATGGAAATGGAAGAGGATGTAGATGAAGATGAAATGGGGGATATGATACTGCGTGAAGACCTAAGTCGAAATAAGGCTCCGGGAGTAGACAACGTTCCATTAGAGCTACTGACAGCCTTAGGACAGCCAGTCCTGACAAAACTCTACCATCTGGTGCGCAAGATGTATGACACAGGCGAAATTCCATGAGACTTCAAAAAGAATATAATAATTCCAATCACAAGGAAAGCGGGTGTTGACAGATGTGAAAATTACCGAACTATCAGTTTAATAAGTCACAGCTGCAAAATAATAACGCGAATTCTTTACAGACGAATGGAAAAACTGGTAGAAGTCGACCTCCGGGAGGATCAGTTTGGATTCCGTAGAAATGTTGGAACACGTGAGGCAGTACTGACCCTACGACTTATCTTAGAAGAAAGATTAAGGAAATGCAAAACTACGTTTCTAGCATTTGTAGACTTTTGACAATGTTGACTGGAATACTCTCTTTCAAATTCTGAAGGTGGCAGGGGTAAAATACAGGGAGCGAAAGGCTATTTACAATTTGTACAGAAAGCAGATGGCAGTTATAAGAGTCGAGGGACATGAAAGGGATGCAGTGGTTGGGAAGGGAGTGAGACAGGGTCGTAGCCTCTCCCCGATGCTATTCAATCTGTATATTGAGCAAGAAGTAAAGGAAACAAAAGAAAAATTAGGAGTAGGTATTAAAATCCATGGAGAAGAAATAAAAACTTTGAGGTTCGCCGATGGCGTTGTAATTCTGTCAGAAACAGCAAAGGACTTGGAAGAGCAGTTGAACGGAATGGACAGTGTCTTGGAAGGAGGGTATAAGATGAACATCAACAAAAGCAAAACAAGGATAAGGGAATGTAGTCGAATTAAGTCAGGTGATGGTGAGGGAATTAGATTAGGAAATGAGACACTTAAAGTAGTAAAGAAGTTTTGCTATTTGGGGAGCAAAATAACTGATGATGGTCGAAGTAGAGAGGATATAAAATGTAGACTGGCAATGGCAAGGAAAGCGTTTCTGAAGAAGAGAAATTTGTTAACACCGAGTATTGATTTAAGTGCTAGAAAGTCGTTTCTGAAAGTATTTGTATGGAGTGTAGCCATGTACGGAAGTGAAACGTGGACGATAAATAGTTTAGACAATAAGCGTTCGAAATATGGTGCTACAGAAGAATGCTGAAAATTAGGTGGGTAGATCACATAATTAATGAGGAGGTATTGCATAGAATTGGGGAGAATAGGAGTTTGTGGCACAACTTGACTAGTAGAAGAGATTGGTTGGTAGGACATGTTCTGAAGCATCAGGGGATCACAAATTTAGCATTGGAGGGCAGCGTGGAGGGTAAAAATCGTAGAGGAAGACCAAGAGATAAGTACACTAAGCAGATTCAGAAGGATGTAGGCTGCAGTAGGTTCTGGGAGGTGAAGAAGCTTGCACAGGATAGAGTAGCATGGAGAGCTGCATCAAACCAGTCTCAGGACTTACGACCACAACAACAACAATCTTCTTTTCCTGTTCCCTTTTCCCACCTCGATCTCGTTATTAATTGGTAACTTACATAAATTTCTATATCATCTCCCCCTCAGTATACTAGCTATTATAAGAAGACCGTCAGTCACCAGGTACTGTTTATCAGAAGTCGGCACCATAAGCAAAACATCGTATATACTGATCTCTGTTTCATATTGCTGCCACCCTTGGCGACGCCAAATCTATGGCGCTCTAATTGCCTGACATAACGTTATTGTGTTATCTCTGTGGGCGGATATCAACAACACGGGGTGTTCAAAAAGTTTCTCCGCAGTGTCGTATGATATTTAGCCGCGCGTGCCGTATGATTGCTCGCCTGCCTGTGTTACTTCTCTTCAAGTGGGCTCTCCCAACATTTGTTTCGTTTATCTCAGCCAGCGTCATTAGTATCATTGGTGTGTGTCGTTACGTGTTGACGTGAACATTTAAGTTTAGTTCCTTTGTACGTTTGTTTCATTTTTGTCACTGTTAAAATGCAAACCATTGAAGAACGTGTTGAGCCGTGGTAAAAATTGCTGTTTTGAAGAGCACGTTGTGTGGAACAGTCGCCCTGCGTTTCTGGCGGTGTCGCCGCTGTGGCAGTCGCAGCTTTGGTGTCTCCCTCTGGTGGGAAAGGGGAAAGGTTTCCTGTTGACGTGCATTTAAGGGGCGCTATGAGCTCGCCAGTCGGTCGGTCTGGTTGTCTCTCGTCCGCTTTTGTTAGGCAGTTAGTGTCTGTCTGTCGTTCGGAGTGCTTTAAAGCCGGCAAAATGAGGGTCTTTCCACTCCGCCAGTAAGAGAACTCAGCGAGTGGTCACCCGGTCGGGGCTTAGTTCCTGCATCTGAGTCTGCGCATTAGGCCTCCAGTCTGGTCGAGTTTGCTCAGGCAATGGTCGTTGGCGGTTGGATCGATCGGTTGGTCGGTCGCACACTGAGACACAAGATGACTTGTCCGTCTTGAGCGTCTGCGCAGTGAGGTCGCCACGTGAGTCCAGTGGTCCGCGACGTATAGCGTGGGGCAGTGACTTGGCGGTCAACACGAGAGCAACAGGAGTCAACCCACGACATCAGTCTGGCCGGTGAGAGCTGCGACGCCGTGTGACGGGAGATCGGAGCGCCCTCCTGCGTGCATTGAAGCGGCTGGCAGCGGACGGTTCGGGAGAGCGATTTGGGGATGCCGCGCCGTATCTTCTCGAGAAATCGCAGTTTATCAGAAGTTAAGTGATTGGTGATATGTTGTTTGATTTACTCTTGTTAAATTCTACTTGTTTTTTGGTGAGGTCACCAGGCATTTTGCTTTGGGGTCGTCCCACCATTCTTCTCCGTTTGCCCATCCGCGGGAAGGTGGTTGTTTATAAATTGGTTAGTCCGTTTTTCCCTTGTGGAGCAGGGGCGGGTTGGAGCAACCTGCGATTCGCGTTGTCCGGTAATCTCCCTATCAATCCACCATACGTTAGTAGCTGCCTGTCATGTTTGTCCGACTTGGTGTATTAAGGAATTTATTGCTTGGAGTGTAACGGCCTAATACCTGAAATATGTTTTGATCTTTGGAAACTTTGATATTCCAGAATGAGATTTTCACTCTGTAGTAGTGTGTGCGCTGATATGAAACTTCCCCCAGGCTGTGGCTAAGCCATGTCTCCGCAATATACTTTCTTTCAGGAGTGCTGGTTCTGCAAGGTTCGCAGGAGATCTTCTGTTAAGGTTGGAAGGTAGGAGACGAAGTACTGGCAGAAGAAAAAGTGTGAGGACGGGGCGTGAGTCGTGCTTGGGTAGCTCAGTTGGTAGAGCACTTGCCCGCGAAAGGCAAAGGTCACGAGTTCGAGCCTCTACCAGAATGTTTCAACTTTGATATTATTACCTATGATCTTGAGAGGCGGTATCTGCGTACTGTAGAGCATGTTAACTATTGTTTGGCCAACCTTGTAGAATTTTATATAAGATTGCATTTCATGGGCTTTTATTTAAATAATCATTTTAGTATATAAAGTTGCCACCTTTTCACTGTAAGACTTTTCTTAGAAGTTAAAATCAAATTGCACCTTCGGTGGTAAGGTTGATAGTTTAATTGTTACTGTTTTGTTCTATTTCCATCCCTCGTACAGGGGGGGAGGGGGTGCATAGTTTGTGTGCTTCTGTAAATTGTTAAAACTCTTAGTTTAAAGTAATATGGTGTGTTGCAGATTTGCACAAGTGTAGTCTTTCAGAGGCTGTTGTGAGCGGTCGTAGCTACGGCCGTGTCAAAAGGGAGCGGCAAGGTTCTCTGCCCGAAAGCTCATACAGCCAAAACTTGTTTCTTTCTGCCTCTGAATATATTGTAACTTTGATATTTAGAGGGTGCTTTCTGATTATAATTTTAAATCTGTTTCTTTTAAAAAATGCTTTTAGCCGCTATTAAACTGAATAAAATTCCCATTTGTTAAAAGGAATTTTGTTATGATTTCATCAGTTACTCACTGGCAGCTACTTCCATGCTTTCATAGTGTGATTAAATGTGCTAATGTTTTTGATGAATCGCTAGTAAATAAAATAAATTCTTAAGAATATTCTTTGAAAGTAAATCACGGTTCACGTGTGTTTTTAGTCGAACAACTGTTCAAAGCTGGCAGTAAATACATAGTTTTAGTTCGTCAAACTTTTAACTCAGTTTTCCTAGAACCAGCACTCCCACATCGCGATACCGTGCGAGGTTAGATCAGCGAATTTCGAAGTACGGGTTCAGTGACAGATGCACCGAGAAGTGGTCGTCCTAGCGTTTTGTCTGAGGATAAACTACCCGATATTTCCGACAAAATGTCCATGAGTCCGAACAAGTCAGTAAGAAAACTCGCCCAGGAAATCGATGTTAGTGTCGGAACGGCCCACACAGCTGCAAGGAAAAAATTAGACCTTTCCCCATACGAAGTGACAGTCGAGCAAGAACTGAAAAATACTGATGATGGCAAAAGACTGCATTAATGTAAATGGTTCAAAAGTTTCGTTCAAGAAAATGGAAGGGATATTCTTAATGAAACGTTTTTCATTGATGCGGCGTGGTTTCATTTATCCGGGTACATGAATTCGCAAAAATCTCGAATGTGGAGTACTGCAAATCCATTGTGTATTCATGAGGAAGCACTTCATTCTGTGAAAATAGGAGATTGCATTGCAATTTCTAGACGTCGGAATAAACGCACAACGATACTACAGTGATATTTTGTACCTATTCATAGGAGAACTTGTGTTAAGTGAAGTACTGAACGGCTATTTTCAACAAGATGGTGCTACCGCGCGTACAGCTCACGTTTCAATGTCACTGCTTGCTGATGTTTTTGGTAATCGCATAATTTGATAGGGACTTCGGCCTCCTTGATCGCCTGACCTAACACCACCTGACTTTTTCTTCTGGGGCGCAGCGCAAGCAACTGTGTATAAAAACCGTCCAAAATCCATCGATGAATTGAAACTGCAATATCCACTTTCACTGCTTCTATTACAGAAGAACTGTCACAGCTTGCGTTCGTAAACATGATTAGACGAATTGAATTTAACAAAAGGGGGCACTTTCAACATTTAATGCGAAAATTTGTAAGTAAAAATGAATATTCAATAAATTAATAACTTGTATTTCACTGAGTTTCATTTCGGTATATTCACTGCGGCATACGGTACACGCAGCTAACAATCGTTCGGCACTGCGGAGAGTTTTTGAACTCCCCGTAGTAATTGTACTAATATTTAAATGCATAATGCAATGTGAGTCACAATCACAAATGTTTACAAAATCTTTTGAATGCCATTTTTTTCTATTCTTTGCATTGTATTACAAGAACATTGGTTTAGTTTGAAATTCCTTGCTACTGCCTTCGAAGATGCCTTGTAATGAACGTTCACGAATCCATGTTAATTTCGTGTCAAAATTTGTACCGAAGCTACTCATCGTCACGAGTCGCTAACCTCCGTGAGTTGTCAATGCAGGAAGCGAACAATAAAACGTCCACCCTTCTCGCATCCTCTAACCCCGCAGTTACCTCGCTACCTACCGCTGTGCCCCTGAGCTAAATGGCCATCTTTACTTACGAGTGGAACACAAGTGCCATAACCCGATTTACCAGTAACTGCACTCAGCGGTAAAGGAGGGGGGGGGGGGGGGGGGCGTCTAAATAAGAGGACACATGTCTCGGCTTATCAGCAGATATTCGACCGTTTCTGAGAAAACGACGACCTAAGTTTTCGAGGTACTTCGTGTTTCCTTTAGTGAGCAAATTATTCAAACGAAAAGGTGGAACAGCGGCTAGCGTCGCGACTTCACACCTCTACGCCCCGAGTTCGAAATCACATTATTATTTTTATTTTTCATTTAGAAAGCCCTATCCGTAGGAGATTATACATGGATGTTCTCCATTGTACACTGAAACAACCTTGTCCTTAATCGTCTATTAGTTGTATGTCTGGTCAATGAATTTAAAAAAAAAATTAATGGAAAAATTGTTTGAAATTGTTTACTTAAAAGTCCTGCAGTGTGCCTTGATTCATAATCAGTTGCAAGACCCAGTTTTCGGCAGTCATCCGTTATGCAAAATTTGCCGCGAAATTACTGCCAGGGGGTGAAATCTTCTAAACTGTTAACGACGTTACCTTCCTGAACAAGATTCATATGAAAAAATGTCGCTTTCACAGACCTGCCTCCGCATGATGTTGGTGTTCGGAATTTGCATGTTTCGAATGTTTCTACGATCGCTATCATCCAAGGGAATACGCCAAACCTTCACGAAGAATAACCATAAGAATTAAGGGCAGATGTAAGTAAGAAATATGTATTATATAATAAATGTATGACACGTTATGAAACCCAGTTTTAATTTTACAAAGAATATTGCGCCCTTGTATCCTCTAACTTGATAAGATACATTCGCGCACAACCTTTTACGGACACGGGTAGATAAATTAAAAATAAATAAAAAGAATAATCGGATTTCGAACACAGGTCCCAAAATTGAGAGATCTTGACGATAGCTACTATGCCACCGTTGGGCTGAGCTTACCGCATGCTGAAAAACATCTAAATTACGGCGGAAACCTTGACTCTCCTTTTCTAAGAAACGGTCGCGTAAATACGGATAAGCTGAGAGACGTGTTTCCTTTTTACCTCCTCTTCCACAAAGAGAAATTTCTGGTAAATCGGATTATACCACTTATAGAGTTCTCCTCGTTAGCTCACGGCCGAATTCATCAACGTCCATTAAAACTGAGTACACCTTAAAATACTGTCTCTGTACAGATTTTTTTTTTTGTTACTGAGCAGTAAAACTACTCTCATAAGAAGCTCTCACATTGTAAGTAGGCTGTTTAGGATTTTTTATTGGTAACGCCGCCGCCACGTAGCGCTCTGTATGAAAATCACTGGCTGTGCTGTGCGCAGTCTGTGTTTAGTTTGCATTGTTGTCTGGCATTGTAGTGTTGAGCTGCGGCAGCTGGATGCTAACAGCGCGTAGCGTTGCGCAGTTGGAGGTGAGCCGCCAGCAGTGGTGGACGTGGGGAGAGAGATGGCAGAGTTTTGAAATTTGTAAGAATTGGTGTCATGAACTGATAATAAAGGTAAATACATTGTTTGTTCTCTATTAAAATCTTTCATTTGCTAACTGTGCCTATCAGTAGTTAGTGCCTTCCGTAGTTTGAATCTTTTATTTAGCTGGCAGTAGTGGCGCTCGCTGTATTGCAGTAGCTTGAGTAACGAAGATTTTGGTGAGGTAAGTGATTTGTGAAACATATAGATTAATGTTAGTCAGGGCCATTCTCTTGTAGGGATTACTGAAAGTCAGATTGCGTTGCGCAAAAAAAAATATTGTCAGTTTAAGCACAGTCGAGTACAATTGTTCTAAGGGGACGTTTCAACATTAGTTACCACTTTTGGATTCGGCTGTTAGCTACTAGCTGCATATTGTTGCAAAATAAGGCTGAGAAACAAGGGCCGCTCTAAGTGACGATTGAGACACGCAGGCTATAGTTGACAACCGCTTTATGCATTTGACATCGCTATATATCGGTTTTGACAGTGTTAGTGGCATTTACAGGTCGGATACCATTGCCCCAGGAAAGAATCTCTGTATCCCATCCGTTCCGTGTAGTGTAGATCGCATGTTCAAGTGCGACAACGTTTTACAAGTGTTTGCGTAGTGTGGATCTGAATCGGGAAGTGGGTACCAACCCAGAATTCGCCTATTTGGACGTGGAAAATCGTCTAAAATTCGCAGCAAGGTCGTTGGCTTCACCAGTCAGCGTCGTTAATGCGCGAGGGACATTCGATCCGGATCAGGATTGATTCCTCGGGTCCCAGAAGTCGGAGCGTTAGCATTTTCGCCTATGCGGGCCTGTAATAACTTAATGGTACATTTAATATTATTAATGATTTCCGATTCCATAAAGACGTGCTTCAGAAACTCGTTTAGTCGATACGCAGTCCATACCTGCGATTACGCACGTAGCATTTCTGTAAAACCTTAACCCGCGATTTAAGTTCTAACAGCCTGGATCCAAAATGTAAACACGATCGCCTGACCTTGAGACCATTCAACTGCTGGACAGATTGGTCCGACATTGCACCAATCGCGCACGACTTACGGAATGTAAGTACACGTGTAAGATCCAACTGGTTTAACTTTTTGAAATATCAGATAAGTAATTACAACCTCATGTAATAATTGTGTTAGAAGTACCACAAAAATGTATTACCAGTCAATGCAATACAATATAAATCAATACAGTTTACTTCCAATTCATAAACACATTCACAATTCACATAATTTGCACTCTTATATAAAGCGACAACTCAAATCAATTATCTTCAAGGGTGTGATATCGCTCGAAACATACGAGTGCGCGTAACGGATCTTCGCGTCTCTTGCGTTCCCACGTTGTTTCAGTACGTTTTTTAGTTTTGTGAGAACCTTCCAGAGTAGTGATGGCCTTGATTTGATGCTGTTCGGTCAAGGTACGTTTTTACCGTCATTTTTTTAGTTACACAAAATAAATGAACCGAAAAAACCAATATCCAACAAATAAAAGAATATTTGTAAGTATCATTTCATGTATTTTCTTATGATTGGAAGCATTGTTATTTTCTCTTACCGATCAGTTGCAAACATTCTCTTGTTGTACTCGATAACACGACTCGGATTCGAAGTACGATTGGGCCCTCGTGTAATCATTTCTACTGTTTCGTGTTTTGTCGCCATAATACGAACATCTCGCTTATCTTTCCAGTTTGTAGTGAGTATTCTACTGCAGCTATTCAATCGGTAACCCCCCCCCCCCCCCCCCCCCAATTTTACTTTATAGAAATCTTTGGGCATATTCTTCCTACTGTCGTGTCATATTCTGTTTGTATAACTGTGCTATAGTGTCATAAATAATTTTTTGAAGAGCACCCATTATGTAGGTATGAAGTGTATCCTCTGAACACCGAGTGTAGTACTCTTTGAAATACTTTCGGAGGCGCTGTCGTTACAATTTCTCTTTTCGAGGTCCGTATATATTTTAAAGTTACAGCAATAACCTGAATTTGAGTCACATAATTTCGTCCCACAGACGTCTGAGACATTCTTCGATAGTAATGTCCTAGTTCATTGTATACACTTCTTTAAATTTTTGATTCAAATACTTGGTCAATAGTCTTATTTTGCTCAGTCTCTGTATTGGCAACCAGATCATTATTTTCGAAGTTCAAACATGTTGTAATTTGCAGATACCTTTTCGGCAGCCTTGTTTTTCTAAATATGAACGTTTCTGTAACGACCCTCTTCGACCAGTTCAGTTGAATTCTTGGTTCTTTCGCCGGTGTCGTTATTGGGGTCAATGTGGAATATCTTTTTAATTTCATTACAGTCCACTGGATTATACATATAGTTCTCTTTTATTTACTCCTAGCTGACGTCCGGTTGCCTCTTTTATGTCAGACGTCACTCTATTGTTCTGGATTTCGTACTTCCTTCTACATCCAAGACTCCGGTAGTTGATCTTCGTCAGCCGTATCATCCTCAAAAACTAATCGCCTGCATTTTTGTCGTACGCGATGCATGACGTGACTATTGTCACTATCGGTAACAGAAGTATCAGCATAACACTTGCCGTTGTTTGGAAGCCATTTTCACTATTTTTCTATCGTGACTCTTTAAAGAAATATGCAAAGATTTTTCCATTTTTTTTTAAATTACCACTACCAGTCACAAACTTTGTCAACTATTTAGCTACATGTTTCGAGGGAAATCCTCATCTTCAGGCTAAATGGCATTACAAAAACAACTTTACAATAAAGTCTGGCGTGGCAGTCTCGTTGTGATACGCTAAACTGTTTCCATTTCTGTGGCTCTCTTGTCCACTGTTCACAAATTGTCTCTAACATATCAGTATCTTGTAAACACGATCACAAACAGTTCTGTAGTGCAGTGGACAAGATGCCGGTTGAAATACAGTTGGTTTCGATTTGACTGTCGATAAAAAAAAGACTTATTACTTGCCGTTCTCAACACAACATTTACGTTTTGTAAACATTATGTTGGGATACGTCCCTAATATTTAAGAACATGTATGTCGACATGTGAACGTCACTAAGAACAACTGAGTGCGATCCAAAGAGTTAGTTAGAATCCTTCACGAGGCTGGCCTGTCCTCTGTGTGGTAAGCCACAACACAAGTAGCCACCGTCGTATCACGCACCAGGCCTGTGCAGGTTACATTGCGCCCGACCGACGTCTCACGGGCCAGGGCCGATAAAGTCACATTTGGCCCGAATACCGGATCACGAGTATCACACGTGGTTGAAGCTTAAGGCGTTAAACGCCGCTGTATTAGTTATTTCAGATCACAGTGTGAGGCATCTCCACATCTACGTCTATCCTCTGTAACCGCCTTACGCAGAGGGTGTTTCTGATATAATATCTTTCCCCCCTTTCTGTTTCATTCACGAATGGCGCATTGCAAGAATCATTGTAGCTGGAGCTCCGTATTATTCCCTAATTTCTGCGGTTCTTCCGTCGTTTTAATTTGGCGTGACATACTTGGGAGGAAGTAACTTGTCGCCCGACTGTTTCCGGAACTTACTCTCTCACTATTATCTTAGGCAAGCTCTCCCCGATGTACAGCGCCTTTCCTGTAGCGGTTGCCACTGGAGTTTGTTGAACACCCGCATAACGCTCTCGCGCGAAGTAAACGAACTGGCCACGGAACGTGTCACTCTTCTTTGGATCTTCTCTACCTCTTCTATTAATCCTACTTGGTATGAGACTCAGACTGATGAACAATACTCGAGAGTCGTTTGTCAAATGTTCCGCAGGTCAATTTTTTCGTGGATGAATTACATTTTCTTAAGAGTCTTCCACTGAATTTCAGTCTGGCATACTCTTTTCCCACAATTTGTTTCATACGGGAATTTCACGTCGGGTCGTTTTGGATTGTTACCATTATCCTATTCTAATTATTATTCCTTGAGATTTGTCACTGATAGTGTAATCGAACAGTAGCGCATATCTTCGCCTATTTCTGAGCAGCGCGTCACGTTTACTTACGTTCACAGTATCAGTAGTCGATCCGTTCCATGCACTCCCGCATTTCGCCACAGTCTTCCACCGTTGCAACCTTCCTATACACAACAGCATCGCGTACAATGTTATCCACTAGATCATTGATGTAAACTGTAAACAGAAACGGCTCTATAACACTTCCTTATAGTATTTCTAAAATTATTTTTACATCCTCTAGTTTGCTCCAGTAACGACGGTCTGAGTTTTGTCTGCAAGACTGACCTGAATCTAGTCACAAATCGGGTCTGATACTCGCTATACTCGTATTTTATTCACTTAACAACACCGTGGAATTGTATAAGGTATTCGCTACAATTATGCAATGTCGTTAAGTGCATAAAATACGAGTGTAGAGAACATCAGTATCGAATACCTGAAAGATTCGCCTTTACGTTAAAGAGATCAGCAAAAGAGAGTCGTAGAATGACCGCCATTGTTTCGTAACCTAGCAAACTAGTGAATTAAAGGCTTAAAAGGCTTCTAGACGAGGTCATTAGAGTCGGAAAACTAACTCGGATTAAGGAAGGACGGGGAAGGAAATCAGTTCCTTTCTTCTTAATGGATCCATCGCGGTACCTGCCTTAAGCTACGGGAAAACTAAATCCAGTAACGACCGTCCTCACGAATACGAGTTTCGTACCTGAACAATGCCGCACCTTGCTCGGTACAAGATAAAGACATCCTGCTTTTTTCTTCTTCTACAAATACAGCCATTCATTCTGAAGCTCTACAACAGTATTTGTCGATGTGACGTATTCAAAAATATCACGATTATATTTGCCTTACGGATTACTAATGCATTAAAATTGGGATTCTTTTACTCTTGGGACTGATTCAATGCTGAGGACGCTCAGCAGAAGGCTATATGGAAAGCTGAATTGCGTAATAGGGGCCGAACAATTTGGTCTCAGTCGAGGAGGGGAACTACAGATGCCATGCCATTAGGCTATTGAGAGTGATAGGGGAGAGGTACAAGGAGAAGAAAAGGAAGGTGTATTTTGTGTTCGTTGATCTTGAGAAGGCATTTGACAGTGTCAGATGGGACAAACTGATGGAAATCTCAAGGAAACATGGAGTTGACTGGAGGGATAGACACCTAGTTAGAAATTTGTATTTTAACCAGAGAGGAATAGTAAGACTAGGTGTGATGAGTGAAGAAATTGAAAAAAATGGTTCAAATGACCCCAAAACTATGCGACTTAACTTCTGAGATCATCAGTCCCCTACAATTTAGAACTTCTTAATCCTAACAAACCGAAGGACATCACACACATCCATGCCCGAGGCAGGATTCGAACCTGCGACCGTAGCGGTCGCTGCGGTTCCAAACTGTTGCGCCTAGAACCACTCGGCCACTCCGGCCGGCGAAGAAATTGAAGTGGGAGAGGTGTCAGACAAGGTTGTTGTTCACCAACAACACTGTTCAGTATATATCTCGAGGAAATTATTAGTGAAAGTTTTGATGGAAGGAGACGAGTTTGTATAGGGGTTCGAAGAGTGGAGTGCATAAAATTTGCAGACGACATGGTTATTATGGCAGAGAGTGCTAGAGTGATGGAACAAATGTTAGATGGTCTAAACATATAATTAGAAGAATATAGAATGAAGATTAACAAGAAGAAAATGTAAAGTATGGTAATTGGAGGAAAGGGGAGAAAAAGCCGTATGAAAATAGGGGGAGAGGAAATAGAGCAAGTGAGTAACTTCAGTTACTTGGGAAGTGTAATAATGAATGATATGTATCGATCAACAGAAGTTAGAAAAAGAATTGCAATGGCAAAAGAAGGATTCAACAGGAAACAGAAATTACTTTGTGGACCATTTAACAAATAGCGGAGGAAAAGACTTGCCAAATGTTACATCTGGAACGTTGCACTATATGGTGCGGAGGCCTGGACATTGAGGAAGGAAGATGAGAAAAGATTGGAGGCACTATGGAGAATAATGGTAAAAGTGAAATGGGAAGACCGAGTAAGGAATGAAGAAGTGTTAAGAAAAATTGGAGAAGAAAGAAACATGCTGAAAGTCATCAGAAAGAGAAAACGGATCTGTATTGGACATTGTTTGAGGAGACACTGTTTATTGAAGGAAGGAATAGAAGGAATGGTGGAGGGGAATAAGGGAAGAGGAAAAAGAAGATATCAAATGCTGGACGATATCAAAGGAGACAAATATCCAGAAATGAAAAGACTCGCTATGGGCAGACAAAATTGGAAGAGGCTTAACCCATGACAACACTTGCCGTAAGGCAGAATACCATACTACTACTACATAGAGACGTTTACGACAATCTCAAAGGATATACGTGTAACCGACATAAAAGCTATTTGATCAGTTGCTCGTAACGCTTTGGAAGTTTGAGCGAGGTGCGGTGGTATACGGTAAGCCAAGAGTATTGTACTGTACATACATTCTTCAGAAAACGTTTCCTTAATCGTTCTTATATTATAAATTTGTAAATATTGGTATACAGGTGAAAAAGAAAAGAAGTTGTAAAAGTGAGCCTTGGAAAAACTGAAATTCTTTCTGTTATTTCCAGATTCAGAACAGCATAATGGAATTCTGTCAATATAGAAATCGATACGTTTGCTTCTCTGTCAATTGCATATCCTTTAAGAACGGCCTTATTTGAAAAATTAACTGTCATAAAATTCTAGTAAATGTGAAATTTTAACAAGGCGACTTCTTTGGGGAATGTTATAGAAATAATTCTTACAGATTTCTGGACGTTGGACTTCATTGTTAGGTACCTGACGAATTATGAATGCAATTTCATATTCAACATATTAATATATCTCCATTCACAGCGAATTTCCCAGGTAAATAACATTATCTGTGATGCATTGTCTTTGCATTATATGAGATATAATGGGCTCAAAAGTAACCAATGTGCTTTAAGATGTGGCCCGTACCAAAAGTACAAGGGTGTGCTAAAAATCAGTGCGTCCTAACTTTTTGGGAAACGTCTCAAAGCTTTTTAAATAAAATGAAACTTCATTAACATGCCACGATACATCTTTATTCTTCATGTTGACCTATTTATTTTTAAACTTAGTCACCTTGGCTTCGAACGCATTTCACCCAACGAGAAACCAGTTCGTTTATACTATCACCGTCGAGCATTTGACTTTGTTGACGGAGCCACAGCCTCACCCCTGCTTGCTCCACATCATCTTGTGGAGTTCCTTTTTTTCTTGTCTTTTCATTTAAAAAAATATTTATATTTTCATTAAATTATTATTCTCTTTTGAAGATTCAGAAATGTGTTGTGAGTTTTGCACCACTTCTTGGCGGGAACAGCAAATACTTAAAAAAAAAAAAAGCTTAAATACTGTATGTGATAGTTCCCTGAAATCGTTTGCAAAAGGCGTAGCGTTCTCAAGATCAAGAACATAGTTCGCAGAGAAACCTAAGGGATCAGACAGAGCTGAAAATTTTCTTTGCTATACTACACCATACATTAAAAGACGTTGGATTTAAATCACAAACAAGGTAAATAGCACTGTGCCTTCTGCCTTAACTACGACGTTTCCCGACATGCAGTCGGTCCCTGGTAGCTGTATGAAAACTATAAAAACACCGTCATTTCTGTTGCTATTAATAGAAGATGGATAGCATGGAAATACTTCAAGTAGTAAGCATGCATTACAGCATTTGAGAGCACAATAACCAATTTAATTACCTTAGTACTGCTAACAATAGGCTCCGTACATTTCAATTTTATATCTTGCTGGCTGTTTCTTTAAATAAAGTCCTTTAACATTTTCGACATTTCATCTTCGCTGCACACATAAATTCTTACCTAGTACTGCACGATACTAATATTTTATAATAACTAATTAGTGATTGCGGACCACGCCACATACGCGTCCGCCGTCTTTAAAAAAATATCACGACTGTGGTAACAGAAGAGGGTTACAATTCTTCAGCTGTCAAAAAATAAGAAACACAAAATATCGCTATCGATACGCCGTGGCGCGTAAGGTATTCTTTGATATATCAGGTGGTCACTGCTCAGCGACGTCCTACGCAATTTTTACACAAATTGTATGGCTTTTATGAGCCTGCATGGTTAGATTATCGAATGTGAGTTTTTGTAAACTATCGAAACAGATACTAATATTACAATCTATATCAAAGTGAAATCCTCTATTATGTGCTGTAAGTGTTGGAAACAGATCAAAATGTGATGAGGCCAAGACGGGGCGGTACTGAGCGTGATCAGTGACGGTGGATGAAAGGAGACGGATAGCTGCAGATGGCGGAGCGCTCGTCTGTCGTCTGGCGTTGTCATTTTGAAGGAGAGGGTGCTCAAAGTGTGGGCGCTCTTCGAATACGTGCTTTCAGTTTTCTGAAGGACTCGCAGTGCCTTGCAGAATTTATGGTGGTTTCGTTAGACACGAATTCCAAGTGCAGCACACCTTGACCATCACAGAGGATTGAGAGCATTACTTTGCCTGCTGATGGCATGGTCTTGAACGTTCTTGGTGTCGGTGGTCCCTTGTGGCAGAACTTCACTGATGCTGCCTTGTTTTCGTGATCAGAATGGTGATCCCAGATTTCATCACCTGTCACAATTCTGTTAAGGAACCAATCATCCTCAAGCTCAAAACGCAAAAGAAATTGATGACAGATGTCCAGTCTCTTCTGCCTCATATCGAGAGTGAGCATTCGAGGCACTCACCGTTCACACAGTGTTCGTTATCATACACTGCTGGCCATTAAAATCGCTACACCACGAAGATGACGTGCTACAGACGCGAAATTTAACCGACAGGAAGAAGATGATATGCAAATGATTAGCTTTTCAGAGCAATCAGACAAGGAAGCCGCCGATGGCGACACCTACAACGTGCCGACATGAGAAAAGTGTCCAACCGATTTCTCATACACAGACACCAGTTGACCGGCGTTGCCTGGTGAAACGTTATTGTGATGTCTCGTGTAAGGAGGAGAAATGCGTACCATCACGTTTCCGACTTTTATAAAGGTCGGATTGTAGCCTATCGCGATCGCGGTTTATCGTATCGCAACATCGCTACTCGTGTTGGTCGAGATCCAATGACTGTTAGCAGAATATGGAATCGGTGGGTTCCGGAGGGTAATACGGAACGCCGTGCTGGATCCCAACGGCCTCGTATCACAAGCATCTTATCTGCATAGCTGTAACAGACCGTGCAGCCACGTCTCGATCCCTGAGTCAGCAGATGGGGACGTTTGCAAGACAACAACCATCTGTACGAACAGTTCGACGGCGTTTGCAGCAGCATGGACTATCAGCTCGGAGACCAAGGCTGCGGTTGCCCTTGATGGTTCATCAAAGACAGGAGCGCCTGCGATGGTGTACTCAACAACGTACCTGGGTGCACGAATGGCAAAATGTCATTTTTTCGGATGAATCCAGGTTCTGTTCACAGCATCATGATGGTCGCATCCGTGTTGGCGACATCGCGGTTAACGCACATTGGAAGTGTGTATTCGTCATCGCCACACTGGCGTATCACCCGGCGTGCTGGTATGGGGTGCCATTGGTTACACGCCTCGGTCACCTCTTGTTCGCATTGACGGTACTGTGAACAGTGGACGTTACATTGCAGACGTGGTATGACTCGTGGCTCTACCCTTTATTCGATCCCTGCAAAACCCTACATTTCAGCAGGATAATGGATGACCACATGTTGCAGGTTCTGTACCGGCCCTTCTGGATACAGAAAATGTTGTACTGCTGCCCTGACCAGCACTTTCTCCAGATCTCTCACCAATTGAAAACGTGTGGTCAATGGTAGCCGAGCAACTGGCTCGTCACAATACGCCAGTCACTACTCTTGATGAACTGTGGTATAGTGTTGAAGCTGCATGGGCAGCTGTACCTGTACACGCCATCCAAGCTCTGTTTCACTCAATGCCCAGGCGTATCAAGGCCGTTATTACGGCCACAGGTAGTTGTTCTGAGTACTGATTTCTCAGGATCTATGCACCCATACTGCTTGAAAATGTAATCACATATCAGTTCTAGTATAATATATTTTTCCAATGAATAACCATTTATCATCTGCATTTCTTCTTGGTGTAGCAAGTTTAATGGGCAGTAGTGTAGCTTTGGAGTGGTGGTCTATACACGCTCTTGTGATATGCCATACTTACCTGAGAGCTCTGTCTGTGTTATCTCTGCATTTTCTCTGATGAGTTCATCAACCCGAGTCCGATGAGTCTCGCGTTCGCCCACTCCGAGTGCTGCCACACAGGTTGAGGTTTGTCACCATCGTTTCCTTCATTACGATCACGGTACATTCGGAGCCCTCTGATGGCAGATGGTTGCAACTTGTCAGGGAAGGGTGAAAATCGACCGACTGGTATGCATGACATGCATCTTCTCAATCGATATTGTAAACAGAATAAAAAATTCGGTGGTATCACTTTTCAGCGCGCCCTCGGACATAGATTTGATTTTGAACAAT
The DNA here is from genome assembly GCF_023897955.1 of Schistocerca gregaria. Taxonomy (NCBI): domain Eukaryota; kingdom Metazoa; phylum Arthropoda; class Insecta; order Orthoptera; family Acrididae; genus Schistocerca; species Schistocerca gregaria. Next base: position 1,027,510,064 of record NC_064920.1, read on the forward strand.
TGGTCTATATATTTTCCTTCAACACGTTTATTTACAATTGGGTCTGCTAACCTAACTTTTGCAAATTACATTTCTCGGCATCTTAAAATGGTAATAATATGTAACGTGTCATTGATAAGTTCATGCATGCAATTAGATTATTTTGATAATATGCTACTATAATTTCAGTTAATTTTGAAAATGATGATGCTTCTTAAATAACCTGAACAAAAACACTCAAGGAAGAATTGTGGTGCCAAAAAGAGAAATTAACACCGATAGACATAAGTATATTAAGAATCTTCGTAGTGCCCTCCATCACTGGGCGGTTAGCTTAGGCATTCATGTCTGTAAACAAACAATTCTACAGTGCATGAAGTACACACAGGTATGTCAGTGGAAATATTATTTACATTCAAAAACCCCCATACGTTGTGAAGGGAGAACAGCAGACAAGGAAAGCAGAGCCTAACATGAAACTGTACTTTTATCGACCAGTATTACTTGAGCTGTTTGTGAAGACCCTTGGGACACGTATTACTAGGCTACATTTGATACTTCAGAGGCCAACTGCAGTTTTGCATCTGCCTGTGGTGGGCCTTGCGACATTTGAGGAAGCAGAACTTAGGTAACAGGTTTTAGACAGTCAACCCAGTTCAGCGCGAATTTCGTAAACGCAGAGTTATATAGATCAATAGATCAATCAAGATTATCTGGGTTTTCTTCAGAATAATTTTAGACAGTTAGTTAATATGCTCTCTGATAAGCCGCACAGGTGGGGGTGTAGGGGTACCTTGGTGCGACGAACTTGTAGGAAGTTCTATGTCATTTCTATCTCCTTTCCAGAACAGTGTTGAACTGATAACTAATTAGCGCTCTCATGCCGTACGCAAGTGACAATCTACGAACAATGGCGGAACCGATGAATATTGCGGTGAATTGTGAGAAGGTCGTATAAAAGCTTTGATGGGAACGCTTTACTGGGAGCAGACACTGTCGAAATGTAGTCAGTATATCGGGGAAGAACCTTTATAACTGACAGACTGACAGCTTTAGAGACTACAGGCTCAGCAACGGAAGTTACGGGAGCGAACTGGATTGCTGTGTCGTGTAGGCAAACACTCCTGAGCGACTGGCAGCAAGAGCACCAGGAACCAACAGCAAATAACCAGCCTCGCTATGGTCAGGTGGAATTCTTGTCCATTGACGTCACTTCCGCGACTACTTAGCGTTTTTTCTTACTGTCTGTAAACATCACGGGCCTCGTCTGCCAGGAAAATTTTTTTCTCTTTAATCCTGGTAAGTAATTTTACTAGACGCCCGTCACAAGCACGCTGAATACATCGACTCCGACACTTAAGGAGTGATAGCGATTCTTAAAAGAAAGTGATTTTTGAGAAACATAATCGTATTATAACACTGCACTAGCAGTTTTGTAACACTTCAGCCGTTCATTTGAGTTCACTGCTGTTCAGACCTGCAACATTGGAATGACCTGGAGCTAAATAGACGATTACGTGGCACCTATTAAAATATTTTAGCTGAGCTGAACACATTCAGACTATGTCGCATGGCCTCATAGGGCTGTTGCATAGCGATTTGATTCACGGATCCAGTTATATGGCTCCTTCCGTGTTTAGCGATATGACGTGTGGGGCCTGAAGATGGCATCAATGTAATATCGAAACTGGTTGCATATAAGAAGTTCATAAAATAAATTTCTGCAATACATATGGCAGTTGGTAAACTATTGTATCAAGAAATAGATTTCAGCCGTTGTCCCACAGTCCCTAATGGATCAACAAAGAGTTCAGATATCGTCTCAACGTGAGTATAGGCAGAAGAAATGTTCTAAATCACTGAACACTGCATACTCAACGACGACTCCCAACCCGGAGGAAAAGTCCAGAATCGTGTAAGTTCGCAACAGTACAGTGCCTAACTGTTCTAACTGTAAAATCTCCTGAGAGCAAAGACAGCAAGTCCGTCTGTACTAACAAAAGCTGATACTGAGAGGCCGTCCAACATGGGCGTTCAAAGCGGAATACCTCTTCTCTTCTCTCCACTGCTGGCTTCCGAGCAAAGCTCGGCTCCCCTCCCTCGCAGCTCAGAAGGCGAATCATATTCTCGAAACCACGGAATATTCCCCCTCTCTACAGAATCTTCCGAAAGCCGACCAACCATATTTTAGTCTTTTGTCGTCCAGCGGTGAAAATTTGCGAGGAAATACCTCTACTCAAACAATGGCACGCTTCTCAGAATAAAAATCCTCGGAAATAACCCAGGCTGCGATTTCCAAGGTAACGCTTCCTCGTTCCTCTCTGCTGTGTCCAAGATTATCAGAGTTTCCGAAGTATTATCCGGTTATCCTTCCGGCCCGACTACAGTACCGGCTGGCTGCCGCTGTATTGAGCTTCCGCGCTCAGGTGCCCATACCGTCCGTTTTGGCACTTCCTGTGTGGAGGAGGACCGACACACCTGTACGGGCTTTTCCACCCAGGGCTTGAGTTACGCCTGCCATATCATTACCACTGGCGTTCTAACCTCTACTACTACAGGCAATCATTCATTACGCGGTTTTGATAATAAACACACTCCGTCACCTTCCATGCAATAAGCGTTAACACGATGTACAACCTACCAAATGTTACCTAATTCCAGCTGTGAATCACACAAAGTAGATGAGTGCTTGAAGGCGCGAAATTATAGCCATCTTACACACTGCCTGTTAATATTGTTAACACTCTTACAGTTATTGAAATGTCTCTCTTTCTCGATATAATATGTATTGACTTTTTATGGGGAACATTGGAGAGTAGAAAAAATCGAAAGCCAGTTTCACTAGAAGATAAACTTGAGATGAGTTTGAGGAAAAAATTCTATCAGTATTCAGGCAAGAAGCTTGCAGGTACGTCTAAAAAAAGTAAAGACAATGAGAAGCATTTGTATTGGTACAGTGTACCATTTTTATTTGTTTATAGCAAAATGACCAAATGTTAATGTTGGATGATTCATTTTAATATTTCCCTATTCTGTTTATTATGGAATGTTGCTTATTTGTAAATTTATGCTCCGAAACCATGGAGTGATTAGAGACCAGCAGTTGGGTTATAGGTAATCATGTTGACGATAGAGGCACATGTAATCTAACTTTCTAACTAAGTCTACACTGCGTTGCTTCAGAATATTTACGGTTGCATGAAGTTGCAGCAAGCTGGAGGATTCCTGTTTACGCCAATCAATAGGAAACCATTTCCGAAGACTTGCTTCGAAATAGTGTGTAAATGAAAAGTGGCTGCAGATTCGTCCCCATTTTGTACACACTAGAGTGCCGAAAAGCTTACAAGGCATGATACTGTCGGCATGATTTTTTAAGTTATTTCATATTTGTGGAAGATCAGTATGTTAAAAAGCGTTACTGATTACCTCGATATGCTGTAATATTATTCCACTCCTGGAAATGGAAAAACAACACATTGACATCGGTGTGTCAGACCCACCATACTTGATCCGGACACTGCGAGAGGGCTGTACAAGCAATGATCACACGCACGGCACAGCGGACACACCAGGAACCGCAGTGTAGGCCGTCGAATGGCGCTAGCTGCGTAGCATTTGTGCACCGCCGCCGTCAGTGTCAGCCAGTTTGCCGTGGCATACGGAGCTCCATCGCAGTCTTTAACACTGGTAGCATGCCGCGACAGCGTGGACGTGAACCGTATGTGCAGTTGACGGACTTTGAGCGAGGGCGTATAGTGGGCATGCGGGAGGCCGGGTGGACGTACCGCCGAATTGCTCAACACGTGGGGCGTGAGGTCTCCACAGTACATCGATGTTGTCGCCAGTGGTCGGCGGAAGGTGCACGTGCCCGTCGACCTGGGACCGGACCGAAGCGACGCACGGATGCACGCCAAGACCGTAGGATCCTACGCAGTGCCGTAGGGGACCGCACCGCCACTTCCCAGCAAATTAGGGACACTGTTGCTCCTGGGGTATCGGCGAGGACCATTCACAACCGTCTCCATGAAGCTGGGCTACGGTCCCGCACACCGTTAGGCCGTCTTCCGCTCACGCCCCAACATCGTGCAGCCCGCCTCCAGTGGTGTCGCGACAGGCGTGAATGGAGGGACGAATGGAGACGTGTCGTCCTCACGATGAGAGTCGCTTCTGCCTTGGTGCCAGTGATGGTCGTATGCGTGTTTGGCGCCGTGCAGGTGAGCGCCACAATCAGGACTGCATACGACCGAGGCACACAGGGCCAACACCCGGCATCATGGTGTGGGGAGCGATCTCCTACACTGGCCGTACACCTCTGGTGATCGTCGAGGGGACACTGAATAGTGCACGGTACATCCAAACCGTCATCGAACCCATCGTTCTACCATTCCTAGACCGGCAAGGGAACTTGCTGTTCCAACAGGACAATGCACGTCCGCATGTATCCCGTGCCACCGAACGTGCTCTAGAAGGTGTAAGTCAACTACCCTGGCCAGCAAGATCTCCGGACCTGTCCCCCATTGAGCATGTTTGGGACTGGATGAAGCGTCGCCTCTCGCGGTCTACACGTCCAGCACGAACGCTGGTCCAACTGAGGCGCCAGGTGGAAATGGCATGGCAAGCCGTTCCACAGGACTACATCCAGCATTTCTACGATCGTCTCTATGGGAGAATAGCAGCCTGCATTGCTGCGAAAGATGGATATACACTGTACTAGTGCCGACATTGTGCATGCTCTGTTTCCTGTGTCTATTGCCTGTGGTTTTGTCAGTGTGATCATGTGATGTATCTGACCCCAGGAATGTGTCAATAAAGTTTCCCCTTCCTGGGACAATGAATTCCCGGTGTTCTTATTTCAATTTCCAGGAGTGTATTTTAAGTTGTCTATCCCGGTAGCTATGATTATTAGTCAAACGGACTACTGCAGTTTATTGGGAATACAGTCAAATGAACCAATGGAGCTAGCAGTCATGTTAAAACTGTTACTTCTGCCCCTCACTTTTGGTGCGAAGCTCCGTTGTCTCACGTTTAGCAGTACAGCAGTTATAGTGGGAGAGGATGGGTGTGATCCTCATTATTTGCGCCAGTTAAGTTAGTTGTGCAAACATTTCAAACGTAAAAACGTTAGAGAGATATTTGTGCATTATTTAATTACAATCACAGAGACTATGACTTCACGTAGTTATCTTTTATATGAACATAGAATTAAAATCATTCTTCATTGATCACAGAGAACAGCTACAATTGGTACAAGTAAGCACATTGGTTCGGTTGGTACATAAGTTCACAGCGATTTTGTTTTGCATGTTAATGTTCCGGTTTCTGTTGGTTTATTTATCGATAGTTGTTTTGTATTTGTAGTTCTGTTGCTATTTGAGTTTACATTGTGTCACTTTGTCATCTGGAGATAATAACTGAAACTGTGGACGCTAGAAAATGTAGTGCCAAGTGGAGAAATTCGAGCACTTCAGAATTATTATTTGAGGTCAGTAGCTGCGACGACAGCTGCGGAGCTAACCAGAATACTTGCGCCGTGTATGGGGTAATGCGACTGGAAAGAGAACTGGAAGGAAATTGTTTTCTCGTTTGAAGGAGGGTCGTTTAGACGTTAGTGGCTCTCCAGATTCAGGAAGACGTTCAGGATCTGATGATCATTTAAACGCCTGAAGCCACAATGATCCATGTCAGTGTAATTGGGAACTGGCAAATGCGATGATCTGTGCTCATCCCACCATCTTGCGCATCTGCATGCAGAGGGGTAGGTTCAGAGATCGAGTGTATGGGTACTGCATACTCTAAGCGTGGCCAGATGTTTACCTCTGCTCGCGCTTCATCAGTTGTCTCGTGAACAACATCGACCGTTCCTATCCTGTATCGTTACTGGTGACGAGAAATCGTATCTTTATGCTAACGTAAAGAAGAGGAAGGAATGGTTGGGGCTAAACAAAACTGCATCTCCCCGTGCAAAGACCTGTGCGTATTCACAAAAGGCAACGTTTTGCATCTGGTGGAACGGTGAGGGTATGCTGTACTACGAAATGCTTGGCTCTGAGCACTGTGGGACTTAACTTCTGAGGCCATCAGTCCCCCAGGACTTAGAACTACTTAAACCTAACTAACCTAAAGACATCACAAACATCCATCCCCGAGGCAGATTCGAACCTGCGACTGTAGCGGTCGTGTGGTTCCAGACTGTAGCGCCTAGAACCGCTCGGCCACTCCGGCCGGCACGAAATGCTTCCCCGAATATAAACATAACGACTGACATTTATTGCTAGCAACTGAGACGTGCTGCAGGAGCAATTGAAGAACAGTGATCACAAAGAGTGTATGAATAAATGCTACGCCACTGTAACATTCCCCCGCATTCTGCTAGACTGATAAGAAACACTACACAAGAGTTATGTTGGCAAGTCATGCCCCATCGACCTTATTCACGTGATCTTGTGTCCTGAGATTTTCACTTTTCCCTCTCTCTATCGAAAAACCTTCAACGAACTTCCTTCTCAGATGAAAATGCACTTCAAACACGGCACGACGAGTTCTTCATCTGAAAAACCACGTAATTTCTATTGTTGTGGAGTCGAGAAGCTACCCCGGCGTTGGTAGACTCTTGTAAATAGTGAAGGAAGATATGTCATTGATGAATAAAGTCTTTGCTACGTGTATCTGTTATTAACTTACGGAAAGACGCTAAGATCTTATGTACCAATCTAATATTATCTCTGGCAGTGTTGGTTAATGTGCAAAATACCGAGCTGCACCATGGTTCGGAGTCCACTGTAGGCCTCTCTATAACTGACTGACTAAATCTGTTCAAAGGAGCGGCTGAACTGTGTTCCTAAGTTTCTTTAGAAATACTCTCTTACTTGGTGTGTGTGTGTGAAGTCCTGTGAGACTTAACTGCTCAGGTCATCAGTCCCTAAGCTTACACACTACTTAACCTAAATTATCCTAAGGACAAACACACACACCCATGCCCGACGGAGGACTCGAACCTCTGCCGGGACCAGCCGCACAGTCCGTGACTGCAGACTGCAGCGCCCTAGACCGCTCGGCCACGAACAACATTGCGTCTCACATTACTGATATCGCTACAGTCGTCACCGCTCACAGCTTTCATTCTTCTATGGAATTCAGTTGGAGGCACGGACTTCGTGTATCCGTTGTGATCCCTATTATAAATCGTTGGATATATCTCACATCTGTTACCTTAGAACGTAAACTTTACTTCCAGGGTGGCTAACACTAACGACAAAAAGTGCTGAATTTTCATTGTTCTGGTACACTGCAATTTACGGCTCAAATACCTATAGTAAACTACATACAAATGTTAACCAGCACCAGGTTTTCAGGGAAATATTTTTTCATAGGAAATAACGTTTATGCTATATATTTTTTGTTGGCCGGTAATAAGATGAATAGTTTCATTGAGACGTGGAGAGTAAGGAATGCGCAACTCACACTTACGAATGTCTCTCGTAATATCCGTCACTTAGTGAGGTCAGCCGTAGGCACGATAACTGTACTTGAGACTTGAATCGGCAGAAGTTTTCTATTATCCAGTAACTAACAGTGAAGTTTGCTGTTACCCACTGATTAATAACGTCCCTGGGATTTCTTACATTGTTATCAGTTTTGTCTGTCTGGCCCATTTCTACCAGTATAGACCACTTCACACTTTTTGCATCACGATTGCTTGCTTATTTGTGAGTAACAGGCATTTTGTTAAGCTCTTCACACTCCCGTATAGTTAACAGAGGTATGGTTTACTAATGTACTAGCCTCAAACTTACCCTGGTTTCCTCACACAGTCACACCAGCCTCTGAACAAAATGGTAAGTTCTAAAATATGCTGAAAGCTTCATCCTTGTACAGGTTCCTGCCTAAACCTTACCAAACTGAAAATTTGTCGCAGCACTTCAGCGCACAGCTGAAGAGCAATTTATCTTAAAGAAAGCTTAATTGGTGGTTCACCGTTGAAATCTGATGCTGACCTTTAAGTTGTAGAAAGAACATGTGCGCTAAAGTGAAGATTTGACTCACTCCGTGAGGTGTCCTTCGGCAGGTTAATTGCCAAAGGGATGTCTGCCGTTGTGAGATGGCCTGACTCAGGACAAACAGTTCAGCTATGTATTAATCTTCATCTACATAAATAATTGTGATTGAACGCCCGACCTACACGGAACTTACAGATACGGAGCACAAAATAAGTTCGGCAAGGATAGGTCTTACTGAAAGGAAACTCACGGAAATTGAAATAATTTAATGACATTAAGAATGAAATTATAATTGAGGATGGTCCTTTGAATCTCTTCTGTCGGTTGGAGGATACAGGAACGGCAACTGCTCAATATTGATTTTCTTCAGCTTTATTTACTGGTGTTGAATTTTACTTCAAATGACCAAACTAGGTAGTTTTTTCTTCTAGTGCCTTGACTGGACACACAAATCACTCGAGATCTACGAACTTGCACTGTCAGACACACGAACGAAACTGACTTGAAGCATGATATCACTATGACGATTTAACTGAGTGATCTACACTCCTGGAAATGGAAAAAAGAACACACTGACACCGGTGTGTCAGACCCACCGTACTTGCTCCGGACACTGCGAGAGGGCTGTACAAGCAATGATCACACGCACGGCACAGCGGACACATCAGGAACCGCGGTGTTGGCCGTCGAATGGCGCTAGCTGCGCAGCATTTGTGCACCGCCGCCGTCAGTGTCAGCCAGTTTGCCGTGGCATACGGAGCTCCATCGCAGTCTTTAACACTGGTAGCATGCCGCGACAGCGTGGACGTGAACCGTATGTGCAGTTGACGGACTTTGAGCGAGGGCGTATAGTGGGCATGCGGGAGGCCGGGTGGACGTACCGCCGAATTGCTCAACACGTGGGGCGTGAGGTCTCCACAGTACATCGATGTTGTCGCCAGTGGTCGGCGGAAGGTGCACGTGCCCGTCGACCTGGGACCGGACCGCAGCGACGCACGGATGCACGCCAAGACCGTAGGATCCTACGCAGTGCCGTAGGGGACCGCACCGCCACTTCCCAGCAAATTAGGGACACTGTTGCTCCTGGGGTATCGGCGAGGACCATTCGCAACCGTCTCCATGAAGCTGGGCTACGGTCCCGCACACCGTTAGGCCGTCTTCCGCTCACGCCCCAACATCGTGCAGCCCGCCTCCAGTGGTGTCGCGACAGGAGTGAATGGAGGGAAGAATGGAGACGTGTCGTCTTCAGCGATGAGAGTCGCTTCTGCCTTGGTGCCAATGATGGTCGTATGCGTGTTTGGCGCCGTGCAGGTGAGCGCCACAATCAGGACTGCATACGACCGTGGCACACAGGGCCAACACCCGGCATCGTGGTGTGGGGAGCGATCTCCTACACTGGCCGTACACCTCTGGTGATCGTCGAGGGGACACTGAATAGTGCACGGTACATCCAAACCGTCATCGAACCCATCGTTCTACCATTCCTAGACCGGCAAGGGAACTTGCTGTTCCAACAGGACAATGCACGTCCGCATGTATCCCGTGCCACCGAACGTGCTCTAGAAGGTGTAAGTCAACTACCCTGGCCAGCAAGATCTCCGGATCTGTCCCCCATTGAGCATGTTTGGGACTGGATGAAGCGTCGTCTCACGCGGTCTGCACGTCCAGCACGAACGCTGGTCCAACTGAGGCGCCAGGTGGAAATGGCATGGCAAGCCGTTCCACAGGACTACATCCAGCATCTCTACGGTCGTTTCCATGGGAGAATAGCAGCCTGCATTGCTGCGGAAGGTGGATATACACTGTACTAGTGCCAACATTGTGCATGCTCTGTTGCCTGTGTCTATGTGCCTGTGGTTCTGTCAGTGTAATCATGTGATGTATCTGACCCCAGGAATGTGTCAATAAAGTTTCCCCTTCCTGGGACAATGAATTCACGGTGTTCTTATTTCAATTTCCAGGAGTGCATAATGATTTAGGTAATAAAACACTGCATCATTAACTTTTCTTGTGCACATCACGTTGCCTCTCAGGAATTCATTCTCATTTGCAGATGCTACTGTTTAGATTCGTATTGTTTTATAATGTCTGGTTGTGTGTTGTTATGCTTCTATTGTACTGTAGTCATCTGTTTATCGTTACACCACAATCAGAAAAAACCATACATCACTAGTAATGGATTTAATAGAGGAGTTGCAATATTTTGTACACCCAAAACAAGATAGGGGAAACAATTTTTAGTGATAAACTAGATAGTGAAACGTTCAATTTCTTTCTATGCTTCTGTTGTACATGACAAGGATAGTAATATAATAAATGTTTTCTTCCCAACATATTCTCAATATTTCAACAAAATACTATAAAAATATAATGTGAAGCATAAGTGTTAATTACAAATATCATTGTTGTTACTGGTTTAATTTAAATAATGTAATCCACCAACAAAAACGTTTCTAACTACAAACACTTCAGGAAGCTATAATGCCGCAATATTTTTCTACATATACATCTACATGGATACTTTGCAAATCACATTTAAGTGCCTGGCAGGGGGTTCATCGAACAATTCTCTATTATTCCAATCTCGTATAGCGTGCGGAAAAAATGAGCACCTATATCTTTCCGTACGAGCTCTGATTTCGCTTATTTTGTCGCGGTGCTCGTTCCACCCTATGTAGGTCGGTGTCAACAAAATATTTTCGCATTCGGAGGAGAAAGTTGGTGATTGGAGTTTCGTGAGAGGATTCCGTCGCAACGAAAAATGCCTTTGTTTTAATAATGTCCAGCCCAAATCCTGTATCATTTCAGGGACACTCTCTCCCATATTTCGCGATAACACAAAACGTGATGCCCATCTCTGAACTTTTTCGATATACTCTGTCAGTCCTATCTGGTAAGGATCCCACACCGCGCAACAGTATTCTAAAAGAGGACGGACAAGCGTAGTGTAGGTAGTTTCCTTAGTGATCTGTTGCGTTTTCTAAGTGTCCTGCCAATAAAACGCAGTCTGTGGTTAGCCTTTTCCACAGCGTTTTATGTGTTCCTTCCAATTTAAGTTGTTCGTAATTGTAATTCGTAGATATTCAGTTGAATTTACGGCCTTTACACTTGACCGATTTACCTTGTAACCGAAGTTTAACGAATTCCTTTTGGCACCCATGTGGATGGCCTCAGACTTTTGGTTATTTAGGGTCAACTGCCAATTTTTGTATCATTGAGATATCTTTTCCAAATCGTTTTGCAATTTTTTTTATATTTTGATGACTTTATTAGTCGATAAACGACAGCGCCACCTGAAAACAACCTAAGACGGCTGCTCAGGTTGTCTCCCAAATCGGTTATATAGATAAGGAACCACAAAGGGCCTATAAAACTACCTTGGGGAACGCCACAAGTCACATCTGTTTTACTCGATGACTTTCCGTCAATTACTACGAATTCTGACCCCTCTGACAGGAAATCACAAATCCAGTCACAACAAGCCACTTTTGAGGTACTGTGTCATAGATCTGAAATTCCTTGTCAATAGCACTCAACACTTTTGCGAATAAAGAACTAGTTGTGTTTCACAAGAACGATGTTTTCTAAACCCATGTCGACTGTGTGTCAACAGAGCGTTTTCGTCGAGGTAATTCATAATGTTCGAACGCAATATATCTTCTAAGATGCTGCTGCATATCGACGTTAACGATATGAGTATGTAATTTAGTGGATTATTCCTACTTCCTTTTTTGAATGTTGGTGTGACTTGTGCAACTTTCCAGTCTTTGGGTACGGATCTTTCGTCGAGGGAACGGTTGTGTATGATTGTTAAGTATGGAGCTAATGCATCAGCAACTCTGGAAGGAACCTAATTGGTGTACAGTTTTGACCAGAAGACTTGCTTTTATTAAGCGATTCAGCTTGCTTCACTATTCCGAGGATATTTATTTCTATGTTACTTACGTTGGCAGCTGTTCTTGATTCGAATTCTGGAATATTTACTTAGTCTTCTTTTGTGAAGGCATTTCGGAAGGCTGTGTTGAGTAGCTCTGCTTTGGCACCACTGTCATCGATAGTATCTCTATTGTACCACGTTATGATTCTGTATAAGGGAAGAGCATGAGTGATGGTTTGCGTGTGTATGAATTTCCGCGCAAGGAAGAAAGCACACTAACTGTTAGTAAATGCACAAAAAAATACCGCATTCTGACATTAGCGCCTAATAAAATTTCTAAGATGCCAGTAAAACGACGAACAGGTGACTGCAGGGAAAGAGAAGTAGAGGAACACCCAACCCAGACATCACTAGCGATACCAATGGACATAGTAACACTTGAAAATTGGAATATATTCCTGAAGTACACTGTGATAAGCATGAAAAAAAAGGTAATTGGTGCAGTATTTTATTTTTTAAATCATTATTGAGTCAATTACAAACTTTCGAAAATCTGGATTATGACGAATTAAATTTAATGCTGCATACTGGAGCAACGCGAGAAAAAGTACGTTCTTTCTCAGTCTGCGGATCTCAACTGATTGATGTGTGACAATTAATTTAGGGTGATCTGCTTCAGTTGCACTAATGTTTATTTTAAACATGATCGGTTCAGAGATTTTAAAATCCCATCTTCAAGTGTACGAAATCATAGTATTTGGTAATGCAAAAATTGCGGTAGGGCCAATCAATGCGTGAGTTCCAGTCATTGCATGTACTAAAAATTGTGATTCATGCGTGTTATTGAGGCACTGAAAGTAAGACTACCACGCGTGTAAAACTAACACAAGTAAGTACAGTTGAAGCAACTAAAAAGATCTTTCGTTATTTATGAATCCCGTATCTATGTTCATACGGTAGGGGAATATCTACCGTGGCTAGGGATCAAGAACTGATTGCATGTGGAACATTCCCAAGTGTAGTGGTCCGCCATTGTATCAAGGCGAGAGGCCTCAGGCTGCGGTACAACTGCAGAAAAGGAAGAAGCAAGTGGGACTATTGAATTCCGGGGTGGGGTTAACTAATTGCCGTCGTATCTGCGGCCACCTACGTCGCTTCTTGTGTGTGTCCGGCGGGTGACTCGGCAGTATCAAAAGGAAAGGCGCTCCATTGTGCTCTACAACGAGACGTTTCCGCTGATTCAGAGCGCACAGATAAGGCAGCGTATATTGTTTCATGCGATCGAGAGCACTGTGTGGCAGAGAGGCGGTAACGAAACGCTCTATCAGTAGTTTAATGTGTGTGTGTGTTCATATTGCTAGAAGCGTCTACATTCTTTATCTTGGTATTAATCTCTTTTACTAACTTTATTTGAATGGACTCATAATTACACTGAGGCGGCAAGAGCCATGGGATAGTGATACACATATATAGAGATGGCAGTAGTATCGCCTACACAAGGTATAAAAGGGCAGTGCATTGGCGTAGCTGTCATTTGTATTCAGGTGTTTCGTGTGAAAATGTTTCCGAATCGATTATGGCCGCGCGATGGGTATTAACAAACCCGAACGCGGAACGGCAGTTGGAGCTAGATGCATGGTACATTCCACTTCGGAAATCGTTAAGGAATTCAGTATTCCGAGATCCACAGTGTCAAGGGTGTGCTGAGAATACCAATTTTCTGGCGTTACCTCTCACCACGGACAATGCAGTGGACGACGGCCTTCGCTTAACGAACGTACACGGAGAGTTGTTAGTGCTAACAGACAAGCAACACTGCTTGAAATCAGTAAGGTACGTACGAGGAAAGTATCCGTTAGGACCGTGCGACGAAATTAGTGGGCTTTGGCAGCAGACGTCCGACGCGGGTGCCTTTGCTAGCAGCATGACGTCGCCTGCTGGGCCTCCCTGGGTTCGTGACCACATCAGCTGGACCCTACACTACCGGAAAACCAGGGCCTGGTCAAATGAGTCCCGATTTCATCTCGCAAGAGCTGAGGGTAATTTTCGAGAGTGGCGCGGACCTACGAAGCTAGGGACGCAAATCGTCGACGCGGCAGTTTGCAAACTGGTGGTGGATCTATGGTGGTGTGGGCTGTGTTTGTATAGAATGGACTTGGTCCTCTAGTCCAATCATTGACTGGAAATGGTTATGTTCGGCTACTTGGAGATCACCTGCAGCCATTCATGGTCTTCATTTTTAAGAACGACAATGCACTATGTCACCAGGCCACAACAGTTAGCGATTGGTTTAAACAGCATTCTGGACAGTTCGAGAGAATGATTTGGCCATCCGTATCGTCCGACATAAATCGATAGGTCAGTTTGTGCACAAAATCCTGCATCGGAAATACGAGGGGCGTTTGAAAAGTCCGTGCACAGTCCGAGAGATGGCACCACCGGCGCGTATCGAGGTCATGTTTAGTTAGTAGCATCTGTGGAAAGAACGCTCACCACGTTTCAGCCATATTGGTCGATTTCTTTGTGTTTGGCATTCGTGTGAATCAAGCAAGTCGAGTGATTGTCAAAAAATGGACGAAAAAGAATTTCTTGTGGTGATTAAACAATACTTTATGAAAGGCAAAACGTCTCAGGAGACTAAAGAGAAGCTTGATAAACATCACGGTGACTCTGCATCTCCGATTAGAATAGTTTATAAGTCGTCCCAAAATTTGCAGAGTGGCAATATGGCCACAAGTGGTGCTGAACGCTCTGAACGCCCTGTGGAGATTACGACCCCAGAAATCATTGGTAAAATCCATAATATGGTGACGGGTGACAGAAGAGTTAAGGTGCGGGAGATTTCTAGTGCTGTGGGAATCTCGAATGAACGGGTACATAATATTTTGCATAAGCATTTGGACATGAGAAAGCTATATGCAAGATGGTCTGCGCGATTGCTCACGCTTGACCAAAAACGGAATCGCGTGAAGTGTTGCAATGATGGTTTGCAGCTGTTCAGGAAGAATCCGCAGGGCTTTAAGCGTCGTTTCGTCACTGTGGATGAAACATGGATACATTACTATACTCCTGAGACCAAACAACAATCTAACCAATGGGTTACCAAGGGAGAATCTGCACCAAAAAAGGCGAAGACCGTTCCTTGGCCTTAAAGCTTATGGCGATTGTCTTTTGGGATTCGCAAGGGATAATCCTTATCGACTATCTAGAAAAGGGTAAAACTATTTTAGGTGTACTTTATTCATCGTTATTGGACCGTTTGAAAACCGAGCTGCTTGAAAAACGCCGGCGATTGGACAGAAAAAATTGCTTTTCCATCACGACAATGCACCAGTACACACCTCAGCAGTTGTGGTGTCAAAATTAATGGAAATAGGATTCCAAATTGTTTCACATCCCCCCTATTCTCCAGAATTGGCTCCCTTGGACTACTATTTGTTCCCTAATTTGAAGTAATGGCCGGCGGGACAAAGATTTTATTCAAACGAGGAGGTGATTGCAGCAACTAATAGCTATTTTGCGGACTTGAACAGTTCCTATTATTCGAAAGGGATCAACAGATTAGAACAGCGTTGGACGAAGTGTAAAAGTCTAAAAGGAGAGTGTATCGAAAAATAAAAAAAGTTTACCCCAAACACGTAAGTAGTTTTTATTTTTGCACGGAATTTTCAAACTCCCCTCGTACTGCCGTAATTATGGACGACTATAGAAGCAGCATGACTCAATAGTTATACAGGGGACTTCAACAACTTGTTGAATCCAGGCCACGTCGAGGTGCTGCACGAAGCTGGGCAAAAAAAAAAAAAAGGTCCGACACGATATTAGGAGGTATCCCATGATTTTTGTTACCTCATTGTATTTCAAAAGCGGCAACTTGTTCAACAATCTTCGAAGGTCTCTCCACATATTGCTGTATTTCTTTCGTTGCACTGTATCTACATCTACATCTACATCCATACTCCGCAAGCCACCTGACGGTGTGTGGTGGAGGGTACCCTGAGTACCTCTGTCGTTTCTCCCTTCTATTCCAGTCTCGTATTGTTCGTGGAAAGAAGGATTGTCGGTATGCTTCTGTGTGGGCTCTAATCTCTCTGATTTTATCCTCATGGTCTCTTCGCGACATATACGTAGGAGGGAGCAATATACTGCTTGCCTCTTCGGTGATGGTATGTTCTCGAAACTTCAACAAAAGCCCGTACCGTGCTACTGAGCGTCTCTCCTGCAGAGTCTTCCACTGGAGTTTATCTATCATCTCCGTAACGCTTTCGCGATTACTAAATGATATTGTAACGAAGCGCGCTGCTCTTCGTTGGATCTTCTCTATCTCTTCTATCAACCCTATCTGATACGGATCTCACACTGCTGAGCAGTATTCAATCAATGGGTGAACAAGCGTACTGTAACCTACTTCCTTCGTTTTCGGTAAAATGTGGTTAACTACACACATCCCTCCTCCATCCATGTCCTCTCGTGACATCTCGTGGGAAATTCGGCGTAACATAGAGATGCCAGGATCCTTTGATAAGATAGTGTAACTGGAGACGAATCTTCGAAGTCATTCAGAAAATGTGCCTAACTACATAGAATGCAAATGATAACGGAGGACAAAACACAGGATGAGAGTCAGACAGTCAGACACCACCCATAGTTGACTTGGGCTGCCGTAGAAGGGTTGAAATGCTCCTGATCTATTTACTGCTTACGGGACGTCCACTGAGTAAGCAACGTTCGAAGTTCAAAAATGGTTCAAATGGCTCTGGGCACTATGAGACTTAACTTCTGAGGTCATCAGTCCCATAGAACGTAGAACTACTTAAATCTAACTAACCTAAGGACATCACACATATCGATGCCCGAGGCAGGATTCGAACGTGCGACCGTAGCGATCGCGCGGCCCCAGACTGTAGCGCCTAGAGCAGCTCGGGCACTCCGGCCGGCCAACGTTCGAAGTCACTGAGCTCTCATGACCCATTCATTCTTATTGCTTCTCTTCTGGCTGCACAGTACTTCCTACCTCCTTTTATACTGGTAGGTCAGCCTCTCGTGACGTCTCGTGGACCGAATGTTCGATGTCAATCACAAAATTATGACTTGGGTGTATAAATTCTGTGTTACATTTCAGACAAAATGCTTAAAAAATGTAGAATCATTATTGTCTTTCATGGAAGAAGTATGTCCGAGGAGTGCAACAAAAATTAAGCAAGTCACATAAGCTTCGGAGGTTGTACTGTGGACATCTTGGCAGAGAGACGGCAGGATGCCACGGGCGGCTGCGAATTTAGAGTCAGCGACCTGCGTGTGTGAGAACACCGGTTTCCACGCGACTACCGAATGCAGGCAGCCAGCAGTGGGTGCGACCGACGGCTGCTGGGTTCGGCCCGACCCATCTACGGTAGCTCCTCCGTACGGAGGCTGGGGCCAACGGCCGGACCACGTCAACGCCTCTGGGCGAGAAGGCGCTCGCTGGCTTAATATTAGAGCCGCCTCCCGCAGATCAGTCTGAAATGCAATTATCACCATTCGCAGGTTGCTATGGTTCTTGGCTCCAGGTAAAAAGACGTTACAAAAACAAATTGGATAAAAGTCACCCAAGCTGTGCGGCAAACGTGCCCGAATGCCACATTAAATATACAGTTTCGAAATGTTTTGTTTGTGTGGTTCACAGCCCAGTGCAACAGTCTCTAGTTGCAGTATTTCAGCAGCTTGCGTGAAGAATGTCTTGAGAGTAGCTGTTTAGTATAGGTGGCTGTGATGAATGTATTTCAAGGGCAGTGCCGCATTTGTATTGGTTTGGGTGATAAGACATAAGACAGGTGGAAGAGCCTTGTGCAACTTCCTTTTTGCGAATGCCACCAAGGTAACCTCCCCCCCTCCCCTCAGGCCACCCCTCCTTCCCAACCACCACCCCCCCTCCCCGCCAATAACTATTAAGTGGTAGAACTTTTGTTGACCAGGAATTTTGTAATTTTATGCCACCAACTGATCTTCTCTTGCTGACCAAATACTGGTGATAGAATTTTCTGTCATAATTTATTTTTGATATCTTTGCTTCGTTCGACCTGTACATATACGTCAAAGAGCCTCTAGTCAAGAACGGTCTTTGCCCTGTCAATCTCCCGGTATACAAGTTCGACAACATCCACCGAGAAAGTTAGGTGTTTATGATTCTGCTGTGTGCATGCACAAACTCTGAGCCAGATATTATTATCGCGAACAGTAGCGAGGAGCAGTTATCAGGGGGAGTCGGAGGTGGTGGGAAGCAGGGTGTGGTGGAGAGAGACCGCGCGACATGAGAGGTCGCAGCCTGCCGTAATCGTGCTAGTAGCGCCGGAGGAGACTTTGGTATTAATTGGGGATTTTTTGGTAATATGCCTTTTCGCTGCACGTAGTTGTTTGCTTGCGCACTGGAGGGATTTTATCAGATTTATGTATGCGTACACTCAGAGTAATATTCGTTTCTTTAGTGTGGCCAGAAACGTGGTTATTGAGTATAGACACTGTGGAATAATTAAAAATCTGTGTAAAGTTTGTCAAAATTTAAATCATCAATTTCCTGGATATATTAAATTAAAAGTTTTTATTCGTTTCTTTCATTTTTCTTTACATCGTTTAAGGTTAGTTCACCAAACCCCACATGATCTTTCAATTTCTTTGTATAAAAGTATGGGAGTAATTGTTGCAATTAGTCGATGAATTGCACTCTGCATGGATAGCAGTATTGCTTTCTGAAATATTTTAGCATGTTGTTAATCACAGAGTTGCAGCGGCAAGACGAAGTAAGTTGGCTGTTGCGTAGAGTAGCATTGCAGAACAGTTGCTAGGAGACGTTACAGGATATTTTAAAACTCGCAGTGCCGGCCGGTGTGGCCGAGCGGTTCTAGGCGCTTCAGTCTGGAACCGTGTGACAGCTACGGCCGCAGGTTCGAATCCTGCCTCGGGCATGGGTGTGTGTGATGTCCCTAGGTTAGTTAGGCTTAAGTAGGTCTATGTTCTAGGGGACTGATGACCTCAGATGTTAAGTCCATAGTGGTCAGAGCCATTTGAACCACTTGAAAACTCGCAGTCAGATGGTTGAGAATTGATTTCTTTGAAATATTCGTGGGAGTGAATTAATTACTTATTTCTTATCAGTTTTTCCTGGCTGTCAATCAGAATACCATTATCGTGATAGATGCTCTGTCACGCTCTTACACACATTTCTATACTCCTTAGAGATTGATTACAAACGTGTTACATTAACGGACGCCTTACGGCTTGATCACAAACCCGTTTCAACCACCATAGTTCACGCACCACATACAACCCAGAAACTAGCCCAAGAAATTCATCATACCCCGTACAACTTTTGTAGCCTTTTACATATAGAATACAAGAGAAAAATCATACATTCATCGAAGTATCGTCCCTTGCATTTAATGACTGCCTCACAAACTCGACGCTTTTAGTCATTAAGGTTTTGTAAATATTACTAGTCTATGACTCCATTAAGCCTTAACGACATTCCATAGATGTTCCTTGCGTAGTACGCGACCTTTCCGGATGCGTCCGTCCACTTTATCCAAGACCAAAATCAGTAGGATTGCAGTCAGGGCTTTGGGATGGGCCCGTCTTATCCGTCAGTAGCTTTTGTTTTTTCTTTGATCCAGTCTACTTGTTACAGAACGCCGATCGATGTCTGTGTCATCACCCTCTTCTGATGTAGCCCTCTCCATATGTGCAATCCGCATGGTATCGTGACACTGAAGTAATGCTTCTCGTTGATATGCTATTCTATTTTTACAATGTCACCTCCTCAGTCTCCTGCAAAGTAGTCCTAAAACATAGGGGAACCTCCATCTTGTTTAACCGCGGGTAGTATGCACCGCTGGGCCACCCCTTCCCCTTCAGACTGAGAAACAAGTGTACCCCATCTGGAAGAAAAATCTCGAATTGCGATTAATCTGCGAATAACACTTTCTTCACTCTTTATGTGTCCACTCACTATGTTCTCAAGTCCATTCGAGTTCCTCTTTTTCATCTACGGGTTTCAGAATGGCTTTTCTCGCTGCCGGGTCTTTTCAAGCCGGCATCAGTCACTATTCTTTGCTCCTTTTTTCTGTTGCTATAGATATGTTTTCTTTCTTTTGTTGTCAGTTCAGCGCAGATTTGTGCCGCTGTCTGCTGTTATGAATCTTTTTCTCTTTCTACTAATTCTTAAGAATTCTTCATGACTTTTAGTCGCACTACGAGGTCGTCTTGGTTGTGGGAGGTCCTTACTGCTACCTGTTGCCTTCTGGCAGTGCCGGGCGTATTGCACTATCCTTATCGACATGCCACAATGCTTCGCAATGTGGGACGTAGATAAACCTGCTACAAATGGAGCACGTTTGTCTGTGGATATCTCGACTCTTGGAGCCACAATAACAATGTGCACGCTGTTATGCAATATGTATCGTCTGAATTACACCGCCGACATCACAACACTACAGGGCAGAATGGAACGGGCGTTCAATCGTCACACGGGTAAAAAAAGAATATCGGTTCAGGTGACTACTTTACTTGAAAAAGACACAGAAATCTGACATGTTTGCCAATACTTTGCTATTCCTTCACTTACTCAGCCGTATTTATGATATTACATGCAATTCACAGGGCGTTATATGTCAGTTATTAGGTTTATTGAAATTAATGAGCGATAGTGTGAAAGGGTCTGAGCATCCAGACAGGAATACCTTTCTCCACCGGCCAGCTGCTGGAACCGCCGACGGTGGTATCCTGAATCATTCAGCCATTGAGATTGTATCCAAGAGACGTACCCACCAAACGTACCAGCTTACTGCAGGTTCTTAGCCAGCCCACATGAAATCGACTACAGACATCTGTAGGGCTAAGCGCTTTGCAGTTTGCCCATGCCCTTTATCCCCGCCCTATGGAAAAGGACCGGCAAATGCGGATGCCTCAAACGACGCGTAAGCTCTGAAAGTTTTGAGTTAAGGGCAACAGCAAATACTGGAGAAGAAAATGTCTGCGACAATCATTATTGGCGACCGTTATAAATTCTGTCTATAACCCTGAATGGAACATCCCACCGATAGCTACGCCAGTAAAGTAAGACAATCAGTTTGTTTTCTTGACAATTAGGCCATTATTCAGTCATTCACCGTTTCTCCTCGGTTCGTCATTAACTGCTTAGCGTTGCTGCTTCTAGATCGTTGGGACCCGCCTTTGATTCCCGTTCGGATCACAGACTTTTTTCGGGTGGGGACTGATTGTTTGCGTCGTCCTTATCATTTCATCTCATCTTCCCCGTAAAGACGCGCAACTCAGCGAAGTGGCGTCAAGTAGAAGGACTTGTACCATGAAGCCGAACATTACACATATGGAGGGCTCCGAGCCGATAATGCCATATGATCATTGGTACAGAGTGGCTCCAGGAACAATCTTCTGAGTTTAAACACTTCTGCTGGCCACCAATGTCCCTGGACATGAACATTATTCAGCATATGTGGGAAGCATTGCGACGTGCTGTTCAGAAGAGATCTTCACCCACCGTACTCTTATGGATTTATGGACAGGAATCACGGTGTCAATTCCCTCCAGCACTACTTCAGACATTAGTCGAGTCCATGCCACATCGTGTTGCGGCACTTCTGAGTGCTCTCGGAGGCCCTACACGATATTAGGCAGATGTGCCCTTTTCTTTGGCTCTTTGGATCTTCAGTGTAGAGCCCTATAGTATGCGATATGATAGCTTCATATTCGGAGTGCCTGTTCTTATGTGACTGATGCGAAAGTGGTACAGTCCGACTTTCGTATTCCAGTAGCTGGCTCCGTATAATTCTCTTTCACATTCTATTGTCTGAAGAGTTTTTGAGTACAGCTGTACATGTTTATTTCATTTTAGTCATAAGTAATGATTTGAACTATTTGATCCATTTCCATCCGCGCTGAGGGGCTATACTGAAATATATTGGGACCTCTTGTTTCTTTGAATTTTCCTGCGAAGTATACTGATATCGTTTGGAAAGTTTATGATGAATGGTCGTACAGTGTTATGTTGCGTTTGTGTGATCGTGAATGATTATCGACAGGGAGGAGAAAATTAGAAAGCAATGTCAGTTCATTCCTATTTCTGATGGACAGCAACCAGGAGCTCACCTGGGTTAATGTCCCTATACTCCCTGTATATTCCAAAGAGACTTCGGGTTTTTGACACAGTAAACTGGCACCCAGACTTATGATCATCAATTGTCCGCCATTATCTGACGTCACACATTTTAGAATCGTTAACACGTCTAGCAGCTGTGCGTCGGTAATGAAAACTTTCGGACATACTTTGCAGACGGACTCCTAGTGGCGAAAATTTCTTTCACTAGCACGGTTCGAAACTACTACCTCTAATTCTAACACGGAAGCGCTAACGTATGTCAGCGACATCAACAACGGAGAGTATGTCTCTGCTCTCCGTACCGGATTAATAAAGCCATACATATTACAAAAATGTATGCACGTATTTACGTGTGTGTGTGTTCCACATCCTCCCCTAAATGACTCGACTGACTTCAACGAAACTTATTAAACACATCCATTCCTGTCTACCACCTATGTGTCATAGTTCAGGAGATATGACGCCATAAACAATGAGATGCGTAAAAAAACTGTCGCGCTGTGCACGATGTTTAAATTTATTATTTATTTGCTACCTGATCTATTCACAACCCATCAAAAGAATTTTTCATCACAACAGTTCCCAGAACTCCTGAAGATAGACGTTGACTATGGATATTGTATCACAGACACAGTTCCCGCCGGCCGGAGTGGCCGTGCGGTTCTAGGCGCTACAGTCTGGAAGCGAGCGACCGCTACGGTCGCAGGTTCGAATCCTGCCTCGGGCATGGATGTGTGTGATGTCCTTAGGTTAGTTAGGTTTAATTAGTTCTACGTTTTAGGGGACTGATGACCTAAGAAGTTAAGTCGCATAGTGCTCAGAGCCACACAGTTCCTCTGACTGTTCAAAGATGTCACTAAACCCACACAAAGATGTGAACAACCATGCACGAGCAGCGCCTGTTAGACGGAGGTGGTTCGACAACCGATCACTTCCAGTCATTCCACGAAGGAGGTACGCGACTCGTGTTGTCTGTAGTTCAACCTTGCCTAGATGGCCAATACCGCGGTTCGATTGCGCCCGCATTGTTGGCCGGGAGGCCCCATCCGGGGAAGTTCGGAAGCCGTATTGCAAGTTCTTTTTAGTTGAAGCCACTGTGAAAATCCGCTGGAACCTTGCACAGATGTGTTGGGCAGTGTTTTTAGAAAGCCTTTCAATCGCTTCATGTCGCTCTTTTCAGTTCGGAGCGCAAAGTGGCCACATAAATGCCTAAAACAACATTGTTTCCCGCCGAGTATGTGGATCTGGTGAGGGATTTCGCCTGAAGCAATGGAGCCCACATAACGTAAGTGTCATGCGTTTCTTTCTTCAAGACAGTTTTCAGCCGCATTCTACAGGGGCAATGAAGACGATCCTGGAGCGTTTTCCACGGGAAGTGTGTCATCACCCACAACACAGTCCTTAATTAGCTCCCTCCGTAGTGCATATCTGCTCACATGAACCGCTGGCTACGAAGACAACATTTTGACACAAACAACGAAAGGCAGACCAGCGTAGAGAATTGGTGAAAGTACACGCACCTGCTTTCTGTGACGAGGGTAATGGAAAGTTTGTAGAACTCCACGACAAATGTCTAAGTCGCAGCGGCGACTACGAGAGAGGTAGCTAGGAGGTGTAGCTACCTGTTGTTTTGATTTTCACTGTGGTTTGCATTTCCCGATCGATTGGACCTTACTTTCCGAACAGCCCTTGTAGCTAACAAGAGATGTCGCTTTAAAGATGTTTACAACATCGCGTTGCAATCACGCGAAGCGGCTGCGCCCAGCTTACAGAAACTGTCTTGTGGGTAACACTGAAAACACAGTCCAATTTTTGTTTTCGTTTCTAATAGAAAAATGGTAAAATGAATACCCAGGCAATGTCGGGTTCGTCAACTAGTAGATAAATAAAAGAAAGTTATTAACGACGCGTCCTTTTTGCTCGACAGGATGGAATGCTCACTAGACCACGTACGCCCACGCGCCTTCCGAGTAGTTTGGAGGCGACTACTTTAGCACGTTGGCACAGCTGTGGTGAAAATTAGCCGCGTTAACAGTGAGCCCGGCGGCAGATGGATAGAGATTTCTTGAGGCCGAGACGCAGACGCCATTAGTCGTAATTAGAAGAACACGCGGCCGCAGCATTATAATACGGGATGCGAGTATTTTACGCTACTTCTGCTTAATTGCCATATCCGGAGTTGTGGCGCTTGAGTCAATCCTTACGTAGAAAGTGTACCGCACTAATTCACCCTAATTGCCGCCGCCGACACCACGTCACACCATTTTCGTTACACGCGCAGCGTTCCTTCACGTACAGATTTTTTTTTAGCTCGTCTGGCGGCGGCCTGACTTGCCGACAGCGGTGCGAGTGCATTTCGCGCTTCGGAATTAAGCTGGCCTCACCCACCGCCGACGCGACCAAGGTGCACTTCCGACCATTCGTCTTAATTAAACGACGGTTGCTACCAATGCGTAAATTGTTACTCGGAGACGCCTAAAACGAGCCGTGAAATTCCTTCACTCCCCGCGACTAATTCCCCGCTGTTATTTACGATCGTTTCCCCTGACAAATGTACCGAACGACTGGCGTGAAGAACACCAGCAGTGATGCAGCACCTGAGACTGACTGAGCACAGCAGAGGCGTGCTGATGAAACGTTGCTAATCGAACATTTATTCTTATTCTTTGGCTCAACCTTATGCTTGATTGACAGTATGATAGTTTAATTGCAATCTTACTCGAGCTACTCGCTTCATTATTTCATATGATCTCCGACATCATCCAAGAATCCTACTCTTGACCTTTCTCATCAAAGTTTCCTTTTTAGTTCCTCTTCTATTAGACCACTGCACCTAGGCGAGTGACATATTAATGACCGCGTATCTCTTTTCAGTTACTTCCTTTAAAGCAATTACGTCTTCTGCGTTTCTCGGTACTTCCTCAATCGGCCTTTTACTTTCCCAGACTGTGTTCAGCATTCCGCACCAGCACCACTATAGTTGATGACTGGAGAGACAGCATCGCGGTTACAGGTAGTCTGCGAGACCAGTTATAGATGTTGACCACTAATTTCATCATGTATACGAACATTAACCACCTACGCATCTGCTAAGGCCTGAAGATGGTGTGTGTAAGCACCGAAACTGGTAGCCATATAATAAATGACGTCATAAGGACTGCTGATTGTGTTTCAAATTATTAGAGCTCTGTAAGTTGACATATTTTGCATACTTCCATTCAACAATGTTATATGGAATAATGTTCTGGGATTACTCATCTTTAAAAAAGAAAGTACTCATTGCGCAAAAGCATGCAGTAAGAATAATATGAACAATATGTGGTGCTCACCCATAATCATCTTGTAGAAATTTGTTTAAAGAGGTCTGTATTCTGACTACTGCTTCACAGTGTAGTTATTCTCTCATGAAGTTTGTTGTAAGTAATCCACTACATTTCAAAGGAGTCTTGCTGTACGTAATCAAAACATTAGAAGAAAAAATGACACTCATTACTCTACACTAAGGTTGTAACATAAAAAGGGTTGCACAATTCTGCAACAACAATTTTTGACCACTTAAACAGTGATATAAAATATCTGACAGACACCACACTAGAATTTGAAAATAAATTGAAACGTTCCTTCTTGACAACACGTTCTATCCCGTATAAGAATTTCTATTACAATAACAAGTCAAAGGTGGTGGGTAGGAACTACTAACTCACATCTGTATATATTTTTCCTTTAAATAAATTGTCGTAGAAATGTTAAGAATGTAAAGACATGTGGAAATTAATTTGTGATGTGAATCTAAAATGACTCGTTCCACATTATTACGATTTACAGTGCAAAATGATCCATGGAACATGTAACTAACTAACTTGTTTATATGGACCACTACTGGCGCTCTTTCTTCCCATAAATATCAGAAAAAATAGGCGAGACGTACACTCCTGTGTCACACCTTGGTCTATTCAAATATATTCATCTATGAAACAGGAAACGTCAAGTATAATACAAGTTCTATTATAAGAACTTTTGGTACAGTTTATTAAGTGATTTGGGTTTCCACGTTTGTCGTAGCCTCTATCTACGTAGCTTTTCAAATTTTTTTTCTAAGTGTGGTGCTACAGAAGAATGCTGAAGATTAGATGGGTAGATCACATAACTAATGAGGAAGTATTGAGTAGGATTGGGGAGAAGAGAAGTTTGTGGCACAACTTGACTAGAAGAAGGGATCGGTTGGTAGGACATGTTCTGAGGCATCACGGATCTCCAGTTTAGTATTGGAGGGCAGCGTGGAGGGAAAAAATCGTTGAGGGAGACCAAGAGATTAATACACTAAGCAGGTTCAGAAGGATGTAGGTTGCAGTAGGTACTGCGAGATGAAAAAGCTTGCACAGGATAGAGTAGCATGGAGAGCTGCATCAAACCAGTCTGAGGACTGAAGACCACAACAACAACATGGTGTATTGGTAATTGAAATTCTCTCAATATGTTCAGTCATGTGCTAATACTCACGTCATTTCAGGACAGTAGACTAACCTTGGGTCATTTTCAAGAAGTAATGTAGCTATTTTGTGCATCTTGAGGGTTTTTAATGGTTGGAACAAATATCGGTTGGAGTTTGGTCGACTACCTCACATACAATAAATAGCTGTGAACGTACACGCGTGCCGAAACTCTTGGCGCGTTATTTGCAGAGGAACGCCGGGCAGGCGGCAGGGGTGTTGTCCATTGAGGCGCCTCGGTGTTAATCACCATATCCGTGGCGAAGACAATTGAGCCGGCTCCTGGCGTAACTCTCTTGAATTGGCTTTTCCGTCGTGTCTCCACGTACGGCCGACGCCACTTGCCAGCCGAAAATGATGCCCTCTATCCCTCTCTCTCCCCTCTTCCCTCCTCCCCCCCCCCCCCCTGCCGTCCCTCCGGCCTTAAACGGTGCAGTTCTCCTAAATGACCGCTCCGTCCAGTCCAGCTGCGCGGACTTGCTGCCAGAAATGGTGGCGCATTCCACGTTCGTTCAGCAACTATTGAAAAACAAACACAACACAATTTAGCCAAAAGAAAGGTAGCCACCTGGAAACAGTAGCTAGCTAAATTAAATTTCTTTTAGCGATACACTCTAATATCGTAGCAATGTTATTAGAAATACACAGTTCTGCTAGACATCGTTTCGATAACGGGATTCGAAAATATTCGATTTTCAAAATACGTTAATTCTGTTAGTTATGGCAAAAACTTTTGGTGTATAAATAAATTACAGTGGATGTCATTTTTTATGTATTGTTGCAAAGCCTTCAATTAATTGAAGTGACTCTCGCGCCATCAGTGCTGTTGTCGGTTAGTACGGCGATTTTAGAGAGTTAAGATGTCGAACACCCAAAAAACGCGTGAGCTGAAGTTACGTCAGCTGCAGCTGATAGTCAGCACGCTCCGCTGTAGAGTGAAAATCTCATTCTGGAAACATCCCCCAGGCTGTGGTTAAGCCATGACTCCGCAGTATCCTTTCTTTCAGGAGTTATAGTTCTGCAAGGTTCGCAGGAGAGCTTCTGTAAAGTTTGGAAGGTAGGAGACGACACACTGGCAGAAATAAAGCTGTGAGGACGGGGCGTGAGTCGTGCTTGGGTAGCTCAGTTGGTAGAGCACTTGCCCGCGAAAGGCAAAGGTCCCGAGCTCGGGTCTCTGTCCGGCACACAGTTTTAATCTGCCAGGAAGTTTCAACTTGCCTCCCTTCTTGGAGCGGTGTACCGTAGGTCTCTAGAAGAGCGTTGGGTTCCAAATGATTGGAAAAAGGCACAGGTCATCCCCGTTTTCAAGAACGGACGTCGAACAGATTTGCAGAACTATAGACCTATAATCATCTTGTGGTACAGTTCTTCTTGTTGTCTCCGTACTTGCTAAGAAAATGGGATGAGAAGTTCCGCCTTATGAAAGCCACCTTTTTTTCTTTTGTTTCACCTATACATGTTTCAGCACTTTTGCGCTATCGTCAGTGGGTTCTATTTTTATTGTTAACTGTAAATTTATTGTTAATATATTAACATTTCCGTCGTTATCAACATTATGTAAAAGTTGCATTTATAACTTAATTGGAGAACAGTAACGTACCTTACATTATGTTATTGTCCTCTTGTTTTGGTAGCAGTTATGCTACACAATATACAACATGTCATCTGCAACCAGCAAAACGTAATTTATTTTCTGTTTGTTATGCATTTACGAACGGAAATAAGACTGTATCACGTTTTCTTTCTGTAACTTAGAGTTTTGAAGTTGTGGTACGTTTTCTTGTGTTGTTGGCCAAGTAAATAGGCTTACTTCTTTGCCTGTGTTCGCGTGGCAATGCAGTTTTTCGATTACTCAAAACATAGGCGGAATTTTCGTTGCCATTGCGTGTCGCTGTGGCTGTGTGGCGTTAATTTGTTGCGTAGCGTGCTCTGCTGGGTGAGGCGCGCGAGTTTGAATTGTATTTGGTGTTAGTGGTGTGTGGTTTAAGTGGGTTTGCGTGTGTGTGATGAGTACTGGGGCAGAGAGGGCGTGTGTGGGCGTGTGTGTGTGTGTGTGTGTGTGTGTGTGTGTGTGTGTGTGTGTGTGTGTGTCTGTGTTTTACTTGTATAGTTCTTTTATTGTGGCTACGGTTTTGAGATGTGGTAGTTTTCTTCAATAGTTAATTTTTGGTTTAGGCTGCTGCAAGTTTTTAGGATGTGAAGGTCAGTTTCATTGTTTGTTGGGTGGTGGTTGTGTGCCACCAGGTGGTCTGCAAATGTTGTGTGTGTGCTATTGCTTTCAGTGCTCTTGGAGTATAATAACTTTTCTGGAAACTAGAAATCTACTCTGTAGGTATCAGCATGGGTTTCGTAAAAGACGATCGTGTGAAACCCAGTTTGCGATATTCATCCACGAGACTTAGAGGGCCATAGACACGGGTTTCCAGGTAGATGCCGTGTTTCTTGACTTCCTCAAGGCGTTTGATACAGTTCCACACAGTCGTTTAATAAACAAAGTAAGGGCATATGGACTATCAGAGCAATTTTGGGATTGAATTGAAGAGTTCCTAGATAACACAACGCAGCATGTCATTCACAATGCACAGAAGTCTTCCGAAGTAAGACTGATTTCAGGTGTGCCACAGGGGAGTGTTGTAGGTCCGTTGCTATTCACATTATATATAAATTACCTTGTGGATAACATCAGAAGTTCACTGAGGCTTTTTGCGGATGATGCTGAAGTATATGGAGAGATTGTACCAATGGGACATTGTACTGAAATGCAGGAGGATCTGCAACGAATTGACGCATAATGCAGTGAATGGCAATTGCATCTCAATGCAGACAAGTGTAATGTGCTGCGAATACATAGAAAGAAAGATCCTTTATCATTTAGCTACAATATAGCAGATCATTAACCGGAAGCAGTTAATTCCATAAATTATCCGGGAGTAGGGATTAGGAGTGATTTAAAATGGAATGGCGATATAAAATTAATTGTCGGTCAAGCAGATGCCAGACAGAGATTCATTGGAAGAATCCTAAGGAAATGCAGTCCGAAAACAAAGGAAGTAGGTTACAGTTCACTTGTTCGCCCACTGCTTGAGTACTGCTCACCGGTGTGGGATCTGTGCCAGATAGGGTTGATAGAAGAGAGAGAGAAGATCCAACGGAGAGCAGCGCGCTTCGTTACAGGATCATGTAGTAATCGCGAAAGCGTTACGGAGTTGATAGATACACTCCAGTGGAAGACTCTGCAGGAGAGATGCTCTGTAGCTCGGTACAGGCTTTTGTTGAAGTTTCGAGAACATACCTTCACAGAGGAGTCAAGTAGTATATTGCTCCCTCCTACGTATATCCCGCGAGCATGAGGATAAAATCAGAGATTAGAGCCCACACAGAGGCATGCCGACAGTCTTTCTTTCGACGAACAATACGAGACTGGAATAGAAGGGAGAAGCGATAGAGGTACTCAAGGTACCCTCCGCCACACACCGTCAGGTGGCTTGCAGAGCATAGATGTAGATGTAGATCCTCAGCAGGTCTTCTTGCCATCGGTTACAGTGTCCTGGCGTTGCTGCCTTCTTACCGACAACCACATCACATGTAAACAGCGTCACCCAGCTTGCGACGGTATCCACTAAATCATTCAAATATTATGTATGTTGCAAACAGTAGCAGTCCTATCACACTTCCTTGTGGTACTTTTGAAATTACCCTTACGTCTGTCGGTTTTGTTCCGTTAAGTGTTGACTTTTATCTGCAAGTTAATTCTTCAGTCTAGTCAGATATCTCATCCGATACTCTTATTGCATTGAGAGACAGTACGAAACTATCAAATGCCTTCTGAAGTAAAAGAACGCGGCGTCAACTTTAGCGCCGATTGTCTGCAGCGCTGTGGATCTCGTGGAGCAACGGAGCGAGCTGCAATGTCTCTGTCTTCAGAATAAAGGTTGAATTTTATAGAGATTTTCGTTCTCTGTAACGTGGTAATACGTGAGTGTAAGAGACGTTCTATAATTCTGTAACACTGTCGTAAAGAACCCAGTGCAGACACAAGGCGTCGCCGAGACCACGGGAACAGTAGAGAGCTGTGTGACGGGGTGGCACTGGCTCAGTTCTCCAGCATTCCGAGGAGCGGGGACTGAGGTTTCGCCCAGCGCAGGCGGGCCAGCCGCCGGCCGGAAGGGCAGCTGGAGGGGAAGGTGTGGCCCTAAGTGGCTATGGTGATGTCGGTAATGTGGCGCATCCTCCTGCGCTGATCTCAGCGAGCCCACACACGCCCATCCCGGCATGCCTCGCCGCCGCAACAATTGACACCACAAACACCTGTTTCCTTTCTGCGACGAAAGAATTACTTCCTACTTTGCGCGTTGCCCGGCTGCCCGGCTATCGCATTATAAAATCTGGCCGGCCGGCTGCGACCGAGTCGCCGCTGACGTAAGCGGAGCCAGCCGGGGGCAATTGCGGAGGACGGCGAGTCGCGTGCTCCCGGCTGGACGGGCGAGCGCCGCCACAGCACGGGCGCCGGCTGGGCTGCGGCCGCCGCAGGGGTCTCGCTACCGAGTCTGCTTCCGGTGGCGTCTACTGCCACGCCGTGTCGACTGCACTTTCGGGTAGAGCTTCGCGGTTTACAAAGTTCGACGAAAGGTCCACTACTTTATCAACTGTAAAATGAGATAGCAAAAGTCGTACGATTGCGATGTGGAGGCATAGACATGGGGGTAGTATAGTGTACACAAGGAATATACGGGCGGTGTGCTGGCGGAGTTGTCATTTGCACGCAGGTGACCCATGTGAAAATGTTTCCGACGTAATTGCGACCTCACGACGGGAACGCGGAACGGTAATTGATGACAGACGTAGGGGAAATCGTTAGAGAATTCAATATCTTGAGATCCACGGTCTCAAGAGTATGACGAGAATACCACATTTCTGGCATTACGTCTCATAACGGGTAACACAGTGGCTGATGGCCTTCACTTAACGACCGACAGCAGCGACGTTTGCGTAGAATTTTCATTGCTAACAGACAAGCAACACTGCGGTGAAATGACCTTAGAAATCAACGTGGGACGTACGACAAACGCATCCGTTAAGCCATCGGCACACGGACCTTGCAGTCGAACGTCAACGTTGAGCGTGCTAAGTTCAGCGTGCTGCTGAACGCTCTAAAACGATGCGACTTGTGCATACGGTACGTGGTCCCCAAAGTGGTACACGTGATCGCAACGCACTCCGGCGGCAGTTGCGGGAAGTTTCTAGTTCGTAAATCACACTGTTTACTAAACGGGAGTGCGTAAAATTCCCACGTTAGCTCTATTAAAACACACATTTCCTCCATCGTCCACGAAAAGGGAAGTATCATGTCCAATCAATAAGGACACAGGCTTATAAAAGTTCTATTTGCGATACAAATTTGCAATAATTCTTCACATAAGATAAACATTATATCATCATTCCTACATTTTATAAAAACTCTAAGGTCAGTCTTACTTGATCACTGTTCCTACCCAGTACCAGAAGCTTCGCAACACGTGAATTATGAATCGTAAAAGAAAAAGGAGCAAAATAGCTTTACACAAGGTCTCCCGTAGATCAAGCCAATCAACACCCAAAGAAAGGTGAACTTATATTTCCGTAGCATCAAAAATTATAGTATATATTTATATTAAACTAATAATAAAGTAACAGGACCTTATAAAGACGCACATGTTAAGAAAAGAATTTACGTACTGGCGAGTCGCGAACCACCGCCCAAACATAAAAATTTCACTAATCAGGGACGCACTTTACCACGCTAAACGAACATTTGGTAACTGGTTGCCATTCTTAAAATCTTACCAATGTTAGCAGTTGCTGAAAGCTTTAATAGTGACTATGTTACTAACTGAAACTTAACTGTAACTAATTGTACCAAGAACAATGCGTTTTGGGTGCATCCTCAATGTATTGCTGCCTTCAAATAGCATACTCTCATAATACGCAAGTTACAATAATTCTTTTGCCACTAATATGACGTTTCTCATTATTTTATTGCGATGGATTACACAGTTAGCAACGGGTTTTCCAGTGATTCTCTATTTGCTCGTGCTCAGAAACGGCACATATACGTGTAGGCTTGAAATGAATACCAATATAGCACCTTACAACTTTGTGCTGAAGGGAGATGGCGTACATGTGACGTAGGTGGCGTTGTGCCATCTCATTGGTCAATGCTCAGACGCACGCTCAGGATATGACATGCTAGATATTGCTCTGCACGTTCGGAAAGCCTCCCGAACGTGCTATTCCACGCTATGACGTCAGAAACTGGGCACGCTCAACGCTCAACGTTCGGATGCTCGGCCCGTGTGCCGACGGCTTTAGGCTAGTGCGGCGAATGTGGCGTTTAGGGGCTATGGCAGCAGACGACCGACGCTAGTGCCTTTTGCTAACAGCTGCAGCGCCTTTCCTGGGCTCGTGACCGTATTGCTTCGACCATAGACGACTGCAAAATCGTGGCCTGGTCAGGTGTGTACAGATTTCAGGTGGTTTGAACTGGTATTAGGTTCGAGTGTGTCGCAGACCCCACGAAGCCACGGACAGAAGTTGTCAGTAAAGGACTGTGCAAGCTGGTGGTGCTTTCAGAATTGTGTGCGCTGTGTTTACATGGAATTGACTGGTCCAACCGAACCGATGGTAGGCTGTAAATGGCCATGTTCGGCTACTTTGAGACCATTTGCAGGCATAGACTTCAGGTTTCCATTGAACGACAGAATTTTTATGGATCACAGTGCATCGTGTCACTGGGCCACCATTGCTCGCGACTGGTTTGAAGAACATTCTGGACAATTCGTGCGAATCATATGGCCACCCTGATGGTCGACATGAATCCCGTCGAACTTTTATGGATCATAATCGGGAGGTCAGTCCGAGCACAAAATCTTGCATCGGAAAGGCTTTCGCAATTATGGACTGCTATAGAGGCAGCACAGCTCAGTATTTCTGCAGGGGACTTGAACTACTTATTGAATCCGTGCCACGTCGAGCTGCTGCAATACGCCGCGTGTAAGGAGTTCCGACTCTATACTACGAAGGTATCCCTTGACGTTTGGCACATCAGTGTAATTCCGCAACTTGTCCTTCAGGTTGAACAACGAGCACTCTTTTCCGCCCAACAGCTACATCTAGAAACGTCATCTTAGGCTAAGTTCCTTCTAATTGACAGTACAGACAAACTCAGTGGTGCTGAATCTAGTACCGAGAAATCAAGTTTCTAAAAAGTGCTGTCACACATTTACAATAGTACGTATGGAGTTCAGAAACTAAGTTACACATGTCGTCCTACATTAACAGCACTTCGCAATGTGACTGACCTGTCGTCATGGCAAGAGTTTCGGGTTTGCTGTAGATACAGTTCTGCTGCCGTGCGGATGACAGGTGCGTCACAATGTGGGAATGGAATGGAGCAGGAACTGGAAACGCACTTCAAAGCTGAAATACACGGGAGCAGATTCTTATGAGCAAACCTAAACTGCACACAAATCCATCAAGAAATTCCGGTAGAATATCGGTCAAATGTAGTGTCGTTTCCAGCCACAGTGAAATGGACCCAACAATTTGACCAAAGCCGCACACGTGTGGCTGATACTTACCGGGAAGGAAGGCCATCAGTATCGACAACAGGCGATAACGTCATGGCTATCTTTAATCGTAATTAACATTCGAATCTTATTAATATCACTATCTACAATTCTTTTGTTTTCGTTTTATTGTGGATGAGAGAATGACTTCGAGCTCAAACCGAACTTTGTTATCAGGAGCTGCACGCTGCCACGTCTCTTCTAGTGGCTGGCTACAGCCGTCAAATTAAATTTAGTTCTGTCACTGGGATTTTATTCTTTTATCTCTGGGCACGGAAAAAGTGTATCACCGCGATTTATACATTAAATCGTTGTCTAATACACAGTGACTAAGCATCTACCGTCTTCACAAAGGTACGTCCAATAGAGTGAGAAAATTAATGTTTCTTTCCGACTTATTGTTACACCAGATCGAGCTATACAGGATGATTCAGGTGCCTGTCTGGAACTCACAACGTCTTCAAATCCCACAGGCACGATTTTCATCTTTTGTCACTTGCTACACACAAACTATTAGTCCTACAAAAAAAATGAACAGGACTTTTTTGTAGAAAATTCTGTACTGAGATAAATTTTCACTAGAAGCAGTAGATTTCGAATTATTGAAGAAAAATTTACAAAAGTACTTTCAAATTGGTTTTTCTTGAATAACTCGAAAACCATAGCAACCAGAGGAAACGTATGCCATTACAAATAACTACATTAATTTTCCTGTTATAAGGTCCTGTTCATTTTTTCTGTAGGACTAATAGTTTGCACATGGCGAGTGAGAATATTAAAATCTCGCACGTAGTTTTTGAAGGTGTTGTGGATTTCATAAAATCCATCCGTAGGGGCAGCTGAATCATCTTCTACAGCGGTACAAATCGGCTGTTGTAGGGCAACCCTTTGTGAAATGTACGATTTCTGTGGTCCCAGGGTACTGTGCATCACAGGATAACAATCAGCTCCAGCAGAAGGACTGGATACAGAACCTAGCGCTGCAGTGGCACTCCCGACCTGCGCCTCGGGCTCATTATTCCTGAGGTGTTACTGCTTGCGCTCCATGATAATACAGTAGAGCTCCGCAAATGGGCACTTCTACCCAAGCGTAGCTAATGGAGCCTATGTCTCTAGGGCCAGTGACCACCGCAAAGCTACGGAATGTTGGACTAGCAGTGGGACTGGGAGATGGCAAGTGCGAGGCCAGCGCGCTGCCGGGAGCATTAATTTCACAACCGAAGGTAGTCGTCGCTCAGAGAGACGCGGGGCTCCATAATTAAGGTCCATTCCTGGGACAGAGACTGGACTGTCCGCTAGGTGTTGCGGCTGCCTGCTTTACTTTCCTCGCCGCAGGGCATAAATTTCGCGTCCGCTGTAATTCGCGAGCCGGCCGACTATTAGGGGGGCAAGACGCCCGCACTGGACTGCACCAGATTTACGAGCTTATGGTAATGTTCAGCGCCGCCGCGTCCATTCCGTACGCCCGTTAGTCGCAGCGCACTCGCGCTGTCGTGCATCTTCCCCGTTCCGCTACGTCTGCCGTTCTCCAGTGTCCTCCCAAGGTGAAGATGCATGAATTCTTAACGTCTGTGACACCTTAGGCAAGGAAGCTGAAGCGGGATGACTGCAGGGACTCTGTGAAGGCATCGAAAAAGAAATGATCTTCGGAAGGACAGATTCGGCGTGTAGTAAAGTTAAAGTAACTATTGAGAAAAGTAAAAGTGAAAGCATCGACATTAAGAGGGCTCAAGGAATATTGCTGCTAAACACAGAATAAAGAAGCGATAGATGAAAATAGTACACTGAGGGCTCGTACTCTGGGAGGACCTAACTGCTGAAGAAAAAGAAAGATCTGCCGGTCTGATCCCAGACAATAGGAACCGACCGACCACCGTGTCATCCTCAGATTTAGAGTAATTTAAATACGTTATGGAGGACCTAAGGGAAGCATACCGTTCTGCCGGTCACTGTCTGCTTTGCAAACGTTGGAGCCCCGATTTGTCATTCAAGTAGTCCCGCTTTAACCAACAGGAGGAGCCCGCCCCAGTCCTCACACCAAGGATAAGTTTCTGACAGTACTGGGAATTGAACACGGGTTCTCCGCGTCGCTGTCACTCACACTATCCATTCAGCTAGGAGGCGTACAACTATCTGATAATGCGATAGAAAAACTAATGAGAGTCTGCCGGCCGGAGTGGCCAAGCGGTTGTAGGCACTTCAGTCTGGAACCGCCCAACCGCTACGGTCGCAGGTTCGAATCCTGCCTCGGGCATGGATGTGTGTGATGTCCTTAGGTTATTTACGTTTTGGTACTTCTAAGTTCTAGGAGACTTATGACCTCAGATGTTCAGTCCCATAGTGCTCAGAGACATTTGAACCAATTGGATCCAAAGTTTGAGCTTTGGAAGATTTGCTATTAACAGATTCCTGTTGAATTTTCAGAACAGTAGGTGAGATGACAACCATACGATTCTTCAAATCGTTGCGTAGACTCTATCATACTGGAGACATAAAACTGCACTTTCGGAAGAATATCATCAACACAATCCTGTAACTTCAAAAATAAACAAATGAGAGAACTGTCGCGCAGTGAGTTTGGCAGGTCAAATTCCCCCATTACTGACTGGAGTATTTTACAGAAGAATGGAAAAAATACAGGATCTTATAGTAGACTATCCGTGTGGTTTCAAGAAAGACAAAGGGATCACAGAGGGAAGTCTCACATGATGCTTGAGACCTGAAACAATAGTAAAGAAAAATCAAGATACTTTTATGAGATTTGTCGGCCTAGGAAAGACGTTCGACCATTTAAGTGTTGCCAGATATTACAGATATTCGGAGAAGTACGTACTCTGAAGAGAAAGATGGATAATATAAAACATGTACATGAACCAGTACACAATAATATAAATGGAAGATCAACATAGATCTGCTATAATTGAAAAGGACCCAAGTTTAGGGGTGCAGTAATTATCCTCTCCGCTTCTCTGATGACGAGGCAGAGACATTAGTCGTATGAGGGACTATGTTTCGACACCTTCCGCGCAAACTGCCCTAGGCGAGTGAGGTGGTCAGGTCCTATGATAAACACAGATAAATACTCGACGAGGTCTCACCGAGAATCGCTACAACGCGCCGAGTGAAGCTTCCAGAAACACTATATTTGGAGAGATGAAGATACGTGTGTCATTTTTCTGAATGTTTTATATTTTTCACGCAGTTGTTTTCCCATACCTCAGAGGAACTTAGGGATAATCTCGTAAATTAAGTGTAAGGAAGTCTTTTCTGAAAGCTTTTATCTGTAATGTAGCCTTCTGCGGAAGTGAAATGTTGTCGATAAAAAGTTCAGAGAAGAAGTGAGTAAAACATGATGAAATGTGGTACAACGGAATAATGTTGAAGCGTAGATGTTTAGATTGGATAATAAATGAAGAGCTACTGAATCGTAATGAGGATAAAACAAAATTTATGGCGCAGTTTGACGAAAAGAAGGGATCGGTTGATGGGATACAGACTGAGATGGCCACGAACCTTAAGTTTGCTACTGGAGGGACGTTTGAGTGTTAGCAAACTGTAGATGAAAACCAATGCTGACTGTTGTGAGCAGATCCAAAGACCACAACACCACCATTCATGAAGAAAGGAATAGGAAGGGCGAAATGTGATACTGACGTACTTCGTAACATTCATTAGAGGTTGTAGTTAGTTTGCAGAGCATATATACAGATGTAGATCAAAATGAAGTACTTTTTAAAATTTATTTTGAACTTAAATTTCTGAAGTCAGTTTTCCAGTTTTTAAATAATGCAGGTAACAACGTGAGACGTCTGATGGCAAAACATAGACATTAGCTGGATCTGAGTCTCCGTTTCGATCGTGTTCAAGCACAGTGAACAAGGTGGGTTAGATGATCAAGCCCTCTGCCAAACAGAGTAAACATCTGAAGACGACTTCCTTGTACCTGTATAACGATCCCTCGCTCGTTGCCTGGTTACGATCACGGACTTTCGCATTGATACACCGAGAGAACTTCAGCTTCATCACGCTTTCTCTCTCGCCTTCGAATCTCTGCCCTTGTTTAATGACGCCCGTATCGATCGGACTTTAAACGGGGGCCAGCTTCATCAACTAGTGTTCCACTCACTTTCGGCACTACCAACTATGGCCACCCACTACGCAATCTCTCTCTCTCTCTCTCTCTCTCTCTCTCTCGCTCTCTCTCCCCCCCCCCCCCCCCACCTCCACCATCACATTCTAACTATTGTGTAACGATATTGTAATGCCCCATTTCTGTATTCGATGCTAAGCGACGCTTGAGTTGGAATAAAGAACTACGCCACTAGACACTAGAGGAATAGAAACTAGTGGTTTGGAGTTATCAATGACGCTAAGCTCTGTCCCAGTCCGCTGGAATAGTTTCCGTTTGGCGAATACCTGGAGAACGTTACCTGCCATCATGTGCAGAGCCAGCAGTGAAGTAAGGAGGTGGTCGTGTTGCGGTATGTGAATATCTTTCCCGATTAGGTTGTGGACTCCTTATTGTAGTTAAGAAATCACTACATACGGAATGATATGAGCACATTTTAGAGCAGAGCAGGGACACTCTAGCCGTCGATCGCGGTCGACCGTTCTATCGCCGTGACCTTACACTTCGATATTTCAATACCTTCGTCCGCAAACTGTTTAAACCAACTGTTTTTGCAAAATACTAGTTTGTTTTTCACGGTATTTGTTGCCGATAAGTCTGACACCAATGTCTTCACCTCTTTCGTCTCCATATGCACCCGTGGTCTAGGGGTAGCGTCTTTGGATCATAATCAAAAACGTTTTCGGTCCCGGGTTCGATCCCCGCCACTGCCTAAATTTTGATAAATAATCAGCATTGGCGGCCGAAGACTTCCGGCATAAGAAGTCAGCCTCATTCTGCCAACGGCCTTGTCAAAGAGGGCGGAGG
Organism: Schistocerca gregaria; assembly: GCF_023897955.1. Classification (NCBI taxonomy): domain Eukaryota; kingdom Metazoa; phylum Arthropoda; class Insecta; order Orthoptera; family Acrididae; genus Schistocerca; species Schistocerca gregaria. The sequence goes on from NC_064920.1 coordinate 1,027,549,094, forward strand.
AGCGGATAGAGGTTCAGGGCACTCTCTTGTCCTAGGGGTGGGAAATCGCCCCTAAAGGCTGAAGAATGAGCAATGATGACCGACGTGAGGATGCAGAAGGCAATGGAAACCACTGCATTAAAGACACGTAACGTGTATCCACAGGACATGTGGCCTGTAGTTGAAGAAGTGTCATGATGATCTCTCCATTGGCAAAAGATTTCCGAATAGTCCCCCATTCGGATCTCCGGGAGGGGACTGCCAAGGGGGAGGTTACCATGAGAAAAAGATTAAATAATCAACGAAAGGGTAACGTTCTACGAGTCGGGGCGTGGAATGTCAGAAGCTTGAACGTGGTAGGGAAACTAGAAAATCTGAAAAGGGAAATGCAAAGGCTCAATCTAGATATAGTAGGGGTTAGTGAAGTGAAGTGGAAGGAAGACAAGGATTTCTGGTCACATGAGTATCGGGTAATATCAAAAGCAGCAGAAAATGGTATAACAGGTGTAGGATTCGTTATGAATAGGAAGGTAGGGCAGAGGGTGTGTTACAGTGAACAGTTCAGTGACCGGGTTATTCTAATCAGAATCGACAGCATACCAACACCGACAACGATAGTTCAGGTATACATGCCGACGTCGCAAGCTGAAGATGAACAGAAAGTGTATGAGGATATTGAAAGGGTAATGCAGTATGTAAAGGGGGACGAAAATCTAATAGTCAAGGGCGACTGCAATGCAGTTGTAGGGGAAGGAGTAGAAGAAAAGGTTACTGGAGAATATGGGATTGGGACAAGGAATGAAAGAGGAGAAAGACTAACTGCGTTCTGTAACAAGTTTCAGCTGGTAATAGCGAATATCCTGTTCAAGAATCACAAGAGGAGGAGGTATACTTGGAAAAGGGCGGGAGATACGGGAAGATTTCAATTAGATTACATCATGTTCAGACAGAGATTCCGAAATCAGATACTGGATTGAAAGGCGTACCCAGGAGCAGATATAGACTCAGATCACAATATAGTAGTGATGAAGAGTAGGCTGAAGTTCAAGACATTAGTCAGGAAGAATCAATACGCTAGGAAGTGGGATACGGAAGTTCTAAGGAATGACGAGATACGTTTGAAGTTCTCTAACTCTGTAGATACAGCAATAAGGAATAGCGCAGTAGGCAGTACAGTTGAAGAGGAATGGACATCTCTAAAAAGGGCCATCACAGAAATAGGGAAGGAAAACATAGGTACAAAGAAGGTAGCTGCGAAGAAACCATGGGTTACAGAAGAAATACTTCAGTTGATTGATGAAAGGAGAAAGTACAAACATGTTCCGGGAAAATCAGGAGTACAGAAATACAAGTCGCTGAGGAATGAAATAAATAGGAAGTGCAGGGAAGCTAAGACGAAATGGCTGCAGGAAAAATGTAAAGACATCGAAAAAGATATGATTGTCGGAAGGACAGACTCAGCATACAGGAAAGTCAAAACAACCTTTGGTGACAATAAAAGCAACGGTGGTAACATTAAGAGTGCAACGGGAATTCCACTGTTAAATGCAGAGGAGAGAGCAGATAGGTGGAAAGAATACATTGAAAGCCTCTATGAGGGGCAAGATTTGTCTGATGTGATAGAAGAAGAAACAGGAAACGATTTAGAAGAGATAGAGGATCCAATATTAGAATCGGAATTTAAAAGAGCTTTGGAGGACTTACGGTCAAATAAGGCAGAAGGGATAGATAACATTCCATCAGAATTTCTAAAATCATTAGGGGAAGTGGCAACAAAACGACTATTCACGTTGGTGTGTAGAATATATGAGTCTGACGACATACCATCTGACTTTCGGGAAAGCATCATCCACACAATTCCGAAGACGGCAAGAGCTGACAAGTGCGAGAATTATCGCACAATCAGCTTAATGCATCGAAGCTGCTTACAAGAATAATATACAGAAGAATGGAAAAGAAAATTGAGAATGCGCTAGGTGACGATCAGTTTGGTTTTAGGAAAAGTAAAGGCACGAGAGAGGCAATTCTGACGTTACGGCTAATAATGGAAGCAAGGCTAAACAAAAATCATGACACGTTCATAGGATTTGTCGACCTGGAAAAAGCGTTCGACAATATAAAATGGTGCAAGCTGTTAGAGATACTGAAAAAAGTAGGGATAAGCTATAGGGGGAGACGGGTCATATACAATATGTACAACAACCAAGAGGGAATAATAAGCGTGGACGATCAAGAACGAAGTGCTTGTATTAAGAAGGGTGCAAGACAAGGCTGTAGCCTTTTGCCCCTACTCTTCAATCTGTACATCGAGGAAGCAATGATGGATATAAAAGAGAGGTTCAGGAGTGGAATTAAAATACAAGGTGAAAGGATATCAATGATACGATTCGCTGATGACATTGCTATCCTGAGTGCGAGTGAAGAAGATTTAAATGATCTGCTGAACGGAATGAACAGTCTAATGAGTAGACAGTATGGTTTGAGAGTAAATCGGAGAAAGACGAAGGTAATGAGAAGTAGTAGAAATGAGAACAGCGAGAAACTTAACATCAGGATTGATGGTCACGAAGTCAATGAAGCTAAGGAATTCTGCTACCTAGGCTTTAAAATAACCAATGACGAACGGTGTAAGGAGGACATCAAAAGCAGACTCGCTATGGCAAAAAAGGCATTTCTGGCCAAGAGAAGTCTACTAATATCAAATATCGGCTTTAATTTGAGGAAGAAATTTCTGAGGATGTACGTCTGGAGTACAGCATTGTATGGTAGTGAAACATGGACTGTGGGAAAACCGGAACAGAAGAGAATCGAAGCATTTGAGATGTGGTGCTATAGACGAATGTTGAAAATTAGGTGGACTGATAAGGTAAGGAATAAGGAGGTTCTACGCAGAATCGGAGAGAAAAGGAATATGTGGAAAACACTGATAAGGAGAAGGTACAGGATGATAGGACATCTGCTAAGACATGAGGGAATGACTTCCATAGTAGTAGAGGGAGCTGTAGAGGGCAAAAACTGTAGAGGAAAACAGAGACTGGAATACGTCAAGCAAATAATTGAGGACGTAGGTTGCAAGTGCTACTCTGAGATGAAGAGGTTGGGACAGGAAAGGAATTGGTGGCGGGCGCATCAAACCAGTCAGTAGACTGATGACCAAACAAAAAAAAAAAAAATGCATTTCACCGCCTTTAATGCTCGAGCGAAGCAACAGTCTACCCCTCTCCGTAGCGGGTAACTACTCGTGAACTGTAACTTGGCGTGTTATAAGGGAGACGGGAAAAAGCTCCGCCTCCAGTAGGCAACACTTTCCACGAAACAACAATGTGCTTGACTGAGGTAATGATCAGTTAAATATTGTGTTATCGAAACCAAAGTTGCTGTTTCGTACTGACATGCCAAATAACCACTTCATCTTCCAGACAGTGGAGGTTGATTTTGACAATTTATTGACCAGATTATAATGAACTGTCAAACATGTGCAAATCCAAGAATGTCATTAAACTTTTTTACAACAGTTTTGGTGCTATTTCCTTTTCTTTCAGAGCTGCAATATCTTAAAAACTGAGTCGTAGGAATGCAACTTATGATGTAGAGCTATTTACCTGTTATGTATGTTGTGTAACTGAAATGCTTACTTTTGGCTACGGTGTTGCTAAGTGCTAAAACCTTCATGACATTTTAAGTCAATAGATATCTAAATGGACTCAACTGCTTTTCGTAGATGTCAAGTCTAAAAAGGTTGGGCGCCCCCGAGGAACAGTTTGCCGACGACGGCTGTACCAGCATTACAATGCCGTCTGTCATGAAATAGCATGTGCGAGGCAATGGTATGTGGGAAATAACATTGCTGAAATGGACTGGCCTTTCCAGAGACTTGAATCCGGTGGTGCATCTAAATGAGTTTAAACGCCGACTTCCCTCCAGTTCCCAGTGTCCAACGTCATTACCTTCTCTGGCTTCGTCTATTGAGGAAGGATCGGCTGCCATTCCTTCACAGACATACATCTCATTGAAAGTGTCCCTAGCAAGGATGCGCCGTCATAAAGGTGAAGGGTGGAAATACCTCATAGTAATGTCTACTACACTACTGGTCATTAAAATTGCTACACCAAGAAGAAATGCAGATGAAAACGGGTATGCGTTGGAAAAATATATAATACTAGAACTGACATGTGATTACATTTTCACGCAATTTGGGTGCATAGATCCTGAGAAATCAGTACCCAGAAAAACCACCTCTGGCGTTAATAACAGCCTTGATACGCCTAGATATTGAGACAAACAGAGCTCGGACGGCGTGAACTGGTAGAGTTGCCCATGCAGCTTCAACACGATACCACAGTTCACCAAGTGTAGTGACTGGCGTATTGTGACGAACCAGTTGCTTGGCCACCATTGAACAGACTTTTTCAGTTGGTGAGAGATATGGAAAATGTGCTGGCCAGGGCAGCAGTCGAACATTATCTGCATCCAGAAAGGCCTGTACAGGACCTGCAACATGCGGTAGCGCATTATCCGACTGAAATGTAGGGTTTTGCAGGGATCGAATGAAGGGTAGAGCCACGGGTCGTAACACATCTGAAATGTAACTTCGACAGTTCAGATTGCCGTCGATGCGAAAAAGAGGTGACCGAGACGTGTAACCAATGGCACCCCATACCATCAAGCTGGGTGATACGCCAGTATGGCGATGAGGAATACACGCTTCCTATGTGCGTTCACCGCGATGTCGCCAAAGACACGGCCATCATGATGCTGTAAACAGAACCTGCATTCATCCGAAGAAATTTATTGGTATTCGTGCCACCTGGTTAGTCGTTGAGTACACCATCGCAGGCGCTCCTGTCTGTAATGCAGCGTCAAGGGTAAGTGCAGCCATGGTCTCCAAGCTGATAGTCATTGCTGCTGCCCGCGTTCCCGGGTTCGATTAACGGCGGGGTCAGGGATTTTCTCTGCATCGTGATGGCTGGGTGTTGTGTGATGTCCTTAGGTTAGTTAGGTTTAAGTAGTTCTAAGTTCTAGGGGACTGATGACCATAGATGTTAAGTCCCATAGTGCTCAGAGCCATTTGAACCATTGCTGCTGCAAACGTCGTCGAACTGTTCGTCCAGATGGTTGTTGTCTTGCAAATGTCCCCATCTGTTGACTCAGGGATCGAGACGTGGCTGCACGATCCGTTACAGCCATGCACATAAGATGCCTGTCATCTCGACTGCTAGTGACACGAGGCCGTTGGGATCCACCACGACGTTCCGTATTACTCTCCTGAAACCACGGATTCCATATTCAGCCAACAGTCATTGGATCTTGACCAACGCGAACAGCAATCTCGCGATACGATAAACCGCAATCGCGATAGGCTACATTCCGACCTATATCAAAGTCGGATACGTGATGGTACGCATTTCTCCTCCTTACGCAAGGCATCACAAGAACGTTTCACCTGGCGACGCCGGCCAACTGCTGTTTGTGTATGAGAAATCGGTTGGAAACTTTCCTCATGTCAGCACGTTGTAGGTGTCGCCACTGGTGCCAACCTTGCTCTGAAAAGCTAAGTCATCTTCGTGGTGTAGCAATTTTAATGGTCAGTAGTGTATTAGGTGTTGCTCAATAGTGTAGCTACGACCTAGTTATAGAAATGCCCTATTTGCAAGCACGTCGCATATGGAGGAGTGCTGTGCAGCGGAGGGCGTGCAGCCAAGTGCCGGAAGAGCGCCGGTGGCAGGTGGTGGTCGGGAGCGGCTGGTCCTTTCCTCCCCGGGTCATCGGACGGGCCCGGCTGGAGCAGTTAGCGCGCCGGCAGCTGGCCGGAAGAGCGCCACGCGCCTCGGCGGGCCAGCACGCGCCCGCCAGGAAGACGGCACTCTGCCACTTGCCGCCGGCGCCCACACGCAGCCTCCGCACGCACCCCCCGGTCCACACGCACCTCTCTCTGCCGCTCGCTGCCTACACTGAGAGGACACAGGCCACCGTGTCTCCCCCTCCTTTACCCGTACGCACACTGATCCCTACAAATACGCTACTGGCCTTTAAAATTGCTGCACCACGAAGATGACTTGATACAGACTCGAAATTTAACCGACTGCAAGAAGATGCTGTGATATTTAAATGATTAGCTTTTCAGAGCATTCACACAATGTTGGCGCCTGTGGCGAAATCTACAACGTGCTGACATGAGGAAAGTTTCCAACCGATTTCTCATGCACAAACAGCAGTTGACCGGCGTTGCCTGGTGAAACGTTCTTGTCTTCCTCGTGAAGGAGGAGAAACGCGTACCATCACGTTTCCGACTTTGATAAAGATCAAATTGTAGCCCATCGCGATTGCGGTTTATCGTATTGTGACATTGCTGCTCGCGTTGGTCGAGATCCAATGACTGTGAGCAGAATATGGAATCGGTGGGTTCAGGAGGGTAATACGGAACGCATTGCTGGATCCCAACGGCCTCGTATCACTAGGAGTCGAGATGACAGGCATCTTATCCGCATGACTGTAACGGATCGTACCTTCACGTCTTGATCCGTGAGTCAACAGATGGGGACGTTTTCAAGAGAACAACCGTCTGCACGAACAGTTCGACGACGTTTGCAGCAGCACGGAGTATCAGCTCGGAGATCATGGCTGCGGTTACCCTTGACGCTGCATCACAGACAGGAGCGCCTGCGATGGTGTACTCAGCGACGAACCTGGGTGCACGGATGGCAAAACGTTATTTGTTCGGATGAATCCAGGTTCTGTTTACAGCATCATGATCTTCGCAACTCTGTTGGGAGACATCGCGGTGAACGCACATTGGAAGCGTGTATTCGTCATCGCCATACTGTCGTATCACACGGCGTAATGGTATGGGGTGCCATTGGTTACACGTCTCGGTCACCTCTTGATCGCATTGACGGCACTTTCAACTGTGGATGTTACATTTGAGATGTGTTACCGCCCGTGGCTCTACCCTGCGAAACCCTCCATTTCAGCACGATAATGCACGACCGCATGTTGCAGATTCTGTACGGGCCTTTCTGGATACAGAAAATGTTAGACTGCTTCCCTGGCGAGCACATTCTCCAGATCTCTCACCAACTGAAAACGTCTGGTCAGTGGTGGCCGAGAAACTGGTTCGTCACAATACGCGAGTCACTACTCTTGATGAACTGTGGTATCGTGTTGTAGCTGTATGGACAGCTGTACCTGTACACGTTGTCCAAGCTCTGTTTGACTCAATGCCCAGATGTATAAAGGCCGTTATTACGGCCAGAGGTGGTTGTTCTGGGTACTGATTTCTCAGGATCTATGCACCGAAATTGCGTGAAAACGTAATCACATGATAGTTCTAGTACAATATATTTGTCCAATGAATACCCGTTTATCATCTGAAGTTCTTCTTGGTTTAGCAATTTTAACGGTCAGTAATGTATGTCAGAGCCGAAGAGAACATACACTGATCAGCCAGAACAATATAACCACTGACCTACTACCGACATAAACCCATCCAGGCGATTGCAGTGTCGTCTGGCGAGGAGTGACTGCTGGTCAGAGACACGCACGGTGCTCGTACTACCAGTGGGCGTTCTGTCCGCTTGTAGCATCGGGAAGGGCTCCATCTCTCTGAGTTTGACCGAGGGAAGATTGTTCTGGCCATAGGTTCCACACGAGCATTTCGGAAACTGCACGACTTGTTGGGTGTTTGAGGATGCTGTGGTGAGTGTGTTCAACATGTGGCGAAACCACATCTACATCTACGTGGTTACTCTGCAATTTACAATTAAGTGCCTGGCAGAGGGTTCATCGAACCATTTTCATACTACTTATCTGCCGTTCCACTCTCGAATGGCGTGTGGGAAAGAGGAACACCTAAATCTTTCCGTTCGAGCTCTGATTTCTCTTATTTGGTTATGATGATCATTTCTCCCTACTAGGTGGGTGCCAACAAAATGTTTTTGCATTCGTAAGAGAAAGTTGGTGATTTAAATTTCGTAATTATATCTTGCCGCAGAGAAAAACGCCTTTATTGCAGATACCCCAACTCGCGTATCATATCAGTGACACTCTCGCCCCTATTGCGCCATAACACGAAACGGGCTGCCCTTCTTTGCACTTTCTCGACGTCCTCCGTCAGTCCTACCTAGTAAGGATCCCACACCGCGCAGAAGTATTCCAGCAGAGAACAGACAACTGTAATGTAGTCTGTCTCTGTAGTGGGTTTGTCGCATCTTCTAAGTGTTCTGCCAACAAAGAGCAGTCTTTGTTTCGCCGTCTCCACAATATTATCTACGAAGTCTTTCCAATTTAAGTTGCTCATAATTGTAATTCCAAGGTATTTAGCCGAAGTGACAGCCCTTAGATTTGTGCGATTAATCGTGTACCCAAAATTTACCGGAAATCTTTTAATACCCATGTGGATGACGTCGCACATTTCTTTGTTTAGTGCCAATTGCCACTTTTCGCTCCGTACAGAAATCTGTTCTACTCGATGATTTACCGTCAATCACTACGAACTGCGACCTCTCTGAGGGGGAATCACGAATCCAATCACACAACTGAGACGATACTCCTTATGTACGCAATTTGATTAATAGTCGCTTGTGAGAAACGATATCAAAAGCCTTCTGGAAATCTAGGAATATGGAATTTATCTGAGATCCCTTGTCGACAGGACTCATTACTTCATGGGAACAAAGAACTGGCTGTGTTGCACAATAATGATATTTTCCGAATGCGTGTTGGATATGTAACAATAAGTCATTTCTTCAAGGTGATTCATAATGTTCGAGTACAGTATGTGTTCCAAAATCCTACTGCAAATTGAGGTCAGTGACATGGATCTTGAATGAAACCACGTCCGAGCGTCGTGGGGTCGGATCGCCACACCTCATTGCATTTGTCGACCGTCGTAGGTTGGGAGGACTGCTAAAACAGGACAGACGGCGAACTGTGGCGGAACTAACATAAGATTTTAATGGCGGGCAGGGTACAAGTGTGGCTGAACACACAGTGCACTGAACATTCCTAACTAAGGGCCTCCGCAGACGACGACGCATGCATGTGCCAATGTTAACACCACGAGATCGGCAACTACGACTGAAATGGGCTCGTAACCATCAGCACTGGACGTCGGCGCAGTGTAGAGCGTTGCATGGTGTGATTAATTCCGATAACTTCTTTATCATGCCAGTGGAAGGGCGCGCATCCGTCTTCTTCCGGGGCAACAGGTCCTCGACACTTGTACTGCGGGACGGAGGCAGGCCGGCGGCGACTCCTTTATGTTCAGAGGAAAATTCACGTGGGGATACATGGGGTCAGTGGAGCTAGTAAAAGACACCCTGGTGGCCAAAGAGTTTCGTACAGTAGTTGCAGACCACATACACCCCATTATGACGATCATGTTACCCGATGGCAATGGCATTTTTCAGCAAGATAATGCACGATGTCACAAGGCCAAGAGTGTGATGGAGTGGTCCGAGGAACAGAGTGGCGGGTTCCAATTGATGTGCTGGACTCCTCAACACGTCAGATCTGAAACCGATCCAGCACATCCGGCATGTGACTCAGCATGGCGTCAGAGCTCATCGCCTCCCCACTGCCCCCCCCCCTCTCCCCCCCCCCCCCACCCGGAATTTACTGGAACTAGGTGACTTGTTTGTGCAGATGTGTATGTGTGACCAACTCCCTCCAGAGACATACCAATCCTCATGGCTTGCATTGTCCGCTCCGGTAGCTGAGTGGTCAGCGTGCGGACTGCCGTCCTATTGGCCCGGGTTAGATTCCCGGCTGGGTCGGGGACTTTCTCCGCTCAGGGACTGGGTGTTGTGCTTTCTTCATCATCATTTCCTCCGCATCCGGCGCGGAGGTCGCCCAATGTGGCGTCGAATGTAATGAGACCTGCACCAAAGCTGCCGGTGCAGCCCCGTAAGGGCCTCCGGGCTAATGACACCAAACGCTCATTTTCATTTCCATTGCTTGCATGTCACTACGTGTCACCGCTGTTACCCGTGCCAAAGGTGGACATACCGTCTGTTGGGTAGGTGGTCATAATGTCCTGGCTCGGCAGTGTATTGTGGGTGTACAATGTAGTAGGAAGCTGAGCTTCGATGACAGATACGGGTATCTCATTCCATGCTGCTTCAAATCTGCCGTAGCTACTGGCGATTGGTAGTAAGACAGTCTTTCGGCAGCTCGTAACAAGATGTTTTATTGGATGAGAGATATGCAGAATGTGCTGGTCTGGGGTAATCCAACACTTTCTGTATCGATATAGATCACGACGGCAAGACAGTATGCGGTCTTTCTTTATCTTCACGAAAGATAACGCACGGGAGACCTGAAAGATACAACACATAGTCGTCCGTAACAGGTCAGAAATATAACGGCTGTAGTCCAAATCACTTGCTATGCAGTACATACATAATCGTATGCGCAGTGGTACTCCATTCCATATAGTTAAGAAATGGAGTACATTTGTAGATCTGTTTGCAGTAACTTTTACCGAGGCATTCTCTCTATGTATTATACTTATGACAATGTACGGTAATTTTTAATAATTCAGTATTTCACAATTTATGTATAGCGTTCATGGATCAGATGATGGTCACCCTGTTTTACCGAAACCTGTCATCTTAAATAAACATTTTACAAATGCGATCTTAGCTGAAAGGTTGTCCTCATACAGGCTGAAAATTTACAGATCACCCTTTCTATTCAATATGAGCAAGATAATATTTGTACTAGTGTATATGATTCTCTCGGTGATCGCTGGTTTTCTCTACGCTCACCTTTGAGACATCTGAAGTGCAGCTCATTACAAAAAAGGGTCATCACACTACCAGCTAGTTCGCTGTCGATACTGTTCTGTACAGCAAGTATGGAACGTCCTTTCGTCTTGTCCTCGGAGCTGGCGTCACGCATGGTCTCAGACGCTCCAGCGGCCGGAATCCACGCGCTACTGGCACGCAAGACAAATTGCGCGATTTATTACTCCGAAGATTATCTTGCAATCGTTTATTGGCCGACCTGGATCAATTTTCTGCACTACTACCCATACAAAATAATCTTAATAAGCATCACAGCCTTATTTTGACCTGCCAGACAATGTAGAACTTGTCAATGTTCGAAAACCGTTGACTAACGACTTGTGGCTGCCGAACACGCATTCTGAAACACCCTGAAATCCGACCACTGGAATGGAAAACGCATGACACTAGCAATCAATAAACCAGATCTGTCTGTTTCCTAGCAGATTAATAAACTCCACGAAGACAAAACAGCATAACATTTTTAATGAGAATCTAACTAAAGGTGAATATTAACGTATTTTACACCAAAGTATACAGTGCTCCATAGAGGGACCATTCAGAGACGATTGTATCAGCATGACAGTGTATCGTGTCTTACGGGAGCAGCTATGAGGCAATGGTTTGTGGACGGTAAAATTCCTTAAATGTACTCGCCTGGCCAGAGTTCCGACCTGAACACAACACCCCTAAGGCCTTTAGGGTGAGAAAGTCAAGTTTGCTCCAGAGCTTAGTGTCCGACGTCACTACCTTCTCTGGTTTCGGTTCTTGAGGGTTAACGGGGAATCGTTCTTGCAGAGACAGACACCTTACTGAAAATGTCCCTTTTAGAGTTCAAACCGTCAAAAAGGCGGTAAAGGGACACACCTCAATTTAATTTCTACTAATAGGTGTCCGGATGTTTTTTTTATCGGGCAATGTATATTACAGATAAGGTCTTCGAAAAACAGTAAGGAAATTCAGAAAGACTTGTACATTTTCAGTTGATGTAATGAATGCTAGCGTTCTTCACTCGTGAAAGAAACCAGGATGATACAAAAAAAGACCTACAGTGTGCGATCATAAGATTAGCGGCTAGTGGCAAACACCTTATTTAAATATGAGCTAATACTGAGAAGGCATACGAAATCAAACGAATGCATGAAATCTGCACTAAGGACCTCTACTAGAAGAGTTTTGTTGAAGGACTCTGGGAAAATTGCTTTGTGCTGTAAAGAAATACGCATACACTTCGCTAGTACAACACATTCTGGAGTATTGTTCCACAACAGATGTTGAATAACACTGCATATAAGATCGATACAGCCTATGCAGACCTCTCAAAGAGATACTCCGGGAACTTAAATGTGAATATTTGGAACGATCTCGCCCTTATTTAGCGAAACACTGTTGTTTGACAATACTAATGGCTACCATCGGATATTACGCGTAGAGTAGTATTCACGCAGTGAGATTAGAAATACAGACAATAGTTTTTCCATCGATCGTTGCACAAATGGAAGTGGACAGAAAATCGCTAATAGTGGTACAAAACATCCTCCGCCATATACGGAACAATGACTTCCTGGATCAAGAAATCATAATTTACTCGGTCGCCACTGCTGGACAGATGTCTCCCCTATACTTTTCCACGCATGGTAGTCGTAATCTGTACACATACAGGTTGCTCTTGCTTGTTTTCTGATGTTTCCCACTCACCTACAGTTACCGCGTCGTCACAGACTTTTCTCAGCTGTTGGAATCGAGGAAAGCACTACTTGGTCCATCAGTCATTTACTACAGTGTACCAATTTCTGTCGTTCGTTTCCATACCTCAAGTCATTGACAGGTGGAGGCTACATTAAAAGCAGACAGAAAATTTCCGTTGTCTGACCGGGATTCGACCCGCGACTTCTCGGTTTACAGACACATGTTTTACAAATAGACCTCCAGACTCGACGTAAAGTATCATCTAATAGTGATTTATTCGGTTTCGTATCCCTTACCTTTGCTTCTATGAAAATACTTTCACTGTTAAGAGAAAGCCTGTAACATGCAATCAAAAACACAACACAAAACATAGACAGATACAGAAGTGCTGTGACATGGTCGCCGGCGCTTCGTGAACGGCTCAGCTATAGTGGTCGAGCTGCTTTCCCATTGCGTTCAGTGAATCTGCACACCAGATACATATCGCCTTTCCATCAGTAAGCTTATCAAATGGCTCTAAGCACTATGGAACTTAACATCTGAGGTCATCAGTCCCCTAGACTTAGAACTACTTAAATTTAATAACCTAAGGACATCACACACATCCATGCCCGAGGCTGGATTCGAACCTGCGACCGTAGCAGCAAATAAGCTTATCCATGCTGTTGTGTATCACTGTTAACATACAACTAATACTGTCGAAAACATAAACCCGGCAGTTCTGAGACAAGCTTGAGTGCAAAGAATAAAGTGAGCGCACTGTGCCTAAAAGCTTGTTAAGCTTACAGATATTTCCCTTCGAGTTGCAGAGATACCTCTATCAAAAGATTTAAACTACAGTCCGAAACCGACATTAGGACAGAAAGACATCAAGAGAATTTTAGCAGAGGTCAAATGCTCTATGGACGTAGCAGAGCGTCCCACTCATAAACATGATGATCTTCCCGTCAACGTCACCGGCGTTTTACAAACCCAGTAGCAGTCAGAAAGTAACCATAATAATGGAAGTAGGATTATAGATAACTACAAAAGAAGTTAAAGAGACATAAAGCGTTAATCACAAAAGCGGGTAAGGGCATACAGCGGTCCTTACATATCACGAAGATTATGCAAACAAAACTGAAAATTTTTTTTCTCAAAACGGGGTTAACGAAATGACTAGACATTCAACATAAATGTTCCATGCACAAAGAAAACACAAAATTCAAATATCTTTTTCTGTTTTCTTACAAGGTAGAAAAGCGATCTGCAGTTATGAACGCACAAACGCCAGATAGCACATACAGGGCTATATCTAAAACGAGGCAGAACCCGAATACCTCGATAAATTCAACGCTAGCATACGCGTTGAAAACGCTACACACATTTTACGAGCAAAAATACGTATGAGTTTGCGGACAAAGTCATATCTTAGCATCACAGATTTGAAGAATTTTTATACTAACATGCCTGTCCAAGAGACAGCAGAGATAATTAAGAACTAACTAATAAAACATAAAAAAATAACCATGGGAAAAATAATTGAATTAACGGAGCTTTCACGTTTAGGGGTAAGAAATAGCACCAAACTGGACGACTGGTCATTGGAAATTCACTAGCCGGCATTATAGTTGAGATTTTTGGTAGTCATTTAGAAAATCAGTTTTTCACTAACAACCCTGAAGTAACCAGTAAAATTCTCTATTACCACCATGTGGATTATGCTATTTTGGTTAGTAAAATGAGATCAAAGAGATGTTAATGACATAGGGGAAAATGAGTGCTGTTCACCCAGAAATTAGTTATACAGTTCAGCCCAAAATTAAAGGAGCCACCAATTTGTCGTGATTATCCTTACAACAGAGGCGGTTAACGCCTTTTTAGACAGTACTGGAAACCAATCTGAAGAGACATTATTATTCACTAAGTCTTGACACCGTCAAAGAATAAAGATACCATATTTTCGATCAGTGATTAATGGGTTATTAAAACTGCCGTTAAGCGAGCATCAGAGGTATAAAGAAATCGCTGTTGCAAGTTGCAGTAAGTAACCGTGTACAGTCTCAGCACTAAGCAGGCCGGTGTGGCCGAGCTGTTCTAGGCGCTACAGTCTGAAACAGCGCGACCGCTACGGTCGCAGGTTCGAATCCTGCTTGGGCATGGATGTGTGTGATGTCCATAGGTTAGTTAGGTTTAAGTAGCTAGGGGACTGACGACCTCAGATGTTAAGTCCCACAGGGTTCAGAGCCATTTGAACCATCTCAGCAATAAGTTACTACAGAAAATTAAAACACAACAACAGCGTAAAATCAATGTCAGCACGCTAGCAGGTGGACAAGAAGACAAGAAGGTCGTGTACATGACCAGGAGTCAAAAAGGACGGGTTATAGAAATTATTGCTCAACAATTTCGCAATACCAATTTGCGTGTAGGGTTTAAGAGTAATGACATCCTCGAAATTCACTGCCGCTGGTATATATAAACTAAAGTGTGGGAACTGTCCAAAAGTTTAGGTAGGTCATACAGGCAGGGCATACTTGAGAATAGGAAATATTGTAAGTGAGTAGAAGAACAAGTTTGTTTCCAACAAGACACACAACTTGTCACGGTCCGCGCCGCTCCCCACGTCGGGCATGGGCGTATGTTGTCCATATCGTAAGTTAGTTTACGTTAGATTACGTAGTGTGTAGGCTTAGGGACCGATGACCTCAGCAGTTTGGTTCCATAAGACCTTACCACAACTTTCAATTTGATAATCGACATCTGCATTTACTTTGCGCATATATTGTCGGTTCACTACAGGAAAAAGATAAAAGGGCTTAAGAAAACAAACGGAATCAATTGCAACGAGCCACCAGAGACCATTGGTTCCTTATACTAAAATACTCAGAAAGCCATCCCAGATATGCTCAATAATGTTCATGTCCCGGGGTATTGATGGCAGCGGAAGTGTTTAATCTCCGAAGAGTGTTCCTGGAGTCACTCTGTAGCAATTCTGTGCGTGTGGGGTGTCACATTGTCCTGCCATTGTCCTGCCCAAGTCCGTCGTAATGCACAATGGGCGTGAATGGATGCAGGTGATCATACAAGATGCTTACGTACATGTCACCTGCAGAGTCGTATCTAGACGCATCACGGGTCCCATATAACTCCAACTGCACACGCCCCACACAAGTGTTGACTGGCTCAGGCGAGGCTTAGAGCTTTGTGTCTTGCAGTCATCAAGAGTACACGACTGGGCATTCGGCTCCGAAAGCTCATATCGATGATACTTCTTTGAAAGGTTCACACGCTGCTACTCGTTGATGTTCAGCATTGATATCTGCAGCAGTTTGCGGAAGGGTTGCACTTCTGCAGGTTGAACGATTTTTTCAGTCGTCGTTAGTCCCGTTCTTGCAGTATCTTTATCCGGCCGTAGCGGTGTCGGAGATGTGATGTTTTACCAGATTCCTGATATTCACGGTACACTCATGAAATGGTCGTACGGGAAATTCTCCACTTAATCACTACCTCGGAGATGCTATGTCCCATAGCTTGTGCGCCCACTATAACACAACTTTAAAACTCACTTAAATTATGATAACCAGTCGTTGTAGCAGCAGTAATCGATGTAACAACTGCGCCAGACACTTGCTGTCTTATATAGGCGTTGTTAACCGTAGCGTCGTATTCTGCCTGCATAATGTCTCTGTATTTGAATGCCCATGCCTATATCAGTTTCTTTGGCGCTTCAGTTTATATCACTTTATAAATCTCTTATGTAATAAGGGGAAGTCAAATAAAAACGAGATAGATGGGAAAAATAAGTAAACTGTTTATTACTACAAAAGTAATCGCCATAACTATTAACACATTTATCTCACTATGCGACAAGACGGTCAGTGCCTTCTTGGAAATATGTTTGCGGTTGCCTACAAAACCGTGATTTACCCGGGCGTGAACCTCTCCGTCCGGTGCAAATCGACGGCCACGAATGTATTTCTTCATGGCTCCAAATATATGGATATGGCATGGGGAGAGATGAGGACTATATGAAGGGTGTGTTTTCCTCTATTTTCTCTCGGTCTATATTGTTCGGTCAATAGATTTGTCGTTGCAGATACTTTCACTGACGGTAGTAACGTCATCAGCGTTTCTTATGATTGATATCCTTTCACCTTCCAGTTTAATCCTATTCCAGGACCTTCGTTTTATTTCCGTACTGCATATCAGATGTGTCGGATTTAAGAGCGGCATAGAAAGACTACATCCTTTATGCCTTTTCTAATGTGGGCATTTGGTTTTTGGTCTTTCAGTCTCATGTTTCCCTATTGGCTTTTGTACATATTGTCTCGTACACATCTTTTCCTATAGATTACACAAATTTTCCTGAGAACTTCGAACATCTTTCGCCGATTTACACTGTCGATCGTTTTTTTTAATAGCTCGACAACGGGAAATACAGTGTGGGCAAAATAAGCTGGTCCATAAAATACATTATATACCTTAAGATAGGCAGTCCAACTTATATCATTTGCAAACTATGTATAACACATTTTCCAGGTCAGTTCTTTTTGCGCACCCTATATACTACGTACTTATTACGTGTTATGCTTATCTATAATATTTAAGATATTTCTGACACAAACAAAAAATAAATACACGGGAGAAATGAGATAACGTCTTGGAGATAAAGAGATCCATTTACGTTCATTTCTTTTTATATTTGCTTGATACGATCACATTACTGGTTGGCAATGCCATGACCTTTCCACAAGCTAGCTTACGTTGTGAGATCCAACTTGAACAAAATTGGGACTTAGGATCTGGATTTTAAAAAATTGGTGGGCCAAAGGACCTACAAATGGGAGCACAAAAAAGGACGTAAATTATCAGACATTAGATGATTTTTTTCTTATAATATATTACAAACAAAACTGGTACACAGGTGAAGCTGTACAAAGTACTGTTAGGTTCAAAAAACGTGCGAATTTCACGCTGGTTATGAAATATTTTGCATAAAATAAAGTTAGATTTTTATCTTCCTGACAAATATGAGTCACAAACTCATCTATAAAAAAGTCCTTGATACGAGAAAAACGCTCATTAGGTTTAAAGATGAAGAAATAACAAGTATAGCTATGAATTGTATGCTTTGCGTTTGTTGAAAAATCTGATGGAACTAATAAAATGTAGACTAATGGCCATTAAAATTACTACAACAAAAATAAATGCAGATGAAAACGGGTATTCATTGTACAAATATATTATACTAGAACTGACATGTGATAAAAGGTTCACGTAATTGGTTTCATAGATCCTGAGAAATCAGTAGCCAGAACAACCACCTCTGGCCGTAATAACGGCCTTGATACGCTTGGGCATTGAGTCAAACAGAACTTGGATGGCTTGTACAGGTACAGCTGCCCATACCGCTTCAACACGATAACACAACTCACCAAGAGTAGTGACTGGCGTATTGTGACGAGCCAGTTGCTCGGCCACTATTGACCAGACGTTTTCAGTTGGTGAGATATCTGGACAATGTGCTGCCCAGGGCAGCATCGGTCATTTTCTGTATCCAGAAAGGCCCGTACGGGGCCAGAAACATGCGGTCGTGCATTATCATGGTGAAATGTATGGTTTCGCAGGGATCGAATGAAAGGTAGAGCCACGGGTCGTAACACATCTGAAATGTAATGTCCACTGTTCAAAATGCCGTAAATCCGAACAAGAGGTGACCGAGACGTGTAACCAATGGCACCCCTCACCACCACGTCATGTGATACGCCAGTATCGCCAAGACGAATACACGCTTCCAATGTGCGTTCACAGCGATGTCGCCAAACACGGAAGAGACCATCTTGATGCTATAAACAGAACCTCCATTCCTCCGAAAAAATGTTTTGCCATTCGTGCACCCAGGTTCGTCGCTGAGTACACCATCGCAGGCGCTCCTGTCTGTGATTCAGCGTCAAGGGTAACCGCAGCCATGGTCTCCTAGCTGATAGTCCATGCTGCTGTAAACGTCGTCGAACTGTTGGTGCAGATGGTTGTTGTCTTGCAAACGTTCCCATCTGCTGAGTCAGGGATCGAGACGTGGCTGCACGATCCGTTACAACCATGCCGATAAGATGACTGTCATCTCGACTGCTAGTGATACGAGCCTGTTGGGGTCCAGCACGGCGTTCCGTATTACCCACCTGAACCCACCGATCGCATATTCTTCTAACAGTCGTTGGATCTCGACCAACGCGAGCAGCAGTGTCACGATACGATAAACTGCAATGGCGATAGGCTACATTCCGACCTTTATCAAAGTCGTGATGGTACGCATTTCCCCTCCTTACACGAAGCACCACAACAACGTTTCACCAGGCAACGCCTGTCAACTGCTATTTGTGTATAAGAAATCGGTTGCAAACTTTACTCATGTCAGCACGTTGTAGGTGTCGCTACCGGCGCCAACCTTGTATGAATGCTCTGAAAAGCTAATCATTTAAATATCACAGCATCTTCTTCCTGTCGGTTAAATTTCGCGTCTGCAACACCTTATCTTCGTGGTTTAGCAATTTCAATCGCCAGTAGTGTTACACAGGATCGATTTTTAGGCTTGTCAGTGTAGATAATTAATGAACCTAACTAGCATGTAGCTTCAGTCAAATTGTTGGTAATGACTGTGATTCGAAACTACAGTTTTTTTCAGAATAAATGTATCACTTATTGGTCAGTCATGAAGAAATAATGATGATGACTAATAAAACAAATACCGGCCGAAGAAGCCGTTGAAACCCAACTGTACTAACCGGCCGCCGTGTCATCCCCAACCCTAAGGCGTCACCGGATGCGGATACAGAAGGGTATGTGGTTAGCAGATTGCTCTCCCTGCAGTTGCCAGTTTTCGCGACCAGCGCCGCTATTTCTCAGTCAGGTAGCTCCTGAATTGGCCTCACGTAGACTGAGTGCACCCCGCTTGCAAACAGCAATCGGCAGATCCGGACGATGACACATCAAAGTGCTTGCCAAGCCGACAGCGCTTAACTTCAGTGCTCAGATGCTAACCGTTATTACCACTACTGCAAGGCCGTTGACGATGAAGAGCAGTAATAAAAACTAAATTGACTGTCATAGAGCGCAATTAGTTGTATAACTCATCAATACGGAGATGTTAAGCACACCTACTACATTCAATGAGAGAACCCAGCTCTAATATTTTAAATAGACTATCAATGACAGCACAGCATTTCTTTCACAAAACAGAGATAGCTTTCTGATCAGATGTTCAACAAGATTTCTCAGCATTTCCAAATATTTAATGTCTCGCTGGATCTGACTTCTCTGAACTCTTCGTAGCATGGCTGCGTCAACAGTTGCAAGAATAGCATGAAAGTACTTTACCTGTTAGTGGACATTTATCGGCGGAACAGAATACACGCAGCAGAGTTTGGTAATTAGCAGTTAATCGAGTTGTTAGGCCTACTGATGTAACGTTCTAAAGAAATGCAATGGAGATGAAAGTAATAAGAGTGGTCGTTGGTATTTAATCGATCGCACTAATGGCAGGAGGGTTTACTCGAGTCTGGATCCGAACGTAACAGTGCGAAGCAGTACTCTTAGACGATGAAGCTGTGTGATTTGCATGGGTGAAGGAGAACTACCCTCGACATTAGAGTCGGTGTTTTCTTTTACTTTCTTTTTCTTTGAAGAAGAAAGATGAACAAACTGTAGTGCGTGGAAGAGATAGGAGTATTTAAATGCAAAATATGTCTTTAAAAGTGGAGTAATAAAAACGATTTTACTCTCGTTTCTGTGGTGCCATTAAATAATTGCATCTGTTTTGCATAAGACCTGATGCAATTAATGTATAGCATTAAGAAGTCAGGTACTATAATACATACGCTAGAAAACTGAAAATAAGGCACCTGTATCCGGAACTTTACTTCCGAAATCGAGTATTGTAATGCAAAACTCTATAGCCACTACAGTAATTTTTCAGCACAGTTACCTAGTATTAAATGAAGATACTTGTCTTACATTCAACAACAGTGTTGCGAAACTGTCTCTCCTTGCCGCGCCGGCTGGTGTCGCCGAACGGTTCTAGACGCTTCAGTCCGAAACCGCGCTGTTGCTACGGTCGCAGGCTCGGGCATGGCTATGTGTGATGTCCTTAGGACAGTTAGATTTACGTTGTTCGACGTCTAGAAGACCGATGACATCAGATGTTAAGTCCCATTTTGTTTAAATCCATTTGAAACATTTCTGTCTCCTTGCCGCCAATTTTCATTCGAAAATATGCACTAAACGAAATTTTGGTACAGAAGTTCTTTGTACTGTTGATATGCAAGCAGTCACGATGTGACGTTTGAGCGTGCGGATTTTGGTTCAACCTGTATATAGCGGCAAGTCAGGATGATGGCGAAGTGAACGCCAGACGAGCAATTCATCACAGATGTTGAAATAGGCATCGGCGGAGAATCGCATTCGTTCAGCTGCTTATCAGCTTCCTTCGCTCTTGAGACACAAATTCCGTTTGTGCCAAAAATGTCTAACTATCCACCTTGTTCCCTGACATGTAATAAAAATTTGTGGTAAGGATTATGGGACCAAACTGCTGAGGTCATCGGTCCCTAGGCTTACACACTAATTAATCTAACTTACGCTAAGGACAACACACACATCCATGCGCGAGGAAAGACTCGAACATTCGACGGGGGCAGCAACCGCGAGAAAACGCCTTAGATCGTGCGGCTACCAAGCGAGGCATTATATGTAATATTTTAAGTACTACTGAATTGAGTCAGTATTATGAATAGCTGAGAACACGAAAATAAAATTAAATACATGAGGATCGCACAAAAGTTTTTACATATATTTTACTAACTATCTCTCCTGAAGCTACACAGATCAAAACCTCAGATTCACCATCTACATCGAGGTAGATTTCAAATAAAACTTGAAACCTACCAGCAGTCTTCGATAAACTGTAGACAGAACACATGATACACAATCTTCTGCGTGTAATTCACTGCAAATCAATCGCTTGACTGATCGACAGAATCCAAAACGAGCGAATGTTCCAGTTTGTGATGGAATCCGACATTAACTCCCCAAGAAAATTAAAAAACCAATCTACCACAGGGATAATTCCTTGCTCTACTTCTCTTCGGATAGTACACTGCAGACATGCCAAAAACAAAATCAAGATTTTTGGTTACGCCGACAGCTATGTACTACCAACAAGACGTAGCTCACTTGATCAGTCAGTTGAGATCATAACATAGGACACAGTAGAAGGAAATTACTTTCGCAAATGAAGACTCCAGCCAAGCACCACCAAAATTGAGGTTTACCACTTTCACCCAAATAATAAACTCGCCGGAAGAAAATTCATCACACAGTTTGAAAATACTACACCTACTCACAATAGAATCACGTACTAGCTGAGGATAATCCTTTATAGATCTCTATTTTTCAGGGAGCATCTAGCAAAAGCAGCCGAAAAATTTGAAACAAGAAACAACATTATGCAAAAGCTATGCTGTACAGCTTGGGTAGCGTTGGCCTCCACTCTACACTGTGGGATTTGTCCTCACAACCTCTGGAAGTTGTGCTCCAACTTGGACAAACAGCCAACATACATAAAGTACGGACGTCCAGCTAGATAACACCATGAGAATGCCTGCCGGTGTTGTCAGATCAGCACCTATGAAGTAGCTGTCAGTACTAACTCACACTCCATCCCCTCAGCTACGAAGCATACATGCTCTCGTGAGCGTGGATGACAAAAAACGTACGAACCCATACAAAATATCTATGATGCAAACCATAACAGGCTCTGCATTACACGCCAACAACAGAAAAAGAAGGATCGCTATGGTAGATGAGTTCAACTTTATCAGCGCGTGGACTTAAAAATGGACTGGACAAGGAAACAATAATACACTGCCAGAACACAAACAAGTGATGTGACAGGTAGATCAACAACGTAGGAGTATATGATAAACTCAGACTAAATGAAACACACAGATGGCAGTAAGAGGTGACCAAACAGTAGAATCAGCACACAGCATACCCATCTGGGGACCTGGGAGACCAAGCATGACGAAAGTGGCGGCTGAGCACACGATCATCACCAAACGACGAGCGCAAGAGATCTTTCACGCGTCTAGCAATATAGGGTGGAGCGGCATCCTGCATAAAAATCGTACGTTCCAGCAGGTGTTTATCTGCCAGGCTGGGGACGATGTGATTCTGTAACATATCAGCGTAACTCTCACTCGTCACGATAGCAGTTACAAAACCAGAATCACGCATTTTCTCGGAGAAAAAAGGCCCGATAACGGTAGATGTAGTAAATCCAACCCATACCGTGACTTTCTCGTCGTGCAATGGAGTTTCCATGACAGTTATAGGATTTTCGGTAGCCCAAATTCTGCAGTTGTGTTCGTTGACAGACCCTCGGAGCGTGAAATGATCTTCGTCGGTTTACAACACATTACTCAACCAATCGTCATCTTCCGTCATCTTTTGAAACGCCCATACAGAAAATGCCCTCCGCTTCACTAAATCGCCAGGTAACAGTTCATGATTTTGTACGGATAGCATCGGAGGGTACGCCTAAGTGCCAACCAAACAGTAGTGTATGGAATGCCGGTGCGACGTGCGACTGCACGAGCGCTGACTTCCCCGTGCATAGACGAACCCGCTACAGTCTCCATTTCTTCCTGAACTGTGTCAGCAGCATAACGCCTTGTGCTCGGTCCGCCACTACCGGGTCTATCGTCTAAACAACCCGTGGCTTCGAACTTCGAAATCATTTTCGCCACAGCTGCATTTGTCAACGGACCTTTACCCGTTCGAATCCCCTTCCAATGGCGATAGGACCATAACGCTGAAGTAGCACATTCTCCATTCTGATAATACAGCTTCACTAAAAGCGCCTATTCAGGTAACGTCAACATGCTGCGACTGCTGGCGCATCTGATTCTCTCTCTCATTACAGCTCCATTTATACACGATTGTCATGCGCAGTCACTGACGTTATGCTATCCAGCGCCATCTGTTGGACATTTTGTGAACTTGTTTTTTCTTTTTTTTTGTCCTAATAAAATCCCATGTCATTCCAAGCATGTGTGTCAATTTTTACATCTCTATCTACATTATTCCGTGGTTTATTAAGTTTTCAACTTTATACTGACTTTTTGATCGCCCGGTAGTTCTAAGTTCTAGGGGACTGATGACGTCAGATGTTAAGTCCCATAGTGCTCAGAGCCATTTGAACCATTTGATCATGTTTTCGATCTATTTGCAGGGCAAGTAATGTAAAAACTGAAAATAAAAAACGTTTTCGCCCATAATCGATGCACATCCTTGGATTAGCGTTCTGTGCCCTTTTTGCTTCGTAAAGCGAAACAAGTTGCTCATGTCTCTCCCAACCCGAGTCGAAAATGCTATTTTTTCTAAGCGATTCGCCACCTGTAGCTTCCTCTTATGTTACTTTCCTTTCTGGCTAAGCCCTCCATATATCATAAATCAGTACGAAATCGGTGATGACAAGTAGGAGCTGTCTTCTTGTCATCCCCAAAAAAATCCCGCCTCCACTACTAAACGGAACATCATCTTTGCCTTGTCTTACTTCGTTATGCTAATTATTGCTATTCTGATTAGATGAAGCGCCATCTGTCGGACATTTCGTGAACGTTGGTATTTTTTTGTTCTAATAAAACCCCATCTCATTCCAAGCATGTGTGTCAATTTTTCCCTCTCTATCTACATTATTCCTTGGTTTATTAAGTTTTCAATTTTATACTGACTTTTTGATCATCCGGTATTACGCTTTACATTCTATGTTTTTTTTTCACTGTGTCTAAAATCCACACGATAGATAAAATAAATAGATTGCGAATAACCAGTTTAGGAAAGAACTGAGTAGTTTCAGTCGTTGCTTCACTCGTTTGGTGTCTTCGTTTCTGGCGCAGTCCTGGGTTTGGGTACAAGACGAATGTCCTTTTACGGGCGGCAGGCGCAGCGCGGGACAGGGCGTTACCCAAGATGCGAGTAGCAGCAGCAGAAGGAGCAGGAGTAGGAGGAGGAGGAGGAGGGGAAGGAGGCCGGTGGTACAGAAAAAGGAGCGGCCGGTGTGTCGCGGCTTCTTTTTGCTCTGCCGGCCGGACATCGGGCGAGGCATCTGCCGGCGGCAGACGGAGAGGGGCGGTGCCCGGCTGCCCGCAGCGCGAGCCGCCCTGCCGCCCAAAGGTCAAGGCGACACCCGACACCCGAAACCGCCCGCCGCGTTACGCTCCACCAGCCACGGGCCCGGGAAACGCCGCCTCAGCTGTCCCACGCGTCACGGCCGGTTCGCCGTTCTTTGACGTGAGCGCCATTGATAGGAGTCGCGATGTCCCGTCGTTGCTGTTGCGGTCTTCAGTCCGAAGACTGGTTTGATGCATCTCTCCACGCTACCCTAGCCTGTGCAAACCTCTTCATGTCATAATAGCTACTGCAACCTACATCAACCTCCTTAATGTACACTACTGGCCATTACAATTGCTACACCACGAAGATGACGTGCTACTACCGCGAAATTTACCCGACCGGTAGAAGATGCTGTGATATGCAAATTATTAGCTTTACAGAGCATTCACGCAAGGTTGGCGCCAGTGGCGACACCTACAACGTGCTGACATGAGGAAAGTTTCCAACCGATTTCTCATACACAAACAGTAGTTGACCGGCGTTTCCTGGTGAAACGTTGTTGTGATGCCTCGTGTAAAGAGGAGAAAAGCGTACCACCACGTTTCCGACTTTGACAAAGGTCGGATTGTAGCCTATCACGATTGCGGTTAATCGTATCGCGACATTGCTGCTCTCTTTGGTTGAGACTGTTAGCAAAATATGGAATCGGTGGGTTCAGGAGGGTAATACGGAATTCCATGTTGGATCCCAACGGTCTCGTATCACTAGCAGTCGAGATGACAGGCATCTTATCCGCATGGCTGTAACGGATCGCGCAACCACGTCTCGATCCTTGAGACAACAGATGTGGACGTTTGCAAGACAACAACCATCTGCACGAACAGCTCGACAACGTTTGCAGCACCATGGACGATCAGCTCGGTGACCCTGGCTGCGGTTACCCTCGACGCTGCGATACAGACAGTAGCGCCTGTGATAGTGTACTCAACGACGAACCTGGGTTCACGAATGGGAAAAAGTCATGAATCCAGGTTGTCTTTACAGCATCGTGATGCTCGCATCCGTGTTTGGCGACATCGCGGTTAGCGCACATTGGAAGCGTGTATTCGTCATCGCCGTACTGGCGTATCACCCGGCGTGATGGTATGGGGTGCCATTGGTTACACGTCTCGGTCACCTCTTGTTCGCATTGACGGCACTTTGAACAGTGGACCTTACATTTCAGATGTGTTACGACCCGTGGCTCTACCTTTCATTCGATCCCTGCGAAACCCTACATTTCAGCAGGATAATGCACGAGCTCATGTTGTAGGTCCTGTACGGACCTTCTGGATACAGAAAGTGTTCGACTGCTGCCCTGGCCAGCGCATTCTCCAGATCTCTCACCAATTGAAAACGTCTGGTCAATGGCGGCCGAGCAACTGACTTATCACAATACACCAGTCACTACTCTTGATGAACTGTGGTATCGTGTTGTAGCTGCATGGACAGCTGTATCTGTAAATGCCATCCAAGCTCTGTTTGACTCAATCCCCAGGCGTATCAAGGCCGTTATTACGGCCAGAGGTGGTTGTTCTGGGTACTGATTTCTCAGGATCTACCCACCCAAATTGCGTGAAAGTGTAATCATATGTCAGTTCTAGTGTAATATATTTATATAACAAGTCAGTTCTGGTATAATATATTTGTCCAATGAATACCCGTTTATCATCTGAATTTCTTCTTGGTGTAGCAATTTTAATGGCCAGTAGTGTATTCGTCCTACTGTCTCCACCTACAATTTTACTCCCCCACCCCCCCTTTCCTCATCCCGCATTTCTCAACAGTACTAAAATGATCTCTTGATGGCCCAGAACATGTCCTAACAGATGAAACTACAATCGTCTGGTCTAAAAGAAATGAATTGATAACTCATTTTATTACGTGAATGATAGAAAGATTTTCTTTATACAATCCTTTGCCACAGGAGTTTGTGATCATTTACAACTATCATTGCCTATTAAAACATCACCTGAAGCATAAAATTACACCCTTCTCTTGAAGTACAATATCCAACATTTACGAAAGTGCATTTTCATCTCAGTCCTGAATGACTCTTTACCCTGCTCGATGACGTTGACTTCTTGTGCCGACGTCACGAACTGGGGCAGAGCACTTCCAAGCTTCGTTCCATGCTGACCTTTGTGCGAGGACGCTGCTATCCTGAGAGAGAGGGCGTGGTCTTCTTCAGCCTCTCCAATTCGTCGTTGTGGGTTGCGGCGAGACATCACTGACTTCTGTGGCAGTGATGTGTGCTAACAAGTTTGGTGTGCCACTGCGATGTCTAGACGATACCACACTTAAAGCTGATCCCTTCTTTTAATTAAGTTATGCCACTTATTTCTTTTCTCCCCATTCCTATTCAGTACCTCCTCGTTAGTTATATACTCATGTTCAGGAAAGAAAACCAGAACTCCTTGAACGGCTGGAGATAGGATGTTCATATTCTGAGAACCTGTACATCATTATGTTCTGCAAAAAATCATTAGCATTTGTCCGTCCGTTGTGGCCGAGCGGTTCTAGGCGCATCAGTCCGGAATAGCGCTGCTGCTACGGTCTCAGGTTCGAATCCTGCCTTGGGCATGGGTGTGTGTGATGTCCTTAGGTTAGTCATGCTTAAGTAGTTCTAAGTGTAGTGGACTGATGATGTTAAGTCTCATAGTGCTCACAGCAGTTTGAACCATTTGATTTGAACCATGTCAGCCGACGAGTTCAGGTCAACATCGATATCGCGGCGCGACATCACCTATCGGTAAAATACATCTCATTGCCACTATAAAGCGAAGGTAATGGGACATTGTCACTTGAGCAGACCCCCCTGCGGGTTCGGGGGTAAGAATAGGCCCGCGGTATTCCTGCCTGTCGTAAGAGGCGACTAAAAGGAGTCTCCCAAGTTTCGGCCTTATGTGATGGTCCCCACTTGGGTTTGACCTGCCATTTTCAAAATTTCCGTTGTTAGTGCGTGCCATTTGGGGAAGGACGCCTTACGTGGTGTTTTTCTATTGGTCCATCTTGCATGCTATTTATTGTCGTGTGGAGGGATTTACACCCCATGTCTTCTGGGTTGCCTCCACGTCTTGTGCGCAATCCCCTTCTTAGCGCCCACGACAACTGTGGGCCCTTTCAACACCTAAAATCCAGCACGGTAGCCAGTCCGTTGTGGTGGGGTCGTCATGTACCCTCTTGGTGGTAGCCCCCTGACCACGCAGGGATCGCACTACAGATGCCAGAGCTGTTTCCTCCCCATGCATGCCAAGGAGTATGTGCCCATCTTGTCTGGGGCACGGGGACTCCGGGCAATGGGATATCGGCCAGGTACCCGTTGCTTTGGCTGGGTGGCGCCCTTGGGCAGAGCCCTCGTTCAGAGTAGGTGGCATCTGGGCGGATGTGGCGCAATGAAGCGCAATAAATCTCACCAAGCTGGTGGTCGCACTGCCACCAGCGTCTCTAAGCGAGGCAGAGTTGAATTCGATGCTGCACAATATGATACTCAGTCGTTCCCCTCGTTGGCTGCGCCATGGGAGGGACGCAGATCTAGTGCCAAGCAGGAGCCTTATGTACCACAATACCTTGTCTGCAGCAGGACTGATGGTGACTCCTTTCTTTCGACAAAGCCTATGTTTTTTGTGGAACCCCTGGAGGATAAGTTTGGGGAAGTGGCGGGTTTGTCTAAAATGAGGAATGGGTCCATCCTCCTCAAGACGTCCTCCCCAGCCCAGTCACGGGCGTTGCTCTTGTGTGATAAGCTGGGAGACGTCCCTGTTACCGTCACTCCCCACAGTAGCTTAAATATGGTCCAGGGGATTATTTACCATCGCGACCTCTTGTTACAGTCCGATGACGAGCTGAGAGCTGACTTGGAACGACGTGGTGTGCATTTTGACCGTCGTGTGCACAGAGGACCCAAAACCAACAGGGTGGCCACCGTTGCCTTTATCTTGGCCTTCGA
Source organism: Schistocerca gregaria (assembly GCF_023897955.1). Taxonomy (NCBI): domain Eukaryota; kingdom Metazoa; phylum Arthropoda; class Insecta; order Orthoptera; family Acrididae; genus Schistocerca; species Schistocerca gregaria. Next base: position 1,027,577,687 of record NC_064920.1, read on the forward strand.
AGGTGCTGTGTTGCCTGAGAAGGTCAAGGTAATGGTTTACCGTTGTGACGTCAAGCCATACGTCCCTCCCCCGATGCGGTGCTTCCAGTGCTGGAAGTTTGGGCATATGTCCTCCCGTTGCCCATCCAGTGCCACATGTCGAGATTGCGGACGCCCCTCCCATCCCGATTCTCCATGTGCGCCTCCGCCTGTCTGTGTCAACTGTGGGGAACACCACTCTCCATGCTCGCCGGACTGCCCCGTTCTTCATAAGGAGCGGAAGATTATGGAATTTAAGACCCTGGACCGGCTTACTTATTGCGAGGCAAAACTGAAATTTGAAAGGTTGCATCCTGTCCCTCTTCAAACTTCTTATGCTGCAGCCACGTTATCGTCGCCCTCGCGGGCGGCAGTTGTCGCCTCCTCTGTGCCGCCTTCAGTGGGCCCTCAGGGCCATACATCTCTGTCTGCCCCCCTCGTGTCTGGGGGCAAGCGTTCCTCTGTTGCCCCCTTAGCAGTTGGGGGCAAACCCCCTTCTGTCACTCCCCCCGCACATGCTTCGGGAGTGACATCTGCTCCAAAACCAGGGGGCTCGATCCCTCCCCCTCCCCCTCCTTCTCCGCCGGCGTCGTCTCTGCCGGCTCCTCTCTCGCGTAAGGGGTCCCTCGGGGCCCTCCCTTCTTCCGTTTCTTCTGCTACCCCGCCGGATGTCAGCCAGTGGCTGAAGGTTCCTCCACCTGCTGGTCGTAGGGCTTCTGCGTCGTCGTCAGCCTCCGACGCTCCTTCAGAGAAACTCTCCCAGCCCTCTAAGCCAAAGGACAGACGCGAGAAGAAAGAACGGAACGTGTCCAAGAAGAAGGACGCTCCGGCAGTTTCAGTACCGCCTGCTGTCAATAGTTCTGGCTCTGGGGATGCGGGGAAGTTCCTCGCCTCTGCCACGGATCTCGCCCTCACGGAACCTTCGGGGGCCTCTCCTATGGACACAGGTGACTCTCGCCCAGTGGCGGCCGTTGACTCTGCGGCACCGTCTGCCTCTTAGTCGCCTTCACGCCCTCCCAGCCCCTTCCTGCTTCCATTCTCCAGTGGAATTGCGGCGGTTATTTCCGCCACCTGCCTGAGCTCCGGATGCTTTTGAGTGTTTCCCCTGTTCTGTGCATTGCTCTTCAGGAAACTTGGTTTCCAGCAATGCGGACCCCTGCCCTTCGCGGTTATCGGGGATACTATAAGAACCGCGCTGACTGTCAACGAGCTTCAGGTGGAGTTTGCCTCTTTGTTCACCACTCTGTCTGTAGCTCACCAGTACCCCTTCTGACGCCTTTAGAGGCAGTCGCTGTCAGGATTGAGCTCTCGCCGGCTATTACTGTTTGCTCTGTTTACATTCCTCTGTATGGGCAACTCCCCCGACATGTCTTGGCTGCGCTGCTGGCTCAACTCCCGCCGCCATTGCTGCTTCTGGGCGATTTCAATGCCCACAACCCTCTACGGGGTGGGACTGTCTCCGATGACCGCGGTCGCACTGTGGAGCATGTGTTGGCTCAGCTCAACCTTAGCCTCTTGAACACCGGTGCTCCCACGCATTTCAGTGTGGCCCATGGCTCGTTCTCGGCCATCGATCTCTCTCTTTGCAGCCCCGGACTTGTCCCATCCCTTCACTGGAGAGTGCATCCTGACCTGTGTGGTAGTGACCATTATCCCATCTATTTGTCACTGCCCCAGTGTCATTCTTCTGGGCGCCTGCCCCGCTGGGCTCCCAACAGGGCTGACTGGCCGGCTTTTACTTCCGCTACCACCATTGCTTCTCCGCCACAGGGTGACATTGACGAGGTGGTCCGTGTCTTGACCTCGTCAATTATTTCTGCGGCCGAGACTGCCATCCCCCGCTCTTCTGGGCTCCCTCGGAGGACGGCTGTCCCCTGGTGGTCGCCGGAGATTGCTGAGGCTATTCGCGACCGTAGGCGGGCTCTCCAGCGTCATAAGCGGCACCCGTCTCTGGAGACCCTCATCGCCTTTAAGAAGCTCCGTGCCTTGGCCCGTTGTCTTATTGCACGGCGTAAGCAGGAATGCTGGGAGAGGTACATTTGATCCTTGGGCTCCCGTGTCTCCCCGTCGCTCGTGTGGTTCCGCATCCGGCGGATTTATGGATACCAGACCCCTATGGGTGTCCCTGGAATCTCCCTGGACGGCGCTGTCTGAACGGACGCTGCCACTATTGCTGACCACCTTGCCATGCACTTTGCTACGAGCTCTGTGACTGCAACTTACCCTCCTGCCTTTCGCTCTCTAAAGGAGCGCGCCGAGCGGACGCCGTTATCATTCCACACACGTCGTTCTGAAAAATACAATGCTGCTTTCAGCGAGAGGGAATTCCTCGCTGCCCTCGCCGATTGCCCTGATACAGCACCAGGACCGGACTGCATCCACGCGCAGATGCTGAAGCATGTCTCCGGGGACTGCCAGAGACACATCCTCACCATCTTTAACCGCATTTGGAGCGAGGGCGTGTTCCCGTCGCAATGGCGAGAGGGTGTTATCGTCCCCATCTTGAAGCCCGGTGCGAACCCTCTGGCGGTGGACAGCTATCGTCCCATTATCCTCACTAACGTTTTGTGCAAATTGCTCGAACGTATGGTGGGGCGGCGTTTGTGTTGGGTCCTTGAGTCGCGCGGTCTCCTCGCTCCATCCCAGGGTGGCTTCCGTCAGGGCCAGTCTGCTGTGGACAATTTGGTGCGGCTGGAATCTGCTATCCGTACGGCCTTTTCCCGCCGTCAGCATCTCGTTGCTGTATTTATTTGATCTGTGGAAGGCATATGACACAACATGGAGGCATCACATCCTTGCTACGTTGCGCGAGTGGGGTCTTCGTGGTCAGCTCCCAGCTTTTCTTCAAAACATTTTATTGCGCCGCTCTTTCCGGGTGCAAGTCGGTGCCGCCTCTAGTTCATCTTATATACAGGAAAATGGGGTCCCGCAGGGCTCGGTGTTGAGCGTTTCCTTATTTCTAGTGGCCATTAATGGTCTGGCTGCAGCCGTGGGGTCGTCAGTGTCACCTTCTTTGTATGCCGACGACTTCTGCATCTCATTCAGCTCAACGACTACAGGAGTCGCCGAACGCAGGCTGCAAGCAGCCATTCGCAAGGCGGCATCATGGGCCCTGACTCATGGATTTCAGTTCTCTGTGGCCAAGACTAAAGTTATGCACTTCTGCAGGCATCGGACGGTCCACCCTCATCCTGAACTTTACCTCGACTGTCACCTACTTGAAGTGGTGGACACTAGCCGCTTCTTAGGACTCGTCTTTGATGCCCGGCTCGCGTGGGTTCCTCATATTACTCAGCTGAAGCAAAAGTGCTGGCAGCACCTCAACGCCCTCCGCTGCCTGAGCCATGCGTCTTGGGGTGCAGATCGCAGCACGCTGTTGCGATTGTACAGAGCCCTTGTGCAGTCCAGGCTTGATTATGGGAGCCTGGCCTATGGGTCTGCATCGCCCTCAGTGTTGACGTTGTTGGACCCCATACACCACTGTGGGGTTCGGCTTGCAACTGGCGCTTTCCGTACGAGCCCCGTGAATAGTCTGCTGGTGGAGGCCGGGGTTCCCCCGCTGCGGATTCGCCGCCACCGACTGCTCGCCGACTATGCTGTCCACCTGCATCGCTCACCGGGCCATCCCAATCATGGCCTGCTTTTCCCTGCCAGGGTTCTCCCTCTGCCCGACCGGCGACCTAGGTCTGGGCTTTCCATTGCTGTCCGCGTCCAGTCCCTGCTGTCGGAACTGGGGTCGTTCCCTCTTCTGCCGCCCTTCCGGGCCTGTGCACCCACGCCTCCCTGGTGTATGACCCGTCCGTCCGTCCGCCTTTACTTGGTACGGGAACCCAAGGACTCGGTTCCGCATGTGGCCCTCCGTCACCGTTTTCTTGCGCTCGTCGCCTCATTTTCAGGCTGTGAGCCTGTCTACACTGATGGTTCCCTGGTGGATGGTCGTCCTGCCTACGCTTTTGCTCACGCTGCCCATGTTGAACAGCGCTCCTTGTCGGCTGGCTGCAGTATTTTTACTGCAGAGCTGGTGGCCATATTGCGCGCTCTTGAGCATATGCGTTACTGCTCAGGTACGTCCATCGTCATCTGCAGTGACTCCCTGAGCAGCCTCCAGGCTATCGACGGCTGCTATACCTCTTCTTCTCTGGTATCCTTTATTCAGGAGTCTGTTTTTGCCATTACCCGCTCTGGTCGTTCGGTGGTCTTTGTTTGGACGCCAGGTCACGTTGGCATCTCGGGGAATGAACGTGTCGACAGGCTGGCCAAAGGGGCGGTCGACGCCCCCACTTTGGCGATCGGCCTCCCGGCTCGTGATTTGCAGCTGGCGTTGCGCCATAAGGTGCTTCAGATATGGCGTGACGAGTGGCGTAGCCTGACTTCTCCGAATAAACTGCAGGCTGTTACGGAGACGACAGATGTGTGGCGGTCCTCCCTACGGGCTTCTCGAAGGGACTCTGTCATCCTGTGTCGGCTCCGCATCGGCCATACCTACCTGACGCACGGACATCTTTTGCGTCAGGAGGATCCCCCCCTGTGTCAGTGTGGGTCCCGGTTGACAGTCGCCCACATTTTGTTGGAGTGTCCCCGCCTGCACACCCTCCGGCAGACTTTTAATCTCCCGGGCACGTTGCCTTTGGTTTCATGCGACGATGCCTCCATGGCTGACGACGTTTAAAACTTTATCCGTGGTAGTCCTTTTTATGGTTCCATTTAGGGGGGACCTGTCCCTTTCCCTTTCTGTGTATCTTGTCCTCGAGTGTCTCATTGGCTGCAGATTTTAATGTGTGTATTCGGATGGTTGACTCTTTCCCAATTTTTGTTCCCATGGTCAGTCAACCAGTCTCCGGCCCTCTTCTTTTCTTCCGTTTCTTTCTGTCCAGTGTTCGTCTGTACTCTTCTTGTCTCTAGTGTTCGCTGCCACATTGGTGTTCTTTCAGTGACTGGGGGGAGGGGCGTCTCCTCCCCCCTTGGGGTTTTACCTGTTCCGTAAATTTTGTTTCGCCTGTTTTTGGAATGGGGGACTGATGACCTTAGCTGTTTAGTCCCCCTTAAACATCCCAACAACAACAACAACCTGAGCAGACGTGCAGGATGCTTCACAGATGTTTGCGCCAACCGTATCGTGAAAGCAGTGTTTTCGAAAGACAGCGCATTATTGACATGAGTGAAGCTGATGCATCCATCCGGGTAAACTGCTGCTCATGCAGGCCGAAGTGTTTCGGCAGTGGAATGTGTGCAATGGTTCACGGAAGCTGTAGAACAGGGCGAGATGGGTCAGGTCGTATCAACCATATCAGCCGCTGAGATGATCAACACCTCATCCAAATGGCATTGTATGACAAATTTGCGTCCTCTGATGCACTAGTGAAACAATGTAACACATCGTACACGAACTGGCGTTACTGTATGGATTACATATCCGTCATACACTTCTTCGCCTACCTTTGACGAATGTGCAGAAACATACTGGACAGCAGTGGCGCATAAAACGACATCACTAGGGACAGGAATGGCATCAGTGTTTTCGGACGAATCCCAGTTCTGTTTGCTTCAAACTGATGGCCAGATTATTGTACACCGCGAACAAGGTGAGCAGCGTCACAATGACCACATTCGCACAAGACATACAGCGCCAACTTAAGGCCTTATGATGTAGGGTGGTATTGGGTACAACCACAAAGCACAGTTGGTGCGTGTCCAGGGCACTGTGACCAGTGTGATACGTGTATCAAATCCTGCTACCCGTGGCCATATTCTTTCTGCACAACACTCCAGACGCCATTTCAGCAAGACAATGCACGACCAGATGTTGCTGCACGAACACGTGTCTTCCTGGTGTCATAGCATGTCAGCCTTTCGCCCTGATCCACCATGTCACCAGAATCGTCGCCAACTGAAAATACACTCCTGGAAATTGAAATAAGAACATCGTGAATTCATTGTCCCAGGAAGGGGAAACTTTATTGACACATTCCTGGGGTCCGATACATCACATGATCACACTCACAGAACCACAGGCACATAGACACAGGCAACAGAGCATGCACAATGTCGGCACTAGTACAGTGTATATCCACCTTTCGCAGCAATGCAGGCTGCTATTCCCCCATGGAGACGATCGTAGAGATGCTGGATGTAGTCCTGTGGAACGGCTTGCCATGCCATTTCCACCTGGCGCCTCAGTTGGACCAGCGTTCGTGCTGGACGTGCAGACCACGTGAGATGACTCTTCATCCAGTCCCAAACATGCTCAATGGGGGACAGGTCCGGAGATCTTGCTGGCCAGGGTAGTTGACTTACACCTTCTAGAGCACGTTGGGTGGCACGGGATACATGCGGACGTCCATTGTCCTGTTGGAACAGCAAGTTCCCTTGCCGGTCTAGGAATGGTAGAACGATGGGTTCGATGACGGTTTGGATGTACCGTGCACTATTCAGTGTCCCCTCGACGATCACCATGATGCCGGGTGTTGGCCCTGTGTGCCTCGGTCGTATGCAGTCCTGATTGTGGCGCTCACCTGCACGGCGCCAAACACGCATACGACCATCATTGGCACCAAGGCAGAAGTGACTCTCATCGCTGAAGACGACACGTCTCCATTCGTCCATCCATTCACGCCTGTCGCGACACCACTGGAGGCGGGCTGCACGATGTTGGGGCGTGAGCGGAAGACGGCTTAACGGTGTGCGGGACCGTAGCCCAGCTTCATGGAGACGGTTGCGAATGGTCCTCGCCGATACCCCAGGAGCAACAGTGTCCCTAATTTGCTGGGAAGTGGCGGTGCGGTCCCCTACGGCACTGCGTAGGATCCTACGGTCTTGGCGTGCATCCGTGCGTCGCTGCGGTCCGGTCCCAGGTCGACGGGCACTTGCACCTTCCGCCGACCACTGGCGACAACATCGATGTACTGTGGAGACCTCACGCCCCACGTGTTGAGCAATTCGGCGGTACGTCCACCCGGCCTCCCGCATGCCCACTATACGCCCTCGCTCAAAGTCCGTCAACTGCACATACGGTTCACGTCCATGCTGTCGCGGCATGCTACCAGTGTTAAAGACTGCGATGGAGCTCCGTATGCCACGGCAAACTGGCTGACACTGACGGCGGCGGTGCACAAATGCTGCGCAGCTAGCGCCATTCGACGGCCAACACTGCGGTTCCTGGTGTGTCCGCTGTGCCGTGCGTGTGATCATTGCTTGTACAGCCCTCTCGCACGGTCCGGAGCAAGTATGGTGGGTCTGACACACCGGTGTCAATGTGTTCTTTTTTCCATTTCCAGGAGTGTATGTGGGATATGGTGAAACGACGGGTGCAATGCTGTGACCCAGTGTCAACCACCATAGATGAATGTTGGAACCACATGAACGCAGTACGGATGGCTGTACTACAGGACGACATTCGCGCCTTATACGGTTCGATGCCATCACGCATGGAACATGCTACCAGGGGCCACGGCGGACCCTGTGCCTACTAGGCAACAGCACACATTCTGAACCGAAGTGACTGAAATGCTAATCATTTCTGCAGAACATACTAATGGAGATGTACTGTGAATTTGAATGTCCTGTCTCTAGTCTTTCAAGGTGTTCTGTTTTTTTTTTTACTTTTTTAAATTTTTATTTTTTTACCAACATGAGTGTATAATCTTCCCATAACTCTTCAGCATTCCTCTGTAGCATCAAATTTCAAAAGTTTCTATTCTCTACTGGACTGGGACGTTTATCGTCCTCGTTTCACTTCCGTACAGGACTATATTCCAGAAAGATACCTTCAGGAAAGGCTTCTTGACACATAACGCTTTATTCGAAATTACTGTTTTTCAAATTTATTTTCTTCAGACCGCTTTTCTTGGTATTGCCAGTGAGCCGTGCCGAACTGGCGCCAGCATCGGGTACGTTCATTATATCGCTGCGATCGAGTTTGGAGGTTATATGTGATCTTTGGATATCGTCTGCCGTTCTTCCGGGTTGGCGGGCTTCAAGAGTCGGCCGTCAGCTTTCGAAAGAAAAGCATTGAGAGATCCAAGTTTCGTGATTTCTATCAAGGGAAAGGTCCCTGAGGTAAAGTGGTTAAGCTGCATGAGCCGCCGAGTTGTGCTGTTAGCAAGTAAGGTGGCTGTTAGTGTATGTGGCTGAGGGACGTGTTAAGAGGCGTTTCACTCGCTAGGTGATAGTGGAATTTACACAGCTGTTAATCGAAAAATATGTGGATGAGCTCCATGTGGGCTGGTTAAATGTTGGCTTCGCAGTGAAGTCATAGTTATAACCTTACTGGTTGATCTCTAATTGATCATTAAGGGTATTAAGTGATTGAAGACTGCGCCTAAGTGATATTACTATTATCGGTGAACAGTCCTTAAATGGTTTCGATTTAAAGGTCAGTGACTGCTGTGGGCGGAACATTGTGTAGACTGATTCACGTATGTCTGGTCCAAACATGGTTCAAATGGCTCTGAGCACTATGGGACTTAACTGCTGAGGTCATCAGTCCCCTAGAACTGAGAACTACTTAAACCTAACTAACCTAAGGACGTCACACACATCCATGCCCGAGGCAGGATTCGAACCTGCGACTGTAGCGGTCGCACGTTTCCAGACTGTAGCGCCTAGAACCCTCGGCCACACCGGCCGGCACGTATGTCTGGTGCAAGGATGTTCTGCCCTGTATTTTTGTGTGTGTTTCAGAGAGTTGTAATTGCCCTGTGTTTGTCAAAAGCTGCTGTAAGTGCCAAAGCCTTGGCGGGGAGTGAGGTGTAACCCGCAGCCTAGATCCTACTGTGCTTACGTAACCCTGCCAAGTCTGGATTGCTTTGGGCGAAGACTCCATACCAAAAATTTAGTATATATTTCCTTTCCGCCAAGGCGGGTAAAACGCGTTTTGTAATGTAATTGTGATTTTCTGATGTTTAACCATATGCTTTTTTTTGGTTACATAAAGACAGACCTGCAACTAAGTAAACGTTAGCAAATAGAGCAGGTCTAAAGTAATTAAATTCTCTCTATCGATTGTCATGTAATTTTGGGCTAATTGCAGTGATCTGTCTCTGTAGTAATAGACAGTCCACAGCACTTGTTGAATCGATGTCACATCTCTATTGAAGTTACAGTACGCAGTCACGTAAACTGTAATCTGTGTTTCTTTCATGGAAATCTTTCTTGCTTCTGTTACATATCCATGTCCCAGTTCATTGTCGTCAACCACAAGAGTTCGAAGTGTTGTTTGGGCTGTGTTGGGCCGTGTAGTAATCGAATGCAATTAAGTGGCTGGTCCACTCTGATAGGAACTGTACTGTCAGTTGCAGGCTTTTGTTAAGTGTGGCGAAGCCACGGCAATACTGTGTTTGCCAGTTGTTTCTTAACTGGTTTCATATGCATTTTATGGTTATAATTGTTGGGTTCTTTTAACCGTCTTGTTTCAATAAGAACTTATACTGCTGCATTGTACTGAAGATTGTGGGGAATTATCTGAAGTAACCTTACGTTAATAAATTAAGTATGTGTAAATCAAAGTATGACTATCTATCTCGCTCCAGCTACTGCCGGGTCTGGGTGCTGACGAGTCCTCTCCATTATGCTCGGTCCTCCCACCACTTTTCTTCCTCCACTTGCTGCCAGGTCACACCTCTACTTTCAACAGATATTCTCACTCCCATTTTCCACCGTGTTCTTGGGCACCCTCTGGGTCTTTTCCCATCCACCTTAGTTTTTTCTATAATTTTGGGGAGTCTCTGCCCATGCATCCTCTTAACATGCCCATACCATCTTAATCTCTTTCTTTCAATTTCTTCTCTCATACTTTCTTGTTTGAGGTCCTTTCTAATCTCTACATTCCTTACTCTGTCCATTCTTGTTTTTCCCTTAACTGCTCTGAGAAATTTCATTTCCCCTGCTTGCAGTCTGCTCCAGTCCCTATCTGTCACTGTCCATGTTTCTCCACCATAGGTGACAATAGGGATGTAATAATTCTTATACATAAGGAGTATTCCAAATCAGATGTTTTATTGTTTGGTAGAAATTGCCTCCCTTCTGTAGCCTCCTATTAATTTCGTTAGTTATTCTTCCATCCCTAGATATTTCACTCCCTAAATAAGTGAAACTTTCTACCACATTGAGGGGTTCTCCATTCAAGGTAATATTTCCATTGATTCCTTTCTCTCTTCCAAATACCATTACTTCACTCTTATCTTTATTTATTTTTAATCCATACCTTTTCATTATTTCCTTCCACGCATCAAGCTTTAACTGTACATCTACCTCTTTATCACCCCATATTACTATATCATCTGCAAAAACCATCTTTTTGTCTTTTTCTTTTACTATATCTTTAACTGCCCTATTCATTCCCTCCACCACAACATTAAAAAGCGCAGGAGATAGAATACTTCCTTTCTTAAGTCCTTGTCTTATTTCGAAGTATTCAGAGTTCCCCAATGGTGTTCCAATTCTACAATTGTGGCCTCTGTACATTGTCTTTATAACATTAATGTATCCATCTTCTAAATCTATCTTCTTCATTTCTTCCCAAGATCTTTCCCCTGTCAACTGAGTCATATGCCTTTTCTATGTCTATAAAAACCATTATAACCCTTTTGTTATACTCCCAACTTTTTTCCATCAGTTGACGGATAGAAAATATCAGGTCGATCGTGCTCCTTCCTTTCCTAAACTCAGCTCCTTTTCTATCTTTTCACTTATTCGATTTAGTAAAATTCTTTCAAAAATCTTAGCTGTATGACTCATGAGGGTTATTCCTCTGTAGTTTTGACAAAGTCTTTTATTGTCCTTGAAGATGGGAACAATGTCTCCTGTTCTCCAGTCGTCAGGTATTTTACTGTTTCTCCATACGCTTGATAGTACTCTATACAGCCACTGCATTCCCCCTTTGATTGTGGCACCATACACAATCATTAACCTGGCTCCAGGGAGGTAGGGTGTCCTTCCCTATTCCTCCACTGGAGTAATTCCTGTCTGGCACGTCCACGTCGCGGGGTTGGACATCCTACACTTCAGTAGGCCGGAGTGCTTGGATGGCTGAGTTCAGGCAGGGACACAATCCCGTGGGGTATAACACGGAACCCATTCCTAGGGTTACGGGTGAAGACCTTAATGGCAGCGACGGTGGAGAAGGAAGACTTCGGAACGGCGTAGCTGGCAGATGAGGCAACCCTCCTTTCTGGGGATGAGAAGGGAACCACTGCCTTGTGGTGAAGGATAAACCCCAACAGAAAATCCTTCCTTGCGTTAGGCCCAGCAAGCCAGTAGGAAAGTCTTCATATATTGCTTTCAAAACACAAAGTATGACTACCAGCCATAATTCGCCATCCCGTTTCCCGTCCTGATAATAGTCGTATTATGGATTGTGCATGGTCGTATTAAGGGGGCCACGTACCAGCCAGTATACATTTTAGACTGCCAAGTCACTTCAACGTGACCACTTGTCAAAAGCCTGAGTACAGAGTCTTGCGAGATAGGCAGGAAGAGAGTCAATGCGGTTATGAATGATACCGACAGGAATGCGGATCCATGACGACTACAGTATCGTGGCCAGCCTCATAGTGATTCTCTATTGAGGACTCATGGTGTGAACAGAACAATCGAGGATGTCCCACAGATTCTCGATTGGGATTAAATGCGGGGAGTTCGACATCCAGGGGAATAGGGCAAACTCATCCTGCTGCTCTTTCAGCCACGCATGTACAATGCGAGCTGTGTGACAAATTGCATTGTCTTGCTGGGAGATGCCATCGAACCGAGCTAGTAGGGGTTCACATGGTCCACAAGGATACATGTCATTTGCGTTTACACATTGTGCCTTCCATTGTGACGAAATCACGCAGAGAATACCATGAAAACATTCCACAGACCATAACGCGCCTCCCTCCGCCTTGGACCACTCCGACGATTGTTGCAGAGTCTTTACAAGTCAGCTTCACGCAAGAAAATGAGACAGCTGACAGCACCTTAGACTATCTCGATCTGACTCTATCCATTAGTGACAACAAAATAGATTTCAATATTTTTCGAAAAGCAACCTATACCGACAACATAATCTCAGCTGATTCCATGCATTCTCAGGCCCATAAAATGGCCTTCTTTCACTTGAGTATCCATCGAGCCCTTTCCATTCCGCTTTCGCCAGTCAATTTACAGAACGAATTAAAGGTCCTCGAAAACATCGGTCAGAATAATGGATATAATCCCAGCATAGTGAGACAGTTGTATAAAAAAAATTAAAGGAGACTACCACCCTTTCCAGTTCAGGGTACCCACAATCAAGACCAGACAACGAAATATTTATCAGTTCCTTTTCTCTTTATAGGTAACGTATCCTATAAGGTAGGCCGTTTATTAAAAAAATCTAGGGTGTTAAGTTTCATACTTTAGCACCAACAACCTTAAAAAGAATTTAGCCCATTCTCTTGATAAAGGTACAGCTATATTATCTCTGTCAGCTGTGTATAAGATCACTTGTGCTGAATGTCCCTGTTATTACATTGGCCAGACAGGAAGGGCCCTATGCATTAGGTTTAAAGAGCATCTGCCGAGTAAAAGCTGTGATGGAACACGAGGATCTGCATTTGCTGAACATCTTGTCCAAATGGCCCATTCTCTCAAGCCTCTAAAAGATGCAGAACTTTTGCATAATGAAGTCAAAGGATGTACATTAGACACCCTAGAAGAATTGTAAAGATTTAAACATCTTATTATTAATAGAGAAAATTTACTTAATGATCAGCTTCAACTAAAAAATAGAAATTATTTCGAAGGATTTCAACCTTTACTCCAGTGGGATTCAAACACAGTCTGCTTCGAATGGCCGATGCAGTTTCCTATCTACTTTGTCCCTTCATTATAGTGCGAATGTACATTGTGTCTCTATGTATAATGTGTTATACTGGTAATGGCACCTAGTTGCTAAGGCGTTTCTTAATTTGCCTGTTTTATGTTAAAGATATTTTATGCTTCACACGCTTGTGTTTCCAATAGTAATTTATTAGTTACTGTAGCGGGGCTTCGTCCTCTTATTATAATATTTGAATGTAAATTTTCATGCCCGGACTTCGTAGCTAGTTCTCTGGTAAATTGGTTATTGTACTGTACCAGCAGGTAGATTTGTCCATTTGAACGGCTGCTTCCCATCACGATTTGTTTACAATTTACGTTTGCTCTAAGTAATTTTGAGACAGCTTGTTTCTAGCGCTTGCGCTCGGTCGCTGGCCGAGCCTCGCCGCGGAACTGCTCGCAACGCCTAAATTCCTTGTTGCCTACGTGTAACTCTTATTCCTGGCCGGCGTAGATCCGTCTACGTTTGTCCTAATGTTTTTAGTTTTGACAGACATAATCTTATGACTATGCGTCTTTATTCTGTTTTAATTTTATTCTGTGACATGGCCAACGTCTGGCCCTCAAAGCAATTTAATTTTTGTAAGTACCACGATTTTCTTTAGTCTGTTATTAAAATGTTAGACTGATGAGGTATTTCAGTGTGTAACATATGTCCGTATGGGTTAATTTATAGGTTCTGAAGAAGATACCATTATTGGCATCGAAACCTAGGTAAACTAATAAAATTTTACCTACAACTGAAGGCTGATTTTCTTCATTTCTGTGCAGGGTGTATACTTTAAGACGATCTTCACCTTTTCGACGCCACTCACTCAACATCCAGTTGTGACAGTGGCTTGCAAATTCCAGCCTTTGTCGCCGACGAACAGCAGTTTGCATGGGTGCACAAACCAGGCGGCTGCTGCGGAGCTCCATATGCAGCCTCTTTCGCTGAGTGGTCGTTGAAAAGACACTGTTGGTAGCAACCAGTTGCGCGTCTATTCGCCACTACACATCTCCGCAGTCGTTGTTCGTCCCTGTCATCTATGGCCCTTGGTACACCACAGTTGCCTCGACGCCAGTTTTGGATAGCAACTGTTTCCCGTGCATGGTATACTTTAAGTACGACAGTACGCGAACAGTTTAAAAACTTACCCGTTCATCCACTTTTGGCCCGCAAGCCAACGATCTTCACCTTTTCGTCATCAGATAACGCGCTTCATTTCCGCATTACACCGACTGCATTGTGTTCCGCGTCCCACCGAAACGCTTTATATGTCTTCCATTGCTAGCACTGCCACCTGTCGTCTGCGGGTAGTTATTACACGTTGACATCTAACATTGACGACGATGACATTAATGCGACTGGACCGTGTATATCCTGTCTACTTCCACCGTCACCAGTTATTTTACTACCCAAAAACCAAAACTCACCTACTACTTCTAGTGTCTAGTTTCCTAACCTGTGGTTAGAGGTGCATTGTCCATTAAAAGGGATTGGGAATGGCAGAGCCTACCCTTCCTTCACGTGACCTGGATTTTACTCACAACTGCCCTATCAGTGCGACTTTCCATTGTCTAGAACGGAGGACTTGGGTTGAATTTCATACAGATCACCACATACAAGAGTCATCGGCACATCAGAAAGGGTTAGGGACTGGCGCAAGGATCGTCTATCTGACTGCATAAAAAACTACTCATTTGGATTTACAATCAATTTTACAATCTTAAGAGGAGCATTTTCAGTAGGGGGCCTTGCAATGCTAGCATTTCCTTGATATCTCGATAAATGGGGTTAACACTTTTGATTGAAAGTCAGATTAAAAACACCACAATTTATTATAAATCGAAATTACACTTGTACAAACGAAGTATAGTTATTGAATATACGTATCTTGCTACCTGTGGACGTTAATACAAGACTGGGGGGTGTAGGGGGATATGGCCTAAATTCAGCAGTCGCCCACAATACTAGCGGTCGGAATGGACTAGCAAAGGTGGGAACTGACCATTCAGAAAAGAATTTACTCTAGTAATTAGTGAAAGGTAAGAGAAAGGATCCAATAACTAATACGTAAATATATTGAAAAGGCAAACTATGAACTGCTTCTGGATGCGCGTTATTAAAGTGGCCTCCCGTCCGTAAACTAAAAAATTCACAAAACTCATTCTGCAACGACTTGATTTACGCATATGAATAACAAGAAACGCTACTACTGGTTCAATTTAGATATCGTGTCCAGAACTACTCGCCATCTGTTCACACGTGGGCGACCATTAAGGGAAACCCTAACACACAAAGGCCGTTATGAAATGTTCGCTAATATTACGGAGTATTGGAGAAGGGAAGACAGCTGAAGGCGAAGTAGTTACGAGGGTGGTTGAATTATACCGAACATGGTGACTGAGAGTCACACGTATGTTTTGCATACTGCAACCGACAAAGCTCTGTCACCAAGAACCAAAAACAAAATAGCAAAACGAGGACGAAATAAAAGCAAGGAGGCGCAAATAGTCTAGAAATTAAATACTTTAATATGTATTCGCGGCTCAATATACTTCTGAACCTAGCAAGAGCACGCATGCTTCCCTGCTTGCAACCGCCTTCTTCTGGATCTCGCCACCGACTCCCCACGACTGCTAACCGCCTACCGGCCGTTGCTCCAACGGAGCCGGTCCTTGTGGGGGTGGGATTTGGCGCATTTTTCGCCGGCCAGTCAGGGTGTACGGATATGTCGCCGAACTAACTGCCGTTCAAGCAGACATTCCTGACTTGGCGGAATGACTCGTGATTGGATAGAATTTAGTCAGGGAGTCGTCAGAGAGGCCTCTTTACAGAGACAAATGTGCAGGAGAAACTGAGTTTTAGGTTGGTACTACTACTTAGAAGAATAAGAAGGAGGACTGCTTTGGCTTCTCCAAGCTGTTCAAACTACCAGACCATGTTTCCGAGCTAAAAGGTCAGCGCGGGGAAAGGAAAGCCAATATGGGTAGGTGATGGAGACTGCTGAATATGGAAATAAAATAAAAGTACCTTGCTCCAATCCTCCTTCCGGTTTCATTATGCTGTCATATTGAAAAAAAATCAGCAGATTAGAAGGCATGCTATTGCCGTATTAGTAATGATTATAATATTACTACAATATCGTAAATCGTAAATAAGTGAAAGAGGCGCAAAGTAGATGCACGTCTTTCACCTGACTCCCTCAGCATCACCTGGTTTGACTACATTCCACTACCCTAGATTAGATTTTGTTAATCTTCATCTAATATCCTTCTCTCAAACACTGTCCATTCCGTTCAACTGCTCTTTAACGTCCTTTGCCGTCTCTGACGGAATTACAATGTCATCGGCAAACGGTAACGTTTTTATGTCTTCTCCGTGAAATTCAGTTCCTTCTCCAAATTTTGTCTGTGCTTTCTTTTACTGCTTCCTCAGTTTAAAGACTCAATAACATTGCGGTATGCTACAACCCTGTCTCACTCCCTTCTCAACCACTGATTTCGTTTCATGGCTCTCGACTCTTATCACTGCCGTCTGGGAGCTGTACTACTGGTATATAATCTTTCGCTCCCTGTATTGTACCCCTACTGCCTTCAGAATTTCAAAAAGTGTATTCCAGCCCAAACTGTCTAAAGCTATCTACAAAAGCTATAAACGTAGGTATGCCTCTCCTTATCTTCTAAGATAAGTCTTAGGGTTAGGATTGCTCGCCTGTTGCACCATTTCTCCGAAACCCGCTGATCTTCCCCGAGGTAGACTTCCATCAGTTTTTCGACTGTTCTATAAATAATCCTCCTTAGTCCTTTGGAACCAGTCAGTGTCCCGCTACGTCTGCGAATTATAAAAATTGGATGAAAGCCGTTATGTGATTCTGGTTGCAGTAGTTTTCTTCGCCGTCCCTACACTTGCAGATGTTTTAATGATGACTGCTACGTGCAAGGCCGCCGAATTTGAACGACAAAATTTATGGAGTTGGGAAGATATTATAATATCAGAACGTTCCTAGTAAAGGGACTAGCCACAGAGATCCACATAAACGTATCATTAATTTGACTTTGCAATCAAACAAGGAAATTAAACCGATTTCCGTACAACTCAGAGCGTTTCGCCTTGAGTGTAGCCTTTATGCTACCGGTACGTTATTTATTTTAAGTGAGCAACTGCATGCGTTTTCGATTCTCAGTATATGCATTACAAATGTTCATCAAGCAGGTGAGTTAAGACTCGTGTTGCCTCCAGAGAACAGAAACATCGCTGGTAGACTGCTCTGGGTTTGGTCGGCTGGGGCTTCGTGGTGCGCTTCTGCCCCACCCACCACAAAGCCAGCATCAAACTCAGAAATACTGTCTTACCTGTCTCTTGTCAAAGTTACGTTCCTGTTTCCGTCTGATCCAGAAATTCTTTGACGTGGGAACCATACTCCATTACGACTACCAACTTAACAATTAGAGGTAAAAGATCCATATGGTTTTTGTTGTAGTGGTTTACTTTTTTGGCCCCACGTAGATCTCCTACTAGCCTACGGGCCGTTCTAACTTTGACTGCTGGGTTCTAGGTCATTGAACGTAAACTAACAACGAATATTTGTTTCAAATGGCTTTGAGCACTATGGGATTTAACATCTGTGGTCATCAGTCCCCTAGAACTTAGAACTACTTAAACCTAACTAACCTAAGGACATCACACACATCCATGCCCGAGGCAGGATTCGAACCTGCGACCGTAGCGGTCAAGCGGTGCCAGACTGAAGCGCTTAGAAGCGCACTGCCACACCGGCCGGCAACAACTAATATAAGAACGTAGGCTTCCGTGGCCGGTGTCATAGTGATTAAAATTCTTCTGGGTATTATGCCGCGTCGTTGCTAAAACCTAAGAACAATAATAAACTAAAACCGACGTTTCGGCCGAATTGCAAAGGCCTTCCTCAGGGCACGACTCGTTATTTTATGAATGGAGTGTTGTATGCAGTCTCCCAATCTTGGCTGCATATTTGATGTGTTCCGTAAGATTACAAACTCACATTTTCACAATACTAAATAAGGCACCAGTTTAGTTATGAATCAAGTTTAATATGCTGAAATTTCAATGATCAATGTTAAAATAAATTTCCAAATATAAACTGATTTATTTCTTTTTATTTAAATTCTCTTTATATATATATATATATATATATATATATATATATATATATATATATAGCACCGGTTTTCGTATGACTATTAAAAGATTATAATTAATGTTAGTCTGGTTGGGAATTTGGTAAGCTAGACTGGATACCTGGTGAAACAGTTGCGCAGTAATGCAAGGTTAACTTCCTCAGATAGCTCACAGCTTTTAACCCGCTTTTATTGTCTATCAGCACCGCTTTCGTATCAAATTAATCCAACAACATTACAAGGTAATCATTCCGCTTCAGAGTCTGTTACTCCCCGTCGTGCCTCCAAACGCACGTCGGAAACTGTTTCATACGGACCAACTGAGTAAAAATGGCGGCTCCACCAGAGCACTGCCCTTTTGTACTTGTGGACCCAGTACTTCCACTATTTAAGCCTTCCAGAAAACTTTTGGTAGCCGCATTAGCTGTCAGCAGTTCCTTCTTTGCAGGATTATTTTTTTAAATATTTGTACCACGTATCTAAGTTGTGGATGCCCAAATCGTAAAATCATATCTTCTAGGAACGTACGGCCTTGGAATTTTATCAGTAAACCGCACCGTGATGCACATCTCTTTTGCAGTGTCTTGAGCTGCATCAGCCTCTTCGTGATGAAAAGCGTTTCTTCATTCCATCTGCTGTATTTATTCCATCAATCCAGTTTGGTAAGGTTGTCAGACGAGCAATATTCAGGTATTGTGCGCCATTTATTCTTGATAATGGATTAAGGATGGTTCAGCCTTATTTCACGTAGACAGATTATTGTTTTGTGTCTTATCTCCCAAACATGTTTCACCACAGTTGTGGCACCCTCAGAGGTGTTTTCTTATTTCATTTTCCTGCAATACACACAAAAAGATTATTTTTAGGTTAGGGAACATGCTGAATCAGATTTGGTTGCTATTTACATTGTATATGCACTTTAACTTTCATTTTACATTATGTGTTTCACTCGGCTGCAAACCAGAGTTAGTCACAGGTCTAAATTAGTACACGATGTCATCTACAAACATAAGGGATGTTAGGAAATCGTCTGCAGTATATTATTGTTTATTACCCAAACTTTAAATGGTATGTTCTGGTAAAATTCGTGGCATAAGCCCATTTTTGGCCTTACCATTGTAATATTTGACTAGCTCTGACTTGTGCATTTTACCAGAACATACATTTTAAAGATTGAATGTTGTTGTTGTTGTTGTTGTGGTCTTCAGCCCTGAGACTGGTTTGATGCCGCTCTCCATGCTACTCTATACTGTGCAAGCTTCTTCATCTCCCAGTACCTACTGCAACCTGCATTCTTCTGAATCTGCTTAATGTATTCATCTCTTGGTCTCCCTCTACGATTTTTACCCTCCACGCTGCCCTCCAATGCTAAATTTGTGATCCCTTGATGCCTCAGAACATGCCCTACCAACCGGTCCCTTCTTCTTGTCAAGTTGTGTCACAAACTCCTCTTCTCCCCTATTCTATTCAATACCTCCACATTAGTTACGTGATCTACCCATCTAATCTTCAGCATTTTTCTTTAGTACCACATTTCGCAAGCTTCTATTCCCTTCCTGTCCAAACTATTAATCGTCCATGATTCACTTACACACATGGCTACACTCGATACAAATACTTTCAGAAACGACTTCCTGACACTTAAATCTATACTCGAGGTTAACAAATTCCTCTTCTTCAGAAACGCTTTCCTTGCCATTGCCAATCTACCTTTTATATCCTCTCTACTTCGACCATCATCAGTTCTTTTGCTCCCTAAATAGCAATACTCCTTTACTACTTTAAGTGTCTCATTTCCTAATCTAATTCCCTCAGCATCACCCGACTTAATTCGACTACATTCCATTATCCTCGTTTTGCTTTTGTTGATGTTAATCTTACATCCTCCTTTCAAGACACTGTCCATTCCGTTCAATTGCTCTTCCAAGTCCTTTGCTGTGTCTGACAGAATTACAATGTCATCGGCGAACCTCAAAGTTTTTATTTCTTCTCCATGGATTTTAATTGCTTGCCCAATATACAGACTGAATAACATCGCGGAGAGGCTACAACCCTGTCTCACTCCCTTCCCAACCACTGCTTCCCTTTTATGCCCCAGACTCTTATAACTGCCAAAAAATTGAATAATAAACAGGAATTCGGTGCAGACGTTTTTTGGCATTCCTTATGTTTGCGGAAGACGTGGTGTAGAAATTTAGACCAATGGTTGATTTTGGTTGGCGCCTCCAAAACACACATAATGTAAAGTAAAATGGAAAGTCCATATATAATTAAAAGGAAAATCTGATTTGTCATATTCCCTGCCCTAAAAGTAAACTGTGTGTATGTAGGTACTCCAGCAAAACAAAATTTTTCAAAAAAGTTTTGAGGCTGCCACAATGTGGCGAAACGTGTTTGGGTGATAAAATAGAACAATAATTTGTGTACCTGCCGAAAGGCGGATCCAACCTTAATTCATTATTATGTTTTAGAACGAATGTTGCCTCATTTAGGATCTGCTATGGTTCAACGTACTGTAAAGAACACCTAATCTAATTTTTAAAAAGACAAAGAATGAAAACTACTTCACACAGGTGAGGCAGAGATGTTTCTGCGAGTCACGGACAAGGGAAGCCGCTGAGCAGCTCGTAAGGGTGTTTCTGGCTTATGAGAGACGTCGGCGTAAATAAGGCGGGTGGAGTCATTACCGCAACAAAGATTCGACCGGCGAGTCGGACTGCGGGAGTTGGAAGCCGCCGCTGCGGCGATCTCTGACGTGCAAGGTCGACTACTCGCTCAGTTTCGCTTCTTCAGAAAAATAAAAATAAAAATAGAAAGACAGCGAAAGTGAGTAGTCGCGGGAAAGGGCGCAACGTAAATTTCCTTCCCGGGCCGTAAATGTGCCACAAGGCGCACAAAACGCTTTATAAAAATATCAGTAGTGTGACATAAAGCGGTGAGACGTATTCATAGGGCTTGGGTGTGGGGGAGGCGGCGAGGAGAGGGGAAGTCTCCGATACCGCACTGGCCCGAGCCGCCCTGCAGTAAATCAGCTGGGGGAACGCCCCACTGCCAGGGCACCGTTACCGCCGCCATTTGCTGCACACGCCGACAAACGAGCGCCGTGATGGATGAGTGCAGCGAGCAGGCGTCGAACTGGTGTTTATGTTCCTGCGGAGTGCGACAGCAGTCGAGCACAAGGACCGCGTGTAAGCAACGCAATAAAATAGCCTGGAAGCTGTTTCCAGAAACTATGGGCGAACCGTCAAGGCAGGCGAACTGGTCTCACATCGGTAAAGCATTAAAAGCTGACGCTGTGTTTCGCAACTCCTGCTGCTGCGTTGCCACAACTTCGAAGTCGTAATGACCCAGAACCGCTGAATCGAGGTGTATCCACTCTGCTGTTACACAAATACGGAGATTAAGTTCTCGCAAAGGCCTTTTGACCCACAGGCTATTGTCGAGAAGGTAAGTTCAGTCTACATCAATGTATGATCGAGAGGTTCCGAAGAAGCACCAGCTGCCACAGGACACAGCCGGATAGAACGAGAAACAATCTGAGGCTGGAAAATTACAGCCAACCAGCAGTAGAATTAAATGTTTAGCTTGGTTTCCACAAACACAGATTTGTCTTCTTCAGAAGATAAAAGGATGATAAAAGGATGTCGGATCGAAAAGGTTCTTGTCTAGTACAGTGTGCATATCAACCACAAATATCAACAGCTAAAATCCATAATTGCAGGCAACAGCCCAACACTATGATGCTTAGACGTAAAACTTTTTTCTATGAGTCTATTTTCCTTCTGAAGAAGACAGATTTGTATTTGTCCAAAACAAGGTAAAAGGTTAATAAAACTTTAATTCTGCATATGGTTGGATGTTATTTTCAAAGCCTATCAAGTTGCTACGTCCACTATTGCTGAAGCGCAGCCATGTTCTTTTTTAAAAATAAGAGATTATCTGTGGAAGGATAAGGAGTGGGTGGAGAGGTGCACGAAGGCCAAATAATATAAGATGAATACGAGGAGATCTCAAGAGAATTCGCGAATAAGTCGTATATACATCTACATCTACATCTACATGGATACTCTGCAAATCACATTTAAGTGCCTGGAAGAGGGTTCATCGAATCACCTTCACAATAACTGTCTATTATTCCAATCACGTATAGCGCGCTGAAAAAACGAACATAAATATCTTCCCTTGCGAGCTCTGACTTCCCTTAATTTATTATGATGATACTTTCTCCCTATGTAGGTCGGCGTCTACAAAATATTTTCACATTCGGAGGAGGAAATTGGTGACTGAAATGGTTTTAATGATGTCCGCCCCAGATCCTGAATCAGTGACGCTCTCTGCCCTATTTCGCGATAATAGACTACAAAACGTCTCGCCTTTCTTTGAACTTTCTCCATGGACTGCGTGAATCCTGTCTGGTAAGGATCCCACACCGCGCAGCAGTATTCTAAAAGAGGACGGACAAGCGTAGTGTAGGCAGTCTCCTTAGTAGGTCTGTTACATTTTCTAAGTGTCCTGCCAATAAAACGCAGTCTTTGGTTAACCTTCCCCACAACATTTTCTGTATTCCTTCCAATTTAAGTTGTTCGTAATTGTAATACCTAGGTATTTAGTTAAATATACGGCTTGTAGATTATACTGATTTATCGTGTAACCGAAGTTTAACGAGTTCCTTTTAGCACTCATGTGGATGACCTGACACTTTTCGTTATTTAGGTCAGCTGCCACTTTTCGCACCATTCAGATATCTTTTCTAAATCGTTTTTCAGTTTGTTTTGATCTTCTGATGACTTTATTAGTCGATAAACGACAGCGTCATTTGCAAACAACCGAAGACGGCTGCTCAGATTGTCTCCAAAATCGTTTATGTAGATCAAGAACAGCAAAGGGCCTATAACACTACCTTGGGGAACGCCAAAAATCACTTCTGTTTTACTCGATGACTTCCTGTCAATTATTACGAACTGTGATCTCTCTGACAGCAAATCACAAATCCAGACGATATTTCACAAGCGCACAGTTTCACTACAAGCCGCTTGTGTGGTACAGTGTCAAAAGCCTTCTGGAAATCTCGAAATATGAAATCAATTTGAAATCCCATGTAAGTATCATTCAGTACATAATGTGAGTAAATTGCTAGTTGTGTTTCACAAGAATGATGTTTTCTAAAGCCGGGTTCAAAAAATGGTTGAAATGGCTCTGAGCACTATGGGACTTAACTTTAGAGGTCATCAGTTCCCTAGAGTTACAACTACTTAAACCTAACTAACCGATAAGTGGCGACAACGCTAAGTAGTTGTCGAAAGAAACAGATTGCAGACTTCAGGCAGTTAGCTTGGAACTCAGTCAACAGAACTTTATTCAAACATTAGTCGATTTGTGTCTGCATCATAAAGTTGTTCTTGATTGAAAATGTCAGTTTACGAGCCTAATTCGCGGCATTTGCAGGAGGTGTTACAATTTTGTTCCAATGTGAAGAAAACAGCGACTGAGTCTCATCCAATGCTCTCAGGTATTAATAGTAAGGACACTATTAGTGAAAGAACGTGTCGTGAATGGTTTCAACGCTTCAAGAACGGTGATTCTAACATCGTAGACAGGCATAGTGGTGAAAGAGAGAATATTTTCGGAGATGCCGAATTGGAGACATTGCTGAGTGAAGACTCGTCTCAAACTCAAGAAAAATTGGCACGATTAGAGGGAGTGACACAGCAAACTATTTCAAAACGTCTCAAGGCTATGGACATGATTCAGAAAGAAGGAACTTGTACCCTGATGTGAGCTGAAACCAAGACACGTTGAATGGCGTTTGTGTGTTTGTCAACAGTTACTTCAGAGGCAAAAACAGAAGGGATTTCTGCATCGCATTGTGACCAGGGACGAAAAATGGATTCATTACGATAACCCTAAACGCAAAAAAACATTGAGATATCCTGGCCATGCTTCCACGTCGACGGCCAAATAGAATATTCACGGCCTCAACATCATGCTCTGCATTTTATGGGACCTGCTTGGCGTCTTGTACTATGAGGTGTTAAAAACAATTACATGTGCTCGTTATTGAAAGCAACTAATGCGTTTGAGGAGATCATTAACAGACAAACGGCCGTAATACAGCGAGAGGCACAATAAAGTGATTTTGTAGCACGACAACGCTCGACCCCACGTTGCAAAACTGGTCAAAATGTATCTGGAAACGTTTGAATTGGAAGTCCTACCCTAACTGCCGTATTCTCCAGACATTGCTCCCTCTGACTACCACCTGTTTAGATCAATGGCGCATGGCTTGGCCGACCAACACTTCCGATATCATGAAGAAGTCACAAATTGGATCGATTCGTGGACCGCTTCAAAAGATGAAAAATTTTTTCGATGCGGGATTCGTACACTGGCCGAAAGATGGGAGAAAGCAGTGGCCAGCGATGGAAAATAGTTTGAATGATACTTGTGTAACCAATTTGTTTAATTAAAGCCTCAAATGTTGGGGAAAAAGCGGCGGAAGCAAAGTTTTATACCTTGTAATAACACGAAATGCGGCAGTAATTTCTGAGAAGCAACTGATAAGAATCTCAGCAAACAGACGTTACAGAAAGAAAAATGGTTCAAATGGCCTCAAGCGCTATGGGACTTCAACATCTGAGGTCATCAGTCCCCTAGACGTAGAACTACGTAAACCTGACTACCCTAAGTACATCACACACATCCATGCCCGACGCAGGATTCGAACCGGCGACCGTAGCGGTCACATGGTTCGAGACTGAAGCGCCTAGAACCTCTCGGCCACGACGGCCGGCAATTAGTTTTCATTTACCTATGATTTCGAACTGAGAATAGTATGCGGTCAGCCATATGTAATGCCGAATTGACTGTTAGATGTCATGAGCGGCCAGCGTAAAAAGAGGCGGGGAGTATTGAATTGCTAGTAGAGAATCAGTAACAGTAGAATGAGTCGGTTAGGAGAGCTCAGTGGCTTTGAGCACGGACAAGTCCCTGGATGTCACCTGAGTAACAAATCCATCAGCGACGTTTCAACCATTCCAAGTCTGTGATAGACTACGTTGTTGCAGTGACTGTGTATTTAGTCGTCGATACCGGGCAGCGACACTCAACTAAAATCTACTCCCGTACGGGAATTATGTAAAGTGTGTACTAGTCCACACGATTGCCACACGAACGACGACATATACACTGAAGCGTCAAAGAAACTGGTACAAGCATGCCCATTCAAATACAGATACAAGGAAACAGGCAAAATACGGTGCTGCGGTCGGCAATGCCTGTATCAGACAAGTGTCTGGAGTAGTTGTTGGACCGGTTACTTGCGTTACAATGGCAGGTTATCGAGATTTGAGTGAGTTTGAACGTAGTGTTACAGTCGGCACACGGACGATGGCACACAGCCTCTCCGAGGTATGAAGAAAGTGGGGGTTTACCCGTGCGACCATTTCACGATTGTACCATGAATATCAGGAAGCTGGTAAAACATCGACATCGCTGCGGCTGGAAAAAGATCCTCCACTAATAGACCAACGATGACTGAACAGAATAGTTCAACGTGACAGCTGTGCAACCCTTCCGCAAATTGCTGCAGATTTCAATGCTGATCAATGAAAAAGTGTCACCGTGCGAACCACTCAACGTAACATCATCGACATGGGCTTTGCGAGCCGAAGGACATCTTGTGTACCCTTGATGACTGCACGACGTAAAGTGTTAGGCCTAGTTTGGGCCCGTCAACACCGACATTGGACTGTTGATGACTGGAAACTTGTTGCCTGGTCGGACGAATCTCTTTTCAAATTGTAATGAGCGGATGTACGTGTACGGGTGTGGACAGAACCTCATGAATCCATGGACCCTACATGTTAGCAAGGGACTGTTCAAGCTGGTAGAGGCTCTGCAATGGTGTGGGACATATACAGTTAGAGTGATATTGGACCTCTGAAGCATCTAGATACGACTCTGACAGGTTACACATGTGTAAGCATCCTATCTGCTCACCTGCATCCATTTCTGTCCATTGTGCATTACGACGGACTTGGGCAATTCCAGCAGGACAATGCGACATCCCACACCTCCTAAAAGGCTACAGAGTGGCTTCAAAAACACTCTTCTGAGTTTAAACGCTTCCGCTGACCACCAAATTCCCTCGACACGAAGATTATTGAGTATATCTGAGATGCCATGCAACGTGCTGTTTAGAAAAGATCTCCACCCCCTCGTACTCTTACGAGTTTATAGACAGCCCTGCAGGCTTCAAGGTGTCAATTCCCTCCAGCACTACTTCAGGCATTAGTAGAGTCCATGCCACGTCGTGTTGCGGCACTTCTGCGTGCTGATGGGGCCCTACACGATAACAGGCTGATGTACGAGTTTCTCTGACTATTCAGCGTATTTTACAGCATTGTGCGCACTAAGTTAGCTGAAATGTACTGGCCTGCACGAAGTCTAGACCTGAACCTAAAGGGATCGATTAGAACGTCGACTTCACTCCAGACCCCAGCGTCGAACATCGATGCCTACTCTTGCTTCCGTTTTTGACGAAGAATGGGCTGCCATTCCGCCCCAGATATTCAGATATTGAAAGTGTCCCCAGCAAAGTTCAACCAGTCACAAAGAGACGGGTGGACAAAACCACATTATGTCCATTAGTAAGTTGTCGGATACTTTTCATCTGATAGCGTAGATTTAATTCTGTTACGTTCGACTCCAAAGGAAACAGAATGTATGTGTTTTATACAAGTTTTTTTATGTTTCCTGCACTTCTGCCATCTATTGCATGCAGAATTGAGGAACAGTATCATGTGAATGCATTAACGGCGGGGGAAGCATAGTGTGCGTCACCCCTTTGTATTTCCGTCTACCGACGAGGCCGTTCACCTTGCAGCGACAGACGGAAATGTCAATCGCTATCAATGACGCCCCCTGTGCTTTTTGTAAAAAACAGTCTAGGGTCTCCTGGGATCCGACGTAGCATTTAGAATAGTAAACTCACTGCGGAAGTCAGCGGCAGGAACTCGTGACCTCTGCGCTTTGAATTTGTCATTACGAGAAACCATCTTGCAGTAGGATCGCAATACACTTTATGATAGAAGCGAAAATTAATTTAATGCTAAAATGAATACTAAAGGCTACTTTAATCATCGACTTCCGGTTGCACAATTCATTTGGTGAAACGAATTTCGCGTAAATGATTTCGTAGATGACTGTAAACACAGCAACTTCAGATTTATTGTTTTGTGAGTGCCGGATTCGTGTCTGACATGATTTTGGTAGCTAAACGAATTGTGGTGGAGTTAATAATCTTCCATTAGAACCGCGGAATTTAGCTATTACAGATGTACACTGTTCCGCAGCCAGATGTTCCGCTTCCATGTACTTTTCTTAATTTATTTGTGTACGTACACTGACCTATTGAATTTTGCACTGCAGCGCATATATTGTCAGCTCATCAGCATTCATGCTTAGGACGACCTCAAGAACAAAGAGACGTTCCTGCTTGTTTTTGTAAACCACATCGTTAAAATCCCACAAACGCTAACGCGTAACACATATATCCAAGTATTGAACAATGTCCTCTGTATCCAGCATCATATTTAAGTTCGTTCACACGCTACTGACACGACACCTAACCTCAAAAGACGTTCAACCACTAGTGTAGCGCCACCAGAGTTGGAACAAGCCTCAACTGCTTAGTTTCACCAACGAGTTCCGCAAACCAGCGCCGCGCATGCGCAGTGGCCGTAATGCAGTTGGGTGCAACTGGGTGTCGTCTTCTAAATCAAGCTTAACGCAGAATTAAGGCGGTCAGTTTCAGAAATTTTTGATGTTTCAAAAAGGCGCTAAAATAAAAAGGAAGAAAACATTTTCGGAGATGTTTGATACTAGATGATTGCATTCCAAATTTAATTAGGAGCCTAGGTGACCTTGCCGTAACAGAAGCCACAGCACTCCATATGAAAGTTCAGCGGCTGAGAAAGCCTTATGATACAGACTGTGGAATATTTTTTCAGTCAGTGTTCTGCTGGCAAAAATAATTGAACATTTTGCTATTTCAAGGCTACTTTCGTGTGCTTTTCTAAAAAACTGCAACAATTTAGATTAGTTGAGAGAAATCATTTACTAATAAACATAATATCACCATATTACACTTGGCGGCGAGAGCGATTTTACAAATTTCATGCACGACCCTCTTTAATAGGGGTTAGCCTATAAGCTAAATTTTTGATCATGCCAATCACAGGTAGTGCTCCTTTGATCCTGCCAATTAGAAAAATATTTACAACATAGTACTGCCTTGAAAATACAAATTAATTAATAGAACAACCTTCGACTCACATATTAGAATACACTTTAAGAAAACGCATCAAATTATTGCACAGATCTTAACCGTTTCACTTAGCCCTAATACTCGGACACAGAGACTTAGCGTAGTTGATCGGTTACCAAAACAGTCACCCAGCGGCCACCAAATTGAACTCTGAATCCTGGTTGCTGTCACATACACAAGATGGTACCATCAGTACACATTCTCGCACATCAGCGCAGAAGACATATTTGTTAAAAAAAATAAATTAAAAAAAGCAAATGGGGACTCCTCTGTAACTTAAAATCCATCATTTTTTTACATCACTCAAAGACATGTACAATGAACAAAAACGAAGCCAAAGTTAAAATTAATTAAAAACAGGGGAGACAGACGAGACTAAAGCTTGTAACTCTAAATAAACATCTCATCTACCCAAACACAATTGTACTAACATATACAGAATATTAGAGGTTTAAGCACAAACATTGAGATCATTGGTACCCTTAATATGTGCCCACTTCAGTGTGTTGTTCTTTTCTTTGCGTCTGACAGTTTTCCTGCAAACAAATCACATAATTTACTGCATGCTGTTTCTTGCATGGTCGTAACTGCAACACTAAGTGAACTACGCCTGTCAATATAGACTAAGTCAACATCTGAGCGCTTCAACAAGTGAGCTGGTGCCCAGCGGAAAGTAAGCATTAATGGCTTGCTGGTGTTACATGTGCTTGACTGTACTAGCAAACCTAGAAACATACTACTCATAATAGTTACAATTATTAGTTGGCAAATGAAGTAAATACTAATTGTCGATCAGTAAACTATCTTCAGAAACCAACAAATATGCCTACCCCTAGCACCCTGTATAGTTAAGAAGACATGAATTCGCAGTAGATGAAAAAACTAACGCGACACAATACTTGACACAAACGTGACCGGAAACACACCACTGACGAGCACAGTGTCACAACGTACAACTTAAAAGTATGTCGCTCGTACGCTTACAGAGCGCACTCTCAGCCAAGCAACGTCACTCAAAGCTAAACAACGCAGTGACTACCACACAACCCTGTAGCTGTCTTGTAGCTGCAGGTACGCTTCACATTGCTGCGCCAGCGTGCAGCAATAAAGAGCAAAGCAACCAAGTAGCATCTACCAGAAGCTACTCTCAGTGAACCACAAGAACCTGACCACGTCTATACTCTAGCAATCACCGGCATGATGGCTGTTTCTCCTCATGCAACCGCAGCTACAAGACACGCCAGTATGTTCCCGTCACTTCTGCATCCGTCCAAACGCGATGAACATAGCACGAATTGACGCGCCGTAATTCTAGCGCGGCGGCGAGGAGATGCCAGGTAGAGAACCTGCACTTGTTGTTTACAGCTCTGCAGCAGCCATCCGGACATCGTCCTCTGCACACGACAGCGAAAAAGGGAAACAAGTAAACAGTCTGCAGTCGTTGTCGCTATTTGTGCATCATCCGTCCGGACGCCGTACTGCAAACACGGCGGGGAGCAAAACACAGACGGCACCCCCCATTTCCCAGCGGCACGGCAGTTACACCCTTGTCACTCCGTACACCGACTGGCTGCTCCACAATAGTCGAGAGTGTGTTGTCTTCCTCGTCCATAGGCAGACTTTGATTGACCCTCCACGCTACCCAAAGCTGCTCCACTTCCGCCTCGGCCTCAGAAGTACTCGCCACACAGCAGTCCCGACAAGCCTCTGTGACATGGCAGAGACGTTCCTGGAACGGCTAGATTACGCTTTCCAATTTTCCGTTAGTTCAGGAACAGCGTCAGCCGTTTTTCACCAAAGTGGAAAAAGTGTTATGTCATCATCAGATGCATGCTCTGCTTGTAGACGATACATCGAACACAAAATGAATATGGGCGTAAAACATACTTCAATATACACTACTGGCCATTAAATTGCTACACCACGAGATTGACGTGCTACAGACGCGAAATTTAACCGACAGGAAGACGATGCTGTGATAGCTTTTCACAGCATTCACACAATGTTGGCGACTCCTACAACGTGCTGCCATGAGGAAAGTTTACAACCGCCTTCTCATACACAAACAGCAGTTGATCGCCGTTGCCTACTGAAACGTCGTTATTATGCCTCGAGTAAGGAAGACAAATGCGTACCTTCACGTTTCCAACTTTGATAAAGGTCGGATTGTAGCCTATCGCAATTGCGGTTCATCGTATCGCGACATTGCTGCTCGCGTTGGTCGACATGCAATGACTGTCAGCAGAAAATGGAATCGGTGGGTTCAGGAAGGTAATACAGAACGCCGTGCTGGATCTAAACGGACTCGTATCACTAGCAGTCGAGATGACAGGCATCTTATCCGCATGGCTGTAACGGATCGTGCAGCCACGTTTCGATCCCTGAGTCAACAGATACGGACGTTTGCAAGACAACAACCATCTGCACGAACAGTTCGACGACGTTTGCAGCAGCACGGACTATCAGCTCGGAGACTATGGCTGCGGTTACCCTTGATGCTGCATCACAGACAGGAGCGCCTGCGATGGTGTACTCAGCGACGAACCTGGGTGCACGAATGGCAAAACGTCATTTTTCCGGATGAATCCAGGTTCTGTTTACAGCATCATGACGGTGGCATCCGTGTTTGGCGACATCGCGCTTAACGCACATTGGAAGCGTGTATTCGTCATCGCCATACTGTCGTATCACCCGGCGTGATGGTATGGGGTGCCATTGGTTCCACGTCTCGGTCACCTCTTCTTCGCACTGACGGCACTTTCAACAGTGGACGCTATATTTCATATGTGTTATGGCCCGTGGCTGTGCCATTCATTCGACCCCTGCGAAACCCTGCATTTCAGCAGGATAATGCACGACCGCATGTTGCAGTTCCTGTACTGGCCTTGCTGGATACAGAAAATGTTCGACTGCTGCCCTGGCCAGCACATTCTCCAGATCTCTCACCAATTGAAAACGTCTGGTCAATGGTGGCCGAGCAACTCGCTCGTTACGATACGCCAGTCACTACTCTTGATGAACTGTGGTATCGTATTGAAGCTGCATAGGCAGCTGTACCTGTACACGCCATCCGAGCTCTGCTTGACTCAATGCCCAAGCGTATCAAGGCCGTTATTACGGCGAGAGGTGGTTGTTCTGGGTACTAATTTCTCAGGATCAGTGCACCCAAATTGCGTGAAAATGTAATCAGATGTCAGTTCTAGTATAATATATTTGTCTAATGAATACCCGTTTATCATCTGCATTTCTTCTTGGTGTAGCAATTTTAATGGCCACGTCTGAAAAGGCGTCAGAAGGCTCAGCGGCGCCGACACACCGCCGTGTCATCCTAAGCCGGTAGGCGTCACTGTATATTGACACTGAGAGGGTATTACTCAATCAAGAAGATTCTCAATCTGCCTCACAAGGGCTGAATGCACCCTGCTTGCCAACAGCGCTCAGTAAACCCAGACGGTGACCCATCCAAGCGCTATCCAAACCAGACAGCTCTGATAGAAACCGGTATTACCAGTGCGGCAAGGACGTACTGAAATATACACAGGAGTTAAAATTTCAGAAGCATTCGATATCAGGCGCAAACACGGTTTATCCCACCGGTATTCCGGTTTGTCATGTACTGCGTATTGTGACTGCTACTTGCACCTCGAGCTGCCGCACGTTTCAGCAGCCGCCTCCGAGCGCGGCGCAGTTAGGTGTCTTTGTTTCACTCAGGCGTTTCCTCGCCAGCAGTTAAGATCGGCGCGTCAGGGAGTTTATATGAAGGCGGGCGGTGATCGGCGCGACCCAGTCTCGGCGGCCGCGGCCGCCGTGTGAAATACAGCGACGCAGCGCCGGCTACACCCAAGCCGTTAACCGCGGCCAGACGGGCGAGGCGCGGTCCGCCACCGCCACCGCCACCGCCACCACTCTACGCTCCGCACAGAGCGGGCGCGCCGGCCCCTTCTCCGTTTCCAGTGTCCGTCAGCACTCGTTACCCCGCGTGTGGCCACCACCGTCACTCATTAAACAGCTAAGCAGTAAGCTGACGACAAAGAAATGACAAAGGTGGCCTTTACTTGAACCTCAAAGATAAGAATAGGTCTCCGTCACATCTGAACATATTGTTGTGATGGTTTTATTGTTGGCAGAGACCATGTGTTGGGAAGCTTGAGGCGTAGCGCCGTATACTGATCCTGCCTTGGAGGCGGTTAAGTGGGAGATGTGTCTCAGAGCTGGATAGTGACAGATGGTGACGCGAGACTGGACGTGCACATAGTTTATGTATCAGCCGATAGAGGACAATATTGGATAGGGAGACTGTGATTTTAGCTTCGATTGTGCCCACTAGAGTGCGCTAAAGTAATAGAATGTTTTTCATAAACTGTTCTAGTATTTTCATAAAGTGTTATTATCTCTTTTAGTGTATGTAAAATGTTATAAATGTGTTTTAGCAGTTTGAATGATGCGTGAGTGTGGTTTAAGGTTAATATGAAGATAATTGTTCAACGAGTTATGGAGTGGGATTTAGTGTGGGAACATTTCGAAGAAGTATGGATATGGACGAAGGGGATTTTTGTGTAATAGATTTGTAAAGTAAGAATATGGTAAAGGGAAAGTTAATTCAGGTATAAATAACAAGAGTAAATAACTTAATGCATAAACAAAACTTCAGCAAATTAGATAATTACCTCGGTAAAAAGTGCAGTCATTAGGTTTACTATTTTGCGAATGGTTATTGATGAAAAGCGCGGACCGACGCAGGAGACTGTTGTTTTGCTATTGGCTGTTAAATAAACTGACCAATGGTAAAGCAATATTCTTCGCCAGCCTGTCTCTGCAAGTAGAGAAGACATAGTGTTCTAGAGAAGAGTCGAAGCCTAGCCATCAAAGAGATCGGACGTGTGCAGTAGCAATTCCGATGGAAATGATAAGTATTGAGCAGGTCCGTGGCTAAAAACTGTGACTGCATTTGGTACCTACAGACTTAATATTTGGCGAGCATTCTCAAGCAAAAACAGTCAGTATTTTTGTAGCTATTACGTTTTCGGGAAATGCAACACCATAAACTAGCTAACGTGAGTGAAAGGGATTGTGAGTGACTGCGTTAAGACTAGCACGGGCTTGGCAGTGATACTTGTTCACCTGTTTCAGAATATATTCATTGAGGAAAATATTTCCAACCTTTCATTTCATATGAAAACTAGATTAGTGACTTTAATTGCAGCTTGGTTTACGTTGAAGTACAGTAGGTTTCACTCGGCTTCCCTACTGATGATCTACTGAGACAATGTTCACAGGTGCAGGTCCGTCGTAAAGGGACGTAAAGAACCGTGCCACTGCAAGCTATTATTATTATTATTGTTATTATTATTATTTTCGATTATTCCCATTTAAAGAGAGCGTCTGAGCTTGAATTCGTTTATGATGATTGTTTGTTTTTTATGAGCCCAACTTTTCTTCATGTGTTCACTGTGTTGTTTCTTTCGCTCAGCTGTCCAATTGCATCCTGGTCTCTTCTGTGTCGTGGTGTCAAATTTATGTTTTTTGATGATGTGCCTGAAATCAGTTCTATTTTCTGCATCGTTTACTCTTGTGTGTGCTTGTATGATGTCCTCTTCAACTTCTTTTATCCATTTTGTTTTTCCACTGCCTGAGTTGATGGCTTTAAGAATTCGCTTTGTAATTCTGTTTTATTAATCCTGTGGATATGTCCGTAGAACTGGATTCTTCTTTTCC
Organism: Schistocerca gregaria; assembly: GCF_023897955.1. NCBI lineage: Eukaryota > Metazoa > Arthropoda > Insecta > Orthoptera > Acrididae > Schistocerca > Schistocerca gregaria. The sequence continues at coordinate 1,027,611,726 of NC_064920.1, forward strand.
TTGTTGTATCGGTAATCTTATCTGTGTATTTTTATAGTTCTGATGTTGGTCTCTTCTTCCAGATTCCTTGCTCTTGTATCGTGCAAAAAAATTTCCTGAGAATTTTCGTTTCTTGTTTCTCTGTTTCTTTGATTTTAGTTTGCCCACCTATTTGTGTTGTTTCAGATGCATACAGTGCCTCCGGACGTACGACAGTGTTGTAGTGCCTCGATTTTGCATTAATGGATATGGACCTTTTGTTACAATAGTTCCACGTGAGTTTATATGCTTTCTATAGTTTTTTTATTCTTTCCTCATTGGCCTTTTGGTTGATCGCTGATATCTGTATGATTTCTCCCAGGTACTTAAAGTGTGGTACTTGTACGATTTTCCCGTGGGTTGTCACAATAGGCAATTTGTCTTGTGCCAAACTTTCTGTGTACTGGGTTTTCTCATATTGGATTTGCAGGCCAGTTCTTTGTGCAATTTCGTATAATGTCTCTATGGCGTTAGTGGATTCTTTCGGAAGCTATTATTTTTATTTTCTTTTATTTATTTTTTGTTGCTATCGTTTCGGCCTGCTGTGTTTTCCTCTTTTGCCAGTTGATTTTCATTTTGCTGACTGTACTTCTTTTCTCTGTTTTGACCATTTGCAGGCAGGACGTGCAACTGGCGTAGTAAGCGAAATAAGTTTTTTAATAATTTTAACTTTTTCTCTGAAAACTTCTCGATCCTGAATGTCATCAAATGAAATTTCAGCCTCCTGTAAATCCTTTTTAACTTGGCTTGCCCATTTTGAATACGATTTTGTTTTTGAAATTGGTGAATGTATGCGATGAGTAAGTCTTCGCGGATTCATTCTTTCCAGATGACCAAAAAACATCATTCTCCGCTTCCTCATGCTGGTAACAATGTCTTCTGTACATTCGTATAATTCACAGTTGTGTCTTCAGCGGAATTCTCCGTTTTCTTTGATAGGTCCAAGAATTTTCCTCAAAATTTTCCGGTCTTTTATTTCAAGTTTTCGTAGTGGTCCTTTCCTCATCATGTTTAAACATGCTGATGCACACAGAGCTAAAGGTCTAATTACGGTGTTGTATTGACAAAGTTTTAGGTTTAAAAACAGGCTTTTGCTTTTGCACAAGTCTTTGCACAGATGAAAGGCACCTTTCAGTTTAGAACACCTACTTTCTACAGCTGCATTTTCTCAACCGTCAGGTGTAATTATTTCTCCAAGACATTTAAATTTATTCGACTGCTTGATTTTCTCTTGTTGTATTTCAATATGAGGAGGAGCATGTTTGATGTTTGCGATGAATTCGGTTTTGTTAAACGCTATTTTTAGGCCTGTCTTAGCAGCAATTGATTGTAGGCTGGACACTTGAACCTTAGCTTCGTCAATATTATTTGCAATGAGTGCCAGATCATCAGCAAAAGCCAAACAGTTTCCACTAAGGCCATTTCTTTTGTGTCCAATTTGAATCCCACAACCCCGGCGGTACTGTTGTTTTCCACTCTCTGACTATCTTTTCCAGGACGCAGTTGAAAAGGAATGGAGTGAGCAGGTCACCTTGTCTAACCCCTGTACAGATTTCAAATAATTCTGATAGTTCGCCTCTGAACTTGACCTTTGACACTGTGTTATTTAAAGTGGCGCTTATCAGATTGATAGTTTTCCTATCTAGACCAAATTCGGCAAGGGTGTTCTTTATTGTTTTATTGATAACATCCATTCGTCGATTACCCTCTCGACTGAAGAGGTCCGTACACACGTACAACAGTATGCCTTCCCACACTGTAACACACCGACCACTATAACGATAATGTTCTCCAGTGTTCCTGGCTGTATTACGTATTCTCATGTCCCGCCTTGTAAGGGTATGTAATACATTCAGGAACATTACAGAACATGATATCTTTGATCGCGATACACTCATCAGTCAATGTTATTGCGACTCTGTATTCCGTCGCCACGTGCTTCTTCTCACAGTGCATTCATTTTTATGGATGAAACGCACGACAGCATCGAACCGTGCCAGTTCCTTCGACTTAAATCCAGTCGAGCACTTGTAGGATGCCTAGGGAGGTGCGCTGCAGCACGTCCGCTTGCACCAAAGACAACCAAGCAGATGTCAATCGTGCGATCGGACGAATGCAATGGCTACCCACGAGAACTCCTTACCTACCTTGTCGCCAGCATGGGAGTACATTGCTGAGCATGCTTTGCCTTCCGTGGTGATCACACTGGCTACTGAAAACCATATGGCTGGCTCTGAGCACTATGCGACTTAACTTCTGAGGTCATCAGTCGCCTAGAACTTAGAACTAATTAAACCTAACTAACCTAAGGACATCACACACATCCATGTCCGAGGCAGGATTCGAACCTGCGACTGTAGCGGTCGCTCGGGTCCAGACGGTAGCGCCTAGAACCGCACGGTCACTCCGGCCGGCCTACTGAAAACCATATAACGCCCTTTGTAATGTGCAAGGCACCATCAAAAATCACGGTGACTTAATTGTAATTATTGACTTTGAATAACAGTGTTATTTCTCTTCGTCTCATTTGATATTTCTGTAAGTCAGTTATCTACTGCACTATAGCGGTTCTTTCTACGTATTGTCCATGTTTTAGCGAGCTATGTTACTTGGCAGTAACACACTACGCGGCAGTTACTTTCATCCATAAGTTTTGTACACCAGTGTGTTAAGCCCTTGACCTCTTTCAGCTTCGTGGAGAAGTGCTTCTGGCATATTTTCACTGATCGACCTAGGGATCTTACACCACCAACGGGGTAGCACAACATGGCATTTAGGATCCTCTTTGAGCCCCTTCGTTCTACACGCTTTCTTCGGTCGTTTCGATTATTCTTAATATTATATGTGATGGGTTTAACCTTAGGTTCTTCCAACTCGTCTTTATTCCTTTTGTGGTCCCGTTTCATGTACACAGCTAAAAATGGTTCAAATGGCTCTAAGTACTATGGGACTTAACATCTGAGGTCGTCAGTCCAGTAGACTTAGAACTACTTAAACCAAGCTAACCTAAAGGACATTACACACGTCCACGCCTGAGGCAGGATGTGAACCTGCGACCGTAGCAGCAGCGTGGTTCCGGACTGAAGCGCCTAGAACCGCTCGGCCACAACGGCCAGCAGGCAGCTACACGTTTCAAGAATTTCATTTCACAGTCTGTCAGTACTTCCGTTTTATCCAAGCGACATTGCCATAGCACAACAGGTCTGGGTAAGACCTTACACGGTTAACGGCTGTTCTGGCTTTCTTCTGGACTAGGGAAGTTTTCATTACATTATTAATGATCCCATTGTTGTGTACGAGGGCTGTCCAGAAAGTAAGTTCCGATTGATCGCGAAATGGAAACCACAGTTTAGATCAGAAATGTTCTATTTGTAGCAGTTAGCTACACCTTCTAGCTATTTCTCTACGTAGTCGCTGTTCTGACTTAGACATTTGTCGTAGCTTTGTAACAGCTTTCCAATACCCTCTTCATAAATGGCAGCCGAGTGTGCTTTCAGCCAATTCTCTATGCTGGCCTATAGCTCGTTGCCTGTGCCAAAATGTTGTCTTTATAGCCAGCGGTCCATGTGAGCAGAGATGAGGGAGACAATTACGGGCTGTATTGTGGGTAACCAAACGTTTCCAACTGAAAACGACGCAGGAGCATCTTGATTGCCCCTGCAGAATGCGGCTGAGAATTGTCTTGAAGAAGAATCCGCTCGACAGGTATGTAATGTTGGCTGCATAGCTTCAGGCGAAATTTCTCACCAGGCCCTCGTACTTGACGGGAGACACTATTTTCTAGACATCTTTACGCGGTCGCTGTGAACACAGAAATGGGAAGGAAAAGGTGATGCTATCTAGAGTCATACTAGAGACACTGCCCAACACATTGGTGCAAAGCTTTATTGGATTTTCAAAGTCGTTTTCATTTCGCGACCGATCGGAACTTACTTTCTGGGACACCCCCTGTACATCTGGTGTTCTTTTCAACTTGGTCTGTTTGTTCCAGAAAGGATAGTTTTCAGTATAAATACGTGAACGTGTTTACTCAGTGTCGAATCTTAATTTCCGTACAGATCTTACTTTGCACTAGGTATTTATTCCTGCAGAAGGCCACATTTTTGTTATTCGGTGTTGATGTCCACTCTGTGTTTCTCTCATATAAGGTGTAAATTGTATAGAGATTGACTGCTTGAGCTTCGTGAATCTACTGTGTCCGCACTGTCTGCCCGATTTATGCCTCACCTCAACAACAAATTTATTGTGATGATGGAAGAAAATGGCTAACTCCCCTTTTTGAAAGTCCTAGTCAGAGGTCAAGAGGTCTGCATTGTGGGACACCGCGTATACAGAAAAGCCACCACCACCCTCATTGATTTTTATTTCCACGCTCCATCCGCCATCTTCATTCACAGCAAAACGGTGTGCTACGTCCAAGGGGCCAGTGCGATATCCGATGAAGAAAGCCAACCAACGAATCTTAAACACCTTAAGTACTTATTCAAGAGCAACAGATACGGCGGGAGTCCAATCTGACACGCTTCCTGACAGAACATACATGGCCAGCAAATGGAACATGGCGAGGAGTATAAGACAACGGTGCATCAGCCGTATCCTGGCAAAGTATCTAACAAAATCAGCAGAATCTTCCCTCAACCTAGTATTAACCCACTTACCGTCCATCTCAGAAAACGCCTGCACTATTGTCTATGGCGAAGAATTCCGTGGGGCTTCGTAAACTTGGTATCTACCGTATTCCGTGCAAATTTACTTGAACTGTGACAGGAATATTTCTGCCTATCATATCACAGATGCTTGGCTTGACTGCCATGGAAGAAACGTAAGTGCTTGGCTGGTGCAGAGAGTCAGGAATGATCCTACCTGAGTGTGAACACAATGTCGGCTGCAGTGCCTTGTGGAGCAGCCGCTTGTGTTCTGCGGTCACTAAAGCGCGACCTCTGAGCGGTGAGGACAGTGCCGAACTGTAGGCAACCAGTGCAGCTGTTTGCCTGCCACTTCTCGCATGTACGAGTTTGGCTCCTAGATGGATGTTGTAGAGTCTCAAGCTGTTTGCTAGCCATTTCTCGCTGCCCTGTATGGAGTAAGGCTTCCAGACAGATGCTGCGAAGCTACAGTCTGAATGCAGGCTGTCTCCCTGCTGTGTACAGAGTGCGGCTCCCAGACGGATGTTGTGGAGTCGCAAGATGTTTGCCAGCCATTTCTCACCGCCGTGCACGGATGCGGAAAAATAAACCCGTAACAGCCTCAGCAGTGTCCCGCTTGACCAGTTCCATCGTTTAAATATCTAGGCGTTATGTTGCAAAGCGATTTGAAATGGAACGAGTATACGACATTACTGTAGAGAAGGCGAATAGTCTACCTTGGTTTATTGGGAGATTTTTGGGAAAGTGTGGTCCAACTGTAAAGGAGAACGCTTATACTTAGGCAGTGCAACCTATTCCGAGAGCACTGCTTGAGTGTATGCGATCCATACCAGGTCAGACTAAAAGGAAGACACGGAATCAATTCAAAGACGGTCTGGTAGATTTGTCACTGATAAGCTGGAATAATACGCAAGTGTTACGAAGATGCTTCGGGAAATCCTAGGGGAATTCCTGGAGAGAAGGCGATGTCCGAGGAACGCTAATGGCATTTGAAGCTGACTGCAGAACGATTCTACTGCAGCCAACATACATGTCGCGTAATGACCACGAACATAAGGAACGAGAAATTAGGGCTCATAGACAGGCATAGGGACAGTCGTTTTTCCATTCATCTATTTGCGAGTGGAATAGGGAAGGAAGTAATTAATAGTGTTACAGGATACCCTCCGCCACGCACCGTACGCTGGCTTACGGGGAATGTAGATGTAGATGTACTTCTCGCTGCTCTGTACGGAGGGCGGCACCGGTATTGATGCCATGCTTGGACTATTCCGATTGGCGTGGATGCGGAAGTGACGGATCATATTAGCAACGTGTTCTGCTGTGGCTGCAAGAACATAAATAGCCATCATGCCATTAATCGCTGAAGTGAAATCACTATGCACTTGTGCTTCGCCACACATTCTGTGTTGGTAGAGGCTAATTAGTCTATTTTCCTCATTACTACTAGAGGATGGTAGAACAGAGTGACGGGCATGTAATGTGTGGTTCATCACTGTTTCAGTGATGTTGTTTGGCAGACATTGTTGTGGGTTAGTATTTAAGTGACCGTCTTGGCAGATATTATGGTTGATAAATTGTTGTCTGTGTGTCGTGTTTCACGGTGAGTTTTGTTCAAATGGTTCAAATGGCTCTAAGCACTATCGGACTTAACATCTGAGGTCATCAGTTCTCTAGACTTAGAACTACTTAAACCTAACTAACCTAAGGACATCACACACATCCACGCCCGAGGCAGGATTCGAACCTGCGATCGCAGCAGCAGCGCGGTTCTGGACTGAAGCGCCTAGAACCACTCGGTCACAGTGGCAGGCTTGAGTTTTGTTCGGGAAGAATCTGTATAGTTTGTTTTACTCTTATCTGCTGCAGCAGTATGATGTGTACTTGTAAGTGGGGTTTAAGCGGTCAAGGGACTTCCTTTTGCATTCCTTCTCGTTGGTGTTGTTTGGCAGTGTGATTGATCGGCATACGAGCGACGTTATTTTAAGCTGTCATTGTGTTTTATTACGGCGTCTTCCGCTGTGTTTGCATGGCTTTAACATTGCAATCTAACATGAGCTCGTGTTTGTTTAACAATATATTTTAATGTATTTGTCTCTAGTAGAGGTAATGGAAATGAGCGTTTGGCGTCATTGGCCGAACCGCCTTGGTGCAGGTCTTATTACATTCGACGCCACATTGGGCGACCTGCACTCCGGACGGGGATGAAATGATGATGAATACAGCACAACACCCAGTCCTTGAGTGGAGAAAAACCCCGACCCAGCCGGGAATCGAACACAGGCCCTTAGGACGGCAATCTGTCACGCTGACCACTCAGCTATCGGGGTGGACTATAGTATAGGTGAGGCGCTTGTTTTGAGTGCCAACATTCTTCCTCGTTCGTCCCTTGTATAAAGTTAGCAGTAAATTTTGCATTCATTACTTATCACATATGTTGTAGGTGTCTGTGTTTTAAATGACATAAAACAGTCTCTTGTTTGAGTGAGAGCTATTTTATGAAGACTTCCACCATTGGCTTGGCTTTAAATGTTTACTGTACTGTTGAGCCGGATTGTATGACAGATGATGGAATATATAACATAGTTATTGAGGAAAGGTAGTCACCATTTATCTGTGTTAAGGTTTAGTGAATTAGTTGGTCTAAGGCTACATGAAAACAAAGTATATTTGTGTGTGTGTGTGTGTGTGTGTGTGTGTGTGTGTGTGTGTGTGTGTGTGTGTGTGTGCAATTGTTATATTCTGTCGAAAAATTATGCTGTTTAGAAGAGAGATATTAAAGGAAATGATTAGATTTTAAACATTTTTAGTGACTTGCAAACAAGATATTGTTTGTTTTATGGTGATAAACGTGATAAAATACTGGTGAATATTAGACACTATTATAATCAATGACTGCTAAATTTTTCTAATTACAATGTGTAATCTGCTAATTCTCTTGTTATTAAGAAATGACGTGAAATTTAGGTCCAGTAAAACCACCAGCACGCTCCAGTACCTCAACCACGCTCCTACCATTCCAGCGGCGAAACATACAACGGGCATGCTGTATGGACAGCCGAAGAAAGGTGCCAGGAGCAGAGAAGACAAACTGAAGGCAAGCAACTACCAAAACCTGCAGAACGCTGCGTAGCTACAGAGGATTTAATGAAATATGAACGGCTGTGAAACACTTCGTCATTTTGGAACCTTGTTGTAAAGCAGGCTGTTGAAATACGAATGGTCGACTACCTAATCACTAGAGATAGTTGCTTCACTCTCAGTAGGCGTAGGTCCAAGTGCTCAGCTGACTGAAGTCACAACGTCGATCGAGGGTGATTTGAGCTTCCGACCTTGGCAGCACGAACACTGAGGGGCCAACGTTGGTTTCCGTCCACCTCACTAGCTGTGCGCTACGCGGCGGACTGCTAAGCAGAATGGCTCGGCTTCGATTCCCGGCCGTGTCAGAGGTTTTTCTCCGCTCGAGGACTGGGTGTTGTGCTGTCCTTACGTTCGTATCGTGATAACTGACATCACGCTATTGAGATGGTTGGTTGGTCACGTCCCGAAATCCAGTTTAAAAAAAAATGTTGGTGCCCAGTATACAGCGATAGCATGTGGCCACCAATTCACCCGACGACGTTCTTGGGCTGGTAGTGAGGGAAGGGGTAGGGCAGCGATATGATTTAAAGGAGGCATGATGTACCTAAGACACTAATTCTCCACGTATCATTTAGAGGTGATGGCAAGGTACGCCGTCAAAATATCGTGTTACGTAAAGAACTGCATCTGGCTGGACACCCAAGAGCAATACAACTATGAAATGCTTATAGCATTTGCGAATTAGATTGAGAAAAAAGTTACTGACGGTGTCGATTGGACTACACTCTTTGAAATTCTGGAGATAGCAAATATAAAATACAGAGAGTGAAGGGTTATCCACAACTTGTACAGGAAGCAAGCTGGAGTTATGAGTCGAAGACCATAAAAGGCAAGCGGTACTTCAGAAGGGAATGAGACACGTTTGTAACGTATTCTCGATGTTATTAAGCCTGTACACTGAAAAAGCTGTGAAGGAAACCAAGGAAATATTTAGAAAGGGCATAAATTTCATGAAGAACAAAATATAAAATTTGATATTTATGACGACATTGTAATTCCATCAGAGACGCAAAGTAAGAGGTAGAGCGGCTGATCGGAATGTACAGCGTCCTGAAAAGAGGTCATAAATGAACATCAAGAAAATTATAACAAGTGAACTGGAATGTAGGCGATAGTGAGAGAGCTGAGTTAGGAAATAAGATAATGAGAGCAGTAGATGATTTTTTTGGTGAAATTACCGATGATGGCAGAAATAGAGAGGATATAAAACGTAGACTGGCAATAGGAAGAGCATAATTTCTGAAAAATATGAAATCATCGTAAATTTAAATGTTAGAAAATATTTTCTGAGAGTGATTGGGTGGAATTTAGCCTTGTAGTGAAGGGAAACGTGGGCAATAATTAGCACAAACAAAAGAATCAGAGCTTTTGGAATGTGTTGCTACAGATGCATGCTGAAACTCAGACAGGTAGTTGGAATAACCAGTGAGAAGGTATTGACTCTAACTGTGGAGAAGTGAAATTTACGTTCCGCATCAGATTCACATTCCCAGCTCGAATCCTTGAGTTAGCTGCCCCTACTGAGGGATTTTATGCAACCCACAACACCTTAAAATAGCACTGCAAAGTTTCCGCATTCTCTCACTCGCCGCGTGAAAACTATTAGTAATACAGAAAAAAAATGAACGGGACCTTTCTGTAGGAAATTTAATGTAGTTAAATTTTGTACTGGAATTAGTTATCGCTGGAGTCCACTGTTTTCGAGCTGTTCAAAGAGAACGCGTATTGAAGGTCACTTTTACATTTTTCTTGAATAATTCGGATGCTATGGCCTCTAACAAAATTAAACTTCTTACAAAAATGTCCTGTTCATTTGTTTTCACAGGACCTACAGACTGCACGTAGCGAGCGAGAGAATATGAGAATATTGCACTTGATACCTGAAGGCGTCGCCGGCCGCAGTGGCCGAGCGGTTCTAGGCGCTACAGCTTGGGACCGCGCGACCGCTACGGTCGCAGGTTCGAATCCTGCCTCGGGCATGGATGTGTGTGCTGTCCTTAGGTTAGTTACGTTCAATTAGTTTTACGTTCTAGGGGACTGATGACCTTAGAAGTTAAGTCCCATAGTGCTCAGAGCCATTTGAACCATTTTTGAACCTGAAGGCGTCAGAGCTTGCACAAGACCCAACGGATGGAGCAGCTGATTCACTCTATATATCTTTTGCTCCATGCTTTTATGCTTTATACTGATCACCCATGAACACTTTTGCACCCTGTAAATGAAGTATCTGAACCAAGTTATCTTCTCTTATTGCTAATCCTGGTTTTCTGATGTTTTCAACTAAAAAAATGTTCAAATGGCTCTGAGCACTATGGGATTCAACATCTGAGGTCATCGGTCCCCTAGAACTTAGGACTACTTAAACCTAACTAACCTAAGGACATTACACACATCCATGCCCAAGGCAGGATTCGAACCTGCGACCGTAGCGGTCGCGCGGTTCCAGACTGAAGCGCCTAGAACCGCTCGGCCACACCGGCCGGCTCTGATGTTTTCCAATCAACACATTCCGTCGCCTCTTAAACGCTATCAAAATCATCCGCCAACAGAATTTTAATGGACTCCCACATCTAGATCACGAATAATCTTCATTCTTTGCTGTCTCCTCCTTCTTTAGCACACCAGAGACCTCTCTCTATATTTACTTCATTTTAAGTACAACCTCGTCCTGATATTGTGCACCATCAAACAATCTTGTCAATAAACTTTTCAGTTGAGCACCACCTCCAAATTCCAAATCACCCGCTTCATTAATATCCTACACCACACACCTACGGACGACTACTCAGTCTTTCTCCTCCAGTAGTACAGAGGACTGACTAAAGGAAGAGTGAAAGAGAAATGATACAAAATTTTAACTGACAGATGCGTGGAGACGCTCGAGAATGTTCTCTTACAAAAATGTGGCTATACAAATTCAAGAGTTTTCTTACACGCATGAATCTACAGGAACAATATCCTGCAATGTTTCTACATACCGTTAGCACTTTTGTAATAGCCATGATGACAATATTGGACTAAGAAGTACGTATAGATGCTTAAAAGGTGTCATTCTTACTACTCTCCGTCAGTACACTGAACTGGAGGAAACAGTAACACATTGTACAGCGACAACACACACACATACAGTGAGAAAATGTGAGAACCTGGGTTACAGTCTGAAGATCATAAACTGGGTTGCATTACTATCTGACGTGGTAGAATGTTAATTGGACAGCTCCGGAAAACGGGGACGATAGTGGCTTCTGTCAAGTTGCTACGATGACAAATGGAGCATTAGTCTACACGTCCTCAACACTACAAGGCCAGCTAACCGATTCCTAGGCTAAGACGGTGGCTTTCGTCCTTGGCGCGATGTTTTGGTTGCAGCTGACACCGTGCCACGCCCAAGAGATAGACCCACTTGCCTAAAACGATCCTCTGGCCTCTGTTTCAGCCTTTATAAAAGGAATTCACATACCAGATCGCACAAACAATGAAAACTTCAAATTTCATGATGGTTATATGCACGTATCCAAACTCACTGCTTCCAAGGCGAAATGTAAAGAACTCGTTCACAGTTTATCGTAACTTCCTGAATCGTTCGACTTCTAAGACTAAACTCCGCACGAACACGCCACACCACGAAAGACCCTAACGGTATTGACCTACCGCCGGGTCATCCTCAGTCTGTAGGCGTCACTGGGTGCTAATATGGAGGGACGTGTGGTCAGCACTCCTCTCTTTCCCGTTGTCAGTTTCCGTGACCGGAGCCGCTACTTCTCACTCAAGTAGCTCCCCAATTTGTCTCACAACGGCTGAGTGCACCCCGCTTGCCAATATCGCTCGTCAGATCGAACGGTCACCCATCCAAGAGCTAGCCAAGCCCGACAGCTCTTAACTTCGAATACCATGGCTGACAAACATGCATCAGACATGCTTGGTATCAATTTAACTTTGGACATACACACGCCATAGTCGGGTATGTAAATGAATACAGCTGCACTTCTCTGTGACAGGTAGAACAGCCACGAAAGTGTATCAATATTGTTCGCCTGTATTATTGTCAGAAGCAAGAAAGGTTCAAGAGAGTGATTAAAATTCATGGTGAAAGGATGTGATAAGATTCGCTGATGACATTGCTATCCTCAGTGAAATTCAAGAATTACAGGATCTGTTGAATGGAATGTACAGTCTAAGGAGTACATAATAAGGATAGAGAGTAAATCGAAGAAAGACGACGGTAGTGACATGTAGCAGAAAAGAAGGCAGCTAGAAACTTAACATCATATTTGCGATCTAGAAGTGTATGACGTTAAAGAATTCTGTTACTCACCCAGCAAAATAATCCACGATGGACGTAACGTGATGGTCATAAAAAGGGGACTAGTACTAACAAAAAGTACATTTCTGGCCAAGAGAAGTGTGCTAGTCTCAAACGCAGACATTAATTCGAGGAAAAACTTACTGAGAATATACATTTGAAGCACAGCATTGTATGGTAGTAGAACATGGACTGTGGGAAAACCGGAACAGAGGTGAATCGATGCATTTGAGATGTGGTGATTCAAAAAAATGTTGAAAATTATGTGGCCTGATAAGATAAGAAATGACAAGATTCTCCGTAGAAACGGAGAAGAAAGTAATATAACGTACATAGTGACAATAAGAAGGGACAGGGCGGTAGTACATGTGCTAAGACATCTGGGAATAACTTCTATGGTGCTAGAGGGAAGTGTAGAGAGTAAAAACTGCAGAAGAATATAGAGACTGGAATACATCCAATAAATAATTGAGGACGTACGATGCAAGTGCAACTCGAAGATGAAGAATTTGGCACAGTAGAGGTATTGGTCACAGGCCGCATCAAACCAGTAAACCAGTCAGAAGACTAACTAAAATAACAAAAATACTGTCGGCACTACAGCTGGTAAGATAGAAAGGGGTTTGAACAGCATCAGATGTTGAGCGATCACAGTGAACGACACGGAGATGCCATGTACTTATATGAGAAAGCGTTGTGAGCACCTGACACAATCTGATTTCTTTGAATGCCTCCGTTTGCCCTGCAGTTCAAATCGACCAATATCCAAAGTTGTGTCGGCAGGCATACTAGCCGTTATCATTCCAGTAGATCACATCTCACCTCTACAAGGAAGGATCACCAATAGGACACCGAAAACCTCCACATATGCTCCTGCCACCTGATAACATGTAAGACACCCCCTGTAACAGTCTGTGTCATCCCACACTATTGGTATATGGCAAGCATCAGCCAAAGTAGGCGATTACTGATCCGTGCGTTGACTATCGTTGACATTACTACCCAAACGGCTACGTTTTCAATTATTCCATGACGGGGCAGCATAGTATGCCAATGAATGGCGTCACATAGTGTTCAACGATGAAACGTGGTTCTGCACTACCCTGGATGACCGTCGTCAGCGAGTTTGGCGGCTGCCTTGGGAGAGATCCCGTTCTTTCGCTGTTACGGAAAAGCAAAACAGATTTACTCCTGTCGGCATGTTGTGGGGAACCATCGGATATCACTTGAAATCAGGCTGTTAGTGACTGAGGTACACTGATCTCACAACAATACCTCAAGGACATCGTGCGTCCACAGGTATCAGCCATCATGCGACAGTACTGTGGTGGGTGTCTCAGCAGGGCAATGCTTGTCCACACACGGCACGTCTCTATATGAACTGTCTGCGTGACATTGAGGTAGGCTACCCCTGTGGCCAGCTAGATCCCCAGATCTACAGATCATGTTGCTGTTATGGTCTTCAGTCCTGAGACTGGTTTGATGCAGCTCTCCATGCTACTCTATCCTGTGCAAGCTGCTTCATCTCCCAATACGAACTGTAACCTACATCCTTCTGAATCTACCTAGTGTGTTCATCTCTTGGTCTCCCTCTACGATTTTTATCCTCCACGCTGCCCTCCAGTACTAAATTGGTGATCCCTTAATGCCTTAGAACATGTCCTACCAACCGATCTCTTCTTCTAGTCAAGTTGTGCCACAAACTCCTCTTCTCCCCAATTATATTCAATACCTCCTCATTAGTTATGTGATCTACCAATCTAATCTTTAGCATTCTTCTGTAGCACCACATTTCGAAAGCTTTTATTCTCTTCTTGTCCGTGTGTGGGACTAACTCCAATGTCAATTCCATCCGAGTGCCAAGGACCGCTTACAACAGCTGTGGGCCAGCTGGCATTAGGAGGGGGTACGATAGCTCTAAGATACATTTCCAAACGGTGTCAGTGCATTCATCCAGGCCATAGGGGGTGTAACAACGTAGTGATAAGTGTGTTCATGGTGCCAAGTCCTGTGTAAATTTGAATCGATTTTGTAATCACTGAAATAGCATGACATCCGTCTCAACCCATGAGTACAATAAAAACTCTAGCTTTGTACATCGCACGCTAGCGTTTTGTTCGCTGATCAACAGTGCGGAACTACATCCAGTGTCTTCCGGAAATCATGGAACATGGCATCTACCTGTTCGCTGTTGCCTACGGCGCTGTAGATCATATGTGCGAACAGAGCGAGCTGTTTTCCCCAAGACCTCCGTTTGCGGAAGGCAAGTTGATTTTTAAACAGAACATTTTCCTTCTACATCTACATCTTCATCTACATCCATACTCCGCAAGCCATCTGACGATGTGTGGCGGAGGGTACCTTGAGTACCTCTATCGGTTCTCCCTTCTATTCCAGTCTTGTATTGTTCGTGGAAAGAAGGATTGTCGGTATGCCTCTGTGTGGGCTCTAATCTCTCTGATTTTATCCTCATGGTCTTTTCCCGAGATATATGTAGGAGGGAGCAATATACTGCTTGACTCCTCGGTGAAGGTATGTTCTCTAAACTTCAACAAAAGCCCGTACCGCGCTACTGAGCGTCTCTCCTGCAGAGTCTTCCACTGGAGTTTATCTGTCATCTCCGTAACGCTTTCGCGATTACTAAATGATCCTGTAACGAAGCGCGCTGCTCCCCGTTGCATCTTCTCTATCTGGTACGGATCCCACACTGGTGAGTAGTATTCGAGCAGTGGGCGAACAATGTAAACTACTTCTTTTGTTTTCGGATTTCATTTCCTTAGGATTCTTCCAATGAATCTCAGTCTGGCATCTGCTTTATCGATGATCAACTTTATATGATCATTCCATTTTAAATCACTCCTAATGCGTACTCCCAGATAATTTATGGAATTAACTGCTTCCAGTGGCTGACCTGTTATATTGTAGCAAAATGGTAAGGGATCTTTCTTTCTATGTATTCGCAGCACATTACACTTGTTTACATTGAGATTCAACTGCCATTCCCTTCACCATGCGTCAATTCGCTGCAGATCTTCCTGCATTTCAGTACAGCATCATCCGCAAAACGTCTCAGTGAACTTCCGAAGTTATCCACAAGCTCATTTATGTATATTGTGAACAGCAACGGTCCTACGACACTCCCCTGCGGCACATCTGAAATCACTCTTACTTCGGAAGACTTCTCTCCTTTGAGAATGACATGCTGCGTTCTGTTATCTAGGAACTCTTCAACCAATCACACAATTGGTCTGATAGTCCATATGCTCTTCACTTTGTTCAACTACTGTGGGGAACTGTATCGAACGCCTTGCGGAAGTCAAGAAACACGGCATCTACCTGGGAACTCGTGAAGTGGATGGTTTGCCCTCGCTATCGTCCGATGTGAGAACGCCTCTCTACGTGGATTGGAATCATTCGCTGACCGAGATGTCATCGCTTATAAGAGCGGATTGATTGTGGAGTAGACCCAATCTAGGACCAGTTATGTTTATAGTAATATGCCATTTACATTGTATACTCGCTCCTGTAGTAATGTTAATAATGACGAAAAAATACACGCGTGGATGAAAGGACTAGGTGTACTTGCTGAGAATGTAACTGTAACTGGTGATGTAACCTTGTATTATAATTATTAATAAAGTCGGATCTGGAGCGTCAGCCGGCAATCGCTAGACGTATACCTGGTGACCGGGGGCTCAAGGATGGAAAAAAAATCGAAAACATAGTGCCGCGTTGGCAGCTGAGCGCCTGCGAGTCTGCAAGATGCAACTCGTGGACGAATAGCGCGAGCTGGGTTTCACACGATCGTCTTTTTCGAAACCCATGCTGATTCCTACAGAGTAGATTTCTAGTCTCCGAGAGGTCGTAAAGTATAGGCGTGTAATTATGTCCATCTATGCGATAAGCCTTCATGGAAACGCGAATGACTTACGCTTTTATCACGATAGATTGGTACACATCGGTGCTACGTGGACGTACAATAAATTTCTGGTTGAAGGGAAGCAAGTTCTTGGGCATAATCTATGTAGAAAATAGGTATCTCATCCAGTCGAGCTACCTCTCTACTGCTGAATGACAGCAGGTCTGCTTGGACCTCGCGGGGAAAAGGAACATTTGAAGCAACGTCAGGGACTCGGGCCTGCCGTATTGTTTGTACAGGCTGGCTGGAGGACAAGGGCGAGAGGGCTCTCGTCAGGAGGGAGCTGGAGAGTACCCTAGCGTGGGCGCGGCGCGGCGAGGTGAACGCAGGGAGGACGCTGGGCTATCGGGGCCACGGACGACCACTTTCCCGCCGGCCGGTGGCTGGCGGCTGCGCGCATCTTGCGTAAAGACGCGCGCCTCGCCTCGCCTCGCCTCACCGCTCCATTCATGTTCCCCCTAATGGCCGCCGTTTGGCTCCTGGTGAATGGAGCGCTGGAAGGTGCCGGCCGTGTCGCAATGTCGCGCTCCCTGCTGCCTTTCATTCAGAAAACAGCGCCGCCTGCCGACGTAATCACTTGTACGGTCACTCCGAGCCTCAAGATTTATACACAACCTGACATCAAAAGGCACACACTCAGACGTGCAGGAGGAAACGAAATGCAACTTCACCGGTTGAGAGAGTACTTGAAGTTACTGCAGTCGCTACAAAAACTGAACGAATTTACAAAGAACTTCACAGTATCTGCCCACTTATCACTATGACGTTGACACACTGTGGCCCGGATACCTACCCTGATTCGGGTGCCCAAGAGCCGTTTTGTCCTCTCCTCAGGCAAGATGGCCCGTACCTGTCCTGCACTGAATAGTCAAAGGAACTGTTACACGCTCCTAATATCGAGTAGAGCCCCCGCAAAAGCGCAGAAGTGCCTCAGCGCGACCTGGTATGGACTCGGCTAATGTCTGAAATAGTGCTGGAGGGAACTAACGCCATGAATCGTGAGAGACCCAGAAAATATTAGATACAGGCTCCCAGGAAGATGCTATTGTCCTTGACTTCCGGAAGGCGTTCGATACAGTTCCGCACTGTCGCCTGATAAACGAAGTAAGAGCCTACGGAATATCAGACCAGCTGTGTGGCTGGATTGAAGAGTTTTTTGCAAACAGAACACAGCATTTTGTTCTCAATGGAGAGACCTCTAAAGTAACCTCTGGCGTGCCACAGGGAAGTGTTATGGGACCATTGCTTTTCACAATATATATGAATGACGTAGTAGATAGTGTCGGAAGTTCCATGCGGCTTTTCGCGGATGATGCTGTAGTATACAGAGAAGGTGCAGCATTAGAAAATTGCAACGAAATGCAGGAAGATCTACAGTGGATATGCACTTGGTGCAGGGAGTGGCAAGTGACCCTTAACATAGACAAATGTAATGTATTGGGAATACATAGAAAGAAGGACAGTTTACTGTATGATATGGTAGCGGAACAAACACTGCTAGCAGTTACTTCTGTAAAATATCTGGAAGTATGCGTACGGAACTATTTGAAGTGGAATGATAATATAAAATTAATTGTTGGTAAGGTGGGTACCAGGTTGAGATTCATTGGGAGAGTCCTTAGAAAATGTAGTCTATCAACAAAGGAGGTGGCTTACAAAACACTCGTTCGACCTATACTTGAGTGTTGCTCATCAGTGTGGGATCCGTACCAGATCGGGCTGACGGAGTAGATAGAAAAGATCCAAAGAAGAACTGCGCGTTTCGTCACAGGGTTATTTGGTAAGCGTGATAGCGTTACGGAGATGTTTAGCAAACTCAAGTGGCAGACTCTGCAAGAGAGGCGCTCTGCATCGCGGTGTAGCTTGCTGTCCAGGTTTCGAGAGGGTGCGTTTCTGGTTGAGGTATCGAATATATTGCTTCCCCCTACTTATACCTCCCGAGGAGATCACAAATGTAAAATTAGAGAGATTCGAGCGCGCACGGAGGCTTTCCGACAGTCGTTCTTCCCGCGAACCATACGCGACTGGAACAGAAAAGGGAAGTAATGACAGTGGCACGTAAAGTGCCCTCCGCCACACACCGTTGGGTGGCTTGCGGAGTATAAATGTAAATGTAGATGTAGATGAATTCTGCAAGGCTGTCCATAAATCTGTAAGAGAACGAGGGAGTGGAGATCTCTTCTGAACAGCACGTTGCAAGGCATCCCAATTATGCTCAATAGTGTTCATGTCTGGGGAGTTTGATGGCCAGCGGAAGTGTTTAAACTCAGAAGTAGTTCCTGGAGCCACTCTGTAGCAATATTGGACGTGTGAGGTCTCGCATTGTCTTGCCGGAACTGCCCAAGTACGTCGGAATGCACAATGGACATGAATGGATGCAGGGGATCAGACAGGATGCATACGTACGTGTCACATGTCCGAGTCATATCTAGACATATCCCATGTCACTCCAACTGCCCACTCCCCACACCATTACAGAGCCTCCACCAGCTTCAACAGTCCCCTGCTGACATGCAGGGTCCATGGATTCATGAGGTTGTCTCCAGATCGAGTAAGGAATGAAGAAGTATTCAGAAGATTTCGAGAAGAAAAAAGCATGCTGAAACTCATCAGAAAGAGAAAACGGGACTGGATTGGACATTGTTTGAGGAGGGACTGTATATTGAAGGAAGGAGTAGAAGGAATGGTGGAGGAGAAAAAAGATATCAAGTGCTGGACAATATCAAAGGAGGAAAATATTCAGAAATGAAAAGACTGTCTATGGAAAGACAAAAGTGGAAAAGGCTAAACCCATGACAAGACCTGCCGTAAGGCAGAATACTATACATACACATACTCCATACCCCACAGGTCCATCCGCTCGACACATATTGAAACGAGATTCGTCCGACAAGGCAACATGTTTCCAGTCACCAACGATCCATCGTCTACGTTGACGGGCCCAGGCGAGGAGTAAGGTTTTGTGTCGTGCAGTCGTCAAGGGTACAGGAGCGGTGATGTTTCGTTGAATGGTTCGCACGATGACACTTGTTGATGGCCCAGCATTGAAATCAGCAGCAATCTGCGGAAGGGTTGCAGTTCTTTCACGTTGAACGATTTTCTTCAGTCGTCGTCGGTTCCGTTCTTACAGGATCTCTTTCCGGCTTCAGTGATGTCGGAAACATGATGTTTCACCGGTTCTCTGATATTCTTGGTACATTCTTGAAATGCCGGCCGTAGTGGCCGAGCGGTTCTAGGCGCTACAGTCTGGAACCGCACAACCGCTACGGTCGCAGGTTCGAATCCTGCCTCGGGCATGGATGTTAGTGATGTCCTTAGGTTAGTTAGATTTAAGTAGTACTAAATACTAGGGGACTGATGACCTCAGAAGTTAAGTCCCATAGCGCTCAGAGCCATTTGAACCATTTGAACCATTCGTGAAATGATCTTACGGGGAAATCCTCACTTCATCGCTACCTCTGAGGTGCTCTGTCCCATCGCTCGTGCGCCGACTATGACACCACGCCAAACTCACTTAAATCTTGATAACCTGCTATTGTAGCAGCGGTAAACCGATCAAACAACTACGTCAGACGCTTTTTCTATTATACAGCGTTGCCGAGCGCAGGTGCCGTATTCTGCCTGTTTACATATCTCTGCATTTGAATGCGTATGCCTAGACCAGTTTCTTTGGAGCTTCAGTGCACTTGGTCCTACATTTCTTGGATACTGGCATCCGGATGGAGTTACGCCCTACCTAGTCCCAAACATGTACTACTGAGGATAGATATGGAGATCTCACTGGCGATAGCAGTAACCCAACACCACGAAGACAGTTCGTACAGACGAACATTGTTCTGTTGGAAAATGGCGCCACGGAGCTGTCGCATGACAGATAACACATTTGGGCACAAGCTGTTCTGAAGGTATCACTGCACCTTCAGGGTGCCCCCAGTCACTACCAGTCAGAACGTCAAGTCATACCCGATGGCTTCAGACCCCATGACGACAACACTAACATCGCTCTTCCTGCCTTAAATATTGGAAGAATGAGATTTCTTCTCAGTTCGCCGCCACAGTGTTCGTCGCTCCTGGGGAATGGAGGTAACGTCACATGTGACTCGCTTTACTGCTTGTAACTACATACGACTAATCTCATTGCTATACTAGCATCAAGCACGTAGATCAACTGTTCAGTGCTCAACACTGACATAGTTTCCTGTGTAGTGCAATGGAAGTCTACTCAAAAGCAGAACTATCAGATGCCCATTTGCTGTACGGATTAGGAGATGGCAGTGGCCCTGGCGCTTAGTGTTTGTATCGTGAGAGATTTACAGGATGACGGTGCCTCGACAGCAGTACATTTGAAGCAATGGGTCGTCGTCTTAGGGAATATGGACATTGAAGCCTACAACTCGCTAGATAAGGACGTCTAGAACGATAAGGACGTCTTAACTGGTGGAGAAACTTATTCGTGAAGTTGACGACAACCCTAGCGTCAGCTAAGAAAATAAGTTGCAAATAGTAATGTTGATCACTTGACTGGCAGGAGCATGGTGTGCGAGCAATATCAGCAGCTTATTTTCCTGCACGTGTGGACTTCTGCATACGGTTAGTTCAACAGTGTGGTGACCCTCACTTTATGCAACTTTGCTGATAAGGAATGAGGTTTAGTTTCAGTGTGATCGAATCGTAAATTTTCGCAGTCACCACATATGGGCTGTCGAGAATCCTCACGAAATTTTGCGATCACGATATAAACGAGGATTTTCTGTCAACGTTTGGGTCTCATGGTTGGTGGCTGTGAGAACCTTATTTTCTTCCACCCGCGCTCAACAGAGAAACTTACCATATCTTCTTCGAGAATACCTGTTCTTGAAGAACACATGTCCTTACAACTGTGACGAAGCAAGTTCATGAACGATGGAGCGCCCCTCTTATCAGTGGTAATGTTCGTAGGCTACTTAATAAAAGACTCCGTGACAGATGGATACATAGTGGTGGAGCAATTCCTTGGCGAGACCTAAGCCCCCTACACTTTTATTCGTGGGAACATTTGAGAGCTCTTGTGCACGGAACTGTTGTACACAAGAGCCGGTCGGAGTGGCCATGCGGTTCTGGGCGCTACAGTCTGGAACCGAGCGACCGCTACGGTCGCAGGTTCGAATCCTGCCTCAGGCATGGATGTGTGTGACGTCCTTAGGTTACTTAGGTTTAATTATTTCTAAGTTCTAGGTGACTGATGACCTCAGAAGTTGAGTCGCATAGTGCTCAGAACCATTTGTACACAAGACTAGAGACCCTGTCCGTATTGTGAAAAGCTCTGGAACAATACGCAATCCTCCACGGATACTTCAACGTATCACGGATTCAATGCGACGATATATCCTAGCTAACGGGGGCCATTTTGAGCATTTCATTTAGGTAAGTGTTTCATATTTTGCTGACACGTCCTTTCCCTGCTTGTTTTCCACGATTAATGTGTTCAAGAGTTGCAGAAATTGAGCTCTAACACGGAAGTAAAGATTTCCGGAACCATGTCCATAAACACGTATTAGGAATGTTTCCTAAAAATTGCGTTCTGTACACCATATTAGGCGTGGTACCAACACTAAGCACGAACTATATTAAGGCACTTTAGTGGCCGTTCAGTCTGTGACAGAAAATTGTACCATACTTACAAGGGTATGTACATGTACTGAGTAACTTCACTTTTTAGACAGGCATTGTATTTCTGTTGCAGGGTTGCAGAAAGTACAGCATGAGAATGATCCACTACCGAAACCATTCTCTTTATTTTTATCGAAAATTCCGCACTACTAAGAGCTGATATGACAATGTTCATAGCAACTAAGCTACTACTACTTTCGATCGTTAATCATCACATCATTCGCAAAACTTTTCCACTTAGGTGACAACACATCAGCGCAAAAATGACGCACTACGAAGGAATTATTCGAATGGGATGGAAACGGGCAGATGAGATTTAGATGGACCGACAAAAAAGAATGATTACAATTTCAGAAAAATTGGACGATTTATTCACTAGAAAGAGCTTCACAAATTGAGCAAGTAAATAACTCGTTGGCACAACTCTGGCCCTTATGCGAGCAGCTATTCGGCTTGGCAATGATTGACAGAGTTGCTGAATATTGGGGAAATCGGGTCATATTCTGTCCAATAGGCGCGTTAGATCATCAAAATCCTGAGGTGGTTGGAGGTACCTGCCCATAAAGCTCCAAGATTTGTCAATTGAATAGAAATTCGGTGACCTTGCTAGGCAAGGTAGGATTTGGAAAGAACCAAGACAAGCAGTAGAAACTCTCGTTGTGTGTGGGCGGGTATTATTTTGCTGTAATGTAAGCCCAGGATGGCTTGCCATGAAGGGCAGCAGAACAGGACGTAGAGTGTCGTCGACGAACTGCGGTGATGCAAGAGTGCCGTGGATGACGACCAAGGGGTCCTGCTCCGAAAAGAAACGGCTCTAGACCATCACTCATCGCTGTTGGGCCCATGGGTGACAGTCAGGATGGTATCTCACCATTGTTCAGGGTGTCTCCAGACGCGTCCTCACCCTGGAATCTCATTGACTGGATCAGAATTTTCTTCAGTTATGCGTCTCGCTTCGAAATGAGACTCGATGACCAGCTCTTCGTGAATATGACTCGATGTTGCAATCACTGAAATAACACCACATACTGTTTCAACATGTGAAGTTTTATTTCGTTCCTTCCTACCTGTCTAGGTGCTTCACTTCCTTCTTCAGGCTGTGTAGGTCACACGAAATGAGCACGATGAGAAACTCGGAGGTTTATCGACAGTCGCTCTTCCGAGGTACCAGTGTAGGGAGGAGGGGGATACAGATGTCATAAGTACACTCCGCATCTCAACGTACAGTGGTTTGCGGGTTATACTCCGTAGATGATGCAGATGTTGAAATACCTGAACACAATACTCGGATGGAAATTTTGTCATTTCCTATGCATGACGTCTCTCTCTGTCATGTACCTCGGATAAGGTTAGTTTTATTTTTGATGCACTGTGTTTCTCTTGTTTTGGATCATATTGATGTTAGAAACAAAAGTTTTTCGGCAGGGTTGTCCTATAAATAACATTTTTTTAATGATTGGACATTTCACTACAGATATCACAAAAATACCTAGGAATAACATATTCTGACAACAACATTGTCGCTACAATTTTCTATGGACTTCACGTTATCACTGGAACAATCTTGCTAACAACATGTAACTGTCGCGTGATCTGAATTTCAGACTGACAGTGATAACGATTGATTGTAATCCTTTTTACGGACAAATTTAAAGTGTAAAACACCCATCAAGATTGATGGCGCCCCGGCCGATTAGCCGTGCGGTCTAACTCACGGCTATCTGGATTGTGAAGGAGCGCCTGGTCCCCGGCACGAATCCGCCCGGCGTACTTGAGTCAAGGTCCGGTGTGGCGGCCGGTCTGCGGATGGTTTTTAGACGGTTTTTCATCTGCCTCGGCGAATGCGGGCTGGTTCCCCTTATTCCGCCTCAGCTACACTATGTCGGCGATTGCTGCACAAACAATTTCCCCACGTTCGCATGCACCACCCGCAGCTTGTTTAGAAGTCGCTTGTGAGGAACGGTGTCAGAAGCTTTCCGGAAATCTAGAAATACGGAATCAGCTTGAGATCCCCTGTCGATAGCGGCCATTACTTCGTGCGAATAAAGAGCTAGCTGCGTTGCACAAGAACTACGTTTTCTGAAACCACGCTGGTTGCGTATCAATAGATCGTTCCCTTCGAGGTGATTCATAATGTTTGAATACAGTATATGCTCCAAAACCTTACTGCAAACCGACGTCAGTGATGTAGGATGGATTACTCCTACTACCCTTCTTAAACACTGATGCGACCTGCGCAATTTTCCAGTCTGTATGTACAGATCTATCGGTGAGCGAGCGGTTGTATATGATTGCTAACTAGGGAGCTATTGTATCAGTGTAATCTGAAAGGAACCTAATCGGTATACAATCTGGACCTGAAGACTTTATTTTTCTCGCGCATCTCGTAGATCTAGTAGAAGTAAAACGCGAGCTCACGTGATTATGTTGTGTTAGTGTGTGTGTGTGTGTGTGTGTGTGTGTGTGTGTGTGTGTGTGTGTGTGTGTGTCAGGGAAGCACGAAGTGAGTGGAAGAGTTGAGGTGAAGAGGGCAGTATGCTCGGTATGCTTTAGAAGAGGAGGCACTCATTCAGTGAGTGGTGCAGGCGAGGCGTGGGCGCCGGCGGACAGGAAAGTAGCAGTGGCGGCCAGCAGCCAGCAGCGCGGCCTTTGTCAGCCGGCAGCGGAATGTGTGTGTCTGGTGGCGCGCGGTGGCTCGCTGCCTGCTGAATGGCTCGCGCCCGGCGGTCGCTGCTCCGGCCCGCCGTTCCGCTGCTCTGGCGTCGCCCACTCGTGGGCCGTGGGCCGCGGGCCGGTGGCTCGTGCCACACCGGTAGCCGTGCCTCTCCAAACACCGCCGCCGTCGCGCATTTGCATCCACAAATCGAGCCGCCTGCTCCTTTCACGCTAGTGATTTATATGGCGATCCGTTCTCCCGGGCCCGACACCCATCCACTCCACAAATCGGTCGCCCTTTTTTTAAAACATTTTTTTGTTTGTTTCTCTGAGTGTGCGCTTGCCTCAACTGACCACAGGGGTACGGCGCGTGCTTTGCCCGGGTTTTTATAGACCTACACGACTTTGATGAACTACTTCGCACGAAATTGTCGAGATTTCGATCTGCTCAGTCATTCGACAGCTTTAAGACTCTCAATTGCAGTCTCTCCTTTTCTTTCGCACTCAGCCGTCTTGTCCAAAGAGCTATCTATTTGAAAATGTGTAACGGGCTAGAAATTTATCAGAAATCTTTCCTCTACCGAAACTGTTGTAACTTCCAGGATATTTACCCTTTAAGTTTTATTACCGTTGGAACGTAAAGTTGCAACTCACAGAATTAGATACACAGTTTCGTAATGACCAAAAAATACAGTGCATTACATGTAAGTTCAAGGTGGAGTGGGGAGTAAAGGAAGAGAGGGGATCACTGGTGTCAGTTGCATTCGGAAATTACGTGGCAACGAGTGGAAGTGTGCACTGCACCGGGATTCGAACCCGGGACCTCCTGGTTACAAGGTAGGTGCGGTAACCACTGGGCCATCCGGGACACAGCGTTACGGCAACTGCACGGACTATCTCAGCACGACTAACGGTCGATCCGCATTCGAATCAAGCGCCGCTTATACACAGTCCCTGTCCATTCCCTCCATGTTCGCTCTCTGAGATTCCCACAGGAGGTGGGATGTATCTATGCATCCGCAGTGGGATGGTGGATCCATATAAACGATTTGGGAGACAATCTGAGCAGCCGTCTTTGGTTGTATGCAGATGACGCTGTCGTTTGTCGACTAATAAAGTCATCAGGAGATCAAAACAAATTGCGAAACGACTTAGAAAAAATATCTGAATGGTACGAAAACTGCCAGTTGACCATAAATAACGAAAAGTGTGTGATCATCCACATGAGTGCTAAAAGTAACTCGTTAAACTTCGGGTACACGATAAATGAGTCTTATCTAAAAGCCTTAAATTCAACAAAATACTTAGGTATTACAATTACGAACAACTGAAATTGGAAAGAACGCATAGAAAAAGTTGTGGGGAAGGCTAACCAAAGGCTGCGTTTTATTGGCAAGACAATTAGAAAATGTGACAGACCTACTAAAGAGACTGCCTACACTACACTTGTCCGTCCTCTTTTACAATACTGTTGCGCGGTGTGGGATCCTTACCAGATAGGACTGACGGAATATATCGAAAAAGTTTTGTATTATCGCGAAATATGGGTGAAGGTGTCACAGAAATGATACAGGATTTGGGCTAGAAATCATCAAAAGAAAGGCGTTTTTCATTGCGACGAAATCTCATGAAATTCCAATCAGCGACTTTCTCCTCCAAATGCAAAAATATTTTGTTGACACCGACCTACGTAGGGAAGAACGATTACCACGATATGTTGTTGTTGTGGTCTTCAGTTCAGAGCTGGTTTGATGCAGCTCTCCATGCTACTCTATCCTGTGCAAGCTTCTTCATCTCCCAGTACCTACTGCAGCCTACGTCCTTTTGAATCTGCTTAGTGTAATCATCTCTTGGTCTCCCTCTACGATTTTTATCCTCCACGCTGCAGTCCAGTGCTAAATTGGTGACCCCTTGATGCCTCAGAACATGTCCTACCAACCGATCCCTTCTTCTAGTCAAGTTGTGCCACAAACTCCTCTTCTCCCCTATTCTATTCAATACCTCCACATTAGTTACGTGATCTATCTATCTAATCTTCAGCATTTTTCTTTAGTACCACATTTCGAAAGCTTCTATTCTCTTCTTGTCCAAACTATTTATCGTCCACGTTGCACTTCCATACATGGCTACACTCCATACAAAAACTTTCAGAAACGACTTCCTGACATTTAAAGCAATACTCGATGTTAACAAATTTTTTTTTCTTCAGAAATGCTTTCCTTGCCATTGCCAGTGTACCTTTTCTATCCTCTCTACTTCGACCATCATCAGTTATTTTGCTCCCCAAATAGCAGAACTCCTTTACTACTTTAAGTGTCTCATTTCCTAATCTAACTCCCTCGGCATCACCCGACTTAATTCGACTGCATTCCACTATCCTTCTTTTGCTTTTGTTGGTGTTCAACTTATATCCTCCTTTCAAGACACTGTCCATTTCGTTCAGCTGCGCTTCCAGGTCGTTTCTGTCTCTGACAGAATTACAATGTCATTGGCCAACATCAACGTTTTTATTTCTTCTCCATGGACTTTAATACCTACTCCGAACTTTTCTTTTGTTTCCTTTAGCGCTTGTTCAATATACAAATTGAATAGCATCGTGGAGAGGCTACAATCCTGTCTCACTCCCTTCCCAGCCACTGCTTCCCTTTCATACCCCTCGACTCTTATAACTGCCATCTGGTTTCTGTACAAATTGCAAATAGCCATTCGCTCCCTCTATTTTACCCCTGCCACCTTTAGAATTTGATATAGAGCATTCCAGTCAATATTGTCAAAAGCTTTCTCTTAGTCTACAAATGCTAGAAATGTAGGTTTGCCTTTCCTTAGTCTATTTTCTAAGATACGTCACAGGGTCAGTATTGCCTCACGTCTTCCAACGTTTTTGCGGAATCCAAACTGATCTTCGCCGAGGTCGGCTTCTACCAGTTTTTCCATTCGTCTGTAAAGAATTCGCGTTAGTATTTTGCAACTGTGACTTATTAAACTGATAGTTCGGTAATTTTCACATCTGCCAACACCTGCTTTCTTTGGGATTGGAATTATTATATTCTTCTTGAAGTCTGAGGGTATTTCGCCTGTCTCATACATCTTGCTCACCAGATGGTAGAGTTTTGTCAGGACTGGCTCTCCGAAGGCCGTCAGTAGTTCCAATGTTATGTTGTCTACTCCCGGGATCTTGTTTCGACTCAGGTCGTTCAGTGCTCCGTCTAACACTTCACTCAGTATCGGATCTCCCATGTCATCTTCATCTAAATCCTCTTCCATTTCCATAATACTGTCCTTAATTACATCGCCCTTGTATAGACCCTCTATATACTCCTTCCACCTTTCTGCTTTCCCTTCTTTGCTTAGAACTGGGTTTCCATCTTAGGTCTTGAAATTCATACAAGTGGCTCTCTTTTCTCCAAAGGTCTCTTTAATTTTCCTGTAGGCAGTATCTATCTTACCCCTGGTGAGATAAGCCTCTACATCCTTACATTTGACGTCTACCCATCTCTGCTTAGGCATTTTGCACTTATTGTCGATCTAATTTTTTAAGACGTTTGTATTCCCTTTTGCCTTCTTCATTTACTGCGTTTTTATATTTTCTCCTTTCATCAATTAAATTTTGAATTTCTTCTGTTACCCACGGATTTCTATTAGCCCTCGTCTTTTTACCTACTTGATCCTCCGTTGCCTTCACTACTTCATCCCTCAGAGCTACCTATTCTTCTTCTACTGTGTTTCTTTCCCCCATTCTTGTCAATTGTTCCCTTATGCTCTCCCTGAAACTCTGTACAGCCTCTCGTTTAGTCAGTTTA
Source organism: Schistocerca gregaria (assembly GCF_023897955.1). NCBI lineage: Eukaryota > Metazoa > Arthropoda > Insecta > Orthoptera > Acrididae > Schistocerca > Schistocerca gregaria. The sequence goes on from NC_064920.1 coordinate 1,027,639,857, forward strand.
TCCAGGTCCCATCTCCTTAAATTTCCACCTTTTTGCAGTTTCTTCAGTTTTAATCTACAGTTCGTAACCAATAGATTGAGGTCAGAGTTCACATAAGCCCCTGGAAATGTCTTACAATTTAAAACCTAGTTCCTAAATCTGTGTCTTACCATTATATAATCTATCTGATACCTTCTAGTATCTACAGGATTCTTCCATGTATATAACCTTCTTTTATGATTCTTGGACCAAGTGTTAGCTATGATTTAGTTATGCTCTGCGCAAAATTCTACCAGACAGCTTCCTCTTTCATTTCTCTCCCCCTTTCCATATTCACCTACTATGTATCCTTCTCTCCGTTTCCCACTCTCGAATTCCAGTCACCCATTACTATTAAATTTTCGTCTCCCTTCACTACCTGATAATTTCTTTTATCTCATCATACATTTCATCAATTTCTTCGTCATCTGCAGAGATAGTTGGCATATAAAACTTCACTAATTCCCAGTATTTCTAACCTACCTGCCCGATTAAGGGATCCGACATTCCACGTTCCGATCTGTAGAACGCCAGTTTTCTTCCCCTGATAACGACGTACTCCTGAGTAGTCCCCGCCCGGAGAACCGAATGGGGGACTATTTTACCTCCGTAATATTTTACCCAAGAGGACGCCATCATCATTTAACCATCCAGTAAAGCTGCATGTCCTCAGGAAAAATTACGGCTGTAGTTTCCCCTTGCTTTCAGCCGTTCGCAGTACCAGCACAGCAAGGCCGTTTTGGTTAGTGTTGCAAGGCCAGGTCAGTCAATCATCCAGACTGTTGCCACTGCAACTTCTGAAAAGACTGCTGCCCCTCATCAGGAACCACACGTTTGTCTGGCCTCTCAACAGATACCCCTCCGTCGTGGTTGCACTTACGATACGGCCATCTGTATCGCTGAGGCACGCAAGCCTCCCCACCAACGGCAAGGTCCATGGTTCATGGGGATTGGCTTTTTGTAATAAAACTCATTAATACCATTTGTTGGAATGTTGTCTAGCGCTTCGAGTAAGTAGGCATCCTAGACACCACACGTATGCTTTCATAAAGATTAAAACTGAAGAAACTGCAAAAAGGCGGGAATTTAAGGAGATGGGACCTAGATAAACTAAAAGAACCAGAGGTTGTACGGAGTTTCAAGGATAGCATAAGGGAGCAATTGACAGGAATGGGGGAAAGAAATACGATAGAAGAAGTATGGGTAGCTTTGAGGGATGAAGTAGTGAAGGCAGCAGAGGATAAAGTAGGTAAAAAGACGAGGGCTAGTAGAAATCCTTGGGTAACAGAAGAAATATTGAATTTAATTGATGAAAGGAGAAAATATAAAAATGCAGTAAATGAAGCAGGCAAAAAGGAATACAAACGTCTCAAAAATGACATCGACAGGAAGTGCAAAATGGCTAAGCAGGGACAGCTAGAGGACAAATGTAAGGATGTAGAGGCTTATCTCACCAGGGGTAAGATAGATACTGCCTACAGGAAAATTAAAGAGACCTTTGGAGAAAAGAGGACCCCTTGTATTAATATTAAGAGCTCAGATGGGAACCCAGTTCTAAGCAAAGAAGGGAAAGCAGAAAGGTGGAAGGAGTATATAGAAGATCTATGCAAGAGCGATGTACTTGAGGACAATATTATGGAAATGGAAGAGGATGTAGATGAAGATGAAATGGGAGCTACGATACTGCGTGAAGAGTTTGACAGAGCACTGAAAGACCTGAGTCGAAACAAGGCTCCTGGAGTAGACAACATTCCATTGGAACTACTGACGGCCTTAGGAGAGCCAGTCCTTACAAAAGTCTACCATCTGGTGAGCAAGATGTATGAGATAGGCGAAATACCCTCAGACTTCAAGAAGAATATAATAATTCCAATCCCAAAGAAAGCAGGTGCCGACAGATGTGAATATTACCGAACTATCAGTTTAATAAGTCACAGCTGCAAAATACTAACGCGAGTTCTTTACATACGAATGGAAAAACTAGTAGAAGCCGACCTCGGGGAACATCAGTTTGGATTCCGTAGAAATGATGGAACACGTGAGGCAATACTGACCCTACGACTTATCTTAGAAGCTAGATTAAGGAAGGGCAAACCTACGTTTCTAGCATTTGTAGACTTAGAGAAAGCTTTTGACAATGGTGACTGGAATACTCTCTTTCCAATTCTGAAGGTGGCAGGGGTAAAATACAGGGAGCGAAAGGCTATTTACAATTTGTACAGAAACCAGATGGCAGTTGTAAGAGTCGAGGGACATGAAAGGGAAGCAGTGGTTGGGAAGGGAGTGAGACAGGGTTGTAGTCTATCCCCGATGTTATTCAATCTGTACATTGAGCAAGCAGTAAAGGAAACAAAAGAAAAATTTGGAGTAGGTATTAAAGTCAATGGAGAAGAAATAAAAACTTTGAGGTTCGCCGATGACATCGTAATTCTGTCAGAGACAGCAACGGCCTTGGAAGAGCAGTTGAATGGAATGTGTAGTGTCTTGAAAGGAGGATATAAGATGACCATCAACAAAAGCAAAACGAGGATAATGGAATGTAGTCGAATTAAGTCGGGTGATGGTGAGGGAATTAGATTACGAAGTGAGACACTTAAAGTAGTAAAGGAGTTCTGCTATTTGGGGAGCAAAATAACTGATGATGGTCGAAGTAGAGAGGATATAAAATGTAGACTGGCAATGGCAAGGAAAGCGTTTCTGAAGAAGAGAAGTTTGTTAACATCGAGTATAGATTTAAGTGTCAGGAAGTCATTTCTGAAATTATTTGTATGGAGTGTAGCCATGCATGGAAGTGAAACGTGGACGATAAATAGTTTGGACAAGAAGAGAATAGAAGCTTTCGAAATGTGGTGCTACAGAAGAATGCTGAAGATTAGATGGGTAGATCACATAACTAATGAGGAAGTATTGAATCGGATTGGGGAGAAGAGAAGTTTGTGGCACAACTTGACCAGAAGAAGGGATCGGTTGGTAGGACATGTTCTGAGGCATTAAGGGATCACTAATTTAGTATTGGAGGGCAGCGTAGAGGGCAAAAATCGTAGAGGGAGACCAAGAGATGAATACAGTAAGCAGATTCAGAAGGATGTAGGTTGCAGTAGGTACTGGGAGATGAAGAAGCTTGCACAGGATAGAGTAGCATGGAGAGCTGCATCAAACCAGTCTCAGGACTGAAGACCACAACAACAAACACAAAATCATGGTGCAGCTATGACTGCTTGTTGTGACTAACAGAAACGAAACGAAAGGTTGAACTTGCTCTACATTGGACGGTAACCACAAAGGGTTTATGTGGAGCGGGTGCAGATGATGACACAACGTGCCGCGCAGCAGCAGTTCATCATGCCATGTAAGTCGAGATGTCGAACCGAGCGCGGTAGCGCATCGGTTAGCACAATGGACTCGCTTTCGGGAAGACGACGATTCAGGCAATTGCCGAAATGGTTCCTTCGAAAGGACACGGCAGCTTTCCTTCTCCATACTTTCCTAATCGGAGCTTGTGCTCCCTCTGTAATGACCCCGCTGTCGACGGGACGTTAAGTACTAATCTCCTCCTCGAGGTGTGGACTGTACGTAGGACGGTTCAGTGTGTTCTGTGGCTTACCCAAATCGAGCCCGTGTCCTGTGTTCAACTTGAATATCGTCACATGTACAACCAAGAGCCACCATTTAGAAATAACATTACTCGGTAAAATAATCAATTTAAGAATACCGGCAGTTTGTTGGACAAACTTCATTGTGATAGTCTTCGGCAGGTGACGAGTATAAAGAAGTTATACGGGATACCTGCCAAAAAATCGGAGCGTGCGTGTGCTGGAGAACTACGTCTGAAAGAGACTATAGTTAATATGGCTTTAAGGAAACGTTTCCGCTTTTCAGGCGACAAATTGCACTTGATGTACGCTATCAAACAGACTAATAGACTCAAACAAGTCGAATTTGTTTCTGATACGTATAGTGAGATCGATTACGATGCACAATTTATAAAGCAGATTGTATTTAGCGACGAGGCTAATTGAAATTTTGTAACTAGGATTTCGCGGGATAGTTTGTGCCTGTCTTCAAGTGTCTTTCAGAAACGTTTTTGCATCATTTCCGTGAGAGACACAAACCTGGGATCATCCATACTGCCCGTTCCTGTATCCTTTAATATCGCTTTAAATCTTTTTCGCTACGGGTTCCACGCACTTGAGCAATACCTTAGGATGGAAGTACAAGTGTTTTACAAGTATCTCTTTTGTAGACTGCACTTCCAGTTTTCCAACAGTGATTCGAAGACACCTGCCTAACGTAGTACTGAATCAATCTAATCGTTCCGTTTGACCTGCAGGCCGGCGGGCAGAGTACTGCTGGTGTATAGGAGTGGCAGCGAAGAGAGGCTGGTGAACGTTGGAGGGCGAGGTGGCCGTACATCGCTGCCGCCCGCGGCGACCACCGCCCACCCGCAACGCCACACACACACACACACACACACACACACACACACACACATTCCTTATTAATTGCGCTTACTAATTACGCCGTCATTTTTCACCTGCTAATGAAGTTTATCGTTCGAGTCCACATCGATCTCGGTCCCACGCTCCCGCGCCGGAGTCATCAGTTGAACGTGATGGCCCTCCAGCCAGCCCACGGACTTGAGTAGCGTAACAAGTTAGTGGGTGGTTCCACAGCACCAAATACACGTGCAGCGCCCTGCCTCTTAACTGTCTGGACTAACTGCGTGAAGCATTATTCCACCTTCCAGCGTTACGTTCGTAATGATTTACGGAAAGTCGTCTAGACCAGAAGTTAAATCTGCTTATATATTGAGTTTCCCAGCGAAATCTTACACGTCTTCTGCAGTTCTTAATCCTTATAAATGATTTATAAGACAGTGTGAGCATCTTTCTAAGGCTGTTTGCGGATAATGCTATTCTTTGCTGTCTAGTAAAATCACCAGAAGATCAAACGAGTTATGAAATGACTTAGACATGACATCTGTGCGTCGAAAATAATGGCAATTTGACCGTATAGAATAAAATAGTGTGAATTCCTCCACATGAGTACTAAAATAATCCGTTAAAAATGAAGTTGTACGGACGACTGGCTTCGAGACCCAGAGGCGCGTAACTGGAAATCTTTCTCCTTTGCTTCCCAAAGTGTGAAATTTGTATGTTCAAAATGTTCAAATGTGTGTGAAATCTTATGGGACTTACCTGCTAATGTCATCAGCTCCTAAGCTTTCACACTACTTAACCTAAATTGTCCTAAGGACAAACACACACACACCCATGCCCGAGGGAGGACTCGATACTCCGCCGGGATCAGCCACACAGCCCATGACTGCAGCGCCATAGACCGGAAATTTGTATATAAAGAGCATTTGATGCTTGTAGATGACTGTAACGAATGTGTGTGTAGCATGGTGTCATGTTGTGTTGTATGATGATAACAGAAGAGAGGGTGAAACCAGTTGCCAGTATATTAAAAATAGGCCCCCCTTCTTTGTTTTGTGTTAGGGCTCTCTTTCGCGTTATACCAAAGACTATGTATAGCTGAGAGCTATCTGTTGTATAAATACCGCGCTTATCATTATCTGCCAAGTCTGAAATTAATTAACTACTAGCCCTAATTCCTATAGTAACAAGAAATCTGTTTGGAACATGTGGTTATAGGTACATGTGCTATCAGTTAAGATGAGAATAAACACAGTTTTTCTGTTTAAGACTTTCCCGACGTGATAATTGCTTCTTGGTTCACGGGCGTCACGTCGGGTAATGTTTTTGTGGACGACTGTCCTCCTGCTTAGCTGGGTGGTAACGTGCTTGCCTCCCATACGCTGGGCCCAGGTTCGATTCGCGGCCGGGTTGGAGATTTTCTCCGCCCGTGGACTGGGTGTTGTGTTGTCCACCTCATCATTTCATCCTCATCAGCGGCCGCAAGTCGCCCAATGTGGCGCCGACTAAACTAAGACCTGCACGTGGCGGCCGAACCCGACTGGGACATCCCGGCCAACAATGCCATACGATCATTTCATTTTATGGATGACTTCGAGGAAAAAACACTTCAGTCAGTGGTGATGAAATCTAAACTTTTCTGGAGATACGTGGACGACACTTTTGTAATTTGCTCACACGGAGCAGCAATGCTTCCTGCATTTCTGGAACACCTTAACTCCCTCCGCCCGAGCATTTGCTTCACCCTGGAAGTCGAAAAAATAGTGGAGACCTTCAGTTTATTGGTGTCTTAGCCCGTAGAAAAGAAGATGGTTCCTTGGGTCACAGTGTGTTTCGCATACTGACTCACACTGACCTACACTCCTGGAAATTGAAATAAGAACACCGTGAATTCATTGTCCCAGGAAGGGGAAACTTTATTGACACATTCCTGGGGTCCGATACATCACATGATCACACTGACAGAACCACAGGCACATAGACACAGGCAACAGAGCATGCACAATGTCGGCACTAGTACAGTGTATATCCACCTTTCGCAGCAATGCAGGCTGCTATTCTCCCATGGAGACGATCGTAGAGATGCTGGATGTAGTCCTGTGGAACGGCTTGCCATGCCATTTCCACCTGGCGCCTCAGTTGGACCAGCGTTCGTGCTGGACGTGCAGACCGCGTGAGACGACGCTTCATACAGTCCCAAACATGCTCAATGGGGGACAGATCCGGAGATCTTGCTGGCCAGGGTAGTTGACTTACACCTTCTAGAGCACGTTGGGTGGCACGGGATACATGCGGACGTGCATTGTCCTGTTGGAACAGCAAGTTCCCTTGCCGGTCTAGGAATGGTAGAACGATGGGTTCGATGACGGTTTGGATGTACCGTGCACTATCCAGTGTCCCCTCGACGATCACCAGAGGTGTACGGCCAGTGTAGGAGATGGCTCCCCGCACCATTATGCCGGGTGTTGGCCCTGTGTGCCTCGGTCGTATGCAGTCCTGATTGTGGCGCTCACCTGCACGGCGCCAAACACGCATACGACCATGTTTGACACCAAGGCAGAAGCGACTCTCATCGCTGAAGACGACACGTCTCCATTCGTCCCTCCATTCACGCCTGTCGCGTCACCACTGGAGGCGGGCTGCACGATGTTGGGGCGTGAGCGGAAGACGGCCTAACGGTGTGCGGGACCGTAGCCCAGCTTCATGGAGACGGTTGCGAATGGTCCTCGCCGATACCCCAGGAGCAACAGTGTCCCTAATTTGCTGGGAAGTGGCGGTGCGGTCCCCTACGGCACTGCGTAGGATCCTACGGTCTTGGCGTGCATCCGTGCGTCGCTGCGGTCCGGTCCCAGGTCGACGGGCACGTGCACCTTCCGCCGACCACTGGCGACAACATCGATGTACTGTGGAGACCTCACGCCCCACGTGTGGAGCAATTCGGCGGTACGTCCACCCGGCCTCCCGCATGCCGTCGCGGCATGCTACCAGTGTTGAAGACTGCGATGGAGGTCCGTATGCCACGGCAAACTGGCTGACACTGACGGCGGCGGTGCACAAATGGTGCGCAGCTAGCGCCATTCGACGGCCAACACCGCGGTTCCTGGTGTGTCCGCTGTGCCGTGCGTGTGATCATTGCTTGTACAGCCCTCTCGCAGTGTCCGGAGCAAGTATGGTGGGTCTGACACACCGGTGTCAATGTGTTCTTTTTTCCATTTCCAGGAGTGTATATCTACGAGCTTCGAGCTGCCAACACCCATCTCAACGCAGTGGCTTGTTGCGGACTCTCGTTCATAGGGCTAGAATTATCTCAGATACAGGAAGCTCATCAGCAGAGCTTATCTGTCTTCGTTCTGTATTTGTACAGAACAGGTACTCTGAAAAATAGATCCGTAATGCACGCACTGGAGCTCTAGAACAGCCAGGAGAAACAGAGAACTCCACTAGGATGGTTATTCTCCGGTTTGTAGGTGGTGTGTCCTTTACGATTAGCAGGCTGTTCCAGAAACATCAAAGGAAATGTGTTTTCCACTCTCAAGTGCAAGTGAAAACAATTCTGGGTTGTGTGAAAGACAACCTATGTCTAAGGAGGCCGGGGATATGTAAAATCCCGCGCCAGTGTTGGAAATCATACATTGGCCAGACATGTCCCACTGTTAAGGATACATATGCTGAACATAGACTTCACACCAGACTGGGTCAGCCTGAAAAGTCTGCTGTGGCTCAACACCGTCTTGACATGGGACACAGCTACGGAGAGACAAAGATCCTTTCGTTCGTTTCCACGCCTGGGACACCATCATTAAAGAAGCAATCGAAATTTGTATAAGTAATGACCTGATCAACACAAGCAAGGAATTTCAATTCAGCATGGCATGGGAACCAGCACTGGCGGTACTAACGGCATCGTCTGCCGCAGACGAACGAATCCGAGTCAACACTGACGGGGAATCAAACTCCGCCCACTTAAACTGGGCGCCAACACTCAGTCCGCGCGCGCGCCCTGACCCGCTAATTGTGGCAGCGATTTTTCTGCGTCGCGAATGAAAATCCCGTAGCGCCTGTGCTTTTCTAGAGAGTCAGCGTATACAGGTTGGTCCATTGATAGTGACCGGGCCAAATATCTCACGAAATAAGCATCAAACGAAAAAACTACAAAGAACGAAACTCGTCTAGCTTGAAGGGGAAAACCAGATGGCGCTATGCTTCGACTGCTAGGTGGCACTGCCATAGATCAAACGGATATCAACTGTTTTTTTTTAAATAGGAAAACCCAGTTTTTATTATATATTCGTGTAATACGTAAAGAAATATGAATGTTTTAGTTGGACCACTTTTTTCGCTTTGTGATAGATGGCGCTGTGATAGTCAGAAACGTGTAAGTACGAGGTATCACGTAAGATTCCACCAGTGCGGACGGTATTTGCTTCGTGATACATTACCCGTGTTAAAATGGACAGATTACCAATTGGGGAAAAGGTCGATATCGTCTTGATGTATGGCTATTGTGATCAAAATGCCCAACTGGCGTGAACTGTGTATGCTGCTCGGTATCGTGGACGACGACATCCAACTGTACGTACCGTTCGCCGGATAGCTACGTTATTTGAGGAAACAGGAAGTGTCCAGCCACATGTGAAACGTCAACCACTACCTGTAACAAATGACGATGCCCAAGTAGGTGTTTTAGCTGCTGTCGCGGCTAATCCGCACATCAGGAGCAGACAAATTGCGCGAGAAACGGGAATCTCAAAAACATCGGTGTTGAGAATGCTACATCAACATTGATTGCACCCGTACCACATTTCTATGCAGCTGGAATTGCATGACGACGACTTTGAACGTCGTGTACAGTTCTGCCACTGGGCACAAGAGAAATTAGGAGACGATGACAGATTTTTTGCACGCGTTCTATTTAGTGACGAAGCGTCATTCACTAACAGCGGTAACGTAAACCGGCATAATATGCACTGTTGGGCGACTGAAAATTCACGATGGCTGTGACAAGTGGAACATCAGCGACCTTAGCGGGTTAATGTATGGTGCGGCATTAAGGGAGGAAGGATAATTGGCCCCCATTCTTTCGATGGCAATCTAAATGGTGCAATGTATGCTGATTTCCTACGTAATGTTCTACCGATGTTACTACAAGATGTTTCACTGCATGACAGAATGGTGATGTAATTCTAATATGATGGATGTCCGGCACATAGCTCGCTTGCGGTTGAAACGTTACTGAATAGCATATTTCATGACAGGTGGATTGGTCGTCGAAGCACCATACCATGGCCCGCACGTTCACCGGATCTGACGTCCCCGGATTTCTTTCTGTGGGGAAAGATGGAGGATATTTGCTGTCGTGATCCACCGACAACGCCTGACAACATGCATCGGCATATTGTCAGTGCATGTGCGAGCATTACGGAAGGCGAACTACTCGCTGTATTGCCAAATGCATTGAGGTTGACGAACATCATTTTGAGCATTTATTGCATTAATGTGATATTTACAGGTAATCACGCAGTAACAGCATGCATTCTCAGAAATGATAAGTTCACAAAGGTACATGCATCATATTGGAACAACCGAAATAAAATGTTCAAACGTACCTAGGTTCTGTATTTTAATTTAAAAAACCTACCTATTACCAACTGTTCGTCTAAAATTGTGAGCCACATGTTTGTGACTATTACAGCGCCATCTATCACAAACGAAAAAGTGGTCCAACTAAAACGCAGTTGATATCCGTTTGACTTATGGCAGCGCCATCTAGCGGGCCAACCACAGCGTCATCTGGTTTCCCCCTTCGAGATAGACTAGTTTCGTCCTTTGTAGTTTTTTCGTTTGACTCTTATTTCGTGGGATATTTGGCGCGGTCATGATCAATGGACCACCCTGTATATTGGTGAGCCATTGCAGCAACACGTTAGTAAGCACCTGAAGATGATGAGCAGCTGTCTCGTCGAAATATTGTACAGGTCTCACAGCATTATCTGACGCGACGTCCGTGAACTAATGAAGCACACTCACTTTGTATTCCACTGTGAGCTTCCTCCGTGCCACGGATAATGTGGTAAAATGCAGGCAGAGAGAAAATACTCTGCCGAAACTGATAAAGCAGAACGACAAAATTATGTGAGTGGCGAATGCTTTGACGCGTTTGAACATAGCCTACTCCTCACGAACATCGCCAAGGGGCGGCTTAGCTTAACATCCTCAGCAGGCGGATCACCATGAAGAGCGTCGCATGCACTTACTCTATGTGCCACCGTGGAGAGGTCTGGAATTTGATGTAGGACATTTGCGCAAAGTAGGTGACCTGGAACTTTCCCTGTCACCCTCCTCCTCTCTACTGAAAAGGCAAAGGGAAAATTACCAGCAGTTTGTGACCAATCTGAACGGTTTCTCACCGAAGTAAATTCACTCGCGACGTTACTAGCTTCGATGATCGGACAAGAACTGGTCTATTGAACGAGCAAAGCCATTGGCTTCCGTTTTATTTCAGTTACACGATAAACCACGCAAATATGAAGATTGTCGATTCAACTAAACTCAGGGCTTTCAGAAATTCTCGTGAGAAACTTCTAGGAGTTGTAGAGGGGAATGAGTACAAAAAATTTTGAATATGAACCCATGTCGGAAGCGTACCGTTTCCGTTCTCCGACATTTTCATTTCATTGGAGGTGTGAATTAAACAACGCCTTCAGTCACAACGTTTTCGTGTTTACTAACTACACGATGCATTTCGGACCCTGTCGATCCATTGTCAGGTGCAATTTGTCTTAATCCATGTTTTATTTCTTCTCCTTAATGAGGTGAAATGCATGTTCCTGTCACGAAAAGGTTTAATGTTAGTTATGAATTTCGTAAGTCGAACGCGGAAAATATGTGCAAAATAGTGGAAAATGAACAGCGTAAACTTACCACTTCATCGAAGGAAAGCATTTTTAGTACCGGCAAACGTTCTTTTTTCCGTCGTTTTAGTACTAGTCACTTCATTCAGGATGTAAATTTGCACACACATGTTTATAAACACTTCACAGATGTTTTTGTACATGGTGTTGTCAAAGTTGAGTTTATTCATAGTGCTAAAGATATAACTATTAAACAATTGACATATGCAAGAAATAACTTTAGAATAGGTCTTTGAAATTACTGAAATAACTATGGCTTGCGGAATCAGTTTGATCATTTAACATAGATTCTGGTTTTTTATATTGTGGAGGTAAATCTCCAGTTGTTCTAACAGACTTAGGGTCTTACCATTGGCTTCGTTATGTAGTATTTCCAAATTGTTTTCCAGACTGTTGATGACATGTTTCATTTCCAACATATGTTGTGCAATGACTGATTTTTCGAATTTCTTGAGCCCAAAAGCATTTACGTGTTCTTGAAGTTTATGCCTGCTTTCCCTACATAGCAGGCAGGACAACTGGGGCATGATACTTTATACACTCCGCTGTTGTTGCATGTTTGTGTATTTGATTTTACGTTATGGATGAGTAGGTTTCCTAACTTATTATTGGTTGAGAATGCAATTGTTAGATTTGTTTTCCTGAAAAGGTTGGCGATCTTTTGTGATATGGGCCCAGGTATGGAATACTGGCGAATATTTTCTCTTCTTTCACAGTGTGTCCGTCGTTGTCTTCCTTTTGTGTATTTGTCTGCTTAAATTGTCAATTGTTTCGGCTGTGTAGCCATTGTTTATGGCAATCCTCTTTCTTGTATCTATCTCATTCTTGTTTTCTTCTAAATCAAGGGAGTGTACTCTGTGTAGCATGGACCTAAACGCAGCATGTTTCTGTGTGGTGGGATAGCATGATGAGTTTTCCAGTGTTATGTCTGTGTATGTGCGTTTTCTGTGTATGCTGAACTTGTGTTTTTGTTGGTGGTTGGTGATTTTAAGATGCAGGAAGTTTATGCTCTTGTTGTCTTCATGTTCTATTGTGAATTTTATGTTTTTGTGGAAAGAATTGAATACTGTTAGTAGTTCTTCGAGCTCATCTTTTGTTCCATCAAATAGCAGCATGGTATCATCATCATATCTCCAGTAATATACTATTTTACTGTTAAGTCTATTGTCTTCATTAAAGAACTTACTTTCCAGATGATTGAGAAATATGTCTGCCAGAAAACTTGAAATGCTACTGCCCATGGCAGGACCCTCATTCTGTTGGTAAATTTTCCCATTAAATGTAAAGTAATTGTGAGACAATATTAGCGTCAACATGTCCTTGACTTCTGATATTTCTGCAATTGTCAATTTTTTTATGTTTTATTAAGTTTTCAAAGAATATGTCTATCGTTTCTTCAGTTGGTACTTTTGTAAATAGGTTAGTTTATCAAAAGAGGCAAACCTGGCACCTGCAGGAATAGTTATGTCCTTAATTTTAGTTCCTACTTCATTTGTGTTCTTAACTGAGTATGATTTATCAAATGTATAGTACTGTTTCGGAATTTATTTCAGTAATTGGGAGACTTTGGAGGCAGGTGTGTTTTATAATTAACAATGGGTCTTAATGTAACATAGGGTTTATGGGGCTTTGGTTGAGCTCTTAGTCTTGAGGCTGTTATTTCTTGCATATGTCAATTGTTTAATAGTTATATCTTTAGCACTATGGATGAATTCATCTTTGACAACGCCATGTACAAAAACATCTGTGAAGTGTTTATAAACATGTGTGTGCAAATGTACATCCTGAATGAAGTGACTTGTACTAAAACGACGGAGGCAAGAATGTTTGCCGATGCGAAACTTAAAAATGCTTTCCTTGGATGACGTGGTTAGTTTACACTGTTCATTTTCCGCTATTTTGCACATATTTTCAGCGTTCGACTTACGAAGTTAATAACCTAACATTAAACCTTTCCGTGACAGGAATATGCATTTCACCTCATTCAGGAGAAGAAATAAAACATGTGTTAAGACAAATTGCACCTGACGATGGACCGACACGGTCCGATATGCATCGTGTAGTTAATAAAACACGAAGATCATGTGACTGAAGGTGTTGTTTAATTCACACCTCCAATCTTTTGAATACAGTCACGTTTTAAGCTGCAAAATATGGATAAAAGTAAAAAGTATTTTATCTGAGATGTACAACGCGTCCACGTCTGCTGAGGGAAAGAGAGAAGTCTCAGAGTTGCATGACCTGGTATACAATAGGATAGACAGGATTCCGTGGACTGTGCCAGACGATCACCTGATGTTTTAATGCATCAGCACTATTCTGTGCATACAGTATACTGGGTTATATTTTGCTTTGGAATAATGTAAACACGTAATCTGTAAGTGATAATACAAACAAATGTGCTTAAGTGATAAATGGATGTTTCGTTATGTTTCCTTTCGAATTGTTACCTAATAACTCAAGGGCGTCATGCCTAATTCAATTCTTCAAGCAGAAGTGGATGAGTTAAACATCTGAATAGAAACCGTTCTAGGGTTGCTACTTAGAATATTATGTTTATGTAGTCACTACCGTCTACAAGTCTCAGACGTTTCTAACGGGAATTTCCGAACACCTTGTACGTATCACACCTATTAATAAATCCAGCTGTAATTTTACGGTTAATATAATTCCCTTGTATCCTGTAATTTGATAAGAATTATTCGTGTAGTAACCTTCTACGAGAATAGGCTGATTAATGAAAACATTAAAAATGAAATAAAATAAATAAAACACATAATCTGGTTTCGAAGTTCGAAAAGTATTGGTTGTACTCATGGATATTCACAGTAACACAATGACGATCGTTTAAAAAGTTCCAAAAGTTCATGAGGCCTATGACACCACCTCCAGTCAAATAATAAATCGTATAGCCTCTGATCCACGTGACGGCGTTTTGTTTCGTAGCAGTTCACACATAAATCCTAGGATAACAACTAGCATCCGGGAAGAGGAAGGTGTCTAAATCGACATAAGCGGGCAACATCAGTAAAACGAGAGTCAAAAATTCGACGCACAATATACCACATCTGTTCTTCCCGCCAACAGTATAGCTGGTGTTCGTCTGTATCCTGAACGTTGCAAATCACACATAACCCACTGAGCCACTATTTCGTTTGAGGATAAAGCGCGGGAAAAAGGCACCTACAGTGCCTCGAAAATTTTGACTTTCGTTGTCAAGATAGCTTCCTCACACAGTATGTAGGCTCAACTAGGGATCACCTCAGTTTCAATGGACGTATCGTTTAGACCAAACTTGTTCTTCCATTCCTCCGGAAGGTGTCGTGTATTATATCTAATATAGAGGAAACGAAACTATTGATTCAAATATATGTACTTACCAAAGATGTTCAGTTTGTGGTGGTGGTCTGTAACATCGGTCCAATTTCAGTTCAGAGACATCTCCATTAGTTCCTCACACTACTCAAAGCGTTCCTGCAAATCGTTCTGCTTGAGTTAGTGCATGTACTGCTCAGTTTCAGCCTTCTGTTTATCACAGTATCTGATCTGTTCGATTTATATAAAATTTTGTACTGTGTAAGGTCCTCGTAAAAGATCGTAAAGTAGTAGGATGAATTGTTCCTTATTAATGTGAGGAGATTCACTTCCTTTTTATTAGTCCTTGTGTGATGTTCATAAAAATCTCCTATAGAGTGGAATCATCTCATCGTAATGGACCTCGTCAATTTTTCTTTAGTAAGTTTTGCTTAATTTAATCTTTCTTGGCATCCATTACTTTTTCTCTACTGCTTCCCTATATTATTTCTTTCAACTACCCCTGTATGTGTGGTAATAACGTCTTATATCCGGAACACGATTTTTGCGTTGTGTAAGCAGTAGGAATAAAATACAGGGAGCACGTGGGTATCTAAACTTGTACAGAAACCAAACTGCAGTCATCAGAGTCAAAAGAAATTAAAGAGAAGCAGAAACTGAGAACTGACTGAGACGGAGTTATAGCCTATCCCAAACCGTCTTCAATCTGTACAACGAACAAGCGGTAAGAGAAATCAAGAAAAATTTAGAAAATAAATTAAAGGTCAAGGAGCTGAAGTAAAACCATTAAGACTGATGATATTGCAAGTCTGTCGTAGATGAAAAAGTGCCTAAGAGAAGAAGCTTAATTGAATTGACTGTGTAATGCCGTGAAAGGAAGCTATAATATGAACATTATTAAAAGTAGAATGTGGGTAATTTAATATAGTCAAATTGAAACAGTCGCTGCTGACGGAATTAGTTTAGGAAATGAGAAGCTGAAAGTATTAGATCCGTTTTGCTTTTGGGAGATCAATATAACTGACGATGGTAGAAGTAAAGAAACGAGGAATAGCCAGAAAATTTTTTCTCAAAAAGAGAAGCATTTTAACATCTAATATAAATTTAAGTGGTAAGAACTCTTTTTCAAAATTGTTTTGCCCTTTACGGCAATGAACCCCGCACTTCCAGCAGTTCAGACAAGACGAGAATAGAAGCTACTGGTGCTGCAGATAACGGCTGGAATTTATGGATAGATCGAGTAACTAATAGAGACATAATGATGCGAATTTGGAGAACAGAAAATTACTGCAAAAGTTGACTAACATAAGGGATCAGTTGATAGCACACTTGCTGAAGCACCAAGGAATAGTCAGTTTGGTAACAGAGAGAAGTGCGGGGAGTTAACATTGTAGAGGAAGCTCAAGGGTTGAGTACACTCAGCAGGTTCAAATCGACGTAGGTTGAAATAGTTACACTGGCATGCAGAGGCTTACACGAGATAGACCAGCGTGTTGAGTCGCAAGAAATCATTCTTCGTACTGAAGACCGCAATAAGAACAAAATCAATAAATATGTTTGGCTGTCAGAGTCTCTCATTCCTCAACTGGCAGAAGGAACTTCTCGAAAATAAATAAATAAATAAAAAGTATGCAATAAGTAGTCGTGGTTCGTTCAGACTCCTCCGCCCCTCCTCCACATGTCTGATAGGAAAGACGAAAAGTCGTAGCCGATTGTCTGTAAACGTATGGTTAAAAACTTCCAATACACGACTTGTTCATGACTTCATCGCCCGTAAATGAAGTTAGAAAGCTTTTACTAACGTTCTTTAAAGGGCGATCAAGAATTTCCGTCTTACGTTGTTACTACAGCATATATGCAACGTAGTGTGACTGCGGTTCGGGCAGACATATTGGCAAGAGATTAGCGTGGCGTTATTGTCTTTCCAACGCGTGTGCTGCAATGCGGAAACGTAAACTGTGGCGACGTTCGTACCAAATGCATCCAAACAGGACCAGGGTGCTGTTATTCTTTCCTTGGCTGCCGAAGGACAAGCTGTGATAGACATCTATTCGAGAATGAAGAATGTACATGGGGCACCGAGACTGCCGAAAGCCGCCAATGTCCAATGGTGCCCCAAGTTCCTTGCTGGTCGCGATTCGACCAAGACGCCAGTCGATCTGGACGGGGAGTCTCATCCATCTTTCCGTGCGAGCTTTGATTTCCCTCATTTTATTACGATGACCCTTTCTCCCTCTGTAGGTCGCAATCGTAGGAGAAAGTTGGTGATTGAAATTTCGCGGCCGGCCGCTGTGGTCGGGCGGTTCTAGGCCCTTCAGTCCGAAACCACTCGGCTGCTACGGTCGTAGGTTCGAATCCTGCTTCGGGCATGGATGTGTGTGATGTCCTTAGGTTAGTTAGATTCAAGTAGTTCTAAGTCTAGGGGACTGATGACCTCAGATGTTAAGTCCCATAGAGCTTAGAGCTATTTGGATAATTTTTTTCTTTTTAAATTTCGTGAGAAGATTCGGCAGCAACGAAAAACGCCAGTATCATGTCAGTGACACTCTATCCCCTACTTCGCGATAATACAAAACGTGCTGCTATTATTTGAACTTTCTCGATGTACTCCGTTAACCATATCTAGTAAGGACTTCACATCGCGCTGCAGTACTCCAAAAGAGGACGGACAAGCGTAGTGTTTGTAGTCTTATTAGTAGATCTGTTACATTTTCTAAGTGTTCTGCCAATAAAAAACAGTTTTTGCTTTCCAGAATGAGATTTTTACTCTGCAGCGGAGTGTGCGCTATTATGAAGATTCCTGGCAGATTAAAACTGTGTATTGGACCGAGACGCGAACTAGGGACGCGTGTCCTGAGTTCAAATCTCGGTCCGGCACACAGTTTTAATCTGCGAGGAAGTTTCAGTCTTTTCTTTTCCTTCCTCACAACATTTTCTGCGTTCTTTCCCATTTAAGTTGTTCGTAACTGTAATTCCTATGTATTTAGTTGAATTTACGGCATTTAGATTTGACTGATTTATCGTGTAAACGAAGCTTAACGGTTGATGACAACTCAAGTGCGAGGCACTCCCTGTAGTCTTAATCTCTCTCCATGCGATTATCACGCGTTCAGTCCCTTGAAAAATGTCTTGAAGGGTCGACGATTCCTGCCGAACGAGGATGTGTAGCCGGCAGTTACGGACTTCTTCACGCGGCAGGACACGATGCTTTACCATAACGGAGACGTTCAACCTGCTACGCCGGCGAGATGATTGCCTCAGCGCTCACGGCGATTTTGCCAGAGTGGTATACCGATTTTAGATTGCACAGCCTGCAAACGGAAACGATTTGATTGCCCTTATACAACTGCAATACTGTAGTATATAGGTACCAGAGTAGCAGCATACAGTATATAAAATAAGATGCCTATTTATCGCACAAGGTCCGATCAAAGCAGAGTACAACCAATTTCATATAGCAATGCGGTTGGGAACAGTACATGGTCACATGCATTACAGACTGCAAACATTTTGCAGAAGAAATTCTGGTATTCTTGACCTACGTCTTCAGCATATGTGTTACAAAGATGGGAAACACATACGCGCGCGCACTCACACGCTACTCACACATTTACACACACACATTTCAAAGTCTCATCGGATACACCCACTCTCCATGTAGCCACACAGAAGCTCACTTGTGAAGGTGACAGCAATGCAAATGGAATCTAAGACAAGCATCTTTGTCTAGAGTAAAATGAGTCTTTAAGTTCCCCCTCCTCGAACGTGCGTAATAGATGTCTGTAGGCGGTGGCGGTAAACATTCCATTCTAACCTTTTGTAATTACTTTGAGCACTTCCTCAGTTCCTGCGTGCAGTGTACTTAAACCAAACTGATTTAGTTTATTGCTCATATTTTGGTCTCCAGAGTACATATTGTTTGAGAGTCCCCGTCTACCTAGGTGTCGAACATAACCATTTCTTTTATGACATCCTTCTGTTAATTCAGAGGAAGGTAACATACTAACAAAATTCCTCAAATAAGTTGATTAATCGACTGCTACATAAGATAAATTATGAGAATTTCTGAATAACCATGATTACCATGATACGCTACCGTTGTTTGGCAGGATCGTTCTCAGCAAAAACACAAAATTAGACGCCTCCATTATAGATTTCCAGATAATATTTTGCTTCTAATTAAAAAAGTATTAGATTTAGTTAATTATGAATAGCATTTTGAACATTTGGCACTATTACCCGACCAGCGTAATTGCGTGCAGTAATTATGGAGATGGAACAACTTACTTGGAGAAAAAATTTGGATATTTGTGGTAAGTTATATGGGACCAAAGTGTTGAGGTCATCAGTCTCTAGGCTTACACACTACTTAATCTAACTTAAACCAACTTACGCTAAGGACAACATACACGCCAATGCCCCAGAGATGACTCCAACCTCCTAAGGGAGAAACCGCGCGAACCGTGGCAAGCCCGCCCCCCCCCCCCCCCCTAGACCACTCGGCTACCCCGCATGGCTTACTTGGAGAAATATCAGCGACATGCTAGTCATTTCTTTGAAGTGCATTTTCCTGTAACACGTTTCCGATTTTCATGAACTTTCAGACGGTAGAGTGTAATCACGTTGCTGCTCTCCTTTCAGTGGCTGCAGTTGTGCATCCCAGTTTTGCCGAGCGAGGGAGGTGTAGTTGTTAAGGCTCGTTTCCGGAGGTAGAATCGTTATCAGACATCCATAAAGTAATTTCAAGGAAATTTTTCTTTATTTATCTCAGTCCTATGAAGTTTTTAATTTCCTTTGTCATCTTTCTGCGTTTCAGATTTGCCGTCCGTCTCTACTCACTTCGACGGCGATAAAACATTAAATCGTGCAGCATTCTGTGCAAGTAGTGCCCTTCAGATCGTAAATATTTCTGTGTACCACAACATGCTGAAAAAAAAATACCTTTATGCGTTAACAGCATGGATCGAACGTTTTTCGTTCAGACAACCTGCACACCAACGAAGAAAATACAAGCTCACCGACCCGGCACAATGTAAGTCCAACTTACATAAAATAGTTATAGCAGACTTTATAGCATCACTCCTACTGTGACCAAAACATAATTAAAATTATAAAATGTAATTTTGCTGTAGAATAAGTAGTACGAAGTAATGGAACCGATAGCCCGCCCGTCTAGACGCGCGGTCTACGCGCTGCTTTCAGAGGTATGGGTGCCGGTCCCCGGTACGAATCCGCCCGTTGGATTAGTTTCGAGGTCCAGTGTGCCGACCAGCCTGTGGATGGTTTTTAAGGCTCTTTTCCATCTGCCTCGGCGAATGCGGGCTGGTTCCCCTTATTTCGCCTTAGTTACACTATGTCGGCAATTGCTGCGCTAACACTGTCTCCACGTACGTGTACACCATAATTACTCTACCACGCAATCATTTGGGGTTACACTCGTCTAATATGAGACCTTCCGGTGAGGGAGGAGCGGCCACTGGGGTACTGAACCGCACAGTAACCCTGGGTTCGGTGTGGGGTGGGTGGACTGCTGTTGCCTGTTGTGGGGTTGTGAACTACTGTGGGCTACGGCGGGATGAAACCTCTCCGTCGTTTCTAGGTTCCCAGTTCAATGCAAAATACACCCAATGGAACCGATAGTTTTCATACATACATTACCTGGCAAAAGAGGTGAAGCACCCAAAAGGAAAGGAGCAAGCGAAATGAAATCTCACGGGTTGAAGGTGTACGTGATGTTATTTCTGAGTTTACCAAATAGCGTCAAATTTACGAAGAACTTGGCATTATGATCCCACTTACCAGAGCGACGTTTCACCACATCAGACCTGAATGCATGCACTGACTGGGTTGGGAAGGCCGTTATAAATCGTTGTATCCTCTCCTGAGGCAAGATGGCCCGCAACTCTTGTAACTGGACCCTGACATCCTGGATATTGACAATATAATGATGTAACGGAGTTTACTGCCGAGCTATTTCCACACATGTTCTATAGGAAACTGGTCTGGGGGTCTTATTGGCCACGGGAGAGCAACATCCCGCAGACAGTTAATAGAAACGTGTGTCATGTGAGGACGAGCATTCTCCTGTTCGCCCCACGATAGTATCGCATGAGAGGTGATACAAAAAAACGCAGGATGTCCATGACGTACCGTTATGGCGTTCGAGTTCCGTCAGTCACTGCAAACCGAATTTGAACTCATACCCAGAGGCTGCCCATAGCTGATGCCAGAAGTAACACCGCTGTGCCTCTCCAAAACATTGGGACAATGGGATCTTTTCTCAGGTCGCCAGCGATGGTGATTTGAGACGTCAGCAGTCCATGCTCGACGGTCATGCCACTCCAAACACAGCCACTTGCTCACGGACGGTGGCCTAGCATGAGACGGTGTATCCCTAGAGTGGCTGCTAATATCTCCGACCAGTGCTGCAGGATAATACAGACTGTTACAAGGGTCCATTAGTTATTTTCGGGTGGCAGGTGCAGATGTGAAGGGGTTCCCATTTGCCTGGTGCAGAATGTGGAGATCCTTCCTCGAGGTGGCCAAGCGCGATCGATCGGCGCCTTTCCGGAGAGCGTAGCTGCCCAACATCGGCCCACTGTCACATCAGAAACCGCCAAGAACCAGGATATTGCACGATCCAGCCAGCCGGCCAAATCGAGACCTATAATGAGACAGATTTCAAACTCTGACAGGTGCTGATAATGCTGTATCACACGCATACGTGCATCTCCGTGTCGTTCGCAGGGATTATCAGTATCTGATGCTGGTCACACCCCTTATTGGCCTGAACACACAACTGAAGGCTGTAAGAAAGTGTCAGCTTCACTTCATTCATTACAGAAAAACAGAAAGCTATTTCCTCTCGAACTTAAAAATACACCAGTAGAGTCACTAACACTCCCAATCATTGATTATGGTGATCCTGCTTCAAATGGTTCAAATGGCTCTGAGCACTATGGGACTCAACATCTTAGGTCATAAGGCCCCTAGAACTTAGAACTACTTAAACCTGACTAACCTAAGGACGTCACACACACCCATGCCCGAGGCAGAATTCGAAGCTGCGACCGTAGCAGCGCCAGATATGGTGATCCTGTTCTCCAAGGACTGTCATATGAGAACTCATGTCGTCTGGAAATGGCGATGAGTGCTTCTGTGCGATACATTTGCGATGTACTCTGTTTCGACCATTCCACTCCTATCTATTAACAGTTACCATGACAACGTGCCGCTAATCGTAGAGACTATCATACTCTACGTTTGTTGCATTGTCTTCTCAGTCATTTCATTCGTTCCTATTTATCATCAACCCCTACACTACTTTCTGAACAGTACAGCAGAAGTATTTATTCTCAACAACACTTCCATATTACGTAAATGACTTTCTGTAGCATGAAGCAGGCTTTGGAACAATGTTTCTCAGAAGATGAGAGAAATTAAAATCATTTCAAACATCAAAAGACAGCTAATAGCCCATTGTCTGTCACTACAGCTATCTCTTCTTGCAGTTCACTCTCATCAACCGTATCTCCCCCTCCACTTTTCCCTCTCCTTGTCTATTCGCTACTGAAATTCTTTTCTTTACTAGCAGCCATAGCCACTTTAATTTCAAACCTCTCCTCTCTTCTTTTAATACCAATCAAGGCTTCAAAAATACATAACTAATCAATATCGTTCTTAATGTCTCCATTGCTTCATGGTTATCGTTAGTGTTGCTATTATTACTATTGTCACTGTAAATAATTACTTTTTATTGATCATGCAAATTGAGGTCTTTATGTATTAACTAAATAATATCGCCCATTATTTTATCATCATTATTTATGTCTCTGTTATTATTATTGCCAGTTATTGTTTTTATTCATAACAAATTGGAGTTATTGTTATTGTTATGTAATATTTTCCTAATATGTTGCTCCTCGTCAGATGTAACACAGGGCCTTAAGGACCTAATGTGGTAAGGATAAATAAGCAACAAATAATAAATAGTGTATACCCTACCAGGTAACAACAGTTAGCTTAAAGAACATTAACTCAGTCTGGTGAAAATTCTACCCGCTGATAGAACTGAAACAAGTTATTTAATACCTGCCGGTGTTGTGTACATGTAAGAACTTGCAGTGACACCCGATCATGTCCTCTGCCTGCTTTAGTTTGTCAGGTTGTGTATGAACGAAATAGTTGACTCTTGCACATTTGAACTGTGCTGCATCAAGTCGAATTAAATCGGATGGCACTGAGGGAGTTAAATTGGGCTAGTAGGTGAGTTTTGCTATTTCGGCAGCAAAGTAACTAATGATGGTCGAAGCAGGGAGAATACAAAGTACATACTGCCATAGCGGGAAAAGCGTTTTTGAAGAAGACAAATCTGTTAACATGGAAATAAGTTAAAATGTTAGGAAGTCTTATTTGAAAGTAGCTGTCTCGAGTGTAGTCTTGTATAATCGTGAAATGTGCACAAGAATCAGTTTCCTCAGGAAGAGAATAAAACCTTTTGAAATCTGGAGAGACAGAAGAATACTGAAGATTAGATATGTAAATGGAATAATGAATGATGTACAGAACCATGCGAGAATTGCTGACTAATGCTATGAATAATTCAGTGGTTAGAAGATGAGTCAGCATGTTCAATGTGATCAAGTTCACGATGAAGAACTAAGTGGACGCCCGTCTGTGGTTACTGATGAAATGGTTCACACAATTGAAGAGAAGATTAAGCACAACAATAAGTTTACGCTCCTTGCCCTTGCTGTGGAAGTTACACACATCTTACCATCACTAATTCATGAAATAGATACTGAAAAACTGAAATTTCGAAAACTTTGCTCACGTTGGGTACCCAAAATTCTTACTGAATAACACAAAAAAGAACGGATGGGCAGTGCATTTCAGTTTTTGACACGCTACAATGAAGAAGTCTATGGTTTCTTTCTCGTAGAGTCACGGGGGATGAAGCTTGGGTATCGTACGACACCCCTGAAACAAAAGGGCAATGGAATGGAGGCACACTTCATCCCCACGAAGGTTAAGCCTAAGCAAATCTTGACACCTCGAAAAGTCACATGCGCCGTTTTTTGGGACAGAAAAGGCATTTTGCTGATTGATTACTTACCACGAGGCCAAACAATCGATGCACATGGTTACTGAGAGACCAAACAACTCTTATGGGAATTTCACTGGGACGCCTTTGATCATCCTCCGTACAACCCGGACCTCGCTCCTACCGACTTTCATCTCTTCTTACACCAAAAAACTGTCCTTGGTGGTCAACACTTCAACGATGACGACATGGTTGAATACACAGGCGACAACCTTTTGGAAGACTGTTGGGTTCTTCGCAAACATTTCGGCTAAACTTATATCCATCCGGCTTTAGCCAGCTTTCAGTGCCTATAAAGATTTGAGCATCAGTGCTTCCTATTAGCGCTTGGAGCTCTGGTAATTTCCCAACACAGCTACGACAATTTACAACTGTTCTACCGATGGTTCCTGCGCCTACGTTCTTCCTGTGTTCGGCCTGCACCCTTTGTGACTGAAGCCCTGCTTGTGTTTTCCCGAGACCCTCTAACCTAAAAAAAAAACACTCAGTACACTCCACACAGTCCCCGCCGTCCATGGAGCCGCCTCCTGCGTATAGTGGACACCTGACCAATTCAGCTGAACCCGTAACCAAACCACCTTTTGGCGCAAGTCGAGGAATCTGCAGTCAACAAGGTCGCAGAACCGTCTGAGCCTGTGATGCAATCCCACCACTTGGCTCTGTACCAGGGATTCGAAATCAGCTCTGCTTTCATCTTGCAAGCAAGACTGGCAGCTTTACCACTTCTGTCAGCCGCTCGAAACCAGAGAGAATCTCTTGTGATCCAAAGTGACACACATCACTGGTACCGACGTGAACAATCACCTGCAATTGGCTGCACCCTGTGCTCTTCATGCCATCCGGGAGAATCCGTTCCACATCTGAAATGACTCCACCCGGTATGCACACGGAGTGCACATTGATTTTCTTTCCCTTCTTGACAGCCATGTCCCTAAGGGGCTCCATAACGCGCCTAACGTTGGAGCTCCCAACTGCCTAACCTAACCTAAATTGTTCGGATCTTGCAGGCTGATAGATTTCCTCTGAAGTAGGACAGGCGACAGCATCTGGGTCAGCGACAGTGTCAGCCACAGACAACACCTGGAATCTGTTTGTCAAACAAACCGGGGAGGCCGTACGTGTTGCCACCTGGGAAGTCTTTCGCCACCTGCTAAACCCCAGGGCGACCTCCCACTCGACCACAGGTGAGGTGTCAACCTCAGTGCGAGCAGTAACTGGGCTGGCCACCGGTGAGCACCGATCGTACTCGCACGTGCTGGACCTCCGTTGGATTCGCACGGCCGGCCCACAACAATGATGCCCATCCACTGCAGCCTCAGGCTGTGTCACCGAAGCTGAGAGCGAAGTGACTCCAACTCGGCCCGCATCCTCACACAACAATCACGGTTCCTGCCCATACTGAAGACCGTGGAAACTAAACTAAACTATGAAGATAAGCGGACTATAGGCACGTGCTGCGCAACTCGGCTGTAGAACCTGACGAAAACGCAGGAACTGTGTCTAATAAATTAGATTAATACGCAAGGATTCAAAAACCTAACTACCGAAGCACTCAGGCGAAACTAAATAATTCGCCCCTGATTAGAACTTTGTAATATGTCACAAAATCGGTTTACTTACCAACGCAAATGGAAACGCGAGAACTGTGGCTGTTAGATATTAAATGAAATTCTTCCAATCCATATGCATAATGCATCAAAGCGTCGTGTGCTAGTACTAGATTTATGCTTACCACCTGAGCCCTCATCTTACTGTGTTACTCGCTCCTGTGAACAGGAACGCGTTATGCAGATCTTGGTGCCTCTCGCGTCCATCTAGAAAAGGTAATGATTTTACTATTTTATATTTCTAGTTTTTACTGAGTTTAACGAAGGCGATGTTCGCCTGATATATTCGACGATTCCCTTTGGCTACACTGAGTAAAGTATTCTTCTAAGAATCATGCTTTATACGTGCTTATAGGTTATCCATGTCAATATTTGATCTGTTTATACATGCTTACAGGTTATCCAAGTATGTACAACGCGATCGTGATTCTTAAATAGATGCATTTGTCCTTTGTTTTCTATGTAGATGACCTGAAGATGCCTAAATAAGGCGAAACGCGTCGTTGAAAAATAAAAAAATAAAATTGTAACCAAGACTGTTTTTAACCAATAATATTAAATGAACATGCAGAAATTCAAGAAACTAAACTATTAAAGCACACAGTTGATTTCCGGCCGCAGTGACCGTACGGTTCTAGGCGCTTCAGTCCGGAACCGCGAGACTGCTATGGTCGCAGGTTCGAATCCTGCCTCGGGCATGGATGTGTGTGATGTCCTTAGGTTAGTTAGGTTTAAGCAGTTCTAAGTTCTAGGGGACTGATGACCTCAGATGTTAAGTCCCATAGTGTTCAGAGCCATCTGAACCATTTGAACACAGATGATTCTATAAAATTCGCTCCTGTTTAGAATCTCGTGAAAGTGACACAATCGTTTACTTCCCTGTTGCTGTTTGTGTCTCGGCCAGCTGCTACTGCCTGACTGGAATGGCGTTATGGCTGAACAGATGGGAAGCTCGTAAATCCTCGAAAACTAGATGTGATTAATTCCTTCCGCTGATGAATGAATTTAAACACCATTACGAGAATGGTGTTATGGCTGAATAGATGGGAACCTCGTTAATTCTCGAAAACGAGATGCGATTAATTCCTTCCGCTGGTGAACGAACGCCTGCTCATCCTCTCGCCAGTCTGGAAGGGCCCAGCATTCTTCCGACATCAGCTTCAGACAGAAGCGTAAATCAACAATACATGTAAACGACGATGTACTCACACGCGAAGGAGCCGAGCGAAGGGGCGAGCTATCTTTACGACTGCACTTTCCGTCGATATTTCTTTTTTGCTTTCACGAATAATGGCAGGAAACGCCGATCGCCGTAATTGATTTCATCAATTATGCGGCATGGGCGAGGAGCCACGGAGCATGCCCGGGCCCTGTTTACAGTCCCGTTATGGCGTACGCGCGCGATTAGCCCGCGCTCGTATTAAGCCATTCCGATCCCTGGGAAAACGCGGCTACCGACGCGTGCGGCGAGGACACGGCTACACCCTGGCCAGCTGCGGGTCGGCTAGCGAGCCACGGCGATGTCGTCAGCGCGGAATCCTTCGTCAGGCGGCGCACGTACCGCGACTTCCTCGCACGGCCGCGCAGACACCTTGCAGAACCGGTACGCCGCGGGACCGCAGCTGCGACGCGCCGACACCCCGAGCGGATAATTAGGCGAGACATTCCCGGCGCGGCAACAGGTTGAGGGACAGCTGGCCGGGCGCGGAGCTGCGCTGTCGCCGCTCTGCCGACGTACCTTTTTCTGCAAGTATTAACTCGTTCGGCTGCATTCTTTTCAACTATTAACTGTGAAGCCAGCATCAAATTGCCCCGAAACGGTCCGCTACAATCTACAAGACACCTATATTAAATCACTCAACAAATATCGCAGAACAACCGTATGCGTGCCAAAGGAAAACTACTGATAAACACAGAGGTCGGATACACTGAGGTGGGATACCTCCTGATTTGGTGTCGGATGTCCTTTGGCTCGGCACAGTGCGACGCGACAGCCCTCCTTCCGTGAACCATGGACCTTGCCGTTGGTGGGGAGGCTTGCGTGGCTCAGCGATACAGATGGCCGTACCGTAGGTGCAACCACAATGGAGGGGTATCTGTTGAGAGGCCAGACAAACATATGGTTCCTGAAGAAGGGCAGCAGCCTTTTCAGTAGTTGAAGGGGCAACAGTCCGGATGATTGACTGATCTGGCCTTGCTGTGGTGGTACTGCGAACATCTGAAAGCAAGGGGAAACTAAGGCTGTAATTTTTCCCGAGGGCATGCAGCTTTACTGTATGGATAAATGATGATGACGTCCTCTTGGGCAAAATATTTCGAAGGTAAAATAGTCCCCCATTCGTATCTCCGGGCTGGGACTACTCAGGAGAACGTCTTTATCAGGAGAAAAAAGAGAAATTTGTTTACATCGAGTATAGATTTAAGTGTCAGGAAGTCATTTCTGAAAGTATTTGTATGGAGTGTAGCCATGTATGGAAGTCAAATATGGACAATAAATAGTTTGGGCAAGAAGAGAATAGAATCTTTCGAAATGTGGTGCTACAGAAGAATGCTGAAGATTAGATGGGTAGATCACATAACAAATGAGGAGGTGCTGAATCGGATTGGGGGGAAGAGGAGTTTGTGGCACAACTTGACTAGAAGAAGGGATCGGTTGATAGGAGATGTTCTGAGGCATCAAGGGATCACCAGTTTAGTATTGGAGGGCAGCTGGAGGGTAAAAATCGTAGAGGGAGACCAAGAGATGAATATACGAAGCAGATACAGAAGGATGTAGGCTGCAGTACGTACTGGGAGATGAAGAAGCTTGCACAGGGTAGAGTAGCATGGAGAGCTGAATCAAACCAGTCTCAGGACTGGACACCACAACAACAGCAGTGCAACAGCTTGACGTGGCAAGGAATCAACAAGTCGTTGGAAGTCCCCTGCAGACACATTGACCCATACTGGCTCTATAGTCCTCCATAATAGCGAAGCTGTGGCCGTCCAGAATTTTGTGCGCCCCATAAATGTTCAATGGGGCTTACGTCAGGTCATCTGGGTGGCCAAATCATTCGCTCGAAATTTCCGGAATGTTCTTTAATAGCGAACAGTTGTGGCCCAGAGACATTGTGCATTGTCAACCATAAAAATTCCATTGTTGTTTGGGAGGATGAAGCCCCCGAATGGCTGAATATAGTCTCCAAGTAGCCAAACATAACCATTTCCAGTCAATGATCAGTCGGTCCAGAGGACCCAGTCCATTCCTTGAAAATACAGTCCACACCTCTGTGGAACCAAGACCAGCTTTCACAGAGCCTAGTTGACAACTTGGGTCCATTGCTTCGTGGCGTCCGCACCACACGTGAACCTACCATTAGCTTTTACCAACTGAAATCTGGACTGAGCTGACCAGGAAACAATTTTCCGGTCATCTAGGGTCCAACTGAATTCGTCACGAGCACGGAAGAGGACCTGTAGACCATGCTGCGCTTATACGAATGCGTGGTGTCTGTTCTTTCGGACACCACACAGAATCCGCATCTGTGATACATATTATGTAACTTGAATGTAGAGGGGAGGGAAAGGAAAGGAAAGGGAAGGAACTGTTGATGTCAGTTACATCAGGATTTTATGCAGGCTCAGCGGCGACGAGTGAAAATGTGTGCCTGATCGGGTCCCGAAAGCGGCGTCTCCTGCTTGCTAGGTAGTTGGTAGTTGCGCTAACCAATTGTTGGAATGGCGCAGTGTTCGACGGTACTACTTAGTACATAGGAAATGGGATTACTGAAGAATGAGATACAACCCGCCGCTGTCATCAATGACGTCAGAAATTACCAGAGGTATAACATTGCATAGATTTAAAGCAAAGACGAATGTCAAATTAAATGCCTTTCATCCATCTAGTTTGCAAAGTTATTTAATTGGCTATCAGTTTCGGCCATTTACTACGCCATCTTCCGGCCCCTGACTGACGTGTAGGAAGATTCAACCTTGGTTCTGATCAGAACAGAAGCCACCAGTACTGGTATAAGTAGATTTCTGATTGGTATAGCGATACCTTCAACCATCATCTGTCAGCAGATGATGATTGAACATATCCAACATAAGAAAATGAAGAATGGTGCGCCGACCACAAAAAAACCAAATCAGTTCCTTAACCATCCCGACCAAACCCACCCTTTTCCTTATCAATTAAAACCCTCACCCCCCACTCCCAAGCCGTACATGAAATTACCTAACAAATCTCGGAGAATTCATTTGTCCAAAACGTTTAAGGAAACACGTTAACAGGCAATATGTGTCGGGTCCACTACGCCTCCAAGAATATTGATCTAAATGGCTCTGTGGTGTTGAGATGCGTCGTTTCTCCCTCCTTACAACAGATTTTATGGCTGATCAATAATCTTTGTGCTACTGTACAAGCCCTCGTAGTTGAACTTCGGAATTCAGTGTTATGATTCACGACAAAATGCTGAAAACCCCTATTCCCCAAATTCCTATACGAAGAAAACCCATATGAAATACATGCTGAACCCTCAGCCACATGATCTTCAATTAATTTCACCAACACTTTCTTCGTCCGATTAGGAACTACTTTAAAAAGAACGACATCACACTCTCGGCCTGGAATTACAACACTCCCAAACCCACAATCCCAACGCCGGTTAGCCCTTTTCGTACCTGGTTGTGGAAAAAGCAGACACATCAGTTTCGACGATAGCACCCGTCCCTCCCAAAGGCCCCTATACTTTATATATTCCCCACATACTTCCCTACAATAGGAATACCAGTCTAGAACGGTAATCTCACTCACACGACATTCATGTACACACAACCACACAGGATACCTCATACACAACAGTATGTAATTTTTATTACATTCCTCAAGTCTAGACTCGATTTCTCAAACCGTTTCTCGTCGAATTCGACGCTGACATTCTTATCAGGCTCACATGTTCGCCGCACTCACGACATCGAACATAATCAACAATAAGACCACATAATTTTAAAAATCGAATGGTTGTCATCGTATGCCTGCTTCAAGTCTCCATATCCATAGGAACAGATAAATCTATAACTACAAACAAAAATCAAAAAGTATAAAATTCCAGAATGAAAAACAATCCTTCCAGTTTATCTCAAACTCGCTAAGAATGGAAATAAGTACCGAATGAATTGGAACGAACAAATGATTTAAATCAATACACTGTACAAAAATCTTACACAATGTCTAACTCAGTCTTTTAAAAAATACATTTATTTATTTTAATTAACAATGATAACGCTTAGCCATAGAAGATAACCGATTTATTATCTATGGCTCGAAAATAATAACATAAAAGTCGACGAGTAAACTATGACGCCATTGGTCAAAGCCGACGGGTTGTATCTCATTCGTCAGCTGACTCTAGAAAAGGTGAGAAGTTCCTGTTGTGTCTTAAGGTCATGTCGTAGACGAAGAAGTCAGACGTGTACTTTGTCAGTGTAGCGGTCATTTTAGATTGCTTGCAACGGACGTTACATTTATGGTCAGTGTGTTGTTAAGTGACGGCGGCATCAACGATGACTTCTGCTATTGTGGACGAGTCACTGAAGTTCCTCGTGGACCGAGCTGGGATGTGTTCTTTGTCGTCAAGTAGTACGTTTGGCAACAATGTCAAATTTTATGTAGTTTATTTACGTATTCGTTGTATTTAATATATTTAATGTCTTTACATATGTATTTCTGTATTAT
This sequence comes from Schistocerca gregaria, assembly GCF_023897955.1. Classification (NCBI taxonomy): domain Eukaryota; kingdom Metazoa; phylum Arthropoda; class Insecta; order Orthoptera; family Acrididae; genus Schistocerca; species Schistocerca gregaria. Next base: position 1,027,670,966 of record NC_064920.1, read on the forward strand.
TTCTTATATTTTATACTTCTATTGATAAGACTTATTAGTATAACCGGTTTAGCCGTTATAGAATTTAATCAAACATTTAACTGGAACAAACTTTGTAGCTCATCTCTTACAATTGGACCGGTTGCGAAGTACATTATTTCAAATTCACCTGCACACTATCGTACGTGTGCCTTAACAAAACGAATATGCCATACCTCCATCAATAAATCGCCTTCTGGGATACATCTGCTGGAAGCAGATTTGTACAGATTTCTGATAGAGGTTATGCGGAAACTCATACTTGACTGAGTGCTGGAGAAAGTTATATTGCAAGCATACTATGGCTTGTACTGGAAAATAAAATTACGTGTTTCTAAACCGGCCGCACTCTACGGATGGAGTAAATGAAGCAACTTATCGTAAAGCAAGTACGTTCTGTATACTAAATATAATACATTCGTCAGACGTGTCCGGTCAGGTTACTTAGTGGAGCAGAAACTTCTTGCCACACTTAATACAGTAAACCATTCCCGATGAACAGTTCTCTACACATAGAAAAGTAACTTTAGAGGTGCTCCAGCGAACAGTGATAGCATCATTATCGTTCTTGTTATACTGTAGTGGTTTCCCGAACAGTTTTATGACGTCGTTACCTATGAGGAAGTACTGCACGATAGCCTGGTGGCACTTAGCTCTTAACGGAGAGGAACGTAAAGTTATGTCTTCGGAGGAACATAATAATGTAATATAGTACTAGACGATTAGTGAGTGACAAATTGAGACCGTCACGTCATTCAGGCGCCTATAAAGTACATTTGAAAGGTTGTTACAGCATGAGAAGTGGCAGTTTTGTATGCGATATTGGCAACAGATAACAGTTTTCCTAACTGCATGTGTGAGGGAGGTTCTCTGGATTCTAAAGTTTATGTTGTCTAGTAGTCAGTCCACGGTCGAGAGGAAGACTAGGATGTTGAATGTGGTTGGAAGCAGACGTGTGCACTGGTGTAGGGGCCTAATTTCGTAATGCTGTTGCTGCAATTTGAAATTTATCAAAGGAGGTAATATCTAGATGCATGCGCTAGCTTTGCAGAAAATGGGATGTCGTCATTATGGGACATTTTCTGCTTTATTTTGTAAATTTTCGTAACTCGCGTTGTTTGAATATTGCGATCTTGTTTCATTGTCTCATAGATGGGAACTCAGGAAAAGGATGTATCGCTATTTACCGTTTTTCATGATTAAATACTGATAATAAATTTTGTTTAAAGAACAAAGTTTCATTCATAGTTCTGTTGTAGATCTAACGTTGTAAATTTAATTTTTTTCCGAATTTCAGCTGTTTTGTTAATAAAAATGTCCAACAATTCAGATATTTTCATATTTTGTTTCTGCCAAGCAATACAAGTTTGAAACGAAATTAGTTTTCAAGTTATTCGACACTGATCCTTCAGATTTCATTTGCCATTCAAAAGTTTTAGAAGAATAGTGATTCGGACTCGAACTGCAGTTCACGAGATCCAACTGTTAACTGTACATTAAGCTGGCACGTAATATCTTGCGTAGCACATGGCAAGATTATTTTAACAACGGCAAAGCAGCGTGATTTATTTCAGCCAGACATTCGCAAGGCACAGCATAGATATGCGTTGTCACACAGGTAAGCCGAAGTGATTATAACGGCCAAAACTGAACAAAAATGGTTCAAATGGCTCTGAGCACTATGCGACTTAACTTCTGAGGTCATCAGTCGCCTAGAACGTAGAACTAATTAAACCTAACTAACCTAAGGACATCACACACAGCCATGCCCGAGGCAGGATTCGAACCTGCGACCGGAGGGGTCGCTCGGCACCAGACTGTAGCGCCTAGAACCGCACGGCCACTCCGGCCGGCAAAATTTAACATTGTTGAGGTACGTGGGGTACAATGATTGTATTTTCGGATTACGTTGAGAGCCCAGTTTTGATTAGCTCAGTGGCTGTATAACTGTTTTTCATTCGAAATGTAAGCATTGAGCGTACATATAAAGTTTACACAGCAATATAGTTGCTATTATTTATGTGGTAGGTCAGATGCGTATTTTTCTTGAGAACTGCGTACAGTGTATGTAACTATGCCCGTAGCTACTTTAAACACAGAACATCCATATGAATGGAGGCACTAGTGAAGTTACATTACGTACACAGGCAGATTGAAGTTCAAAGGTGTCATTGACATGTAAAACTAAAAACCCTCTGGGGAAAAATTAGACTTAGACACGCATATTGAAAATTAGTCGCAACATAGAACTTACACATTGTGCAAGGAATGAAATGGAACGACCACATGAACTTGGTAACATGTAACGCACAAGACAGGTTTCTAAACACTGGTAAGACGAATAGTAATTGGCATACATAGAAGAGAGGACTAACAGGGAACATCAAGCGTACATAACAGGAGGAAGGAAGATTAAGCCTTATCACGAGATCAATAGAGACGATGCGCTGCCTGAGATTAGGGAAGAATGAAGAGGGAAACAAGCTGCCTCCTGACTTGAGGAACCATCTCGACATTGAAGAAGGTGGCAAATGAGTTCATGGCTCATTCTTAAGTCAGTTCTGCCACTGTTTTCTAAGCCTTTCACCATATCTAAAGCAAATCTCTTGCCTTGACCAACTTCACGACATTCATTTTCTTGTCGACCAGTATAAACTTGGAGATTGAGAACGTAAGACGTTGCACTATCTCATACATCCTATAATTTCAACCCATATTTTCCTGGTTTTGAAGGAATATATTCCCGAAATGGACATCTACCATGAAATTCCACAAGTTGTTCATCAACTGTTACGTTGCTGTGAGGAACACGTGTTTCTTGAAATGTGTGTAGCCACATTTCAAATATTTCTCTAATGGGAGCCAGCTTGTCAGGAGCACGGTTGTGACGTCTCACAGCTGCGTCATCAAATCAGATGCACCTTGAAATTTTCGTAAAGCGATTTCTAGCCATTGCTTCACTAAAAATGGATCTACCATCCTCTTTGTTCCACAGATGTGTAACTGCTTCATTATGGGCCTTGTAAGCACCTGCTAGGATCAAGACACCGATAAAGCACTTCAGGTCAATGTCATCTACTGGTTTCCATTTACTACCGTAAACAAGACTACCCTCTTTATTAGTCCACTTTAGAATTAAACCAACAATGTTTCTCCTAAGAAACAACTGAAAAGCTGATTCTTTGGAGTCTACATCTTTCACTGCGAATTTTGTTGGACCTGGCTTTACTCGCACTATGTTCTATCTCTCTTCTCATCCACAAGCTCTTCTCAACTCGTGTTTGTGCCACAATTCTTCTTTGTTTTTAGACCTACACAAAATAAAAAATAAATAAAAAATACAAAGGGTAAATCTTGGCGCTAGACCCTAATTCACATTTACAAAAATACAACGTGTATTTACACATAACAGTCAGAAATATGTGTTATGTCCTGTTCAGGATGGACATCTGCGCTGTACATATCTTCTTCTGAACTTCCGTCTGATTGAGGAATATTCTCTTCTAAGACGTCAATTTCCCCATCGCTGCATGAGACACCAGAAACTATATCGCTAATATCACTATTTGATTCTCCAGGTAGAGGATCATCCTGCAGTAATATTTCAAGCACTTCGTCTTCGGAAAGGTGAAGAGACAGTTTCCACTAAATGCAACACAAAAGTAGTCTCCACTTGTATGTAACAAATAACTGTCCGCTTATAAAGCATTGACAACAATCACACGTTACAACAATATTTACAAGAATAAAAAAATGAATTACAGCAACAGTTATTGATTCAATGCAGCATTATTGGATAATAATACCGCATTTAACCCCAATGGTATTCAGTGGTTCCCTCTTGATTTTCTGCAAAACTATTTTCAAAAAGTTATATTAATATATATCGAACCCACTACTTAATTCAGGAAAAGTCGTAATTTTTCGTAATTTTTAGGAATGGGAAATAAGGTATATTTTACAGAAAATTACGGTCTGGTGTCATTACGGACCCCACAGTATTAGGAGGGTTAACTAATTTTACAGTTTTAAGGAACTGTTTTTCAGAACAACCACTAATCGTTATCTTGAGGCTAGAGATGAAAATACACTCCTGGAAATGGAAAAAAGAACACATTGACACCGGTGTGTCAGACCCACCATACTTGCTCCGGACACTGCGAGAGGGCTGTACAAGCAATGATCACACGCACGGCACAGCGGACACACCAGGAACCGCGGTGTTGGCCGTCGAATGGCGCTAGCTGCGCAGCATTTGTGCACCGCCGCCGTCAGTGTCAGCCAGGTTGCCGTGGCATACGGAGCTCCATCGCAGTCTTTAACACTGGTAGCATCCCGCGACAGCGTGAACGTGAACCGTATGTGCAGTTGACGGACTTTGAGCGAGGGCGTATAGTGGGCATGCGGGAGGCCGGGTGGACGTACCGCCGAATTGCTCAACACGTGGGGCGTGAGGTCTCCACAGTACATCGATGTTGTCACCAGTGGTCGGCGGAAGGTGCACGTGCCCGTCGACCTGGGACCGGACCGCAGCGATGCACGGATGCACGCCAAGACCGTAGGATCCTACGCAGTCCCGTAGGGGACCGCACCGCCACTTCCCAGCAAATTAGGGACACTGTTTCTCCTGGGGTATCGGCGAGGACCATTCGCAACCGTCTCCATGAAGCTGGGCTACGGTCCCGCACACCGTTAGGCCGTCTTCCGCTCACGCCCCAACATCGTGCAGCCCGCCTCCAGTGGTGTCGCGACAGGCGTCAATGGAGAGACGAATGGAGACGTGTCGTCTTCAGTGATGAGAGTCGCTTCTGCCTTGGTGCCAATGATGGTCGTATGCGTGTTTGGCGCCGTGCAGGTGAGCGCCACAATCAGGACTGCATACGACCGAGGCACACAGGGCCAACACCCGGCATCATGGTGTGGGGAGCGATCTCCTACACTGGCCGTACACATCTGGTGATCGTCGAGGGGACACTGAATAGTGCACGGTACATCCAAACCGTCATCGAACCCATCGTTCTTCCATTCCTAGACCGGCAAGGGAACTTGCTGTTCCAACAGGACAATGCACGTCCGCATGTATCCCGTGCCACCCAACGTGCTCTAGAAGGTGTAAGTCAACTACCCTGGCCAGCAAGATCTCCGGATCTGTCCCCCATTGAGCATGTTTGGGACTGGATGAAGCGTCGTCTCACGCGGTATGCACGTCCAGCACGAACGCTGGTCCAACTGAGGCGCCAGGTGGAAATGGCATGGCAAGCCGTTCCGGAGGACTACATCCAGCATCTCTACGATCGTCTCCATGGGAGAATAGCAGCCTGCATTGCTGCGAAAGGTGGATATACACTGTACTAGTGCCGACATTGTGCATGTTCTTTAGCCTGTGTCTGTGTGCCTGTGGTTCAGTCAGTGTGATCATGTGATGTATCTGACCCCAGGAATGTGTCAATAAAGTTTCCCCTTCATGGGACAATGAATTCACGGTGTTCTTATTTCAATTTCCAGGAGTGTATATTACCAATAACAGCAAGCATAGAGACATATAAATAATTATTCTGCAAGGTTCCCATTTCAGAATGGTTAGGAAGAAGGTTTCTTCTTCTCGTGACTAATTTGGCCAACTGTGAACCATGTAAAATTGTCACTCAGATGAATCGTTCTTTCGAGTGATTTACTTCTTCAAATCTTTCCCATGCGTTTCATTATATCGCTCTGTCGTTGTTTTTGTTCCACGGTGAAGACTCTATCAGGTTCCCTCTCTTTTTCTCAAAAAACCCTTCAACCCTTTGTATTTTATTCAGAGTTTTTCTCTGTTTTGAAAGTTTTCTTCGGTTATGTTCATATCTTCCAAACCCTTTTGAGTATCTCTTCTCCACTGATTTCTGTTCTTTTAGGAAGATTACTGACGTTAATTTGTTGTCCTTTAATCTTTTCGGATGTCCAAAGGAACTCACCCGCCTTCTCAGCATTTTATCTTAGACTCTGCGTCGTCAATATTTCGGTCTGCTACGGCTGAGCATCGCAAGAAAGGATGTCTGGAAGGTAGGAGACGAGGTACAAGCAGACGTAAGGCTGTGCGGACGGGACGTGAGTCGTGCTTGGGTAGCTCAGTTGGTAGAGCACTAGCCCTCGAAAGGCAAAGGTCCTGTGTTCGAGTCTCGGTCCGGCACACAGTTTTAATGTGCCAGGAAGTTTCACAAGAGAGGATGTTCATACTTTGCTCGAAACACATCGTAGCCCCTTCACATCTGCGCCTGCTAGCTGACGACAAGTAATGGACTCCATCCAGCATTCTGTGTCGTCTTGCAAAGTTGTTCCGTAATTAGCAACAACAGGAATAAGAAATTGAAGTCCCATACGTAGGCTGCCGTTAACGTCACAACACAAACTGCTACGTTCTGAGTGTTGCCGTGTCCAGAAAGCATGGGCTGCTGGTGTTCAGTGATGAATCGCGGTTGTGCACTATCCCGGATGACTGTTCAGAAAGGTACGGAATATGCTCCCAGATATGTGAGTGGCTCGAAGACTTCTTAAGTAATAGAACCCAGTATGTTGTCCTCAACGGCGAGTGTTCACCAGAGACAAGCATATCGCTAGAAGCCCCTCAGGAAAGTGTGAAGGACCACTATTATTTGCTTTATACATAACTGATCTGGCGGACACTGTGGGCAACAATCTGCTGTTGTTTGCTGATGATGCTGTGATGGACAGGGAGGTGTGAAAGTAGAATGACTCTAAGATGATAAATTTCTATTTGGTGAGATGAATGACAGCTAGCTCTAATCGTGGAAAAATGGAAGTTTAAGCAGATGAATAAGAAAATCAAGCCTATAATATTAGTAGCATACCAACTTCGTTTCGGTGCATTTGTTAGTGCGGGTTGCCAACATTAGGGGTAAGTATGCACTCAGGGGCAAACCTATTTTTCTCTTTTGATTGACAGGTAATGATCCCCTGGAGATAATCTACCCATTTGATTGACAGGTCCTTATCCTACTGTTCACCTCTCCCTCCCCCTCCCCCCCCCCAACCCCTCAGGAAATGTCCATGTGGTGGAGAGGAAGGATCTCATGTCAGAAAATTCAAGGCTATATTGTTTACTTAGTAAAAAAATTACTGTGCAGAAGTTGGATTCCTCTTGCTCATCATTCTCTGCTTTTTGGGAAGATTCAGGTCTTGTAAGAAGTAATCAAATCATCATTGTTTCCTTTTGTTCCAATCACACAAGGAATGCAGTCATGAAACACCTATCACACGTAATTATGCAGTTAAAAATCTTTCCATCACGAAGCATGCGCCATCCACTAGACCACACAGAACGCCACTGCATATGCTGCCAGGAGTTGGGGTGCACCAGTGGTCCCCACAAAGCGACGATGCGGCCATCAGCTACCAAACCACATGCACGTGTCCGTTCAGGTCCTGTAACTGACAGATTGGTTGTGACACTAATCCTTGAACAAAAGGATGAGGCGCGACATCTCACTCATACTTGACACCTGAGAAAATCCTCTCCAACACACTGCCACCAATTTTCAGGTAGAGGGGAGGAGGGAGAGAGGGGAGAGGGGTTGAGGGGTTTACCAGATGGGATGGGTTAATTAATTAATCAATTTAAGTAAGTAGTCAATCAAACTGATAAGAGTGAGAGGGGGCTACTCGAATAACTCAGACCTGAAACTGTACCTGAATCAGCGAAGGGGAGGGCGTGGGTTGGAGGTTTCCTGAGGGTTTGGGGGTGGGGGGAGGGGTGGGGAAACAGTAGGTTAAGGACATGTCAATCAAGAGGTTAGATTATCCGCAGGGGGTTATTACCTGTCAATCAAAGGAGAGCAATAATTTTGCCCCTGAGTGCATACTTGCCCCTGATATAGGCCACCCACACTAACAAAATGCACTGGAACAAAGCTTGCCCTACTACTAATATTCGGATACAGTGTTAGTGGTGTCCTGCTTGATCAGTCTTGTCGTTTAAACATCTGGGTGTAACGTTGCAAAACGAAATCAAATGGAGCGAGCATATGAGGACTGTGGTAGGACAGGCAAATGGTGAACTTCGGTTTGTTGGGAGGATATTAGGGAAGAGTGGTGTATCTGATCAGGAGATCGCATATAAGACACTAGTACGACCTGTTCTTGAGTACTGTTCGAATGTTTGGGATCTGTAGCAGGTTGAATTAAAGGGAGGCATCGAAGCAGATCGTAGGAGGGCTGCTAGATTTGTTACCGGTAGGTTGGACTAACATGCAAGTGTTACGGAGACCCTTAAGGAACTCAAATGGAAATCGCTGGAGGAAAGGCGACATTCTTTTCGAGGAGCACTATTGATCAAATTTAGAGAACTAGCATCTGAAGCTGACTGCAGAACTATTCTACTGCCACCAACATACATTTCGCACAGTGACCACAAAGATTAAGATATGAGAAATAAGCGTTCATACGGATGCATGTAGACAGTCGATTCCCCCTCGCTCTGTTCGCGAGTGGAACAGGAAAGAAAATGACTGGTGCTGCTACAGGACATACTCCACCACACACCGTACAATGGTTTGCTGATTGTGTATGTAGATGTAGATGATCATCGACAGAGATTATGGCCGTCTGTGAGAGGTCACATTCTTCCAATGTTTTGGAAAGGCACAGCGACGTTACTCTTGATGTGACGATGTAGGAAGCAATCATCTATAGCTTAAGGTGAAGGCTTTTAGTGATTGGGGGGCTCCTGACGACACATCAGTAAGTCACGGACATTCTGCGTCCTCCTGTATTACCTCTCGTGCCACAGCATCGTGGTGCCATTTTTCAATGCAACAATGCTCGTCCACAAATGCCGGCGTATCTATCAACTATCTGTGTTCGGCAACAAAATCCTTAGATTGGCCACAGATAGAACATCTGTGAAAGTAATTCCGGCTTCAACTCCGTCAGAGTGGTAGAATCAGGGACGCCAAGGATCAGTTATAACGGTTTGGGCCAGCTTGTCTCATGAAAGGTTGGCTGGTTGGTTGATTTGGGGGAGTGCATCAAACTTGTTGATTCGGGGGAGTGCACCAAACAGCGAGGTCATCGGTTCCCTCAAATACAGTCTGTTAAGTAAAGAGTGGTCGGCATGACAGCAAATGATAAAAGATCTCGCCTTAGTTCTTTCACAGCCCAACAGAGGGAACCTTTGTCATTAATGATGTCTCCATAAAACATTAGTTTACTTTAAATTCTTGACTGAGGTACACAAGAAGAGACATGAGTGCAGCATATGCGTCGCGTTTATTAAGGATATTTGATGCCAATTGCCAAATGTTGGTTCATCTACAAAAATGAAGATTGGATACTGCAGGGGAACAATGGCCCGAAGCGCCACAGCAAGCTTTGCAGTGACTGGAAAAGGGAGAAAGGTGTGCGCATACTGGATTGGCCCTCATAGTCATGTGATGCTAATCCTAATGAAAATTTATGGTCTTACATTAAAAAAAGTTGCAAGGGAAAGAAAGATCTTCACTTTCAAACAATTATTGTCAACGAAAATTCGAAACATCTGGAGGTTTCCTCCATGCCAATATGCGTAAAAGCATGCCTCGAAGATACCATGCAATTATCGATGCTGCGGATGATGCGACATGTTATTAATTCTAATATTTGATGTGTGTATATGTTTTAGTTCGTTGTAAAATACGTTTTTCTCCTGATTAACCGGACCACGACCTTACTAAACAGACTAATAAATTTGTGCAGCGCCTTTTCCAGTCTTGGAAGCATTTTCCGTTATGGTGTGCAGCTCCTTCACGGATTCTGCTTTCACGCTTTTGATGTCCATCCTTTTAGCAGTAGGTCTCTGGGACGACGGTCGTTTACTATCGTGACAAGTAAATGAAGATAACTGGAGCCGTCCTTAAGATTTTATTTTATTTTGCCGCTACCAGTTTCAACGTTTCAGTGTATCATCTTCAGGTTGTTTCTGATGCGATACAGGTTGATACGATTCTCAGGGGTACCCGTGGTCTAGACACAGTCGTGTTCCGGCACTCGGCCAGTGCACATCGCGCGGTGACGGGCGGTAGCGCGGGACAGTGTTTACGTCGCGAGCAGTGCTCCGGTGGAGAGCTGAGCAGCGTGTGCGAGCGCTGTTAACGTTTGTTTCTGTATAACTGTTGTAAGTAAGATGTCGACAATTAACAGAGCGAACAGCGTTCAGTGTGTTTTCGATCGCGCTGCCTTGCGACCGACGGCGTTTGAAATTCATGAGTGGATCTTTGAGGATTTGAAATTGCCTGAAGATATAGTCGACACATTCCAGTTGGACTTTGTGCAGTACTCGTTATTTATCAAATTTATTTCGAGTGACACTTACGAGAAATTCGCTGAGGAGCATGTTGGTGTGAGACCATTCCGTCATAATGATGGCAGTATTAGTAATGTCCAAATCGTGCCTTCGGGATACGGAGTAAGAACCGTCAGGGTATTTAATGTGCCACCTGAGTGCCCTAATGATCTGATTGCACGTTCTCTGTCACTGTACGGCGCTGTTTTGTCAGTTACAAATGAAAAATAGTCGAGTGCCTATCGCTACCAAGTTAACAGCGGGGTGCGCAGTGTACGTGTAGACTTGAAAAAGCATAAACCTTCGTATGTTGCCATTGGCGGCTGTCGTGCACAGGTAACTTACATTGGTCAACCCCCTACCAGTTCGATCTGCCATTCAACTGAACATCTGCGGATGAACTGTACACGTAGACGTCCATTTCAACTTCCACGGGAACGTCCTGCAGACGGTAGTGAAAAGCTAGTACCACTATTGAGTGAGGTGGTCGCGGGGACTGTACCACCACCCCGGCAGCCGGAACATGTCAGCGAGGCGGAGGTGCCAGTTCAGGTGGAATGCAGTGCCAAAGACATTCGCGGTAGGACGGACGTCGATTCGGCACCGTCATCCTCACCGGGGCAGTTACCGCTGGATACCAAGGATGCGCCAGCCACCTCTGAAACTAAGCCGTGTGAGATACAGGAGCGGGTGCAGATCAGTTTGCCTGAACCACCCCTATCGGTAGAGACTGTAGCAGAAACGAAGAAACGCCGCCGAAGGAGAAGCAAAGGGAATAGTAGCAAAGAGGAAAAGTCGAATGATTTAGGACCCGTACACATGTCAGAAAGTGGCAGCGAGACTGAACCTCAATCTTCTTGCTCCGTGCGCTGCGAGGACACCGCGAGGCAAGAACGCATTCGTGAACAAACCAAACACCTGAAGGCACTACTGAGCGCTGAAAGGGATCAGAGCACCGTAACGGCCAAGAGGAAGAGCGAGCAGAGCAGAGCAGCGAGCAGCTGCAGCAGCGATCTCGCAGGAACTCGCTGACGTCAGTCGCAGCCCCGCGTGGTGGCCAGGCGGATGCGACCACGTTGACAGACTCAACCGGCGGTGGCGGGCAGGGCGGCGCGCGCACCGCGCAGCACCCCGACAGCAATGAGCCGTGGTGGCAGCAGAACCAGGAGATGCAGCAGTAGCTGCTCTCGCGCATGACCATCGCGCTGCGACCTTCCCCTCCCTGGCCCGTTATTGGTTTTGACATTTCGTTTCGTACTCCAAACGTTACCAACGAGTTTGGTTCAAAGCCGGAGAGAAGGACGATGCGAAACTCACAGCTCATTGTCCTCTGAACCATCATGGGTGACAGCCAAACCTACAACATTACCACACTTAACGTCAATAGAATTCAAAGTGCGGTGAAACTCCGTTCGCTCAATGATTCCTTGTATGGTACCAGCGTTGACATTGCCCTCCTACAGGAGGTAGTCACAGCCTTAGAAGTGCCCGGTTACGTTCTTATTGATAACATCAATCTTCAGGATGCTGTAGGCACTGCCATCCTTCTGCGCGACGGTATACCCTTTACGGATGTGCAGCGACTGCCCAGTGGTCGTGGCATTTCTCTTCGAGTGAATGGTGTGCAGATTGTTAACGTGTACGCCCCCTCAGGTAGCACTCATAAGAGAGATCGTTCAAATTTTTATAAAACCGAGGTTCCCATTCTTCTTAGCGCTTATCGTGAACATCTCATCCTTGGTGGTGACTTCAATTGTGTGCTCAACGACAGAGACCAAACTCCTAACACGAACAGATGTATCGAACTTGAACATTTAATTCATGGGAACATGGGAACAACTGCACGGTGAACGGGTAGCGTACACCTTCGTAACCAGTCATTCTGCCAGTCGGCTGGATAGGATCTATGTGTCCGATGCCCTCCAGCGACACACTGTGAACTGTGACATAGCTCCTGTCAATATCTCCGACCATTGTGCATATCAGTGTTACCTCAACCTACACCGCCAGCCAATTTACCGCGGGAAGGGCTACTGGAAATTGAATGTCAGCCTTCTGCAGGATGCCCAACTTGAAGAGGAGGTGAACTTAACGTGGCAACAGCTCCAGCGGCACCGACGTCGTTACGCTAGCGTTCTACAGTGGTGGATTCAGTGTGCTAAGCCTAAATTACGCCTGACCGGCATGAGCTACGCCCGACAAAAAAGCTTTTGGCAGAAACAGACTATTGAATTTTATTATCGCTGTTTGAGAGAACTCTACAGTCGCACTAACAATCCTTCTCGAGACATCGACGTAAAGATCAAACGATATAAAGCGAAAATCACGGCGATACAACGCCAACGAATGCATGGCATCATCGTGCGAGCCCACCCTAAGGACGTTGCCGCCGAAGAACGGGCCTCTCTGTATCACATCCTGAGAACGACGAAACGGTGTAAGGCCACGTTGATTGAAACCGTCGTTGATGACGCTGAGAATGCCATCACGAAGCAACGTGACATCATCTCGCACGTCTACGACTATTATAGTCAACTTTACAAGAAGCAACTCGTTGATGAACACTCGTGCGAGGATTTTCTTAGGACCTTGAGCTGTCGCTTGTCACAACAGGATAATGCAAAGTTGGAATCTGTTTTCACACGGGACGAAATCCGACTGGCGGTTCACAGTGCAAAGAAAGGGAAATCACCAGGACCTGATGGTCTCAGCGCTGAGTTTTACCAGCGATACTGGAACGTCCTCGGTCCGACACTCCTCGAGATAGCGAATGAACTCTGGCACCTGGAAGTCATACTCAAGGCATTTACGGAAGGTATCATCCTGCCCTTACCGAAAAAAGGGAACAGCAGGAAGGTCGAAAACATGCGACCTATCACACTCCTGAATGCCGACTTCAAAATCATCACCAGATCGATTAAGCTAAGGATGTAAACCGTCATGTACAAGGTTTAGGCAGTTACCAGTACAGTGCAGTGCAAGGTCGAAGTGCAATCTCAGCTGCCTGCGATTTGAGGGACATCATCTGTTCATATGCTGAAACTAAAGGACAGGGCGCTCTGATCTTTCTAGATTTTGAGAAGGCTTTGACCGTGTACGTCATGATTTCCTCTTTCAAAGCATGAAGAAACTAGTATTTGGACCTCATCTCATAGAATTAATTCGCAAACTTACTACAAACGCCTCTTCACGGATTCTCATTAATGGCCATTTTACAAAAGAAGTTTCCATCGAGCAGTCCATCCGCCAAGGATGTCCTATCTCAATGATTTTGTACGCCATTGCAGTAGAGCCGCTCCTGAACAACTTAGTGCATAGCGGGATCGGGCTTAGCGTCGAGTCTGTCACTATCCCATGCATTGCGTATGCTGACGATATATGCGTAACTGTGTCATCATCGCAACAACTTCTGTCAGCAGTAACTCTTCTACAAACATTCACGTTTCTTTCAGGAGCAATACTCAATAGAACTAAAACCACAGTTTTGCAAATCGGTGGCGGTATCGGAGACATATCCCATGTTACCTGGTGCAAGGTAAAGGATTCTCACACAACCCTCGGTGTTACTTTTGAAGCCAAACCAGACAAATTCCTGACGAAGAACTGGTCACACATGCTTCATAAATTACGTGCTGCTTTGATGCTTCACTCCGACCGTGACTTGAACATACTACAGAAAGTTAAGACCATCGAGATCGCCATAACGAGCAAGATGAATTATTTGGCGCAAATTCTTCCAATCTCCGACCACCTAGCCAAGAGTATACAACAAGCGTTATGTTGGTTTTTTTTTTAGGGGGCATATTTTCAAAGTTCAGTTCGATACCTTAACCTTACCTTCGTCCAAAGGTGGCCTTAACCTCATTAAAGTACACAAAAAATGTGTCACCCTGCTCCTCAATCTCATCAGGAAGGAGTTTCGTACCCGGAGGACCAGTCTCATCAGAAACCTCATTCAGCGGTGGAAACCTCATAGCTTGGACCCACCCGTTAATATCGCCGGCATTCCACTTTCTTACCGACATACTACATGGAAATGAGCTACATTCGACACAACATCGTCGACACCGGAAGCCTGACGAACAGGAAGCTTTATGACCTTCTCATGACAACAAACCACAGGAATCGTCTCGAAGAAAAATATCCACATACACATTGGAGTATAATATGGCGGAATGTGCACAACGACATGTTACCTTCACGCGTCATAGCAGACTGGTATCTCACAGTCTACGATAAAGTAGCAACGAATGAAAAGCTACATAAAATACGCCTTCAACCAACGCCCAACTGTGACGCATGCGGAAGAGTCGATACGCTCCTTCATAGGTTCACTTGCGGACATACAGAAGAAATTACAACATTTCTTCGTCAACGATTGTCAGTGATAGACCCTACGACGCCCAGTGGTGTAGACCTTTTAGAGATCACTCAGCCACAAAAACTGAGGTATCCACGAGCAAAAAACAACGCTACAACGTGGATCATGGGCCACACAGCATCGTTTATTATGCAGAATAGGCATGCTACTTTTCTAGACTATTATTCTTACATAGAAATTGAACAATTTAAAATAAGCCAACATTGTGACTACAGGAGGATATTTGGAAGTATGCTGAAAATCATAATTATCGGTTAAATGCTTCAAATACAATATTTGGATAGTAGAGGTTGCCAGTTGCCTGTATGTATGAATCCTATTTGCTTCCTGGGACTTTATTTCTTGCCGGAATTTTAAGATACTATTCAGATGCTCACCAATGCAGAAGGCATTTTTTTTTCCTTCCCATTTTCCTCTCAACATTTTCCTCTCTCGCAGAGCAGCGGAGCAACTTTCCTTTCGAGAATGATGTGATAGTCTTTTGTGCACCTCAAGAAGACATTTCCTTTCTTTTCTTATATTGCGCAACGGCAGCCTAGAACTCATAAATACTATGTTCATTCTATTTTCATTTTCATTACGAATCGGAGCACATGTTTATTTTTCCCTTCCTAAAAGCCGGCCGCGGTGGTCTCGCGGTTCTAGGCGCCCAGTCCGGAGCCGTGCGACTGCTACGGTCGCAGGTTCGAATCCTGCCTCGGGCATGGATGTGTGTGATGTCCTTAGGTTAGTTAGGTTTAAGTAGTTCTAAGTTCTAGGGGACTAATGACCGCAGCAGTTGAGTCCCATAGTGCTCAGAGCCATTTGAACCATTTGAACCTTCCTAAAAAAAAAGGGGGTAGCGTCTTTGTTCATAGTCAAAACGTCTTCGGTCCCGGGTTCGATCCCCACCACTGCCTAAATTTGGATAAATAATCAGCATTGGCGGCCGAAGACTTCCGGCATAAGAAGTCAGCCTCATTCTGCCAACGGCCTTGTCAAAGAGGGCGGAGGAGCGGATAGAGGTTCAGGGCACTCTCTTGTCCTAGGGGTGGGAAATTGCCCCTAAAGGCGGAAGAAACAGCAACGTCAACGACATGAGGATGCAGAAGGCAATGGAAACCATTGCATTAAAGACACGTAACGTGTATCCACAGGACATGTGGCCTATAGTTGAAGAAGTGTCATGATGATCTCTCCATTGGCAAAAGATTCCGGAATAGTCCCCCATTCGGTTCTCCGGGAGGGGACTGCCAAGGGGGAGGTTACCATGAGAAAAAGATTGAATAATCAACGAAAGGATAATGTTCTACGAGTCGGGGCGTGGAATGTCAGAAGCTTGAACGTGGTAGGGAAACTAGAAAATCTGAAAAGGGAAGTGCAAAGGCTCAATCTAAATATAGTAGGTGTCAGTGAAGTGAAGTGGAAGGAAGACAATGATTTCTGGTCAGATGAGTATCGGGTAATATCAACAGCAGCAGAAAATGGTATAACAGGTACAGGATTCGTTATGAATAGGAAGGTAGGGCAGAGGATGTGTTACTGTGAACAGTTCAGTGACCGGGTTGTTCTAATCAGAATCGACAGCAGACCAACACCGACAACGATAGTTCAGGTATACATGCCGACGTCGCAAGCTGAAGATGAACAGATAGAGAAAGTGTATGAGGATATTGAAAGGGTAATGCAGTATGTAAAGGGGGACGAAAATCTAAAAGTCATGGGCGACTGCAATGCAGTTGTAGGGGAAGGAGTAGAAGAAAAGGTTACAGGAGAATATGGGCTTGGGACAAGGAATGAAAGAGGAGAAAGACTAATTGAGTTCTGTAACAAGTTTCAGCTAGTAATAGCGAATACCCTGTTCAAGAATCACAAGAGGAGGAGGTATACTTGGAAAAGGCCGGGAGATACGGGAAGATTTCATTTAGATTACATCATGGTCAGACAGAGATTCCGAAATCAGATACTGGATTCTAAGGCGTACCCAGGAGCATATATAGACTCAGATCACAATATAGTAGTGATGAAGAGTAGGCTGAAGTGGGATATGGAAGTTCCAAGGAATGAAGAGATACGTTTGAAGTTCTCTAACGCTATAGATATAGCAATAAGGAATAGCGCAGTAGGCAGCATAGTTGAAGAGGAATGGACATCTCTAAAAAGGGCCATCACAGAAGTTGGGAAGGAAAACATAGGTACAAAGAAGGTAGCTAAGAAGAAACCATGGATAACAGAAGAAATACTTCAGTTGATAGATGAAAGGAGAATGTACAAACATGTTCCGGGAAAATGAGTACAGAAATAAAAGTCGCTGAGGAATGAAATAAATAGGAAGTGCAGGGAAGCTAAGACGAAATGGCTGCAGGAAAAATGTGAAGACATCGAAAAAGATATGATTGTCGGAAGGACAGACTCAGCGTACAGGAAAGTCAAAACAACCTTTGGTGACATTAAAAGCAACGGTGGTAACATTAAGAGTGCAACGGGAATTCCACTGTTAAATGCAGAGGAGAGAGCAGATAGGTGGAAAGAATACATTGTAAGCCTTTGTGAGGGTGAAGATTTGTCTGATGTGATAGAAGAAGAAACAGGAGTCGATTTAGAAGAGACAGGGTATCCAGTATTAGAATCGGAATTTAAAAGAGCTTTGGAGGACTTACGGTCAAATAAGGCAGAAGGGATGGATACCATTCCATCAGAATTTCTAAAATCATTAGGGGAAGTGGCAGCACACGTTGGTGTGTAGAATGTTTGAGCCTGGCGACATACCATCTGACTTTCGGAAAAGCATCATCCACACAATTCCGAAGACGGCAAGAGCTGACAAGTGCGAGAATTATCGCACAATCAGCTTAACAGCTCATGCATCGAAGCTGCTTACAACAATAATATACACAAGAATGGAAAAGGAAATTGAGAATGCGCTAGGTGACGATCAGTTTGGCTTTAGGAAAAGTAAAGGCACGAGAGAGGCAATTCTGACGTAACGGCTAATAATGGAAGCAAGGCTAAAGAAAAATCAAGACACGTCCATAGGATTTGTCGACCTCGAAAAAGCGTTCGACAGTATAAAATGGTGCAAGCTGTTCGAGATTCTGAAAAAAGTAGGGATAAGCTATAGGGGGAGACGGGTCATATACAATATGTACAACAACCAAGAGGGAATAATAAGAGTGGACGATCAAGAACGAAGTGCTCGTATTAAGAAGGGTGTAAGACAAGGCTGTAGCCTTTCGCCCCTACTCTTCAATCTGTACATCGAGGAAGCAATGATGGAAATGAAAGAAAGGGTCAGGAGTGGAATTAAAATTCAAGGTGAAAGGATATCAATGATAAGATTCGCTGATGACATTGCTATCCTGAGTGAAAGTGAAGAAGAATTAAATGATCTGCTGAACGGAATGAACAGTCTAATGAGTAGACAGTATGGTTTGAGAGTAAATCGGAGAAAGACGAAGGTAATGAGAAGTAGTAGAAATGAGAACAGCGAGAGACTTAACATCAGGATTGATGATCACGAAGTCAATGAAGTTAAGGAATTCTGCTACCTAGGCTGTAAAATAACCAATGACGGACGGAGCAAGGAGGACATCAAAAGCAGACTCGCTATGGCAAAAAAGGCATTTCTGGCCAAGAGAAGTCTACTAATATCAAATACCGGCCTTAATTTGAGGAAGAAATTCCTGAGGATGTACGTCTGGAGTACAGCATTGTATGGTAGTGAAACATGGACTGTGGGAAAACCGGAACAGAAGAGAATCGAAGCATTTGAGATGTGGTGCTATAGACGAATGTTGAAAATTAGGTGGACTGATAAGGTAAGGAATAAGGAGGTTCTACGCAGAATCGGAGAGGAAAGGAATATGTGGAAAACACTGATAAGGAGAAGGGACAGGATGATAGGACATTTGCTAAGACATGAGGGAATGACTTCCATGGTACTAGAGGGAGCTGTAGAGGGATATTGGAATACGTCAAGCAAATAATTGAGGACGTAGGTTGCAAGTGCACTCTGAGATGAAGAGGGTAGCACAGGAAAGGAATTCGTGGCGGCCAGCAACAAACCAGTCAGTACACTGACGACAAAAAAAAAAAAAAAACCGATTCTCATGCATATCATATCTGTTGTCAGCACTACAGGGGACTATTTCCGATGAATACGGTGATTTAAGCGACATAACGGTTTTGTTTTCTGGCAAAAGTATCACGAACAAGCACCGAGGTTTGAGCGGGAACAAGTTTCAGGACTAGTTTTGGCAAAATTCTGGTCATTTTCTTCGGACTGCTTCACAGAAACAGCACATAACCGCCAGGTAGTATTCCTTATTGACCGTACGATCATAAGGCAATAACTGATGATGTATTATACCATTATAATCGAAGAAAACGGTGATAAGAAGCTTCACATGTGATTGAACTTGTCGAACTTTTTCCGTCTTGGCTCTACAGGCAGTTTCCATTGGGGCGACTGGTCATTGGTTTCAACTTCGTACCCATGTTTCGTCACCTGTTATAACCTTCTTTAGAAGTTCTGAATCGTTGTCGACTTCATTCAGCAGCTCGTGAGCGATGTCTACGCGACGACGTTTTTGGTCGAAATCCAACAATTTTGGGATATGCTACTATTCGTTTCATGGCCAAAACAGCCGAAAAATTGCTTAGTATGAGCCAAATGTAGTGCCGACATCGTCAGAAACCTTCCTGATGACGACTCGGCGATTTGCCAGAATCATTTTGTTTACTTCTTCCACATTGTTGTCAGTAAGTGATGTGCTAGGGCGTTCAGGGTAGTCATTATCTTCATCACATTCTCGACCCTCTTCGAAATGTTTGTACCTCTGGTAAACTCTTGTCCTACTCATAGTAGATTCGTTAAAAGCCACAGTCAACATTTGGAATGCAGTATTACTCTTTATCCCACTTTCCAGCAAAATGTAATGGAAATTATTCGATCCGCGTTTGTTGGAAGTAAAAATTCGCCGAGCACTCAAAAACAAATGGTGCCTATAGCAACTTCGATTGTCAAAAATGAACTAAATGCTGATAACAGCTGAAAACGCAAACATGAATCAGGAACACGTGTACCAACAACACATTTTTTTTTTTTTTGAAAATCGGATGTATAAAGCTCGCGAAATTAAAAGATTCCCGTTACTTTATGATCACACCACGTATTCTCTCAAACCCTTTAATTTTCATTTCGTTTCCTCGTTCTCTTGTGGGTGCTGCAGCCACCTTTTTTTTTTTTCAGGCAGTTTATTTCTTCTACTTAATGGAAGGTTTACTATCTTTGGCCCGAAAAAAGCATGTCCTTTGAGAATTTTTTTCTCGGGATGTGTTATAGATATCAATGTCAAATTCGGTCAACGTGTTTATTGATATTTCCTCTACAAACTGGAATGTCGGAGAGCAAAGTCGGAAGTGCCGTCGGAACGAAACAAAATTTCGATGTATACCTCCAAGCGCGGTATGTCACAGGTCAGCCGGATCGTCTGAAATCAAAAGTGAGTTGACATTAGCGAAGACATTAGCGTTCAATCTGCTATTCCGCGTCCATAAACTAGTCCTTCTTCTTCCTCATAAAGGACGTTCTTCTCTATCTGGGCCATCCTGCGCTGCTCCAGAGCCGCTGGTGCGGCCGTTTGAATCCGGTGGTCGTCCGAATGCTCGGCGAACTGCGTCGAGTAGAGTCCCAGGGTGACATCCATCGTTGTCATGGTCTTCAGAATTGCTGAATACCCTTCGTTGAAGCTGCTCCATGCCAGGAAAGTCGCAATCTTCATAGTTTTCGCACCAGAATGAAAATGCTCGGGGGCTAACTTACAAACACTCGCGTGCAGACTTCCATTTGAATTTTGTATGTTTTCTTCCAAGCACTGGTACAATAACACGTCCTCCGAAAGAAAAAAAACTGGTGCGTAAAAAAGAGCGATTTCAGGTTGTTGTTGTTGTTATTGTTGTTGTTGTTGTGGTGTCCAGTCCTGAGACTGATTTGATGCAGCTCTCCATGCTATTCTATCCTGTGCAAGCTTCTTCATCTCTCAGTACCTACTGCAGCCTACATCCTTCTGAATCTGCTTAGTGTATTCATCTCTTGGCCTCCCTCTACGATTTTTACCCTCCGCGCTGCCCTCCAATACTAAATTGGTGATCCGTCGATGTCTCAGAATATGTCCTACCAACCAATCCCTTCTTCTAGTAAAGTTGTGCCGCAAGCTTCTCTTCTCCCCAATTCTATTCAATACCTCCCCGTTAGTTATGTGATCTACCCGTTTAACCTTCAGCATTCTTCTGTAGCACCACATTTCGAAAGCTTCTCTTCTCTTCTTGTCTAAACTATTTATCGTCGACCGATTTCAGGTAGGGGCTTTTTTTTATTTTTCTCAACATTTCCGTTCCATATTCGGAAAAGCCTTTGCAGGGGTGGATTTTAAACACTTTTATGGATCAAAATACGCAATTTTTTAAAAAAATCGATTTTTTGAACCAAAAGATAGTAAACCTCCCCTTAAACGTGGGAATGCACTTTGCTGCTTAGAGCACTTGCAGTTTTGTAAACGTAGAAAAAGAGTTAACACAGAGCAAAGTAAAAAAAAAGTACTCTGCAGTGATTTGCTGTACACGTGGGCGCAGACAGGATGTCGTGGTTTTTGGGCCTGTAATGTAGTAGACAAGAATACGGAGGAGCGTGGGTGGAGCTACAGCTAACTACACGGGAGAGGCGTGTGACAGCACTAATGACACATCCGTCGACTAATTGTAAACATAAGTCTCGCCAAGGCCGGGTGCCCGGTTGCCGCGTCCACCTCCGCCCGCTGTTGGCGTGAGTTACGCTCGCCATCCATCACAGCCGCTGTTGTCGCGTTCGCCGGCGTCCCCTATTACAAGCGCGTCCTTTTAGCACCGCGGCGATGCTCCGTGCGGGCTTGACGCTCGGTCCGCACCTAGTAAGACGCTCAGTCTGCACGACGTGCGCTGAGGAGTCGGGGGTGGGGGGGGGGGGGGGGAGGGAGGGGGAGAGCGCATGTTAATGGATTGTAAGTGAAACGTCCGAACATAAATCCGGCACCTTTGAACCGGCGGGAAGAGGCGCCATAAGTCTCGCCGGCCCGTATCGCCACCGCGGGCCCGGCGTTGGCGGCGATAACTCAGGCGCATAACTGGCTCCGCGAAAGCCGGCGCCGAGAGCTCCATTCAGCGACGCCTTATCACCGCACCGCACCTCACCTCGCTGCACGCTGTGTACGCCAGATTTACGCCGGCTGACACCGCCGCAATTAGACTCAGGCGCTGTAGCGCGGCTGGATGCAAGAGTGTCAGATAGCGCAGCGTCTCCTTACGTATTTTCCGCGCGCCGGCTCGGTCCGCTGGGACTGCGAGGCGGGCGTTCAGCTAGCGACTCAATCAGCAGCGGCTGTGTCCCGCAGAGTCAGGGAGGCGCTAACGGTAACCGTGTCCCTAGCAGAGGTGTATAAATTCTGTTTCCAGCCTGCCTGCCCCTATCTCCGCTGGACATGTCGCCTCCGAGGCAGAAGAGTAGGTGTGCACTGAGGCACAGTGGTCGAAGTAGGCCTAATCAGGTTTCCGCTAGCCTAGCTTGGCGGGACCCGTGCGGCCTGGTGTACCTGACAACAGGTACAACGCAACTGCAGAATGGCCACGTATATCAAATTTGTTTGTGTGGCCATCCTCCGCAGCAAGCATATAAATACTGGAATGAGAATTTCACTCTGCAGCGGAATGTGCGCCGATATGAAACTTCCTGGCAGATTAAAACTGTGTGCCGGACCGAGAATCGAACTCGGGACCTTTGCCTTTCGCGGGCAAGTGCTGTACCACTTGCCCGTGAACGGCAAATGTCGCGAGTTCGAGTCTCGGTCCGACACACAGTTTTAATCTGCCAGAAAGTTTCATATAAATGGTTGTTTTATAAATAAAACTGCCCGTAATGGAGTCGCAATATTTACGTCGTGAGAAACAGTATACGTCGAAACAGTTGTATAGAGTGACAAAAGTACAATAGTCCACCACAAAAAAGAGTGAGAAACTTGGGGAACAGTGTGTGGAAGGCGTGAACACAAAGATGTGATTATACGGCAGTGATAAACGTGGTAGTGCGACCTCCACACCAGATGTGAGGAAATGCAGATCAGCAAATCGTAAGTAATTACTGTTTTTTAAAAAAAAATCACGAAGTTAACTGTTCAATAATCTAAAAATAACAAAACTGTATCGTTATAGATCCCACTGATGATGCCTTATAACAGGAGAAGCCGAAACGCGTATGGGATAAATAAAGTAACTGTGGTTGTTATTGTTGTGGTCTTCAGTCCTGAGACTGGTTTGATGCAGCTCTCCATGCTACTCTATCCTGTGCAAGCTTCTTCATCTCCCAATACCTACAGCAACCTACATCCTTCTGAATCTGCTTAGTGTATTCATCTCTTGGTCTCCCTCTACGATTTTTACCCTCCACGCTGCCCTCCAGTACTAAAGTGATGATCCCCTGATGCCTCAGAACATGTCCTACCAACCGATCCCTTCTTCTAGTCAAGTTGTGCCACAAACTTCTCTTCTCCCCAATTCTATTCAATACCTCTTCGTTAGTTATGTGATTTACCCATCTAATCTTCAGCATTCTTCTGTAGCACCACATTTCGAAAGCTTCTATTCTCTTCTTGCCCTAACTATTTATCGTCCATGTCTCACTTCCATACATGGCTACACTCCATTCAAATACTTTCAGAAACGACTTCCTGGCACTTAAATCAATACCTGATGTTAACAAATTTCTCTTCTTCAGAAACGCTTTCCTTGCCATTGCCTGTCTACATTTTATGTCCTCTCTACTTCGTCCATCATCAGTTATTTTGCTCCCCAAATAGCAAAACTCCTTTACTACTTTAAGTGCCTCATTTCCTAATCTAATTCCCTCAGCAGGAGGAAAAGGCAGTTTTATTTACGAAACAAGTAGCCAGGTATGTGATTGCGTAGGTAGTTTCACTGCTGCTCACTTACGATAACGGTGGGAGGAACAAAATTAACAAACCAACCTTAAAGCAGACTGAAGATAAATTAAGAATAGAGGAATATATAGCAGGAAAAATTTGTAATGTGTATATGAGGCAGCTTCAAATAAACCGGCGGGTGTCTCGCAATGAAAATTGTGTAAAAAGTTACTAAACGGTTGTTCGTGAACCTCGAGTACGTTACGACATGCTTCTTATTTCGACCATCAGTTTCCTCACTCCATAAATATTTCGAAAGAGGACAAAGACGTAGTGGCTGACAAGTGTTTGGAAATGTGTGCTGCCGGCCGCTGTGGCCGAGTGGTTCCAGACGCTTCAGTCCGGAACCGCGCTGCTGCTACGGTCGTAGGTTCGAATCCTGCCTGGGGCATGTATGTGTATAATGTCCTTAGAACTACTTAAACTTAAACCTAACCAACCTAAGTCTAGGTGCCTGGAGCAATTTGAATTTAATATGTGCGCTAAGTTCTTGAGGCTGTTTAGCAGTAAAAACGCTTTCTAAATTTAGGTCAGACATTGATCGAAATAGGAAAAACGTATGGCTCAATGGATATCAAAAACCACGTTACCGTGGTATGCAACGTAGTGGTAAGTAAGCTTCTTCTTTCAGACATTTACTTTTTAGATTAATGTAACATGAAAAACGAACTTCGTGTTTGCTAAACTGCATTTGTGGAATTTAGAATGAACTATTTTGGACATTTAGGATGAATTTAGCGAACCTGTAATACAGGTACATCCTGGAAAAAGTAATTAAAATTGATATAAGAGGGTCGTATTTAGCTGGAACACACTAAGATTGAAGAAAATAGACTTTCAAGAGCTTATTCAATTGGCGTTGGATTATAATATCTTCAGGTTCTTAGGGCAAAAGATCTCGACTTTCAAAGAAGGTTCTACTTACAAGAGGTGACCTGATGATGGAACGAATCGAGAATAGCCAGTTTACTAGTCGAAAGAGGATGAAGTTGCCGAGAAAATCGTTCACATCGAAATAAATAAATAAGCCCGAAATACTCCATAAAGGTTATAAAATCTACCACTTTCTGTCCTACAGTAACCAAAATGAGTATATATTTCATTGAGCCTCGTCTTGTGATACTTGGATATTTTCATCAACTTCCGAACCTTACTGATAACACTTCAGCGAAAGCGTACAGAATAAACTGCTACATAGTGTAGCACCGTGGGAGTACTGGCAGACGAGCGAGACACGTATAGCCTGCTTGGGTAGGGCGTAACTTTGCTTGAACTGGAGTAGAGCAGCTTCTTCTTTTCTGCTCATAACTTGCGGCAATTTGCGTATGTAGCTACCAGGTAAGTATGGTCAGGTTAAAGCAGTGTCAAACCTGTTGCTGTTGCAAGGTGCCTGCAACCTATATGGGCTACCCACTGGGAATGCAACTCCCGCATCAGTCGCCACTTTTCATTTTTGAATAATTAATTAGAGCAGCAATGACAAGTATCAGAATGGATGTGAAGAAATTTGCAGTTCATTGCATTATGCTACCAGTGATGGCTAAGAGCAATGAGAATTTGCTGCAGTACGTGAAAGTGCGAATAATTTTTGCAGACAGAGTGTCGTGCGGGTTGTACTCAGGGTGCCGGTGGCAGGAAGCCAGCAACATTTCAATCCGGAGGTCGAATTTTACAACATCCAGCACCCCAGGGATGTTGGCACCGCCAGTTCGATCTGCAGCGGCAGGGCTATGACGCCAACCGACAGGCAGGCGGCGTTACGGGCAGAACACTTCCAGGCAAGCAGGGTGTCTCCCCAAAATGAACAATGCAGGAAGACGCTGTTGCCCCCTTCGCCGTGTCGCCCTGGGCTCACAAAAGTGGCACGGACGACATTACCAGCAAGGACTGTACCTCCGAGAATCCTCCACTCTATAATTTTTGAGCGTGGGACAGGCGAGCGGAACGTGTCCATTTAGACGTTGGCGCCAAGGAAGCGTCTGGAAAGTTCTTCGGACGAGCGGCGACTCCTACAGGTGGCCGCGATTGGCCACATCGACGTGACATAAGCGGTGTTTTCCGCACGTTCACAGTCGAGTGGGAGTAGCGCTCATTGGTGAAAAACTGCTTAAAATTTTGCGATTGGACAGCAACACAGCGGAACGGCATGCCGCACTTGGTTTCTGGTAGACAAAGGACACTTGCATTTTAGCATCCGTTCAATAAGGACGCCGTACTCTGTACCGGACGACGCTGAATGATTAAGGAGTAGCTATGTACCTAATCCAGAAACTCGGCTAATTTCGCAGGACTATGTCGCTTATGCACGCCATTGTGGTTACAGAGACATCACACATGATCGGCATAACACGACCAGAACAACCCGCTGGCTGCAGTGGAGCAGAGGAGTAGAATAGGCAATATACGCATCTCCGTCCGTAACATAATCAGCCTTGTAGTTTGCAGAAGTTCAAAAAATGTTCAAATGTGTGTGAAATCTTATGGGAGTTAACTGGTAAGGTCATCAGTCCCTAAGCTTACACACTTCTTAGCCTAAATTATCCTAAGGACAAACACGCACAACGATGCCCGACGGAGGACTCGAACCTCCGCCGTAATCAGCCGCACAGTCCATGACTGCAGCGCCTGAGACCGCTCGGCTGAACCCGCGCGGCTTCACAGAAGTTAAACGGGTGACTATGTACATAAGCTGACATGCTCATGGTGCACGGAGAGAGTAGGAAGAATGCAGTTAGTTCTTCTACGGTGTATGGGACAGGATATCCTAACAGATGTCAACCATCTAGCAGTTATTTATCAACCTCTTTGCTTAGTTACGTGAAAGTGGTAGTGTAACACCTAGATAACGCAACAGAAGGAAACAAGTGACGACAGAAGAGGGGCAAATTAATGTTCTTAGTGCTGTTGCGGTAGATCCGCACTTTAGCTCCGGAGCAATCTCAAGAGGATGTCGCATGAGTTAACCAAGTGTCCCACGCATTCCCCATCGACATACGTTCCATCCCTATCACACCTCTCTCCATCAAGAGCTGATCTGGGGAATCGTGTTAACTTCCGTATGTAGTCATTAAAACAGGATACTCCAGATACAACATGTATCTTGTTTAGTGCTGAAGCACATTTACCAGTCATGTCCAGATAAACCGCCGAACATGCACTATTGGTCTGTTGACAATCCCTGTTGGCTTCGTCAGGTCAGCGTCCATGGAGTGTAAACGTGTGGTGTGGGCCACTGAACCATCAACTCGTAGGCCCGTCTTTCAGAGACGGAACACTGAAGACGCAAAAGTAGCGCAGCCTCTACCAGACTATTTTCCATGGATAGTAGAATACGCTCCTCTGCAGACTAGGAGAAACGTGTGGTACCAATATGATGGCTGTTCAGCCCGTAGTCCACGAAATACTACAGCATGTCTTACGAACTGTTTTCAGATCGTTGGAATGGACGCAGAGGACGTGTACCTTGGCCAGCCTGTTCCCCGGATTTCACAACTGTATACTTTTTTTCTGTGGGGAAAGCTGAAAGACGCTGTCTAAAAGGACAGTCCAGCTACACTCGATGATATGCAACGACGTATTACTGCAGCCGGGCCTGACATCTCCGCTGAAATGCCGGCACGTGTGAGGCAGTCGTTCCATACAAGACTGGAAGCGTGTATTTTCACTGCCGGTGGTCATTGTGTACACAAACTGTGATGATCAGTTTTCTCGTTACTGGCCAGAATCCACATACCTAGTACATGCACTTGTGCTGTTCTTAAAGGTGCTACCACAGATATTGTACAAGTGTCGGCATGGGAACTTTTCAAAATACGGTATCTTGTAAACGACTCGCACTAGAATCTTACAACAAATACCATTGGCATTTTAATTTACTCTATTTTTAGTTTGTTAATGTCAGTAGGCTTTGTTAAATTTAAGAAATGTATGCACGCACAGGAAATACGCTTTCTAAATATTATTAGTCTGTTTATTGGCTAAAAATACGAGCCAATGACTACCAACCCATCATGTAAAAAACATACATCAACAGCACTTTCAATTTCCGAAATATCTGCGGTGCAAGTTTTACGTGATTCTGTGGTATCAACGTTCGGTACCACACTTGTTAGGGGCTGTAGTTATCGACCGCGGTCCGCAGTAGTATCGCTGGACCCGCGATTCGAGACTAGCGCCGCTCCGCGGCTAGCAAAAAGTCTCTTCCGCGCGCTAGGCCACTCTTGCTCGAGAGGTCAAGTAGGAAAGTTCACTCATGCTCATCAATTTAGGATGATTGCAGAATGTGGTGCCACACAATGAGGCACTACACAAAACTGGCGCTAATAGCAGAGGCACACAGGGAACGCACACGACACAGATCTGTAAGTCCACGGTATTGGTGATAAGTTGCGAAAACCGTCCCGAAACACATGTGCTACAAAACGCCACTGTTTCCTGCGAGTGTACCCCGACATCAATATGGGATATCATCACCATAGGCTGCTCAACGGGTTGGCATACTCTGGATCAGGTGGTCGAGCAGCTGCTGGGGTACAGCCTCCCATTCTTGCTCCATTGCCTGTGGAGCTACTGAAGTGTCGTAGTGGTTTGAAGACGTACAGCGACACGTCGTTCTAGAGCATCCCAGACGTGCTCGATACGATTTAGGAGAACAGGCAGGCCACTCAATTCGCCTGATATCTTCTGTTTCAGGGTACCCCTCCACGATGGCAGCTCGGTGGGGCCGTGTGTTATCATTCATCAGGAGGAAGGTGCGACCCACTGCAGCCCTGAAAAGGCGGACATACTGGTGCAAAATGACGTTCCGATACACCTGACCTGTTACAGTTCCTCTGTCAAAGACATGCAGGTGTGTACCTGCACCAATCATAATCCCTCCACACACCATCAAACCACGACCTTCATACAGGTCCCTTTCAAGGACATTGAGGGTATCTAGTTCCTGGTTCACGCCAGATGAAAACCCCGCGAGAATCACTGCTCAGACTATACCTGGTCTCGTCCGTGAACGTAACCTGGGACCACTGTTCCAATGACCATGTGCTGTGTTCTGGCACCAGGCTTTACGAGCTCTCCTGTGACCAGGGGTCAGTGGAATGCATCTTACAGATCTCCAGGCGAATAAAACATGTCTGTTCAGTCGTGTGTAGACTGTGTGTCTGGAGACAACCGTTCTAGAGGCTGCGGTAAGGTCCCGAGCAAGGCTACCTGCAGTACTCCTTGGCCGTCTACGGGGACTGCTGGTGAGATATCGGTCTTCTTGTGGTGTTGTGCACTGTGGACGTCCCGTACTGTAGCGCCTGGACACGTTTCCTGTCTGCTGGAATCGTCGGCATAATCCTGAGATCACACTTTGTGGCACACGGAGGGCCCGTGGTACGATCTGCTCTGCTTGACCAGCCTCCAGTCGCCCTAGTATTCCGCCCCTCATAACGTCATCAAAATGAGTTCTTTGAGCCATTTCCAACACACAGTCACCATTAGCACGTCTGAAAACGTCAGCACACTTACTCGCTGCACCGTACTCTCACATGCATCAACACACCTCTGCGTATGTGGACTGCTGACAGCGCCACCGTGGGACGACCGCAGGTCAAATGCACCGCATGGTCATACCCCGAGGTGATTTAAACCCGCAAACCGCCCACCAGAGCGTCGTTTCACCATGTATCAGTATTATACTTAATTTATGAGCATGAGTGTAGTATAGTTTTCAGCTGATAGGAAGCAACATTAACAAGGCGCTTAGTTAAAGTATGGCCTATGTGATGTCTCTATAGCTCCCTGTATGTAATTACTTTCGTCCTGACTATGAAGAATCCTGTATCACCAGTTAATTACAGTATATTTTTTTTACCAACCACTTCTAATTTTTTTAGTCGTTGTAGACCCGGACCATGCAGCCAGCTCCTTATCGACTTCACTGACAAACCTGCTGTATATGCAAAGAAAAGATTTGTATGTTTCTATGTTCACTGGCCACCAGCCATTCACATTGGCGACGATTAGTTCGTCGTCATCATAACAGATTCACTCCGCACATCCGATGTCTGCATAGCCCACCGCGCACTCGTACCTCTGCGGGGAGCACTCCAGACAGCATGGCACCGGACACACGTGGAGAGCTGTCAGCATCTTCTGTGCAGCAAGTGGATAGTAGTCACTTTCAACGTTATTGGTTAAAAGTTAACGGAAGATGTTAACATAACGATTTACGTATATTTGCATTACTTGCTTTCGACAGTAATTGACTCTTTTGTGTCACTAACATCACTCACTCAGGACAGGATGCCACTACATTGACTTCTGTGTGCAATCCTTAAGAGGGCAGACGCGTTGTTGACATCTGTAGGGGATAAAAATAACGTGCTTTTCCTGCTGGTTTTCCGCAACTTTTATACGTATATCCTGCTTCTGTTGTAACAGTAGCCAACTTAACTGCGATTCCTTCCTGTTTTGTTTGTGGTAAATATGGAACTTACGTAATTCCCGAAAACTGCCACGAAGCTATATGTAGGCTATTCCGGACACTCCATCTACTGGAGTCACCTCTTCTGCTCCGACTTCTGTTTGTGTGGCGCATTCGCATATGAAAGAAATAACTTTCTGTGTACAATCAATGAATCTATCAAATCTTCTCCTAAATATATGCAACTCTTAATACACTAAAAACTGTAGCACGTCAACACGATTTAACGACGTGATAAGTTATTGTATATTTAATAAACGAACTGCTTGATTAACATTTAACAATATGCAAAATCTGCCGATAACTTGTAACGCAACATCATTTGACTTCCAGATGTTGATCAGATGTTGTTCCGCAGAAAGCAACAAAAAAATCAGTTACAGTAATTACCACAAAGAGTTTTAACTTTGATACGCATAAGGGCTGTGACAGGCTAAGGTGTGCATTAGGATGTTGTTGTAATCGGCCTCTTCGTTCTTAGTCTAGAAGATGTAAATTACGAGATTCAACTTCAGCAGACGAAACTGCAAGCCACGACCACGCCTAGCGTCAGAAGACCGGCGTACATAAAAATAAGTTGTTTTGTTATTGTTGCGATTTTACGGGCTCTGAGCACTATGCGACTTAACTTCTGAGGTCATCAGTCGCCTAGAACTTAGAACTACTTAAACATAACTAACCTAAGGACATCACAGACATCCATGTCCGAGGCAGGATTCGAACCTGCGACCATAGCGGTCGCTCGGTTGCAGACTGTAGCGACCAGAACCGCACGGTGCGATTTTAAGCCAGAGGACTGGTGTATGGACTGACGAGCATAGATGTTTAGTCCCTTAGTGCTCAGAGCCATTTGACTGGTGTATGGCAGGCTCTGAGCACTATGGGACTTAACATCTATGGTCATCAGCCCCTAGAACTTAGAACTACTTAAACATAACTAACCTAAGGACATCACACAACACCCAGAAATCACGAGGCAGAGAAAATCCCTGACCCCGCCGGGAATCGAACCCGGGAACCCGGGCGTGGGAAGCGAGAACGCTACCGCACGACCACGAGATGCGGGCGTGTATGGCAGCCCTCCTTGTTAATGTATCCTTTGATAGCCTCTTCGTCTCTGCATGTGTGTTCATTCAGCCGAGCCGTTCTTTTAGTCAAGTTGTGCGGTTAATTTTTTTCCCTCCCATTTCGATCCAATACCTCAGCATAAGATATGCGATCTGCCTATCTAACCTTCAGCACTCGGGGTAGCACACCATTTAAAAAACTTCCGTTTTCCCCTTGTGAACAGTTCATCGTCCACATATCTCTTCCATTTAAGGCTACATTCCATTCAAAATCCTCCACAAAAGACTTAACAAAATTTAAATTTATATTCGATGTTTACGAATTTCCCTTTCTTTAAAAAAATGATTTCCTTTCACTTCTTTCTACTGCGGCCATCGTCACTGAATTTGCTACCCAAATAAGAAAACTCATCTACTATTTTTTGTGTTTCATTTCCTAGTCTAAGTCCCTCATTATCGCCTGATTTAATTCGACTAGATTACGTTACCCTAGTTTTACTTTTATTGATGTTCATCTTATTACCTCTTTTTAAGACACTATCTATCCCGTTCGACTGCTCTTCCAAGTCGATTGACGTCTTTAACTGAATTACAAAGTTATCGGCATATCTTAAAAGTTTTAATTTATTTTCGATGAACTTTATTTACTTTATAAATTTCTATTCGGTTTTCTTCATAGCATGCTCAGTGTAGAGATTGAATGACGTCGGGGTAGGCATCAGTTCTAGCTCGCTTCCTTCACAACTATCATCTGTCTCACATATCCTTCGACTGTCATGACTGTACAATTGTTGTTCTACCAGTTTTAACCTTTAGTTTCGTATATTACATCGTTTTTCCCCTTCAGATTTTCAAAATGATTATTTCAGTCACCGTTGTCGAAAGCTTACTTTAAATCTATGAATGGCGGCAACGTAAGGTTTTCTTCGTCCAACTTATCTTCTGACGCAGGTCTTAAGGGAAATATTGTCTCGCGTGTTTATGCATTTCCCCAGGGCTCAAACTGTTTCTGCCGAAGCGAGCCTCTACCAGTTTTTCCATTCTTCCGCGGCTAATTCGTTTCAGTAATTTGCAAGCCCCCCCCCCCCCCCCCCATGAACCATGGACCTTGCCGTTGGTGGGGAGGCTTGCGTGCCTCAGCGATACAGATGGCCGTACCGTAGGTGCAACCACAACGGAGGGGTATCTGTTGAGAGGCCAGACAAACGTGTGGTTCCTGAAGAGGGGCAGCAGCCTTTTCAGTAGTTGCAGGGGCAACAGTCTGGATGATTGACTGATCTGGCCTTGCAACATTAACCAAAACGGCCTTGCTGTGCTGGTACTGCGAACGGCTGAAAGCAAGGGGAAACTACAGCCGTAATTTTTCCCGAGGACATGCAGCTTTACTGTATGATTAAATGATGATGGCATCCTCTTGGGTAAAATATTCCGGAGGTAAAATATTCCGGAGGTAAAATAGTCCCCCATTCGGATCTCCGGGCGGGGACTACTCAGGAGGATGTCGTTATCAGGAGAAAGAAAACTGGCGTTCTACGGGTCGGAGCGTGGAATGTCAGATCCCTTAATCAGGCAGGTAGGTTAGAAAATTTAAAAAGGGAAATGGATAGGTTAAAGTTAGATACAATGGGAATTAGTGAAGTTCGGTGGCAGGAGGAACAAGACTTCTGGTCAGGTGACTACAGGGTTATAAACACAAAATCAAATAGGGGTAATGCAGGAGTATGTTTAATAATGAATAGGAAAATAGGAATGCGGGTAAGCTACTACAAACAGCATAGTGAACGCATTATTGTGGCCAAGATAGATACGAAGCCCACACCTACTACAGTAGTACAAGTTTATATGCCAACTAGCTCTGCAGATGACGAAGAAATTGAAGAAATGTACGATGAAATAAAAGAAATTATTCAGATAGTGAAGGGAGACGAAAATTTAATAGTAATGGGTGACTGGAATTCGAGTGTAGGAAAAGGGAGAGAAGGAAACATAGTAGGTGAATATGGATTGGGGCTAAGAAATGAAAGAGACAGCCGCCTAGTAGAATTTTGTACAGAGCACAACTTAATCATAGGTAACACTTGGTTTAAGAATCATGAAAGAAGGTTGTATACGTGGAAGAACCCTGGAGATACTAAAAGGTATCAGATAGATTATATAATGGTAAGACAGAGATTTAGGAACCAGGTTTTAAGTTGTAAGACATTTCCAGGGCAGATGTGGACTCTGACCACAATCTATTGGTTATGACCTGTAGATTAAAACTGAAGAAACTGCAAAAATGTGGGAAATTAAGGAGATGGGACCTGGATAAACTGAAAGAACCAGAGGTTGTACAGAGTTTCAGCGAGAGCATAAGGGAACAATTGACAGGAATAGGGGAAAGAAATACAGTAGAAGAAGAATGGGTAGCTCTGAGGGATGAAGTAGTGAAGGCAGCAGAGGATAAAGTAGGTAAAAAGACAAGGGCTGCTAGAAATCCTTGGGTAACAGAAGAAATATTGAATTTAATTGATGAAAGGAGAAAATATAAAAATGCAGTAAATGAAGCAGGCAAAAAGGAATACAAACGTCTCAAAAATGCGATCGACAGGAAGTGCAAAATGGCTAAACAGGGATGACTAGAGGACAGATGTAAGGATGTAGAAGCTTATCTCACTAGGGGTAAGATAGATACTGCCTACAGGAAAATTAAAGAGACCTTTGGAGAGAAGCGAACCACGTGTATGAATGGCAACCCAGTTCTAAGCAAAGAAGGGAAGGCAGAAAGGTGGAAGGAGTATATAGAACGTTTATACAAGGGTGATGTACTTGAGGAAAATATTATGGAAATGGAAGAGGATGTAGATGAAGACGAAATGGGAGATACGATACTGCGTGAAGAGTTTGACAGAGCACTGAAAGACCTGAGTCGAAACAAGGCCCCCGGAGTAGACAATATTCCATTAGAACTGCTGACGGCCTTGGGAGAGCCAGTCATGACAAAACTCTACCAGCTGGTGAGCAAGATGTATGAGACAGGCGAAATACCCTCAGACTTCAAGAAGAATATAATAATTCCAATCCCAAAGAAAGCAGGTGCTGACAGATGTGAAAATTACCGAACTATCAGTTTAATAAGTCACAGCTGCAAAATACTAACGCGAATTCTTTACAGACGAATGGAAAAACTGGTAGATGCGGACCTCGGGGAGGATCAGTTTGGATTCCGTCGAAATGTTGGAACACGTGAGGCAATACTGACCTTACGACTTATCTTAGAAGAAAGATTAAGAAAAGGCAAATCTACGTTTCTAGCATTTCTAGACTTAGAGAAAGCTTTTGACAATGTTGACTGGAATACTCTTTTTCAAATTCTAAAGGGGGCATGGGTAAAATACAGGGAGCGAAAGGCTATTTACAATTTGTACAGAAACCAGATGGCAGTCATAAGAGTCGAGGGGCATGAAAGGGAAGCAGTGGTTGGGAAAGGAGTGAGACAGGGTTGTAGTTCCTCCCCGATGTTATTCAATCTGCATATTGAGCAAGCAGTAAAGGAAACAAAAGAAAAATTTGGAGTAGGTATTAAAATTCATGGAGAGAAATAAAAACTTTGAGGTTCGCCGATGACATTGTAATTCTGTCAGAGACGGCAAAGGACTTGGAAGAGCAGTTGAACGGAATGGACAGTGTCTTGAAAGGAGGATATAAGATGAACATCAACAAAAGCAAAACGAGGATAATGGAATGTAGTCCAATTAAATCGGGTGATGCTGAGGGAATTAGATTAGGAAATGAGACACTTAAAGTAGTAAAGGAGTTTTGCTATTTAGGAAGTAAAATAACTGATGATGGTCGAAGTAGAGAGGATATAAAATGTAGACTGGCAATGGCAAGGAAAGCGTTTCTGAAGAAGAGAAATTTGTTAACATCGAATATAGATTTAAGTGTCAGGAAGACATTTCTGAAAATATTTGTTTGGAGTGTAGTCATGTATGGGAGTGAAACATGGACGATAACTAGTTTGGACAAGAAGAGAATAGAAGCTTTCGAAATGTGGTGCTACAGAAGAATACTGAAGATAAGGTGGATAGATCACGTCACTAATGAGGAGGTATTGAATAGGATTGGGGAGAAGAGAAGTTTGTGACACAACTTGACTAGAAGAAGGGATCGGTTGGTAGGACATGTTTTGAGTCATCAAGGGATCACAAATTTAGCATTGGAGGGCAGCGTGGAGGGTAAAAATCGTAGAGGGAGACCGAGAGATGAGTACACTAAGCAGATTCGGAAGGATGTGGGTTGCAGTAGGTACTGGGAGATGAAGAACCTTGCACAGGATAGGGTAGCGTGGAGAGCCGCATCAAACCAGTCTCAGGACTGAAGACAACAACAACAACAATTTGCAAGCATGATTTATTAAACATATGATTCGTTAATATGACCATTATTAACATATTTCTCATTAATAATTGACTATTGCACTCCTCTTTAAATCTGAAGATATTTCGCTGCGCGGGATTAGCCGAGCGGCCTAAGGCGCTGCAGTCATGGACTGTGTGGCTGGTCCCGGCGGAGGTTCGAGTCCTCCCTCGGGCATGGGTGTGTGTGGATTAGTAGTGACATGGCCGACTTCCGACTTGAGATCCAAAGCTACTCCACGAAATTATTTTAATATTTAGGCCTTTCGGCCAATCATCCTCAGGAATAGTATCCAAACACTTCCATTGGCCATTTCGTGTTACTACTAATGGAACTCAGCAAAGAAGTGCTTCCTGGCATGGCTTTCAAGTTTATTTTCCACTTGTTTTGAAAAAGCACCGGTCATCCTGGGAAATGACTCGATCTTGAAAACAGCATTGTCGATGCAGACTGCCATCCATTTGGCAGTTTTAAAAAAAAGACCAGCTCGCTTTCTGCAGGCAGAACGAAAGTTTCCTTCCCACGGATCCAGGGAATCGTCCGCTGGCTACTCGTCGAGCACACAGGTGTAACATGTCGTTTTCGCGTCACGCAGGTGTCATTTGCGTCTGCCAGATGAAGTGTCAGGCGAAAATGGTGTTCTCCAGTCTGGAGACGGTGGGCGATCTTTTCCTAATCCTCCTAAATGAGTTATGACCGGAGACTACATGGTTGGCCAACAGTTTTGTAATTTCCCATGTTGGCCGGCATTTCCCGACATCCCCTCCCCATTCCCCTCAAAAGAGAAAATATTCCTGTTGGGGATCAGCACCTTACGGACGCTGTAACAGCTTGAGCAGAGAATGCGCATTAAAATGCATACAATCTGCACCTGATTCTGACTGGCTGGAATGCCTGAAGGTTAAATAATTTGGTGGAGGTTTATGGGACCTCGTGGAATCGGGGAGTGACCTGTCAGCTTTCGTTGGATGTATAAATAGCGTTCCCTCGGGGGTAGAAGTGGTGTTTTCACAGTATATCTAGGAAGACTGCAGTCATATTCTTACAGTGAGACATTCAGAAAGCGCTTCCCCGAGTGTGGGCGTGATTTCTTTCTGTTTGAGATTTTTAGGCGAGTGTTTTCTTTAAGTTTTCAGTGAACGAGACCGACTTGGCGAGGTTTATTAAAGCGCGATAAACTATTTTCGCTCCGTGGAAGACTGAGAATGATGTTTTGTGTGACTCCACCCCTTTTGACTTTGAATTGTATTCCTATTTTGCTGTTGTGGCGATTATCGGCGGGAGCTGCTAGTGGTTCAAATGGTTCAAATGGCTCTGAGCACTATGGGACTTAACATCTGTGGTCATCAGTCCCCTAGAACTTACAACTACTTAAACCTAACTGACCTAAGGACATCACACACATCCATTCCCGAGGCAGGATTCGAACCTGCGACCGTAGCAGTCCCGCGGTTCCGGACTGAGCGCCTAGAACCGCTAGACCACCGCGGCCGGAAGCTGCTAGTGGCCAGATGGAGGCGGTATGTTTCTCCAGAGTTTGAATGCACTCCATCCTAGTATTCGGTTCACCACAAAGTGGAAAAAGATGGGTGCTTACCATTCCTGGCTGTCATAGAAGAAAAGCCGGCGGAACGATGGGACGGATGGGACACGGTATGTACAGCAAACAAGATCACACAGACTTTATCTGCAGGCCATAAGCTGTCATCGCCCCGCACAATGAGTCTCAAGCCCCTTAGACTGTGAGGTTAGCTGCAACACCTAAGAACGGTGTTCCCAGAGAACAGGCTCTTCTTTCTAATAAACAGGTACCTTTTCGAGTGAAGCGAGCACGAGGTAGAGATGTAAATGAAGATGCAGAGCCGGCCTCTGTGTCCGAGCGGTTCTAGGCGCTTCAATTTGGGACCGCGCGACCGCTACGGTCACAGGTTCGAATCCTGCCTAGGGCATGGATGTGTGTGATGTCCTTAGATCTACTTAAACCTAACTAATCTAAGTGTAGGAGACTGATTACCTCAGATGTTAAGTCCCATTGTGCTTAGAGCCATTTGGTGGCTTATCTTCGGGATTAGAAAGAACCATCCAGGGACACGTCACTATGTTCGTTTTTTATCCATAAGCAAAATGTGGAATGTTGTGTTCGCTCAAAGTTGATCTTGGCTCAGCAAATACGACGTGTATAAGATCTCACACCAGTGTGGGATATGTTGTACTGGACAGTCATGTTGCACGGTGATCACCATGGACATACACACCTGGGCCAGCCTGATAAATCACCGGTAGCGGAGCATTGCCTGAACACGGCACAAAGTATGTTTTACGACAGGACTCAAGTTTCATCTGCAACATCATCGTTCCGGGATTGTGTTTCTTGGCAAGCCGCACATGTCCTTGCGACAGATAAACTTATCAACAGAGATGCGGGATTTGAACGAATTTCTGCCTGCAATCCAGCACTGGCTGCCATTAAATTAAAATAGGAGATACAAGTACCTTCAACTAATGACCCGACGCAGCCCACTGCAGAGGATAAATTCAGCTTTTAAACGCAAGACTGTCCGACAGTACAGGAAGTGGTAACGGCTCACCTCCCTTCGGCTGCCGATAAGGGGCACTATGAGCGCCGTTTTCATCCAACCGTAAGCGCCTTCCAGTGCATGGTCATTCCTGCTCATAGGGTAATAAATTT
This sequence comes from Schistocerca gregaria, assembly GCF_023897955.1. Lineage (NCBI taxonomy): Eukaryota > Metazoa > Arthropoda > Insecta > Orthoptera > Acrididae > Schistocerca > Schistocerca gregaria. The sequence goes on from NC_064920.1 coordinate 1,027,709,290, forward strand.
ACACCCCTCCGCTCGATTATCGATAGTCGCGGCTCGCAGCAGACAGCGCCGGTTACCACCACTTGAAGATGTTGGCGAGATGTTTCAATGAACTGTTGTGAGTTCAGCACAAATTTATCAGGCGGAAAACCCGAGAAGCGTATTTGCATAATATGAATCCAGGATTGGCCCACCTGTTCGCAAATACACAACTGCGATTTTGCTTTAATACCCAAACATGCTTCACCACAGTTGTGGCATCGTCAATGAGTTACTTTAGTTTTCTGAAATGCATATGAGCCGCGCTGCGGCTCGCGTTACTGCTGTTTGTAGGTAAAGAGAAATAACCTGAACTTCAAATGGTTAAAATGGCTCTGAGCACTATGGGACTCAACTGCTCTGGTCATCAATCCCCTAGAACTTAGAACTACTGAAACCTAACTAACCTAAGGACAACACACACATCCATGCCCGATGCAGGATTCGAACCTGCGACCGTAGCAGTCGCACGGTTCCGGACTGCGCGCCTAGAACCGCGAGACCAACGCGGCCGGCTAACCTCAACTTGCTGTTGCATATGTGAAATAACAGATAATATTTAAAAATTAATTCGACTTCAGTTTGATCAAAAATCTGTTTCAAAGTTAGGTAAATTAAGGCTGTTTACTAAATAACGAATTCTTCGGGTATATTTTTAGAGTTCCTGCAAATATCTTATGAAAAAAATATAGATATTGAAGAACATGAACAGTTTCGTGGTCACGACACAAGAAATTTCTTATACAATCTATCACATGACGCAACAAATTTCAAGGCCAACAAAAAGAAATTGCCAAAGCTAAACGACAGACAGAAAGATGGTACGAAAATGCAACAAAAAGTAATGAGTTTTCCACGTTCTTTTCGTGGTAATAATGTGCCTCCGTCGCGTGTTTTACCTTTTTCTTCATATAATTTCAGTTGTTTTTTCTGTTGTAGTTCTTCTACACTCATTGAATTTGACATCTTAATTATGTTGGTTACACTCAACTGGAGTGTTTTTAACCATTTTCTGTAGTCTTGAAAGTTCAATTTCCTCCATCGTAAAATGAATAAAGTTTGACTAGTCCCATTTTTCCATGGGCTCTTAATATATACTTTACCTTTAATTTTACAATGTGTGTGTCCTATGGCTGCCAGCCGAAATAAGCACAAGCCTGAAGTAGCACTCCATGTCATCTGCAAACACATACGATTTTAGGACATAGATTGCGTTGAATTGTTGTTTATAATCCATCCTTTAAGATACATAATCCGAAAAAATTGTGGCGTGTGCCTCTTATTGGGCTTACTATTGCTGTATTTGTCTTGTCCTGAGCTGTGGTTGTTTCGTATTTGCGTGTTTTTTGTTTTCTTTGTGTAGTTGGACTGACCTGTGGACATCGGTCAAAATTTTGTACAGCTTTAGTCCGAAGAAACCGTATCATGAAGAGATCAAAACCTTATTTTTTTTTGTAGCCGCGTCAATTCGAATAAAATTCTCCAGTTTTGAATGATGAAGACAGTCGTAAAAGAGAATATTAATCGAATTGACGCAGGTTGAAAAACGAGATTTTATTCAGCCATGCCATTGCGGAAGACTCCAAGGAGACACATGTCATATGGTGTACTAATTTCAACCTGTGGCTGATCTCGGTTGTCAGCCAGGGTACACGCAGAATATGAAATGAAAGGTAAAGTACATGAGTAGTTTATACACTGAAGGGCTAAAGAAAGTGGTATAGGTATACGTATTGAAATACAGAGATATGTAAACAGGCAGAATACAGTGCTACGATCGGCAAAGCCTATATAAGACAACAGGTGTCTGGCGCAGTTGTGTGATCGGTTACTGCTGCTACAATGGCAGGTTATCGAGTTTAAGTGAGTTTGAACATAGGGTTAAAGTTGGCGCACGAGCAATGGGACACAGCATCCTCTGGGTAGCGATCGAGTGGTGATTTTCCCGTACTACCATTTCACGGGTGTACTGCGACGAACAGGAGTTCGCTAAAAGATCAAATCTCCTATTTCCACGGCCGGAAAAAACAACCTACAAGAACGGGACCAACAACGACAGAAGAGAACTGTTAATCCGCAAGTTGCTGCAGCTTTCAATGCTGGGCCATCAATAAGTGTCAGCGCGCGAACCATTCAACGAAACGTCATCGATAAAGGCTTTAGGAGCCGAAGGCGCACTCATGTACCCTTAATGACTGGATGACACAAAGCTTTACGCTTCGCCTGGGCCCGACAACACCGACATTGGATTGTTGATGACTGGAAACATGTCGCCTGGTTGGACGAGTCGCGTTTAAAATTGTATCGACATTTGGACGTGTACACGTACGGTGACAATCTCATGAATCCATGGATCCTGGATGTCAACAGGGGACTGTTCAAGCTTGTGGAGGCTCTGTAATGGTGTGCAGCGTGTGCAGTTGGAGTGACATGGGACCCGTGATACGTCTAGATACGACTCTTACAGGTGACACGTACGAAAGCATCCTGTCAGATCACTTGCATCCATTCATAACCGTTGTGCATTCCGACGGACTTGACTAATTCCAGCAGGACAATGATACCTTCACGTCCAGATTTGCTACGAAGTGGCTTCAGGAACACTCTTCTGAGCTTAAATACTTCCGCTGGCCACCAAAGTCCCCAGACACGAACGTTATTAGACACATCTGGGATGCCTTGCAGCATGCTGTTCAGAAGAGACCTCCACCTCCTTGTTCTCTTAAGGATTTATGGATAGCCCTGCAGGATTCATGGTGTCCATTCCCTCCAGCACTGCTTCAGACATTAGTCGACTTCATGCCACGTCGTGTTGAAAACTTCTGCGTGCTCGTGGGGGCTCTACACGATATTAGGCAAGTGACCCAGTTCCTTTGACTCTGCAGTGTATAACAACGAAGTCCGATGAAGCGTACCTTCTAAGACACACACAGACATTCATACAATATATATTCATATACAGGGTGGAGAATTGATCGTGACCGGACCAAATATCTCACGAAATAAGCATCAAACAAAAGAACAACAAAGAACAAAACTCGTCTAGCATGAAGGGGGAAACCAGATGGTGCAATGGTTTGCCCGCTAGAAGGCGTAGCCATAGGTCAAACGGATATCAACTGCGTTTTTAAAAAAATCGGAACCCCCATTTTTATTTCATATTCGTGTAGTACGTAAAGAAATATGAATGTTTTAGTTGTACCACTTTTTTCGCTTTGTGATACATGGCGCTGTAATTGTCACAAACATATAGGTACGTGGTATCACGTAACATTCCGCCAGTACGGACAGTATTTGCTTTGTGATACATTACCCGTGTTACAATGGACCGTTTACCAATTACGGAAAAGATCGATAACATGTTGATGTGTGAATATTGTGATCGAAATGCCCAACGGACGTGTGCTATGTATGCTGCTCCGTATCCTGGACGACATCATCCAAGTGTCCGGACATGTTGCCGGATAGTTACGTTATTTAAGGAAACAGGAAGTATTCAGTCACAAGTGAACGTCAACCACGACCTGCAACAAATGATGATGCCCAAGTAGGTGTTTTAGCTGCTGTAGCGGCTAATCCGCATATCACTGGCACATAAATTGCGCGAGAAACGGGAATCTAAAAAAAGTCGGTTTTGAGAATACTACATCAACATCGATTGCACCGGTACCATATTTCTATGCACCAGGAATTGCATGGCGACGATTTTGAACGTCGTGTACAGTCTTGCCACTGGGCACAAGAGAAAGTGTGGGACGATGACATTCTTTGCACGCGTTCTATTTTGCGACGACACCAATAGCGGTAACTTAAACCAGCATAATATGCGCTACTGGGCAACGGAAAATCCACGATGGCTGTGACAAGTGGAACATCAGCGACCTTGGCGGGTTAATGTATGGTGCGGCATTATGGAAGGAAGGATAATTGGCCTCCATTTTATCGATGGCAATCTAAATGGTGCAATGATTTCCTACGTAATGTTCTACCGATATTACTACAAGATGTTTCACTGCATGACAGAATGGCGATGTACTTCCAACATGATGGATGTCCAGCACATAGCTCGCGTGCGGTTGAAGCGGTGCTGAATAGCATATTTCATGACACGTGGATTGGTCGCCGAAGCACCATACCATGGCTCGCACGTTCACCGGATTTAACGTCCCCAGATTTCTTTCTGTGGGGAAAGTTGAAGGATATTTGCTATCGTGATCCACCGACAACTCCTGACAACATGCGCCAGCGCATTGTCAATGCATGTGCGAACATTACGGAAGGCGAACTACTCGCTGTTGAGAGGAATGTCGTTACACGTATTGCCAAATGCATTGAGGTTGACAGACATCATTTTGAGCATTTATTGCATTAATGTGGTATTTACAGGTAATCACGCTGTAACAGCATGCGTTCTCAGAAAAGTTCACAAAGGTACATGTATCACATTGGAACGACCGAAATAAAACGTTCAACATACCTACGTTCTCTATTTTAATTTAAAAAACCTACCTGTTACCAACAAGTTGTGAGCCATATGTTTGTAACTATTACAGCGCCGTCTATCACAAAGCGAAAAAAAGTGGTCCAAGTAAAACATTCATATTTCTTTACGTACTACACGAATATGTAATATAAATGGGGGATCGTATTTTTAAAAAACGCAGTTGATATCCGTTTGACCTATGGCAGCGCCATCTAGCGGGCCAACCATAGCGCTATCTGGTTTCCCTATTCAAGCTAGACGAGTTTCGTTCGTTGTAGTTTTTTCGTTTGACGCTTATTTCGATAGATATTTGGTCCGGTCACGATCAATGGACAAGGTAAGGAACAGAAGAGGGCCTATAGCACTACCTTGGGGAACGCCAGAAATCACTTCTATTTTACTCGATGACTTTACGTCAGTTATTGCGAACTGTGACCTCTCTGACAGGAAATCACGAATACAGTCATATAACTGAGGCTTATATCGTGAGAGATTTGGCCCAGTGACGATCAATGGAGCACCTTCTATAATCAGAAAAATATAAGGAAAAATCCCAGTAAGGGTGCCACAACTGTGGTGAAACATATTCGGGTATCAGAGCAAAACAAAGTTGTGTACTTGGAAGAAAATGTCCCCATCCTTAATTAATGTAATTTTCGGCAAACACGGTATCTGAGCGTCCCGCCTGGATATCTGCCCCCCCCCCCCCCCCCAAATTCTATAAGTCCCTCCAGATCCTTGAGCGTCATGCACTCCGCCTCGCCTTCCGTATACGCCTCCTGTCCCTCACGCGGATCCTCTTTGACCTCATTCCTTTCCCCCATCTGCTCCTATTCCTCGAACATGTCTGCACACTTTACACCTCCTGCCGCCTTGATCCCCCTCACCCCCTTGTTGCTCCTCTCCTCTCCCATCCCCGCCCCCTGCCACGTCTTCACAGTTGTGTTCCCCACTGTCCTCCATCTCTACACCCTTTATCTCCTTTCCCAAGGTGGCTTCCATCAACTCGCCCTTCCAGATGATGGATGCCCTCTGGTTAAAATGGCTATGAGCACTATGGGACTTAACTTTTCAGGTCATCAGTCCCCTAGAACTTAGAACTACTTAAACCTAACTGACCTAAGGACAGCATACACATCCATGCCTGAGGCAGTATTCGAACCTACGACCGTAGCGGTCGCGCGGTTCCAGACTGTAGTGCCTAGAACCGCTCGACCATTCCGGCTGGCGATGATGCCCTCTCTCCCTCCATTTATCCCTCCTATTAACTCTGATAGTCACCCCCATCCTTTCCTCTGTCCTTTCCTGGGCTCCCTCTCCCCCCCCTTCCATCCTCTTGTTTGCCCACCTACCCTCTCTCTGTCCCCCTTCTCTCCCCTGAGTCCTTTTGCATTTCCCTCCTCTGCCTTTTCCCATTCCCACTTGGGTCTGCTCTGCCCCCCCCCCTATGAATACTGTACCTCCATCGGTTCGTCCCCCCCCCCCTTTTCGTTATTCCTCTCTTCCCTCCTTGTTTTCCCCCTCATCTGTCCAGGTCCCGCCCCCACCCCCACACCCCCACCCCCACCCCCCCACCCAGCCCACCCCCCATCTGCCCCTATATCATCTTTATGCCGACATTTTAGTGCAGCGTTTACAGTGAGTGTTGTATGTCTTTTCCGAAGTGTTGCGAACGGAAATCATACTGTCGGTGGGTGTCATTTTTATGTCTCTTGCGAACAGAAACCAGACTGCCGCCATGTATTTTAATTGTCTGTCCACAATTTTACCTGTCTGCTTCCTGCGTATTTTATTAGCATTGCCAACCCTATGTTTTCACGTTTTAACTTTCCACAATTTTCCGTCATTTTACAATTTAAGTCACCGTTTTATCGCCTGCTTTTATTGTTTCTTATCGTCTTCTTACGTTTTAAAAAGTGTGTAGGCTGAAGAGCAGCGTACTAAGCTGCTGCCAGCCCGCCCCCTTAATAGGGAATCGAAATGCAATAAAGGTAAAAAAAAAAAAATGAGCTCAAGATTCCAATATAGTGGTGGGGTTGGGATTGATTTCGGGGGAAGAGACTAAACTGCGAGGTCATCGGTCTCATCAAAAAATGGTTCAATTGGCTCTGAGCACTATGGGACTTAACTTCTGAGTTCAGCAGTTCCCTAGAACTTAGAACTACTTAAACCTAAATAAGCTAAAGACATCACACACATCCATGCCCGAGGCAGGATTCGAACCTGCGACTGTAGCGCCTAGAACCGCTCGGCCACTTCGGGCGATTGGTCTCATCAGATTAGGTAAGGATGGGGAAGGAAGTCGGCCGTGCCCTTTCAAAGGAACCATCCCGGCATTTGCCTGAAGCGATTTAGGGAAATCACGGAAAACCTAAATCAGGATGGCCGGACGCGGGATTGAACCGTCCTCCTCCCGAATGCGAGTCCACTGCGCCATCTCGCTCGGTCAGTATGGTGGTGTACTCGCGGTTCGTGTGTGAGTTTTGTGGCTGGTACCCGGTGTTTTGGAGCCACAGCCGCTCAGAGGCACTAGCTGAAGGTCAGGCTGGGGGTTCGTTAACTCTGTTGCGCACGTGTCGGTCCCGCCGGAGGCGGCGCCGCGACGCGAGACAAAGGCGCTGGGCGGCCGGCGCCCGTGGAGGAGGCCGGGCCGGCCGCTCCCCAGGCCGTCCTGTCCGGTCCGGTCCTCGCCGTGGTGGGTGCGGCCGGGGCCCGCGCCTCAGCGCGGCGGCGCCACCGCGGCCCCAGTGCCGCCTTTATTTGAGCAGTGACTGTGCCTGCCTGCCGTGTGTCAACAGCCGCGCGAGCTCAGCTCGGCTGCCCGCTGCTGCTACCTGCGTAGCCCGAGGCACAGCGGCGAGATAAGGCGGCGTGGGCGTGCGGCGCCCTCAACTCGTCTGCACCCGTCCTATAAACACACAGTAAGCTCACACCGACACAAACATTTAGTCAGCTCCGTGCTGCCAGAGTGTTACACCGCCACCAGCCTCGGACACACCGAGCGACGTGGCGCGATGGGTAATACACTGGAGTCGCATTGGGGAGGACGACGGTCCAAAGCAGGACGAATGGGATGTGTCCAGTACACGCCGTAGAGTCCACGGGTTTCTACCCACCGTAAGGGAAAGAGTACAGAACAAGATAATTCACAGGGCCTGGTTCACTTCCTTACAGGTCACGGTCCCTATCCCACGTATCAGCATAGAATAGGGAAAAGGCCAACACCGGAGTGTGACTGTGGTGCCCGCGTAGGATCCCCAGAGCACACAGTGTTGGAGCGTCCAATATACGAACAGGCTGTCTCAGTTGAGAGACAGCTTCTAAAAACAATGAAATATTGACAAATGCCGAATTGTTCAGCAATTTCGCAAAACTGGTGAATAAAATCTTAAGGGAGGCCCAGCGAACCTACCTTGGGAGAAGGTAAATGCGCTTCAGATCTAATGCGCAATTGTAAATATGTAAATACTACGTTTGCTTAAGTCTTTGACTTGTAGTAGCTAGTAGTTGTAGTTAGCTCACTATGGTGGTGGGGGGAATAAAAGTGCAGTATAAATAGAGTGATTTCTTCTAGTAGTAGCGGCCCGCCTCCACGTGGCTAGGGACGGGCAACTCTCTGGGAGGATCCCAGAGAGGCTAAGAGGCCGATCATTCACGTATAGCACAATGTTGTTTAATAAATACAAGTGTGCTAGCATTAATAAAGCACTTCTGTAGTACTAATAGCGGAGTTACTTAGTCTTAATACACCCACTCAAAAGTGTGAGAAAGTGGGTTATGTATGTTTCATAAAATTGGGGAAAAAATTGGTCCAAAGACTAATCCGGCCATACTGACATTTTTCCGTCATTTCCTTAAACCTCTTCAGCCAAACGGCGAAATGGTTCCTTTGAAAAGGCAGGATCGACTGCCTTCCCCATCCTTCCCTAATTCTGTGGAACAGATAACCTCGCTGTTTCGTCCCCTCCCTTCAAATCAATCAACCAACCAACCGACCATAGATTGACACATTGCACTATGTATCATCAACAGTAAGGGCAGGCAAACTCTGCAGGCAACCGCATGGTGCAGGCGGAGGGTACCTTCCACTACTACTGGTCATTTCCTTTCACGTTTCACATGCAAAACTGAGGGAGGGGAAAACAACTATCTGTATGCCTCCGTATGAACCCTAGTTCCTCTGACCATATTCTCACGGTCCTTATGTGAAACGTACGTCGACGGTGTGGTATCTTTGTCACAGATACTACTACAACTCCGCGCCAACACAAGTTTGGCAGCCTGTCGTCTGCCGAGCACAGCGCACTCTAGCAGGCTGTGCAGCTCGGCGGAATTGGAGTGTGCCTCGTTCACTTCTTAGCTAGATTTCATCCTAGGCAGACGCACTTTCATAATCGGCCCTCAGCTACTTCTGTAATGTTTGCATTGATTCTCTGAGGAGGGCCCATCAGGCTTAGTCCCTGAGAATATGTTGTATTAGTTCGTGGTATTCCATGTTACGAGATTCTCAGTTCATAGCCGCAGCTGCAGTCCAAAACTACTGAAGATAAGAAATTTCATTGTAGTATGTGTTTCTTGAATAATAATTCTTCTCTCTAACAGTGTGCCGTACCGCATATTATTAAAACCTGGACTCCTTCAGCTCCTACCAACTCGGCCTTCTACTTATTTCCATTTAGTAACCAGCTGAAAACACCCACGCTTTTTGTGCCTTTAAACAGTAAGACACAATAGACAGGACCGCAAATGTTGGTTTTGTAAACCTTCTCAACTGAGTTTCCAGAAAAGGATGTCGTCTCCGCTCCAGAGGTTACCATTTGAGTTCCAAGCGTTTCTGTGATACGTGTTGATCGAACCTGGCGATAACGAACATAGCAGCACACTCTGAATTTCTGTGATGTTTTCCTTTAATTCGACCTGCTGGCGATTCCAAATGCTTGAGCAGTACTCGAGAAAGTGTCGCACTAGCGTTCTGTACACCGTCTCCTTTATTCACGGGCTACACATTCTTCCCTCTTCTCTGTTACCTCCTGGAGTTCGCTTTCGTCTCTTTCTCCGGCAGCTTTTCACGCTTAATCTGCCAGGGAGTTTCATATCAGCGCACACTCCGCTGCAGAGTGAAAATCTCATTCTGGAAACATCCCCCAGGCTGTGGCTAAGCTAAGTATCCGCAATACCCTTTCTTTCAGGAAGTGCTAGTTCTGCAAGGTTCGCAGAAGAGCTTTGTAAAGTTGGGAAGGTAGGAGACAGGGTACTGAGAGAACTAAAGCTGTGAGGACGGGGCGTGAGTCGTGCTTGGGTAGCTCAGCTGGTAGCGCACCTGCCCGCGAAAGGTAAAGGTCCCGAGTTCGAGTCTCGGTCCGGCACACAGTTTTAAGCTACCAGGAAGTTTCTTAACTTCACGCTAACTGCCACATTCCTGATGGCTCTGACCCTTCACCACTTTGGCTTCGTGAGCGTCCTATGTTCATCTTGGCCTTCATTCGCTTCCTTAGGACAGTGCTCCTGCCTCGCTCTATCGGCTTCAGTTTTACGACTTTCGCACGAAACTTCGCGACGGTAACTTTGTTTGGACTGATGGCTCTCGGACAGTCCGTGGTGTTATCGGCTTCCGGGACGCTGCTGAATATTTACAGCAGAGTTCTTCGTCCCCTATCAGGCCACGCAGTACATCCGGCGACATAGGCTTTTCAATTGCGTCATCTACTCCGACTCTCTCAGTGCCTTTCAAAGCCCCTGTGTACTGTACACCATCCATCCGTTAGCGCAACGCATTCAGGAAAGCTCTCTCTTGCTCATTCTTGATGGAGCCATTGTCATGTTTATGTGGGTTCGTGGTCACGTCGGTCTGAGATGAAACGAGGCCCCTGACGCTGCTGCCAATGCTGCAGTGTTCGTACCTCACCTTGCTAGTCCTTACATTCCCTCCGATGACCTCTGTGTTGCCGCCTGCCAGTAGGTGGTGCCACTTTTGAATCAGCACTGGTCCTCGCTTCATGAGAACAAGCTCCGAGCTATTAAGCCTCTCCCAGCGGCTGGACGACCCCGCTCTCGGCCTTCTCGCCTTGAGAAGGTCATTTTAGCTAGGTTGCGTATTGGGACTGTTCTCTTTAGCCATCGCCATTTGTTAAGCGGTCCTCCCCCCCCCCCCCCCCCCCCCCCACTTCGTGCTCATTGCCCTCAACGTTTGACGGTCCGCCATTTCATGACGGTGTGTCCATTTTTCAACAGCTTACGTTCTCGTTTATGTTTGCCGTCTGAGTTTTTGGGGCCGGGCGGGGTGGCCGAGCGGTTCTAGGCGCTACAGTTTGGAACCGCGCTACCGCTACGGTCGCAGGTTCGAATCCTGCCTCGGACATGGATGTGTGTGATGTCCGTAGGTTAGTTAGGTTTAAGTAGTTCTAAGTTCTAGGGGACATGATGACCTCAGAAGTTAAGTCCCATAGTGCTCAGAGCCATTTGAACCATTTTGAGTTATTGGGCATTTTAGCGAAGGACGCGCGGTCTGTCTATCGCTTTTTACTTTTTATCCATCGCAGCAATATGGCGAGAGACATTTAATCTTTAGTTCAAGACCTCCGTTTCTCTATGGCGTATTTTACAGACCTTTCTCCACGTCCCTGTTTTTAGCTGCCTTCTCTTCCGTCGACTGGGATTAACGAGTTGTCGATTTTAACTTCACTTTTTGCCTTCGTGTTCTACAGTCCTGACATGGGCGAGTATGACCCTAGTAGCTTTTGTGCCCTAAAACAAAACAAAACAAAACACATTCTTCCCTCTCAACAAACTGAAATCGACCATTCGCCTTACCTACTACTGGCCATATGTGCTCATTTCCAAGGTTACGACTCGATACGAGATCTGGAACTTAAATAGTGGCTTCTATTTATTCACAACCGATACAAAAGAGTTACATGTTTGCACCTGTTACTGTCCTTCAAAGTAGTCACCAGCGTTGTGTAGAATACGTTGCCAGCGATGTGGAAGGAGTAGTATGACGGTAGCAAAGCCTGTTCTGTTGATGGTGCGAATGGAGCGGTCTACTGCCTTTTGAATCTTTGTAACAGTTCTGAAGCGAATGACACGAAGTGGTTCCTTCATCTTCGGAATCAAATCAAAGTCACAAGGACTTAAGTCCGGGGAGTATGGTGGATGGTACAGTAACTTCCCAGTCCCATCTACCGAACAGAGCAGCCACAGCTTGCGCCGTATGTGCCCGCGCTTGTTATACAAAATGATGGGAGAGTTGCGCAGAAAGTGTCGCAGCTTCTTTCGCAAAGCTGGTCGCAGGTGATGCTCCAAAAATGAACAGTAATACTGTGCATTGACGGTTTGCCGTGGAGGAACGTAATGCGTTAGGATAACACCATCACAGTCGTAGACGAGAATCACCATAACTTTCACCATACTGGGGCTCTGACGCACTTCCAACTTTCGCGGCAACCCATAATGACGCCATTCGTTGGACTGGAGTTTCAGTTGGAACTTCGTGGCATTCGCTTCAGAACTGTTCCAGAGATTCGACAGACAGTAGACACTCCATTCGCACCACCAATACTACGCCTTCCACATCGCCGGCAACGGGTTCTACACAACGCTAGTGACTACTTTAAAGGACGGTAACAGGTGCAAACATGTAACTCTTTTGTATCGGTTGTGAATAAATAGTTGAAACTATTTGGGTTCGAACCCTCATATTTAATCGATTTGACAGTGTCAGGCAACTACCACTAACACTGTACTGGAACATTGTTTTTCCTTCTCATTTTTCTACGTTTAGGGAAACCTGACATTCATCACACAAAATGTAAATTCGATACGATATTCCAGCGCTTATCTTGTTCAGAAGTACGATGCAAAAGGACCATTGCATCGTACTTCTTAAAATTCATGCATGTCCGAATGGACTTTGCATCGTCTTTCTGAACAACACAGGCATGCAATATCGTATTTATCCGCCGACGCCTGGCCGGAGACTTTCAAGTAAAATGTCAACCCTGTACGGGAATGTACAAAACCGTTGTATGAATACAGGTTTCAGACACGTTGTTCACGACTCATGAAACTTTGAATCAGGACGTGAGTCGGCCTCAGATAGCTTAATTGTAAGGCGATGGCTCGCGGTAAACGGGAAATCCGGGTTCGAGTCCCGACCAACCACAGATTTTCATTGAGTCATTCCATTATACAGCTGATGGTTGTCCATATTCGCAACTGCAAAAACATTTCATGTAAATATATATTCTGAGCAAATCTTCCTCTATCGTTGGACAACTGAACAAACGCACTTCCCTGTAAGTTGCAGCGTCATCAGCAAGCATTCGTAGACTGCTGCTCACCCTATCAGTCACATCATTTTGTATATATGGACAAGAAAAACCTTACCTCTCAGCTTATTAAGTAATATTACCTAACACAAATGCCAGTATTATGTATGACAAAAACGTACAAGAATGGCATAATATTCTGCAAAATTTATTATTTCAGAAACCAGTTTTCTACCGTCACGTGTAGAACAAATACGTGTAGCTGTGAAATTTTTTGTGGCGTAAAAGATGTTAATATAGTGAAACTACTTAGTATCTCAGATGTTTTGATTGACAACAATTTTTAATGTCTGATTCAGGACCAAAAGGAGAAGGATACGATGCAAAGATACTTAGATCGTCTAGCTTTCCAAGATGCCACTCCAGACGGGTGCAAAATGAATGTGCGCAACGCAGAATAATACACGCTGAACGAATATTTGGCCCTATCTGACTACACCCTGAAGCAGATCTTAAGATTTCTTAATTCTATAAATTACAATCTAAAGATAAATGAATGATGAAGGCAACTAATCCTACTAAATGATAAGCGTTGTTTCTGCTTAAATATTTACTGTACATTAAAAAACAATTATATTACAAAGTTTACATTTCCTAAGTAAAATTACTAATCAATTGCCCAACTGTGTCCCTCATTATAACTGCGCGGTTTAATATCAATAACGCGAAATGACTGACATCATTTACGTACCAGACACTAGAAGACACTATTTTCGAAATGACCTAGAGTGGTGTGGAACCTCAGTGGAAATAAACTAACGTGATCACAGCTGTTTAGCCCTTATATCCTCTAATAGGACTAAGCAATAAGCGATATCATCGTATGTACTGCGTTTTGTACGTCGGCGTGCTGGTTCTCGTACACGTCTGCATCGATGGAAGAACTCCAGCCACAAAATAAAACTCTCTCAAACACTAGGACGGCAGAAGGCGGTCCTCTAACTAACATACTCCAATACTGTCTTCTCCTCTCTGTGTTCTACAGACAAGAAACGCGACCTCCCAGCCACAAGGACGGAATTCAGATAACGTCTCAAGATAAGTACAGGCAGAGGAAGTACTGAACGCTGCCTACTCAACGACGACTTCCAACCCGGAGGTGAAGTCCAGAATCGTATAGGTTCGCAACAGTACAGTGCCTAACTGTTCTAACTATAAACCATACTTAGAGCAAAGACAGCAAGTCAGTCTGTACCAACAAAAGCTGATATAGAGCGACCGTCACACACGGACGCTCACAACGAAAGACCCCATCTCACAAGCTCTGGCTTCCCAGCAGGATTCGGCTCCCCACCATCGTAATTCCAGAAACAAAACATATTCTTGAAGCCACGGAATATTCTCCCTCTCTACAGATTCTTCCGAACGCCGACCAACCATATTTTATTCTTTTGTCGTCCAGCGCGGAAAGTTAGCGAGGAAAAAAAAAAAAATGGTTCAAACGGCTCTGAGCCCTATGGGACTTAACATCTGAGGTCATCAGTCCACTAGAACTTAGAGCTACTTAAACCTAACTAACCTAAGAACATCACACACACCCATGCCCGAGGCAGGATTCGAACCTGTGACTGTAGCAATAGCGCGGTTCCGGACTGAAGCGCCTGGAACCACTCGGCCACCACGGCCGGCTGCGAGGAAAAATCTGTACTCGTACAATGGTACGCTTCTGATTAAAAATCCTTGGAAATAACCAAGCCTGCGTGGTGTCCGAGGTGCAGCTTCTTCGTTCCTCTCACCTGCGTCCAAGATTTTCAGCGTTCGGAAGCACTGTCCGGTTATCCTTCCGGCCCCTACTACAATAGCAGCCGGCCGTCACCCTATTGTGCTCCAGAGCTCAGGTGCCACGACGTCCGTCAAGCTACTTCCTGTGTTAAAGCAGGACCGACACCTGTGCGGGCCTTCCACCCAGAGCTTGAGTTCTGCCTGCCGTTTCATCTCCACTGGCTTTCGAACTTCTACTAGTGTAGGCAATCATTCATTACGCCGTTTTTTTTTATTAAGGCACTCCGTCACCTTTCATGAAATAGGCGTTAACAATTAGCTCCAAGACGTACGTAATAATGTCAGTCTCCTTTATATATTCATGCATACGATGTACTACCTATCAAATAATACCTAATGTGGTTGTAGATCATGGCAAAGAATGTGGATGAGTGCTTGTAAGACGCGAAATTATAGCCACCTTACAGCTTAAATTTTTCTATATGACAGCATGCTGAAATAATCCGTCTGGGGATAATTTCTTATAGAGAAACGTAAACCACACGAAGAAAGCTGAGAAAGTGAATACCAGGAAAAGATTAATATGGAAAGCGACGGTTAATTTCGAGCAATTTTGTGTAATGGCCGGTAGCGTTTATCGTTAACACAAAAACTAACGTGTACTAGGTCAACTTTTCGGTTGTACTTTACAAAGGAATTTTCATCTGATGCAGTGCATTAGGAATAGATCCAATGATGGCAACCGTGCAGAGATTTATGAAAACAGCTACGAGTTCTACACCTACATCTACATCCATACTCCGCAAGCCACCTGACGGTGTGTGGCTGAGGGCCCCTGAGTACCTCTATCGGTTCTTCCTTCTATTCCAGTCTCGTATTGTTCGTGGAAAGAAGGATTGTCGGTATGACTCTGTGTGGGCTCCAATCTATTTGATTTTATGCTCATGGTTTCTTCGCGAGATATACGTAGGAGAGAGCAATATACTGCTTGACTCCTCGATGAAGGTATGTTCTCGAAACTTCAACTTTTAGCCCGTACCGAGCTATTGAGCGTCTCTCCTGCAGAGTCTTCCCTTGGATTTTATCTATCATCTCCGTAACGCTTTCGCGATTACTAAATGATCCTGTAACGAAGCGCGCTGCTCTCCGTTGGATCTTCTCTATCTCTTCTAACAACCCATCTGGTACGGGTCCCACACTGCGGAGCAGTACTCAAGCAGTGGGTGAACAAGGATACTGTAACCTACTTCCTTTGTTTTCGGATTGCATTTCCGTGGGATTCTTCCATTGAATCTCAGTCTGGCATCTGCTTTACCGACGATCAACTTTATATCGCCATTCCATTTTAAATCACTCCTAATGCCTACTCCCAGATAATTTATGGAATTAAGTGCTTCCAGTTGTTGACCTGCTATTTTGTAGCTAAATGATAAGGGATCTTTCTTTCTATGTATTCGCAGCACATAACACTTGTCTGCATTGAGATTGAATTGCCATTCCCTGCACCATGCGTCAATTCGCTGCAGATCCTCCTGAATTTCAGTACAATTTTCCATTGTTACAACCTCTCAATATACCACAGCATCATCCGCGAAAAGCCTCAGTGAACTTCCGATGTCATCCACAAGGTCAGTAGAATTTTATCACAAAAGGCAGTCGCCAGTAGGACATCCAAGTAAAAGCTGCAACGACAGGAGTATAAACCTCACACGAGTTCTTCCACAGCTAAATAGTGCGTGAGGATTCTGTGGTTCAATGACGACTAGCTGCAGATCGGCGGTTCCCTGTCCGCCCTCACCTCCCCTCCCCTTCCACTAACTTTATGCCCTAGTAAAATTCTACCCAACAGTGGCCAGCCTCTCCGTTACCAACAGGTAACGCCGCGGCCGCGAACGGGTTTCTAGTAAGACGTGTCTTCCGCTAGAGAGGAGGGGGTCCAGGATCGGCGCCGGCGCCCGTCGTGCCAGGGAGTGCCGGCGGGTCCGCATGAATCACGTGGCCAGCGCCGCCGCCGCCAGCGCTCATGCATATGGATAGGCCGCGGGCGCCCGCCAGGTAACGACCCGGGGTAATTCTCCTAAACCAACAGCACGTCGTTAAACTAACGCCAAACTGCCGGCCCGGTTGGTCGCAACTCCATATTCGGCCGGCGTGTCTCCCTCCCGTGCCGTGCGCAGCGGATTCCCGCCGGCGACTTACCTCCCGGCCGCCCGCAGGTAAACCCAGCGCAGGCTGCATCAACAGTCGAGAAACGTCCGGTCGCATCGCCAGCCGCACGCGCCTGTGTGCGGGTCCAAGTTGCTCTAAGCCGAGCGACGTGGTTTGACGAGAATACACGTAGAATGGAAATCTGTGGTAAAGTCTTATGGGACGAAACTGCTGAGGTCATCGGTCCCTTAGCGTACACGTACACACTACTTATGGGGGGGGGGGGGGGGGGGGGTAGAACGTCAAACGGGCAATTCTTAATACTTTGTCGGCGTCACCAGGAAGGATTCGGGATTCACACTCGTAGCAGCGGAAGTTCAAAAACATAACAAAATAACTTTTTTTACATGTGAAATTTCATCATTCATCCACTTACTATTGGATGTATTTGTTGGAATAGGTACACTTTTCTTCATAAGTAAGAGAGACTGTTCGATGAATTTTGCACAGCATACAAACCATACTTATAGGTATATGAAACTTTAGAGTCTATTTAATTTATGAAAAAAAACGTTTTGAACTTTATATTCACAAAAAAATCAAATTTTGTAGTTAATTATCTCAATTTTTATCACAATTTTAATAGATTTGGACAATTCTAGACTTTTATGCACCTGTAAGTATGGTTTGTGTGCTGTGTAAAATTCATCAAAGAATCTCTGTTACTTGTGAAGAAAAAATTTTCCTATAGCAACAAGTGCAGCCAATAGTAAGCGAGAAAATGATGAAATTGCACATGTAAAAATTTTTATTTTGTTATGTTTTTGAACTTCCACTGCTATGAGTGTGAATCCAGAATCCTTCCTGAACTTATTTGTAAAAGTATAGACAACGGAAAATAAAATGTCGTGTGGTGCCTTTCCTGCTCCAAGTCGGCCCGTTTGACGTCCTACCCCTCTTAAACTAACTTAAAGTAACTTACACTAAGGACGACACACACAGCCATGCCCGAGGGAGGACTCGAACCTCCGACGGGGAAGCTGCGCGGACCTTGAGAAGACGCGCAAGACCGCTCGGCCACTCCGCATGGCGCACGCATGTATCTTCATGCAGATGAGTAAGAAGAACAGTCATGTAATATTTGAGTAAGTGTTAGTGGTGCCCGCCCGGTTGGCCGTGCGGTCTAACGCACGGCTTTCCGGGCGGGAAGGAGCCCCTGGTCCCCGGCACGAATCCGCCCGACGGATTTGTGTCGAGGTCCGGTGAACCGGCCAGTCTGTGGTTGGTTTTTAGGCGGTTTTCCATCTGCCTCGGCGAATGCGGGCTGGTTCCCCTTATTCCGCCTCATTTACAATATGTCGGCGATTGCTGCGCAAACTAGTTCTCCGTGGGTACGCGTACACCACCATTACTCCACCACGCAAACATAGGGGATACACTGTTGTAGTGTGAGACGTTCCCTGGGGGCTCAACGGGGAGGGGGGGGGGGGGCGGGGAAAAGTGGACTGCGGTAGTCGTCGTGGGGTTGTGGACCACTGTGAATGCGGTGGGGATCGAGCCTTTATGTCGTTTCTCGGTCCCTAGTTAACATACAATACAATACAATACATACGTTAGTGGTGTGCTGCTTGACACAGCCAGTTCGATTTGACTTCTAGGACATGTGAAATAGGATGAGTTATAGGGAAGGCGAATGGTCGACTTCAGTTTGTTGGAAGAATTCTAGGAACGTGTTGTTCATTTATAAGCGAAACCACGTACAGAACACTTATGTGACCCTTTTTTCTTTGGGCGCTACTTGAATGTTTCCTAGTAGGTTAGATCGACACGCTAGTGTTACCGAAATGCTGCAGGAACTGAGTTGGGGATCCCTGGAGGGAAAAGGACATTGCCTTCGTAAAATATTCTTCAGCAAGTGTAGACAACCCGCAATTGCGACAGAGTGCAGAACGATCGTACTACCACTAACGTACCGCAAGGAGAAGCTAAGACAAATAAGGGATAGTGCGGAAGCATATACATTCAGACTGTCGTTTCCTCCTCACCTCAGTTGCGATTGGAACAGGAAAGGGAATGACTAGCAAAGGTACAAAGTATCTTCAATCATGCATCCTAAGTGGCTACCGGTGGGCGTATGAAAAAGACGTGGTGATGTTGTCCTTTGGCCCAGACAACAATTAAAAATCTTGTACTGCCAACGTGTATTAGGATTACAGAGGACTGGAACCTAAGCGTTGTACATGAGCACCACATTCGCCTTTCGCAGCCCAATAAGTCAGCCATAGACGAGCATTGTCTCTCTAAGGAACATTCCATGAGCTATTCATCCACGAAAATTTAGGCAGATCCTGCTAGAATCAGTGGAAATGCGATTGGCGGAAGGTCTTATTAATCGCGATGGCGGCTTTCAACTATATAAGGAGTGGGCCCTGTTGACTTTTTTTATATTTATTGAGAAAGCAAACATCTTATGACTGATGACACGTCTAACGACGGATAACGTTATTAATACTGACATGCGAATTTTAACTCCACGAGTGCGCATTCCGACAGATTGCGCGCACGTAGCTTCACCATTACGGATGCGCCTGTGCATGCAATAATCGAAGTTGGCGTAAACTTGACAGAGGTCGCTCATGTAGCGACTGCCTTTGCACAAGCGTCTCCGTGCCAGTTTTTGGTATAAAGCTAGCGACGTGAACTAACAGTCTCAATTTCAAAACACTCTCCTGTAGATGGTTAATGCTTGGCAAAATTTCAAGAATCAAAATAGTAAAGCCGTCTACATCGAATGCAGTTTACGAGAATATGGTCCAGATGCGAGACGACATCTGCACCACTTGGTGTTGTCGACTCCTAGCAGAGGTCAGAAGAGAACAAGTACCAGCTGAAGCGCAAAAGGCTGTGTCAACAACTGGCCTCTATCGAGCGGCCGCGCTGACGCCACGACCACAAGTGTTGAGCTGACAGGACGCTCAGCGGAGGATCAGAGAGATGCGGTGAGAGGACGGCCGTGGAAGGAGGCTTCAGTGGGGGTGGAGGTGTGGGCGGGTAGCGGGGGTGGAGGGGAGGGGGGCGGCGCCCATTGAGGCTGGGGAGTGAATAGCGGCGGCCGCGCCGGTAATAAAGTTTTCCTTTGTGCCCGTCGCCGGGGATGAGTTGCGGCCGCGGCGGCCGTCCTGATTCATGTTCACCTCCAGCTCGGGGATAAATCACGGCCGCCCGTGAAGACAGCGACGTGCCGGCCACAATCCGAGCGCTGTTCTCCTGCGCCTCCCGAGGCGCCGGGAAGGGGGTGGAGGGGCAGGGGGGAGGTAGTGCCGGCCACGGCAGCCGGGCCTGGCCATCCCGAGGCCCGGGGCGGCACGCAGGCAAATCGCCCACTCACCGAGCGTGCGCGCTCCGACAAGTGGAAGGGTTCCCGTCCGGCTCAGTTCAGACTACTAGGTGTTTGTTCGCTTATACCAGTTAATCCTCACCCCACATTCTTTGAAAAATGGAACTACCACGTAAAAAATTAGCTTCAAACGCCCACGTCTACGCACCACAAACCACCTAACGCTATATCGCGAAGGGTACCGATGTCACTTGACTCGCGCCAAATTTGGCACGTACTTCGATGCGAGATGCCTTTAATAGGTTCCACAACGAAACATTGTCTCGAAATTTGGTAGAAAATCCGAAGAAATTCTGGTCGTATGTAAAGTACACAAGCGGCAAGACGCAGTCAATACCTTCGCTGCGCAGTGCCGATGGTACTGTTATCGACGACTGTGCCGCTAAAGCGGAGTTATTGAACGCAGTTTTCCGAAATTCCTTCACCAGGGAAGACGAATGGAATATTCCAGAATTTAAAACACGAACATCTGCTAGCATGAGTTTCTTAGAAGTAGATACCTTAGGGGTTGCGAAGCAACTCAAATCGCTTGATACGGGCAAGTCTTCAGGTCCAGATTGTATACCGATTAGGTTCCTTTCAGATTACGCTGATACTATAGCTCCCTACTTAGCACTCATATACAACCGCTCGCTCACCGATAGGTCTGTACCTACAGATTGCAAAATTGCGCATGTAGCACCAGTGTTCAAGAAGGGTAGTAGCAGTAATCCATTTAACTACAGACCTATATCATTGACGTCGGTTTGCAGTAGGGTTTTGGAGCATATACTGTATTCAAACATTATGAATCACCTCGAAGGGAACGATCTATTGACACGTAATCAGCATGGCTTCAGAAATGGTTCAAATGGCTCTGAGCACTATGGGACTCAACTGCTGTGGTTATTAGTCCCCTAGAACTTAGAACTACTTAAACCTAACTAACCTAAGGACATCACACACATCCATGCCCGAGGCAGGATTCGAACCTGCGACCGTAGCAGTCGCACGGATCCGGACTGCGCGCCTAGAACCGCGAGACCACCGCGGCCGGCATGGCTTCAGAAAACATCGCTCTTGTGCAACGCAGCTAGCTCTTTATTCGCACGAAGTAATGGCCGCTATCGACAGGGGATCTCAAGTTGATTCCGTATTTCTAGATTTCCGGAAAGCTTTTGACACCGTTCCTCACAAGCGACTTCTAATCAAGCTGCGGACCTATGGGGTATCGTCTCAGTTGTGCGACTGGATTCGTGATTTCCTGTCAGGAAGGTCGCAGTTCGTAGTAATAGACGGCAAATCATCGAGTAAAACTGAAGTGATATCAGGTGTTCCCCAGGGAAGCGTCCTGGGACCTCTACTGTTCCTGATCTATATAAATGACCTGGGTGACAATCTGAGCAGTTCTCTTAGGTTGTTCGCAGATGATGCTGTAATTTACCGTCTAGTAAGGTCATCCGAAGACCAGTATCAGCTGCAAAGCGATTTAGAAAAGATTGCTGTATGGTGTGTCAGGTGGCAGTTGACGCTAAATAACGAAATGTGTGAGATGATCCACATGACTTCCAAAAGAAATCCGTTGGAATTCGATTACTCGATAAATAGTACAATTCTCAAAGCTGTCAATTCAACTAAGTACCTGGGTGATAAAATTACGAACAACTTCAGTTGGAAGGACCACATAGATAACATTGTCGGGAAGGCGAGCCAAAGGTTGCGTTTCATTGGCAGGACACTTAGAAGATGCAACAAGTCCACTAAAGAGACAGCTTACACTACACTCGTTCGTACTCTGTTAGAATATTGCTGCGCGGTGTGGGATCCTTACCAGGTGGGATTGACGGAGGACATCGAAAGGGTGCAAAAAAGGGCAGCTCGTTTTGTATTATCGCGTTATAGGGGAGAGAGTGTGGCAGATATGATACACGAGTTGTGATGGAAGTCATTACATCATAGACGTTTTTCGCCGCGGCGAGACCTTTTTACGAAATTTCAGTCACCAACTTTCTCTTCCGAATGCGAAAATATTTTGTTGAGCCCAACCTACATAGGTAGGAATGATCATCAAAATAAAATAAGAGAAATCAGAGCTCGAACAGAAAGGTTTAGGTGTTCGTTTTTCCCGCTCGCTGTTCGGGAGTGGAATAGTAGAGAGATAGTATGATTGTGGTTAGATGAACCCTCTGCCAAGCACTTAAATGTGAATTGCAGAGTAGTCATGTAGATGTAGATGTAGATTCCTGTTGCAGTCGCTCATAGTTCGCGGGTAGAACGATTGCTGGTTAGCCTGCGTGTAGCTCGAATCTCTCTAATTTTATCTTGGTGGTCTTATCGCGAGATACACGCAGGAGCAATCATTGTATTGCTTGACTCTTCTATGAACGTACCCTGTCGGAACTTTAATGGTAGTCCATGCCGTGATGCAGAACGTCTCTCTTGCTCCGTCTGAGGCCGGCCGGGGTGGTCAAGCGGTTCTAGGCACTACGGTCGCAGGTTCGAATCCTGCCTCGGGGATGGATGTGTGTGATGTCCTTAGGTTAGTTAGGTTTAAGTAGGTCAAAGTTCTAGGGGACTGATGACCTTAGAAGTTAAGTCCCATAGTACTCAGAGCCATTTGAACCACTTGCTCCGTCTGCCATTCGCTGAGCATTTCTCTGACGCTCTCGTACTTACGTTAAATATATAAAGGAACATGCTGTTATTCTTTTGATCTTATCGTAGGTCTCTATCAGACCTATCTGGTCTAGTCCCATACTGACGAGTAATATTCGAGCATTGGTCGAACGAGTGTTTTGTAAGCTACTTCCTTTGTTGATGAACTTCATTTCCTGACGATTCCGTCAATAAATTTCAGTTCGTCATCTCTCTTACTCGCGATTAATTTTATAAGGTAGTTCCATTTCACATCGCCAATAATACATTAAAGGGTTTTTCTGTTTATGTATTCGCAATATGTTGCATTGATTTACGTTGACGGTGAATTTCATTTGTATAACGTGTGGTTATAGTTTCCCTATTTAACACATCATAACACGGAAACTAATTGCTATACATCAAGAAGAAAAAGTTTTGTAAATGTTTGAAATTATGTGTAAAGTTTATCGAGAGTCCTTAAGTGTTTTGTTCTCAAATACTGGATGGATAGAGACTCGTTAATTTTCTCGCTGTGAATTGAACTGACTCAAGAAATAATAGTTGATTCATATTATTAAACGTTCAACGAAAGATTACACCTCGTAATGAGTGAATTAAGACTTAATTTTAAATTTTTAAACTGGCCGGTGATTGCGTAAAATATTGAAAATCAAATTTTTACTACCCCTCGAAGCCATTAGATAGGCAACCTGCAACTAGCAGCCTGCACTGGGCATCGGATTAGCCAGATGGACTGGAATACACAAACCATAATGTTGTCGAGTTTGTGCCTCAGAAGGGAAGCGTGCACTGTAACGAATCTTTGATTTTATTCTTATTTCTTACATATTTCATACATACCTAGATGTAATAAACGCTGCTCTAGTCCATGCGCTTCCCAAGCGTTTCCAAGAAATCAACGTTCAAACACTTAGGAGCCTGCTGAATGCCGTACGAAAAATGGCCGTGGGGGTGAAAAAGCAGTGTATCTCACGACTTGAGAATACCCATACGTTAGTTATTCAGTATCCGACAATGAGAGCCGTCAGAACCTTGCAGTAAGAGACTTGCAACGAACTTTACAAATAATTTTAAATTTTTACGAATATTTTTCTCGCTGATGGCCACCTCGAAATGATAAAAGAAGAAAAGTTTGTCGCTTATTATATTTTCGCTGTTTACGCACTAAAGCTCACACATAAAGCATGGCCTTTTAATTTACTACTTCTTTACTACTAACTGTATTCGTGATACGCTTTGCAGACAGTATTCACTTATACCACTCAATGAACCAGAAAAATTACATTACTGTGCGGTAATTAGGTAAGGGTCTATGACGTCACAAACACTGAATGCTAGAGAAACTACTGCATCATACAAGACGTCAAATTTATTACTTCGTTGTTACTAATTCTATTCGCCAAATATTTGGTAGATAGTATCCACATATACTGAAAAGCCAAAAAATACACTATGTGGTCAAAAGTATCCGGACACCCCCAAATACATACTTTTTTTCATGTTAGGTGCATTGTGCTCCCACCTTTTGTCAGGCGCTCAATATAAGCAACCTTAGTAGGCATTATACATCGTGTGAGAGACGAATGGGGCGCTCTGCGTGGTCAGGTGATTTGATGTCACTTGCGTCATACGTCTGTCTGTACGGGAGGTTTCCACTCTCCTAAACATTCCTAGGTCCACTGTTTCCAATGAGATGGTGAAGTGGAAACGTGAAGGGACACGTACAGCACAAAAGCGTACAGGCCGACCTCATCTGTTGACTGACAGAGACCGCCGACAGTTGAAGAGGGTCGTAATGTTTAAGCCAGACCATCACACATGAATTCCAAACTGCATCATGATCCACTGCAAGTACTATGGCAATTAGGTGGAAGGTCAAAAAACTTGGATTTCATGGTCGAGCGGCTGCTCATAAGCCACACATCACGCCGGCAAATGCCAAACGACTCCTCGCTTGGTGTAAGGAGCATAAGCATTGGATGATTGAACAGTGGAGAAAACGTTGTGTGGAGTGACGAATCACGGTACACAGTGTGGCGATCCGATGGCAGGGTGTGGGTATGGCGGATGCCTGGGGAACGTCGTCTGCCAGAGTGTGCAGTGCCAACAGTAAAATTCAAAGGCAGTAGTGTTATTTTGTGGACGCTGTTGCCGTGGAGGGAGCTTGCAGCCCTTGTTGCTTGCATGGCACTGCTACGGTACAGGCCTACATTGATGTCTTAAGCACCTCCTTGCTTCCCAGTGTTAAAGAGCAATTCGTGGATGGTTATTGCATCTTTCACCACGATCGAGCACCTGTTCATAATGTACGGTCTGTGGAGCAGTGGTTACACGACAGTAACATCCCAGTAATGGACTGGCCTGCACAGAGTCCTGACCTGAATCCTATAGAACACCTTTGGGATGTTTTGGAACGTCCACGTCGTGTCAGGCCTCACCGACGTACGTCGATACCTCTCCTCACTGCAGCACTCCGAGAAGAATGGTGTGCCATTCCCTAAGAAACATTCCAGCACCTCACTGAACGTATGCCTCCTAGAATGGAAGCTGTCATCAAGGCTAATGGTGAGCCAACACCATATTGAACTCCAGCATTACGATGGAGGGCACCAAGAATTTGTAAATCATTTTCAGCCAGGTGTCTCGATACTTTTGATCACATTGTGTATGACGACTGCGCACCGCAAGGTTGGATTCCGCGTGGTGACGCTGCGTGCACGTGAGCGCTATGAGAAGTATGTAAGCGTAGCAGAGGATCATGGGGATCACACTAGCAAAGATATGGGCTGCAAATGGGGCAATCCAGTGAGAACAGCGACGTTGTCAAAGGACACATCATTATTACGCAAGTCTGTGAACAAGTATCTGAAATGGCGGAGCTGGTCGAATGTTCACGTGCTGCTGTCATGAGGGAAAGAGGTAGAAGGAATTTGAAACTACCACTAGGCGCAAAATGGTTGGACGTCCACGATTTTTCACGCAACCTAGGGTCGGAGGCCAATCTGCTCCGTGAAATAGAATAGACGACGATCTGTGGCATCTCTGCCGAAAGACCACAATGCTGGTGCACGCACAAGTGTTTCGGAGCACACCCTTCATCGTACATTGTTGAGCTTGGAGCTCCGCAGTGTGATTACATAAATGGTCTCTGGCACGGAAACCATGCCCTTCCGGACACACGTTCGTTAGATCTTTTCTGTTGTGTATCCCCTCATCGCTCAATACCTAGAGTTTGTACACGGTGGAAAAATCACCCTGCATAAGCCATACCGCACTGCTGAGGCATTTAGAAATTGCTGCCTTCCGAAATAACAAATTCTTCGTCATTCATCATAGCAGGTCGGCAATCTTTGATGGTGGGCGAATGACCACTTCCCCTGAAAATTACGGAAGATTATTGCTATTGCAAACGAAATATTGTCAACAAAGGGAAGAAAAACTATAGATTTTGCCCGGTTTCTTTGTTCTGATAGTGCCGTGCTAACTTGTCGGGTAGAATTTGTAAGTAGGCCGTTTAAGTTCTTGGTAACGCCACCGCCACGTAGCGCTCTGTATGAAAATCGCTGGCTGTGCTGTGTACAGTCTCGTTGCGCAGTTTGATGTGAGCCGCCAGCAGTGGTGGATGTGGGGAGAGAGATGGCGGAGTTTTGAGAGAGGATGATGTGGACTTGTGTCCATCAGAGACAGTAAATTTGTAAGACTTAATGCCATGAACTGCTATATATAATTATGGCTTTTGAACACTTTTAAGGTAAATACATTGTTTGTTCTCTATCAAAATCTTTCATTTGCTAACTATGCCTATCAGTAGTTAGTGCCTTCAGTAGTTAGAATCTTCTTTTAGCTGGCAGTAGTGGCGCTCGCTGTATTGCAGTAGTTGGAGTAACGAAGATTTTTTTGAGGTAAGTGATACATAAAAGGTATAGGTTACTGTTAGTTAGGGTCATTCTTTTGTAGGGATTATTGAAAGACAGATTGCGTTGCGCTAAAAAATATTGTGTGTCAGTTTAGTGTTGATCAGAATAGGTAAAGAGCGAAATGTCTGAGTACGTTCAGTCCTGCTCAGCTGTTTGAAAATCAAATAATGTAAGAGGTTTATCAGCACAGTCAATCATAAATCCTTCTAAGGGGACGTTTCAAATTTTCCCTCTACACAACGCAGTGGATTATTGAGCACCGTCTTGTCAGAGGTGGTACGACCGGATGATGCGCGATGGTTACAGGCCCCGCATTCAACTTTGGTAGGAGGAACTTACAGATTCAAGACCAGACACCTGCTTTTAGGATTTCTGAGAGTTCTCTAAACCAATTAACGCATGTGTCAATTATTCAATCCAGAAGGCTACGACTCATTTCCTCGGCCATCTTTGTCAAAATCAAGCTTGTGCTACGTAAGTAATGGCTTCAATGTAGATGGGACGTTGAGGACTACCGTTTGTTCGTTGGGGGCATTATCCACTATCTGTTATTGGAAAGGTACGTGCCTCATACAGTAAACGGATAGCTAAACCTGGAATACAAATCAGGGCGCAAATTTATTTTAGTGATGCCGAGTTTCAAACTGCGAAAGATAAAATGTCGAAGGACTAATATGGAAACTCATTTCAAAATTTTAGGTAAGGCCACCTGACAGGTAGCTAAGGTCAAAACACATCTAATATTTCTATCCTTTTTTTATCAGCTCCCAGTGCCTGAATACGTAGTCAACTAAGACGTGAAAAAAACTTTAGTACCTTTCTATCAATGGAGATTTAACAGTGATCGATGCAAATTACGAGAAATGAGAATTAATATTTCTTTCTTTACGCAGTTAGAATCAGGAAGTGGATCTATAACAGATTTAAATTAATTGCACTGCATCTCTGCCGTAACAGACGTACGTTACCACAACAGAGACACTATTTATTCTCTTTCATAAAACATCGTATTTGAAAACTCTTATACTGAGGCGCTACAGATTTATGCAGGCCAGAAAACTCAATTATATCAGTATCTGGTACACTGCTGTTCTCTTGTTGAACAAAATAATGCGTTTATGGAAGTAAACTGACGTAACAGATCCAGTCAGGCCAAGGAGGAAGATGGCGAAGTACTGCTACAGAGATGTTCTGCGAAAGCGTTGTCTATGGAAGTGTGCGTATGGTCGGCCCGCGTGCACGACAGTTGATGTCGTCATAAATTAGAAGGCTCCCGCTATGAAGCGGCGCTTGGTCGCGGCAACCATGTCAAGAAAGACAGCTACATAAATGTCCCGCGGCTTTATAGCGATCGTTAAGGCATTAGGATCGCTTAATGAAGCTCTTTAAGTCTGCTGAAATTGAGTGAAAGTGCCCGACGACGCAAGCGCGTAACGCTAACGGGTTTCATTTCGATAGTGCTTGCAGTCTTACCAAGCGAAGTCATTTAATGTGAAGTTGGCTATCACAGCACATCCTTCGGACGAAAAAAATTATAACCACGCGAAGACAGTTGCAACCGCTATGTGTCAAATGTCCAAAGAAAAACAAAAGGTGAATTATAATGGTGGACTGAGAGAATAATATTTAAATCGCGCTGTCAGCATGGAGTAGGTGTATTTAACTTAAGCTAAATAACTTAAAATGCATTGTAGTGCCTTTAGGAAATCACTTCCGTGTCAGTATTTTATTTGTAGCAAGTGCATCGTAATGAAACATATTAGGATGGTCTTTTTTATTTGTTTTATTTTTTATTCCATAGGACCGTGGTTATCTAGACAAACGATAAAGGAAATTGTCTCGTAGATAAATGAATAATAGTAAGAAGCGTTTAACAAAATAATTAGAACAGTGGTTTGGTTGTACAATACGTCAACATAATGACTCCAAGCAATAATAACGCGCAGGGAAAGTGGAAGGAAAGTGCCATTGACAGCATTAAGAAGTACCCCGTCCTTAGGCTGGAACGGTTCAGAAGAATCGTGGGAAACCATAATCGGATAGGCCTCACCAGGTAGACATCTTTTGCGCTCGTTACAAAAGCAATATTCCGTAACCCGATATACAAGTTAGTAATATATTACCCGTAGCTGTGCTGTTTCTAGCTTACTCCAGTCTCTTACTAAACAGGAAAACTAATCAAATTTATCTATAATGTAAAATCACAGTAATTCCATTCACATGGATGAATGTATGGGAGCAATGTATGAAATGCAAAACAATATTTTTGTGACGAATTGATTATAATATTACACATGGAAATTGACTATAAACATTTTTAGTTTCCCCTTTCATGCGCAAACTGAATACATTCTTGGGTGCACCTGTTCGTCATCAGTTGACAAAGCTGTACGTGAGACAAACAAGCAATCTCAGATTCAGTCCTCAGCATTTAATAGAATGACCCTCTGACATGTTTACGATGCTCCAGATGTCAAGTATCACTTGTTAAAATAATGTCCTTCAAATTATCTTCCTTGTAAAGGGTTCTGGCAATAGCGTATTTCAGTCTCTCAGGAGACATCCGTTATGGTGTTGATGTTTGGCGTATATAACTAAATACATTGCGCTGCAGGGGATGATTAAAATTTTGCAGGAGAATGAAATGAGGAGTGAGGTTGACAACAAGTTTCCAAATATTGCATGGAAAAAGTTTGGGAACATACGAATCTCCAGATACATTCAAGCAAAGTTACAACATCTTGTTACAAGGCTGTAAATAACGTAACAAAAAAATGGGACACTTGATCGGTTCATCGAATCGCGACATTGCTGCTTGCGTTGGTCGAGATCCAATGACAGCTAGCAGTGGGTTCAGGAGGGTAATACGAAACGCCGTGCTGGATCTCAACGACCCCGTATCACTAGCAGTCGAGATGACAGGCATCTTATCCACATGGCTGTAACGGATCGTGCAGCAATGTCTCGATGCCTGAGTCAACAGATAGGGACGTTTGCAAGACAACAACCATCTGCACGAACAGTTCGACGACGTTTGCAGCAGCACGGACTATCAGCTCGGAGACCATGGCTGCGGTTACCCTTGACGCTGCATCACAGACAGGAGCGCCTGCGATGGTGTACCGAACGACGAACCTGGGTGCACGAATGGCAAAACGTCATTTTTTCGGATGAATCCAGGTTCTGTTTATAGCATCATGATGGTCGCATCCGTGTTTGGCGACATCGCGGTGAAAGCACATTGGAAACGTGTATTCGTCATCCAGACGATGAATCCAGGTTCTGTTTACAGCATCATGATGGTCGCATCCGTGTTTGGCGACATCGCGGTGAACGCACTTTGGAAGCGTGTATTCGTCATCGCCATACTGGCTTATCACCCGTCGTGACGGTATGGGGTGCCATTGGTTACACGTCTCGGTCACCGCTTGTTCGCGTTGACGGCACTCTGAACAGTGGACGTTACATTTCAGATGTGTTACGACCCGTGGCTCTACCCTTCATTCGATCCCTGTGAAACCCAACATTTCAGCAGGATAATGCACGACCGCATGTTGCAGGTACTGTACAGGGCTCTCTGGGTACAGAAAGTGTTCGACTGCAGCCCTGGCCAGCACATTCTCCAGATCTCTCACCAACTGAAAACGTCTGGTCAATGGTGGCCGAGCAACTGGCTCGTCACAATACACCGGTAACTACTCTTGATGAACTGTGGTATCGTGTTAAAGGTGCATGGGCAGCTGTACCTGTACACGCCACCCGAGCTATGTTTGACTCAATGTCCAGGCGTATCAAGGCCGTTATTACGGCCAGAGGCGGTTGCTCTGGGTACTGATTTCTCAGGATCTACGCACCCAAATTGCGTGAAAATGTAATCACATGTCAGTTCAAGTAAAATACATTTGTCCAATGAATACCCGTTTATCATCTGCATTCCTTCTTGCTGTATCAATTTTGATGGCCAGTAGTGTACTTGAAATTTGGTATCCTCGGCACGCCCCCGTGAGTGTGGATTTCAGAATATTGACCTTACTAATGATTTCCGAAATGGAATGTCCTACGTGTCTATGTGGAAATACGACTCCGCGTTCAATGTCTGTTAATTCCTTTCGTGCGGCCATAATCACTTCGGGCACCATCTCACACGAAACACCTGAGTACGACAGCTCCTCCGATGCATTGCCCTTTTATACTTCGTGTGCGCGATACTACGGCGATTGAATATGTGCAGATCTCTATTTCATGAATTCTGTCGCCTGAAGGTAATACGGCACGGTTCGATTTACGGCGGCGCGCGCTCTGTGAAAAGCTGCGTGTACCGCCGACGGCCGCGGGAGGATAAAAGCGGCGCAGGACCAGCGGCCGCTGAAAGGTTACATATAATGGGCCGAGAGTCGTACAAAGGGCGTAAATTGTAGACGAGGCAGGGGTACGCGGTCAGCGGTCAGTGGTCAACGGTCCGGCCGTGGCGCCGCTAAACGGTCCCCCGGACCGGCGCCGCAGCCACAACTGGCGGAGGAAGCGGGGGTGCCAGGGGGACGGCCGGGACATCGGCGGCGGGCGGCGGGGGAAGGACCGGCGTCCGCCGCGGGCCCCAATTACTCGGGCGCTATCTGATCGGCAGGCGCGCCGTGATGGATGGCGGCTATCTAGCAGATGTGTCAGCGTGTTAAACGGGCTGCGCCTGCGCCCGCACCGCATGCCTCCGACCGGCCGTCACCGCCGGCTGTCGGCACAGCACACCGCCAGCACTTGCGGGCCCGGGCGCTCTCTCTGGCCAACGCTGGCCCGACTGTCGCCGAGACGGGGTTCCGCGGAGTATCGTCAGCCCGGCGCGTAAATGCGTATCCGTCCTGAGCTCTGGCCGATTCCTTCTCGATCTCCCGAAGGGGCGACGTTTTGAACAGACTACGAGCTTTCTCGCGGCTGTCTCTGTACTGTAGACCACGCTACTGGCTGTGACCTGTCAAAAGCATTTAACTTTGTGAATGACAGCATTGTCTTAAGTGAATTAGAATATTATGGTCTCGCCAGTTATGCTGCAAATTGGGTTGAGTCTTACCTAACAAACAGGGAACAAAAGAAGCCGTTGCGAAATACCTACGCAGTAATCAGTCAGTCTTCATCTCATTTGAAATAAATTACATGTGGTGTTCCTCAAGGTTCCATCTTGGGTCCGTTGCTTTCACTTCTGTACATTAATGACCTCTTGTCTGTTACATTGCCAGATGCGAAGTCTGTTGTTGCAGATGATACAAACATTGCAATAAGTAGCAAATCAAGTAAAAATTTAGAAATAGCTAATCAAATAGCTAATCAAATTTTCGCTCAAATTAATAAATGTTTTAAAGCTAATTCATGGTCATTAAACTTTGAACAAACCCACTACATGCAATTCAGAACATGTAAGAGATTTCTTTCCAGTCTGTGTATAACATATGAAGACATGCAGATCGAAGAGGTTGACAGTGTTAAATTTCTGGGATAACAAATCGCCAATAAATTCAGTTGGGAAGAGGATACTACAAAAATGCTGAAGAGCTTAAACAAGTTTATATTTCCTGTGAGAATGATATAAGATGCAGAAGATATAAATATAAAGAAACCATGCATACTTAGTTTCGTTCTATTACGTCATACCGGATCATATTCTGGGGTAACTCACCAAACCGAGCAAAAGCTTTTAGCGTGCAAAAGCGCGTAATAATAATAATTTGTGGTGTAAATTCAAGAGTGTCATGTAGAAACCTGTTCAAGGAACTTTGTATTAGTCATGCACTGTGCGACTGGTCACGGCGGAGGTTCGAGTCCTCCGTCGGGCATGGGTGTGTGTGTTTGTCCTTAGGATAATTTAGGTTAAGTAGTGTGTAAGCTTAGGGACTTATGACCTTAGCAGTTAAGTCCCATAAGATTTCACACACATTTGAACATTTTTTTTCAACATTCAGCAACCGGCCGTCTCACGACGAATAATGGAATGGGAAGAGGAACGCGGGGAGGAGGCGGGGAAGGAGTTGGAACAAGGCAGCTCAGCACCAGAATCTGTTGTTAAAGAGTCTATTCTACGGCCTCTGACAATTCTACAGATATGTGTGATATCCAGGTGTCAAATTAGTGCCTTCCTAAAGCCGTACAATTGATGAGAAATAAACAGTGAAACGTAGCTTATTTTTAAATTGACGAGGCGAAGAACATGGGGCAGATAATTAGGAAATAAGGTATTTGTTAGGACTGATGTACTTTATGTTTAATGTCGTTTTCGGATAATGCTGAAGTTGGCATGAAAGTGTCTTTTGTGACTACTTTTGTGGTATCACTTATCGATACTACCCCATGGCGAGGGCTGGTTACAGAATGGCAAGTTCCTGTCTGACGACGACTGCAGTCGCGATGTATCTAGAGGACCCAATGGTCCACAGCTGCTGAGCCACACCCCCAGCAGCTCTGTACTACGAGCGGCCTCTGCAGCCGCAATACAGAACGGGCAATGGCAGCAGCTAACTCCCCTTGCACTTGAAGCCACTGCACTCTGACACCTTCGTTCCTGCTTCACCCTTGTGGACATTTTGATAGCTGCACTCGGTTCCTTGCTACATTATTTTTAATGAGTCTATGTACACTTTGAGAAATACAAGTTAAGTAAATCTTCTGTTTGTTACGTTAACTTGTTCGCTTGTCATTTCTGTTCTGATCCTGCCCAGTTTTCCAATGACGACAGTTGCTGCACTACTTTGTAGCTCTCCTCTCCTTACCACTGTTCATGAAGTCGTATGTTATTCAAATGTTAAACATGGAAACACTGCATATCAAGGAGCACAACTTATTTTGGGTTCCTCTACAGAATCAATTTCTCGTATCACCTTATGACCACTGCTAATTCAAAGATAGGCTTTTATTTGTACTCTGTTTCAGAGGGTTTTTTCTGGGTAGATTTCGTTTTCTTTGCCGTGGAAAAAAATCGTACGCACAAATATGTGGTTCGAAGTCCGCAGCCCGTGGTCTTGCGGTAGGGTTCTCGTTTCCTGCGCACGGGGCCCTGGGTTCGATTCCCGGCGGGGTCAGGGATTTTCTCTACCTCGTGATGACTGGGTGTTGTGTGTTCATCATCATTGACTCGCAAGGCGTCGAAGTGGCGTCAACTAAAAAGGACTTGCAATACGGCTGCCAAACTTCCCAGCATAGGGCCTCCCGGCCAACAATGCTATACGATCATTTCATTTCATGTGGTTCGAAATTTCTACAAACTCATAGCTATACATTTGTAAAGTTACTGAAATTTATGTTGAAGAAAATTTTCATACAAGGCCACAAGATTTCCTTTATATTCTAAGACAAAAAAGTGGCTCACCGTGAAGGAATTATCTGAATGGTATGGAGATCAGTGAAGGTGATGTACACATACAGAGAAAACAATGGTTCAAACGGCTCTAAGCACTATGGGACTTAACCTCTGAGGTCATCAGTCCCCTAGACTTTACAACTACTTAACCCTAACTAACCTAAGGATATCACACACATCCATGCTCGAGGCAGGATTCGAAACTGCGACCTTAGCAGCAGCGTGGTTCCGGACTGAGGCGCACAGAACCGCCCGGCCACATATAGAGAAAACAAAAGAGTGTAATTTCAGAAAAATTTAATGATTTATTCAAGAAAAATAGTATCACAAATTGAGCAAATCAATAATGCGTTTGTCCGTCTCTGGCCCTTATGCAAGTAGTTATTCGGCTTAGTATTATTTGAAATTGTTGTTGGACGTTCTCCCAAGGGATATCGTGCCAGATTCTGTGCAATTGGCGCGGCCGATCATCAAGACCCCGAGCTGGTTGGAGGGCCCTGCCGATAATGCTCCAAACGTTCTGAATTGGGGAGAGATCCGGCCACCTTGCTCTTCAAAGCAGAGTTTGGCAAGCACGATGACAAGTACTGAGACTCTCGCCGTATGCGGGCTGGCACTATCTTGCTGAAATGTAAGCCCAGGATTGCTCGCCCAGAAGGACAACAAACCGAGGCGTAGAATATCGTCGACTTCCCGCTGTGCTGTAAGGGGGCCGCGGATGACAACCAGAGGGGAGCTGCTATGAAATGAAATGCTATCCCAGACCATCAAATCTGTTGACTCGCCGTATGGCGGCCGATGGTCAGTTTGGTAGCCCACTGCTGTCCATGGCGTCTCCAGAAACGTCTTCGGACTGCAATCTCATCGCATAAGGGCCACACGTTGACCAATACTTCATTGACTTAATGTGGAAGCTCTTTCCGTAGAATAAATCATCGCATTTTTCTGAAATGTCATCATTAGTTTGTCTGTATATGTACATCACATTTACCGATTTCCTTCTCATCCGCATAACTCCATCATTGTTGAGTCATTTTTCTTATGCCTTAGAGCGTATGGTAAAACTTATAACTAACCGACAGTCACACCGCAACTCTATAACTTTTAAGTGTAGCTTCGAAGTATAACTTTACTTTGAAGTTCCTAAACCCACATAATGATACTTTCTGTGGATTTTAAAAGAGCTAATCTCCGATTTAAGTGGTGCGCCATTGAATGTGTCCACTTTCGTTTAAAATTACTGCGAATTTAAAATACTATCATTCTTGTCAACATAGCAGACAGTTCGCACTTCTCTTGTGCTCCTAATGTCGTCAAACAGCCACGTCTTATTACGAGCGCTCGCTATTCAGATGGAGAGCTAGCGTGAGCGCTTGCACTAGCTTAGCCATCTCCTAAAGAGGCCTGCTGTGGAGCAGGGACCTTGGCCTGCACAGTTGTCAAGAAAGTGATAGTGAGTAACTGTCGAATTCCCGAAGGCGCTAAATAGCAAGAACACACAATTCTTGATCAGAAGTTCGCAGTCGCCTGCCTTTACGGCTGCCAGCAGTGCAGCAGGCAGAAGGGTGTCGGCTCCGCTGGTATGTGCTGACACCAGCGCATCTCTCAGTCTCAGCTGTCATGGCGACGGAGGCGCACACTCACCAGTTCGCGACGTCATGGCCAGCTAGCCCCAGCACGGGCGGTGTTGCCTGCACTGTCTCGACAGTCAACAGCATGGCCAGTAGATTACCAAGACGCTCTCACTGAGGTCGTAAGCTGTGCCCTAGAAAGGCACCCAACACGAATAGTCGCCTTCCCAAATGCTCAGCTCTGTGCACGGACTACGGGCAAAAATGGTTCAAATGGCTCTGAGTGCTATGGGATTTTTACATCTGAGGTCGTTAGTCCCCTAGAACTTAGAACTACTTAAGCCTAACTAACCTAAGGACATCACACACATCCATGCCCGAGGCAGGATTCGAAGCTGCGTCCGTAGCAGTCGCGCGGTTCCGGACTGAAGCGCCTAGAACCGCTCGGCCAGCACGGCCGGCTCACCACGGGAAAAGGTACCCACTGAAAAGGTACCCACTGAAGGTAGCTGTGTGCTGTCAAGAGCTTGCATGTATTTAAATGTGCAGACAAGAATTACAGCATAGCGATACGTCGACGATACTCTCCACCTCGGTTTGTTGTCCTTCATGGCGAGCTATCCTGGGCTTACATTTCAGCAAGATAGTGCTCGCCCGTATACGGAGAGAGTTTCACTGTTTGCCATCGTGCCTGCCGAGCCCTGCCTTGAAGAGTAAGGTCGCCAGATCTCTCCCCAGTTGAGAACGTTTGCAGCATTATGGGCCGGGCCCTCCAACCAGCTCGTAATTTTGACGATCCAAGTCGCCAGTTGGACAGAATGTGGCACGATAGCCCTTAGGGGAACATCCAACAACTCTCTCAAACAGCATCAACCGGAATAACTAGTTGTGTACGTGCCAGAAGTGGACCAACGCGTTATTGACTTCCTCAGTTGCTGAAGCTCTTTCTCTTCAATAAATCATCCAGTCTTCCTGAAATTATAACCATTTGTTTTTATATATATGTACGTCATATTTACCTATTTCCGTTCCGATCGGATAATTCCTTCGTGGAGCATCCTTTTTTTCTATTAACGTGTAATAAATTAGCAATAGCTGCCCACATAAAGAACACTGTCCATCCATTACTCGATATCGTTAAACGATGGTCAAATATTGCTTAAAATGGACAAGGGACGCCAAATGGACTCATATGAAGAATTAGAAATTTTCATTCACAGAGCATTACATGTTACTAAATGATAGTTCAGAAAGTAGCAAATTAATTTCTTCATAAACTTCCCCACTGCTTATTTTCCTGAAAATATTGTCTTTAAGGATAAAATTTGTCTTTTACCGTGTAATCACATTATGAAATACATTCCATGACATAAATGCTTCTAGAGAGAAGAATTTTCATCTTCAGTGGGTATTACTATCCCAACTATTGAAGCTAGTTTATCTTAGCAGTTAAGATTGTTTGGAATGATGTAAACATCTAAATATGAAAGTGTTAAACTGTGATGTGTTTGTCACTGAGCTCTGTTTGTCAGACAGCTAAGTACTAAAAAAAAGTAGGTAAATGCACTGATGAAATTTTCGAAACATGAAAATCACTAGATGTATGCATTAAAGTATATGTATCTGTTCCGTCTTAGTTAAGAGCATTGTTGTAGGTACCTGTTACAAAATTATTCGCCCAGCAACCAACATACTAGTTGGTAATATGCTCTGCAGATACAGTGGAAGTGGTGCCAAGGGGTCACCTTTCACTGCTGACATAGTTCATGGCAGTGAGGTGATGTAATGAGCCAGTCTGATGTATGGAATCAGCGCAGTAACACCGATCGACATGAAGGCGTGACAGAACGACAGAAAGGAACTATCATGTTCTGACGTGCCTATGACCACAACGCGAACGAAGTTGTCCTATTTGTTGGTGTATCAACGCGGGATGTCCAATGTGTCAACAAAGAATGGTGTACTAGTCTTAGGAAAAATTCTACACAAAGACGCGCGAATGCACTTCTTTCTCGAGAGTGTAGTTCCTTTTGTTCCAGTCAGTTTGACGCTGATCACCGACTTCATTCTTAACTGAACATCTTCAGACCCGTTGTAGTCACCAATACAGACGTATGGATGCTGTATGTAGGAACATCTCTGCTAAAGAGACTGCTCACATTACGAGTGTTGTTCTTCTGCTAGAGTATTCTTGTGCAGTACGGGAGCCTTACCAGACAGGGTTGGCATAGGACATCGAAAATGTCCACATAGGGGCAGCTCGTTTTGTATTATCGTGAAATGAGGGGGGGGGGGGGTGGTGGAGAGTATCACGGATACGATATTAAAACCAAAGCATTTTTCATTGCGACGTGATCTTTTCTGGAGATTTCAATCTCCATTATTCTCCTCCAAATGTGAGAACATTTTTTTGACACCCACCTACATAGAGAGAAATAATCGTTGTAATAAAATAACAGAAATCAGAGCTCGCACCCCAAGATTTAAGTGTTTGTTTTTCTCGCCAGCTGTTTGAGTGGAAAGGTAGAGAAATGGCGTGAAAGTGGTTCAATGAACCCTCTAGCTGTGAATGGAGATGTAGAATTGTTTACATTTGTTATTTCTCTGCATAGGTATACACTGAATTTGAATATACTAATTTAGGATATTATGCTACACAATTATAAAACAATAAAGCAATTAACCCACAGACGATTCGACCGTCTTCGCTCCGGCTCCCTTCCATACGTTCTCTCACGCTGTATTTGACGCTGGACCAATCAGAAAATGTTAGAGATGGATTTTATTGCCTGGTGTCCGGCTGCCCGCAGCCTGGAACAATTTTCGGCTAGAATCCGAGCTGGTGATCGACAGTGCAGATAGATGCAGCCAGTTTGAGACGTCGCCCCGGGAGACCTACCGGTAAAAGCGAGCCATTCTTCCTATCGCCTGCCTCCATCTAATTGAAGGGTATACTCGAGACAGAAATATATATGTGAAAAACGTTATAAAATGCTCCGACCAGGATAAGATTCTGTTGGGTGTGGGACAGCAAAATAGATTTCCTGGAAATCTGACGCGTAGATCATACGAATATAGAGGCCGCTTAAGGCCTGTAGAAAAGGGACGAGTGTAAGTTATAATAGTCGCTCCTTTGAGGACACTGCTGTAGCGGTCTGTGATCCTGTGACGTGCCCCACTCCTGAGTGTTTGTAGGGCAAACTTTAACACACAACGGTGACGCATAGAGCCTGTTGCCGACTCTAGCTTCAATAAGTAAGCAGAGCGTTCCGAACGAAAATATCTCGGAAGTTTTCTAAATTTTACATGTGGACGTCGTACCCAAAATTTGCAGAACAGGATAACGAAATCTTATCTATCACTGAAGACATGAGATAGCTTTCGTGAGGGTACAAAAATGAGTGATGCGTCAAATATTCACAGAAACATCATCTCGAAAACAGATCTTCCGGCAGAGAAGCGGACACCTTACTAAATTAGGGGTTTACTATGTCTAGAGGTAGGTAATATCTACAGACGTGTCTATCTATAGTTGACCACTGTTTCTCTGACCTTCACGGAACTTCAAAACCTTTGTTAGTGTACTGTACTAGAAATATTATATTTAGAGCACGTTGTTGCTTGTAACTGCTAACATTAATGAGCTTTGTAATTTGCCTACATGGCTCTCTGAGCGAGATTATAATGACTTGGTTTCCGACCCACAAATAAACAGTTCGAATCCACGTGATGGGAGAAACGCACATCGTCACAATCAGGCCGAAAAAGATTGCACGCGTACAACTCCTCATTCAAATCGCGTGCTAAATTCGAAACATATTAGTCATATCTATCGCAATAATGGTTGTGGTATGATTTCGTCAGAAGTATAAAGGACAGTCAAATGAAACCAAGACAGGTGGGAAAAATAGGTAAACAGTTAATAATTTTAAAATTAATCCCAATAAATTTTTATACATTTACACCACTGTGAGCCGGCCGATGTGGCCGAGCGGCTCTATACGCTACAGTCTCGAACCGCGCGACCGCTACGGTCGCAGGTTTGAATCCTACCTCGGGCAAGTAGTTCTAAGTTTTAGGGGACTGATGACCTCAGAAGTTAAGTCCCATTGTGCTTAGAGCCATTTGAGCCATTTATATCACTGTGAGACAAGACGGTCAATGCCTCCATGGAAAAATGTTTTCGGTTGTTTGTGCAACCGTGATTGTATTCAAGGGTGCTTCTCTTCGTCCCAAGTTAATCGACGGCCACGAATGTTTTTCTTCCGGGCTTCAAAAATATGGAAGTCGAGTGGGAGAGACCGTTACTGTTTGGGGCATGCAGGAGGGCTTCCAAGCGGAACTTCTACACCGTAGTCGAAACAACGCTGAAACAATTCTGTGACGACAGGAATAAAGCCAATACGGACACGATGAAACTGATTGACGAGGTCGAAACTGATCTGGTATTGGCAGGATCGCATGAAAAGATGTACAAGACAGAGAAATCTTCAGGTTCAAAATTTACAAATGTCAAGTTGAACGAGAGGGAAAAAAAGAAGAGAAGGAAAGAAGTATGGTCATAAAGGAAGCCAAATTCCTAACTGTAAGTACTTTGCTCATTCGAAAATAATAACAATAATGTATTTAAAAACACTCATATCAAATTCCGATTATGAAAGAACGTGACTGAAACTAACAAAAGTAATAGAAGTCTCTACACAGAGTCAGTCACAAGGAGTGTTTATTTCATTCAAACGATATTTTAGGACTCAGTATTTCACCGTCATGTAGGG
Source organism: Schistocerca gregaria (assembly GCF_023897955.1). NCBI lineage: Eukaryota > Metazoa > Arthropoda > Insecta > Orthoptera > Acrididae > Schistocerca > Schistocerca gregaria. The sequence continues at coordinate 1,027,749,624 of NC_064920.1, forward strand.
TAAGTATTACTGACCATCATGTGTCATTTAATAAGAATTATGCAAAGCAATCAGGAGAGCGGTAAAATATACGCAACGACCTTCAGAAACATTCTGCATCAACAGGAAATAAATCTTTAGAGATGATTTTCAGTGTTGTTAAGCACGCGACACTTGAGATGCACGGTTAACGCATTTCCTGGATGAGCCGTGAAGAATATATCCAGAGTCGTATAACGAAGGCTACACAGAATAGCTGTCACAAGCGTGAGTGATGGAAATTCCCCGGCATCCAACGATCTTGAGAATTTACGAGTCGAATAAATTGTGTACGAACTTGCGACGAGGCTATTTCAGGGACTTTGATTTACTGCTATTGTAACGATATTAATTATTTCCAAGTAGTAATTTATTACCTATAATGTTTTGTTTAACTGTCTGCTGGGCCGACTGTAAATAAAGGGACGAGTAAGGAAGTTAATTTCTATAGCGTCTCTTGTTTCTTTCCCCATCTCGTTCATCACTATTGGGAAAGATCCCGCGAAATAAGTCATTCGGCGTTTTTAGTTAATGTCGTCAGAGAACCTGAAACGACGTGTGGAGATTCACGGCGCCGGAACAGAAGACCTAGCTGAGGCACGAAGGAGGCTGGTAAGATGTGGCGGCGATAGTGAACCGCAATCCTTTACGGCGTTCCCTGTGGATTCCGGTCCTCAGTCACTGTACCTTGGACTTCAGCTGTTGTCTTAACAATCCTAAACCCTTCTTTTCATACGTAACTTTATATCTACATATCCACCAATACTCCGCAAGCCATCTGACGGTGTGTGGCGGAGTGTACTTCTGGTACCAGTAACAAATCCCCTCTACCCTGTTCCATTTGGCACGTGAGGGGTATGACTGTCGGTAGAGCTCCATATTAGATCTAATCTCTTTAATTTTCTCGTCGTAATCATTTCGCGAAACTATGTGGGAGGAAGCAGTGTGTTTTCCAATTCTTTTTGAAATATATGCTCTCGTAATGCCGACAAAAACCTCTTCGTGGTTCATAACACTTCTCTTGCAGCGTTTGAGCACCTCCGCGATGACTCTCACGCTTACCAAACGATCCCGTGACGAAACGTGCAGCTCTTCTTTGTATCTCCTCTACAATCTTGCTTGGTAATTATCTTTGATTGATGAGGAATACTCAAGAATAGATCGAACACCTATTTCGTAGGCCACTTCTTTCGTATATGAATTATATTTCCACGAGATTTTCCCATTGGTTATCAGCCTGGCCCCTGTTTACCGTACTGTTTGTTTTACGTGGCCAGTCCAGTTTAAGACGCTTCGGGTGGTTACTCTTGGGTATTTTACGGTAGTTACTGTTTCCTGTCATTTGGCACAAATATGTAAATATGTCTCTCCGTTGCTGGAAGACGACAGAAAAGGAGTGAAGTTTCGAAAAATACTTCGTAACTAGGAGACAACAAAACTTTTTTTTTTGCCTCAGAAACTGAAAACTCACGTCTTCACATCAGATTCGGAACCAAGAGACAGTTCGTACTCGGACTAAAGAGTAGAAACAACACGTGGAGCGTGTGTCGGAAATGCGGTAGATTACCTACGAGCTCAAGCGGCTATAGTAGTAAAAAGAAACATTGCGTCTAGTGAGATCTAGAATGCATCAAACCATGAACTCGCAGCCACAAGAGATCCCGCGATCGATAAACCAAGACTAAGCGATGTCGCACTATCGATCACCATATTATAAGATATTGGTCGAAGAATCAGTCAAAGATAACACAAACTCGATCACGCTCAAATATCCCGAGCATACGGAAGCGAACAGTTCTGATAAGAGTCAGAACAATTAGTCTGACAGCATACAAGGGAAAGAATCGTTTTAGGCCCCCTAGCCACAAATACATGAGATGTTTTCGAGTGTGTCATCGATGAAAGAGGGATTAGCGACCGTGGTAAGGGTGTAGGAACAATGACCACCAAAGACCATTACGATAATGAACAGAACTAGTAGAGTATGTGTGTACTGAACAAACAGGCATTCGCTACCAACCTACTTAAAAGGCGAACTTCAATCATTAAACTTAAACCCGACAAACACAGAAGGATTGCGGCCAAAGTTGAAAGATATCATAAAGCGAGGTCTACTTAAATACATACCAAATAAGCCAATTAAAAGCAGTCAAGACTCACTTTAGTGCAATGACATTTTTCGGAATATGTTGCAAGAAAAAAAAAAACAGCACAACATTCTCACTACAAAACCTAATACACGGATAATCGTAGAAAAAACTCGTGGAAAACATTTGTGGATCCGTAACAAGCCAACAACAATTTTCACAGACAGATCCTGGTGACAATTACATCGGAAAATTGTAGAAACCCTTTACGTAAAGATGACACCAAATTTTTCTGTCCAATCTCTGGTGATTCAGGCTGCTTTTGAAACTGTAGACAACAGGCATAAAGGTTCAAATGGCTCTGAGCACTATGGGACTTAACATCTATGGTCATCAGTCCCCTAGAACTTAAAACTACCTAAACCTAACTAACCTAAGGACAACACACATCACCCAGCCATCACGAGGCAGAGAAAATCCCTGACCCCGCCGGGAATCGAAACCGGGAACCCGAGCGCGGGAAGCGACAACAGGCATAAAACAGACATATTAAACTCAGAATTTGATATTGTTCTCACACATGAGGATATTACCATAAAAGTGACGCGCGAACTGAACAGATTTCGAAATAAGGACTTTTCTGACGGTTTCACGTCGTTATGTGAACATTCTGTACATACCATTCAAGTTGGGAGCGGGGAAGACTATTTATTACCTGAAGCAGTGAAACCACCATTTTAATTTCTCTCTATTTTTTAATTAATCCAGGCTCGAAACTTTTTGGACCGACGAATAGTTACAGAAACGGCAGGACGGAAAAAAATGAACCATGACGTGAAGACGCATATTAAATCTTGTCTTGAGTATGTTACATATTTTAAGTGACTTGGACACACCTGCTTGTTTGCATTGATTTGTCCCCGTTATATAGCCTTAGTGTATTCGGTTGTTTGGCGTCAGAGCATTTTGTTGTTTGTATTTAGGATTCTTGACAGCGTGGTTCGTTAGTGGCCGAGTTCGAATGAACAAAAACATTTGACCTATAAATTGCATAAATAACTCAAAAAACAGTGATGCTAGTAAACAAAATAAAATGATAAAAATGAGAAGTGTGCGAGGAGTGCGTAAACATATAAACAGGCCAAAACTGGAAATAAACAATAACTTGTTGATTGCTCACTGATGAACAAACTGTATTAGCGGAAATAACTGGAAACGACAACTAGAAAGAAAGAAGTTGATTAATATCTGCAGCTGACTAAGATTTTTTCACAAATTGGAACCCCTGTCTTCAAGACTCTGCTCTCATGAAAGGATTCCTCGGAAGTGACTGAATCCACAAGACGGTAGTTCCGCGAGGCTTGCGGATCTGAATTTTGATAACATGTTTGGGATGTTTTGTAAAGACGAACAGTCGCCAACTAGCCACCACTTAAAACGTTTTGAATCCTCTTCTCAGCTCTTCCTAATGCCTAAGATCTTCCAGTCAATACAATATTTGAACCATCGCACAGAGAGATAGACCACGCCATGTCTCTGGCCGGTCTTCGTGGTGTCTAGGATTAACAGCCCTATCGGCTGCTTCGTGGTTTTAAAAAAGCTTTTCCGATTATTTCGTTTCCTTTCAATTTTTTAAACGTCAATATCTCTTTCGTACGTACTCGGACCAACAGTTGTATTACCTACAACATGCTAAAAGCCTTCTGAGTAACATTTACTATGGACGGTAACTCGTGACGCCTAATTCAGAAAATATAGTCACATGACTACGCTGAACTCAATTATTATTATCTTCTTGAAGACCTGGTCCCTCTATGCAACAAAATGAAAAGCTATTTCTTTTTATTTACTGAGGATACTCAGTGAACTGTAATACATGTTTATTGCATTCCTATTAGAAATGTGTTGTCTGTTTCCCAGAAATATTAATATATTACAGTTTTTTCATGTATTACAGGCTAAGGAGGATGCCTCGTAAATAAAAGAAGCGAAACATGCGTAACATAAAAACAAACAGCATCTTACTAAGTTGATAGGCAGTACGCATCTCCTAGAACATGGTGATATTAACAGCAATGATAGTAATAATAATAATAACATAGAAGCAACTAAAAAGTGACAGAAAACATAAAAAATGGTTGTTTAAAACACTGAGTGTCGTCAACCGAAAGAGATAGTAACTAGCTCACCAAGCCAAGGATAGTATTCTCACGAAAAGGGGAAATACTCTCTTCCAAACTGCGCGGCTTATTGAAGTTGGAACGCTACAAGAAAGACTATGCGCAGTGGTCCAAACCTTGTATCAAAAATGCACTGATTGTAGACAATCCGGAACTGCATATATTGGCGTAAGTAACCGACAGTCAGCACTGAATATTCAGTTTTTGTGGACACAAATTAGCTTGCAGCAACTGTTCAAAGTGACGACCGCTGGTTTTATAACACAAACCGTTGGCAAGTCTACAATGTAAGTCCAAAGTAATTTGATACGCGTTTGTGAAAGGGCATAATTTCTCCTTCAGCATTACTCTCCACATCATACGCACAGAAGTGTGTAACAAAAAGTTCGAGTTGACAGCTGCTACTGGCTGAATCGTCTCCAGCATCACCTCGACAAATTATACCAAATTAACAGTGTTTGTCGAGAAACTCGGCCAGCAGCCGGTGTCCTGAACGACACATATTCTCGTAAATTCCTAATGTAATACAAATGGTTATGGTGAGAGTGCTGACCTTGGATCATATGAAGTGAACGATACCGCACCGAAGACATAAAAACCAAAACTCCACCACCACATAGCTATGCGAAAATGTTTAAATGTCAACATTTATAAATACTTTATGTAATTACAACGAAAATTATGCACTTCTCAAAAAAGATAGACAGTTAATTGTATTATATTTGTGAAATGTATGTTCCGAAGTTCATTTTGCGTAAATAGATCTCTATATGACAGTAATTTGTTTGCTACGTGTTGTAAGAGATACGTCTTTGTTCTTTTGTGCCGTTGGTTTTAAGAGTTTGAAGTGCGAGGATGGAGAACGAGTTATGTGTGTTATATTGATTTGGATTGAGAAGTGAAACGACTGAAAATATATGCGTAATCCTGCAAAAAGTCCACCAGAATTCATATTATTATTAAAACGTCAACCCGATCAACCTCTAGACGATTATTAAAAGATAAACCACAGAAATCAAAATGCACAACGAGCCATCAATATAAAAGAAAGAAAAGCAACATAAAAGATGAGTATTTTTATGACTAACAGAACTGATTAATTACATTCGACTGTCGATGTCACCCGCTGCAGTGTGTCGCTATCTCCGAGTGGCAAGTGCTGTCAATGTATGATCGGCCGCCCAAGTTACTAACTTACTCCAAACATTAACAAATAATTTGGGGCAACAAGAAGGTGGGGAATGTCAGACTATCCATAGCGAAAAACTTCTTTTTCTGATGATAAAGCCTGTAGCTAAACTTTTTTCTGTACGGCTTTCAGTTTTTGGGTTACTAAACCCTTCTGTACAGTACTTTAAGTGCAAGTCTGGTCGTTTCTATCTTGTTTAATGGTCCATATTTGACTCGAAACATCGGTAAACACAGAGTGCATACCACAGACAAATGGACTTTTTTTAAAGTTACGCCTACCAAGGTGTTTGTAACGAATCAGAAATAGCTTACACTTTTTTCGCATGAAGGTTTGCTACTGGCTGAAACGTTCGTTTACAACCATTGACTCATTATCTCAAAATACTTTGTGAGTATTCCTCTATCGTCTCACTGATATTGGCCCTAATTGTGCAAGACACCTTCCACCTACATCTGCCAGCCACTTTATAGTGTGTGGAGGGGCGTGCTTCGTATACCAGTCATTTCCCCCGTCCACCCATTTCCTGTTCCAGTCACGAATGGTCCGCGGGAAGAAAAATTGTTGGTAAGCTTCTGTATGGGATCGAATCTCTCTGAAGCGAGGTGGCGCAGTGGTTAGCACACTGGACTCGCATTCGGGAGGACGACGGTTCAATCCCGTCTCCGGCCATCCTGATTTAGGTTTTCCGTGATTTCCCTAAATCGATTCAGGCAAATCCCGGGATGGTTCCTTTGAAAGGGCACGTCCAATTTCCTTCCCAATCCTTCCCTAACCCGAGCTTGCGCTCCGTCTCTAGTGACCTCGTTGTCGATGGGACGTTAAACACTAACCACCACCACCGAATCTCTCTGAATCTGCGTTTAAACCCTTTTTGCGAGATATACGTAGGGGGAAACAATATATGGGCTGATTTTTCTAGGAACGTGTGCTCTAAAATTTTAACAGTAAACGTCACCACAACTCTTGCATTATCTGCCGCCAAAGATGGTTGAGTATCTTCGTGAGGCCGTCACCCTTACTAAGTGAACATGTGACAAAACGTGCTGCTCTTCTTTGGATCGTCTCTATTTCTTTTGTCAATCCCATCTCGTACGAATCCCAGAGTAAGACAAATATTCATATTTCATTGGTTACTTCTTCATGGATGGTCTACACTTTGTGAGAATTTTCTGTCTGAAAAGTGTCTTACCTGTGATAATTTTGTGTGTCCGTCCCCCTTTAACTCTCTCCGTACACGTAACCCTAGTATTTAATAGCGTTGACTGTTTATAGTGACTGTTCGCTAAAAGTGTAGATACACAACAATGGACTTTTTACCTGTTTATACGCAGTGAAGTACATCTGTTTACTCTGAGGGTGAACTGCCAATCATTGCGCAAAGCATCGTTCCTCGACAGGTCTTCCAGGATTTCGGTGAAATTTTCTAACTTTGAAACCTCTTAGTATATGAAATCATTATTCACGAAACGCCTTGTGGTTCTTTCGACATTATCCACCAGGTCTTTTACTTGTAAATGTGTTAAGTGGTAATGGACGAAGTTGCGGATGGGAAGTCTTCAGAGTTTCAGCATCATAACACACTATTTGGTACACATATTGTGGTTGTTGGGTAAAGTGCGTGCGAAGAAATGAAGAGACTGGAAGTGCTTAGGATGAACGGCAGCACGACGTTATGTCATTCCACGGACACTACAGCTTGAGTGGGAAATGTAAATATCGTGTTACTAGGGTCTCCCGTCGGGTAGACCGCTCGCCGGGTGCAAGTCTTTCGATTTGACGCCACGCCGGCGACTTGAGAGTCGATGGGTGTGAAATGATGATTAGAACAATACAACACCCAGTCCCCGGGCGGAGAAAATCTCCGACCCAGCCGGGAATCTAACCCGGGCCCATAGGATTGACATTCTGTGGCGTTGACCACGTTTTTTTCTTTCTTTATTAAAATAACCAAATAAGTACATAAGCACAAAAACAAAATAATGAAGTCCTGGAACTGTTTCAACGCGAATTGTATTCTACAATAGACTGAAGAACACATTTCAATATAGTGCCATTTGTAAGCTTACAAAATAGAACAAAAATATTAAACTGACAATAGCATCTTCAGTCCACACAGAGACATAGAACCAAAACTCAAACATATTAAAGAGAATTACTTGACTGTCTTAACTAGAATGACAGTTCTGTCAATTAATTCACAACCGTTCAAACTCAAAGGCATTTGGAGCATAAAAACTAATAACAGGACATGCACAGGCAACATAAATTAATGAAAACGTCATAATGAAGTTAATAACACCATTGAGAAGTCGTGAGCAGTCCTAGGAACAGGTGTAACCCCTTATTCGTTGTGTATTTTGTTCGCTATATAGTCTTGAATGTGATTTGTGTCCTTACCGGCGTCGAGAATTACCCTACGCCTTGTTTTTCAAAAATTATGTCTAACATGTTAGCAAACATCTTCCTGAAATTTGGGTAACGTTTCATCTTCCAACGTGCCGTTCTCATGTAAGCCTCGAAACTAATGAGATTAACTTCACTATTGTGCATGATGATATATGTCACAAACTGTCCTAACAGCCACATCACGGTGTTGTTCTTGGTAGCGGGAAAATGTTCCGTGTCCGGCCAGAGCAGGATGTCAGTGCAGTGGCTGGCTGGGTTGCTGCGGGTAATCAGGCCCAACCTCTGCTGCACCTATCTGCAGTTAATGAGATGACCGCCACAAGTGGAGCGATGGCGTAAGGTGTCGACCATGCCACAGCGGACGCATCACCGTCACATAAGCCAATTCTATGCAACCTTTCATTAGTGGGTATAACATCGTTTACCACTTTATACCATGTGGGCGCCACTTCAGCAGTGTGGACGGTTAAACTTTATGTTGCCCCAAACTGCCTTCCAATGAACACTCGGGTAACCACTCAGCTACTGGGGGCGGACATGAAAGGGAAATGAGCTGATGCCGGACTGTCTCAGGCTACGAGAAACAGCATGATTAAGAGTTGTACTTGGAATAGAAAGAACCTGTCGTGAAATTAGTCATTTTTGGTGTGGTAAGGTACATGCTTCCTCGGTTGTCGGCTGCAGCCGCAGTGAAATTCAGGTCCACGTAGCGGTAGTGGTTTGTTGGTGGTGGTGGTAGTGGGCCAGTGTGCGCACGACGGCAGCCGGTACAGGCTGAGCGGGGCGTGGCGGGCCCAGAGCGACAGATAGCATCGGCTGGTATTTATTATCCCGCCGGACGGGATGCTTAGAGTTACGGTAGCGGAAAGCATTACTTACTGGCACGGCGGAGATAGCCAGCTCCCGCGGCCAGGAGGAAGCCCTTACGTTGTCCCCGTACCGGTCTCATCCTTCGTCCTCATATACATCCACACTGCAGCATCCTCACCTACATCTACCTCTGCTTTCCTCCTCTGCAAAGTACCGTGCTGTCTGTGACTCATAGCAATATGTGTAATGATGGCCATGAAAAATGGAACACCAGACAAAATAGCTTCTTTACTAATTTGGTTACTGAGCATACATGGTAGAGCAGCAAGCATACACTATTAAATCTGGAGGTGATTTGGGTCAAAACACTGTGCGAGAATACCTCTGGTGGCATCGACAGCTCTAATCCGTCTCCCAACCGATTCAAACTGAGCTAGAACGCTGCTGCAGTTCTATACAGGACGGGCAAATCTCCGACCTCCGCTTTTTCTGGTGAAGTATGCACCGCCTTGCCGCCTGATCGTGGATTAACCGACTTTCAATCACTTTTCATAGAAGCTAACGACAGTACCACACAATAGACGGCCGACCGGTGTGGGCCGAGCGGTTCTAGGCGCTACAGTCTGGAACCGCGTGATCACTACGGTTGCAGGTTCGAATCCTGCCTCGGGCATGGATGTTTGTGATGTCCTTAGGTTACTTAGGTTTAAGTAGTTCTAAGTTCTAGGGAAATGATGACCGCAGCAGTTAAGTCCCATAGTGCTTAGAGCCATTTGAACCATTTGAACACAATAGACGACCAATCAAAAAGATACGATTGTCGGATGGACAGATTCAGCATACAGGAAAGTCAAAACAACCTTTGGTGACATTAAAAGCAACGGTAGTAACGTTAAGAGTGCAACGGGAATTCCGCTGTTAAATGCAGAGGAGAGAGCACATAGGTGGAATTAATACATTGACAGCCTCTATGAGGGTGAAGATTTGTCTGATGTGATAGAAGAAGAAACAGGAGTCGATTTAGAAGAGATAGGGGATCCAGTATTAGAATCGGAATTTAAAAGAGCTTTGGAGGACTTACGGTCAAATAAAGCAGAAAGGATAGATAAAATTCCATCACAATTTCTAAAATCATTAGGGGAAGTGGCAAAAAAACAACTATTCACGTTGGTGTGTCGAATATGAGTCTGGCGACATACCATCTGACTTTCGGAAAAGCATCATCCACACAATTCCGAAGGCGGCAAGAGCTGACAAGTGCAAGAATTATCGCACAATCAGCTGCTTACAAGAATAATATACAGAAGAATGGAAAAGAAAATTGAGAATGCGCTAGGTGACGATCAGTTTGGCTTTAGGAAAAGTAAAGGCACGAGGGAGGCAATTCTGACGTTACGGCTGATAATGGAAGCAAGGCTAAAGAAAAATTAAGACACGTTCAAAGGATTTATCGACCTGGAAAAAGCGTTCGACAATATAAAATGGTGCAAGCTGTTCGAGATACTGAAAAAAGTAGGGGTAAGCTATAGGGAGAGACGGGTCATATACAATATGTACAACAACCAAGAGGGAATAATAAGAGTGGACGATCAAGAACGAAGTGCTCGTATTAAGAAGGGTGTAAGACAAGGTTGTAGCCTTTCGCCCCTACTCTTCAATCTGTACATCAAGGAAGCAATGATGGAAATAAAAGAAAGGTTCAGGAGTGGAATTAAAATACAAGGTGAAAGGATATCAATGATACGATTCGCTGATGACATTGCTATCCTGAGTGAAAGTGAAGAAGAATTAAATGATCTGCTGAACGGAATGAACAGTCTAATGAGTACACAGTATGGTTTGAGTGTGAATCGGAGAAAGACGAAGGTAATGAGAAGTAGCAGAAATGAGAACAGCAAGAAACTTAACATCAGGATTGATGATCACGAAGTCAATGAAGTTAAGGAATTATGCTACCTAGGCAGTAAAATAACCAATGACATTAAAAGACATTAAAAGCAGACTCGCTATGGCAAAAAAGGCATTTCTGGCCAAGAGAGGTCTACTAATATCAAATACCGGCCTTAATTTGAGGAAGAAATTTCTGAGGATGTACGTCTGGAGTACAGCATTGTATGGTAGTGAAACATGGACTGTGGGAAAACCGGAACAGAAGAGAATCGAAGCATTTGAGATGTGGTGCTATAGACGAATGTTGAAAATTAGGTGGACTGATAAGGTAAGGAATGAGGAGGTTCTACGCAGAATCGGAGAGGAAAGAAATATGTGGAAAACACTGATAAGGAGAAGGGACAGGATGATAGGACATCTGCTAAGACATGAGGGAATAACTTCCATGGCACTAGAGGGAACTGTAGAGGGCAAAAACTGTAGAGGAAGACAGAGATTGGAATACGTCAAGCAAACAATTGAGGACGTAGGTTTCAAGTGCTACTCTGAGATGAAGAGGTTAGCACAGGAAAGGAATTCGTGGCGGGCCGCATCAAACCAGTCATTAGACTGGTGACAAAAAAAAAGACGACCAAATTCGACATTTCCCATATGCTCATTCCCAAAAGACGGTTCGAAACCACCTACTCCACTTACGAAGGGTGATTCCAAGGTGATGAAGGGGAAGGGTACATATATCAATTTAATGTAACGGACCCTGTTTCGGAAATGACCGAATCTAAAGTTATAAGCGAAAAAATTTGAAGAGTGTGGTAAGGTCTAATGGCACCAAACTGCTCAGGTCATCGGTCCCTAAGCTTGCGCACTACTTAATCTAACTTAAACTAACTTAAGCTAAGGACAACACACACCCCCATGCCTGAGGGAGGACTCGAACCTCCGACGGGGGAAAGCGCACGGACCGTGACAAGCCGACTTAAACCGCGCGGCTAACCCGCGCGGCTTTATAAGCGAAAATCGTTCCAGTACCTCTGACGGTGGAATCCACGTACCGTATAGATTTTGCTTCGGTTGTAAGGCACGCAACTTTAAGAGGTGGTAGTGTGGACCAGAACGAGCAAAAAGGTGCACCAAATGTGATCAGTAATGTGCGTACCTTAAGTGCTTTGAACACTTGTTCATCTTCGCTAATATCGAACACATCTGTTGCAAATTCTTTGGTTTCTACATTTATGGAGGTGCTAGTGTGGACAAAAGCGAGGAAAAAAGGTCCAATAAATTTCGGCTTTAAAATGCATACCTTAAAAACTATGGGCTCTTATTCAGTAGAAGAGGTGTGTCGCTCCAAACACCTCAAAAATATGAAAACCAACGAGCTTGCGGTATAACAAACGTGTTTCACAGTATCGTAGGTTTAAAAGTGCACAGAGCTCTTAAGATGTGCGTTTTGGAACCCATGTATACCAGACATTTTTTCCTTGTTTTGGTCCATACAACCACCTTTGAAAGTTACCTATCCTAGAATCTTAGCAACAGCAGTACCGATACGTTATTCAACTGTCAGAGGTATCAGAACGACTTTCGCTTATAACTTTCGACACGGTCGTTACTGGACCACGGCACCTTACCTCAAATAATTGATACATTTACTTTTCTCCATCTATGTATCTATCTATATCCGAATCCCGCTCCAGCTACTGCCGAATCTGGATGCTGATGAATCCTCTCCATTTGGTACGGTCCTCACACCACTTTTCTTCCTCCACTTGCTGTCAGGTCACACCTCTCCTTTCTACAGATATTCTCACTCCCATTTTCTTGTTCTTGGGCGCTCTCTACGTCTTTTCCCATCCATCTTTAGTTCTTCCATAATTTTTGGGTGTCTCTGCCCATGCATCCTCTTAACATGCCCATACCATCTTAATCTCTTTCTTTCAATTTCTTCTCTCATACTTTCTTGTTTAAGGTCCTTTCTAATCTCTACATTCCTTACTCTGTCCATTCTTGTTTATCGCTTAATTTCATTTCCCCTGCTTGCAGTCTGCTCCAGTCCCTTTCTGTCATTGTCCATGTTTCTACACCATAGGTGACAATAGAGATGTAATAATTCTTATACATAAGGAGTTTTGATCTTTCTGAAACTTCATTATTCCAAATTGGGTGTTTTATTTTTTGATAGAAATTGCCTCCCTTCTGTTTCTTACTATTAATTTCATTAGTTATTCTTCCATCCCTAGATATTTCACTTCCAAAGTAAGTGAAACTTTCTACCACTTTGAGGGGTTCTCCATTCAAGGTAATATTTCCGTTGATCCCTTTCTCTCTTCCAAATACGATTACTTCCCTCTTATCTTTATTTATTTTTAATCCATACCGTTTCATTATTTCCTTCCACGCATCAAGCTGTAACTGTACATCTACCTCTGTATCACCCCGTATTACCATATCATCTGCAAAAATCATCTTTTTGTCTTTTTCTTTCACTATATCTTTAACTGCCCTATTCATTCCCTCCATCACAACATTAAAAAGCGCAGGAGATAGAATACTTCCTTGCTTAAGTCCTTGTCTTATTTCGAAGTATTCAGAGTTCCCCAGTGGTGTTCTAATTCTACAATTGTGCCCTCTGTACATTGTCTTTATAACATTAATGTATCTATCTTCTATATCTATCTTCTTCATTTCTTCCCAGAGTCTTTCCCTGTCAACTGAGTCATATGCCTTTTCTATGTCTATAAAAACCATTATCACCCTTTTCTCCATCATCCCTGAAAATTTTGACGTCATCACGGAATCAGCCTGTATATTTACTGCGTCACGTATCCGAATAGCCACCAGGCAACATTCGATCTCGTGGTCGGCACTGGTCATAATTTTTTTGGTCCATCAGTGTATGTAAATGTACACTATCTGAAGTACGATAGGAAGTTGGAAAATAAGTTTCCCCTGTTGACTGTGGGCAGAGTTGTGTGACATGGGCGGAAGACGACACGGCAGGTGAAGGCGTACGTTCATCCTGGAACAGCTCGTGCATTACCATGAATCTGGCAATGACCTGTTTCGGATTGTGACGGGGGATGAAACGTGGGTCCACCATTACACGCCCGAATCGAAGGCCGCATCCATGGAGTGGAAACATCCGTCATCACCTGTCCAAAAGAATTTCAAAAGCACTCCGTCTGCACGTAAAGTGCTACTCACCGTCTTCTGTGGCGCCAAAGGAGTTTTGCTGCTGGACTTTCTGGTGGATGTAACCATTAGTGCTGCGCGGAACTATGCCACTTTGTCGAAATTGAAAGCGGTGGTTCGGAAAAAGCGGCCTTGCCTTCTCAGATCTGGCGTTCTGCTGTTGGATGAGAATGCGAGACCACACACAGCGACGGCAACGCAAAACCATATTGCAACTCTTGCTTGGGAGCGCCTACACCATCCGCCTTACAGTCCGGATCTCGCACCAAGTGACTTCCATCTGTTTCCTGCTTTGAAGGAGACTCCGTGGAAAGCACTTTGACAGAAATGCTGACGTCAAACAAGCCGTTCAACGCTTCTTCCGTATGCAACACCCTGATTTTTCCCTGGAAGGCTTTTTGAAGCTTATAAATCGGCGTGACAAAAGTCTCAATGTACTTGGAAATTATGTAGAAAAATAAAGCTATACCTTATCTTTACTGTCTCATTCTCTTTGTTTCCTTTCACACACAACTCTGACCACAGTCGACAGGGGAAACTTATTTTACAACTCCCCCACGTATAATGTGGACTAAAAACTCTATCGAGGTGAGAAACAAACAGCTTATTCGCACGCCTTCTTATAAAAAAACTAGTTACATTGGATAAATGATCGACAAGGCGCTGATCTGGCCGCCCTTTACGGTATTAGCCATGGAGCCGGCACAGTCGTTTACGCACTCTACTCACTTCGAGGAGGAGCGGAGTTTGAGACCCGTGGGACCATCCAGGCTTAGGTTCCATCCCTGAATCAATTTTGAAGGGCGTTAGTGATCCGTCTGTAATGATTTCGCTGTTGACCCAAATTTTCCTTCCTTCCTTCGGAATTGTTTATTTTGTACACATAATTTTTCATCGCGAACATCCGATCCGTTTTTCCCTAATGATGAGTGCTAGGTCTTTAGCCTTGGTTTTTAGCCATCACTGCTGCTAGTGTGTCTACACTAAACTGTTGTGTTTGTATTTCTGATGGCACCAAAAGAAGGAGGTGAAACCTTTTGTCAACGCCTCGTCTATTCCTCAAGAATGGCACCAAGAGGACCATCGAGCTTAGAAACCTTCCCGACGTACCTTGACAGTAATAAAAATTTCGGCACATGACATCAATTGCGCTAGCAGGAATCTACCTTAACAACATCATCTGTTCATCTTTCTTTTCGCCTGCACTTTGCTGCTCTTTACTGAAATAGATTTGGTCACAGACAACGGGTCACAGAAATTTCTTCGCCATTGCAATCAACTGGATCAAACCCGACGTTTCTATGCTAATGAGGTGGTTCCACATGCGGATCGCGCGAAGGAAAAATGACTGTCTGTCTCTTATTTCCCTTATCTTTAAATTATGATCATTACGCGATTTGAAAGTTGGTGTTACAACGTTCGTACATCTGTAAATTACTATCACGGCAACTTCCCTTTCGCTGTGCTGCCAGTCTACAAATGTTTATATAGCGGGAATTTTTCCATTACATTCTTGCTTTTCTCATGATGCAATATAGTCTGTTCTCAGCCGTCAGACATCATTACTCTACTGCATTCTTACAATTGCATTTATTTTCAATTACAAATTTTAGGTCAAATAACTTACGGGAACTTACGTCGACAACCGACGATATTTCGACAGCTGACCACCCCATTATTTATAGGGTAAAATTGCAGCAAGAAAACGTAGTCTAAGGAATTAACAACCTCGCTTTGCAGAAAAATTCCGGAAATACAGTACATACACATACACCACACACATGCACACGCACGCACATGCATAAACACACACACACACACACACACACACACACACACACACACACACACACACACACACTTACACACTGTGAGCACTAATGCCACTGTATAATCAAAGATGACCGACGTCAGAAGTTATCGATGGTAAAAATTACTAAAAAACAGGTGAGGTAGTATTAAATCTGTCCCTCTGTTTCTTTGACAAGGGAGAGAGGAGGACTCCAAGGAGAATTTAAGCAGAAACCCATTTGTCCATTTACCTAGTTACTGGATAATTTAATTTCAGCTGCTTCCTTAATAACACTATCCCAATAGCTGAAAGAGCATGCCAGAATCTCCGTATTGTTATATTCCATTGGACAACTGGGGCCAAAACGATGTTCTGCAATAGCCGATTTGCTAGGTTGTTTTAAGCGTGACCGACGCTTATACTCACAACACCGGCACTCCATGGTCATGATAGTATGATTAAAACATAATACCAATATAGATTCCCATGCACAGGGAAAATGACAGGGTGGTCACCTGTCGAAATATGAGCGGTTGTAGACGACGTCACTCGGTTGCATTCTCGTAAGTCATCTGAACACAGCATACGCCGGGAGAAACTCAGGTGTAACAAATTTTCGCAGTTTTGCCATATCATTATAATATTCAAAAATTTATAATGTTTACGATACGCCGAATTCTGAATTATTTTACACTGCTCCTCAAATAGTTTAGTAAGAAATTATGACATTGATTTTCAACGGCGATTGTCTCAGTAGTCGAATTTGCCAGCTGAACAGTAACTATTAGCCATTGTACTTCTACATGAATTATTAGTTTTTAATATGCAGTTCAGTCAATGAACTGGCTGTACAGCGCGTGTAGCACTTTTGGGGAATATTAGCAATTACTATTCCGTTTTTGTACTCTGTCTAGATATACCGGACCGGAACCTTCACGAACTGCGGCAGTATCGCTTATCGACTGCCCTTTCGGACAGCAGCTGTCAGCCAGGAAACAGAATCGCCGAATTCTGGAAACAGTGGTTCAGTGAAACGGTCAGTCCGACCGGTCTCTCTGACAAGGGCCATTTTTCCCAACGACAGCTGAAATTACACAGCGACGCGTATTTCATATCTCGCTGTCCGCGTCAACGCGCACACGGCTTAAACGGATTATCCCAGTATATTTGCAGTACTGTCACACGGTTTAGTTTGCGATAGACGCTAATATTCCAGAGACATGTAAAAAATAGAAAAAAAGTAATTTCGCGTTGAAATAATACTATAGGCGCGCATTCGTTGTGCTTAGAAGCAATTGATTTTCGTCAGACACAACGAAAGGAAAATAGCCTGTTTTGTTTGCTTGAGACTTATACTGCCAGCCTACAGCTGTGATCTGTAAATCCTAGTGAGGCCTGTAATGTAATTATATATATAAATTATAAATTGAATTGCATATGTTAATATATATAATTGCTTCTGCAAAAATTGTCTGTGCCGAAATATTTGAAGATGCAGGCAGCTAAAGGACTCCTTGGGAACTGGCACTTCTCGTAATTACAAAACAATTCACTTCACATACTTGCATATATAAACATGTTTTATGTTGGTCTTCTATATTTTATTATCCACGTACATTTAAATTCACTTTGACTGCAGTACTTTTTGCTTTACAAAATGTGCATCCTTCTATTACGAGAAAAAAAAACTTCGACTTTCCTCCACCAAGAACAGTATATCAAAAAATGAATGTTAAAAAATAAATTCGTTGGTTTGCTCTTAATGTCTCTGCCGACGTTTTTCTTTCGATCTGTATTTTATCCTTGCTTGTTCTTAAAATACTAATTTAGTGGCATCCTGGGGGGTCTTACTTTATGTTCCTGTACAGGTCCCGATAAAAATGATGTATAGAGATTACAGACTACTGATGGGCTATATCCCGAAAACATTTTCTTGATAGTTGTTAATATACATTTTCAAGATAGGTTAGGTGTTTTTCTAATGTTATATGCCAGATCAGGCTTTTTAACATTTTTTACCCTGCCTTGAAGGAAAACGCATACATCTGATGGCTTTCATTGCCCTTTGTTTTTTTTTTTTTTCACTCAGTGTTCCCCGTGAATCCAACTTGATGAGGCTACGACACGCTTTCAGCATAGATCGTATTTGAGTTTTACGAGCAACATCGTTCGGCTGCTGTTGCTGCTTCCTTTTATATTACTTAATAATAGGGCGCTTTCACTTCAGTGCACACGACTTACTGTGTGCACAGGCTCCAATTTACGTCACACGACTCATTAGTCTGTGATTCACTCCAGTTCCAGGGCACTTGATTTACAATCAAAGGCCGGCCGCAGTGGCAGAATAATTGTAGGACCTTCATTCCGGGACCGCGCTGCTGCAACAATCGCAGTTTCAAACCCTGCCTCGAGCATGGATGTTGTGATGTCCTTAGGTTAGTTGTTGTTGTTGTCTTCAGTCCAGAGACTGGTTTGATGCAGCTCTCCACTACTCTATCCTGTGTAAGCTTCTTAATCTCCCAGTACTTACTGCAACCTACATCCTTCTGAATATGCTTAGTGTATTCATCTCTCGGTCTCCCTCTACGATTTTTACCCTCCAGGCTGCCCTCCAATGCTAAATGTGTGATCCCTTGATGCCTCAGAACATGCCCTACCAACCGGTCCCTTCTTCTTGTCAAGTTGTGCCACAAACTCCTCTTCTCTCCAATTCTGTTCAATACCTCCTTATTGGTTATGTGATCTACCCATCTAATCTTCAGCATTCTTCTGTACCACCACATTTCAAAAGCTTCTATTCTCTTCTTGTCCAAACTATTTATAGTCCATGTTTCACTTCCATACATGGCTACACTCCATACAAATACTTTCAGAAACGACTTCCTGCCACTTAAATCTATACTAGATGTTAACAAATTTCTTTTCTTCAGAAACGCTTTCCTTGCCATTGCCAGTCTACATTTTATATCCTTTCTACTTCGACCAACATCAGTTATTTTGCTTCCCAAATGCTGAATTAATTTGACTACATTCCATTATCCTCGTTTTGCTTTTGGTGATGTTCATCTTATATCCTCCTTTCAAGACACTGTCCATTCCGTTCAACTTCTCTGCCAAGTCCTCTGCTGTCTTTTCCAAGTCCTCTGCTGTCTCTGGCAGAATTACAATGTCATCGGCGAACCTCAAAATTTTCTTCTCTCTGGACTTTAATACCCACTCCGAATTTTTCTTTTGTTTCCTTAACTGCTTGCTCAATATACAGATTGAATAACATCGGGGACAGGCTACAACCCTGTCTCACTCCCTTCCCAACCACTGCTTCTCTTTCATGTCCCCAGACTCTTATACCTGCCATCTGGTTTCTGTACAAATTGTAAATAGCCTTTAGCTCCCTGCATTTTACCCCTGCCACCTTCAGAATTTGAAAGAGAGTATTTCAGTCAACATTGTCAAAAGCTTTCTCTAAGTCTACAAATGCTAGAAATGTAGGTTTGCCTTTCCTTAATCTATTTTCTAAGATAAGTCGTAGGGTCAGTATTTCCGCACGTGTTCCAACATTTCTGCGGAATCCAAACTGATATTCGCCGAGGTCGGCTTCTACCAGTTTTTCCATTCGTCTGTAAAGAATTTGCATTAGTATTTTGTAGCTGTGACTTATTAAACTGATAGTTCGGTAATTTTCGCATCTGTCAACACCTGCTTTCTTTGGGATTAGAATTATTATATTCTTCTTGAAGTCTGAGGGTACTTCGCCTGTCTCATACATCTTTCTCAGCAGATGGTAGAGTTTTGTCAGGACTGGCTCTCCCAAGGCCGTCAGTAGTTCCAATGGAATGTTGTCTACTCCCGGGGCCTTGTTTCAACTCATGTCTTTCAGTGCTCTGTTAAACTCTTCACGCAGTATTGTATCTCCCATTTCATCTTCATCTACATCGTCTTCCATTTCCATAATAATGTCCTCAAGTACACCGCCCTTGTATAGACCCTCTACATACTCCTTCCACCTTATTTCTTTCCCTTCTTTGCTTAGAACTGGGTTTCCATCTGAGCTCTTGATATTCATACAAGTGGCTCTCTTTTCTCCAAAGGTCTCTTTAATTTTCCTGAAGGCAGTATCTATCTTACCCCTCGTGAGATAAGCCTCTACATCCTTACATTTGTCCTCTAGCCATCCCTGCTTAGCCATTTTGCACTTCCTGTCGATCTCATTTTTGAGACGTTTGTATTCCGTTTTGCCTGCTTCATTTACTGCGTTTTTATGTTTTCTCCTTTCGTCAATTAAATTCAATATTTCTTCTGTTACCCAAGGATTTCTAGTAGCCCCCGTCTTTTTACCGACTTGATTATCTGCTGCCTTCAATATTTCATTCCTCAAAGCTACCCATTCTTCTTCTACTGTATTTCTTTCCCCCTTTCCTGTCAGTTGTTCCCTTATGCTCTCCCTGAAATTTTGTACAACCTCTGGTTTAGTCAGTTTATCCAGGTCCCCTCTCCTTAAATTCCCATCTTTTTGCAGTTTCTTCAGTTTTAATCTATAGGTCATAACCAATAGATTGTGGTCAGAGTCCACATCTGCCCCTGGAAATGTCTTACAATTTAAAACCTGGTTCCTAAATCTCTGTCTTACCATTATATAATCTATCTGATACCTTCTAGTATCTCCAGGATTCTTCCACGTATACAACCTTCTTTTATGATTCTTGAACCAAATGTTAGCTATAATTAAGTTATGCTCTGAGCAAAAATCTACCAGACGGCTTCCTCTTTCATTATTCTCCCCCAATCCATATTCACCCACTATGTTTCCTTCTCTCCCTTTTCCTACTCTCGAATTCCAGTCACCCATGACTATTAAAATTTCGTCTCCCTTGATTACCTGAATAATTTCTTTTATCTCATCATACATTTCATCAGTTTCTTCATCATCTGCAGAGCTAGTTGGCATATAAACTTGTACTACTGTAGTAGGCATGGGCTTCGTGTCTATCTTGGCCACAAAAATGCGTTAGTTATGTTTAAGTAGTTCTATGTCTGACGGACTCATGACCTCAGGTATTAAGTCCCATAGCGCTTGGAGTCATTTGAACAATTTTTTTTGCAGTGAAAGGCAATAACTTCTCTTGTGTCCTGTGAAATGCATTACATTACTTCAGAACCAGATGTCGTTCTCCTGCCATGTCTTATGCAGTTCGCTGCTTGAGCTACTAACTTAAAGATAATGGTTATATGAGGGAATTACAGGGCTACCTATGTGTTTCAAATCTCATCCTTAAATGCCTTTTTACGGTTTTCTCACTTTCACTGTAATTCTGTAGATAGTTTACATTACTCGAATGTCTCAAGGTTTATAATATTTAAACCCTACTCATATTGCAAACAATGTTCTCTAAGTCGACAAACAGCGTGGATTTATCCTACTTGTTTTCATTGTTTTTGTCTTTCCTTTTGTTTTTCAGTTGAAGCACGAAAATAGTTCCCTCGTATTTCTGAGGTGATTGAAGACATTCTCATATCTAAGCTGCACCTTTGCAGTCATTGTTTCTGTTCTTCTGTATTTTATTATCAAATGCCACTTACAAGCATGAAACGTCACGGGTCCCCGACCCGATACTTTTGAGGTTTACCGTACAAGCATGAGACACCTGCCTCCTTATCCGATAATTTTCAGATTTACGGATAAGCCTTCTTCGATAGCTTTACTGAAACTCCGACTAAAACATATCTGCTCCATAGTTTTTTAAAACTCTTAAGATACATCATCTACGCTTTTCCATCTGATGGACTCAAACCACTCGCTGCTCTCTCTCTCAAACTACGGCTTCGTTACTGAATTATCCTCCCCTGGAGACCGGCTTCCTTCCCATCTTCCTTCTGTGATCGAGGTGGCGCTGTATCCGCATTTGCGAATTTGTGGTTTTGATCAATGTCTGGCTATACAAGCTTACGTTTCCGGTGTACCTCTAAATCATTTAACACAGCTAGGAGTATCCTGGCAGAGGCACGGTTGTTCTGCGTGTACATTCTAAATTTTTGCCCCTTTCCTAATGACATAATCGTCACCAACTCTAAATTTTCTTCATTTCCTCTCTTCTGCCACGGTATGTGACAAGTCTCTTAGAACAAGCTGCCCACATTCTCCCCGCTACTTACTTTCTCTTTTTCTTGCACTTTATAGATCCTTCTGCACTTCGTAGATCAATTTCTTTACTTTTTATTTTGCTGTAAAACGGTTAATAATGACGCCACTATTCACTTCGGAAATTCCAAGGGCCAAATCTAAAGTTCTATATGAGCTAATCAAGCTGTTAGAGAAAGTTGTTGCCAGTTCTCAATCTTATTCATCGTAGATTTACACAAAAATGTGATTAGTGGGAATCAATACCTTCGGCAGTTATTTGCCAAATCACGAAGCTATTAACATATCACCCGAACATGGCGCTGGTGCATTCTGTAAAGTTAACGTACTGAAAATAGAACCTCTGCTACTTACCACAACCAAAACATACAACTACGAAATCTCAAAATCCAAAATCAAAGAAATACACTTCGATTGCAACTGTCTCGATCAAATGTCAAACATTGATTGGTAATATAGTACGCAGCCCGATCTGTCCAGTAAAATTACCTACCAACCCGACTCGAATGCTAATTATAACTAAAAAATCGAACCTTGACATCAGCTCGTTAAATACCAGATGTGTTACGAAAAACGGAAATTTTTCTTTTATTCGTCTGCATCAATGTTATCGCTTCAAAACAGTGCGCTTTAGAAATCACACGTTTACGCCAGCGTTTTTTCCAATCGATCGTTGGGACAGCTTTTAACTCTCTCAGCGATGTATTTTCAGTGTCATCTGTGCCTTATACAACGGCAGTTTTTAAGGTTTTATTTATTTCTGGGGACGGAAAAAAGTCATATGTTGCTATGTCTTACGAACTTGGAGGCCCGGCCATCATTCCATCATTGCTTTGAACAAAAATAACGAACAATAACAAAGTGTGAGCAAGTGCATAATCGTGGTGGAAAAGCCATAAATTTTTTCGTCACATAACGAGAAATTTGTTTCGGGTAGCTTCACGCTTACGACGTTGAACTTTTAAGAAGTACTTTTTATTGGTTGGTGTTGTTGCAAGAACTAATAGTGAACTAACACATTGAAATCGAAGAATATTACTTGTGGAGCTGTTTTCGGCCTTTCTTCAACTGAGACGATTGACCCTTAATCACGAAACCCGTGTTTCATCACCTGTTATGATACGTTTCAGTTGCTCTACGTCTTTATTGACGTCGCATAGCGACTCATCAACAACTTGCATTCGCCGCTGTTTCTGTTCGAAAAAATGGTTCAAATAGCTTTGAGCACGAGGGACTAACATCTGAGATCATCGGTTCCCTAGACCTAGAACTACTTAAACCTAACTAACCTAAGGACATCATACATATCCATGCCCGAGGCAGGATTCAAAACTGCGATCGTAGCAGGAGCGCGGTTTCGGATTGGTAGCAGGAGCGCGGTTTCGGATTGAAGCACCCAAGACCACTCGGCCACAGCGGCAGGATTTTTGCTCGAAATTTAACAATTTTGGAATAGACTGTGGTGTCACAAGTTTCATGGGAAAAACATGTGAAAAATTTCATGACATTAGTCATTTGATATGTCAACATCAACAGCGACTTCTCCGATTGTAATTCGGCAATAATAATTAATTTCATTTTTCCTGCGATTTCATCGGTTGGTAACTGTGCCCAAGGCGCACGCTATCTGCAACTTCTTCACAGCCTTAATCGAAACGCTTACACCAATCGTAAAACCTTGTTTTACTCATAACAGATGCACCAAAGCAATATTTAACATTTCTAAAACTTAATTCACATTATTTTGGTCTTATAGAAAAACTTAATGTGAAGCCTCTGATCCACTTTCATACAAAATTGATAACTGACTCACAGTAAACAGCACTAATTCTCACTATATTTACTTAACGGGTACAAAATCGTGATGCATAGGTACACAGTCAAACACACACTTAACCCCAAAAAAAAAAGGTCTCTGTACCTTTGAGTTCACTGCATATCTCTCAGATGGCAGCACTGTAAATGGAACTGCAAAGTGCGCCAAATGCATATTTTACTGTACAAGTTAGCCTGCTTGCTTTCTTTCCGTTATCAGTCCCGTAAGTGGTTTGTTGCGGCCTACCAAGACTTCCTCTCCTGTGCCGACCATTTCATCTCAGAGTAGCACTTGCAACCTACGTCCTCCATTATTTGCTGGATGTATTCAATCACTGTCTTTCTCTACAGTTTTTACCCTCTGCTGTTCCCCCTGTTACCATGGTAATTATTCCCTGATGTCTTAACAGGTATCCTGCCATCCTGTCGCTTCTTCTTGTCAGTGTTTGTCACGTATTCCTTTCCTCGCTATCCTCGCCGATCCTTCTGGGAACCTCCATTGCATATCTTACCAGTCCACATAACTGTCAACAGTCCTCCGTACCACCACATCTCAAATGCTTCTATTGTCTTGTGGTCCGGTTTTCCCACAATCCATGTTTCATTCCCATACAATGCTGTACCCCACACATACATTCTTAACAATTTCTTCCTCAGATTAAGACCTATGTTTGATAATGGTAGGTTTCTCGTGGTCAGGAAAGCCTTTTTTCCCAATATTAATCTGCTCTTTATGTCCTCCTTGCTTCGTCCGTCATGGGTTATTATGTTTCCTTGGTAACAGAACTGTTAACTTAATCTACTTCGTGAGCACCAATTATGATGTAAAGTTTCTCGCTGTTCTCATTGCTGTTATTTCTCATTATTTTCGTTCTTTTTCAATTTACTCTCAATCCAGTCCTGTTCTCATTAGACAGTTCATTCCATCAAAAAGGTCCTGTAACCCTTCTTTCCTTCTTCACATTCACTGATAATAGCAATGTCATCTGCGAATCTTAACATAGATATCCTTCCGCTTTGAATTTTAATTCCACTCCTGAACCATTCTCAATTTTTCGTTATTGATTCTTCGATAAATAGATTGAACAGTAGCGGTGAAAGACTAAATCCCTGTCTTATACCGTTTTCAATCCGTATACTTCATTCTAGGTCTTCCACTCTTATTGTTGTCTCTTGGCTCCTGTACATATTGTATAATACCAGTCTTTTCCTATAACTTACGCCTGGTTTTTTTTTTCAGTATTTCGAACATCTTGCACCGTTTTACACTGGCGAACGTTTTCTTCAGGTCGACAAATCCTATGAGCACGTCTTGATTTTTCTTCATTCTTGCTTCCATTACCAACCACAACGACATAACAGCCTCTCTGGTACCTTTACATTATCCTAAAGTCAGATCTTCTCAATTTTCTTTTTCATTCGTCTGTATATTATTCCATTCAGCAACTTGGATGCATGAGCTGTTAACCTGATAGTGAGATAACTCTCGCACTTGTCGGGCCTTGCTGCCTTCGGAATTGTGTCGATGATGTTTTTCACAAAATCTGATGGTTTATCGCAAGGGTCCTACGTTCCACACACCAACGTGAATAGTTGTTTTGTTGCCACTTCCCCCAATGATTTTAGAAATTCCAATGGAATGTTATCTATCCCTTCTGCCTTATATGATTTTATGTCTTCCCAATCTCTTCTGTATTCCTATTCTAATAGTACCCCTATCTCTTTCCTATCGATTCCTGCCTTATCTTCTATCACATCATCAGGTAAGTCCTCTCCCTCATAGGGGTACTACATATACAGTTACCATCCATACGTTCTTTCCTCTGCATTCAACGGTGGAATTACCATAGCACTCTTAATATTAGCGTCCTTGTTTATAATTTCACTGAGAGTTGTTCTGATTTTTGTGTTTTCTGAGTCAATCCTTCCGACGATCATTCCTTTTCCGATTTCTTCACATTTTCCATGTAGCCATTTAGCCTTAGCTTCCCTGCACTTACTCTCCTGTCCTGTCTTGTATTTCTGTGTTCCTCAACTTCCCTAACATTTTTTACTTCGTTCCTGAGTCGATCAGCTGAACTATTTCTTCTGTTACCCATGTTTTCTCCACAGTTGCCTTCCAGGTACTTACGTGTTTCTCTCCAGCTATTGTGAGTGCCTTTTTTAGAGCAGTACATTCCTCTTCAGCTAGACTGCCTACTGAGCTATTCAACACCGCAGTATCTACAGCCTCAGAGAACATCAAGTATACCTCTTCGTTCCTTAGTATTTCCGTATACCAGTTCCCTGCGCATTTCATATAACAGTTTACATGATCAAAAATTTTGGTTGCACCATTGTTTACTTCTTTTGTATCCTAAAAACAACCTTAATGTGAAGTAGTGAAAGTAATTTTTTTCTTCTAGTATTGCAATTATGTAGACCATTGTTACTTTTGAGCTTCAGTGAATTATTTATAAGAAACTTTATGAGGGAATAAATATGCCGTGAATTAGAAGTCGAAATGCCTAAACGTATACCTAAAAATGATCGTGGGTGAACACTGCATGATGTTCTTTCAGAATTTCTGTAAGAAATTAAGACTTCCTTTCTTAAAAATGAATTATGTGACTCTTCACTCTTCTGACTGTTATGACGACACCCACCACGAATTTCTCTCTTGTGCCAGCCTCTTCACCTCGCAGTAGTACTTGCAACCCATGTCCTCAGTTATTTGCTGAATGCTTTCCAGCCTCTGTCTTCCTCTACAGCTTTTACCCTCTATAACTCCCTCCATACTATCATGGAAGTTATTCCCTGACGTCTTAACACATGTCGTATCATCCTGTTCCTTTTTCTTGCTTGTTGTCAGTATTTGCCACGTATTTCTTTCCTCGCCAGTTATGCGGAGAACCTCCTGATTTTTTACCTTATCAGCTCACCTAATTCTCAACATTCTTCTGTAGCGCCACATCCTAAATGCTTCGATTCTCATCTGTTCCGCTTTTCCCCCACAGTCCATGTTTCACTAGTATACAATGCTGTGATTAAGGCCTATGTTTGAGGCTAGTAGACAGGACATCAGTGAATGAAAATATCCAAAATATATCAACTTACTGATTTGTCTTTCCCCAGAATTTGTAATGATTCGATGTGCAAATGTGGCTGAACTAAGTTGTCTTAGGAGTTCCAAAATAATCTTTTTCCAAATTAAGTCCTAATCAGCATGGACACCTAACAATTCTAAAGTTCGCACATTTTTTATATTTTTTCATAATGTGTTACACTTATCGTTGGAGTAGTATCTTTT